>NC_080099.1:70328252-71658935 GCF_950005125.1 Chionomys nivalis
ACAGGCTCTGGTAGGAAAGGGTTTGCTCATCAATCCAGGCAGAGGAGGCTTCAAATGGAAGATTGTATTGGACAGTTGGTGCCTTTGGGAAACGTTCCTCCTGCTCACCCTGTCATTGTCCTTCCTTCCTTCCCTGCCGTTCGTTTATTCCTTCCTCCTTTCCTCTTTTCACTTCCTTCCTTCTCTTCTCTTCTCTTCTCTTCTCTTCTCTTCTCTTCTCTTCTCTTCTCTTCTCTTCCCTCCCTCCCTCCCTCCCTCCCTCCCTCCCTCCCTCCCTCCCTCCCTCTCTCTCTCTCTCTCTCTCTCTCTCTCTCTCTCCTCTTTCCTTTATGTATGTCCTATGTAGCCCAGTCTGGCCTCAAACTCACTAAGCAAACTGAACATGAGCGTGAACTTATCTTCCTGCCTAACTTCCCAGGACTGGAATTCAGGGTGTGTGCGCCACTATGCCCAACATACATGGTGCTGGGAATGAAACGCGGGGACCTCATGCATGCTAGGAAAACATTCCACCGAGAGAACAACATTCCCAGGCCACAGTTCTTTTCCTTCTCTTTTTCTTTTCTCTTTCTCTTCTCTTCTCTCTCCTTTTCATTTCTCTTCTACTTTTGCTCCTTCTCCTCTCCTTCTCATCTCCTTTCTTCCTTTTCTCCTCCTCCTCCTCCTCCTCCTCCTCCTCCTCATATTTCTCTTTCCCCGCACCTCTACCCTCTCATTGTGTCTCACTACGTAGCCCAAACTGGCACTGAACTTGCAGCGATCCTCCAGCTTTGGCCTCTCAACTGCTGGAGTCACAGGCATGAACCTCTATGCCCATTTGGTTCTTCCCACCTCTACGATTTTGCTTATGCCACAAATTCCATGGCAAGACCTTTGAGTGGAAAAAGAACAGTGAATCTTATCACAAAGTTCCAAGTCCCCAGATAGACGAATTCTCACACTCTAGTGTTTCTTTGATTTGTCCATAGAGACTGGAATAATATCTTATACATAGTAGATACTCAAATATTTGTTGATTGATAAGATTCCAAAGCTTAGATGGAAATGAATGCACAAGATTTAGAGAAAAAAATAAGTAGTTTTTATATACATAACCTCTTCATTATTCTTATCTACAATAGTGAACATTGCAATTTACACTAAAACATTCAGATACAAAAATCCAGTATTCCAAAAATATTTTATATAATTTAGACTTTATTTGCCAAACTATAAGCTATTGCTTATTTGTTCATTAGCAGGGCACACACTCACAAGACACTGCTCTAGGAACTCGTGAAATAAAGGTGCAGGGAGTGCCTGTCCTCAGCTTACACCCTGTTCCTGGAGGCCGGCAGGCAAACAAAGAGGTGGACTATTAAAAGCTAATCTCTTTAATGGAGGTGTCAGGAGGCCTGCAGCCAAGTGGAACTGATGATCTGCATCCAGGATGGACCTTAGGTAGAACTGATTTGGGGTGGAAGTGGCACCAGACTTCAGTGGGCTCACAGCAGGCTGATATTGAGGAGCAGAACACCTTAGGAAGCCACTGAAAGTTCAAATCTCTGTGTCCTCATTGAAAAGGTGATGCTGCTGGACAGTGGTGGCACACGCTTTTAATTCCAGCACTCGGGAGGGGAGGCAGAGGCAGGTGGATCTCTCTGAGTTCAAGGACAGGCTCCAAAGCTACAGAGAAACCCTGTCTCAAAAAACCAAAGAGAGAGAGAGAGAGAGAGATGCTAAACTGGGCACAGTGGTATAAGCTTGTCATCTCAGTGCCAGGGTGGTGGGCGTGGGGTGGTGGGGGTGGTGGGGGTGCCGGGGTGGTAGTGGTGATGATGATGGTGGTGGTGGTGGTGGTGGTGATGATGGTGATGATGGTAGTAGTGATGATGATGGTGGTGCTGGGGTGGTGGTGGTGGAGGTGAAGGTGGTGGTTACTATCAACAGCTCAAGGTCATTCCTGGCTACATAGTGAATTCAAGCCCAGCTTAAGTTACACTATGACACGTCTCAAAATTAATTCATTGAAAACTAAAAGGTGAAGATGCTGAGATAGCTCAGCAGTTTAGAGTACTTGCTGCTCTCTAGGCGCTCAGAGTCTGGTTTCCAGCATCAGCACCAGATGGCTCACAATCACCTGCAACTCCAACTCCAGGGACCCGACACTCTCTACTAGGCACTGAAGGTACCTACACACAGGGTGTATGCATACACACACACACACACGTAGTCACATAAATAAAATTAAATAATAAAATTTAAAAAGACCTGGGTGTGGTGGTGCATGCCTTTATTCCGAGTAATTGGTAAGCAATGGCGGCAGATCTCTGAGTTTGAGACCACAGTGGTCTACAGAGTGAGTTCCAGGACAGCCAGAGCTACACAGAGAAACCCTATCCTGAAAAGAAAAAGAAAAAACAAAAGCACAGGAAAAACTTTTAAAGAAGTTCTAATAGCACTAGGTATGGAAGCATTACCCCAGCACTGGGGAGGTAGGTGCAGGAAGATGGTGAGTTTGAGGCCAGCCTGGGCTAACTAGCAAAGACCTGTCTTAAGAAAGAACAAATAGCCGGGCGGTGGTGGCGCACGCCTTTAATCCCAGCACTTGGGAGGCAGAGGCAGGCGGATCTCTGTGAGTTCGAGACCAGCCTGGTCTACAAGAGCTAGTTCCAGGACAGGCTCCAAAAACCACAGAGAAACCCTGTCTCGAAAAACCAAAAAAAAAAAAAAAGAAAGAAAGAAAGAACAAATAGACAAACTCCCCTCCCCCAGCTCCTACTGCAGGGCCCCTTTTCTCACACAAGACCGAGCCCCCCAGCTCCGCCCCCCCCAAGCCTGCCCTGCTGTCTGCTAGGTCCTCTGCTCAAGAATAATTTTCCCGCTCCTACACTAAGGCTACCCACCCAGAGCGGTGAGTGCCTGCCTACCGGGCAGGCCTCCAGGTCCCCCACAAGGGAGCGCGGGCACCTTCAACTTGGGCTGCAGGGTCTGCTGTGCCCTTCTGGACCCCGCCCTGCCTGCCACGTTCTTCCTTTTGTCCCTGGCTCATTGGGCTACCAGGCATCCATGTTTTGGTGTTGAGGAGTTCCATCTGGACGGGTGAGTGTGTGCTATCCAGGGGCGGACTGTCCCGGAAGAGAGCACAAACCCACCTCCCCCAGCTCCTGCTGCAGGGCCCCTTTTCTTACACACGACCCAGCCCCCCAGCTCCCCCCCCCCCCCAAGCCTGCCCTGCTGTCTGCTAGGTCCTCTGCTCAAGAACAATTTTTCTGCTCCTATACTAAGGCTACCCACCCAGAGCGGTGAGTGCCTGCCTATCAGGCAGGCCTCAAGGACCCCCGAAAGGGAGCGCAGGCACCTTCAGCTAGTGTTGCAGGGTCGCCTGTGTTCTACTCAACCCTGCCCTACCCCCCACATTCGCCCTTTTGTCCGCGGGTCATTGGACTACTAGGCGTCCATGTTTTGGTGCCGAGGAGTCCATCTGGAAGGGAACGGTTCCTGCTCCTACACTAAGGAGATACACCCAGAGAGTTAGTCACAGCAAAGACTGGACCAAGACACCAGGCCTCTCCTGGCTCCATTTGAAGGAAGAGATGGGCAGGCGCCAATGCAAGAATTCCTCCAACAACTTGAAAGGCAACATGACATCACCAGAGTCCAGGAATCCCGAAATAAGAAGAATTGTACACCCTATTCCAGAAGAATTAGAAGAATTTGACTCAAAAGTGAATTATATGAAAATAATAGAGGACCTTAAACAGGAGGTGAAAAACTGCCATAATCAATTAGAGATTACAAACAAAAAGGTAGAGGAAATGAATAAATCTCTCAAAGATACCCAAGAAAACCAAGAGAAAGAAGAAAGAGCAATCAAACAGGTAAGGGAAATGGTTCAAGACTTGAAGAATGAAATGGAAGTAATGAAGAAAACACAAACCGAGGGAAGGATGGAGATGGAAAACTTGGATAAACGAACAGGAACTACAGAGACAAGTACTACCAACAGATTACAAGAGATAGAAGAAAGAATCTCAGACACTGAAGATACCATAGAGAAAATAAACACACTGATCAAAGAAAACAGCAAAACCAACAAATTCTCATCACAAAACATTCAGGAAATCTGGGACACAATAAAAAGACCAAACCTAAGAATAATAGGGATAGAAGAAGGAGAAGTACAGCTCAATGGTCCAGAAAATATATTTAATAAAATTATAGAAGAAAACTTTCCCAACCTTAAGAAAGATATTCCTTTGAAGGTCCAAGAAGCATACAGAACACCGAATAGACTGGATCAAAAAAAAAATCTCCTTGTCATATAATAATCAAAATACAAAACATACAGAATAAAGAAAGAATATTAAGAGCTGCAAAGGAAAAAGGTCAAGTTACATATAAAGGTAAACCTATCAGACTTACACCTGACTTCTCTATGGAAACCATGAAAGCCAGAAGGTCCTGGATAGATGTACTGCAGAAACTAAGAGACCATGGTTGCAAGCCCAGACTACTATACCCAGCCAAGCTTTCGTTCACTATAAATGGAGAAAACAAAATTTTCCAGGATAAAAACAAATTTAAACAATACGTAGCCACAAATCCAGCCTTACAGAAAGTAATTGAAGGAAAATCACAACCCAAGGAGTCCAACAATGCCCACAATAACTCAGACATCTAATGACCCTTCACCAGCACAACTCGAAGAAGGGAAACACACAAACTCTACTACAAAAAAAAAAAAGAAAGAAAGAAAGAAGGAAGGAAGGAAGGAAGGAAGGAAGGAAAGAAAGAAAGAAAGAAAGAAAGAAAGAAAGAAAGAAAGAAAGAAAGAAAGAAAGAAAAAATGACTGGAGTTAACAACCACTGGTCATTAATATCACTTAATATCAATGGACTCAACTCACCTATAAAGAGGCACAGGCTAAGAGATTGAATACAAAAACAGGATCCAGCATTCTGCTGTCTACAAGAAACACACCTCAACCACAAAGACAGACATCTACTCAGAGTAAAGGGCTGGGAAAAGGTTTATCAAGCAAACAGACCTAAGAAACAAGCAGGTGTGGCCATACTAATTTCTAACAAAGTTGACTTCAAAATAAAATCAATCGAAGAGATGGAGAGGGACATTTTTTACTCATAACAGGAACAATTCATCAGAACAAGGTCTCAATCCTGAATGTCTATGCCCCTAATATAAAAGCACCCACTTATGTAAAAGAAACATTACTAAAACTCAAGGCAGTCATCAAACCACACACACTAATAGTAGGAGATTTCAACACTCCTCTCTCACCAATAGACAGGTCAATCAGACAGAAACCTAACAGAAAAATAAGAGGATTAAGGGAGGTAATGAATCAAATGGACTTAACAGGCATCTATAGAACGTTCCACCCAAATAGGAAAGAATATACCTTCTTCTCTGCAGCTCATGGAACCTTCTCGAAAATTGACCACATACTCGGAAACAAATCAAACTTACACAGTTACAAAAAAAATATTAGTAACCACCTGTGTCTTATCAGATCACCATGGATTAAAGTTAGAATTCAACAACAATGCCACCCCCAGAAAGCCTATGAACTCATGGAAACTGGACAGTCAACTACTGAACCACACCTGGATCAAGGAAAAAATAAAGAAAGAAATTAAAGTCTTTCTTGAATTCAATGAAAACAAAGACTGAACATACTCAAACCTATGGGACACTATGAAAGCAGTGCTAAGAGGAAAGTTCATAGCACTAAGTGCCCACTTAAAGAAAACAGAGAAAGCACACATTGGAGACTTAACAGCCCACCTGAAAGCTCTAGAAAAAAAAAGAAGCAGACTCACCTAGGAGGAGTAGAAGACTGGAAATAATCAAACTGAGGGCTGAAATCAACAAAATAGAAACACAGAAAACAATCCAAAGAATCAATAAAACAAAAAGCTGGTTCTTTGAGAAAATCAACAAGATTGATAAACCTCTATCCAAACTAATCAAACAGCGGAGAGAGGATACGCAAATTAACAAGATCAGAAACGAAAAGGGAGACATAACCACAGACACAGAGGAAATTCAGAGAACCATTAGATCATACTACAAAAGCCTGTATGCCACAAAATTGGAAAATGTAAAAGATAAGTACCATATACCAAAGTCAAACCAGGACCAGGTGAACAATCTAAATAGACATGTTAGTCGCGAAGAATTAAAAGTTGTTATAAAAAACCTCCCTAACAAAAAAAGCCCAGGTTCAGACGGCTTCAATGCAGAATTCTACCAGAACTTCCAAGAAGACCTAATACCTGTACTCCTTAATGTATTTCACAATATAGAAACAGAGAAATCATTGCCAAATTCCTTTTATGAAGCTGCAGTTACTCTGATACCAAAACCACACAAAGACCCAACCAAGAAAGAGAACTACAGGCCAATCTCACTCATGAACATCGATGCGAAAATCCTCAATAAAATACTTGCAAACCGAATCCAAGAACACATTAGAAAAATTATCCATGGGGCTGGAGAGATGGCTCAGTGGTTAAGAGCATTGCCTGCTCTTCCAAGGGTTCTGAGTTCAATTCCCAGTAACCACATGGTGGCTCACAACCATCTGTAATGAGGTCTGGTGCCCTCTTCTGGCCTGCAGTCATATACACAGACAGAATATTGTACACATAATAAATAAATAATATTTTAAAAAAAGTCATACACAGAACATAAAAATAAAGAAATCTTAAAAAAAAAGAAAAGAAAAATTATCCATTATGATCAAGTAGGCTTCATCCCAGGGAGGCAGGGCTGGTTCAACATACGTAAATTTATCAATGTAATCCATAATATAAATAAACTGAAAGTAAAAAACCATATGATCATTTCATTAGATGCTGAAAAAGCATTTGACAAAATTCAACATCCCTTTATGATAAAGGTCTTAGAGAGATTAGGGATACAAGGGTCATACCTAACTATAATAAAAGCTATTTATAGCAAGCCGACAGCTAACATCAAATTAAATGGAGAGATACTCAAAGCCATCCCACTAAAATCAGGAACACAACAAGGCTGTCCACTCTCTCCATACCTCTTCAATATAGTGCTTTAAGTTCTAGCAATAGCAATAAGACAACATAAGGGGATGAAAGGGATTCAAATTGGAAAGGAAGAAGTTAAACTTTCATTATTTGCAGATGATATGATAGTGTACATAAGCGACCCCAAAAACTCCAGCAAAGAACTCCTATAGCTGATAAACACCTTTAGTAGCGTGGCAGGATACAAGATCAATTCCAAAAAATCAGTTGCCCTCCTATACACAAAGGATAAGGAAACAGAGAGGGAAATAAGAGAAGCATCACCTTTCATGATAGCCACAAATAGCATAAAATATCTTGGGGTTAGCCGGGCGGTGGTGGCGCACGCCTTTAATTCCAGCACTTGGGAGGCAGAGGCAGGCGGATCTCTGTGAGTTCGAGACCAGCCTGGTCTAAAAGAGCTAGTTCCAGGACAGGCTCCAAAACCACAGAGAAACCCTGTCTCAAAAAACAAAAAAAACAAAAAAAAAAAAAAAAAAAAAAAGAAAATATCTTGGGGTTACTCTGACCAAGGAAGTGAAAGATCTATTCGACAAGAACTTTAAGTCTTTGAAGAAAGAAATTGAGGAGGATACCAGAAAATGGAAGGATCTCCCTTGCTCTTGGATTGGGAGGAGCAACATAGTAAAAATGGCAATTCTACCAAGGGCAATTTATAGATTCAATGCAATCCCCATTAAAATCCCATCAAAATTCTTCACAGATCTTGAGAGGACAATAATCAACTTTATATGGAAAAACAAAAAACCCAGGATAGCCAAAACAATCTTTTACAATAAAGGAACTTCTGGAGGCATTACCATCCCTGACTTCAAACTCTATTACAGAACTTCAGTATTGAAAACAGCTTGGTATTGGCATAAAAACAGAGAAGTCGATAACGGAATCGAGTAGAAGACCCTGATTTTAACCCACAAACCTATGAACACCTGATTTTTGATAAAGGAGCTAAAAGTATTCAATGGAAGAAAGAAAGCATCTTCAATAAATGGTGCTGGCAGAACTGGTTGTCAACCTGTAGAAGAATGAAAATAGATCCATATCTATCGCCATGCACAAAACTCAAGTCCAAATGGATTAAAGACTTCAATATCAGTCTGAACACACTGAACCTGATAGAAGAAAAAGTGGGAAGTACTCTACAACATATGGGCACAGGAGATCACTTCCTACGTATATCCCCAGCAGCATAGACATTAAGGACAACATTGAATAAATGGGACCTCCTGAAACTGAGAAGCTTCTGCAAAGCAAAGGACACTGTCACTAAGACAAAAAGGCAACCCACTGAATGGGAGAAGATCTTCACCAACCCCGCAACAGACAAAGGTCTGATCTCCAAAATATATCAAGAATTCAAGAAACTAGACTTTAAAATGCTAATTAACCCAATTAAAAAATGGGGCACTGAACTGAACAGAGAATTCTCAACAGAAGAAATTCAAATGGCCAAAAGACACTTAAGGTCATGCTCAACCTTCTTAGCGATAAGGAAAATGCAAATTAAAACAACTTTGAGATACCATCTTACACCTGTCAGAATGGCTAAAATCAAAAACACCAATGATAGCCTTTGCTGGAGAGGTTGTGGAGTAAGGGGCAGACTCATCCATTGCTGGTGGGAATGCAAACTTGTGCAACCACTTTGGAAATCAGTGTGGCGATTTCTCAGGAAATTTGGGATCAACCTACCCCAAGATCCAGTAATACCACTCTTGGGAATATACCCAAGAGATGCCCTATCATATGACAAAAGCATTTGTTCACCTATGTTCATAGCAGCATTGTTTGTAATAGCCAGAACCTGGAAACAACCTAGATGCCCTTCAATGGAAGAATGGATGAAGAAAGTGTGGAATATATACATATTAGAGTACTATTCAGTGGTAAAAAACAATGCCATCGTGAATTTTGCGTGCAAATGGATGGAAATAGAAAACACTATCCTGAGTGAGGTATCCCAGACCCAAAAAGAGGAACATGGGATGTACTCACTCATAATTGGTTTCTAGCCATAAATAAAGGACATTGAACATATAATTTCTGATCCTGGAGAAGCTAAATAAGAAGGTGAACCCAAAGAAAAACGTATAGTCATCCGCCTGAATAGGGGAAGTAGACAAGATTGCCGGGCAAAAACTGGGAACTTGCAGGTGAGGTGGCATGGGGCTAAGAGGAAATGGGGTGAGAAACGTGAGAAGGGGAGGATGGGGAGAGCTTGGGGGAATGGGATGGTTGGGATATAGGAAGGGTGGATACGGGAGCAGAGAAGTATATATCCTAATTAAGGGAGCCATCTTAGGGTTGGCAAGAGACTTGACTCTAGAGGGGCTCGCAGGTGTCCAGGGAGAGGTCCCAGCTAGTACCTTGGGCAACTATGGGGAGGGAACCTGAAATGACCCTATCCTATACTGATGAATATCTTGCATATCACCTTAGAACCTTCATCTGGCAATGGATCGAGATAGAGACAGAGACCCAATTTGGAGCAACGGTCTGAGCTCTTAAGGTCCAAATGAGGAGCAGAAGGAGGGAGAACATGAACAAGGAAGTCAGGACCACGAGGGGTGCACCCACCCACTGTGACAGTGGAATTGATCTACTGGGAGCTCACCAAGGCCAGCTGGACTGGGACTGAATAAGCATGGGATGAAACCAGACTCTCTGAACATGGCGGACAATGAAGGCTGATGAGAAGCCAAGGACAATGGCACTAGGTTTCGATCCTAATACATGAACTAGCTTTGTGGGAGCCTAGCCTGTTTGGATGCTCACCTCCCTGGACCTAGATAGAAGTGGGAGGACCTTGGACTTCCCACAGGGCAGGGAATTTGGACTGCTCTTTGAGAGGAAGGGAGAATGGAGTGGGGGGAGGGGAAGAGGATGGGGAAAGGGAGAGGGGAGTGGGGAGAGGGGGAGGGGTGTGGGGGGAGGGGGCAATGCATGGGAGGAGGGGGAGGGAAATGGGAAACGGGGAGGAGGTGGAGATTTTAATTAAAAAAGAATAAAATAATTAAATAAATAAATAAAAAGAAAGAAAGAACAAATAACTACAAAATAAGTAAAACATGATGACGGGCTGGGGACCTTGGACTCTTCTTCTAATAACTTATTCATTTTTTATTTTACGTGCATTTGTGTGAGCGTGTCAGATCCATTGGAACTGAAGTTAATAGAGGGTTGTGAGCTGCCATGTGGGTGCTGGGAATTGAACCTGGGTCCTCTGGAAGAGCAGCCAGTGTTCTTAACCACTGAGCCACCTCTTCAGCCCCCAACCTTGAACTCTTAGCCCCACACGTGGAGAGTGGCACTTGTGGGCATGGCTATGACCAGACTAAGCTGTTTGCTTAGGGAATGAGCCAGGTTCATCTGACTTCTGCTCCCCAACACTGAGTGGATGTCATACACGGTCAGTGAATCACACATCATCCCAGGGCCCCTGGCACTTGGCTCAAGCCTGGGTCAAATTCTTCCACACAAAACACATCCAAAAGGCTCATCGATATCCACACTCCCAATTGTGTTTTTCTCTTAGCCTCGGAGAGCCTGGAGAGACAAGGCAGGTGAAGGAAGGCCTTGTCACCGCCCTGAGTGGGACCCCACGGAGCGGGACAGCTGACTCCAAAAGGTTTTCCTGACTTCTATGTGTGAGTGTTGGGTAAGAGTAACCACACACATACAGAAAAAGTAAATAAAGATAAAATTAAATGATAAAATAGGGGCTGGAGACATGGCTCTGAAGTTAAGAATACGTCTTGTTTCTGTGGTGGCCAGAAACACATGAAAATTAATATAATAAAAATAAATTTTAAAAAAGTTTGTTCAAGTCTATCGTGCACTTTGAGCACAGTCGACCCAGCCCTGCGTCGTCTCAGGCTGGCATCTCGGGCTGGCTCCGTCCTCCCCTCAGGCAGCCCTATTCCATTTTATGCCGTATGTGTTACACACACACACACATACACACACACATGTTTTACTTTCCTTACTTCCTTTTTAATTTTTTTGTTTGTTTTCTTTGTTTATTTGTTTTTTGAGACAGAGTTTCTCTGTAATTTTGGTGCCTGTTCTGGAGCTTGCTCTGTAAACCAGGTTGGTCTCAAACTCACAGAGACCTGCCTATCTCTGCCACCTCAGTGCTGGAATTAAAGACTTACACCATCACCGCTTGGCTTAAAAACTTTTTATAATGATTTATTTATTTTTATTTTATGAGCGTTGGTGTATTGCCTGCCTGTGTGTCCATGTGAGAGCCCTGGAGGCCCTGCAACTGGAGTTATTGACAGTTGTGAACTGCTGGGACTCAAACCTGGGTCCTCTGCATCAGCCATCCCAAGTGCTGAGCCGTCTCTCCAGCCACCTTCGCATGAACACACACACACAGAGTTTATATGATATAATAAATATTTAATTTATCTTTTAAATGTATTTTTCTAAATATGTATGCATATATCTCCTAGGTTTTATATGTATATAAAAACTAGATTTCCCATATGAAAGAAATGCATTATTATTTATCTCTAGCTAGAATTTCCTGCAAATGCTATGCACAGATGACCTCACAGTCCTCCACTTTCAGCTCCCCAAGGGCCAGGGTCACAGGTATGACCCTCTATGTCTGGCAAAAACCTTAGAACACAGCAAGATCCAGTGTCCTCCACCTGCCTTTGTGCCTCAGAATGAGTTTTCTCAAAAGAAAAAAAATTCTAGAAATTTTAGTGTCAATCACCATTGTGTTCCCAACAATCGTCACGTGTTGAATGACATAATTAATTGTTCTCGAGCCCTGTGAAGAGCTGGGAGTAGATCCACTTGGAGACGTCGTCTGGATAGCACAATGTGGGTGGAGTCAAACATCAATGCTGATGTGTATAATTATTGTGATTGATCCACCTGCTCAATGTTTTACTTTTCTGTGTATTCTAACCCACACTAGCCCCATGTCCATTCATCTCCCTGATGCAGAAGCCACAACCTACGCAAATCTTAGAGTTTGCTCGACACATTTACCTCCCGCTAAGGCCCTGTACATCTTAAATACTGAAGTGCCCATGGAAAGTGCACCTGAGAGGAGAGCAGGAAGAATAACAGAGTCCTCCCTCAGAGAGCGTTCCGAAATAGTTTAGGTTATTGACAATGGTTTATACTTATTACAATAATTACATGTTCCCATCTTAACACCCAGAAACAGAGACTCAAGAGTTCTACCAGCAAGCCACACCCCTGCCCTTTCCCTGAACATGCTACCCTCCTACCTCAGGCTCTGTAATGCTGAGGCTCCAGCACCATCTTGCTCCCAGCTTGTTGATGTTTGTGTTTGAACCCCTGATCCTCCTGTCTTCACTCCCCAGTGTTGGGGTTACAGAGAGGGACCAGTTACATCTAGCTAACCAGGCAGCTCTTAATGAATAGAGAGCCAGCAGGGTGGCTCAGGTGGTAAAGGCACTTGCCACCAAGCCTCACAACCTGAGCTCAGTTTCTCTGAGCACACATGGTGTTGTTCTTTGACCTTCGCGTACACATCACGGTATTCAGGTACATGAACATACACAGTGTTTAAAACAACAAAACAAAACTCATAGCTAGAAGGTAAACTGAACGAGCTGAAGGGTTCATTAAGGTCAGAGCTGAAAAAGCAAGCCCCGTGTTTCCACTCAGGTGCCTTTGCAGGAAGAAAACAGATATTCAGACTAAAACGATGAACAACAAGCAAACAAACAAATGAAAGCAGTGGAAATAGAGACGGAACGTGAAGAACAGCACAGCTAGGCTTTTCAGGCAAAACGCGCTCTCTCTCTCTCTCTCTCTCTCTCTCTCTCTCGTGTGTGTGTGTGTGTGTGTGTTTGAACTCATTTGTCTCTTTTAGTTTGAGGTACTGTTCTCTTTTTCGGCGGGGGGATGTTGAGAGAGGGTCTCCCTGTGTAGTCTTGGCTGCCCTGGAACTCACTTTGTAGACCAGGCTTGCCTCGAACTCAGATCCTCCTACTTCTGCCTCCCAAGTGCTGGGATTAAGGGCATGTGCCAACACCTCCCACCTAGTTCGTTTAAAATATTCTGAATTTGCTTATTTCTGATCATTTGTTAGGTTTGGAATCATTTCATCTTCAGGGATTTTTTTTTCCTTCAGGTGCTGAGTATCAAAACCAGGAAATCTTAGGCAAGAATTCTACCACCAAGTCACACTTCCAGGCATAGAATCATTTAATTTCTACAAAAGACTGCTCCTTTCTTCTTCCTTCTTTCCTCCCTTCCTCCCTTTCTTCCTTCTTGCCCCCTTCTTTCTTTCTTCCTAAGAGGTAGGCACAGGTAGACTAGTTTGGCCTTGAGCTCACACGGCAGCCCAGATGACCTGATAAACGATCCTCTGTGCACCTGATAAAGTGTCCCACCCTTCCCCCCACGCTGTAACAGCTAGGCACCACCACACCTATTATGTGTTGGGCATGGAACCTGGAGCTTTGCACATCTGGGCTGTCACTTTATTGACTGAGCCACCCACGCAATGGCAAACAAGACGAATGGTGGGGACCCACAGCAGAGGTCCTCTCACCTCCAAGTGCTCGTGGAACACCCACTCACATGCGCACACACACACACACACAAACGTCACGTACAAACTCGCTCTTATGCACCCACAAAGATAATTTTCTCATAAATATTTTATTTTTAGTTGTCATGCCATGATACAAATAAGTTCTCACACTGACTGAGCCCCAAATTCAGCAGTATGGTGGGAGATAATCTCTCTCTCTCTCTCTCTCTCTCTCTCTCTCTCTCTCTCTCTTTCTAACTGAGCCCCAGATTCAGCAGTATGGCGGGGAAATAAGCTCTCTCTCTGACTGAGCCCCAGACTCAGCAGTATGGCGGGAGATAATCTTGCTCTCTAACTGAGCCCCAGACCCAGCGGTGTGTCAGGGATAATAACTCTTTCTACTCCCAACTTTGTTCCCAGGATGCTGGAAATGACTAAGACATCAAAACAGTAAAATATAATCCCCGGGAAGTTAAACAGTTACTTTGTGTCTAGAACCAAACAGAAAACAGACAGAAGTATACACCCGAGAATTTACCGCAGGCAAGGCCTCGCCTTTTTATTGGCTTTTTGTCAGAAAGGTGTGGACTTGGGGGAGATGAAGCTGGACTCTAAGTGTGGTCTGCCTACTTTGTCTCCACACGTCAGGAGTGATTGAAGAAGGAGAGGCTACAATCAGGGGAATTAGGGCGAGCTTTATTCTTTGAGTATTTTGCAACAATAAAAAATGCTGAAGCTAGACATAGCTCAGTGCTAGGTCATATGTCACACACACACACACACACACACACACACACCAAACAAAATTTAAAAAACCACACTTAAAAACATGTTAGAATGAATAACACCCTGTATAATAGCAGAAGTGTGGAAGAATGTGGGACTTTAAACATTTTGTACAAGCTGAAGGCTATAGCAGACTGTTTGCAGAAATGGCTGACCTTGTTCCTGACATTTTAAATCTGGGCCAGGTTTGTGATTTACTTCAATCTATAGAATATAGCAGAAATAGTATTGGATAATTGCTTTTTATTTGTTTGTTTTTGTATTTTTGAGACAGAGTTTCTCTGTGTAATAACCCTGACTGTCCTGGAACTCTCTTTGTAGACCAGGCTGGCCTCGAATTCCCAGAGATCCTCCTGCCTCTGCCTCCTGATTCTGGGATTAAAGGCGTGCGCCATCACAGTCCAGTTGCATTAGACAATGTCTAAGTGATGATTGTAAGACACTTTTAAAGCCCACGTGAAGCCCAGGCTAGCCTCTCGAGCCTGAGAGAGCAGGTGGGCCGACATCTCCAGTAGTGGCCCACTGATTCAGGCTTGTGACGGAGGCCATAACACCAGCCGGGCCACTGCTAGCCTGCCACCTGACCACACTCACACAAGTCTCCCTAAATGAGTCGAGCCAAAACTGATGTTCCTCAGAACAGGACAGTGACACGTTTGTACAGGGCTCATTAGACAGCAATAATCACTAATATAGCACTCTACCAGAAGTGGGAGGCTGCCCCCACGACAAAACAAATAGTTTGATTAGTTTGATCATTGTTATTGTTGCTGTTGTTACTTATTCCAGCATCCCATACAGCCCAGGCTGGCCTTGAATTCATAGACTGGAGAAGGACCTTGAATGATTGATCTGTCTATCATTTTTCCCAAGAACTGGGAATACAGGTGTGTGCCACTGCAGTCCCCCATAACTTTTTAAGGGGATTATACTATATTGGACAAAAAGGGACAGAGGCAGTTTAAAATGCAAGGACAATTCTGAGTCCCCAGCTTCCTGGGCAGAGTAGAAGCTATTCATTTGAAGCCTGGAAATCCTCAGAGAAAATGCCATCACATCTCGGATGGCTGAACCAGGAGCCATGAAAGTGGATGGAGAGTTGAGGGCAACAGAACCAACTCCAGGGGGTAAGATGGTCCCAATCAACGGAAACCAGTTACTGTGTCGGTCAGCCACCCACCACTGTGACAAGTGCTTGGGAGGAAACAACCGGTGGAGAGGCGAGGTTACTTGGCCTAATGACCTCAGAAGTTTCGACCCCTGATCTCTCGGTGCTGACATTTTGGACAGTGATAACACAGAAACTATGAGAAGAATAAATAGCGAAATAAGGCTACA
Source organism: Chionomys nivalis (assembly GCF_950005125.1). Classification (NCBI taxonomy): domain Eukaryota; kingdom Metazoa; phylum Chordata; class Mammalia; order Rodentia; family Cricetidae; genus Chionomys; species Chionomys nivalis. The sequence goes on from NC_080099.1 coordinate 70,343,974, forward strand.
ACCTCACGGTGACACGGGAACAGGAGCCAGGGCAGGGCTGGGTCCCAGGATCCCTCCAAGGACAAGCTCCTTCTTCCCAGTTGACTCAACTTTCTAAAGATTTTTTTAATTTATGTATATGTCTGTCTGTCTATAAGACTGCAAAAGTGTCGTCTGCAGGGGCCAGAAGAGGGTGTTAGATCTTCGTGGTGGTAAGTCTCCTGATGTGGGTCCTCTGCAAGCACAGCATCACCCAAACTGCTAAGCCATCTCCTCAGCATCACTTTCTGAAGGTTCCCATCTCCCAGCAGTGCCAAGTCAGGAGCCAGTCCTTTAATGGACTCCGAGGAACACTGATCTAATCTGTAGCGCTCCCCTTAGAGAAGAGGCACCTGGAAACATGCCCAGGTGGATTTCAGCATTATCATGAGTCAATGAGCATTGAGCATCTTCAGCCCTTCCTTTTTCTGAATAGGAATGTCTAGCCATTGCTGTCTGGTTCCCCCCTCCACCCCAAACCGCCACTATACTGTGTTTGGGGGCAGAATGATGCAGGCTCCTGTAACATGGAAGGAAAAGTTATCTGCTCTCCACCCCTTCCTTTTCTATCATAGCTGAGATTTTTATTGGTTGAAGATCAGCACACAGACATTTCAAGTCTGGTATACCACATCCATACCTGGAACTAACCGTGGTGACCGAATGCCCTAATGGGTGAGTGTTTGGAGACTCATATTTCTCCTGAAGGAGGGATGTGGTATCATGTGCAGAGGTGGACTTGCATGGTTAACCCAAGGCCTTCTCCCTGCCCTTCATTCACACATTTCATAAGCTCCCTTTGCTTCCTTCTCCATCAACAGGTAGACTGTGGAACCAGACCAGATTTCAGTAGCTGTCACGGAAGGGACATTTAACAGCTCAAGCTTCAAGCCTTAGCTTCTGCTTCGACCTCCTCGAACTTCTGCCACACATAAGAAGGCCAGGATGAGCTGCCCCGTGAAGTTAGGGACTGGCCAACCCACAGGACCAACTGGCAGACTCACAGGCGAAGCTATCTGAGACCTGTCATTCCCCGCCAGCTGACCAGGCAATAGCAGCCAAGCCATCCAGATGGGCGGAAGCCAAATCACTGACCCACAGAGTCATGGGTAAATAAAAACAGCCATTATTTTGGTTTGATTCACTTTCATAGTGGTAACTAACATGATGGAGACCTGTCTACCACACAAAGAAAACACATTTTCTCACTTCTTTTAAGTAGTTCCTGTCCTATTAAGTGGTGGGTAGAATGAGGAAGGTTCAGGTCAGGTATCATGGCTCATGTTGAACGCCTTGGCTTTCCATAGAAGACAGGCACCTGCATACACATGGAGTACTCTGCTCACTGCTTGTGAGCTGGGCGTTCTCAGGAGTGGAGAAGGACAATGGCGGTTTGAACACTCAGTATCAGACACAGTGCCAAGCACTGGCCGCGGGTCTCCCAGTTTAACAAGGGGTTCTATTGTAACTATTTCCATTGGAGGTAACTGAACCTTGCAGAAGGTATTTTGATGAAACAGAAGCCTAGTCTCATTCCAGGGGACTGAACCATATAGTGCTAAGACCCCACCTTCTCTGGAACGGACAGTGAGCGCCGGAGGACTGAAGGTAGGATATGGAAAAGGAGCTGATACAGCTGCTAACTTAGGCTTTTTTCTCCAGACTCTCAGATCCCCAACCTGGTGGCTTCCCCAGTTTCTGCAGTGGGACATTTCTGAAAAATTGTTTCCAAGGTCTGGCAGGCAGAGCCAGGAGGACTGTGAATTTGAAACCAATTGGGGCTACACAGTATATATGCTGACAGTGCATGTCAACTTGACACATAAACTAGAGTCATCTGAAAGGAGAGAGCCTTCACTGAGAAAAATGTCTCAATGAGATCTGGCTGCAAGACATTTTATATTTAGTGTTTGATGTGGGAAGGCCCATTCCATCGTGGGTGGTGCCATCCCTGGGCTGGTGGTCCTGGGTTCTACAAGAAAGTACCTCCATGGCCTCTGCATCAGCTCCTGCCTCCATGTTCCTGCCCTGTGTGGGTTCCTGTCCTGACTTCCTTCAATGTGAGCAGTGCTGTGGAAGTGTAAGCTGAATAAATCCTTTCCTCCGCAAGTTGCTTTGGTCGTTGCTTTGCTCTTGCTATTTTATCAAAATAAAAGCAAGCCTAAGACAGTATAACTATATCCACTTTATGAATAAACATATACATACATACATTTTGTGATCTTGTCATAAGGTAAAATGATAACATAAAGTAAGGCCTCATTTTTATATCAGTTCCTTTTGTGTAGCTAAGAGAAGATATCTGAACGTTAGGGAGAAACCACTGCATCTGGGTCAGGGTCTCAGAGTGCTGGTTCATGGCTACCTGGCTGCGTGTGCTGGAGTAGAGCTTCATGGCTGTTGTATTTTGATTGCATTCTGATGTTTCCAAGACGGACAATAAAGCTTGTTTTGAATCAGAGGGTGGAACATAGTTGACCAAATTTACCCATAGAAGTTTTAGAGGACTGAGGACAGAAAGACACAGGAAGTAGTGGGGCGGGGCTGAGAGATGGTCTCTGCCCCTTTGGATTGAGGAATAGGGGGGTCACTTCTACGATGCTTCTCTGATCATTCAGCTTCTTGCCCTGACATCTGACTGCCGAGTTTTTGTTGATAAAAGGAAATTGGATAAATGCCTCACGTGGTAGCAGGGCCATCTGTAGACAGCAACTGTTCACAGACTGCAAATAGTAACAAGAAGTGGCCAGGGAAGATGCAGCCTAAGGAACTTGTTTTAGGATTCTAGTTTTGAGGCCAGCCTGGTCTACATGAGACACTGTCTCAAGAAAAATTAGAAGATCCATTAGAACAAAGGATACATTACAGAAAGAAGTAAGAATGTTGTTGCACATATCTGTAATCCCACCCACTGGGTGATGCAAGCAAGAAGATCCAAATTCAAGATCAGCCTGAGCGCCATGGTAACAGGGTGTCTCAGAGAGAGAGGGGAGAAATAGAGACATGAGACATTTTACACACGTGTGTGTGCACACGCACAACACACACATGCACACACACATATACACACAAACACACACATGCACAAGCACGCACATGCATGCACATATACACATACACACAAACACACATGTGCACACACATATACACACGTGCACACACATGCATGCATGCCCGCACGCACACACACTCATGTGAGCACACAGACATGCACACACACACACACACACACACACACGAATTGTTCTCTACTCTATCTAAAGGCTGATGAAAACTCAGACCTTTATCTCCCAGTATCAGCGCCTCCTGGAAACACTGTCACACGTGTGCCACACAGAGATGCAGCCCATCAGAGAATCCATGGCCTGCCCCGCAGAGCCCTGCTACAACTTCCCTGCTCCCCTGCTTTTCCTAAGAGCTTCCCAGGCCCTCTGCAAAGGGCAGTCTCTCTGCTCTGCTGAGCCTATGAGGTTGTCCTCTTCCAAACACTTTTCCCAGTCTGACAGTCAGGGACCCGCCTAATCAAAGAGAGGATTCTCTGTATTTACAGGAACTGTATCAGTGGGTGGCCCACTGGGTTGAACCTTGATGGAGGACAGAAAACAAGAAGCCTAGGGTTTGCATAATCACAACTACTCTAATACCCCTTTGGAAAATGCATGTCTGAGGGAAATCCCAAGCTTAGTTTCTAAGGAGTCTGGTTCTTTCTTCTGAGTTCCACACTACCCACAATTTCCACATCGTATACTCTAGATCTATTTACTTGTTTGCTTATTTGTTACTTGAGTCAGAGTTCACACTGTAGCCTGGGTTGGCCTGGCGCTCACTTTGTACCTTGACAGGTCTCTCAAGGGCGGGGATTACAGGTAGGAACCACCTTACCTGCTTCGGATTTCACATTCTTGAGACTTTAGAACAATTGGGCAAAGATTCACCAATAGTACAAAGAGCTTCTGAGCTCCTAAAAAACAAAAGCAAATAAGAAAAAATTTAGTGTATTCTCCCAAATGATGCAAAAGAAACACTATTTACTAAAAGAGACAGGTGCTAATTGCACAAATCCTAATAAAATGACGTGAGAACGCTGCTCACGGTGGCCTCAGTGCCCATCTCCCATCGTGGAGGCTCAAAAGCACTGCAGTTGCATGCAGTTTTGTTTGTTCATTTGTTTGGCTTGTTTAGAGACAGGATTTTTCTGTGTAGCCCTGACTGTCGTGGAACTCGCTCTGTAGACCAGGCCTTAAACTCACAGAGATCCGCCTTCCCCTTTCCCATGCTGGAATTAAAGGTGTGCACCACCACTGCCCAGCTGCATGCAGTTTTTAAACTTACCAACGAAACTTAAGCACCAATCTCGATGTGTTTATTTCCTTGGACACACTGCCTTCCTCCTCTGAAGACTGCATGCGACCCTTGCTTTGTGGTGAGACCCTGATTTCAGAGGCGTGACGCAGGTGCTCCCGGATGCCCCTGTTCCCAGTAACTTTCAGCAAACACCCACTTGATTGGCACTGTGTTCAGCTGAGCACAGGAATGCAATGGCTTCCATCTTTTTTCCCCGCAAGCACGGAAAACAAACACTAGAGTAGAGCCTGGCAGTGTGGTGGTCTGTGCCTCTAATCCCAGGGAGAGCATGAGTTCGAGGCCAGCCTGGGCTACACAGGGAGACCGTGCTTCAAAACAAAAACAAAAATTAAACAGTCTCTAAAAAATGATGAGGAACTGTGTCAAAGGTCACGCCCTGGAAACTGCAGCCTCCTAGTGCTGGGGAGAGCAGTGACCTGGTGCCTGAGGTCACCAGCCCTGGAGGGTCGGAGAGCAGGAGGAGGAGGACAGCAGATGTTTGTTGCCGATGTTGATTGGTTTGGTATTTGTCTCCATCCTAAACTTACCCATGCTCTGTGGAGCAAATGTTTTGTGAGATTTTCCAGTGGGCTTTATTAAAGATATTATATAATTTTAACATAGCTATAGTTTGAAAAAGCCCAAAAGCTAAGATAGACTTAGCTAATGTTTGAGTTCACTAAAGATCCAGACACACCAAGCATTCAAGATGCAGTCTTCTTATTCTGTCTCCCCTGCATAGTCTGATGTCCCTGAACTGCCACAGCCACTGCCACTCACTGCCTGCGTACATCTGTGCTGGTGAGCCTGCTCCAGAGGCTCCCACAAACCCAGCCGCCATCTCTCCTGTGCACTGTGCATCTCAAAATCTTCTTCCCTAGACCCAGAAGACACAACGCTTCATGGGCAAGACCTCCTTTGTTCTCCTAGGCTCTGAACTCCAAATGTCTGTCCATATCCAGGTCTGTAAGTCAATCAGACAGCATCTCCCCGCAGCCTGTAACTTCCATACCTCCTTCTGAGGCCCTCTTTTCCTGTGATTTGAGTATCCTGATTCCTTTCCATGAAGTCTGCAGTGATGAAAAAAGATAGCTGTTGAAGAGCCCAGCACCATGTCCAGAATGGTGATGGCCCCCAGAAGTCCATTTTCCCACCTCCTGTTCGGGTGTGGGGCAAGTCCTTTTCCTCCCAACACATATAAACATATAAACATATGGTTGGGTCATGGTTTTTGTGAGAAGAATGTAGCTCAGTTGATAGACTCTTGCCTGGCATGTGTAAAAGCCTTGCTGTCCATATCCAGCAAGGCATAGTGCATGACTTTAATCCCAGCACTCAGGAGGTGGAGGCAGAGAGATAAGGAGTTCAAGATCATCCCCAGCTATGTATAAAGTTCTAGCTCAGCCTGGGGTACATAAGAACCTGTCTCAAAATATTAACAAGAAAAGTTTCCCAAGCAGGGACTTTTGACTCTCAATTGGTTATGCTCCAGGTTTTTACCATTTGCTTTGTGGAATTCAGATGTTCCAACCTTTCCATTTTAATCTTTAAATGTATTTATTTGTTGTGTGTGTGTGCACATTTGCCTATGAGCACTAGAGCATGTGTGTGGAGGTCAGAGGACAATGTGCAGGATTGAACTGAGGCCATCTGCCGTAGCAGCCCAAGTCTCTATCTGCTGAACCATCACCTCCATCCTCCCATCCTTGTCAGTTTGAACACAATACTGGCTGAGCTGTGAGGTACAGAAAGAAACCAGAGTCTGTGATATGTGACATAAGCCAGGAGTTGACATTTTCCACTAGTAGCTCATAGACAATTCTGCAGACAAAACCAGTTCTTTCTTAAAATATTTAATTTATTTTTATTTTGTGTGCATTAGTGTTTTGCCTGCATGTGTATCTGTGTGATGGCGTGAGAAGCCCTGGAGGTAGAGTTACAGACAGGTGTGAGTTGCCATGTGGGTGCTGGGAATTGAACCCACGTCCTCTAGAAGAGCAGCCAGTTCTCTTAACTGCTGAGCCATCATCTCTCGAGCCCCACAAAACTAATTCTTAGTGCAAAGCAGCACCTGTGAACTCTGAGTCCTGACTATTCTCCTCACATTGAGGGTCCGAGAGTTCTGTGTTATCCTGCCCATCAGTCACAGGTTGAACACAGGGCTCCCGCATGCTAGGCAAGCCTCTGTGACTGAGCCGTAACCCCAACCCACCTGTCTGTCTGTCTGTCTACCTACCTACCATCTATTATTTCTTTACTTATGTAGTTATTTTGAGACACGATCTCTGCAGGTCAGGCTTGTTTCAAACTCCCTATGTAGCCAAGGACAGCTTTGACTTTCTGATCCTCCTGCTCCCGCCTTTTGAGAGCTGGGACAGATGGTACCACCGTGCCCACTCCGTCTGTTTTTGTCTAGGAATCAACCCAGGGTCCACTGGAAGAGCAACCAGGATGCTAACTGCTGAGTTATCTGTCCACCCCTCTAAACCTTCTTTTAAGTGCTATTTGTTTGTTTGTTGAAACTGGGTGGAAGTAGTCCAAGCTGGCCTCTTTTTAAATTTTTATTTTTGAGTAAGCATTTTACTCAAGCTAGCTTTGAGTTTTCAACCAATCTGTCTCAGCCTCCTGATTAGCCAACCACAGGCTTGTCCCAAAGCCCCTTCCTTTCCCTCCTGGAAAGCAACAGGACTGCAGAGGCTGCCATCCCAGGGCAGACTGCTCAGTGGTACAGACTCACTCTCCCTGCTTCTTCAAGGCACTTTCTTTGGCCAAATCTACCAGTTTCTGTAGCTCAGTCTCTTTTGCTTACGTTAAGAGAAGTTTCCAGAGAGTCTGGAAGAGCTGAGAAAATAAATCTGGTTTGTGTTGTTCCCTTTCCTATTAAATACTTACCAAATTAAATGGTTTTTATTACAGTTATTTATTTTATTGTGTGTGTGTGTGTGTGTGTGTGTGTGTGTGTGTGTGTGAGCCTATTGCAAGCGAGCGTGGAGGTCAGAGGACAACTTTTAAGAGTTGGTTCTCACCTCCCACCACTGGGGATTGAATTCAGGACATCAAGCTTGGTATTGGGAGCCTTTACCTGCTGAGCCATCCTGCTGGTACTAGAAATTGTTTTTGTTTGGAGATAGGGTCTTTCTATGTAGTCCTGGGTGTCCTAGAACTCACTATGTAGACCAAGTTGACCTTGGACTCATATAGATCCTCTTACCTCTGCCTTTGCAGTGCTAGGATTAGATGCGTGCACCACCAGGCTGGACCTGGCCCTAGAATTTTTACTGAAAATGAAACTGATAACTATTCACCATTGTTTCAGTTGTAAGTCTAATATTTTTGCGTTCCCCTAATCCTGAATTGTATTCAAGACAGTTTAAATAAATATACATGCCTCCAAACCTGCATTGACCTGCAACATCTAAGAGGGCATTTGGGAAATCTGGAGCTGAACAAGGATGATCTCTGACAGAAAAAGGTGCGCATTACCTCAAGAGTGACATTTGTAACCCACATTCCAGGAGCATGCACTTGGAGTCGAGTACCAAGGCTCCTATTCTCAGATCCAAGGCAGGTCAACCTCAGGGCATTTCAAAGTTTCAAAGCTGCTGGCAGTCACATCACTCTGGCGTTCTGAGGCCTACTTCGGAAGTCATCGCTTGGTTTTAGGAGCAGGCTCTGTCACTGGAGTCTGGGGCTTCCCAGTTACCCTAGGCTTGTTGGTCAGAAAATCAAAGACTCTGCCTCCCGTGAGCTGAGATTACAGTAATCTACCATGCTCAGCATTTTACATGGGTGCTGAGGTTCAAACTCAGTCGCCACACTGCTGTGGCAAGCACTTTAGACTGAACTATCTCCCCAGCCCTGACATTTCCTATTGTCTGATGCCCACATAATCAGACTCGCAGTTCGTAAGGCTTTCCCACAGGCCTTCTGAGCTGCTGTTCTGACTAAATGCTTGTATTTTTTCCTTGAAATTCCACTAAAAATTTCCCTACATTTTTGTGAGTACTGAATTTTCTAGTTTCACCAAGATGCAAAAACCATGCTCAAATCACATCCAAAAGTGCTTGAGGAGGAGCCACAGGGTATGGATGTAAGGTCAGGGCGTACACAGCTGCCTGTAGAAAGAGCGTAGGCAAGGATTGGAGGTGTAGCCCATTGGGTAGTGTTTGCCTACACTGCTCCCTCACCACCCAGACAAATAAACTGCGTATGGTAGAGCACCCTGTAGTTCCAGGAACTCCAACTTCCCACACAGGTGAGGCTGACGTTGAACTCCTGATCCTCCTGCCTCTACCACTTCAGTGCTGGGATTACAGACGTGTATCACCACATCTTATAAGCATTTTTTTTTCTGATTTTTGTTTTTGTTTAGAAGTCTCACTGTGTAGCTCAGGCTGGTTGAGAACTTTCAGAAATCTTTAGCGCATTGCCTCCATAGTAGTGGGCTTTAGCCTTTCCTCGCAGCTCCACAGAGCCCAGAAGAAAGGAGCAGGGACTGCTGCCCATGTCCCCACTTTTCCATCATGAAGACAGGCCAATAGGAATATCGATATTACAGCATCCATGGTCGTCTTTCAAAAAACTGTTCTGGGACTGCAAAGACACTGCCAGGCCATCAGAAGTCTCGGTGACAATGCAAACAACAGGGGCCGTGTGCTCAGGGCAAGTCGAATGACTTCTGCCTTCCAGGAGTGAGCAGAGGAGAGAACACAGGTACACTTGAGGTATAGTGGGGCTCTTGGGGCATTTGACAGACTTTATCTTGAATTATTGGTTATCTGTTTGCATGTATGCTTTGTGCTCCTATCAAGATGTACATTTCTGGACAGAGTGGATCTGGAGGGCCTGGATACAGTTTCGCTGCAACTCCAGCAGGTCTGGTTTTGTTTGTTTGTTTTGTTTTGCTTTGTTTTGCTTTTGTAGGGTTTTTCTGTGTAACAGTGTTCTGGAACTTACTTTGTAGACCAGGCTGGCCTCTAACTCACTGGGATTAAAGGCGTGTGCCACCACCGCCCAGCCTGGCTTCAGTGTCTTATACAATGCAGACATCTAAAATATTGACTGCTAGTTACCTAGAGGACTGGGACTCTTGCAATAAAAACTTTATTATGAAGATCCTATTCCTTGATGGAGTTTCATGGCTATTGTAATTTGATCAAGTCAATATATGAAAACTAACACAGCCACTTCTGCTTATGAACTTTCCAACATCTTGTCTCACATCCTTTGAGTTCTACATGCATCCAAAGTTACTCCCACAAGGCAAATACTGTTCCTGTCCATCCTTTGTAGATGGGGAAAACATGGTACAGAGAACTAAGGTTGTTTGTCTCAAAACCCCAGGAAGTGGTGGAGCTGAGATTTGGATTGACAGTTGACCTTAGTGGAAGAGGAATGGGATGTAATTCCTCCGTGACACTACCTGACTGGGTGACAAAAAGCGTGGGCTCTTTTCACAAGGAAATGTAAGAACCAGTGACATAGTACAGGTTTAACTGTGAAGCCACCATGAGAACATGTAGGGCAGAGACGCCTTTCTTCTCAAGTGTGTTGAGGACGGCAGCTGAATCCAAAGACGGCCATTTTCTCTGGAGGGTCCTCATAGCCGGCCTACCTGCAGAACATTGGCTCAGTCTCTCACCAAAGCCTTTCAACCATGACCCTTCAAGACCTCCCTTCCTCCAGGTCCCTCACGTGGAGCCCCTCTACCAAAGCACCATTTCTCACTTCAGGCCGCCTGAAGACAAAGCCACAGTCCTGCTTCTTCCCTCCTCTCACTGTGCTGGCCTTTGGGGACTTTCTTTTTTTTTTTTTTATGATTTTCACCCAGCCTGTTGTTAGCCTGCTGTGTTTGGAAATGGTAGATGATTAAACCTCCTGGCCAGGTGTAAAGGCAACCTTTGTCATCTGAGGCTGGGAGAATTACCTTGCTGGGCTACCTACTGCCTCCCTGAAGCTCCTGAATTTTCTGCCTCCACCAGAACCTCTTGCTCGGCTAAGGTCCTCAAGGCTTGGGTCCCCATGAATGACTTCCATGTCATGCTCTAAGCCCAGACCAGAATCCAGAGGGTCACTCAGATGCTGAAGGTATCAAAAGCTTAGGAATGAATCATACACACAAGGTGTCTGTGTGTATGTGTGTGTGTGTGTGTTGGAATTTTTGCCAAATAAATAATAAAATATGTAAACATGCAATAATTGACTAAGCCTTTAAACCTAAATGGTTTAACATTTGCTATAATAATTCATTTCCATTGGCCCCTTACTTTGCCTCAGTATTCCTGGTAGCCCTGAGTCCACATGTCCACGCAGTAAGACTTTTAAGTTCAAGCTCAGAAATTACAGTCAAATAAGAAGCACGGACAGACTAGAGTGCCCTTAACAGGATGGATCCTAAGGCTCCTCCTTCTAGGGAGATACTTGGGTGCATACCACATCTGACCAAGGCTGGAGAGACCACGCTGGGAATCCCAGTCTGGAAGCTGTTAACCTAAAGGACAGAGAGTTCTGGATTTGCGTTAGATTCACTACTGGCAACCCAGTGTCCTGGAAAAGCAGCCAGAGCCCTCTGTTGACTTTGTAAGGCCCAGTTCTCACCAACAGACCCACACTTCAGGAAAGCTGGGGCTGAACAAACACCACCAGGCAAGCGGACGTTCTGTGTGCGTGTTCCCAAACTTCTGAGTCTGGCTACTGCTCAAGGTGAGCTGAAGGCAGTGGAACCTGTTCTCAGGCAGCTCTGTTTGTCAGAGGCCTCTTTCAGCACAGGGTGGTGCTTACTGGATTTTGGTGCAATTGGAGCAGAGAAGAAAGAATCAAATTCAGCTTCCTCTGTAGACAGCTAATGCTTGTCAAAGATCAAATGACCAGCTCAGGAAGTCAATCAGAGAGTGGTCAATGGGTGTCCTCCCCACAGCCCAGCCCAGCACTCTGTGAGAAGCCCTGCAGTGGTCCCCAGCCGGAGCAGGAGATTGGGGTTCATTTGCAAACACACCAAACCACTGTTCCTGCCCTTAGAAATTTCTTCAGGCAAAGAGTAGAATCAAAAAAGAGAAAATCAGAAGGGAGGGAGGGAAGAAGAAAGAAAATAATTGCTTTATTTTGTGTCCTTAGTCAACAGATCACATGGCTCTGGATTTTTCCGAGGCTTTTGCATAAGAGCAATGGCATCTGCCCAGCAACAGAATGGTGGCGTTCCCATCAGCAGCAGGCACATGCGGTACGTGAGTGAGGAGACATCACTGGGTGGAGCGGGTCTTTTAATGGACGATGGGTTGTAGATTAAGTGGAGGGGACACAAGATGATTTCAGCCCACTGTGGGAAAGGAAGAAAAGGACAAAGGCCACAAACAGGAAATAGTCCTAGCTGCATGGGAGAATTTCTTTTAGGATAAAATAAGAAAATATGACTCTCTCCTTGCTGCCCTCAGAGATTACATATTGATCAAAATATATTCTGTGCCAAGCACTGTGCCAGGGTAGAGAGCACCTATCCTAGCAAGAAAAGAAAACCCAGTGGCTATAACTCACATCTATAATTCACCACACAGAATGTCCCCAGCATCTTAAACACAAGGTACAAGGGAGCAAGGCAAGGGGCTGGCTCATCTGCATGCTGTGTGCTGATATGGTTCTTCAGACAAGATTTCCTAAGGATGCAAGATGGCACAGAGAACTCTGATCAATGTGTGTGTGTGTGTGTGTGTGTGTGCAAATATAGATGCTGTGTATATAAAAATGTAAATGCTGTGTGTGTGCATGTAAACACATGTGGTTGCACATGCATTTGTATGGAGGTCAGATGACAACACTGGATGTTGTCCTGCCATTCTCACCTTATTCTTTTTTAAGGATTTGTTGTTTTTAAATTGCATCTATGAGTGTGGGGGTATGTGCACATGAGCACAGGTGTCCCAGGAGAGCAGAGGTGTCAGATCCGCCCAAGGCTAGAGTTGCAGGCAATTTTGAGCCCCTGTTTTGTTTTGGTTGATATTACTATTGTTTGTTTGGGTATATTGTTGTTTAAAACAAGGTTTCACGTATTCCAGACTTGCCTCCAGTTTGCTCTATAGCCAAGGATGACCTTGAACTCCCAGTACCCCTGCCTCAGCTTCAGAAGTTCTGGGTTTTAGAGGTGTGTACCACCACTCCTGGCTGGGGACAGACTTGGTGTTTTGTCAGTGTGTATGTCTGTGTACCACAAGTGTGCCTGGTTCTCACAGAGGCCAGAAGAGGGAGCTGGATCTCTTGAAACTGTAGTTATAGTTGGTTGTAAGTCACCTTGCAGGTGTTAGGAATCAAACCCAGGTTTGAAAGAGCAGCCAGTGTTCTCTCTCTCTTTTTTCCTTTTTTGCTTGTTTGTTTTTCGAGTCAGGGTTTCTCTGTGTAATAGTTCTACCTGTCCTGGAACTAGCTCTTTAGACCAGGTAGGCTTGGAACTCACAGAGATCTGCCTTCCTCTGCCTCCCAAGTGCTAGGATTAAAGGTATGCACCACCTGGCTTAAATTGTGTTTTTAAATTAATTAATTTATTTTAATTTTATGTGCATTGGTGTTTTCTCGGGTCCCCTGGAACTGGAATTACAGACAGTTATGAACTGCCACAAAGGTGCTGGGAATTGAATCTAGGTCCTCTGGAAGAGCAGTCAGTGCTCTTAACAACTGAGCCATCTCCCTGCCCTGGGGCAGATTTTGTATCATCACTTGTCTCTTTTGTTTTGCCCATAGCAGTGTGGTAGATTCCCCAAGCTTCATGTTTCACCAGAAGCTGGGTGGCCAACTGAGAATGGAGCCCGGCTGTACAGGAGCTGCTGCTTCTGTTCACAGGCTTTCTCTTAGCAAAGTGACTCAGTCCGCAGTCACTCCCGTAGTCCACACCCTTAGTCTGCAATCTAAGGTTACAGAAGGAGACTCCACTGAGCTCATCCACCTTCTCAACTGCCTGGCTTACTCCCCAAGTACCTTTCTTTCATTTCATCCTAGAAAAAGCCAGACAGTAGTGGTGTACACCTTTAGTTCCAGCACTTAGGAAGCAGAGGCAGACAGATCTCTGAGTTTGAGGCCAGCCTGGTCTACAGAGTGACTTCCAGGATAGTCAGAGCTACATAAAGATACCTTGTCTTAAGAAACAAACAACAACCAAAACCAAACAAAACCCAAAAATAACAAAAAACAACTAAAAACTATATTAAGGGGCGAAGTATGTAGCAATAGAATGAAGTCTCTCAGCACTCATGGAGCTCTGGGATTGATCGCCAGTACAGCACTTAGTAATAACAACAGCAACAGCAACAGAAATAATAATAAATGAACAGATTCTAAAACGGTGACAAGGTGTTTTATTTTGTTTTTGTAGGGTCTTAAAGTTTTGTTTCCAGACAATCCCCTGCCTCAACCTTCCTAATAACTGGAACTACAGACAAGCACCACCATGCTCAACTTAACCCAGCTTTTGGGGGGGGGGGGAAGAACAGGGTCTTATGTAGCCCAGGCTAGCCTCTAACTTACTGTAAAGTACCAAATAATCTTGAACTTCTGATTGTCCTGCCTTCAGTCCTGGGAGCTGGGGTTACATGCATGCATTACCTATGTATACAATGCTGCTCTCCTGCATCCACAGCCCTGACAAGGTATTTTGATCCATGTGAAGAACCTGACACACACTGGTAGGCATTTAACAAACATTCAAGTGAGTAACTGCAATGACTTGGAACCAGGTCTGTGAAATGTGACACACATTGCCTGCCACAAATGCACTGTTGTCTAAAAACATCTTTAGGTATGTGCACAGTGTAAAAGTGTGACTGTTACCCTGCAGGAGAAAAACCAGACATGTTCAGAGGAGCTCATTGTTGTTTGCTTTATTATGTGCATTTAGTGTCTTGCCCATATCATGTGCATGCCTGGTTCATGTGGAAGTCAGAAGAGGGCATCAGATCCCCTGGGACTGGAATTTGGAAGGTTGGGAGCAGCCATGTGAGTACTGGGGACCAAACCCAAGTCCTCTGCAAGAGCATTTGTTAGGTGGTGGAGGTTTCCATCCTGCCCAGTCCCACAATAAGCACACAGAAGCTATATTATTTGCAATACTGTTTGGTCAATAGCTTACGTGTATTTCTGGCTTACTCTTATATCTTAAATCGACCTATTTCTATTAATCTATGTAATACCATGAGGTCATGGCCTACTGGCAAAGTTTCAGCAGGTTCCAGCATATGTTTATGGCGGGGCAACATGGCTTCTCCTTGACTCAGCCCACTCTCTCTCTTTATATACCTCTTCCAGTCTGGCTATACTCTGCTAAGCTACTGGCTGAAAGCAGCTTCTTTATTCATTAACCAATAAAAGCAACATATAGAAGGAAGAACCTCCCACATCATTTCCCCTTTTCTGTTTAAATAGAAAGGAAGGTTTTAACTTTAACAAAGTAAAATTACATATAGCAAGACAGATAACAAACAAGAATTACAGTTACAATATTTATATGTACTTTATCTTAACTTATAACTAAGTTAGCTTATAACTTATCATAACTAAGGAAGACTATAATTATAACTATTTTTCAACTTCATCAAAGACTCCAGAAGGATATAATATTACCTAAGTAAACAGAAAGTACATTATAAGCAACTTCCAAAACTCTAGAATTGATAGAGACAGCTCACTGCTTGGACCCAAAGTTCTTCTGTAACATTGGGGCACCCATCTTCAGTCTGCAAGCCCATAGTATCCAGCAGACTTTTCCATGAAGCAGGAAATTTGAAAATCTCTTATGTCTTGTACTAGCAAAGTTCATCAGTTGCTTTCTTCTGTGTCCTGCAAAATGTCTGGCAGACTCTTTCATGAAGCAGAAACCCCGAAGAATGGTGTCACCTTCTGGCAAGTTCAGCAGTCATTTCTCTGTGGGTCCTGCAAGTCCAGTTCATATAGCATAACAGCAAGCTGTCCAGGCAAGAACAGTTTCTTGCCTAAATGGCTAACAAACTCAATGAGGAGTCTCTTCAATGCCCATCATCCTCTTGAAGTAATTGGTGCTGCCAGGAGCAGATGTTCCTCATTATCATGAAAAGTCTTAAGTTCTTAAAACATTTTAAATGCCATATTCCATAGGTCTTTGAAAGGTTTGAAGATTATCTAACTGAAATATATCACTATATATCTAGAAAACCTAACTAACATGACTACAAGCTTGACTATTATATATGATTATCTATTAAGCTGTATTTCTTAATTTTACATTACAATTTTAAATGAGCTGCACAAACACAATACCTTAGTCAAGAGCAGAAATATACATATAACAATATTGACCTTAAAATTGTATCAATAGAGCAAAATCCATAACAATGCAAATTATTCATATCTATAGCATATCCCCCTTTAAATGTAAACAACATTTATAAACAATATTTAGAAATTTGTGCATAGTTCTCTCCAAACTGCTTCCTGATTTTTGTTGGGCAAGGTAATTTGGGGGGGTATTCACAGTAACCTTTTGGGAAGCCTTGGTCCATCAAACCACATTAGTCTGGAAGTATTCCACAGGTACTCATTCATCCTCTGTGGAAACAAAAGAAGAACCTCTTTTCAAAAGCAACAGATCTTTAGATCCAAATTTTGAAGTCATGATGCCTTTAAAATATATATGGTTGTTTAGCTTAGCAGCCCATACAATAAAATCTCTCTCTGTACTTAGCTCCTTCACAGTCAAAAATTTCAAAGAAAACACAATAATACACATAATCCAGACTCTCTGTGTCTATTCCGTCTTTACATGCCTTATTTTTCTTTACTCCTTTTAATCTATGATTGACTATATTCTGTCTCTTTAAAGACTTTTAAAAAATGATTTACTTCTTTTTATAACTCTCTATACTCTTTTTCTTCTCTCTCCCAAGCCTATATACATTTTTAAAACACACTGTGTCTCATTTAGAGGTCTTTTATGTCTGAATATGTCCTATCATGAATCCTTTTTTGTCCAGGAGTACTTCTTAAGATGTTAAGCAGCCCCACTAGGACTAAGGCTGCTTTGCCTTTTGGCACCACCCAGTCCAACATGGTGGAGGTCTGCTCACTGCCTCTGAGAGCCATTCTCTCCACCCCAGGTCCAGGGTCAGGTTGCAGCAAGTCTGTGTTGCCATTAAGCAAGTAGTAGCACTCTGCTCACAAACCCCATTTAAATGTTCCATAGCCAGACCTCTTGAAAGAGTCAGAACTCCTGCTAGCACCATGGCCCAGGAAGCCACTGTTTCAAAACCATGCTTTTTTTTTTTTTGCTACTTCTGAATCAGGAAGACCTCTCTTAAAGGAATCATGCCTCTGCTTGCTTCTAGCAAACTGAGCTTCATTGAACTTTTTTATGTCTAGAATTTCTTTTCCAGCTCTCTCAGGTTTTTATGTGGATGTAGTTACCCACCTTGGTGTGTCAATTTGTTGGTAGAAACTGTTTATTCCTGGCCACTTAGACCTGAAATAATCACACAGAAACTGTAATTTTTGAATCACTGCTTGGCCAATCACTTAAGTGTGTTGCTAGCTAGCTCTTATATATTTGGTTAACCCATTTTTATTATTTTATATTTTACCATGAGGCTCATGGCCAATCAAGGTTTCAGCTGGAAGCTCACGTTTTCCCCTCTGGTGGTACCATGGTTTCTCCTGACTCTGCCTCTTTCTCCCAGCATTGTTTAATTTTCCCACCTAGCTCTATTCTGCTAAGCTACTGGCCAAAACAGATTTATTCATTAACCAATAAAACCAACAAATAGACAGAAGGACCTCCCACATTAAGCATAGAGTGCTCTTAATTGCTGAGCCATCTCTCCAAACACAAAGGAAGGACTCTGTATAACTAAAGTACAAAGGGCAATGGGACATGAGACTCAAACCAACAAAGAAACAGGGTATCAAGCCTAGCACTCTGATCTTTATCTGGAAGACAACTTGGAACCACTGTGGAGTTAGAAACTTGACATTATCAAGACCAAGTTCTGGAAAGGTCATTGTGGCAGCTGTTCAGATATTAAGCTTAGTTAAAGATGGCTGGGGACGAGGTGAGCCAGCTTGGAGGACTGTGTAACAATTGCTGGCTCTATGAAATAGGGGAACATCAGGATAGGACAGAAACAAAGCAGAGGTTCAAGTGGTGTTTTCAGAGAGATCCACGACCTCAGGAACTGATCAGATCCTGGAGCTGCAAGAGAGGAGTGTGTTGGGATGACCCTAGTTTTGCTTTGGGGTAGCCTAGATTACTAATTTGCTGTGTGCCCTTGACCAGATATCTCACTTTCTCCAAGCTTCAATCCTCATGCAAGTTGCAGAGGTTTGTCTGTGGATGAGGAAGGAGTGCCTGTGCTGCCTACTACTAAGTGAGACAGAAAGAATGCATGTGTCTCAGACTCACTGAAGTTCCCTCCTAGATGGTTACATGGAGGACTTTCACCTGCATCTTCCCAGAAGGAGCTGCAAAGGTTTGCTCTGGGCCTCTAGAGTAAGCCTGAAGATGATGTATCCCAAGGATGCCAGAGTAGTTTACACTCAGTCCTGATGGCAACCCTGAATCTCTCGCTGACTTCTAAAGACTCCAGCTTGTCTCCCCACCCTGCCACCCCAGGCACTATCTTTAATGATCCAAACCCTAAACCCCTGATCCTTCTGTAAGACTCCCCTTTTTCCTTCACTGGTCCCCATTTAGCAATGAGAAATGTTGTCTCCCACTGCATACTAGATGATTTTGGTGACGTAAAATCTTTCTGCGGTCAACTGCAGACTCCTCCACACCAACTCCAGCAGAAATCGTTCACATTCTTACTGATTTACTAAGAACTAGAAGCTGTAAATGGCTTTATGTTTAACTAGCAGTGCTAGACCTGAGGCCATGTTGGTATCCAAGGGCCATGCTGCTGTCAGGACCATACTGATTTGGATGGCCTGCATTGGCATTCAGGCTATAACGACATCCAGGCTCCAGTTGCCAAGGGCCATGTCTGGGTCCATTGTCCTACTGCAGCCAGGGTCTGTGTTGATGTTTGTGGCCCATGCTACCACCAGGGACCATGGGAGAGCTAACCCTAGTGGCTGAGCCATCAGAGAGCTGGTCCTGCCCCTTACCAGCCACGTCAGAAGGAGAACTTGACGCCCCCCACCCCTTCCAGAACTGGCTCTGGGCATTGGTGTCCTCCCTGAGAGAACTGCCTGCACCTGGGAGAGATGACCCCACCCCTCACCTGAGCGGGTCAGTTCTGGTGGAGGCCCAAGCCCACATCCAGGACTCTGAGTTGACCCACCCCAGCGTCCACCCCATCTATGCTCTGCCGGAGCACAGAAAAGGAAAGACCAGTCCCACCGAACCACAGCTGCAGGATCTCCCTGACTTGTGGCAGCAGCAGGCTACTTAAGAGACGTTTCAATGAGTCCAGTGTTGATGGTGGAGCCTTGTATCAGACCAGCAACTCATCAAGCTGAGTTTTTGCATGTAAAGCTGTTTGAGCAAAGGGGTATACAGTGCCATACGACAGCTCAATAAGCCATTCTAAAAAATGAATATGTGATGGTGACATGGGAAATTTTGAATTATTTTTACTTTTTAAAGAACATTTCTTTTGTTGGAGGGAGGCTACAAGGGTAGACATGGAAGGACTGGGAAATGAGTGGGATTTCTGGAACAATTAAATAGTCACATGCTAAAAAATAAAGCAAGGCTTAAACAATGTACCATATACAAATTTAACTTGAGCCAGGCATGATGGTGCACACCTTTAATCCCAGCACTCCTGAGGCAGAGGTGGGGGGGGATCTCTGTGAGTTCAAGGCTAGCCTGGTCTACAGAGCAATTCAAGGAGACCTTGTCTCAAGAAGCAAAAAACAAAACAACAACAAAATAATTTAACTCACAAGGATCACAAAGCTGAAGCTACAGGCTACAACTGCAAACCTTTTGTAGACTGAATTTACAATTCAGTTAAATTTACAATTTAAACTATGCTCTTTCAAAGATGTAGTTAAGACACTAGTGAGGGAACTCACAGAGTGAGAAAAACATCTGCCAAAAAGGATCTGATAAAGAAATCATATCCAAAATATATAAAGAAATCTCAAAGTGCGACCATTAAGACCTGAGCAGTGGAGAGTCAGCTCAGAGAGTGAGAGCGTGCACTGCTCATGCAGTCTGATTCCCAGCACCCTTGTTAGGTGGCTCACAAATACCTGTAGCTCCAGCTTAGAGGGATTCGACTGTTTAAGCCCCCGCACTCACTTGCACAAATGCACACAAAGACCACACATATTCACATAACTAAAAATAATAAAAGAGGGACTAGAGTGATGGCTCAGTGGTTAAGAGACCAGGCTGATCTTCCAGAGGACTTGAGTCAATTCCTAGCACCCACATGACAGCTCACAATTGTCAAAGCCACATTTCCAGGGGAGGCAACACTCTTCACAGACATATATGCAGACAAAACATTAATGCACATAAAATAAATAAATCATTTAAAACACAATGAAAGAACAAATATTTAAGAAATGAACAAATATTTGAACAGATATTTTATCAAAGAAAGTAAAACAATGAAAAATGAATATAGTAAACGATATTAAGCATCCACAGTCAGCAGAGAAATGCAAATTGAAATCACAGGGAGATGCCTATTCCAGTGGTTGACTCAAGGAGATCAAGGAGAGAGAGGGGGAGAGAGAGAGAGAGAGAGAGAGAGAGAGAGAGAGAGAGAGAGAGAGAGAGAAAGAGAGAGAGAGAGAGAGAGAGAGAACAAAATGGTCCAGCAACTTTGGGAAAAACAATTCCTTACTTTGTCACTTTCTTATAAAGTACATGCTTATTCAATTGCCCTAGAAGTCCTGCTTCTGGGGAATATACCTTGAGATTAATGTTTTCACACAAAAACATGTATAAGAATATTAGTTGCTGATTAATTCAAAACAATAAAATTAAAACTGACCACCAATCTATTCAACTGGTGGATGTCTTAAAACACTGTAGTAAGCTGGCCTGTGGTGGCGCACACCTTTAATTCCAGCAATCACAAGGCAGAGGCAGGTGGATCTCTATGAGTTCAAGGCCAGCCTGGTCTAGAGAGTGAGGTCCAGTACAGGCTCCAAAGCTACAGAGAAACCCTGTCTCAAAAAACCAAAACAAACAAGCAAGAAAACAAACAAAAATTGTAGTATGAGCTAACAGTTAAGAGAACATGCTTTTCTTCCAGGAACTGAAGTTGGTTCCCAGCACCTACATCAGGTGGCTCACAACTCCAGAGAGATTCTCAGACTCTGGGCATGCACACACATGCACACATAACCACACAGAGAGACATACATGTACACATAACTAACATTTTTTCATATTTTTTGTTTAAAAATTTACTTTTAATTTTACACACCAACCCCAGTTCCCCCTCCCTCCCTTTCACCCATCCCCATTTCCTTTCTTCCCAAACCCCATCTACTCCTCAGAGGAGGTAAGGCCTTCCTTCCTTGGTGAGTCAACAAGGTCTAGGATATCAACTTGAGACAGGACCAAGCCCCCTTTCCTGTATCAAGGCTGAGCAAAGTGTCCCACCATAGGGAATGGTGTGATTGCCAGGGCACCCCTCAACACAACAGATCAAATCACATAACTGTCACCCACATTGAGTACCTAGTTCTGTTCCATGCACGTTCCCCAGGTTCAGAGTTCCTGAGCTTCCACTAACTCAGGTCAGCCATCTCTGGCTTCCTCATCATGCTCTTGAGTCCCCGTTGCTCATATGACCCTACCTCCTTCTCTCCAGCTGAACTCCAGGAACTCAGGCCGGTGCTGGGCTGTGGTCACTGCCTCTGTTTCCATCAGTTCTGGAGGCAGGCTCTATGATGACAATTAGGGAAGTCACTGATCTGATTACAGGGGAAGGCCTTTTCAGACAGGCCCTCTCCACTATTTTGGAGTCTTAACTGGGGTCATTCTGTAGATTCCTGAGAATTTTTCAACACCAGGTTTCTCCCTAACCCCATCATAGCTCCCTCTATCAAGATATCTCTTTCATTGCTCTTCCCTCTGTTCCTCCCCAACTCAGTCTTCTGATCCCTCATGTTCCCATTCCCCAACCCCTCCCTTCTACCCCCCTCCCAGTTCACTCAGGACATCTTCAGTGTTTTCCTTCTTAGGGTCTTC
Organism: Chionomys nivalis; assembly: GCF_950005125.1. Taxonomy (NCBI): domain Eukaryota; kingdom Metazoa; phylum Chordata; class Mammalia; order Rodentia; family Cricetidae; genus Chionomys; species Chionomys nivalis. The sequence goes on from NC_080099.1 coordinate 70,365,503, forward strand.
CGTGTGTGTCCCTCTTAGGGTCTCCCTTTTACCTAGCTTTTCTGGGATTGTGGACTGTAGCCTGCTTATCCTTTGCTTTGCATCTAATATCCACTTGTGAGTGAGCACATGCTCTGTTTGTCTTTCTGGGCCTGGGTTGCCTCACTCAGGTTGTTTTTTTCAAGTTCCATCCATTTGTCTGCAAATTTCAAGATGTCATTGGTTTTTGCTGCTCAGTAATAATACTCCATTGTGTAAATATACCACACCAAAATACCAAATAATCCAATTTAAAAAATAGGGTACAGATCCAAACAGAATTTTCAACAGAAGAAACTCAAATGGCAAAAAAACACTTAAGAAATTGCTCAGTATCCTTAGTCATCAGGGAAATGCAAATCTAAGCAACTCTGAGATACCATCTTACACCTGTTAGAATGGCCAAGATAAAAAACACTAATGATAGCTTATGCTGGAGAGGTTATGGTGTAAAGGGAATACTTCTGCATTGCTGGTGGGAGTATAACCTTGTACAGCCACTTGGGAAATCACTATGGTGATTTCTCAGAAAATTGGGAATCAATCTACCTCAAGACCCAGCAATACCATTCTTGGGCATATATCCAAAGGATGCTCACTCAAACTGTAGTAGGAGGCCACTTGTTAGTTCCCGGCTGCTCAACCCCAAAATAATCACACAGAAACCATATTATTTGCAATACTGTATGGCCAATAGCTTAAGCATATTTCTACCTTGCTCTTATATCCTAAACTAACTCATCTCCATTAATCTGTGTATTGCCAAGTGGCTGTGGCTTACTGGGTAAAGTTCTATCCAGGGTCTGTCTTCAGTGGGGCTACATGGCTTCTCCCTGACTCCACCTTCTTTCTCCCAGCATTCCGTTTAGTTTTCCCTGCCTAGCTCTGTCTGCCCTGCTCTGCTATAGGCTCAAAGTAGTTTATTAACCAATGGTATTCACAGCATACAGTGGGGAATCCCAAATCACTCATACCACAAGAACATTTGCTCAACTATGCACATAGCAGCATTATTTGTAATAACCAGAACCTGGAAACAACCTAAATGCCCTCAGCCAATGAATGGATGAAGAAAATGTTGCACATAATTAACATTTTCAAAAATACCAGGGCTGAAGAGATGGCTCAGCAGTTAAGAGAGCTTGTTGTTCTTCCAGATGATGTGAGATTGATTCCCAGCATCACGACATCCACATGATAGTTCATAATGACTGGTAATCCCAGCTCCAGAAGATCCAGACAGCCACTCTGGCCTCTGAAGGCACTTCCACAGATGTGCCATGTACCCCTGCACCCACAACACTCATGTGGCTTGCACTGCTGTACCCTTACACACAGGTGGCATGCATCCCTGCACTCCCACATACACACATGTGGCATGCACCCCCACACCCCACAACCACATGTAGAATGCACCCCCACGTCCCTCAACCATATGTGGAATGCACTCTTATATCCCCACACACATGTGGTATGTATCCCTGTACCTCCCACATATGTGGCATGCACCCCTGACCCCCACAAAAATATGGCATGCACCCCTGCATCCCCCACACACATGTGGCATGTATCCCTGCACCCCCCACATTCAGCATACATCCCACATACCCCACACACATGTGACATGTGCTGCTGTACCCTCCCACACATGTGATATGCACTCCTGTATCCCATCCCCCACACATGTGGCACATGCAGCCCTGCACCTCTCACACACATGTGGCATGTACTCCTGTACCCCCCACACACTATACACTATGGTACAGCCATACAACGGAACACTAGCAGTTAAAAGGAGCAAACTGTGAATGAAAGCAGTGCAATGCATAAATCCCAGGTGCATTATACCAGGTTTTATTTTTATTTAAAAAGAAACAACTGGATTCAAGAAACCTCATCACATAATATTCCATATTATGCCCTAGAATCAATATTATGCCCTGGAAATGCCAAAACTGTAGGTCAGTAGTTGCCAGGAGCTCTTTGCAGAGACTTGACCAAAAGAAAGGAATTTTTAGGACTGACAGAAATTTTTGTCTTGATTGAAATGTTAGCTGCACAGTTTTATGCATGCATCCGAATTAATAGGGTCATGCATATAACTGTGGAATGTTGCTCTCTATATAAACTATACCTCAATAACCCTACATTAAAAAAAGGAACAAGCCAGAGCTGGGGAGATGGCTCAACAGGTAAAAGCACTTGCTCTGTAAGTCTGAGAGCCTGAGTGTGGATCCCCAGACACCTCAAGGAGTGTGTGTAGCCTTCCTACAGTGAAATGGGGAGAGTGGATAGAACAGATGACTCTCCGGAAGTTCACTGGCCAGCTAGCCTAGAGTCCACAGCACAGCCGTAAACCCTACCACAGACACAGTGAGAAGCAAAGACCAATATCAAAGGCTGCCCTTTGGCTTCTACAGTTGCACCCCATGTACATCACACACACACACACACACACACACACACACACACACACACACGATTTATAAAAGGAAACACCCCAAAAGCATGCCCTGAGATGTGTCTTTTTGTTTTCAAAACAACATTCATGCACGCACTGTTCATCACTTTACCTACATCACATTTGCCAATCAAATCTATTTTCTTTGCACTTCAGAAGTCCAAGAGAAAACTCAGCACGCCAACACTCTCTAATCATCTCTTTTTTATAGATATGGTACATACCTACACATATGTCACACAGAAGACTTAATCCGTTGCCAAGAGGGAACTTTGCAGCCCCAGCCTGGTCTGTGAACCCACTGTTGCAGTTGTGAGCATGTATGGGCTTTGGCAGAGGCCAATTGGCATGGAAAAATGGTAAATTTGCTCAAAAGTCCATAAATTTATTTTTTTCTTAGAAAAATCATAAAAAGAACATCACAGTAAATGTAGAAAAATCCTAAGGGACCCAGCATGCAGGAGATTCAAGCTGGGTTGCTGGTCTGGGTCTCATTCTACCAGTTACGGACTAGGTGATCTTGGCGTCAGTTGCTGATTCTGTTCCTACACAGACAGGGTGAGGGTATATGCCTGCAGTTCCAGGTGGTGATGCAACACTGCAATTAGTCAGGGCCAGCCTAGGCTATCTAACAAGACTCTGTCTGAAAAACCAAAGAAAAAAGAGAAGAGATGAGGAGATGGCTCACTTAGTAGGTGACTTGCCTTGCAAACACAAGACCTGGGTTTAGTACTCAGAACCCATGACAGGGGTGGTGTGGGAGGTCATTCTGTCTGTGTGTTCATCGACTGCCTTGGCCTGTTGATAGGGCAGAACTTAGGAAGGTAGGGGAAAAAATAAATGGCATGCTGGGAGAAAGGAGGCAGAGTCAAAGAGACACCATGGATCCTCCGCCTGAGACAGATGCCAGTTAGAATCTTTGCTGGTAAGCCACTGCCACGTGGCGATATCCAAATTAATAGAAATGGGTTAAATTAATATGAGTTAGCCAATAAGAAGCTAGAGCTAATGGGCCAAGAAGTGTTTTAATTAACATAGTTTCTTTGTGGTTGTTTTGGTTCTGGGCAGCCAAGATAAATAAGTAGGCCCTGCAACAAGAGGGCCTGCTTGTTGGGGTTTCTGTCCTGCCCAGTTGCCACAGCCATTTAGTCCCAGAGAAAATCACACAGAGGTCTACATAAGTTATAAACTGCTCAGGCTTTGTATTAGCTCTTGTACCTTATATTAACCCATTACTCTTATCTATGTTAGCCACATGGCTCAGTACATTTTTTTCAGCGGGGTAGATCACACCCTGCTTCTTCGATGTCTGGACAGAACTGCAGGAAGAAATTCCTTCTTCCCAGAATACTCCTGGTCTCATTGCCCTGCCTCTACTTCCTATCTGGTTGTCCTGCCTATACTTCCTGCCTGGCTACTGGCCAATCAGTGTTTATTTAAAAGATAATTGACAGAATACAGAATTGTCCCACACCAAGGCCCTCCTCCTACACAGGGGTGTCAGGCATGGTGGCTCATATTGACTGTCATCCCAGGGCTATGGAGTTGGACACAGGCCGATCCCTGGAGCTCACTTACCTATCCGCCTTGCCTACTTGGTGATTTCCAGGCCTGTGAGAGACTTAGTCTCAAACACAGGTGAAGGGTATCTTAAGAACTACACACACACACACACACACACACACAAAGGTATGTACACATGCACTCACGCACAGAGGAGAAAAGCAGAGGAGGAAAAGAAAAAAAGGAATGGTGTATGTCTATGTGATTGTTACTAAGGAACACGAAGCCATCAGCCCAGTCCCTGGCCTTTTGGGAGCTGCACTGTGCCCCCATTCTGCTATCTTCTAAGAGCTCCTATGTTGAAGGTCTTTCTCCAGGACCTCAGAAGTCTGCAAAGAAGTGGTCATGTTAAAACCAGGTCAATAAGTTAGACTCTTCTAAGATCACTGATGTCATCAGAAGAAAGGATCAGGACATAGACACATGTCAGAGTTTCTGTCCCACCAGGTCCCCCAGCCATTAAGTCCGAAAGAAATCACACAGAGATCTACATTAGTTATAAAACTGATTATCCCATTAGCTCAGGCTTAGGACTTTTCATGACAATGAGACATGTCTGCTCCTGGCAGCACCAATTACTTTGAGAGGAAGATGGGCATTGAAGAGGCTCCTTAGCCATTTGGGTAAGAAACTCCTCTTGCCTGGACTGCTTCACTGAACATGCAAGGCCCACAGAAAAATGACTGCTGAACTTGCCTAAAGGTGAGATGATCCTTCAGGGTTCCTGCTTCATGAAAGAGTCTGTGAGACATTCTGCAGGATACAGAAGAAAGTGACTGAGCTGTCTTTGAAATTTCCTGCTTCATGGAAAAGTCTGCTGGATACTATGGGCATGTAGGCTAAAGATGGATGCCCCAACAGTACAGAAGAACTTTGGGTGACTGCCCAGGCAGTGAGATATCTCTGTCATTTCTAGAATTGTAGAAGTTGTTTACAATGCACTTCCTGTTTACTTAGGTAACATTATATCCTTCTTGAGTCTTTGAAGGTGTTGAAGAATTTATAGTTATTATTATAGTTTTCCTTAGTTATGATAAAAGATAAAGTAGATATAAATATTGTAACTGTAATTCTTGTTTGATAGCTGTTACATGTAATTTTACTATGTTAAAGTTAAAACCTTCCTTTTATTTAAATAGAGAAGGGGAGGTGATGTGGGCGTGTCCTCTGTGTGCTGTTATTACCATTAATGAATAAAGAAACTGCCTTGGCCTAATAGGGCAGAACTTAGGTAGGCAGAGAAGACAGAACTGAATTCTGGGAGGAAGAAAGCAGAGTCGGAGGGACACCATGGATCTGAGGCGGGAGGTAGATGTGTTGAAACTTTTCTGGTAGGCTACGACCTCTACAGATTGATAGAAATGGGTTAAATCAAGATGTGAGAGTAAGCCAATAAGATGCTAGAGCTAATGGGTGAAGCAGTGTTTTAATTTATACAGTTTCTGTGTGATTATTTAGAGGGCTAAGCTAGCTGGGCAGCCAGGATGAACAAGCAGGCCCTCCTACAACAGACACATCACACAGAGGGGAGGTCTCATGAGGAAAAGATGCAACAGGCTAAGGAGAGAAGCTTCAGAGGAACTCAAATCTATCAACCTTTTGATTCTGGACTTCTATCCTGGAAGGAACTAAAGATTTTGATTTAAGTATCCAGTCTGCTTGTATTTTGTTATAGTAGCCCTAGTACATCAACTCAGCTACTAAGCCATCCAGTCTATATCACGTAGAGCCTGTTAAATATATTTGAATGTAGTCATACAATAAAATACTATAAGCATTAAAAAATTGTGCTCCACATTTGTTTACTGATCTATAATAAAATATTATTGAAGTGAAAAATGTTCAGGAGGAACCCCAAGCCCCATGCCCTGGAGTTGCCTCAGTCCAGACTCTGCCCCTGAGAAAGCCCTTCATCCATGGCTCCATCTCCGGAGGGCATTACAAAGCTCCCCCCACCTCCTGGATTCCCCTCATGGTCTTCTCAACTTCCTTTGGGGCTACCCAGGAATGCTTTGCTCAGAATAAACATGGATTTATTAATTATTAATTGATTGACTTATTACATCAGTGGCGGCAGATTCCGAATAACCAGGGATCCAACTTAACAAAAACAGGCTACTAAATAATACACACAGAAAGCTACTGTTTTGTTTACATGTGTAAGGTGGGGTCATGATTTCCCTTTTGTTTGTCTTGCTTTCTTATGGTTCTGGACATCAGGGTGGACCCAGGGCCTTCTGTGTTACCCAGCTACATTTCCAGTGGTCATTTATTTTTTTCGAGGTTTGTTGTTTGTTTGTTAGCACAATAGCTCACTATGTAAGCCCAGGCTGGCCTGGAACTCTACTTAGCTCAAGGTGGGTTTGAAATCAGAGCAATTCTCCCATCTCAGGCTCCCAAATGCTCAGAACTGTGGCAGGAGCCACATGTCCTGCGGAATCACTGGATTTTGTTTGCTTGCTTTCAGAAAGGTTGTCACTGTGTTATGTAGATCCCTTTGTGGATCGAGCAGGCTGGCCTTGAATTCATGGAGATCTGCCTGCCTCCGTCTCCTGAGTGTTGGAATTAAAAAATCACACGCTAGTCCCAGCTCAGCCATTGGCATTTTGAGACAGGACTTCATTCACTGTGTAGTTCAGCCTGACACTGAATGAACTTACTATATAGCCCAGGCTTGCCACTTGCCTCCACTACCCAGTGTTGGCATTCCAGGTTTGCTCAACCACACCTGACAATAATTAATCCTACAGGGAGGATCATTCTAAATTCTTTTTAATTTTGTTTAATTGAAATTTCTGATTTTTTTTCCGTGAATAACAATTTATTGTTATGGCAAAGATAATAATAATGCTAATGATAGGTATACCATTGGAGCCAGATGCCTGGATTAGGTCAGAGCTGAGGTGACTCAACAGATAGCTGTGGACAGGAGCTAGAGGAGGACAGGAGTCACAGCCAGCGTGTCCATGCCCAGCTGCAGAGCCCAGCACCAGAGAACCAAACCAATTCTTCCCAGAGATCTCATTTGTGACCAAAGTTTGATTCCAAATTAAGCTCCCCAGCCGGGTGGTGGTGGCACACGCCTTTAATCCCAGCACTCGGGAGGCAGAGGCAGGCGGATCTCTGTGAGTTCGAGACCAGCCTGGTCTACAAGAGCTAGTTCCAGGACAGGCTCCAAAACCACTGTCTCAAAAAAAAAAAAAAAAAAAAAATTAAGCTCCCCAATTCTCCCTGCTGCCACTAGGCCACATCCAGTCTTTCTGGAACAAACACGGGCTGTAAATACAGTGTGCCGGGTTCCAGGACCAGCAAGCAGCCCGCAAGCCCTTCAGATCACCCTGGGATTAATGACTTCAAAATGCCCTTGCCAGGAACTCTTCAAAACTGAAAACAGAAGTCCCGGAGCATTAAATAGAATTAAATCCTCAGTTGATTGCTTTCTTCCTTGCTTTTCAAAGGGCACTGTCCTTCCTGGATCATCATCACAGTAGCTGGTCCTCCAGAAGCAGGACTTATTTGAGTGCCAGTGGTTCAGGGTTGCATGGGGGAGATCTCCACAGATCACCTTGTCATAGTTCTGCTGGATGCTGCATTTCCTCTCATGGAGCCTGCATGGGGAAAGCAGAAGCCGGAGCCCATCGTGTGCACATCATGTGCACACTCCTGTCAGAGGCAGCTCTGTCCCCTGTTCACCTGGCCAAGTCTTCTTCCTCCGAGGGCTACCAATCCCTAAAAATCTAGTTCACCTTCACCATGTTGATTTGAAAACAAAGCCACCGTCCCTGCTGCTGAAGCTGAGAGTCAACCAACAAACACTTAGTGAAGTTCTAGAATGCAGCAGAAGTGCCGTCAGGGCCACGGAGCAAAACGAAACAATCGCAGACCTGGTTCCCTCTGTCTTCAGCCGGGGAGTCAGCCCCTGTCCAGAGCCGTCAACCGAGAGGGGGCTCTGTGGTAGGAGACATAGGAGGCAGTTGTCACAAATATGTGGGTTTATTTTTTTGTTTTGTTTTGTTTTTTTCGTTTAGGATTTGTTTGTTTTTAATGGAGGGTGGTGGTGACATGAACATGTGTCATGCCACACTCGGAAGTCAAAACATTCCACAGGAGTCTGTTCTCTCCTTCTATGGGAATTCCAGGGATCACACTCAGGTCATCAGGTTTGACTGTCTGCATCTTCATCTGCTAAACTATGCTGTCAGCCCCTTCTTTTAGTTTCTCAAGACAAAGGCTGGTCTCAAACTCATGACTTCCTGCCTCCACTTCTTGAGTGCCAGAGTAGCAGGCCTTTGCTGTAACTTCTGGTTTTTCATGAGCATTTAACCGAGGTCAGAGAGTGGGGAACTATAAAGCGCCACCAGCAAATGGGCGTACACGTGCCTAGAGATCTGCTGGGCGTGGGGTCCCGTATCACCCATGGGGGCAGAAATTATAGGAATAATGGCTAGAGAGACGCATCCTAATTTTCAACTTTTCTCAGGAATATTGGTGAAATGTTGAGACAGGAATTGGAGGGATAAGACTGTTTATTTGAGTCTGTTTCTTCCATTTTTCTGACCAAGCTTTCTCACGTTACCTCCTTCCACAGGCAGCCTCCAGAGCTGGCACCGCGGTGCCCAGGGCCGACCTTTGGACAAAGTGCCTGTGTTCATAGCGAAAGACAGGGAAGTTTTTTTTCTTTTTTCTTTGTGTGTGTGTGTGTGTTCCAGACTCAGCTGGCAGCTCTACTGTTGGACCAAGTCTTATTGCTTACAGTGGATTTGATATTTCTCATGGAATTCTGACATATGTGGAAAACACCTTCTCAGAACCGCAAGGAGTTCGTCCACGATCCACGACCCACAATTTTAAGTTGTTTTCTTCCCTCCCGCCCCTCTATCTTAGTGGTTTTTGTTGCTGGTTTTGTTTGCTTGTTGGTTTGTTTTTTAGACAGGGACTCACTCTGCAGCCTCTACTGGCCCAGAGCTCACTCACTATAAAGCTTAGGTCGCGCTCAAAACCCCAGCTTCCGTGCCTCTGTTTCTCCACAGGTTATGAGCCTGAGCCTCCATTTCTCCTTACAGTGTTTGCTGTGGTACTGCAGATGGGAGGCCTCTCACAGGCTGGATGCTGGCCCACCACTAAGCTACAGGCCACAGGACTGCCTATGCCGGGTGGCGTCCCTTCTCCCCTGAAGTCCTGCCTGTGCTCTAGGAAGCAATGTCCAGCTGACCCTAGGCAGTCAAGGTCCACCTTCCTAATATGAAATGGCATGTGCTGGGGATAGATGTGCTCCATAATCTAATTGGCCAGGACAGGAGACAAATCCCAGCCCCAGAAGTGTTCACTGGGGAATCTAACTACAAAGAATTCTGACCTTCTGTATTGAGAAAACTGGCCTCCCATCTCATCGAGTCTGTTTTTTATTCTCCCGCTGGCAACTAAATACCCTTTCTTTGGAGGTTTTCCCAAGTTATTTCATCTACCCAGAATGTCTGGTCTCTCCTTCCTGACACCTTGTCTTTCAAAGTCTGACTGGGACCTTTCTCTCTCAGCACACACTCCCATCCAGGTCCCTCCCCATCACGCCCTGCCTTCCATTCCTGGAAGGTCTCTCTCAGCAAATTCACTATCAGTGACTCAAGCGTGTCTCTCATCCACTGCACACTTCCTGGCACATCCTATGGGACACACATAGAAACAAGAGGTCCCCTTTCAATTCCATGTCAGTCTTACAAGGGAGGATTCTTGTCCCATAAAGGAATGCTGGATATGATGTCACATGCTTGTCATCCAAGCTCTAAGACAGAAAAATCGCGAAAGTTTGAAGGTAGTCTGAGCTACAGAGTGAGACCCTGGCTCAAAGGGGCAGGAGAACCGGATTGATGGCTCAACTCTGTGGTTTGAGTGCTTGGTGCTCTTTCAGAGAATCTAAGTCGGGTTCCCAGCTGCTCCAGGAGATTGACACCCTCTGAAGGACCCCAAACCCACACAAGTGCTCAAGTGCATGCAGGGACATACACTAATGAGAAGAAAAACTAATCTTTGAAACAATTAAAAGTCACAAAGATTCTGAAAACTGTCTAGGCCAAGGATGTATCTCAGTGTAATGAGCTTCCTGCTGACCTAGGTTTGATCCCAGCTCCATAAAAAAGAAAAACAAAAAGAAAAGAGAAAGAAAAAAATAATTGTCTAAATCCAGCCTGGAATCAGCATTTAAAGTTATCCAGGCCCAGCTATAAAAGCAGTCAGAGCCTGTGTGCTGGGGACTGAGGGGTCAGGCCCTATGTGCTTGGGACTGGGGGTTCAGGCCCTGTGTGCTGGGGACTGGGGAGTCAGGGTCTGTGTGCTGGGGACTGGGGGGTCAGGGCCTGTGTGCTGGGGACTGGGGGGTCAGGGCCTGTGTGCTGGACTGGTGGGTCAGGGCCTGTATGCTGGGGACTGGGGGGGTCATGGCCTGTATGTTGGACTGGTGGGTCAGGGCCTGTGTGCTGAGGACTGGGGGGGTCATGGCCTGTGTGCTGGGGACTGAAGGGTCAGGGCCTGTGTGCTGAGGACTGGGGGGGTCCTGTGTGCTGAACTGTGGGGTCAGGGCCTGTATCCTGGGGACTGGGGAGTCAGGGCATGTGTGCTGGGGACTGGGGGTTCAGGGCCTGTGTGCTGGGGACTGGGTTGTCAAGATCTGTGTTCTGGGGACTGTGGAGAGTTTGCCTAGGTTCCTCGAATGCTTACAAGAACCCTGTGTGAGATGCACCATTTTAGTCCTGCTCTTCAGGGGAGCCAACTCAAGGCCAAGGTCACACAGCCATCCCCAGTAAGAATATGCTTTAAACCAGGCTGTCTACTTTCAAAGGCATGCCTGTGAGCACTGTTGCCTCTGAAGGTATGGCTTCAAAGTTCATCCTATTCTTCTGAACCCCAATAATCATTTACACTCAATTTATTGCTTTGTGAGATAATAAAGTCCTTTTATCTCACGTTGGCTTTGTCTCCACACAAAACCACATGTCCATTCATTGATCTGTTCCTTAAACAGGCAATATTAAAGGTTGACATTTGACCAGTCTTTCTGGGCATGGGAAGGGAAGGGTGATGAGGGCTCCTGCAAGGAGGGGCTACACACTGCTGTTACACTGCTACACTGGACCCCACAAAACTTAGCACACAGGCCCTTAGAAAACCTTTTGAGGGGGCTGGAGAGATGGCTCAGAGGTTAAGAGCATTGCCTGCTCTTCCAAAGCTCCTGAGTTCAATTCCCAGCAACCACATGGTGGCTCACAACCATCTGTAATGAGATCTGGTGCCCTCTTCTGGCCTGCAGGCATACACACAGACAGAATATTGTATACATAGTAAATAAATAAATATTTTAAAAAAGAAAACCTTTTGAGTCAAAAGCTGATGCTTGCAAGAAAATGTATGACAGAAACAGAAATGCAAATGTGTCGGTCATTCCAGGGTCGAAGGACATCTAATTCAGTTTTTCTTGAATCAACGTTTCCACTTGAACTGTAAAGTTTTCGTTTTGTCTCTCTAGAGTAGCAAGGCTACCTCTGCCTTTAGTCAGCTTTCTGTCACTAAGACAAAAATACCGGAGGCGATCAAATTTGAAGGGGATATGGTTTTGATTCAGTTTCACAGGGTTTACTGCGAGGTCACATGACTCTGCTGCTACGAGACCTGTGGGGAGAACATCATGAGCAGAGAGTATGCTCGAGCAGAGAAGTGAAGAGAGAGACAAGAAGAAGCTGGGCTCCCGATATTTCCTTCCAGGAACCTACCTTCTTTTCAGCAGGTCCCACCTTCTGCAGACTCCATCACCGTTCAATAGCACCATGGGTTGATGCTTAAATTTTTGACACAAGGGCTTTGGGAAACAAATAAGGTCAGCTCACAACTATATTGATTCAAAGTTCAGTGTCCAACCTAGAGTTTCCATACTTAGGCAACCCATACATACACAGTGCAGCCCGTCCTCTGTGTTCACAACACTGACCATGTTCAGCACCTCACTCATGTAACCAGTATCCACGGGGCACTGACTTGGTGTCAGACAAAGCTGCAAACACTAGCAGTAAAGCAGAGAAAGTATAAACTGATTTCTTGCTGTGCCCACCCCCAATTCCTAAGGACCTGGGGGAATCACCTCTCCATTACCCATCCTGACAAAATCACCTTTTTGTTGCCTTTGTTATTTTGGGAGGACTTGGGTGATGGGTTGTCTTGGAGATGGGGCCTCATCATGGAGTTCATGGTGGCTTGGAACTTCGTATACAGCCCAGGCTGGTGGAGAACTCAAGGTCCTGCAGCCCTAGCCTCCCAGGGTACCCTTTGATTACAAATGAGCGTCCTCTCCCTACTCTTACTCTGCTTCCTGCTGACCTTGACTTCTGTATGTACTCCGCATCAGCATGAGTCCAGTCAGAGCTCATTTTGCTCTGAAACTCACTATGTGATTTCAAGCTCCTCAAGAGGGAAGACCACCCTTCCTTCTCTGGCCACTCAGTAGAAGACCTTGCCCACACAATGCAATTACTACCAGTTTCTGGATTGGATTGGATTGCAACAGCCCTACAGAAGAGCTGTTATCACCCTGGAAACCACATCTCTACATCCTCTGCCCTCTATCCCAGCGTTGCTTGCCCCACCTCACAGAGACTTCAGAATCCTATTCCACGTGGCAGAGTTGCTCTGGAATTCCCTCTTCTCGATCTATAGGCTAGACCATCTCCCGGCCCCAGGGACATCACTATTTGGAACTCAGGACCTACATCACCATTTCACTCAGCCTCATCCTAAAGTGCTTCCTCCCCATTGTCCTCACTTTGGAAAAGGCCTCAGTCCGGTGACCTTCGAGGGCCCTCCTACCTCCCTTCTTGACACTGCTGCAGTGGATGAGGCCCACGCACTCTCCCCCGTGCGGTTTGAACCCCTCCTTGCTCTCCTGCTTCTCTCTAATAAATCTTCACTTGTTTCTACAGGGCAATTCTCTTCTTGCTACTCCCTGGTGGCTCCCCATTGTCCCCAAGAACAAAGGTTGGATTTCCTAGTTTGGCTGAATATATATATGAAAGAGAGATCCAATAATGCTACTTACCCAGAGTCAAGACCTAGCAGCTCCACAAAGAAGAAACATGAAATAAAATGTAAAAAAGAAACTCTTCGGGGAAAGATTCACAAATGTCCTGCATTAAGGTTGAAAACTAAAAGCTTAAGCGAAACCAAATAAGGATAACTTGGCTTAATGGCTCTTCCCGAAAAGTAGAAAGGAGCAACCCAGCCACCCCAGGGGCCTGCAACAACCGTAAATCCAATATGGGGCAGCTGCATGACCTCACCGTGCGCACAGATGGCCTCTGCTTCAGTCTACTCTGTGAGTGACACATGGAAAGTAGATACCGGCACGCTGGCATTTTCTCAAAGGAAGATGACCAAGAGAGTGGGGGGCTGCAAACCTAGTCTGCTAGAGAGAGTTTAAAGGTCACAGCTCTAGCCAACCGGGTGATCCTTGAGTCTGTCCTTAGCTACCCCAGGACCCAAGTGCCCCATGTCCTGCTCCATCTCTCTCTATTTTCTCCAACATGCTAGAACTTTCCTTCTCTGCTGAGTTCATTATCTATCTTCCAGGGGTCATCTTAGTTGGCTTTGCTCGATGATAAAATACCCGAGTACTTGAAATGGTTTCTAGAATTTAGTTTATATGTGATAAATATTTGTGTATATGAGACCATCTGAGAGATAATCTCAGTCAGACATGGAATTAGCCCACTGATTTTATGAACTCTCCTTGTCAACAGAACTTAAACTGTGCCTCCCCCTCTTTGTTTTATTGCCCATATGGTTGCTTAAAGTGTTGGACGGTGTGATTAAGATAAATGTCATGTGTGCCCTAAGAAGTACATACAGAATGTTCATGGGGCATAGCGTTAATGTAGCAAAAGGTTATGCATGTGTCAATTGTACGTACAATAGACTCTCCTATAATCTTGTTTGATTAATTGATTGATTGATTGATTGACTAATGACTGATCGAGACAGGGTCATATAGCCCTAGATGGCCTCAAACTCACTATGTAGCCATGTGGGTGCTGGGATTCAAACCCAAATCCTCTGGAAGAGCATCCAATGCTTTTAACTGTTGCTGGTCCACCTCTCCAGCTTGCCCTCCTTTTCTCTGATCCTCCTGCCTCCCCCTCCTCAGTGCACCAGCACATCTACTCTTACCATCAGTTCTTGGAAGGATGGGGCACACGTAAAGGTACTGACGTGAAGTAATTTCCACAAGACATCAGTAGTCAGAAAGCAGAGCGTACCTAATGCATCTGTTGGGCTCCCATCAGTGTTTCGAACACATGCTGTAAGAACTTACAGGTCAGCCTTTCCCTGGCTTCTTCTGTTTAGCTTTGGTTTCCTGGCTGTGGCTTTAGTGGTTGCATGAATATTTATGTAGCAGGTTTGTTTTGGGCGAAGATTGACAAACATAATTAGAGCTTCAACTGAATGTCAAGCAAGTGCTGAAACCCAAGCCAGTGAGCCATTCCCATCCAAACTTGGCTCTGTGCTTTAAATCCCTACTTCACTGCCACTGAATTAGAGGCTCTGGTTTACAGGAGATTGTACACTCTGGGCTTCTACTTGATCCAATGGCACCACACCCTCTCGTTGTACCCACCTGGCACCTCCATCGAGGCAGAACTACCACCCATTTCCCACCATCTTTTCGTGGGCCATATGGTGACACAGAGTACTGCCACTGAGGTGGTATAAGCTCTGAAGCCAGCTGCTCCTGACCTGCTTGTGCTGTGTCCCCTGCAGAGGCCTGGAACAACAAGATACCATCCACAGCCCTGTTAAAGAATAGTCACTGGCTTGTCTACTGCCCACCAGTTCAGTTTGCATGGGTGACAGCCTTGGTGGCAGTTTGTTCCAGTGGCCTCTCTGACAGCAAGAGAGCTCCTGTCATGCTGTGGGCCACAGGAGCATGCTCACGCCATCAGCACAGTCTCAATATCAAGGCAAGCTCTGTTATGTCTGAGACAGAAGGCCAGAACTGAGTTACTTTTTATCATTTTTAGTGATTCAAGTGTTTTAAAGAAAAGAGAGGACCTTGGGGGCTGGTGGCGTCACAGATAAGAGAGTGTGGAAAGCAGCGGCAGATGGGTGACCTTGCTCTGCCTACTAACGTTTTTCCGTCCCCTCTGCCCTTCCTCAAACCCTCCCTTGACTTCAGTTTCTAGTCCAAGGTTTGCAGGGTCTGGGGGAGGAACATTTAGTACAGCCAAACCTTGGGAAAATGCTGCTTCAGGGCAATCTGCGTGTGCTTCGTGGGTCTGCGGCCTTCAAGCAAGGCCCTGCTGCATGCTTGCCAAACCCAGGCAGAGCATCCCTTGGGGAGAGCAGTCAGACCAGACTGGCACCTGCACTGATGAAAGATAAGACGGGATGCAGGGCCAACTTTGTGGTCCGGGCTGAGGCCCTCCAGGAGTTAGTAACCCAGGTGGTTCAGCAACTCAGCAGGCTCTTGGAATTCTCACACCAATTCCGTCCCATCCAATAGATAGTTACCCAGCTAGAAAGCCACGTCTGTGTTAGGGGCTGGGGCACTGAAAGGAGACCCATTCTTACTAAAGAACAAGCTTGTTTGTAGTTAGTTTAGCTAACAGAGCCTGGAAACCACAAGAGAGCTACTGGGAAAAAAATGAAGATCAAGAAACAAAACAAAACCCAGTTCCAAAACTATAGGGACCATTTGCCTCCAGAAGCTCAGAGGTCTGCTGAGAATTAGAGGGGCCTGGGGAGCCCCGGCTCTACATCTTCCTTATGTCGTTCTTATCACCTCAGGTCACTTCTCAAGCAATCTACGCTAGCCTGCCTTCCTTCCTTCCTTCCTTCCTTCCTTCCTTCCTTCCTTCCTTCCTTTCTCCCCCCCTCCCTCCCTCCCCCCTCCCTCCCTCCCCCCTCCCTCCCTCCCTCCCTCCTTCCTTCCTTCCTTTCTTCCCTTTCAATGGAGTCTTGGGTAGCTTTCACAGACCTTAAATACACTGTGTAGCTGAGAATGACCTTAAATTTCTGATCCTCCTGCCTCTGTGCTTCAAGGGAATCACAGGCATGTGACACCATGTCCAGGCTGAGGATCAGACTCTGATTTTTGTGTGTGCAAGCATGGTGCCAACTAAACTACACCCCAGCCCTTTTTTCTTTTTCTTTTTTCTCTTTTATGTGTGTGTGAGTGCCTGCATACACACTTGTGCACACTAGTAGTACGCCTGGTGGTCCCAATGCCAGCAGAGAGATTACTACACCCTGGAACTGGAGTACACTTGGTTTCAAGCCATGTGGATGCTGGGAACCAAACCCAGATCCTCTGCAAAAGCAGCAGTGCCGCTGGGCGGAGCTGGTGCACACTTCTAGTCCTAGAACTCGGGAGGTAGTGGCAGGCAGATGTCTGTAAGTTCGAGGCCGACCTGCTCTACAAAGCAAGTTCCAGGACAGCTAGGACTGTTACATAGAGAAACCCTCTCTCGGAAAAGACAAACCAACAAGTGCTGTTGGTTGCTGAATGATCTCTCCAGCCAACTCCTTCTTCTTCTTCTTCTTCTTCTTCTTCTTCTTCTTCTTCTTCTTCTTCTTCTTCTTCTTCTTCTTCTTCTTCTTCTTCTTCTTTCTTTTTATATATAAATAGTTCTGGCTGATCTGGAATTTAGTGTGTAGCCCAGGCTAGCCTGATATTAGCAATCCTCATGCCTCAACCTCCCAAGCACCGGGAGTACAAGGTGTTCACCAACAGGCTAATTTTAAGTTTGGAAATCATTTCCTCAAGGAACACTCCATCCATGGCTGCATATGTGTTTTAACTTTGAAAAGTTCTACCTTGAATTACTTAAGCCCACGAGACTGAGGCCTGTCATATAGCAAGATCTGTCTCAAAACAAAGATGCTGGGTGAAGCGCAGCGACAACACCCACTGGTGTGTGTGAGGCCCTGCTAGCCAGCCCTGCCCCCTACCCTGAGAGCTCAACACCACACTCTTGCTGTTCTCCTTCTGGAGAACCTGTTATGGATTTCTGAATATGTAGAGGGTTCTGGGCCCATTTAAAGCATGAGAAATGTGGCTAGCAAGATAGCCCGATGATTAAGAGCTCTTACTGTTTATGTAAGAAGACACAGTGTGATTCTCAGTACCCACATCAGAGGGTTCAGAGCGCCAGCAACTCCCCTCCGGGCATCTGACACCCCCCTTTTGCCTTAGTGGGTGCCTGCACTCATGTACACATTCCCCCCACCACACACATGACATAATTTAAATTTTTAAAAACTAAAGCACGAGACAAGTTCGTTGGGCATGTTTGCACATATCTATAATGCCAGCACTTGGGAAGTGGAAGCGGGAGAACGAGAAGTCCATAGAGAGTCTGATGCTAGCCTGGGCTACGTGAGACCCTGTCTAAAAAAAAAAAAAAACCAGACTAAGCTAAAATATAAGTAAATTTCATTGACTTTTGCATCAGCAGATTAGGACGTATTCTGGGTGTATTTTTTTGCAAACGATCATATCCTATAAGTAAATAGTTTTTTCAATAACATCTGTTTTCAATTGATGCCACACAAGTATTGAAGATTGAAGCAGGAGGGGCTGGAGAGATGGCTCAGAGGTTAAGAGCATTGCCTGCTCTACCAAAGGTCCTGAGTTCCATTCCCAGCAACCGCATGGTGGCTCACAACCATCTGTAATGGGGTCTGGTGCCCTCTTCTGGCCAGCAGGTATACACACAGACAGAATATTGTATACATAATAAATAAATAAATAAATAAATAAATAAATAAATAAATAAATATTTAAAAAAAAAAAGATTGAAGCAGGAGCCAGCCTTCCTGCTACTTAAGGGGCATGTGCGGAAGTCTTTGTACAGGCGCTGACATCATCGGGGTTCCACTTCATGTCACCCATGTCCATCCATGTTCTCCTTTACGCTGACACTGTAATGGATTGAATACCTTTTTTTTTTTCGGTACATTTATTTTTTTTAATTTGTATTCATTTTACGTACATAGTTCCCCTCATACCCCTTCTTCCACTCCTACCTCTCTTTGTAAAGATTTTTATGGTTTACATTTCATTAAGTCATTCACTTATTTACTTTTCCTCTTTCCGTTAACCTTAAGTTGTGACACTAAAATCTTGCTTCCAGCAGCCAGGCACAGTGGCACACTTTAATCCCAGCACTCGGGAGGCGGAGGCAGACAGAGCTCTGTGAGTTCGAGGCCAGCCTGTTGTTCTACACAATGACTGTCAGTCTAGCCAGGGCTACATAAACGCAAGCAAGCATCGCTCCCAAGACTCCATTTACAGTGTCTTCCCTGCTGCTGCTGCTGCTGCTGCTGCTGCTGCTGCTGCTGCTGCTGCTGCTGCTGCTGCTGCTGCTTCTGCTGCTGCTATTGGCAGTAACAATAGTATCAGTAGACTTTATGTACAAAAGAGACAGAGTTTCACTCTGTGTCCTTAACTGGCCTTGAACTCAAGGTGGAGCCTAGCTAGGCCTTGAATTCACACTGATCCCCATCTCTTCACCTCCCTAGTTCTGGGATTACAGAGGTGTGCCACAAAGCCCAGCTTATGGGTAAGTATTTAATAAATAGCTAAGAGCCCCTTCACTTCAAAAGATAACCTGGGACACTCGTCCAGCCGTCAAGTCCTCAAGCAGAGATCTCAGATGTCTACTGCTGTGGTCAATGTGAAGTTGACTAAAGGCCTCTTTCCCCAGAGTGTCACACTCAAATGGCTCCTGTCTTTGGGGTTTGCTCAGAAACACAGCAGGCATTATTGCCTTCACACCAGCTCAACAACTTGCAGGGTGCTTCACAGCTTCTAAGACGGATTTTTCGTGTGTATTTTTATGCATAGGGATGTTTTGTCTGCATGTGCAGAAGAGGACACTGGATCCCATGGGACCACAGTTACAGAGGGCCATGAGCCATCATGTGGCTGCTGGGAAGAGAAGCCAGTGTTCTAAACTGCTGGGGCATCTCTCCAGCTCCTGGCTTACAGCTTTTTACAGGCAGCTGGGGAACCAACTACCAAGAAGAAGATCCACAGAACCCCCAGTGTCTTAGAGGCTCAATTGACTCCGGGATTTCCTAGGTCCAGTGTCTCAAACTACAGAGTACACTTGCCCAAGATCTGTCTAAGCCCCTCAGGCTTTTTTTCCCCCATGCTATCCACAGTGCCTCTTGACAGTATGAAAGGCCTAATGGCAGGTGTCAAGGGTAGTCTTGTTTCCATTCTAGAGTCAAGGGGGCACCACAGACCAGGTTATGAAGGTAACATTGCAATCTTTGGCTTCTTACTAAACGACAACTCCATGATGCAGTGTTCAAGTCCTTTGTGCTGTTGTCTTTCTGGTGTCATTTCCAACGACCAGGAAAGCCTCTCGTCTATCTTCAAGCTACACTCAGAGTCTGGCTCCTTCCCGGCACTCCCATTGCCTCCACCAAGCCCATCCCAGCACCTCCTAGGTGCTAACAGTGAGATCCTACCCCACCCATACGCCCCCAGTCTGCCCTCTAGCAACGGGTAACCATGATGTGTTCATCTTCCCTCCTTTCTCCCCCTCCTTCCCCTTTTCCTTGCCTCCTTCCATTTGTGTATTTATTGGTGGTTGGAAAAGTAGTTTGCTTTGTTTTAAACATAACTCAGACCATGTTTTTCTTTACACAGACCCCTGCAGCTCACACAGCATAAACTCCAGGTCTTTTCCCAAGCATGCATCTCTTCACCCCTGTTCTCCAGACACACTAGCCTCCGACAGAGTACAAACAGAAGGCAGTCGGGCACTTTGGGGTTTTGCTTTTCAATCTTAAGTTTTGGTTATTTTTTTGTTTTTTGTTTTTTTTTTTTTTAATTGAAACTGGATATTTCAAAGTTGCAGCAGTGCCTGGCCTTCCTCACACACCCAGGAAAGGGTCTCTCCAGGCTACCCAGTCATGTCTGAGCACCAAACACCCTCCCTCCCTCCAGCAGGTGTTTCTGCTCCTCCCTGCCACCACCCCGCAGTCTCGGCAAACACGGATGGCGACAGAAAGAACACACTCTCCTGTTCTGTTTGCTATAGGTGGCAGAATGCCCAGAGCCAGACCAGTGTTGGCATTCAGGGCAACTCCAGCCTGAAGAGACACCAAGGAGAGTGTGAGGCCAGCTTGGACCCAAAGCCAGGGGAAGTGATCACTTATTGTGACCAGAACCAGGTCTCTGGTTCCGTCTCCTTCACAGCTGGGGGCTCTACATGTCATGACTCACATCTGGTCCAGACAGCTCCCAGCTGTCTCCTTCTCCTGTGTCCTCACTTCCCAGGGTCCCAGGCTCGGGGGGCCCTGATCATCATTAACACAGATATGTAGTTTTAGATCCTGGCTCTGCCCCACACCGTGGTGCACAGAGTAGGCACCTCATTGCTAACTGCTTGCAGGAATGAGGTACAGCTGCCAACAGGCCCTTCACTTCCTGTTTCTCCACCTCAACTCTCCATCTCTTTTGATGGAGAATGCAGGAGACTCACTCTGTGTGCTTAAGGCCCATTCTTCTAACAACACAAGTGGCTGCTTCCACTCCTTACCTTCCTGTCCTTCTGGAGGGACAAAGGGTCTGACTCTAAGCAACATCGCCCCTTAGAGTCAGGAGAATGCCTGGAATGGGAGAGGACACAGTCTCGAAAGAGAAGGAAGAATTCTAGGTAAAAGCAGAGACAAAGGACAGATCAAAGAGAGCTTGGGCGGGGTCAGGCATGATGGGGGCCACAGAGAGACAAATGAGACCCTCGGAGGGGTCAGTCCAGGGACAGGGCGCCCGCACAGAGCGCAGGCTCACTGGGCAGAAGACAGCTCATTGCAAGGAGACCTAAGATGGGAAAGATAAGAGGTGTGAATTAATGGAGAAAAGACCAACCAGAGATAAGAGTGTGCCCTGTGATCAGAAACGCACAGCCTTGCCATCTCCAAGGTTGCTGGTGCCCCAGACTGTCCCTGGTCTGAGATGGGAGGCAACTGAGTCCCAGGCAGGGCAGAAATGGGGACAGTTAATTATTAGCTCCCAGCAGAATGGCTTAGCAGCTGACTCATCCCCGTCCCAGGCAGGAGGAGCCTGAGCTAAAGTCACCCATGATGAGCTAAGTAGCCAGCCTAGCTCTGGAAGATCCCTGACACCCTCTGGCCTTTGACAGGGTCCCTCAATTTTAGGCTGGCCAAGGAAGGTCCTTTTCTGTTCCAACAGGTTTTATTATTCTTGACATTGATGGCAGTGTTTGCTTTTAATCTGGGTTCTAATGTCCTAACCAGTGTAGCAGCCTGTAATCCCAGCACACTAGAGGATGAGGCAGGAGGATTGCCTTTCCTTCAAGATCAGCCAGGGATACATAATGAGAGCCAGGCCACCCACGTCTACATGGCAGGATCCTGGAGAGTGGGGAAGGAAAGAGGGGAAAGAGGAGAGAGAGAGAGAGAGAGAGAGAACAAGCTTTTTTGTCAAATACTGATTGAGCTTGAATGTCCCCTTATCTCTCTTACGGTCTGTGCCATTTAAGACAAGATATTTGACCTCTCAGAGGGATTCTTGTTCCAGGCTTCCATGCCGGCCCAAGGAAGGTCGTTCGTTGTCATTTTATCGTCATCCTTCTCCCATGGCCTAAGAGCAATGCTGGGAAATACATGCAGACCACTTTTCAAAGTCCCATTTCCGGTCTGAGAGCTTCAGAGGATCCCCATTCCTTTTGCTCAGGTGTGTGAGGATTTATCCCTAGGTGATCATCTCTGAGTGTGGTTCTCACACCTCGCCTCTCAGCTGTTAGTGAGGGAAACTGTGACTCCATCCCTCACAAGCTTCACAAACCCTGACCAGTTCATCTTGCGGTAAACCTTGCCTGTCCTCTTGCCTGCAACTTCCCCCTCAAATACTCCAGCACTGCCCCTGATCTGCTGCAAGAGGGGCAGTCTCCCTCACTGCAGCTCCATCCTGCTTCCATCTCCAGCGTTTTACATGCTGTATCTGCAACAATGGCTTAAAATAGGAAGGCAGAAATGACATCATACTCCCCCTTAGCCCCACTCCCTACCACACCACCACATGGCCAATAGCTTCTCAGTGCAACTCAGATAAAATCTCCAGTCCTTAGGTGGCTTAGAAGATGCCATATGCCCAGGCCCCACAGCCCACTCCAGTCCCCTCCAGAACCCAGCATGGCTACCTTCCCCTCAGCAAATCAAACACTTCCCCATATTCAAAGGGCCAATTCCTTCCCAGTCTAAGGGTCAATGGCATTACTGCAGTGAGGTCTTCTTTGGCCTTCACAGTTAAATACCCCTCCCTACTTTTATTCTCTTTCACTATACCACATTCATTCACTCTATGGTGTTTATTTGCCTGTTTTGTTTCATTGAAATGCTCTTACTATGCTTCCCAGACCAGTCTTGAACTCAGCTTCCCTGCCCTGGTCTCCAAGGTGGCTGGGACTGCAGATACATATGGCTCATAGAGGGAGCAGGAGACGACTGTGCCATGCAGCAGAGTGTAAATAAAGAATATGTGTTAACTTAAATTGTAAGAACTAGTTAATAATAAGCCTGAATTATTGGTTGAGCATTCATAAGTAATATTAAAACTCTGAGTCAATATTTGGAAGTGACCATCAGGTATTTGAGACCAGTTGGGCAGAACAGAAAACTCCAATTACAGAGCACAAGCTCTTGTTGTTCTATGCTACCACCATGCTTATCCAGTGGGAGTACAGCCTCTCAGTAACTGGAGAATTGCTCATCATGAACAATGAAGAATAGAAGAAATGATCTGATCTCTAGGACTTGAGATCCAAGAGAAAAGAAGGGAAAAAGAGAGAAACTAAGAGACAGATCCATGGATCATTCAATAATAATAATGGCTACTGATATTATTATTATTTATTATCATTATTATTGCACTGGAGAAATGACTCCATGGTAAAGTATTGTGGAATATTCCTTTACAATGTATGAACATATGTCACTGTGATTGGCTTAATAAAAGCTTGCACGATTTTCAGGGCAGAGAGAATGTTGTAAAGGAAAAGGGCAGGGAAGCTGGGCAGATGCAGAACAAGTTGGACACACAAAATGGGATAAAGGTAAAAGCAATGTGGTAAAATGTAGATTAATAAAAATAGGGGTTAATTTAAGTTATAAGAGGTAGCTACAAGCCTAAGATATTGGTAGAGTTTTCATAATGAATAAGAAGTTTCTGTTTGGTTATTTGGGAGCTGGCTGGTGGGACAGGAAAATGCACCTACAGTTAAGAATGCTTCCTGTTCTTCCATAACCTGAGTACAGTTTCCAGTGCCCATGCCAATGGCCTGTAACTCCAGCTCCAGGAGATCCAGTGCCCTCTTCTGCCCTCTATAGGAAACTGCACATATATGGCATATGCTCATACACATAACACACACATGTACAAAAGATAAACCTTTCTATAATTTTTATTTTAAGGTTTCAGAATAAAGACATTCTCATTCTTTTTTTTCCAAAAAAAAATGTAAATAGGTAAAATCCCAGGTTTCAATTCCTGCATCAAAACACCACAACCAAAAGGCAAGTAGGGGAGGAAAGGGTTTATTTGTCTTACACTTCAGCATTGCTGTTCATCACTGAAGGAAGTCAGGGCAGTAACTCAAGCAGGGTAGGATCCTGGAGGCAGGATCTAATGCAGAGGCCATGGAGGGGTGTTGCTTACTGACTTGCTCCACGTGGTTTGCTCAACCCACCTTCTTATAGAACTCAGGACCACCAGCTGAGGGATGGCCCCACCTCCCATGGGCAGGGCCCTCCCCCATTGATCACTGAGAAATGTCTTACAGCTGGATCTCATGGAGGCATTTCCTCAAATGAGGCTTCTTCATCCTATGACTCCAGTGTGTGTCAAGCTGACATACAAACCAGGCTGTACAATCCCCAAATAAAGAAAAACAAGAAATTAGCATAAATCAGAAAATTCAATGAAAGTAAAAGATTCTAAAATCCCTGTTGTAATATGATCGGCGGGGCTGCGTCTACGGCACCCAGCTGCCCGCATGGCTAGCTTATGCCCCGAAATAATTACACGGAAACTGTATTCTTTTAATCACTGCCTGGCCCATTAGTTCCGGCCTCTGTTGTAATAAGAGTGGCGGGCTGTGTCCCGCCACCCAGCTAGCTTTACCCAAAATAATTACACGGAAACTGTATTCTTTTAATCACTGCCTGGCCCATTAGTTCCGGCCTCTTATTGGCTAGCTCTTACATATTGATCTAACCCATTTCTAATATTCTGTGTAGCCCACGAGCTGGCTTACCAGGAAAGATCTTAACCTGCATCTGTCTGGAGTGGGAGAATCATGGCGACTCACGACTCGGCTTCTTTCTCCCAGCATTCTGTTCTGTCTACTCCGCCTACCTAATTTTCTGTCCTATTAAAGGGGCCAAGGCAGTTTCTTTATTACTTAACCAATGAAACAACAGATAGAAAGATGACCCACCTCCATCAAATCCCAAACAAGAAAAAAGAAAACAAAAGCCAATGAATAATGGCAATGGCGGGACACAAAGAGGAAGGACAAATCCAAGTATTTGTAGAGTGTGGTGTGTGCACAGAAAGTGACCCATTTACTTGGTAAAATTCCAAAAATGCTCAGCTAGCAGAATCAGTAATCCATGAAGAAGACAGGTATAAGACATGGTACTAAGAGCAAGGCTGTTTGTTTGAGAAAGAAGCCATCAGGTCCCTGTGTTACTACCATCAGGCGAACATCACCAACTTGATTGTCCTACCCCATACGTCCAGGTTACAAAACACCAGATAAGTCACATATCAGGAGCTTGATTGAGAAAAAAAATCTATAAGAATCCCAGAAATAGGTAAAAATAGAAAAAGAAAAGGAAGAGAATTAGTCATGAAAAAATACAAGAAGAATTTGAAGGACATGAGGTTTAAGTTAAGTCTCGGGCACAAACAAGAGACCCATATCAAGAAATATTGCTTCTTTCAACTGAATGAGCAAGAGATTCTTTTTAACTTCTAAAGAAGAAGCACAGTTAATATTTAAAGTTCTATGTAAAAGAGTGAAGCAAACATTTTCAGGAGCACTTTTTTGGTTTCATTGTTTGTTTTTCTAGACAGGGTTTCCTTGTGTAGTTGTGGCTGTCCTGGAACGCACTCTGTAGACCAGGCTGGCCTCCAACTCACAGAGATTCATCTGCCTCATAAGTGCTAGGATTAAAGGTGTGTGTCACCACTGCTTGGCTTTCAGTAACATTTTTGAATGCTAGAAAGTAATAAAGTAATTTATTCAAGACTCTGAACTTACATCTTTACACCAAGAATGTTATACCCAGCTAACAAGAGAATAAAATATGGGACTGGAGTGATGGCTCAGAAATTAAGAGCACTGACTGATCTTTCGGAAGACCCAGGTCCAATTCTCAGCACCCAGATGCCCTGCACAACCATCTATAACTCCAGTTCCAGAGATCTGATGCCCTCTTCTGGTCTCCACTGGCACCAGACCTGCTTGTAGTACACAGACATACATGCAGGCAAAACATTCATACATATAAAATTTAAACGTGTTTCTTGTTTTAAAGAATAAAATAGAGATATATTTTAGATGCATTGTGCATTGTCATCAAGTCTGAGGACCTGAGTTCAAACCCTGGACCCACATGATGGAATAGGAGAACTGACTCCTGCAAGTTGTCCTCTGACTTTTACACACATGTCCTTGTGTGTAGAAGAAAATAAGCCAAAACAAAACAAACTGTGGCCCCAGAAAAAGAGTCAGCAGAGAAGAAAGGAAATCCCCAGGATAGGAAGGATGGGACAGTGCTTGACATCAGCTAGAAAGCCGCACATCAGGAGCAAACACATCAGATTAACACAGAACCAAGTCTCCGGCAGAAAACACTGCCACACCAGTTGAGTGCAGTCACACGTACAAGTACGGCTTGTAAGATGGGTGAAGGGAAACAGAAACATTCAAAGACATAAAGAAAAGGTGAGCAAGCCAACAGATATCCACTCCAGCAACACCAGCAAGCAAAGGAGACATCATCAGAGAGCATAGTTCAGTTCATCTGGATCTGCACATTCATAACAACAAAACTCTGAACACTGTGGTCAGAATCGGGGTTGGAATACACCATGACAATAAAGATAGGGAAAGAGGGTGTGAATGAGCTAGGATAAGAAGCCAATGATGCCTAAACTAGATGAGTCCAGGACATCAATGTTATCTAGAAACATAAGTCAGATTTTCACTTCAGCTACAATTGCTACTCCAGACTCTTAAAATAATTACAAAAACAAACAAAATGTATGAGGTGACTCATTTTAGGCATCAGACAATAGCACACAGATACAGTCCTTGAAAGAAGGGAAGTATACAAGGTGAGCACCACAGTCATCTGTGTTCTGCTGGAGATACTTCCCAGGCAAGGCACGAGGAAGCGGGGGGTGCAGAGACAGTAGCCATCCTCGGGGGGTGGGGGGGGGTGACGGAAACACCTTGGAGGGCATGGTTGCTGAGGCAGCAGCTAGAGTTTTTTGTTTTTTTTAAAAAAATATTAATTTATTTATTTATTATGTACACAATATTCTGTCTATCTATATGTCTTCAGGCCAGAAGAGGGCACCAGACCCCATTACAGATGGTTGTGAGCCGCCATGTGGTTGCTGGGAATTGAACTCAGGACCTTTGGAAGAGCAGGCAATGCTCTTAACCACTGAGTTATCTCTCCAGCCCCCAGCAGCTAGAGTTTTTGAGGAAAAGTAAAGGAGAGGAAGTTAGCTGTTCAGAGTACAAATCCTGTACAAATTTGTTCTCTGGAGAAGCCAAACAAAAGAGGCTCTATCTAGAAAGTTCTACCCCAAAAGTAAGTTTCAGAAATAGACTAGCAGAGAAAATAAAAAAAAAATAAAATAGTTTAAGAAATAATGCAAGGAACTGGGTGTAGTGATGCACACCTTTAATCCCAGCACTCAGGAGACAGAAGCAGGTGGATCTCTGTGAGTTTGAGGCCAGCCTGGTCTATAAGAGCTAGTTCCAGGATAGCCAGAAGTGTGTAGAGAGATCCTGTCTCAAAAAAGAAGGAAAGAAAGGAAGGACGAGAGGAAGAGGGAGGGAGGGAGGGAGGGAGAGAGGGAGGGAGGGAGGGAAGGAGGGCAGACAAAACACACCAGGGTACTGCTTGGGGTACTGCTTGTGTCCTCCTGCAGTGGCGACTTAGTACCTCTTCTGTGAGCCGCAGCTGGGGTAACTGTGAGGTACACCATGACCAACACAAAACCCAAAGAAAGAGTCAAAACTGAGAACAAGAGCGATGGAGGAGTTAATTTCATTGGTTAATAAAGAAACTGCCTAGGCCCATTTGATAGGCCAGTCCTTAGGTGGGTAGAGTAAACAGAACAGAATGCTGGGAGAAAGAAGCCTAGTCAGGAGTCGCCATGATTCTCCCACTCCAGACAGATGCAGGTTAAGATCTTTCCTGGTAAGCCACCAGCTCGTGGTGCTACACAGAATATTAGAAATGGGTTAGATCAATATGTAAGAGCTAGCCAATAAAAGGCTGGAACTAATGGGCCAGGCAGTGTTTAAAAGAATACAGTTTCCGTGTAATTATTTCGGGGCATAAGCTAGCCATGCGGGAGCCAGGGCGGCTGGAACACAGCGGGCAGCCGGGTGCCAGGAATGTACCCCGCCGCTCTTAATACAACACAAGGGTCACATTATTTTGAAGGTTGCAGTGCAAGATGGCTCTGTGGTGCCATTCACAGCTAAGAGGCAGACACACAGTAGACTAATGGAAGTCTATTGAGAACAGCTCATATTAGAATTTGACGGGCAGCCAATGAGTGAACAGACACATCTGCACAGCTTGAAATGGAAGACGAAGGTACCACTGACTTGTTCCAGCAATGGACAGGTGTCTACTAAAAAGAAAAGCCATTATTTTCCTCCCGAATTTTATTACAGACCGAGAACACAAGCCCTGTAGGAAAGCCTTAGCCTGGTCTCCCCACACCCTGACGGCTACAGCACAGTGCTCTGTTCTTTCACTCCCCTCCCCAGTCCTTCTGCCGTACAGGAGGTAATTGGTATATGGCACAAGCATATGGAACTTGCTGTTTTTAAAACTAAAAGGCCAATATTATGTTTACATTGATATCAAATGGAGATGGAAGTTTTAAAAATAGCTAAATGACCTGGGGATATGCTTAGGACAAAACGAACTTTAATAGTCTTCCCTTCAAGTCAAGCATTCTGTTGTTTAATTAAATAAACTTCTCATTAAAAAAAAAAAGAAACAGTATGGGAAAATTTAAAGGACATGCATATAGGGGTCTTCTTGAATCTCCAAGCTGTAAATGAAGCTATAACACACGAGAGAGATTCTGCAAGATGTTGTGAGAACGGTTCTGAAGCCTGTAGGCCCGACAGCGATGCTGGAACAGGGCTGGCTGCAACCAACCCAAGGAATCTTAAACCGCAGGCCCAGGTTTGGCCGTTAGTGTGCAGACACACAGCATGAGACCCACAAAAAGCTGGATGTGTTGGAGGCTGGAGAGCTGGCCAGCAGTGAGGAATGTTGGGGTTCAGCTCCCAGCATCAGCCAGGCTGCTCCCGATGGCCTGTCCCTCTTCTGGCTCGCTCGCAGGTAGGTAGCCACACACAGACACACACATACATGAATGAAAGTAGCACAAGTGGTTTTGTTTTTAAACAAAAGATGGGGCTTGAGTATGGAATGACAAAACATTCCTAAATTTGGTGGGAGAAAGAAAAATCTTTCTTCCCTCTCCATTGCCACTGTGAGCACTAAGCAGGGCAACCACAGAGAGCTGAGAAGACCATGCCCAGCTTGCTGAAAACAAAAGATAAAGAGAAAATCTTAAAAAGTGGCTGAAGGTTGAGGAGCAGGGAGAGATGAAGGCACCGCTGCCACCTCCAGCTCTCTCCCGTTAGCCCCCAATGGCATCTGAGAAGGGGTACTCATGGCTTCTAGATCTGCACTTGAAATATTTGTTTAATTTTGAGTGGATAATGCATGAACGTGTTTTTTTAAAAAAAAAAAAAAAACAGTAATTCTGTATTAGAGTTCAGTCCTAGAACCATCAGAGTTATGCGCCCACTCAATAGAGGATTTGTACACATAGTAATGGAACAGCAGAGGCTGGAAATCCAGTCTGTGTGATGCTGTCTCCGCATCTGATGTTAGAATCTGCAGATATGAATAGAAAGGTAAGGGATGCCAAGGACAAGCTGGAACCCTTATGTCTGATGAAAACCAAGGAGGGTGGACCAAAGAATGTTGGTTCTCAGTGCTGTGGCCTCGGTGTGCTGCAGGAGAGGTTGGTTCACTCATCACAGCTAGGCAGAGAAGTCAGAGCTGGTGGAGAAGTCGGAAAAGATCAAATTTCCATCTAAGAGAGAGGACCCAGTACGAGCACAGACACCGCCTGCCTCCTGTCAGCACTGGCTGCCAGCAGGTGAGCAGCAGCAGTGCGAGCTACAGCACGTCTTTGCTTCTACCTTCTGAAACTCATCCAGTAATCTCTAACTGGAAAGACACAGCAGAAGGAATTCTGGGAAATGTAGTTGAGCCGAGCCAAGAACACACTGCAAAGCTGCTACTCATGTAAGAGGGTTCCAGTTAAAAATTCTCTCGCACCGTACCCTCTCCATCTCCCTGTCCTTGAACAGCAATCCATTTGGCTATCAATTTCTTGTATTTCTTACCTAAAATATCCAACACACACACACACTTGAAGAGCATATGCTAAGCAAAATAAGTCAAAATTTAAAACCACCTGGTACTTGTGTTCACACTAAAAACCACCTACAAGACAGCTCAGCAGGTAAGAGCCCCTGCCACACAACCCTGAACCTGAGTTAGAGGTCCAGGCGTGCATTAACTAAGCCAGAGGAGAGGCCCACTTCTATAATACCAGCCCAAGCTCTCTCACAGTGTGATGGGCAAGACAAGAGAGTCATCCTGTACTTAGACAGCGGTGGTGACAGAAACAACAGGGGAGACCCTGCCTCAAAAACAAGGCATAAGGACAGAACCAACTTTCAAATTTTTGGTTTTTTTGACCTCTACAAAGGCTCAGTAGCATGCCCATACCCATACCCTACACACATGCACACTCACACAGTAATATATGCTATATATAATATCTTAAAATAAACACATAAGTAGATCACATATTATACCCACTGATCAGTATCTTCTTTTTTCTCCTTTAAACTAAACACTGTGTTTTAGAAAAGATCCTTTGTACCACATTAAGGCTGAATAATCAGTCTTCAAAAGAAAAGAACACAAATGTCCAAGCACTTGAGAAGTTTTTGACACCCTTATCCTGCAGGGAAATGAAAATTAAACCTGCCTTGAGATTTCATCTCACCCAAGTGAGAATGGCTAGCATCAAGAAAATAAAATGTCTCAGATACTAAGGCTGTGGGGAAGTAATGGGAAGTACTTAATCACTGCTGGTGGGAGGGTAAACTCATGCAGGCACCATGGAGCTCAGTATAGAGACTGCTCCAAAAACTTAAACAGAGCTATCGTATAACCCAGCAGTTCCACCCCTGGGTACACACCCAAAGAAACGAGCCAGTGTCCCACAGAGATTTGTGCATGTAGTTCTTTGTTGCTCTATTCATAACAGCCAGAAAATGGAGCCAGCCTATACATCCATCAACACAGGAGGAATACAGAAAATGTGGTTCATATACACAACGGAATTTTGTGCAGCCATAAAGAAAGACAAAATCATGACATTTGCCGAAAAGTGGATGCAGTTGGAATACATATGTCAAGCAAAATAAACCAAATTCAAAAAGACAAAGACTGAGTATTTTCTCCTATATGTGGCATCTGTATTTAAAATAGTATTATGTGTTTGTAGATGTACGTATGTATGTCACAAAACTAGAAAAGAGATTGTGAGACAGAAGGAAGAAATCTTAGGGAGGAAGGAAAGCAAAAAGAACGGGATCTATATGCTGAGACAGCGAAGAGGACACTGCCTGGGGCGACAAGTGCAGGACATGCTGCTGGGGAGCACGAGGGAGGACAGCGGGTGATGGGTGCAAGTGGGAACAGAGTGTGCTGGCATGAGGCAAGAGTATGCCATGGGGAAACCTGGTAACTTTCGTACTAACCTGAAAACTTAATATGATAGTTTGAGTGAGAAATGTCCCCCCTAATTTGGGCGTTTGAATACTTGGTGCCCAACTGAGTTTTAAGAAGCTGGAGAAAGTATGTCACTGGATGCAGGCAGGCTTCGAGAAGTTAGAGGTGCACCATTTGTGTGGGCCTCTGTGCTTTCTGCCCTTCCTTACCACGGCAGATCCTAATCCCTCAGGAACCATAAGCCCAAGTAGATTATCTTCTTTAAGTTGCTTTGGTCATGCTGTCTTACCATAGCAACATAAATTAGCCAATACATGTAGTAAATAAGTAACACAAAAATAAAAAGCAGTGAGATGAGGGAATATGTAAAGATACAGATCTTTTTTCTTTATTAATTGAATGGTATTTTATTATAAATATGTATCAAGATATCCTTAACCGAACCCTTGCCTGATTATTTTGAAAAGCTTTTGATCCAACCTAGGAAGTTGGGGGGCATTGCTGCTCAGTGCCAACTTGGTGTGATATCAACCAGAACCACAGTTACAGTAAGAAAGTGATGGTACGGGGTATACTAGCTCACACTCGTAATCAACATCCAGACCAAGCTCCAGGCCAGCCTGGTCTATGAAGTAATGACGCCAATCAGCGAGTATGAGATCAAGAGCAAGTAGCTGCTTCATGTACCCAGTGTCCACTGTTTGCCAACCATCCAAGTTCTGTGGACCTAAACCTTTTCTCTTTGACCTTGGCCAAAAATGACGGGCTACAGCAACTAAGACGGGTAGGGGCCTGGTAAGAGAATCTTCCCAGTGAACAGAAACCAAGAAGTAATTCAATATCCTTAGGACTGCTCCCCCAAAATGCTCATTAGCAAACATTTGTTCCATACTGTAGATGCAACCACCACACACAGCGGAGTGGGGAATTCTACCCCATGTAACATTTGACTGACAAGGTGCAGCCTAATGTCACCTTGCAACTATCAGATGGAAGGAAAGCTGTTTGAGCAAAGAAAGGCGACACCCACAAAGTCAGGTGGGCAGTTTCTTTGCCTAAGAACATTTTCATTGATTTTTCCATTATTGAATGTTTACTTAAAGGCCCTTGTCACCCTTCATCCCAAAGGGTTTTATAAATGCTACATTTGCTTCATTCATGCTCCTAAAGATCTAGAGAGAAAATGTCCTTATTTTAGGAGTCACTGATTCAAAAGGTGATTGTAGAATAAACGCTCTGACTCTTAGGGCATACTAGTAAAAGAACAAAATGTACAAAAAGACAAGGGCACAATCACTAACAACAACCTATCTCAAAGCAATGTGTGGTTCTGCTCTAAGATAGATAGATGATAGATAGATAGATAGATAGATAGATAGATAGATAGATAGATAGATAGATAGATAGATAGATAGAGATGATAGCTAGATATAGTTATATATAGACAGACAGACGGACAGATAGATACATGCATACATAGATTTTAAAAAACAAGCAAATAAATGTACCAAACAAACCAAGAGCCTTCAAGGACCAGACAGAGATCTGGATCACAGAGCCTTTTCCCATCATTCTAGAGAGGGAAAGACCTCATTGTGGCTATAGAAAGCCGTGACTGGATAATCCATAGTTTGGATTCAAGCAGGTTTTGCTGGGATACCAGTCTGTAATCCCAGAACTAAGAAGGCTGAGGCAGGAAGGTCATTACAAGTTCAGGGCCAGCCTGACCAAAAGAGACTTCATCTCAATAAAGGGGGGGGGGGTCTATATTGACGGACAAGAATTTGAGCCAGGACAAGTGTCTCAAGAGAAAGTGTGATGTCTCTTTTAGCCAGAACAGGCACAAAAAGAGGAAATGCAGCAGGTGAGATGGCTCAATGGGCAAAGCGCTAGCAGCTATAACCCCGTAATCCTACAGCGAGATGAAATCTGGAGACAGGAGAATCCCTCCCTCTAACTGAGAGCCCACAGGACTGCCAGCCTCATATATCAATATCAAATAGCAGAGAGACTGTGTCTCAAACAAGGCAGGGACCGACATCCAAGATTGTCTTCTGACCTCCAGAGTCCCACAGTGGCACACATGCACCCTCACACAAGTGCACGCGCGCGCACACACACATGCACACGCGCACATGCGAGTTTTAAAAGTAAGCATTAGAGCAAGGCAAATCAATTGGAGTCACACTAAAGAGACCCTGCAGTGTCAGAATTGTGAGAGGAAACTGAAGTTAGTCTAAGCAAGACCAGACCCAGGGAGGAGGCAGTGTTGAGTCTCGACGTGGAACATTCAGTCAGTACTTGAGAATGGCTGCTTTCCAGGTCTGAGCTTAAGTTAGCCTGTGAGCTTGGCTACTCACAGGGTTCAACAGATTTACAAAAGCATCAGGAACACTCAGTAGAGCCAGCCACTAGGCATGCTCCCTCTTCCAAGGCTGGGTCTCATGGGCTGCAACTCAGGGCCATTGGCCTCCATCCTTACCATATATCAACTAGAACAATGTCCAATAAAATCCCACAGGGTCCTAGAGACCAAGTTCTAATTAATGAGTTTTTGGCCCATAAGGAAGAATAAAAACATGAGCAACAATGGAAAGGAGGAATAGATGGGAAAGGGAGCTATCCAAAGGCGAAGGCAAATTATGATTGGAAGCTGGGTCCGGGTCTAAAGATAACTCACTGAGCAGTAATTCAATCCTTTCTTAACTTACTCAAGTCAAGTGTGAGCAGCTGTCATCTGGCCCCATGGTTTTTTTTTTGTTTTTTTTGTTTTTTTTTTTTTGGTTTTTCGAGACAGGGTTTCTCTGTGGCTTTGGAGCCTGTCCTGGAACTAGCTCTGTAGACCAGGCTGGTCTCGAACTCACAGAGATCCGCCTGCCTCTGCCTCCCGAGTGCTGGGATTAAAGGCGTGCGCCACCATCGCCCGGCTGGCCCCATGGTTTTAATTCAAACTATCCAGCAGAGGATGAGAACTTTCAAAATGACAGAGGAACCCCCATCAGCTGTTTCTGCAGGGCTAGCATGATGCAAAGCCAGTGCTAAGACTAGGAAAGCTCACGCCAGGGTGGCAGGGAAGGGGAAGTCACAGCTAAATATGGGGACATGCAGCGTGTCTGCATTGGCAAGGTGGCCTCTGTGCTTCCGTGGCTCTGAGTCTCAAGCACATGGGAGCCTTTTCTTCACCTCTGGATAGCTCACAGTCCAGAGGCTGCTTGGGGCTGCTGTCTACAGCGCTAGTAGTGCTGCAAGGGGATGGTTGAGCCGAGACTTTTTATAAATTGAGACAAGAACTGCGGAGCACTTGGTATCCTCCCTCTGCTTTCACGTTTGATATGCTCTCTCTTTTTAATTGCATTTATTTATCTGTTTATTTATGCATTATGTGGGCACACAAATGCCACGGCATACATATGGACATCAAAGATCAACTTGCAGGTCAGTTGTCTCCTGCCATGTGGATTCCAGGGATGGAATTTAGGCAGTGAGCCTTGACTCCAGGGATAGAATCAAGGGAACCCCTTGATTCCAGGGATAGAATGTAGGCAGTGGGGATTTTCCAGGCTGAGCTCTCTCCTAAGTCCTGGTCTGTGTTCCTGTTGTTCATCTTTCTGTGCACATTTTCTGTTACACCCGAGTTGGGTCATGACCTTGCCTGCAGGAGAAACTTTAAGAAGGAATATTAGTTAATTAAATACTTACTTAATGTATTTACCTATTTAATGACTTAATTAGTCAGTCCGTTAGCCAATGACAGAGTTCTATCAACATGTGGTCAACGCTCTTAAATGTTTAGTTTGGCTTTTGGAACTTCTGATACCTTTTGTAATAGAAACAGTAGTACAAATGAAGGCCAGTTTCCTGTGCTAGCCTGCAGAGCCTGTGCAATAGCCTTCCTCATCAGCCTGTGTGCTTCTCTTTTCATTGATGTTTGTTTTTTCAAGATAGCCCTGGCTGTCCTGGAACTCACTCTACAGATCGGGCTGGCCTCAAACTCACAGAGAGATTCACCTGCCTCTGCTTCCCAATTGCTGGGATTAAAGGTGTGCTACTTTTTAATGAAATTATATATATATATGTGTATGTGTGTGTGTGTACATAAATTTTTTGACAAATTATGATTTTTTAAACTATAAAAAACTTGTTATACCTGAGATAAAATTACAAAGACTATCACATCAAATTAACTTGTGATAATATTTTTTGTTTTTAAATAATTCGTAGTTATTATTATCATCATCATTATTGGGAGTATGTGTGTGCTAGAGGATAACTCTGTAGTCGGCTCTCTCCTTGCTCTTTTACATGGTTCCATGGAGCAACTGAAGGTCAGCACATTGCAGGTGCTGCCACCCTCTGAGCCACCTGCTGGACTCTGCTGGGAATGTTCCGAGACAAAGGGGGTCCTGAGTTCCATTTCAGTACTTGAATTTAGAAAGAAGGTAAGCATGCACACACATATGCATGTGCACACCCTACTTGCTACAGTTAAGCATGCACACACACATATGCATGTGCACACCCTATTTGCTACAGTAGAATAAGGCTGTTGGGGGAAGCTGTGGGCTGTGTTCCTGCTGCCCCAGCTCCTGGTCGCCTGGCTAGCTTATGCCCCGAAATAACAACACACAAACTGTATTCATTTAAACACTGCTTGGCCCATTAGCTCTAGCCCTTACTGGCTAATTCTCATATCCCGATCAACCCATCTCTAATAATCTGTGTAGCACCAGTCTTACCGGGAAAGATTCAGCATGTCTGACCTGGCAGCTTGCTTCATGGCGTCTGCCCCTGAGAGGAGCTGCCCTGCATCTGCCTGGGAGAGGGGAGCATGGCGTCTGAGCTCACTTCCTCTTCCTCCCAGCATTCTGTTCTGTTTACTCCACCCACCTATGTTCTAACCTATGAGGATCAAGCAGTTTCTTTATTTTTTAACCAATGACCTTCCTCCATCATATGGCCACTTGGAGAATATTGTTTTCTGAGGGCCTCTAGTAAGAGATAAAATGGCTATTGGTTCTCTTAAGCAGGATGGTCCCATGGCTGAGATGTTTGTTGTTTTTAAGACAGGTCTGATCCGCAGCCCAGGCTAGCCTTTAGCTAGAATCTTTCAGCCTCCTGAGTGCTGGAATACAGGAGTGGCCTTCCCATCCTTCTCCATGTTTGCAAGTTTTCATTTGAAAAATAAAACATCCCATTTAATTTCTTAAATAGTTACAGAACCTTTAAGTCAAAATCATATTTTTTGAGTCAGATTGTTTTCTAAGCTCATTCTTGGTCCTTCCAACAGGACTACAGGAAGCACGCTGGGTCCTGCTCCTGTCCTACCATCTGCATGATGTCACATGGGCCACCTTCATGCCCTTGTGGAAAACACTAGACAGTAAATTCCAGCACCGCCTTCCTCTTCTCAAATGGGTCTCTCCTGGATCATCTCCAGCTGGTCTCATATTCATGATTCTCCTGCCTCAGACTTCCACGCACATGCTGCCATAATGCCTAGTAACACTGCCCTGCTTTCGCACAGTACTCCATTCTCTTATTTTACCTTCCCTCTGACTTAGGAGAAAAACTCTTTGGTCATGAAGCCCTCTACGGAAACCAAACAGATGGAAACAAGCAAGAGCTCCAGGGTCCCAGGCAGCCTCCATGTTCACACACCACTGCCCATCCCTACCCATCATTGCCCTAATTTCAGCCAGTACAAGGAAAACACTGTTTCTTGTTTGCGCTTTGCTAGCAGGTTAAAATTCATTTAAGAAACCCAAGGTTTTGCTTTCAGAAAAAGTTAAACAAAATGTTGGTCTCATTCAAATGCTGTCACAAATTATTTAACCTGCCTTACCAGCTCCTGGCAGTACCTCAGCCAGTCATACCCATTTGGGTACAATGTCCTTGGAAAAAAATGAAAGAACCCCTGCCCTTCCTGAATGGCAGGGACACTCAAAGCCCAGAGCTGCAGCATGGTAATTTCTCTACTGGTTCTCTCTCCTCCTCCTCCTCCTCCTCCTCCTCCTCCTCCTCCTCCTCCTCCTCCTCCTCCTCCTCCTCCTCCTCCTCCTCCTCCTCCCTGCCACCCCCACGTTTATTCACAACCCAGACCTCTACGGTGCAGTTGGAGACCAAACTCAGCCTTGGAGTCATTAGTTAATCATAAATCGTTATTACTCTCTCCCAGACCTTACAACCAGAGGCCGCCCTTCCCGGAGCAAGCCCATGTCCTCCCTTTGAGCAATGAATTGGACAACCCCAACTCAAACAGTAGCCTGCCCTGCGCGCAGACTTATCTGCCTGGCCTGGAGTGGACGTGGGTGGGCACAGGGAGAACAATGGCGCCCTGGCTGGAGGGACCATGTTATCGGGCTGCCATCAGAACAGGGCCAGCACTTGTTTTCCTTTCTGTGGAGCCTACGAGCTGGTCCCCGTGTACAGTACCAGGCAGTGTAAAGGCGACTGCTGGGTTCCTCTGTTTGTGAGGCCTGTTGATACAAGGAGGGGTCCAGGTGATGCAGGCTTAGTTCCACCCTGGTTTTTCTGATAACCATAGACGAGAGAAACCCCACAGGCCCTTTGGCCCTGGACTTGGGAGCGCCAATTTTTTG
The DNA here is from genome assembly GCF_950005125.1 of Chionomys nivalis. Lineage (NCBI taxonomy): Eukaryota > Metazoa > Chordata > Mammalia > Rodentia > Cricetidae > Chionomys > Chionomys nivalis. The sequence goes on from NC_080099.1 coordinate 70,403,309, forward strand.
AGAATGGAGATACTCCCCCACCCCCATCCCAGTTCGTGGAATGTTATGCAAGGAGGAATATTAATAACAAAAAGGCATTTTAGTGAAATATTACAAATTGAGTAGCACGGAGAAAAGCATCAACTGGAGTCGCTTCGGCACAAGAGGCCACAGGTCCTCATGCAACCATTGTCGTTCTGAGGAGGGCACCGGACTGAGTTTCAGTTGGAAGGCCAGCCCATTTCTTGATCTGTTCCCAGTTTCCTATAGTAATTTATGTGACACAGGAATTTTAGAGACACTACTAGAAGTTACTCAGATTTTTCTGTTTTTCATCTTTTTGGTAATTACATAAATTCTAGTTTGATCCATAATGCTACCCCAGGCTGGGGATAGTTCCATTGATAGAAAGCCCTGGGTTGATCCTCAGCACCACGATGTTACATGCCTATAATGCCAGCATTGAAAAGGGGAGGCCAGAGAAAGTCAAGGTATAAAGTCCAAGGCCAGCGTGGGGTACCCGAGACGCTGCCTCCAAATAACAACAAAGCCAGACATATTCTGGGCCTGGCGACTCTGACCTGTAATCTCAATCACTGAGGGGAGTTCAAGACCGGCCTACAGCGTGAGGTCAAGCTCAGCTATACAATTTAGGAAAAGCAAGTCTGGGAAGAGGGCCCAGAAGCAGAGTGCTTGCCCCCCCCCCCACACGCACACACACACACACACACACACACACACACGTCAGACTTGGTGGCATACATCTACAATTCTAGCACTCGAAAGATCAGGCAGAAGAAACTCCTCAATTTAAGGTCGGCCTGTGTCACACAGCAAGGTGCCATTGCAGACAAAAAGGAAGAAAGAAAATGCCTCTTCTGAGGCAGGACGGCTTGGCATCCATTAGCAAGTAACGTCAGTCCTAGGCAGGTACTTCTACCTCCAACCTCAATTTTATTCTAACAGATATCCGCAAGCTACTTAAAATTCATATTAGGTACAGGAGACTCTTAATTAAGAAGTCAAATACTTGTGGAAAGTTCATGTGTTTTCAAACACATGGGGGAGAACTGTCTACAAAATGTTTATGTCCTTAATTTTGTCTTGATACAGGGTCTTATTGTGTAGACCTGGCTGGCCTGGAACTCCCTTGTAGACCAGACTGACCTTGAACTCACAGGGATTCACCTGTCTCTGCTTCCCGAGTGCCATATCTGGAATATATAGACTGTGTGATTGGAAGTTTGGACATTTAGTGGAGAGTATGTTCCTTTTGTTCCTGAAAGTCTTTATGGTCATGCTTCCAGGACAAGGCTGTAGAATCGGAAGAATCAGGAATGGGGGAAATTATATAATTGCATTATAATATCAAAAATAAATCAGTTAACACTTTGCAGCCTTGGACTCGGCTCCATGTGGCATCAGATGAGGACTACCATTCCGTCTGCATTGCCTTGTGAGCCAGAGACTTGGCATAAATTGCACAAATTTACTTCTGCTTACTATCTGATGATTTCATGGCACTTTCAGGTTTTATCTTCAGCTTCATAGCGTCTTTGAGGTTAGCCTGAACTATAAAGACGCTGTCACCAAAGAGAAAGACCCTGAGAAAGAGACGATGGTGGCGAAGGGAGTCAGGAAGGGAGAAAAGGGAGGAAGAAGGGAGAAGAGGGTGAGAATACAAGCCACAAACCCAGGTCTTTCTGAGTAAGAGTGGGCTTTCTGTCTCCCGCTGGTTTGCCGACTCGACACGTGATTCAGCCTCGGAGTCTTGCTGTGTCCGCTGGGAGTGTTAAGGTTACAGCCACAGGGATATTACCTTGCAGGATGGCTACTTCCATACCGGATATCAGTGGCCCGGCACACGGGGAGCTGCATGTATCATCCTCTGCTTTCCTGAGTTTTCACATGTTCTTTCTCCTGTAGCGCTGCATTTTCCTGAAAAGTCTTAAGAGAATCAGGCCAGAAAGCAACAAACAAATAGGAAGTGTGTGGCTGGCAAAGACCACTTTGCTTTTTTTTTTTTTTTTTTTTAGCATGGATGCTCATGCAAAGGTTAAGAAAACAACTCACGGAACCACTCAGTCTGGAGTTAAATTCCAGCTCCAATTACAAGCCTAGACCTCTGGCCAATGGCTTTATCTTCTCAGGCCTCAGTTTCTTCTTCCATAGACGACTTGTGCCCTGAACATCACGTATGCATGAAAATCACAAAGATGACCCCAGCTAGCAAACAGAGTGCTAGCCACGACTAGCGTTACCATAGCGATAACATTACTGTGGCTATTGTTTGTTATTGTTCTCTTGTTACCACGGTTATCCAGGAAATCTATTCAATTCCTTGAATCTCAAGTTCATTGTCTTTCTTTTTCTTTATTTCTTTTTAGACAGAGTCCCATGCAGCCTAAGCTGCCTCAAACATACTAGGTAGCCAAGGATAACCTTCAACATCTGATCCTCCGCTTCCCAAATGTGTTGGGGAGCACAAACAAGGCCTTCTGTGTTCTAGACAAGCACTCTGCCCTCGTCGTCTTTAGCAGCAGTGGTGCTGGCACTGGCAGCAGTGTAAAAAGGAATCCCTTCAACACCGAGAGCAGTCATTCACAGTAGACATGGACCTTGAGCTTGTGTTCTTACTGTCTACTGTATGTCTGAATAGATATTTGGGTTCAAGACAGTGGATGGAGATGGGGGTTTAGCTCAGTAGTAGAGCATTTGCCTAGTGAGTGCTGGGTCCTGGTTTTGGTCCTCAGCCCCGGATGGGTGGAGTGAAAACTGAAGATACAATAGCTGGGTCTATACTGACTTTTATGAAAGCCATTGCTCTGCCGGTTCTGAATATGCAGGCTAATTTCTCAATGTGTCATTCCCTTTCATGTCTCGAACACCTTCAGAAAACTCTTTCCACACATGAGAACACTTTCTTACTTGTTCTTTGCCTTCATACCATCTCCCTTCTGCCGACAGAATCCATGACCTCAGCTTCTCTGTTCCAACATCCATTCCTAACAGCCTTGCTCTAAACAACCAGATAATTTAATTTAACCAGCAACACCACCCAAAACTCAAACTCATTCCAAAAATCCTCAGGAGAATTCTATAAATGAGGGCTGGAGAAATGGCTCCTCAGCTAAGCACACACACTGCTCTTCCAGAGGATGCACATTTGATTCCCAGCACCCTTGTCAAGTGGTTCAAAGCCACCTGCAGCTCCAGTCCCTGAGGATATGATCACACACACACACACACACACACACACACACACACACACACACACACACACACTGCTCTTCCAGAGGATGCACATTTGATTCCCAGCACCCTTGTCAAGTGGTTCAAAGCCACCTGCAGCTCCAGTCCCCGAGGATATGATCACATGCACGCGCGCGCGCGCGCACACACACACACACACACACACACACGTACACAGCTGAAAATAAGAATAAAAGTTAGCCAGGCATAGTGCTGAGCACCTTTAAAATTTCCAAAGAAAGGAGAAGAACCCTACAAAAATGTTGGGCATTGTGGCTCACTCCTGTAAATCCCAGCACTCCGGACACTGAGGCCAACGAATTGTGATGAGCTCTGGGTCAGACAGGACTACAGGGAGCCCCTTCTCACCTCAGAACAGAGGAAAAAAAAAGAATTCTACAAATATGTGTCCCTTCTACCACTCCCCCTTGATAAGACTCCACCGATTACCTGGAAGCCAGGGATTCTTTACATTTTCAATTCTTGTTTATTTAGTGTTTTATGCATACTGGTGTTTTGCCTGCCTGTATCTGTATGTATCACATGCATACCTGGTGCACCAGGTCAGAAGAGAGCAGTGGACCCGGAACTGGAGTCTCAGAGTTGTGAAGCATCATGTGGGTTCACTGAATCAAACCTGGGTTTTCTGAAAAGGCAGTCAGTTCTCTTAACCACTGAGCCATCTCTCCAGCCCCTCTTTCCAAGTCTTCTTTGTAAATCTAAATTCCACAAATGGGAGCAACCCTGAGACTCTTGTCTATCTTCCTGGTTTATTCATCTTCATGTTTCCCTGAAAACAACATGATTACCTTCTTTATACAGAACAATACCCATTGTCTAATATGCCCCTCCCCTTATCTGAGAGACGCTCCTCCTAGGTAGCCCAGCTGTCCTCAAACTCGAGACCCTCCTATTTCAATGCTCCAAGTGCCAGAAGTACAGTTGTGTGCTGCCATGCCAAGCCTGTGCTTTCTAAAACCGTTGTCCACCTATGATGCTCCCTCACTGGGTTAATGGAAATGGTGGTGAGGACAGAATTTCCTAACCACTGACAAACAAAGTCCCTGACAACCTTGTTGAGTAGATTCGGATCCCAGGGCTCTAGTGGGCCTGGGAATCCTTAGTCCCAAAGGCACCTACGTATTATCTCAGCATGTCTTTCAACACCCTCCAAGGAAAACTATTTTTCTTTTCTTTTCTTTCTTGTTTTGTTTGTTTGTTTGTTTGTTGAGACGGGGTTTCACTGTGTAGCCCTGGCTGTTCTGGATCCAGCTTTGTAGATTGGACTGGCCTCAAACTCACAAAGATCTGCCTGCCTCTGCCTCCCGAGTGCTGGAATTAAAGGTGTATGCCACCACTGCCTAGCAGAAGTCTCTTAATATTAGAGAAATGGAGACCAGGGTCCCACAGCCAGTGTGTGACAAGCTGGATTGTGAGCCTTGCTATAGCTTTCCAACTCTATTCAGAAAATGGAAAGAAAAGGGAAGTGAAAGGACTCAAACATTGTGCATGCATACATGTGCACACACACATGCATGTACACAGGTATATATGCACACATGTGCACATACACAGGTATATGTGCATACGCATGCATGTACACAGGTAAATATGCATATATCTACACAGGTATATGTGTATAAAAGTGCACACACATAGATATACGTACATAAACACACATACGTGTGTGCACACACAGATATACGTGCATACATGTACACATATGCAGATATACATGCATACACATACACACACAGATATATGTGCATGCATGTGGATATACACAGGTATACGTGCATATGCATACATGTGCACACACATGCATATACAGGTACACATGCATGTATTCAATATCAAAGAGATTTCATTTTTCATCTTATTTCAGCAGTATGTTTGGGCCTGCATGTTGTTAGCACCTTAAACCTGAACCCGGTCCATGTGTATCCGAATATTTAAGAGGTTTGTGTATGGCAGGCCTTCTCATAACCAGAGACCTCTCCTTTGGTTTACCCAGGGACTCCCTGCTCAACTCTGCGGCGATTCAAGCATCGACACTAACACTTTTTTTCTATCCATCAATCCACCCCCAAGAGGACCTCACAGAAAAACCTTTAATAATCAATTTGAAGGGGGGTTCATTCGTGATGACTCATTGCCACCTCACATAGAGAGACAGGATGTTAAGTCAATGATAAAGGGGTGTGGTCTGGGCTCCTCCAAGGACATAGAAAGCTTCTACTGCAGCCTTTAGGGCCTGGTTGGAAGATGTGTGTGAAGTGGTGAGAGGGAGCACAGAAAGGCAGAAACAGAAAACACATGTGCCTGAGTGGCAGCTGACTTGAATGGTCTTTGGAGTCCTAGGGCTAGAGTTTGGGCTTTGGACATACTAAGCACACACTCTTGCACCAAGCTGCCTACCCTCCCTTGTACCCCTACACAGATAATTATTATTAATGAGGGGAGGTCTTGTGAGAGGATAGTGGAAACTATAGAACCAAAAGGAGAGGAGCCTAGGAGCTGATGGGCAAGTCAGGAGAGGAAGCCAGCATTTGAACAAAGAGAGATTTGGAGACAATGGTGGTCCAGAGAGAAAGCAAGTACCAGCCAGTCTGGGAGATGGAAAGCGACCCAGGGTATTCTTGGAATGCATTAAGCTGGTTACACACAAGAACAGAGAAATCTAGACAGACACCTGCAGAACAGGGGGCTGAGAACCCAAGGCTCCTTGGCAAGTCATGCCGAAAAGAGTAGCAGTGACATGAGGAAGGTGACAAGACACACAGAGAACAGCACACAGGCTAGCCACACGTAGAGAACAGCACACAGGCTAGCCACACGCAGAGAACAGCACACAGGCTAGCCACACGCAGAGAACAGCACACAGGCTAGCCACACGTAGAGAACAGCACACAGGCTAGCCACACGTAGAGAACAGCACACAGGCTAGCCACACGTAGAGAACAGCACACAGGCTAGCCACACGTAGAGAACAGCACACAGGCTAGCCACACGCAGAGAACAGCACACAGGCTAGCCACACGCAGAGAACAGCACACAGGCTAGCCACACGCAGAGAACAGCACACAGGCTAGCCACACGCAGAGAACAGCACACAGGCTAGCCACACGCAGAGAACAGCACACAGGCTAGCCACACGTAGAGAACAGCACACAGGCTAGCCACACGCAGAGAACAGCACACAGGCTAGCCACACGCAGAGAACAGCACACAGGCTAGCCACATGCAGAGAACAGCACACAGGCTAGCCACACGCAGAGAACAGCACACAGGCTAGCCACACGTAGAGAACAGCACACAGGCTGGCCACACGCAGAGAACAGCACACAGGCTAGCCACACGTAGAGAACAGCACACAGGCTAGCCACACGCAGAGAACAGCACACAGGCTAGCCACACGTAGAGAACAGCACACAGGCTAGCCACACGCAGAGAACAGCACACAGGCTAGCCACACGCAGAGAACAGCACACAGGCTAGCCACACGTAGAGAACAGCACACAGGCTAGCCACACGTAGAGAACAGCACACAGGCTAGCCACACGTAGAGAACAGCACACAGGCTAGCCACACGTAGAGAACAGCACACAGGCTAGCCACACGTAGAGAACAGCACACAGGCTAGCCACACGTAGAGAACAGCACACAGGCTAGCCACACGTAGAGAACAGCACACAGGCTAGCCACACGTAGATAAACATAGGTAAAGTGGAATAGGCCACACACATCACAGTCTTTCAGCAGCTGTCTGAAGATGCCTAGGGCTTCTTCTCACAGCATTTTCCCCTGCAGGCCCTAATTGAAATTAATGTGTATATACGCACACACACACACAATTCATTATTATTAATTTTTTTTTGAGACAGGATTTCTATGTGTAGCTCTGTCTGTCCTGGAACTAACTCTTGTAGACCAGGCTGGCCTCGAACTCACAGAGATCCATTTGCCTCTGCCTCCTGAGTGCTGGGAGTAGAGGCGTGTGCCACTACCCCCAATGACACATACACTATTTTTAAAGAACTTGGTGAGGGGGTGCTTGTGATCCTGAGGAGCGAAGTATTGAGTGGGTAGCCCCCACTCAGCCGTGACTCCCTAGCCATTTATAATTTGGTGACTCATCTGCTGATCCAAGAGCTAGCTGAGGGTGTTGCGGGAGCTCCTTCCGCTCCTTCAGCCAATAGCCGCTGAGATACCAGCCCATTGGGGTGTGGTCTCTCTCCCTTTAAAAAAGCAGCCACTTCCCTTTCCTCTCTCTCTTGCTTCCTGCTCCGTTCCGGCAACTAGACTCATTCCTGATTGTGCTGAGGGCTGTTGTCTGGGATGGTGATCTGTAAGTTTTTTCCCCTTTAAATAAATAACCATCCTATTAATCATAATTCCAAACTGGTGTGGGATTGTGACGTACACCTTCGCCTTCATCTGGTGCCCGAATGTTTGGTTTTAGGACCCCTCCTTCTCCCGCTCGGCTGCCTGCCGCCAAGTCGGCTTGGCACGAACCCTCCCTCCCTCAGCCGCAGCCTGTGCCTTGCGGCCTGTGCCTTGTGCGTGGAGCCAGCAGTTTAATATAAATTATCACGCACTGGCTTTTCTTGCTGCAGTTCTTTATATTTTCCCTTTAGACACCTCAGATTGACTTCAAGTCCCCACGCACCCTATCGTTTGCCTCCCCACGTGGATTTAAACTCCACAGGCCCTCGTAGTCTCTGCCTGCTTGGTTTGCTCTTTTCTGAGTTGTTTTTAAATCTCCATTGCAAGTGCAGTGCTTAAGTGGCGCAAACCAGAGCGTGGTTGCCAAAAGCTGCAACCCCTCTGTCACATGGAGGCATACGCGGCTTCCGGGTTGCTCTTCTCTACCCCTGGATTCTGGGTTTCTGGTTCCATGTATGGAATTGATTTAATTACATTTATTTTGTTGAGAAACTCGCATTTTCCAGTTTTTAACATCTACTAAGGCGGACACTGAAACAGGACCCCATTTTCGTCGTGACTCAGCAACAGTGCCACCTGCTGGATAGTAGGTAATATGGCAGTTTTTGTTTATAACGCAAATTTTACTGCTTTGTTTACTAATACAATGGATTATATCATGCAAGGCTTATATGATTATGGGGATACCTTAATTTGCTTGTTACTAGGTTTCAGTTTTCTTTTCCATATTCTATCATTAAGGAAGAATATGGCACTCCTAAGAACGATAGAATCTTTACGAACTAATAATGAACAACTAATTGAAAGGATTAAAATTATTGAAAATCAGAGGTTACTGAACAAGTGGATACTATGATAGACAAAATTGACTCCATGTCCAAGGGTACTAGAAAGTTACCTGAAAGGGTTCAGGCTGTTGAATTTGACATTCAGACGTTATCACAAAGTTTTGATAAGGTAACAGACAGAATGTACCTCCAAGATGGGAATCTACATGATATACAAGAAAAGTTTAAGGAGGACATGTTATCTTTGAAGGAAAAAATCAAAGCTTTGGAATCACAGGTGCAGAATGGGGACCAAAAAATTAATACCTTAGTGAAATCACTAGAAACTCATGCAGGTCAGGAGATTCAGGATTTAAGAGAGACAGTGATAAAAAGATTTGAAAAGATTGAAGAAATTATTGGAGCTAATAAACAAAGTAAGGAGGCACAAGGACAGGATACAATGCCACCACCAGCTATTAGATCTGGCTTACCCAGGGTTTTAGCGACATACCCTACACTTAATTCTGACAAAGTGTCAACTTCTAAAGGCTCAAAGAGAGTCAAAGAAACTAGATGGATGCCAATAGCAATGAATGATCTAAAAGAAATTAAGCAAGCTATTGTTAATTTTGGCTTGCACTCTGCATATGTTAAGGAAATGATAACGACTTGGGCTTCTAATGCTAGAGCTACCCCCCATGATTTCCATCAGTTAGTGTCTGCAGTTTTAGATGATGGACCTTCATTAATGTTTGGAATCTATTTCAGAGAAGAATCCAAACATATGGAACAGTAAGGAAGAGCAAAAGGTGTGGAGGTTTCCCAAGATCAAATTCTTAGTGCAAGAGAATATGCTGATCCACAGGTCCAAGCTCTTTATGACGAAGAAGTATTGTGTCTATGTCACCAAGCAGCTTTAAGTGCTTGGAATAGGATACAAGATCCAGCAAAAAGGGTTGAATCATATACCAGGATTAGGCAGGGACAGAGAGAACCCTTTATTGACTTTTTGCAAAGATTAATTAAGGCTCTGGACATAGGGGTAACAGACCCAGAAGCTAGACAAATACTTCTTGAATCTCTAGCTTTCGAAAATGCAAACATAGATTGCAAAAAGATAATTGGGCCTTTAAGGTCTAGATCAGCACCTATGGATGAATGGATTCAGCATACAATGAATGTTGAGACATTTAGCTATAATGATGAATCTTGGTAGGAGAAGTGATTTCCAAAGCAATGAGGAGACATCAAACTGCCAGGTGTTTTAATTGTGGTAAATTAGGACATTTGCAAAGGGATTGCAGGCAAAGAATTTCTAGGAATAATATCTCTTCTGGGAATGACAAAAATAGGAGACCTTGGCCTTCAGGTATATGTAGGAGATGCGGTAAAGGCCGGCATTGGTCCAACGAATGCAGGTCAACAACAGACAGACAGGGCAACCCAATATCACTGGGAAGCTCCTTGAGGGACCTCTCGCAGGCCCCCAAGCCAACAGTGGCCCAGTCATTCCCAGTCACAGTGAAGAACATGTCTCACCAAGAAAATTAAAGCTTCAATTTCTGCTGTAAAAAGTAAAACTGGTCTAAATGATGAATTACGCATGGAGGATGAGTCAAAAAAACCCGTAGGACAGAGTAAACGTATATTTTGGCAGACTTCTATTAACGATCAAAGACCAAAGCTAAGAGTCTGTATAAATGGCACTTTTATTGAAGGCTTATTAGACACAGGTGTGGATGTAAGTATCATTACTCCAGAATCTTGGCATCTGAATTGGCCTCTTCAAGAGGTAGATGTTCAGTTCCTGGGAATTGGAACCCTATCTCGTGTAAAACAAAGCACAAAATGGGTTGAATGCATAGGGCCTGAAGGGCAAATAGGAAGACTAAGGCCATATATAGCCAATATTGCAATAAAATTATGTGGTTGTGACCTGCTACAGCAATGGAATACCCAGATTAACATTCCTGTAGTTCCAGGAACTCATAATTCTGGGAAGGATATGATGAGGTATTATGGAAAAAGGTCACCAGCCATTCAGACTGTACAAGAACATACAGCAAATAGCAAATCTTTAGAGATACCAACAGCCCTACCTTTAAAATGGCTAACTGAGAAGCCAATATGGATCAAACAGTGGCCTCTAGCTGAAGATAAATTACAGGCATTGGAACAGCTGGTGCAAGAGCAACTAGATGCTCACCATATTGAAGAATCAACCAGCCCTTGGAATTCTCCTGTGTTTGTTGTAAAAAAAGAAATCTGGTAAATGGAGAATGGTGACAGATCTAAGAGCTGTCAAGAAGGTAATTCAACCTATGGGCCCACTACAATCTGGAATTCCTTTGCCTTCTCTATTACCAAAAGGATGGCCTCTTATAGTTGATTTGAAAGATTGTTTTTTTACTATACCTTTACAAGAAAATGATAGAGAAAAATTAGCCTTCACAGTACCTACTTATAATAATTCTCAGCCTACTAGGAGATATCAATGTACTATCCTCCCACAGGAGATGCTCAATAGTCCTACATTTTGCCAATATTTTGTAAGTAAGCCATTGGAAATAATTCATAAGCAATTTCCCAAGTCCATAATTTATCATTACATGGATGACATTTTGTTATCTGATTTGAATAAAGATACTTTAGAAAGGATGTTTGAAGAAGTAAAGAAAGTCTTGCCTAGGTGGGGATTACAAATTGCCCCTGAAAAGATTCAAAGAGGAAATTCTATTAATTACCTAGGTTACAGAATAGGGTTAGAAAAAATTAAAATGCAAAAGGCACAAATTAGGAGAGACTGGTTAAAGACTCTTAATGACTTCGAAAGACTGTTAGGAGACATTTCCAGTCTACGACCAGCTGTTGGGATAACACCTGATCTAATAGTTCATTTAAACAAAACCTTAGATGGTGAGAAAGATTTGAGTAGTCCAAGAAAACCAACAGCTGAAGCAGAAAAGGAACTGACAATGATTGAGGAAAAATTACAGGAGGCACATGTGGATAGGGTGAACCCAAATCTTAGCTGCATCCTAGTCATATTGCCTTCCAGAATTTCTCCTACAGGTATTTTAATGCAGAGAGAAAATATTATTTTAGAGTGGATATTTATACCTAATAAACCAAGTGAAAAATGAAAAACTTATGTGGAAAAAGTCTCTTAATTAATTATAAAAGGTAAGCTAAGACTTCATCAACTAGCAGGTATAGACCCAGCTGAAATTATAGTGCCTTTTACTACTGAGGAAATAAAAAAGTTATGGGAAGATAATGAACCATGGCAAAGAGCTTGTGCTAATTTTTGGGAGAAATTAATAGCAACTATCCCAAAAGTGATAGATTTAACCTCATAAAGAGAACTTCTTGGAATTGTACGTGATGCTCCAATAACTGGAGCCTGTACATTTTATAGTGATGCAAATAAATCAGGGAAAGCAGGTTACAAGTCAGATGAATTGAGTAAGGTGGAACAAAGCCCTTATAATTCTGTCCACAAGGCCATTCTTACGGTGCTAAGGGATTTTAAAGAACCTCTTAATATAGTTACAGATTCACAATATGCAGAGTTATCTTGCATATTGAAACTGCTGAATTTATACCAGATGACACAGAGTTGACTTCATTGTTTATCCAGGTATAAGACATAATCAGGAATAGGTTTTGTCCTATGTACATAACACACATCCGGTTCCATACAGGTCTGCCTGGTCCTCTAGCACAAGGTAATGCTGAGATTGATCAATTATTGATTGGAAGCATGTTGCAGGCCTCAGAATTTCATTAAAAACATCATGTCAATAGTAAAGGCCTAAAGAAAGAATTTTCCATTACATGGCAACAAGCTAAGGACATTATAAAGAGATGTCCTACTTGTTCTTTCTATAATCAAACACTGTTGTCTGCAGGGAGTAACCCAAAGGGTACTAAGAGAAATTAAATCTGGCAGATGAATGTGTTCCACTTTATGGAATTTGGTAAATTAAAATATGTACACCACACCATAGACACATATTCAGGTTTTCAATGGGCACTGCCCTGAGCTCAGAAAAGGCTGATTCAGTAATCACATATTTATTGGAAGTTATGGCCATCATGGGTATACCTGCACAAATAAAAACAGACATATGTATCTAAGAAAATGAAATGCTTTTTTGCTTATTATAATATAAAACACATTACAGGTATACCAAATAATCCTACTGGTCAGGCAGTTATAGAAAGATCAAGCCGTACTATAAAGGATATGCTGAACAAACAGAAAGGGACCGAAAATACCCCCAGAAATAGATTACATAATGCTTTATTAACCTTGAATTTTCTTAACACTAATGAGAAAGGAACAACAGCGGCAGAAAGACATTGGATAATGGAAAAGTCTGCTTAACTAAATCAACCGATTTATTTCAAAGATGTGCTGACCTCCCAATGGAAGCCAGGAGATGTGCTATGTTGGGGAAGGGGTTTTGCTCTTGTTTCCACAGGAGAAGAAAAATTGTGGATACCATCAAAATAAAAAGTTTCGATTTGAAGAGGAGAAACCTCTTGGAAAGGAGAAATGACAGCTCATCCACAATGATGATATTCATACAGGTGGTAAGAAAAACATATAGAATGGGGGCAGGATTCTCGTCTTATCTCTGCAGGAAAACACTCATCTTCAGAAAATTCAAGGAACCCTGGATGTTTGAATAACTGACAAATGAAAACTATTTACAACCCAAGAAGAATCAGCAAGAAAATCGAATAGGTCCCGTAAGTAAAATTATTCTACATTTATCTTTAAATATGTATTAATGTGCATTTATTTATAAGTTTATAGAGCTGGTTTTGAAGTTGGACTCTGGCTCAGTCCCTCTCCAATTCCAAGCCTGTTGGTAAGAGAAAAACCCAGTTTCTGGAGTTTCTATCTCATGTCAAGAGCCATGATATGGGACAGAAAGAAATAATGAGTTTAGAAAACATCTTTGCTTTTCTTCATATCTATCATACCTTTCATTGAATATATCTATCATGCCTTTCATTGAATATATGTATGTCTATATATGTCTATATGATTAATGTTTAAGTTTTTCACAATGAACAATGAGTTTTTCCTGCAGTGACATTTGAAGTTTCCAGGAAGAAGATGGGGCCCCATAACAATAACTCTACCTGGTTGATATGACATCATGATACTGATAGCGCTACTACAAGACCTGTTTTGGGTACCAGTTGCACAAGACGGTTCCAACTTGGTTAGCTGAAATGGTGCACATCTTATACAACATTCTGGCCAGACCTGCACAAAATACTCAGAGACTATTTGTAATTTTAAAAGATATTGATCTTGAAAATTAACCATCATTTTACTTTCACAGGATCCCCCAGAAAGAATGTCGCCCCCATGACAGCTGGAAGTAACTCTAGAGGACAACGTCCCCTCTCCCAGTAAAGTTTGCCCTTGGGTTTAGGGACATCATTTAAGGGTTGATTATAATTAGTATACGGTTGAGGATTGGGGGAGGAATTTTATAAGCTCAGGGATCATTTGAAAAAAAATAAAAATAAAAAAGAGGGATAATGGTATAATAGATTGGTACTTGTTGGTACTTGTGAGTTATTGTTTTGAGACAAATATATTAGTATCGATTCTTATATAGATACAAAGTTAAATTAAATTGACTATCGTATGCATGCATGCTTCTACCTCTGTTTAAAACATTTTTTATGTATTGATATATACATTGTATTGATATTGTATATTTATCATATTGCAGTGTACATTTCTACCTCTGATTAAGATACTTATATATTGTTTGTGTATTGATATATATTTACCATATTGTAATGTATATTTGTACATTGTTTATATTTGGAGGTCAATGTCCTCATTTGTTTCACAGTCGTTTATTGTCTTAGTCTTTAAGTTAGATAGGTATTGAGAATTATATAGATCAATAGTATTCTAAGTTTGTCATTTATAATTAGACTAATCAGGTTCTTTAGATACATAGAGATTATACTCAGTATAGATAGATAATCTTCAACCTCTTCAAAGAGCTATAGAAAATGGCCTTTAATCTAACTCAGAGTTTTGTGGTAGTGAGACACAATTGCTCCTGGCAATACCGCTCTATTCCCAAGAGAATGTTGAACACCAAAGACACTCCACCTGGAGCCTTTCTTTTTGGCAGAACTGGCCTTTGGGCAAAGAAATGCCCATACCTCAACCACTGACAGAGATATAGAGTATCCGTGAATGGAAAAAACAGGACTGTCATATCCTGCCAAGACAGGGTAAGATAGTTTTGATAAGTTTCTTGCCTTTGAAAATGGTATGTCAGTTATGTTAAGCCTTAGCCAAAGTTGGTTGCTTCAACGCTGCAAAAGTGACCTTGGGTGATTACCCAGGTAGCTAGTTGTCTCTGTGATTTGTTGCATGTTTTAGAAGTTGTTTGATTGCACTTCCTAATTAGTCAGGTAACATTATTTGCTTTCTCAGATCTTTGATGGGGTTGAAGACTATATAAATGTAGTTACTTTCCACTCATGACTTGGCCAAGCTATTTATTATATAAGACTTAAGCTAGTTAGAATAGGATATTTGTACTTATTGTATATAATTTCATAATAGGTTTAGAACTCTCTTACTTAAAAAAAGGGGGGAGGTGTTGTGGGAGCTCCTTCCACTCCTTCAGCCAATAGCCGCTGAGATACCAGCCCATTGGGGTGTGGTCTCTCTCCCTTTAAAAAAGCGGCCACTTCCCTCCTTGTTCTCTCTTACTTCCTGCTCCACTTCCGGCGACTAGACTCCCTTCCTGATTGCGCTGAGGGCTGTTGTCTGGGACGGTGATCTGTAAGTTTTTTCCCCTTTAAATAAATAACCATCCTATTAATCATAATTCCAAACTGGTGTGGGATTGTTTGTGACTTATGCCTTCACCTCCACGAGGGGACGTGGGGTCAGCTGCTGCTGCTCAGCAAGTCCCTGAAGGGGAGCTACTGAGAGAAGGAAAGCGCTAGAACCCATGATGGTGGGCACCAGAACCCATGATGGTGGGCGCCAGAACCCATGATGGTAGACACTAGAACCCATGATGGTGGGCACCAGAACCCATGATGGTAGACACTAGAACCCATGATGGTGGGCACTGGAACTCCGGAGCATGTGGTTGTGATAGGTTTGTTGGCTTGTTTTTTGGAGACAAGGTTTCATTATGTAGTCCTGTCTGGCCCAACATTCACTGGCCTTGAACTCACAGAGATCCACCTGCTTCTGTCTTCCATGTGTTGGGGTTAAAGTGCGAGTCACCACACTTGACTTGTTCTAAATTTTTGCTATCACACAAAGTAATGTGTTTCCGTTCTGCAGCTTCATATTCACGAGTCATTTATACTTGATTCTAATGTAGCTCCTGCCCCATGCCCTCTGCTGTCCAAACTCATTACACCCAACCAACTCTTTCTGTCTTGATCATCTTGGAAACATGAGACAAATCAGCCTGTCCCAGGGTCTGTCCTTGGCGCATTTAGCAAACAAATAAACCTGGTAACTCTCACTGAATAGCTGTAAGACATTTTAATTAAGATGATTTCACATATTCCTAATCAAAGAAGAGGCAGACTGACTTAAGGTAAACTGACCAACAATTATTGGTTTATTTTGTGTTATGGTTTGCTTGCTTGTTTGCTTGTTTTTGAAACAGTCTCACTATTTAGTCTCAGCTATCCTGGAACTTAGTGTGTAGACCAGGCTGGCCTCAAACTCACAGCTATCCATCTGCCTCTGCCTCTAGGGTGCTAGGATTAAAGGTGTGCCACTACACCTGACTACAGGTGATTATTCTATTCAAAATAATTTCAGTTCATTAACAAGGTGATCATTTTTCAGAGCTGAAGACATAGGTCTCCAGGGGACTCTAGCCACAGGGTATGTTTACACAGGTCATGCTAAATCTAACTTTGCTGACAAGAGGTGTCCCCTCTCAGAACTCGTGAGCTGCCCAACCTAAAATAAATAGAAACTTTTATGACTAACCACATTGTCTTCTAAACAAACTTGCAGGAAAATAAACTCATTACCAATGTATTTGTTAATTGTAAGCGGCCATCATGAGAACCAATAATGTTTAAGTCTTTTGTGTGCTTGGAGCAGAGTTTGGAGTAGGGAACAGAAGAGGAGTTCTTTAGGAGTACAAAAAGGACTTTCATCTAATGGGAATGATCCAGGATATGGTAGTAAAACAGGGGCCAATTTTGTTTTTATTATTTATTATTATTAAAATGTCCACCATGAACTTTTCATGAGAGGAAAGGCAAATCAATGGATTCGCCCCTTGTTGGCTCAGACTCCCCACATGGCCAAAAGGCAATGTACCTCGCAGTCCACATGATCCTAGTGGCATGGTGGTGCTTCCCACGGAGCTCTGCAGCACGGAAGCCCCTCTGGTGACCCCGGCACTCACCCTCTGCACCTGCTACCAAGGATAAGAAGACCCCGCTCTGCCTCCCCGAGCTGCAGCAGTAGCTGGCGGCATTCACTCTTAGGCAGAGATCTTTCTTCTAGAAATGGATCTAGAGCTCATCTGGAGCTCAGCCACTTTCCAGCGTCTCCCACCAGAACTCAAGGGCTTGATCCTGAAAAGTCCTTTGGCTGTGACCGTAAGAATTCCTCATTACCTGGGATGCCATGTGACACAAAAGTAACAGTTCTATGTTGCCTGTGGTACCACTATTCCCTCTGGTTCACTGTGTCAATGAAATGAAACCCACCAGCTCAGAGCTTCTACACTCAGCTTGCACAAAACCACACTGGCCAGGAAGCATAGAAAATATTCCTCTCTTCTCCCTTCCCCTCCCCTTTTCTTTCCTCTCCTCCCCTCTACGTTCCAAAAGCAATGTCTTACAGAGTTCATCAACACATTGCTGAGAGTTAGGAATGTGGTTTAGTTGGCAGAGTGCTAGCCTGGCATAGGACAAGTTCAATACCCAGCACAGAATAAACTGGGAGTAATGGTGCACTCTTGCAATCATAGCATGCAGAAAGTGTAGGTAAGAGAATAAGAAATTCAAAGTTATCCTCATAGAGATAGTTCAAAGCCTGCCTGGGCTAGAGAAAACATTGCTTCAAAAACTAAAAACAAAAGATTGAAAGAGCAAATGCAGCTCATTAGGTGTCGCTCTGCTGATTCTAGCACGAGGTGCTTGACTGCTAGTTCTGTGTTAGTGTGTGCTTGGGGGAGTATACACGTGTGGTGGGCACATGCGTGGGTTTGAGTGGCGGTCAGAGATTGACACTGGGTGTCTTTCTCAACCTTTTTGAGACACAGTCTCTCTCTATACCTGGAGCTTGCTGGTTTACTTAGACCAACTGACTAGCAAGTTCCCGCACCTCTACCTCCCCAACCCACCCCAGGGAGCCCGTGTCTCTGCCTCTCTAGTGCTAGGAGTAGAATTACAGACATGTTCTACCTCACCTGGCTTTCATATGGGTGCTGGGGTCCAACTCCAGATCTCCTGCCTATACATCAAGGACTTTACTGACTGGGCCATCTCCCCAGCCCCTGCCTACTAATTTAAACTATGGTCTTCAAGGTGACAAGCAGAAAGCCAGGTATGGCAGTTCATACCTATAATCCCAGAACTCAGGCAGCAGAATCACAAATTCAAGACCAGTCTGGGCTACATAGTGTGTCTAAGGCTAACCTGAGCTGCATAGCAAGACTATCTGTCAGAAAGAAAATTCAGAGCCAGCAACCTCTGCAGGAGCAGGTACAAAGGAGCAGGTACAAAGGAGCGACCTCCAAGGTCCCTGCATGGGACCAGGCCCAATCAAGTCAATGACCTCTGCCACACTAGTGAGTTACAAGAACACCTGAAAATTCTAGAACAAAACAAAGCAAACTCACCCAGGAGGACTAGATGACAGGAAATAATCAAATTGAGAACTAAAATTAACAAAATAGAAATAAAGAAAACAATACAAAGAATCAATGAGACAAAGAGTTGGTTCTTTGAGAAAATCAACAAAATAGACAAACCTTTATCCAAACTAACCAAAAGGCAGAGAGAGAATATCCAAATTAACAAAATCGGAAATGAAAAGTGGGACATAACAACAGACACGGAGAAAATCAGGTCCGTACTCCACAAATTGGAAAACTTAAAGGAAATGTACAATTTTCTGGATAGCTATCACTTACCAAAATTAAATCAAGACCAGATAAGCAAATTAAATAGAATCATAACTGCTAAGGAAATAGAAAAAGTCATCAAAAGTCTCCCAACCAGAAAAAGCCCAGGACCAGATGCTTTCAGTGCAGAATTCTACAATACTTTCAAAGAAGAGCTGATACCAACACTTCTCAAATTGTTCCTCACAATAGAAACAGAAAGAACGATGCAAAATTCTTTTTATGAAGCTACAATCATCCTGATACTCAAACCACAGAAAGCCATTACTAAGAAAAAGAATTACAAACCAATCTCACTCATGAACATTGATGTAAAAATACTAAATAAAATACTGGAAAACCAAATCCAAGAACACCTCAGAAAAATCATCCACCATGGTCAAGTTGACTTCATCCCAGATACGCACTGATGGTTCAACATACAAAAATCTGTCAATGTAATCCACCATATAAACAAACTGAAAAAAAAAAAAACACATGATCATCTTATTAGATGCTGATGCATTCAACAAAATACAACATGATAAAGGTCTTGGAGTGAGCAGGGATACAAGGAACATACCTAGGCATAAAAAAGGCAATATACAGCAAGCCAACAGCCAGCATCAAGCTAAATGGAGAGAGGTTCAAAGCAATCCCACTTAAATCAGGAATGAGACAAGGTTGTCCACTCTCTCAATATCTATTCAATATAGTTCTTGAGGTCCTAGCTAGAGCAATAAGACAACAAAAGGAGATCAAAAGGATACAAATCAGAAAAGAAGAAGTCAAACTCTCTACTCTTTGTTGATGATATGATAGTTTACATAAGAGACCCCAAAAATTCTACCAAGGAACATTTCATAAACACCTTTAGGAATGTAGCAGGATGCAAGATTAACTAAAAAAAATAATCAGTAGCCCTCCTTTACACAAATGATAAATGGGCTGAGAAAGAAATCAGAAAAATATCACCCTTCACAATAGCCATAAATAGCATAAAATATCTGGGGGACTCTAAGCAAACAAGTGAAACAAGTATGACAAGAATTTGAAATCTTTGAAGAAATAAATTAAAGAAGACACCAGAAAATGGAAAGATCTCCCATGCTCTTGGGTAGGTGGAATTATCATAGTAAAAATGGCAATCTTGCCAAAAAAGCAATCTACAGATTCAATGCAATGTTCATCAAAATCCCTGCAAAATTCTTCACAGATTTCAAAAGAATGGCACTCAACTTCATATGGAAAAGCAAAAAACCCAGGAGAGTCAAAACAATCCTGTACAATAAAGTGACTTCTGGAGGCATCACCATCCCTGGCTTCAAACACTACTATAGAGCTACAGTACTAAAAACAGCCTGGTATTGATATAAATACAGAAAGAAGGACAAATGGAATCAAGTCGAAGACCCAGATATCAATCCACACACCTACAAACACCTGATTTTTGACAAAGAAGCAAAAAATATCAAATGGAAAAAAGAAAGCATATTCAACAAATGGTGCTGGCATTACTGGATATCAACATATAGAAGAATAGATCCATGTCATCACCATGCATAAAACTCAAGTCCAAATGGATCAAAGACCTCAACACAAAACCAACCACGCTGAACTTCATAGAAAAGAAAGTAAGAGGTACACTTGAACACATTGGCACAGAAAACCACTTCCTAAATAGAATCCCAGTAGCATAGATACTGAGAGCAACAATTAATAAATAGGACCTCCTGAAACTGAGAAGCTTCTGTTAATCAAAGGACATGATCAACAAGACAAAACAGCAGCCTACAGAATGGGAAAGATCTTCACCAACCCCACATCGGACAGAGGGCTGATTTCCATAATATACAAAGAACTCAAGAAATGGGTCATCAAAAAAAAAAAAACCCAGATAATCCAATAAAAAAATAATGGGGTGCAGTCTTAAACAGAGAACTCTCAACAGTGAAAGCTATAATGGCTGAAAGACACTTAAGGAAATGCTCAACATCCTTAGCCATCACAGAAATGCAAATTAAAACAACTCTGAGATTCCATCTTATACCTGTAAGAATGGCTGAGATCAAAAATACTGATGACAACTTATGCTGGAGAGGTTCTGGGGTAAAGGGAACACTCTTCCATTGCTGGTGGGAGTACAGCCCCTTTGGATATTAGTATGGTGATTTCTCAGAAAATTAGGAAACAACCTTCCTCAAGACCCAGAAATACTTCTTTGGGGTATATACCCAAAGGAAGCTCAGTCATGCCACAAGGACATGTGTTCAACTATGTTCATAGCAGCATTGTTTGTCATAGCCAGAACCTGGAAACAACCTAAATGCTCCTCAACCAAAAATGGATAAAGAAGATGTGGTACATTTACACAATGGAGTACTACACAGCAGAAAGAATGACATCTTAAGACTTGCAGTCAAATGGATGGATCTAGAAAGCATCATATTGAGTTATGTAACCCAGGCCCAGAAAGGCAAATAAAATACGTACTCACTCATAAGTGGCTTTTAGACATAAAGCAAAGAAAAACCAGCCTACAATCCACAATCCCAGAGAACCTAGACAACAAAAAGGACCCTAAGAGAGACATATATGGATCTAATCTACATGGGAAGTAGAAAAAGACAAGATCTCCTGAGTAAATTGGGAGCGTGGGGATCATGCGAGAGGGTAGAAAGGGATGGGGGAGGAAAGGAGGGGAACAAAGAAAAATATATAGCTCAATAAAAATAATTTTTAAAAAAGAAAGAAAATATCAAAATGAGAAATCCTGAAGATTCTATACCCTCACTAATATGACATTCTTCTTCCTTAACGGCTTGTTTATCTTGCTGGGTTGAGGGCCTCTGTGAGATATGTTATGGTCAAAACAAAACCACACAATTTGTTCTTTACATTGCTTAGTCATTATTCTACCTTTCTGTTGCTTGTTTCTTTTCTCTTTATTATCCCTTTTATGGAGGGACTCAATGTTTCATTCTTGGAGGTCTGATAGCATTCACTTCACTACTGAATTAGGATATTTTTCTACAAGGAGGAACCTTGTATTTTTTCAAATCCTTTCTCAGTGATACAAATCTCTGGTAAATAATCACACCTCTTTAAGGAGTGGCCTTGGTTTTCTTGGGGACTGATCACAAAAGGTGGAGTTGGCCAGGCCCAGCCAGCATTGCCAAGATTCCTTCTATTCTTCCCAAATTCTTCCTATTTTTTTTTAACACTCCATCTTTTCTCCTGGTCAGATTAAACTGTATGATCTCTACAATGAAACACAGACCCATCCTCTTTGCCTGCAGCTCTGTGAGTGTTTTCCGGTGGTCTCTGTAGGTCCCCAGGTGTAATATGAGCCCTCCTGGAGCATCCTTCCTCAGCAATCTTACCAGTCTTGCCTTACATCAAGCAGCTATTTTTTTTTTTTTGAGATTTTACTAAAATAAAACATGGTATGAAAAGCAAGCAAACAAAGTATTTGTGTTTATACTATTTGTGGAATAACATAATTACAACTACAACATTAATATTGTGTTTGTGTGTGTGTGTGTGTGTATATGTCTGTGTATCTATGTATGTGAGTTGAGGATTAAGATAGAGTCTAACTATTGTAATCTAGACTGACCTAGACTTCATAGCCCAAGGTGCCAATGGTCTTCCAGCCATTGCCTCCAGAGAACTGGGCTTACAGATGTGCACTTTTGTGCCTTGATGGAACCATAGATTTTAAGTTAAATATTCATAGCCGGATGCATCCTTCAAGAGCTAGTTTTAATATTTTATAGATTCTGTCACAGACCTATCGACCTGGATCCGGATGTGCTCACCACCTAGCTTGAAAGGCCAGCCTTCTCAGCCTTCTCAGCCTTCTCAGCCTTCTCAGCCTTCTCAGGGACAGTTACCCAGCAGCTGCCCCAACTCTGTTCCACAGCAAGCAGCTTCCCTTCCCCCACTTTTCCAAACATCTTGGGCATCTCAAACAATCCCAATTACACTCCGGTTGTTTAAACAAACAGCAGCACAATTCCCCAGCCCAGATCCCCAGCTGAGGGGTTCTCTGTGGGCAGCTCTCATCACCTCCACCCCCAACCACCTCAACCCTCCCCCCACCTCCCCCCACCATCACACTGCCAGCCACTTCCAGAGAAGAGTGGCCCCATCAGAGACAATGGGGCTATGAGTTAGCAGTGGGCAGTTTTCTGTGTCTAAATGTTTGCAGACACTTGGTAAAGTGTCTCAGGCCAACGTTCCAAAGGACAACACCTCCACACCACAGAGCTTGTTTAAGTAGGCAGTCCCAGATAAGAAGGGGGCTGCTTTCTCTTCAAAAGCCAAGAATGCAGCATCGGGGCTGGAGTCGATGGTGTGGTGTGCGAGGTCTCACAAATTCCCCAGCAGAAGTCATCTTTAAAGATGTCTCAGCTGCCACCCTTTCTTAGAAGAACAGCTCTACCTTAAAGATAAGGTGGAGAATCAGATCAGCGGGGAGTTCAGTATTTCCCAGATGATACAGCTGGGACATCTGATGGCTGAGCAGATCAGAGAGTGACAAGGGTACTTTCCCCACCCCCAGTGCGCACTCACCTCATCAATGCTCCCCACATTAATTTCCTATTGACATGAAGAATCCTGCCACACAGCTCCAGATCTCTCCAGACATCTCTCTGCAAGAGCAGTTGCCAAACCTATGAGAAGCCAACAACAGAGTGTTTGGGTACCATGACTCACCCAAAAAATATTTATAGATTTTCTACATAGGTAAATGCCAATACAGTCCAGAGGTTGAGCATGGTGAAGTATAGACTCACACATATGAAAGAAAGTGGCAAGCATCTTAAGAAGAGACAAAGATACTGGGAGTTCAGAGATGAGATGGCTTCTGAGTGGAGAGAGAGAGAGAGAGAGAGAGAGAGAGAGAGAGAGAGAGAGAGAGAGAGAGAGAGAGAGAAACCTTCAAAGGAGAGGTTTCCAAGTCAACCCTTGCAGCATTGAGATCTGTGGGGCAGAAGGAGACCCATGCTGGGTGTTGAACACTTTGTGTTTCTTATTTCTTGTCTTTTCTTTCACTTTCTTTTGTTTATTATTTGTTTGTAACATTGCTTGTGTGGCCCAGGCTGGCATCGAACTTAAAATGTAGCAAAAGATGACAGACTTTCTGAACTTCCTGCCTCCACTTCCGAAGAGCTAGATTCAGGCATATACCATCGAACCTGTTTGTATGCAGTGTTGGAGATCTAAGCCAAGGCTTCATGCATGTTAGACAAGCATCCTGCCAACTGAGCTATCTCCCTACCTCTGGATCCTATAACACTTAAATAGATATTCTCGCAAGCTATGAATCGGAGACTTGAAAAGATGCTTTGTAGCCCCGGCTAGCCTCAAATTCACTATTGTCCTGCTTCAGTCTCCTGGGATTTTGTACCATCACACCAGGCCTCATTTCTATCTTTTTAAAAAGTTTTATTTCTTTTTATTATAAACATATGAATATTTGCCTGCTTATATGTTTGTGCATCACATCCATATCTATTGCCCTCAGAGACCAGATGAGGGCGTCAGACTCCTTGGAACTGAAGATGAAAATGGCTGTGAACTGTCCTGGAGGTTCTGGGGACTGAACCCAAACCTGGGTCCTCTGCAAGAACAGCTAATGCTCTAAACCACTGTGCCATCTCTCCAGCCCCCGTGCCATCTCTCCAGCCCCCGTGCCATCTCTCCAGCCCCCGTGCCATCTCTCCAGCCCCTGTGCCATCTCTCCAGCCCCCGTGCCATCTCTCCAGCCCCCATGCCATCTCTCCAGCCCCCGTGCTATCTCTCCAGCCCCCGTGCTATCTCTCCAGCCCCTGTGCCATCTCTCCAGCTCCTGTGACATCTCTCCAGTCCCTTGAGGATTCTCTATATACTGTGGATGCTACTCCTTCTTTAACATAGTTTGCAAATATGTTATCTCAGTATACAGCTTGCTTTATATCTTCTTTACTAGTCTTTCATAAAGTAAAAGATTTTTATTTAATTTAATACAGTTATCAATTTTTATTTGTTTTGTTTTATTTAGAGATTGGATCTCACTATGTAGCTCTGGCTGGCCTGGAACTCACTCTTTGACCATACTGGCCTCAGACCTATTGAGAATGCCTGCCTCTGCCTCCCAAGTGCTCAGATTACACCGTTAGGTGTAAATAAAATGCTGGCTTTAAAAAAAAAAAATACAAGGATTCACATAGCCTAGGCTACCCTTGAACTCTCGATGCAGAATCTGGTGTTGAATTTCTAAACAGTCTACCTCCTCCCAAGTGCCAGAACTCCAGGCATGCACCACCACCATGCCTGGCATGTGCTGCAGTGTCCAGCATGCACCGCTGTGCCCAGCATGCACCGCTGTGCTCAAGTCTTTTTTTTTCTTCAGCTTCCTCCTCAGTGCTAGGATTATGGGCGCATCATCCTGTCTGCCTTCAAACTTGCGAGTTTTTCTTCAATAGATGCTGTTTTTGGTATCAAAATTATGAAATCCTTCTCTACCTCAAGGTCTCAAAGGTTTTTCTATTATGTTTTTCTCTAAAATATTTATATTTTGAGTTTAAGCTAAAATTTGAGTTAATTTTTAGGTAAAATATGAGGCCTAATTCGAGTGTTTGTTGACTGTTCATCTATGGAAGCCTAACTGTTCGAGCACCCATTATAAAAGATATCTCCTCCACTGAATGCTCTGCACATACTTTGAACATCAGTGGGTTCATTGGAGACTATTCCTGATGCCCTCTACCATGGACCTCCATCCTACATCCTTTCCAGTACCACAGGCAGAGGAGTCTTCACACTCTAGTCTTGGTTTTCAATTTGGTTTTAACAGTTTTAGTCCCTCAACTCTATAAAGTTTTTAATAACAAAATTTGTGTTGGACTTTTCTGCTTTTCTCATCTTTCTTAAAATTTTTGTGTTTATTTATGTATATGTGTGTCTGTGTGTCTCTGTGTGTGTTTGTATATGTCTTTGTGTGTGTGTATGTGTGTGTGTCTCTGTGCATGTGTCTTTGTGTGCCTGTGTGTCTCTGTGTATCTGTGTCTCTGTGTGTGTCTGTATGTGTGAGTGTCTGTGTCTGTGTGTCTCTCTATGTGTATCTGTGTGTCTGTGTATGTGTCTATGTGTGTCTGTATGTCTCTGTGTGTGTTTGTATGTTTCTCTGTATGTCTGTGTGTGTGTGCACAGTGTGATGGGAGATTGTGTTCTACAGTATACATGTAGCGGTCAGAGGATAACTTTGAAGAGTTGATACTCCACATCTATCTTTTTTAAAAAAGGTTTATTTTTATTATTTCTAATGTACGTGCATGTGTGCGTGTGTGTGTGTGTGTTTATACACATAATTGCAGGTACCCAAGGAAGACAGAAGCATCAGGTCCCCCTAGAATTACAGGCAGTTGTGAGCCACCTGATGTAAGTGCTGGAAACTGAACTTGGGTCCCTTGTGATAGTAGCCATGCTTTAGCTGCTAAGCCATCTCTCCAGTCTCCTCCTCCTGCCTTTATGTGGGTCTGGGGGATCAAAGTCTCTTTGCAAGCACCTTTACTGAACCATCTCGCTGGGCCCAGTCTTCTGCATTATACCTAGTTTCTAAATGGTCAGAAAGTCACTGTCACCCTTCTCATATGGATTCCTACTTGGTTTCCACCGTCGCTATGCACACTGGTGTGGCTTCAGTTCTTTTAATCATATTTTCAAGTGTATCTCTACTAATGTTGTTAGATGGATAGTCTTTAAGACAGAGTCTTTACCAACTCCAAACTCTCTCCTCAGCCTGTGAGCTCTGATACCACAGGGATTTGTCACAACACCATCTCAATAAATACGACTTTGCAAACATTTTTAAATGCATCATTAATGTAGCATATATTTTGTAAACTGAGTTTACTTTAAAAGTGATCTACACAATGGGGCAGGAGAGATGGTTTAGCAGTTAAGATCACATTCTGCTCTCCCAGACAGCCTGAGTTTGGTTCCCAGCACCGCTGTTGGACAGCTTGTAACTCCAGCTCCAGGGAACCAGTGCCACCTTCTGGCTCTCATGGCCTCCACATGCATCACACATACATCCCACCCCCCACTTACAAATAAAGTTTTTAAAAAATATTTTTAGAAAAGCAATCTATCCCTTTGGACCCTGTATTTTCAGAGACAGCTGTTGAATATTGGATGAAGAGTCTCTTTTCATTCGCAAACTTGAAAGAACAACAAGGGACGCCATTGACTCTTCCTTTCCCACAGGGAAGGATGGGCGAGTTCTCACTAATGTAGCCCAGGCTGGCCTCCAAATCGCAGAGATACCTGCCCTGCCTTCCGAGTGCTGGGATTAAAGGTGAGCGTCACCACCTCCACAGCTCTGTCTAATGGCAGGCCATCTTCTAGCCCCAGACTTCCAGAGGAGAACGAAGTGGGAGATGACTGAGAAGTGTCCTGAGATGTGACAGTCTTTACTGTGTTAAAGGTCGCAAAGGAGGGCCATAACACAGACCCCACACTCACCTCTCTATCATCTTAAGCCAGGCAGAGGAGGCATTAGTGTCAGTCTCCAAAAGTCTCATTAGTAAGGAACATAATGCAGAGAAAACTCTAGAAACCAATGGTTAAAGAAGAAAGGTAAAGACAGGGAAAATTTCCCGTTCTGTTCATTGCCGTTGCCAGTGCTGAGTGCAAGTCCTTATCACTCATCTAGTAAGCTGCTCTAAGCCTTGGAGGTTCCCTCCCAGGTTGTGCAGCCCACATGTGCTCTTGGTTCATACATCCCATACTCTGTATCTCCAAAGTAACTGGAAATTCTCATCCAAAGAACAGAAACTGCACCCATACCCTTGACTGGAGCTGAGAGCACAGTTGGTGTCCATCCGACAGCAAAGGCTCTGGTGAGCAGGCCACTGTGGCTTTCCCACCCAGGATCCAACCCTCTTTATGAGCCCTGCTGCCTTCCCCTCCAGAATAAACACAGAGCAGAGACTGTGCTCCCAGCAGGGTGACCTGCAAGTGACCCCTGGGCTGACCTAACCCTCTGGTCACTCTCACCGACAGGTTTGTTTATCTTGGAACCTCAGAGTCTCTGTACCCAAGAGCTCCAGCCCCGGACCCTAAGTCCTTCAGAGTGAGCTGTCAGTCTCCCCTAAGTGCATGGTGGACGGCTACATGATAGCCTGGGTTTATTTACCAAAACCTGATGTTTATGCTGTCCAGCAGTGAGCTGGGCCCGTCGGTGCTGAATTTAGTAAGCGAGGAGCCAACCAGCCATCTCCAGCAGGCACTAGCTGTCACCCCACAGGATTATCAGGGGACCCCATAGAGCACCTCTCTGCCTGGGTCCTCAGAGATTAAAGGCTCCCTGTCAATTTGAATTTGACATCTCCATCTCCATACAAAAGAGGAGTCTGCTGCCGCCACTTCCCAAGAGCTCATTTTAATGCAAACAACACACCTACAATTGAGGCAGAAAGGAAGTGTTAGCTTCTAACTGAAGGGTAAGTCACTGTGCAAAGTGGGTTGTCCAACACACCACAGGCAAAAGTTTACAAATGACAACGGTGTTGTGTATAGTGACAGGGAAGAAAGACAGTTGCTGGATGGAGCATATTCTCAAGATGAAATTCCCAAAATGAAATAAGATTCAGGAGTTTCCTGAAGCTGTGGTGGCTCCGTGGCAGAGCACATCCCTGCATGTGTGAGGCCATGGGTTCAATCCCCGGCACCAACAATGTTTAGTCTGTATAGTTAGCACATCCATCAACTCAAATATCTATTTTCTTGTGATGAGAATACTGGAAGTTCTATGATCTAGGTATTGTGAAATATGCATGGTTGTTATAGGGCACATGGGGGGGACCTCTGAGAGTGCGCTAAATGAAATGAGCCTAGAGCAGAGTGACAAGGACTTCATTTTTAAAGTTGATCTTACTTTTTCAGATGTCATCTCTTAAGGAACCAACTTGTACTTCTAGTGTGTCTCAGAGGCTGTTCTAAAGAGATCAAGACTATTCAAGAACTTGAGTTTATTCTCCAGGCCCAGCCCTATGCAATTGTTTTAAAGATGCTTTTTTTTTCAAATGGCTGAGGAAGACAAACATGAACTTATAAACCAGGCCAAATTAAGAAGATGACAGTTGGTTATGAGTACAGGCCCTTTTCTGCTTCCAAACAGATTTGACATTCCTTAGTAGACAAGAGGAGCAGGAGAGCCGCTCCTGTAGAGGGCCTTGCTGAAACAGGCAGGAGAGAGGCTCTCCTCCTCTATCCTATTAAGTAAGGTTCTGCTTGTCAGTGACTCCCAAGGCCCCCCATTATCAGCTTTGACTTAAATAAACCTTCTGCTGATGTACCCACTGCCTCCCTACAAGCTGCAGGTCCATCCATCAATGTCACCTTTGCGGAGTGGCTGCCATGACAGTTCATGATCATTAACCAGCCCTGGCGTGCTTTGTGTTAAAGTTAAGACACATCAAACACAGCGACTCCCTGGTGCCTTGAAGTTACGGGGGACAGGATGCACTAGGGTGAGGCCAGCTAAACTCACACAGCTTTGACAAAAGTTGAAAAGTGAACTCTGGCAAGGATAAGCTAGGGTCTTAGTATCCCTCCCCCGCTCAATTCTCAGAGGCAGAAAGTGGGAAGAATGGGAACGCTATGGGAATTTGAGCTAAAACGGAGCACCAAAAGACCCAAGTATAGGACTTGTTCCCACCACCCTCAAACTGCTCCCCTAAAGTGGCTTTTCTAGTACTGGTAGGCTCTACCCCAACATCTCCCAGAAAGGCTGCTTCCACAGGCTGGCTGGGACCTAGTCAGCCATCTCTCTCCTTGCTCTGCTAACAGACACCATTCTTCCCAGATGAGCTCAGTCACCTCAAAGCCCTCAAAGCACTAGAGGATGGGCAATTTCTCTTTCCACCTCTCCAAAGTTTATGTGAAACAACAAAGAAAAAGAGGCCATGAATTGAGAGAGAGCAAAGGGTTGAGGTTGCATGGAAGGTTTGGAGGAAGGAAAGGAAAAGGAAGAAATGATGCCACTATATTATAATTTCAAAAAATTTGAAAAATATTATAATTTTAAAAATTTAAATAGCAAAAAGAAAGCGTAAGGTATTAGAGCAAGAAAATGCATGTGCCTGGGTGCTCCTGTTTACACTTCAGATTTCTCCCAAGGACCAAGGTTTAATATGGACTGTGCTTTCCTTATCATGGCTCCTTTGTAGCCTGGCCCAGATTAGGGAAATGACCTTGAGATGCTGTCCGAAAAGGGAGGGGGCACTTGGGCTTCCTGTCTCTATCTAGCCATTAAATAACAACAATAAAAAGAAGAAACTTTGTTCCTCTCTGCCCTTGTCATCAAAAGAATTAGCATGCATGCAATTCTGTCCCTCTTTCCTTCAGATAGCAGCGATTGAGTGGTGCCCCAAGGTTTTGAGAAACCAAAATTGGATTATAACCCTTTAGGAAGGATGCATGAAATACCTACATTAACCATAGACCTTGGGGATGCAAAGAAAGGAGGTGAGAGCTTCCCTAGGGACGGCGCCAATTGTCCCCAAATTAGGAGTTGAGCTAGGAGTAGGGTAACAGTTCATGCAAAAGGATAAAACTTAACAGCTAGCATAGGTATGTGCTACATCCTGAGTGCCATGGAAACACCTTCAGGAATAGCCTTTAAGATACCAGCCCACTTGGGAGTAGTCATAAACCTTGTGCACACTCTCTCTCCTGGCTGCTGGATTCGGATCCTGTTCCCTGTTTATATAGAGGACAGTGATCTGTGAGTCCACCCCTAAATAAATAACCCTTTGTTACACTCAGTTCTGAGCTAGGGTGGGATTATATTACAGCACCCATCTTCCTCTGACACCCATGAAAATCCCAACTCCACACCTACTGGGATAGGCCCAAAAGGTCCACACCCCAGAAGGTCTCCCGCTCCTACCCACCTGGCTTGATTTCACCTACTAAGCAGATTTTTTGCTACCACGTGACAACATGGCAATTTCCCCAGCTTGCACACACTACTCCCACCCCCGCCACATGACTTGCACAGCTTCCCGCTTGTATTCCCTGCTTGCAAGCTCCTCGATATTCTGACCATCAAAAATCTCTCTCCATATACATAATTGATTAGTTGCTCTAAATTTTTCAAGCAAAGTATATTTCTCAGTATTTAATGAGGCAAGAACCAAAGTAGTATGGAACCGTTTGCGCAGTTGCTGGTTGTGTCTCTCTGCCATGTGGCACCAGCTGTGACACCTGCTGGCCTGCAACAGCTGTAACACCTGCTGGCCTACAACAGCTGTAACACCTGCTGGCCTACAACAGCTGTGACACCTGCTGGCCTACAACAGCTGTGACACCTGCTGGCCTACAACAGCTGTGACACCTGCTGGCCTACAACAGCTGTGACACCTGCTGGCCTACAACAATTTATTGAAATCTAACAGAGGTAAGAAAGTTAATAAATTTGAAAGTTATACAATGGCAGACAATATTATCATCCAGGAATTTAATAACCTTTTTGTTTATAGTATGGATGGTATTCTTCAAGGCATATATGATTTTTCTGATAGATCAATATATTGGATATTGGGACTTAGCTTTATTTTTTATATTGTATCCTTAAGAAAATGGTTTGATAACAGAGCCAAGAATGAGATACTTTTAGAAATGATACAGTCTTTACAGACTAATAATGAACAGTTAGCTGACAGGATTAATACCATTGAAAATCAAGTTAGCTGAAAAAAATTAATACCATTGAAAAGGATAACATTAATTTGACAGACAAAATTTAATCCATGTCAAAGGGTACTGAGAAATTATCTGAAAGAATTAATACTGTTGAATTTGATAATCAAAATCTGTTTAAAAAGTTATGATAGGTTAGCAGATAGAGTAGGTTAGTAGATAGAGTATCTCCCTGGGAAGGCAATCTGTATGCTATCCAAATAATGTCCAAGGATGAGTTGTTATCTCTAAGGAAAAAACTTCATACTTTGGAATCACA
This sequence comes from Chionomys nivalis, assembly GCF_950005125.1. NCBI lineage: Eukaryota > Metazoa > Chordata > Mammalia > Rodentia > Cricetidae > Chionomys > Chionomys nivalis. The sequence goes on from NC_080099.1 coordinate 70,434,928, forward strand.
TGTGCAGAATGAGGACCAGAGGCTAGGTGCATCAATGAGATCACTAGAAATATATACAGGTCAAGAGTTTCAGGCTTTAAAAAAGACAGTAGTAAAAAGATTTGAAATGAGTGAGGAAATTACCAGAGCTGATGAACAAGGATAAAAAGTACAAGGACGGGATTTAACATTACCAACACATGTCAGAGATGACTTATCCAGGGTTTTAGCTTCCTACCCTGTAATCACTTTTGAAAAAGCACCAAGTTCTAAATGCCCCAAAGGATCCAAAAATTGTAAATGGAAATGATTTAAAAGAAAGTAAGCAAGTGGTAGTATCTTTTTTGTCTTTTTTTTTATTTTACTGATTTTTTGTTGAGCTCTACATTTTTCTCTGCTCCCCTCCCTGCCTATCCCCTCCCCTTCTCAGCCCTCTCCCAAGATCCCCACTCAAGTGGTAGTATCTCATGGATTGCATTCACCATTTGTTAGGGAGATGGTAAAGACATGGACTTCCTGCAATAAGGTTACCCCACATGATTGGCATTAATTAGTTTCAGCAGTCCTCAAAGACAGGTCTCAACTACTCTGGAAATGCTATTGATGAGAAGAGGCAAAAAAATTTAGAACAACAGGGAAAAGAAAAAGGATTTGAGGCTTCCCAAGATCAAATTCTTGGTGAGGGCACTTATGCTGACCCACAGGATCAAGTTATTTATGATGAACACATCTTGTCCCTATGCCACACAGCAGCCTTAAATGCTTGGGACAGGATTCAAGAACTAAGAAAAGCACTGAATTATATATTAGGGTAAAACAGGGCCAAAGAGAACTCTTTAATGACTTTTTACAGAGATTAACTAAGGCTGTACAAATAGAAGTAACAAACCCAAAAGCTAGATGAGTACTTATGGAATCTCTGGCTTTGAAAATGCCAGCTTAGAATGCAAAAAGATACTTGGGCCTTTAAAGGCTAGATCAGCACCAAAGAATGAATGGATCCTGCATACAATGACATTGAGACATTTGACTATAATACTGAGGCTTGGAAAGGAGAAGCAATTTCCAAAGGTATGAGACACCAAAATGCCAAATGTTTTAGTTGTGGTAGAATAAGACATCTGAGAAGAGATTATAGACAAGGAATTTCTAGAAATAATGTCTCCTCTGGGAATGGCAAAAATAGGAGGTCTCAATCATCTGAATTATGTAGAAAATGTGGCAAAGGCTGACACTGAACCAATAAATGTAGATCAACAAAAGATAGACAAGGCAACCTGATACCATCAGGAAACTCCTTGGGGGGCCTCTCTCAGGCCCTCGAGTCAAATGACCACAGTCATTCCCAGTCGCTGTGGAGGACATGTCTCACCAGGAAAGTTAAAAAACACATTGCCTTCTGTAAAAACCATACTGCACTGAATGATGGATTAGACATGGAGGATGAATCAAAAATTCCAATAAGAAATAGGAAGTGCATATTTTGGCAGACTTCTATAAATGATCAAAGACCAAAGCTAAGAATATGTATAAATAACACTGTAATTAAGGAATTACTGGGTACAGGTATGGATGTGACTATCATTACTCTAGAATCTTGACATCCAAATTGGCCTCTTCAAGACACAGATGTTTAATTCCTAGGAATTGGAACCATATCTCAAGTGAAGCAAAGCATGAGATGTCTTGAATTCTTAGAGCCAGAAGGACAAAGAGGAAGGCTGAGGCCATATGTGGCTAATATCACAGTGAATTTATGGAGTCATTACCTGCTACAGCAATTGAATACCCAGATTAACATTCCTGCAGTCCCAAAAACTCCTGTTTCTGGGAAGGATATTATAAGGTACTGTACACAAAGGTCACAAGCCATTCAGGCTATACAAGAACACAAAGCAACTAGCAAACCTTCAAAGGTGCCAATGGCCCTACCTTTAAAATGGTTAACTGAAGCCGGGCGATGGTGGCACACGCCTTTAATCCCAGCACTTGGGAGGCAGAGGCAGGCAGATATCTCTGAGTTCGAGACCAGCCTGGTCTACAGAGCTAGTTCTAGGACAGGCTCCAAAGCCACAGAGAAACCCTGCCTCAAAAAACCAAAAAATAAAAAAAAATAAAAATAAAAATAAATAAAAAAAATAAAATGGTTAACTGAGAACCCAATATGGGTTAAACAGTGGTGTTTAATAGAAGAGAAGCTGCAGGCTTTAGAATAGCTGGCACAGGAGCAACTAGATGCTTACTATATTAAAGAATCAAACAGCCCTGTAATTCTCCTATATTTATTGTTAAAAAGAAATTTGGTAAGTGGAGAATGGTGACATATCTTAGAGCTGTCAACAAGGTTATCCAACCTATGGGCCCTCTACAGTCTGGAATTTCTTTGCCTTCCTTATTGCCTAAGGATGGCCTCTTACACCTATTGATTTAAAAGATTGTTTCTACACTATTCCCTTACAAGAAAAGAACAGAGAAAAATGTGCCTTCACAGTGCCTACTTATAATAATTCTTAGCCTACTAGGAGATATCAGTGGACTGTCCTCCCACAGGGAATGCTCAATAGCCTCACCTTGTGCCAATACTTTGTAAGCCAGTCATTGGAAATGATAAGTAAGCGGTTTCCTAAGTCTATAATTAGCCACTACACGGATGGCATTTTGCTATCTGATTCAAATGTAGATACTTTAGAAAGAACGTTTGAAGAAGTAAAGAAACTTTTGCCTAAATGGGGATTATGAATTGCTTCTAAAATAATACCAAGATGGATTCTGTCAATTGCCTAGGTTATAAAATAGGCTTACAGAAAATTAGAACACAAAAGGCACAAATTAGGAGAAACCTGATGCTCTTTTCAGTCAGTCTCTACTAAGAAGTTACAAGTTTGACTTTGGTTGTTTCTCTCTCTCTCAATGACTTTGTGGTGTGTGTGTGTGTGTGTGTGTGTGTGTGTGCACGCACGTGCGCGTGTTTGTTCATGCAATACCAATGATGGACAGAACGGGGCATTGGGTACCCTGAAGTTGGAGTCACAAGTGACATTGAGCCACCATGTGAGTGCTGGGAACCAAACCCTGATCCTTTGCAAGAACAGCAGGTGTTCTAACCACTGAGTCATCTCTTCAGTCTGGTTCTCTTTAATCTTCTCGATAGCCGTGAAAGTGTTAGATCTCCATTTTCTGAGCTGGGAAGTGAACTGTTGCACATGGCAGGTAAGTTCTAGAAGGGCAGTTCTGGAGAGCTCTAAACATCATTCACATGCAGTGTGTAATATCAGCCAGGACATGAATCAAAAGAGTTCCCTGCAATAAAACAACTTGGTTCAATATCTTTTTGTATGGTATTGCTTAAAAACAGAAACCATCTCATCATTTTTCCTTTGACTTTTGTTTTGTTGAGACAGCCTCCTGTGGCTCAGGCTGGCCTTAAGCTTCGAGCAGTCCTCCGACCTGGCCCCTGGCCATGGTTTTGCAGGAATTCTTCATGAAGTTCACATCACCTTGGCTCTCAGAGCCACTCAAGTCATCATGGTAGGGATAGGGATCAGTGCTCCCTTACTGAACAAATGTCGTGTCTCCTTTTGTTTGCAACGTTTTAATTATATGTATTTATTTTCAGGGTGGGGCACCCATGCCTGGTCTCTGTGTGTGGAGATCAAAGGCCAGCTTGTGGGAGTGAGCTTTCTCCCTCGACCATGCGTTTTCCAGAGATCTGACTCCTGATTGGCCTCAAGCACCTTTTCCTGTTGAGCCCTCTTGGGCTTCACATCTCATTCAGCATTACCCCAGGTACAGGCCTACCTGGACTGAGCACATCAATGCCCCTTGGTGTCCTTGCCCCAGACAGGGAAGTAGAACCTTCCCTTCTTGGCCTGCTGTCTGGCTGAACACACACATCTGAGTACAACATGGACAGCTGGGAGCCAAACTTTGGGAGATAAGAATCCAAAAGGAGAAATGTCTATGTTCTGAATGAGTGATGGCAAGGCTTTTGTTGACAGACACTGACATTATTTTGGCATGGACCTAGTGCATTGTTCAGAGTCATGCTTTCTTACAGCACTTTGTGCCATTTTCCTGAGCCCTAAGTCATATCCCTGAGGGTGGGTAAGAAGTCTCACACATGTCCCAGCAATTGTGACATTCTGGGACAGGCAGAAACAAGACAAAGCACCCAACCTCTACCCCTCTGTGAATAGAACTCAAGAAGAAAGGTCAAAGGTCAGGAGGTGACTATTGCCTCTCTGTTGGTCCTTGGTTCAGGAGCCATTCCCCATGCTCAAACAACCTGGGGAAAGCAAAAGAACATAAAGATGGTTTCCTGGTATTGCCTATGGGACACACAGAAATAATGACGAGAGCCTACAAACAGACATTTTTAGGCAATCTGGCAGCAGCTTACAAGTTATAAATACATTTCTGGTTTATCTTTCTTTCCGTTCTGAGTAAGGGTTTTATTTTTTTATTATTTTTATTGAGCTATACATTTTTCCCACTCCCCTTCCTTCTCACCTTCTACCCTCTCCTGTGATCCCACAATCACAATTTATTCAGGAGATCTTGTCTTTTTCTCCTTCCCATATAGATTCATGTATGTTTCTCTTAGGGCCAGGTTGTTTAGTTTCTCTGGGATTGTGGCATAGAGGCTGGCTTTTCTTTGCTTTCTATCTAAAAGTACTTATGAGTGAGTACATATTGTATTTGTCTTTCTGGGTCTGGGTTACCTCACTCAATATGGGTTTTTTTTTTCTAGTTTCATCCATTTGCCTGAAAATTTCAAGATGTTATTGTTTTTTACTCCATTGTGTAAATGTATCACTTTTTTTTTTAAATCCATGTCACATTATTATACGTTGTAGGCTGGTCTTGAACTTACAACCATCTTTTCCATCTTCTGAGTACTAGGATTAGAGGTGTGAACCACCATGCTTGACTGCAAACATGTGGCTCCTGTGACTTAACAATCTTTCCAAAGAGTACTATACCAATATACTTTTTCCCATAGAAAATATTCCTGGGAGCATTTTAATGTACTGTAACAACTTTTTTTTTATAAAAGAAAAACACAAAGCAAGCTAAATGTTCACCACTAAAAGAGTTGTCAAATAAATAATGGCACAGATACCTCTGTACAGCCATCAAAGGGAGTAGAATAAATCTACAGAAAGAGACACGGGAAGAAAGTTCAACCCATTCTAAAAGTACACTTACTACCAAATTGCTTACAAAATGGTTACACCTGTTTGTAGACCTGCCACCAATACAGGTGTCTACTTGTCCATATTTGTGGATCAGTCTCTCTGGATTGACTTGCTCAGCCATAAGGTCTATAGATTTCTCTTTCAGGAAATAATACCAATCACCTTTATTTTGATTTTTAATTATTCATTTGTTCATTCATTCTTGAAAGTCTTGCCGTAGCTCCAGCAGGCCTGAACCAGCTGTGACTCCCAAGCTGGTCTAGAACTCACAGCAGTTTTCATGCTTCAGCCTCCCAAGTGCTGAAGCCACAGGTCTGAGCCACCACACTAGCTGTTCAGGGAACGTTTTTAAATGAGTTTATTTCCGAGGGCCAGGAATCAGGACCAGGGGGATTCAGTGTTCAGACAAGGTCGGCTTGGATGGCAGGAGCCCAACAAACAGCTCTCCTGCTTAGTCATGTCAGCCACCAAGTGGGGCTGCGGGCTGGAGGAGGCCCAGCTCTGCCCCGGTCTTCCCCACTCCTGTCCCCCATCCTGGGGCCTGTGCCAGGTACTTCCCTGAGCGTTCCATAGACATTGCCAGCAGCCTTCAGCTCCCAGATCTGTGTGGCGTTGCTTCTGCAGAGACAACAACAGTTCCAGATTTCTACCCAAGTGATTTGGCTGCCAGAGGGAGAATTCTGGCCCCAGCCACTGGGAAACACTGACTTTCTAGAGGTTTCAGAGTCATGAGGGAAAAATAACAAACACAGGTGCAAATTTTCCTATTCATACATAGGAAACTGAAGTCTGGGGGCTTAAAGAAAATATATTTAAATTCAAAATGAGGAAGCTCCTGAGAGTGCCTCCTACCCACTCTGCTACAAAACCAATCTTTGTGGCACTTTAAGCACGTTGAACGTTTCTGCGGGGACACCAAGGACTGCTCACGAAGAGTGGTCCACCCAAATGTGAATGAATGGCAACTTTCCTTTCCCTAGAGGACCTGTCACAGTGGACACAGCGTCACACGGCTGCAGTTCCTAACCTTAGGAGGTGGAGGCAGGAGGGTCAGGTCAAGGTCATCCTCATCTATGTGCCAAGTTTGAGGCCATCTTGGGCTACATGAGACCCCGTCAAAACAAAACAAAAACTGCTCAATTGTATTAATGTGTTTCTTCTTTTGACCTTATAGGTCTTTCTCATGCCAATCTTGAAGACCCCGTGCCTAGCCTGCCCTGTTCAGCAGCCTATCCGGTAAGCCAATCAATCTGTGCTGACTCTGTCTCTGGGCAAAGCCCAGAAGGCCAGTAGCCATCTAGAGAAGGGAGAGTGAAGTTCATTTTAATGAGGCAGTCTTGGTGCTTTCCAAATTTGAAACGGAAACCATAAAACAAAATGCTTTGTCTAGTTCAGTATGGTCATGAACATTTGTGTGTTTGCTACAGAGAACATGATTTGTCTGGTGCAGTACTGTCATGAGCAGGTGTGTGTTTCCTACAGAGAACATGCTTTGTCTAGTGCAGTACCATCACGAACACGTGTGCATTTGCTACAGAGGTCAAGCATGCAGCAGATGACATGCCTTTTTCGTTACATTGACTATGCTTTCTTTCAGTGGTTCCTTGTGCATCACAGTGTGGTGTAGCCATCTCATCACATCTGGAACATTCTCATCCTCCTCAACTGAAACTCTGACCTCTTAAACAACCCCATCCCTGTTTCCTTCTGCTCCTGTAAAGCCCTGCCCTGCTGTCTGTCTCAGCTGGACTGTGCAGTCTGTCTGTCTCAGCTGGACTGTGCAGTCTGTCTGTCTCAGCTGGACTGTGCAGTCTGTCTGTCTCAGCTGGAGTGTGCAGTCTGTGTCAGCTGGACTGTGCAGTCTGTCTGTCTCAGCTGGACTGTGCAGTCTGTCTGTGTCAGCTGGACTGTGCAGTCTGTCTGTCTCAGCTGGACTGTGCAGTCTGTCTGTGTCAGCTGGACTGTGCAGTCTGTCTGTCTCAGTTGGACTGTGCAGTCTGTCTGTCTCAGCTGGACTGTGCAGTCTGTCTTTCTCATCTGGACTGTGCAATCTGTCTCAGCTGGAGTGTGCAGTCTGTCTGTCTCAGCTGGACTGTGCAGTCTGTCTCAGCTGGAGTGTGCAGTCTGTCTTACAGAAGAAGACTGCACAGCAGCTACCATCTGCATCTAGTTGTTTTGCTTAGTAAAAAGATGTTTTCAGAATCACTCATGTTACATGGAAATTTCGTTCCCTCTTAAGGTTAAACAGTAGTCTACTGAATGTATAAACTTTCAGATCTGTCCATCTGCCTGGGGACATATATTTACATTGTTTTCTCCTTTTGGCAATCATAAAATTTATTTTATGGGTATGAAAATATATGAATCTGGTGTTTGTGTAAGGCATTGTGTTGTGACAGTGGTAGTGGCATTTTTTGTTTTTTTAAGATCTTATACTGTCCAGGATAACCTTCAACTGTGTGCTGAGCCAAGGCCAACCTGGAAGTCCCCATCCTACACCTCCCAATTTCTGGAATTGCCCATCTCAACCATCTCAAGTATCATGTGGTGGGGGGAGGGATGTGCGCACACACGTGCACATGTGCATGCACATGAAGATTAGGAGAACGGCTTTGGCAAGTCAGTTCTCTCGTTTTATGGGGAGGAGCTTGAGACGGGGTAGCACTATGTGTCCTTGGCTGGCTAGGAATTTGCTATGAAGAGTAGTTTGGCCTTGAACTCACAGAGATACGCCTGTCTCTGCCTCCTGAGCTCTGGAGGCTCTCCCCTTTGACATGGTCTCTAAGGATGGAACTCAGGTGTCATCAGACTTAGGTGGCAAGCACTTTTACCCACTAAGCTGTCTCTCCAGGTCAATAATATTTTTCAACATTTCAATTTCCAAAACCCATATACAAACTGCATTGTGCTTCTCTGGAAGCTGGTAAAGCAAGAGGAACAAGAAGAACATATAACTCAGTGTCAAAGGCTTGCCTAAGTGCACAAGGTTCTAAATCCCCTGCTCCCCAACACCCAAAATAAACAATCAAAACACATCAGAGCAGAAACATCCCATTAAAAAGATCAGTCAGAGAAGCATCACCCTTCACAATAGCCATAAATAGCATAAAGTATCTTGGAGTAACTCTAACCAAACAAATGAAAGACTTGTATGACAAGAACTTTAAGTCTCTGAAGAAAGAAATTAAAGAAGACACCAGAAAGTGGAAAGATCCCTCATGCTCTTGGGTAGGGAGAATTAACATCGTAAAAATGGCAATCTTACCAAAAGCATTCTACAGAGTCAATGCAATGCCCATCAAAATCCCAGCAAAATTCTTCACAGACGACAAAAGAATGATACTCAATTTCATATGGAAAAGCAAAACACCCAGGATAGCCAAAAGAATCCTGTACAATAAAAGAACTTCTGGAGACATCACAATTCCTCTACTACACAGCTACAGTAATGAAAACAGCCTGGTATTGGTATAAAAACAGACAGGAGGACCAATGGAACCAAAACAAAGACCTGGATATTAATCTACATACCTACAAACACCTGATTTTTGACAAAGAAGCAAAAAATATCAAATGGAAAAAAGAAAGCATATCTAACAAATGGTGCTGGCATAACTGGATATCAGCATGTAGAAGAATGAAAACAGATCTATATCTATCACCATGCACAAATGTCAAGTCCAAATGGATCAAAGACCTCAACATAAAGCCAGCCACACTGAACCTCATAGAGAGAAAGTGGGAAGCACACTTGAATGCAAAGGCACAAGAGACCACTTCCTAAATATAACCCCAATAGCACAGACACTAAGAAAAACAATTAATAAATGGGACCTCCTGAAACTGAAAAGCTCTGTAAAGCAAAAGATATGGTCAACAAGACAAAATGACAGCCTACAGAATGGGAAAAGATCCTCACTAACCCCACATCAGACAGAGGTTTGATCTCCAAAATATACAAAGAACTCAAGAAATTGGACACCAAAAGAATACATAATCCAATAAAAAAAATGGAGTACAGACCTAAACAGAGAACTCTCAACAGAGGAATCTAAAATGGCTGAAAGGCACTTAAGAAAATGTTCAACATCCTTAGTCATCAGAGAAATGCAAATCAAAACAACTCTGAGACTCCATCTTATACCTGTAAGAATGGCCAAGATCAAAAACACTGATGACAACTTATGCTAGAGAGGCTGTGGGGGTGAAAAGGGAACACTCCTGCATTGCTGGTGGGAATAAAAGCTGGTACAGCCCCTTTGGATGTCAGTGTGGTGATTTCTCAGAAAAGTAGGAAACAACCTTTCTCAAGACCCAGTAATACCACTTTTGGGTATATATTCAAAGAATGCTCAATTGTGCCACAAGGATATGTGCTCAGCTATGTTTATAGTAGCATTATTTGTAATAGCCAGAACCTGGAAACAATCTAGACACCTCTCAACTCAAGAATAGATAAGGAAAATGTGGTATATTTACACAATGGAGTACTACACAGCAGAAAAAATAACATCTTGAATTTTGCAGAAAATGGATGGAGCTAGAAAACATTATTTTGTGTGAGGTAACCCAGACACAGAAAGACAATTATTACATGTACTCACTCATAAGTGGTTTTTAAACATAAAGCAAAGAAAGCCAGCCTAAAAATCACAATCCCAAAGAACCTAGACAACAATGAGGACCCTAAGAGAGACATACATAGATCTAATCTACATGGGAAGTAGAAAAAGACAAGATCTCCTGAGTAAATTGGGAGCATGGGGACCTTGAGAGAGGGTTGAAGGGGAGGGGAGAGGCAGGGAAGGGAGCAGAGAAAAATATAGAGCTCAATAAAAATCAATTTAAAAACATTACAGAGGAAAAAAAAAGAGATCAATTAAAGGCTGAGAGGTGGCATCTTTGAGGTCTCTCTGTGGTTCTCAACATCTAAGGCACAGTGAATAGAAACAGAATGCTGGGGACACACATACAACAGGTTAGACCCTGTTAGTCCCAGTCACCACTCAGTGTGGGGATGGAGTGTCTAGACAGCCAGGGAGCCAATTTGATGTGGCATTTATATCCAAATATGAAAGCAATAAGAGACTAAAGATATTTTGCTCTGGGGAAATAACAGTTAGCTAAGCTTTTTTGTTGCACTGAGGCTGACTGGGGGCCACTGTACCTGGCCATGAAATTAAGAGCTCTCTATGCCAGTGTTAGAGAGTGGCTCAGCCGATGGAAGCACTTGCTGCTCTTACAGAGAACCCAGGTTCAGTTCTTAGCACCCACATAGTAGTTTACAACCATCAATAACTCCAGTTCCAGGGCATCTGATGCCCTTGTCTGACCTCTGAGGGCACCGGGCATGCACGTGGTACACATACAAGCAGATAGGCAAAACTATCTATCATAGAACAAATCAACCTAAAAGCAAAAACAAAAACAGAAAAAGCACCAAGCATCCCAAAGGATGGCACTAAGCTGGGCATGCTTTATGTTTTAAGTTTAAATTATTGTGCTTAAGAGATCTATAGAACAAAACTGCCTCTAATATAAGCCCCACTTGCCCAAGGACAGATAACTTCCTGGAGTACTGGGGGTGCTGTTCATAGAAGATAACAAATCAAGTGTTTTTGCTTTTGCAAACAGCGTGGTTGCCCCAACTGCACAGGAGAGGCTTGATCACACCTACGTGCGAGGGTATGTCAGGATGTGTGCCCGCCCCTATTTGCATGAAGATGAGAGCTGGTGTAGCCTCATGGGTTTTGTCTTCATAGGCTCTAACTAACGTAATTCACAGCCATTCTCTGGGAATCCTGAGTGTGGACCTGGCCAGTGTCCTTTGCCCTAGGCAATAGTTAATAAAGTTTGCTTCAAATTTGGCTTAAAAATTGTGGTAATGGTCTTATTCTCCCCCACGTGGTGACTCATGTCTGCAATTCCAGCGCTCAGGAGGCAGGGACAGAAGAATGGGAGTGAACACTAGCTGGAGTGCACACACACACACACACACACACACACACGCTTCCCACCTTCTGTCTCCCCCAGCTGAGAACTTGCAGCCCTGGAGAAAGAGTGCATCCTATCATAGCTGGTCACAAGACCATGAGTTTAGTTAGATAACCACGGAACAACTGCCTCACTGACTTCTTTTATCCCTCGTGTTCAACAACACCATCAAGGGTTTTCAAATCCACCCTGAACTTCCATTTCTGCAGCCTCTCCACGCTGACCTAGCATGTGAGATTCCAGACTTGACCCAATTTCATTTTCTAAAACAAGTGTGTTTTGCATAGAAAATGAGATGTGGTTTGTTTGTTGGAGAGCATTTTACCATATAAAAGCCATCACTGAAACTTTATACTACATGTGTTTTGTGCACGTAGAACATTCCAGAACAAACTTAAGAATTAGTTTACCAGTACAAGGTATATTTACACTGTATGTTTCCATTGTCTGGCCATACTGTTTCCACATCATACAATGAGTTTTCTCAGGAATTCTAGCTACACATCTGTGATCTAAGGCATGGGGCACCAGAGAGTAACAAGCAAGTGCCAGAAAGGGCATTTACACAAGTTATGAGATATTCTTGTTACTGTCTGAAATGGATACCAATGACTGGGAATCTGTAGCTTCTGGCTTACAGGCTAGGTAACCAAATTTTAATAACTATATTCAATATATCCACTTTTCATCTTTTAACATTAATCAAATAGCCTTTTACTAACCCTTTTGTGTGCATATGAGTGTCTTGCTGCATGAATGTACACCACATGCCTGTCTGGTGCTGAGGAGCCAGAAGAGGGCAATGGATCCCCTAGAACTTAAGTTATAGGTGGCTGTGATTGAAGTCTCAAGTGCTCTTAGCCACTAAGTCACATCTCTTGCTCTAACCATTTTTAAAAAGATGTATTTATTCATTTTTATTTATATATGAGTGTGAGTCTGTCTCACATATAAGTTGGTACTGCGTGAGTGTCAAGGGGTGTCTTTTGTGTATGGGGGCCTCAGAGGCTAGAAGACAGCATTGGATTCCTTGGAGCTGGATTTACAAGTGGTTGTGACTCACCCAACATGAATGCTGGGACCTGACCTCAGGTTCCCTAAAAGAGCAGGGGGTGCTCTTTACTGCTGAGCCATCCCTCTAGTCCCCAATATATCCCCTACCTCCCTACTTTCTCCCAGACAGGCTGACCTTGAGCTCCCCATGTAGCCCAGGCTGGCCCCACTCTCACAATTCCCACACCTAACCTCTTGAGTGCTGAGATTACAAGGGTGTACCACCATCCCCAACTTACAATGCCTTTGATTCAACAAGGTCCAGAAGCCGGCAAGATGAATAAGGACCTTTCCAAAGAGATTGTCAAATCATTCAGTAGTGATGTCACGCTCTGTAGGGAGATCATTCTTCTTGGCAGAAACACCCAGGTCCGAGACCCCAAAGGAACTGTTCAGTGTGGACTGGACAGGGCATGCTACAGTCGAGCGGTGGCCAACAGTGAGATCTGCCAACACTGTGTGCAACTGAGGTAAGTGGTTGTTCTGCCTTCACCATACATCCTTCCTTAAGAATGTGCCTTAGGCATGGACACCTCCCCTTAAGCCCCACCCAAATAAACAGACCTGTACCGCCCAGCGAGGTCATTGTCAGCTCCAAGGGCGATTAAATGTACTTAAAACATAATAGTTCAATAGAGAGAAATGTACTTAAAACAAAATTCATTTTGGACTTCAGAAACATTTTAAGTTTGTAAAAAATATTAAAAACAGAGTGCAACATGCCTCAATAATTTTTATATTACCTACATGTCAAAATAGTACCCTCGATACAGTGGGGAAGATAAAATAGTTTACATTATTAAAGTTGGTTTTGTTTGTTGGTTAGTGGTAGTACACACCTTTAATTCCAGCACTCAGAGAGGCAGAGGCAGGCAGATCTCTGTGAGTTCAAGACCATCCTGGTCTACAGACTAAGTTCTAGGACAGCCAGGGCTACACAGAGAAACCCTGTCTTGAAAACAAAACAAAATAAAATAAAACAAAAAATTGATTTTGTCCATTACTTTTTATTTTTACAATATGACAAATGGAAATTTTGCAGGTTGTTTGTTGGTTGATTGGTTGGTTGGTTTAGTTTGATTGAGACAGAATCCCTCTCAATAGTTCAGTCTGGCCTGAAACTCACTATGAATCCCAGGCTGACCTAGAACTCATGGCAAGCCTTCTGCCTCAGCCCCCCAAATGGTGGGGTTTCAGAGGTGAGCCATTACACCCAGCTCTTCCACTCTCAGACAGGCTTCTTGGGAAGATGTTACAGATCTCTAGTACACCACTGTTCAGTTTAGAATAAGACCTCCAAACACATCATTTGTAATTCTCAGTGCCCCTGTGGATAGAACACCCCCTGCCCCCAAAGTGTTGAAGCCAATCCTAAAATGGTCCTGGAGAACAGACAGAAAAGGCAGAGGCCAGCTGGGGAGTGGCATGTGTTTCTAGCATCGCGTTCTTGGCATACCTGATGGCAAGCCACATGCCCTGCTGCGCATTTCTCTCTCCACGTTACCATATGCTACAAGAATGTCTCACCCATGACACAGGCCAGCTTTGCATTATAGCAAGGCCAGATCCAATTCATCTGTGCCTTCTTTATCTATGTGTCATAATGTCCCTGGCACGGAGGGAGATGTAACTTGTGACTGATCTGCTAACTTGAAATACAGCTGTGTGCCTCCCTCCAAGTCCCCTCCATGAGCACGCATTCAGATATGCATTAAAGTGGAGCTGACAGACACTAGCCAGGGTCTCAGTGTGTGGTCCAGGCTGGCCTTAAATTCACAACCCTTTTGCTTCTGTGTCCTGCATTCAGGGACTACAGGTGTGCACCAGGATGGTGCACTTTGTGCCTCTTGAATCCCTGAGGTCACGCTGCTGGCTGGTAGTTAGGGAATTACCAAGCCGGAAAGGGAAGAAGAGAAGTGTGTATGTAGGAAGGAAAAGGGAAGGTGGGAATGAGGAAGAGATGGAGACAGACAAGCAAAAGAATGTGAAAATGAAAGACTGAATGTTTCTGCAGCAAACTGTTGCTATGTCAGGGCTGCTCTTCAAACTGGCTGGTGTAGATGTCAATCAGTTTTACCTCCCATTAGGCTGAGATCCTGGCAAGTCATTCTTTAAAAGTTTCCACTTGCTTTCTTGTAGAGTGAGAACGGTGAGGCTTCCTTGAAGAGCTTTTTGCCAAAGACCGAATGAGAAGGTATAGAAAATGACCTCCTTATTACAGATAAGATCAATCAATTCTGATTTTCTTCTCTTTTCTTTCTCTCCTATTGAGGCAAATGAATTTTTATTTATTTTGATTTCCAAAATTTATTAAGTGTGCTTGGGGAGCATGTGATTGTGAACCTGGGCATGCCATGGCATACATGTGGAGGTCAGAGGACAGATTTTGAGAGTTGGTTCAGCATTCCACTTTAGAAGCGTTTCTCTCTCTCTCTCTCTCTCTCTCTCTCTCTCTCTCTCTTTTTTGGTTTTTCGAGACAGGGTTTCTCTGTGGTTTTGGAGCCTGTCCTGGAACTGGCTCTTGTAGACCAGGCTGGTCTCGAACTCACAGAGATCTACCTGCCTCTGCCTCCCGAGTGCTGGGATTAAAGGCGTGCGCCACCACCGCCCGGCTTAGAAGCGTTTCTCTTGTTCCTGCCCTTTGTGACATGACCCAGGCTAGCTGGTCTGTGAGCTCCTGGGTGGTTCTTCCATCTCAGTGTTTCAGGAGTGTTGGGATTACAGATGTGTACAGCTGCATCCAGCTTGTCATGTGAGTTCTAGAGATGGAACTCAAGTGGTCAGGTGTGTCCATGAGCCATCTCGCGGGACTGCAGAGACACTTTCTGCGTGAGACTCAGGGAAGAGTGCCCACTGAGAGCAGCACTTGTGACCCTCTCAGGGGCTTTATCCAGGGCTTTCTGTCGAGTCCTGTTCAGTTCAGGGGACATGCTTACAGCTAGTGACTAAAGATTTATTTATGAAAAATAAAAGTAGCAGAGAGAATAACTTACATAATATTGTCATTGATGTATACCAAAAATATAAGCTGGTAATCTTTGTGGTTGAGTGGCCATCTCAAGGCCAGGGGATTTCTGCCAACATAACCTAGAAGATGTGTCTCTAGAATCCGTGGGCATTTTTCTTAGTTGTTGTTGTTTTTGCTGTTGTTTCATTTTGTTTGAAGGTAGTAGACAGGGCCTCGCTGCGTAGCCCTTGCTGCCTTCACACTCACAGAAATCCACCTACATCTGCCTCCCGAGTGCTCAGACTAAAGGCGGGTGTCACTCTCCAAATTTCTTCTTTTTTAATACCCTAAATTTGACTTTTAGAATGTCCTTGGTGACTAGGTCTATCCCCAT
Source organism: Chionomys nivalis (assembly GCF_950005125.1). Lineage (NCBI taxonomy): Eukaryota > Metazoa > Chordata > Mammalia > Rodentia > Cricetidae > Chionomys > Chionomys nivalis. The sequence goes on from NC_080099.1 coordinate 70,450,493, forward strand.
ATAACATATTGAAACCTTTCCCTCTTCTTTTAGGAGTCAAGGACGCTGAGGTGGAAAGTGAGAAGCCTCCTACAGAGTGAGGGTGCAGACACCTCCTCAGCTTAGAGTGCGGGGAGGACGCTGGCCTGGCAGCCATCACTGGACCTCAGGACTTAGATCAGCTCAGAGCGCGGGGAGGACGCTGGCCTGGCAGTCATCACTGGACCTCAGGACTTAGAGCCAAAGACATTGTCCTCTAAGGAACAGGAGACCATAAAGACACTTAAGTGTCTAAACCTTCTCTCCATGTACTCTGTCCACTAACTCCCTAAGACACCGGGAAATAGCAGGATACTATTTAAGGGGCTCTTAAATATGAGCCCTAATGCTAGCCTATGAAATCACTTGCTCAGACCTCAGAAAAATTCTCCGTGGTAGCTGCCCCCTACATAGATGAGACCACTAAATATGACATGGAGACAATGAAGTGGCTGGGTGGGAACTGAGTTCAAGTTGCCAAAGTTGCCCCTTCCTAAGGTAGGAACCTCTTCAGAGAGAGACCTACAGCGCTGGGCTTTGCTGCCATTGCTTTTCTTGCTGCCTCTCTCTCTCTCTCTCTTTTTTTTTTTTTTTTTTTTTTTATAAGAAAACATTCAGACTGGTCTCAAAGACACCTTATCCTGAACCAAAATTAACAGTGTCATCTTGTTTGTTTGTTTGTTTGTCTGTCTGTTTTGTTTCGTGGTTTGTTGTTATTATTGTTTGGTTTCTTGACAGGGTTTCTTGGTAGCTTTGGAACCTGGCCTGGAACTCACTTTGTAGATCTGGCTGGCCTTGAACTCACAGAGATCCGCCTGCCTCTACTTCCCAAGTGTGTGCGCCACCACCACCAGGCAACAGTGTCATTTTTATCTCAGAAACTTTGTCAATCTCAGTTCGCTTTGTAAGAATTCTTGTAGATCCAACTTATTTGATCTAAAAAGGCTCTTCACAGTACATAGTCATCCATGTGCCTGAGGGCCACTGAGGATCTGCTCTTTCTACAGAAAGACAAATTTGAGGGGCAGTGAGGCAGCTCTGCCATGGAATAATCCTTTTGTGCACTGTGAAAATGTGTTGCTCCCATTGTTAATAAAAAGCTGACTGACCAGTAGCTAGGCAGGACCTTCTGGGCAGAGAGAATGCTAGAAAGAAGAACAGAATCTGAGGAGTCAGGAGCAGACACAGAGATAAGCAAGATGAACATGACATGTTGAAAGAAGGTGCCTCACGTGGCAGAGGGTAGATAAGAATTATGGGTTAATTTAAAATGTAAGAGTTAGCTAGTAATAAGCCTGAGCTATCAGCGAGCATTTATAATTAATATTAAGTCTCTGTGTGTTTTTTGTGGAGCAGCTGCTGAGACACAGAGAAGTTCTGCCTACATGACTCAGTATAGAAAGGCACCTTGCACACTAACCCTGACAACCTGAGTTCAGTTCCTAGAACCTACACAGGGAAGAACGCCAAACCCACAAGTTGTCCTTGGATTGCCACACGCATGCCATGGCACACACCCACATTTTATACCACACACACATACACACACATTTAAAAAACAGATATACAAATACTTAAACTTATTAATAAGATAGACGAATATTAGTAAATCCTCACTTTTAAGGTGCTGCAAGGCTCATGGAAAAGACTTGTGTGTCAGACTTTGTTGGTTTTTGTTAAGGCAGTGTCTTCCTAGGTAGTCCAGGTTAGTTTTGAACTCACAGTCCTTCAGTCTCAGGCTCCCACACTTTACAACACAGAAAAGCACCAACAGCTGCAAAGAGATTATTTTAGTGAAGTTTGGTACTATGCTATGATCCTGTCAGGAGAATACAAGGAGCCAGCAGTGGCTTCAGGAGGTGTGGGGACATAGGTAACATATCTACGGCTTTGGTAGGAGTTTCAGTGAGGAGTGATGAGACCTGAAGTGTCTCAAGAATGTCTGTGTCTTTGGACTATGGAGAGCAGACACTTAAGCCATAAAAGAGGAGTTGGGGAGGGAGTCCAGGCCACACAAGGCAGCCCTGCTGACCTCAGGAGTTAGGCTCCACCCTGGGAGCCAGGAGGTGCCAGGGAAGTTTCCCTTGGAGAGGTTGTGTGTGTTGGGGGGGGGGGGATGATTCAGAAGACCAGCCTAACCATGAAGAATTTTGGGGCTGAGTTCAGGCTGGGGACTGGTAGATGGTCACACTAATAAAATGGGTGTGTTATCGGAAGAGCAGGCTTGGAACATTAAGTAAAGAGTGTTGTTTTGTTTTTCTTTTGGGGACAAGGTCTTCTGTATCCCAGACTGGCCTCCAACTTGCTGTGTAACTGAGGATGAATTTGAACTTTTGATTCTCCTGACTCTACCTCCTGATGCTAGGATTACAGGCTTGTCCCACGACGCTGAGTTCTATGTAGTTTCGTGCACGCTGGGCAAGCCCTCTCCCAACAGAGCTACGTCCCACCTATGCCCCACCTTTTAAAAGTGATGCCGGTGCCTGGGTCCTTGCTCTTCAGATTCTGAGGAACAGTCTAAATGTTAATTTGTCTGACTATATTCTGGACACTAAGATTTTATTATATCTCTTTCCAAAGAGACATCAAGTTGATAGACTGGGGTGATAACTCAGTCAGTTAAGTAAGTCAGCAAAGTGCTTGCCCAGCAAGCATAAAGACCTGAGTTCAATTCCCAGAACCCACATTAAAAAACCCAGGCAAGGTGTTGCATGCTTCTAATCCCAGAGCAGGGGAGGCAGAAACAAGTGGATCTCTGGGGTCCACTGGCCAGCCAGGCTAGCCTACTTGGTGAGTACCAAGTCAATGAGAGATCACGTCTCAAAAAAGTAAGGTAGATGACATCTGGGGAACAACAGCTGAGACTGTGCTCTGGCTTCACATAAAAAACAGCATGAGAAGTCAAGTTGAGAGCCACTGCTCTCAGGGGATGGGGCAGCACTGGAAACATCAGCTTTAAAAGACTCGAAGAATAACCCAAGTTAGATAAATAGCATTTGTATTAGATTAAGTATGTGACTCAGAACTCTGTCCAAAGAGTAGGGGAGGTAGGAGTTGTGGCCTCACAGTGCCATTGCATTAAATGGACAGAATGCAGGGGGCAGAGATCTGAGAGTTGCTGGGTTTGTATAACGGGGCTGGAGGAATGGTTCACTGGTAGAGCAAGTGCTTAGAATGGGCAAGATCCAGGGATCAATCCCCATCACAAAAGTGTGTGTGTGTGTGTGTGTATAAGAGGAGGGAGGTACTGTGGAAGATGAGAACCCACTCCTGCACTCTGGCCTCTGGCCTCCATAAGCGCTTCATGCATGCTGTGTGCACACTTTTAAGTATACAGTAGCTTGTGATTTGGGAAGGAGACGTTGAATCAAAGTCACCCAAACCCTCTGGTGTGTTTATTACATTTTTCAGCTTCCAGGTTTCTTGGTGTAGGTATGAGGTTGCAGGAAAAGACAGGGCTCTAAGAAAGAGGTCTCCTGAGGCTCAGGGAGATGGGAGAAATCTCTCGCTTTCTTTACAACTCTTCTGGCTGGAGCACTGGGACGTTACGAGAAGGATTTGGGAAAGTGACTGATAGGGTTGCCTGTGAATCTCTGAGAAGGGGTTCATTGTGCGAGGTCAAGGGAAAAGGGTGAGGAAAAAGCAACAGACAAAACACAATGACAACAAACTCTCTGGTTCTAGTGAGACACACAAAACCTACAGGTGTGAGAAATTCAGCAAGCCCCAAACAACATTAAATTATTTTAGAGAAAACAATTAGAAATTATAACCAAAATACTTAAGACTAACGACATGACACCTGGACTGGAGAGATGGCTCAGAGGTTGAGAGCACTGATTACTCTTCCAGAGGTCCTGAGTTCAATTCCCAGCAACCACATGATGGCTCACATTCATGTATGATGAGATCTGGTGCCCTCTTCTGGCATGCAAACATACATGGAAGGAATGTTGTATACATACTAAATAAATAAATCTTTATTTTAAAAAATAGACATGACACCTTCCTTTAAACAATGTGAAGGAGGCACAGCAGCTCACACAACCTAAATATCTTATCAGAAGCCGTAGGGGAGGTCCCATTTATTCAATGTTGTCCTTAATGTCTGTGCTGCTGGGGATAAACGTAGGAAGTGGTCTCCTGTACCCATATGTTGTAGAGTACTTCCCACTTTTTCTTCTATCAGGTTCAGTGTGTTCAGACTGATATTGAGGTCTTTAATCCATTTGGACTTGAGTTTTGTGTGTGGCGATAGATATGGATCTATTTTCATTCTTCTACAGGTTGACAACCAGTTCTGCCAGCACCATTTGTTGAAGATGCTCTCTTTTTTCCATTGAATACTTTTAGCTCCTTTATCAAAAATCAGGTGTTCATATGTTTGTGGGTTAAAATCAGGGTCTTCTACTCGGTTCCATTGATCAACTTCTCTGTTTTTATGCCAATACCAAGCTGTTTTCAATACTGAAGCTCTGTAATAGAGTTTGAATTCAGGGTTGGTAATGCCTCCAGACGATCCTTTATTATATAAGATTGTTTTGACTATCCTGGGTTTTTTGTTTTTCCATATAAAGTTGATTAATATCCTCTCAAGATCTGTGAAGAATTTTGATGGGATTTTAATGGGGATTGCATTGAATCTATAAATTGCCTTTGGTAGAATTGCCATTTTTACTATGTTGATCCTCCCAATCCAAGAGCAAGGGAGAATGCCCTATCATATGACAAAAGTATCTGTTCAACTATGTTCATAGCAGCATTGTTTGGAATAGCCAGAACCTGGAAACAACCTAGATGCCCTTCAATGGAAGAATGGATGAAGAAAGTGTGGAATATATACATATTAGAGTACTACTCAGCGGTAAAAAACAATGACTTCTCGAATTTTGCAAGCAAATGGATGGAAATAGAAAACACTATCCTGAGTGAGGTATCCCAGACCCAAAAAGAGGAACATGGGATGTACTCACTCATAATTGGTTTCTAGCCATAAATAAAGGACATTGAGCATATAATTTGTGATCCTAGAGAAGCTAAATAAGAAAGTGAACCCAAAGAAAAACGTATAGTCATCCGCCTGAATAAGGGAAGTAGACAAGATTGCCGGGCAAAAACTGGGAACTTGCGGGTGAGGTGGCATGGGGCTAAGGGGAAATGGGGTGAGAAACGCGAGAAGGGGAGGATGGGAGGAGTTTGGGGGAATGGGATGGTTGGGATATAGGAAGGGTGGATACGGGAGCAGAGAAATATATATCCTAATTAAGGGAGCCATCTTAGGGTTGGCAAGAGACTTGACTCTAGAGGGGTTCGCAGGTGTCCAGGGAGATGTCCCCAGCTAGTACCTTGGGCAACTGATGAGAGGGAACCTGAAATGACCCTATCCTATACTGATGAATATCTTGCATATCACCTTAGAACCTTCATCTGGCAATGGATCGAGATAGAGACAGAGACCCAATTTGGAGCAACGGACTGAGCTCTTAAGGTCCAAATGAAGAGCAGAAGGAGGGAGAACATGAGCAAGGAAGTCAGGACCACAAGGGGTGCACCCACCCACTGTGACAGTGGAACTGATCTATTGGGAGCTCTCCAAGGCCAGCTGGACTGGGACTGAATAAGCACGGGTTGAAACTGGACTCTCTGAGCATGGCGGACAATGAAGGCTGATGAGAAGCCAAGGTCAATGGCACTAGGTTTCGATCCTAATACATGAACTGGCTTTGTGGGAGCGTAGCCTGTTTGGATGCTCACCTTCCTGGACCTAGATAGAAGTGGGAGGACCTTGGTCTTCCCGTAGGGCAGGGAATTTGGACTGCTCTTCAGTATGGAGAGGGAGGGGGAATGGAGTGGAGGGAGGAGAAGAGGCGTGGGGATAGGGGGAGGGAAGTGGGGGGAGGGGGCAATATGTGGGAGGAGGGGGAGGGAAATGGGAAAGGGGGAGCAGGTGGAAATTTTAATTAAAAAAGAATAAAAATTAAAAAAAAAAGAAGCCGTAGGGGCTGGAAGGAAGACAAATCGGATGGCTGGAAACTAATAAGCTTGTCTAGTACCATGTCTGAGGCATCAATACAAGACAAGAACACAGTGAACAGGACATGGAGGGCCCTGAACCACAGTGAGGTTTCTACATCCTCCAGGCTTCATAAATTCTTGTGGGACAGAAAGATGTGTTTTGTAATGTTTAAGACAATCTCTAATGATAGTCTGCAAGGAAATAAAGTTTTCAAAACCACAACAGTGGGCTAGGGAGATGTTTCAGTTGGTAAAGGCATGAGAATGTGAGTTCAGATCCCCTGAGCCCACATAAGAGCCAGGCATGGGACTGGAAAGATGACTCAGTAGTTAAGAGTACTTGCTGCTTTTACCAAGAACTTGGGTGTGGTTCCCAGCCCCAACATGGGACTCACAACTACAGTTATGGAAGTTCTAATGCCCTCTCTCATCCCCTTGAGCATCAGACACCCATCTAGTTCACATACGTACATTCAGGCAAAACACATATGCACAAAATAAACAAATAAATCTAAAGTAATTTTTTAACTAGACATGTAACTCCAACACAAAGTGGGAGGAGACAGAAGCCCCTGAGAGCTCAGTGGCAGCCAAGCTCACCCGTGGAGGAGCGTCAGAAAAACAAAACCAGGGAAACACCTAATACAGGCCCTTGGCCAACACACACATACAGGCATACCCATATATGCATGCACACATGATGGCACACATATACCACTCATCTACAGCACAAAACAATGAGACATCAATCAATCAGTAAATGAATAAGCAAAAGAAAACCACAGCAGATGTAAAACCTGGGCGTGAATGTTTAGAGCGCAACATCCTGACAGCTCCACATGGAAACAACCCGTACGTCCTTAGCCAGCTGTGCCCTGGACCACGGAAAGGAAGTCCTGCTGAGTGAATGGAGCAGCCATACCCTCAGACTCTATTCACTTACATGAATTGTGGTCAGGGTTAAAGGGTCGGAAGAGAAAGGCAGAGGCTGCATCTGTAAAGGAGTACCAGCCATCTTTCCTGTAGTAACGTTCATGTGAACACATTAGGAAGATCTCACCATGAAGACACAAACACACACAATGCAGTTGAAGTTAATGAGATACCAGTAAGGTCAATAGATTGAGACCATGTCAGCTCCCTGACTGCCATTGCACTCTAATTATGCAGGATGTCTCCATCAAGAGGAGCTGCTTGAAGGCTTTTGTGCAAGGTTTCCAGGGCTACCATAACAAATTACACAGCCACCCAGTGACGTAGATAACAGCAGTTGGCTCTCACAGTCTGGAGTTGACTAATTCTTCAGGCCACGAGGAAAGCTCGCTCAAGGCCTCGCTCCTTGACCACCACTCTGTGTCCGTTCTCACCACTGCGTCCTATTCCTGCCTCTGTGCCCAAGTCGCCCGTTCTTAAGATTGATTTATTTGGTATATTGCGTGTGAATGTGAGTAAAGGCATGCATGTGCCTTGGCACACATGTGTGGCCACCAAGGGACAACCCTTGGGAGTTGGTTTTTGATGGAGGAGTTACTTTCATTTAATAAAGAAACTGCCTTGGCCCATTTATAGGCCAGCCCTTAGGTAGGCGGAGTAGACAGAACAGAATTCTGGGAGAAAGAAGCCGAGTGAGGAGTCGCCATGATTCTCCCATTCCAGACAGACGCAGGTTAAGATCTTTCCTGGTAAGCCAGCTCGTGGTACTACACAGAATATTAGAAATGGGTTAGATCAATATGTAAGAGCTAGCCAATAAGAGGCCAGAACTAATGGGCCAGGCAGTGATTAAAAGAATACAGTTTCCGTGTAATTATTTCGGGGCATAAGCTAGCCATGCGGGCGGCTGGGTGCCGGGGACGCAGCCCTGCCGCTCTTGTTACAACAGGTTTTCTCCTGCCACCTTGTGGGTTCCAGAGACTGAACTCAGGTCATCATTTTTGTGGCAAGTTCCTTTACCTGCTGAGCCTTTTCACCAGCTCCAAGTTTCCCGTTTTTTAAGGACACATGTCACTTTGGTTAAGGAAGGTTAAGGCTCTAAAGGCCATCTTTACATCCAAAGATAATGGACATTAATATTTAAATATGAGCTTGGGAGGGACATAATTCACACTATGAATAGGCACATAGAATCTTTATGAGCTATTTCATACAACTGCATGCAAATCTATAACTATCTCAAGATTAATTTTTAAAAAGATTTCTAAACACAAGGAAGAAAGAAAAGAGAGAATAATTAAATCCATACAAAGTATTTTCTCTGATTATCATAAAATTAAACTAAAAAATGATAACAGAAACATCCAAATACTTAACTTATGAAACATACTTCTGTGTAAATGGATACATAGTGATTCTATGGCAAAAATAAATCACGTTGTAATCTGAACTCATTACTGTCTGTATTTAATCTTCTGTGTGCAGAACACCTGAGACTATATAATTTATAATGAGAAAAAATTTAATGTTCATAGTTCTAGAGGCAGAAGAAGCCCAGGATCAAGGTGTTTTCATTTTATCAAGGGTCATTTTGATGTATCAACCATTAAAGATGGGAATCAGGGAAGGTGACAGAGATGGACACACACATGGACAAGGTGGGGGAGAAGGATGAAGAGCAGCTGAACATGTGCTTTTTCTACGGAACCCTCTTAGGAGGTGATGAGCGTATCCTGGTGGTCACAGCATTAATCCCTCTGTGATCTCAGGGCCCTGGGAGCCCACTCGTAAAGGCTCCGCCCTTTACCACCAGTGCTCAGGGTGAGGATTCCCACGGGCACTTGTGGGGGACCATTAAACTGCTACACTCACTGTGGTCCTGATTTACACTTCCCTGATAACTAATGATGCGTAAGACCTCCCTCCTAACGGGCTGCCTTGGTCTCTGTGCATTTTAGCTTTTGTTGGTATTTGCAAACCCTCTGAATATGTTCTCTTAGAAGTAAAATAAGAAACTAATTATTTACTGTGTTCATTGATTTGGTTTTTTTGAGGCAAGATCTCATTGTAACTTAGGCTGGCCTGGAACTCATTATGTAGCCCAGGCTGTCTCCAACTCCTGTACTTAGCCATCTTCCTGCCTCCCCTCTCAAAGGCTGGGATACTGGCATGAGTTCTTATGTCTGACTAAACAACTTATTTTTTTTTCAAAAAAGTTTGTTTCTTATTTTATGTATATATGACTGTTTTGTCTGCATGTGTGTATGAGTACCCCCTGTGAGCCTGGTGCCTGTGGAGGCCAAAAGAAAATGTTGGCCTCCTGGAGCTGAAGTTGTAAGGTTCCGTATGTGCTGGGAACCAGACCCTGGTCATCTGGAAGAGCAGTCGGTGCCCTTAAGTGCTGATCCATCTTCCCAGCTCCTAAGTAAAATTTAAAGGAACAAAAATAATGATTAGTTAAAAGAGGAAATGGCTGTGGTAGAACCCCCTGATGACCTGGACAGGCTAGTTTCTGAACTCAGTGAATACATTGCTTAACTGATCAAAGGCACTTGGCAAATGACCCTAACTGGAAACGTCCTAGATCACCTGGGACCGATGGACTCACAAGCGATCTCTGCAGGATGAGTCCAAAGGGCAAAATCAGAAAAGGAGAAATGATGATGGAGAACAGAGATCCAAAATCCAAAACAAAGCCACAGAGACAGAAAGAGGCCTGAGGATGCTGACCTTAACGGACACTAGGAACCCAGGGATACAGGTACCTTCTACAGGTGGGGAAGCTGGGGAAGCCATGTTCTCAGCAACTGAGTTTGTGACTTCCAATTTGTTACAGCAGCAACAAGAAACTAATACAAACACAAATGTACTTCTCTTCCTAGAGCAGTGGTTCTCAGCCTTCCTAATTCTGTGACCCTTTAATACTGTGACTCCAACCATACAATTATTTTCATTGCTACTTCATAAGTGTAATTCTGATACTGTTATGAATCATAACGTAAATATCTAATATGTAGGATATCTGATATACAACCCATGTAAAAGGGTTATTCGACCCTCAAAGAGGTCACAACCCACAGATTGAGAACCAGTGCTCTTGAACATGGTGCAATCCATCCACCAGCCTCCTTGTTGGTGCTTTCCTCTCAGGACACACAGCTGAGTCTCATGTGACAGGGAATATGAACCACAGAGTGTAAAGCAGTCTTGTGTCCTGAGTGTGAGAGATGTCAGTGGCAAAGGAATGCCACGTCTTTCTCATACCCATTTCTGGGGTGATGATAGGCAACATGGCTCACAGCTGTCATCGCAGCACATGCAAAGATGAGGCAGGAGAATTACCATAAATTTGAGGGAGATTAGACTGGTCTACACAGTAAGTTCCAAGCCAACCTGAACTACAGAATGAGACCATGTTCCCTACAAAACATAAAATAAAAAGAAATAGTAACAGTAAGATGCCCATCTTCAGAGGTGATGTGATCCTGGGATCTTGGGTACTTGCACATGACAGACAGGCTTGGAACACCCTGTAAAAGTGTGGGAAATCGTCAAGCATCTCCATTTTTATTCCCTCCAGTCATGTTACCACCTGTGGATGGGAGGTTTAAAAATGGTTCCCCCTTCTGCTTCCCTCCTGATCTGGTTCCCAGAGCTCAGCTGAAACTGGCAATACCTATTCATCTGCTGGCTGTGTGCACACAGTTTTCCCTCACATGTGTCCTCTTCTCTCTGCTGATGTGTGCAAGCTCACTTCATGGAGTTGTGGCTCAGGGGTGGAAGACCCACGGAGGCCCGGGTGGCAGGTCCGACTGACGCCCGTGCATGCTTTCCCGCCCGGCTGATGTCAGATGAACGGGAGCACCACTGTTCCCATCACCACCTTCAGGGAGAAGAGAGTGTTGGCTCCAGGCCAGCCATGACCTAAACCTTCACCTAAAACTCACTGCACAAACAGTTGAAGAATGTGGATCTATGGCTAGGGCCAGTGCTGAACAGAACCAGGGACGATTTCAGGCAATAGCTGCCCTTTAAATGGGGTTTCTCACACACACATGCACATACGAATCTTTGAGTGTGTGTTCGCACTTCTGTGAGCAAGCATAGGTGCACAAGCTCCACAGTGCATTCACGGTAGTAAGAAGACAGCGTTGGCTTTTAACCTTTCCCTTGAGCTGGGGTCTCTTCTTCACCATGTGTGTGCCAGGTTGGCTGGCTGTCTCCCTTCTGGAGATTCCCCCATGTCTGTCTCCTACCATCTCCCTGGGTGCTGGCATCACAGCCGACGTGTCCTCAACTCTACATGGGTTCTGGAGAGTAAAACTCAGATCCTGGTGATTGCACAGCCACGCTTCACCACACCGTGGCAGCTCCCTGTTCCTAAAAGAGGTTTCTTAATCCCTTTAGGTTGCCATGGAAATTACCTTCCTAGGGGTGGCATACACTTATAATGCTAGCTGAGGCAGGAAAACCAGGAATTGAAGGCCAGGCTGGATTACTTATCAAGATCCAGCATAGACTGAGCTACATACTGAGACATTGTCTCAAATATAAATTTTAGAAATTTAACTTTGAAGTTTAACTCTGACCTGCTTTGTGTTCTAACAAGGCAGAAATGGTCAAGGGAGTTCACCTGGCCTCTCTTGCAGAGAACTAAACCCCCATGAGGGTGAATCCTCCTGGCCCACCTCCTGCCTGAGGACTCTCTGGGCAACTCTGTCCCACACTGTCTCCGGGGAAATAGTTCTGACACACAAAATTGGGAGAATGCCAGCATTCAGATCACAGCAGAGATGAGAGAGACTGTAGGAGACTTTCCCCGAGAAAGTGGGATTCTCTTATTACTAAGAATAGTAGGGGTGGCAGAAATAGCTCAGTGGTTAAGAGCACTGGCTGCTCTTACAGAGAACCCAGTTCAACTCCTTCCACTCATGTGGTGACTCACAACCCTGGGTAGCTGCAGTTCTGGGGTCCCTATAGGCACCAGGCACACACATGGTACACAGACATATGTTCGTGCAAATATTCATATACATAAAGTGAAATAAATAAATAATCCTTTAAAAACAAGAATAATAATGACGGTGGGTGTATTAGTTACTTTTCCTGCTGATGAAACACCACGATCTTACAGGTGACAGTAGGGCAGCAGGTGGCAGGCGCAGTGGCAGGAGCAGGAAGCTGAGAGCTCACATCTTGAACTGGAAGTCACAGGAGGATTTTCTCTCTTAAAGTCACCTCTAGTGACACACTTCCTCCAGCAAGGCTTCACCTAGCCCTCTTAAAATCACCTCTAGTAACACACTTCCTCCAGCAAGGCTTTGCCTAACCCTCTTCAAATAGCTCCACCAATGGGAGCAAATACTCAAATGCCCAAAACGATGAGGATGTCCCTCATTCAAACAACCACAGCTGGGGACATAGCAAGTGGTTGAGTGCCTACCTGGCATGTGTGAAGCCCTGGGTTTGGTCCCCAGTACCATGTAACATCATATGATGTGCTGCCTCTCCTACATAGGAGGTTCAAATCCAGCCTGGGCCTCAAAAGAAGATGGTTTTCCATCTAGTCCCTGCTGCTGCACACTGGTGACTCTCTCTTCTCTCTTCTCTCTTCTCTCTTCTCTCTCTCTCTCTCTCTCTCTCTCTCTCTCTCTCTCTCTCTCTCTCGTTTTTTGAGACAGGGTTTCCCTGTGTAGCTCTGGCTGTCCTGGAACTCAATCTGTAGTCTAGGCTAACCTTGAACTCACAGAGATCCTCTGGCCTCCTCCTACTGGGTGCTGGGATTGAAGGCATGCTCCACACAACCCAGCTGATCTCAATAACACTCACTTCTAGGCGTGAAATTTGGGGTGGATTTTTCCACTTTCAGATCAGTTTGTGATCCAAGGCATTCAATTGTTTCATCCCCTGGGTGCAGTGATTGGTTCAAGGTCAGGCATCCAGTGCAGACTGAGTTAATTCCGTGTCACCTTTCCTAAATCAGTTGTTTGGAAGATCACAGCACATGACCAAACAGCTTAATCAGAAGGTAGACAGCATGTTTGATCCATGACATTCTCCTATTTGTAACACTTTTTACAAGGCAGGGGAAAGGAAATGCTTTTTGAGAGCAAAGAAAAAACGTTAGGATGTAGACAGTGTCTCAATATGTAGTTTTGGCTGGCCTGGAACTCTCGCTGTAGATCAGGCCAACCTTGAACTCACAGAGATCAGCCTCTCTCTACTTCTTGAGTGATGGGATTAAAGGCCTACACCACCACACCCAACAAGAAAAGTCTTGGGAAACTCGTAAGTAAGCCCCATGTAGTGGGGCATCCCTGCAATCCCAGCACTTTGGAGGCTGAGGCAAGGAAATGTCTGCAGATTAAGTTGGCTACAAAGTGTCTTCAAGTCAAGTCTAAGCAGCTCGGGGTGCTACAGACAAGTATATCCCAACAGTGTTTGTCCTCAGATTGCACGGACATTTCTATTATTAGAATATATGTAATAATATGCAAAATATTGTGGCTAGGGCTGGGATGTAGCTCATTGGTAAGCGCTTGTCCAACACACACAGAGCCCTGGCTGCCATCCCAGCAACTCTTAAAAACAGGGTGTTGTGGTGCAGGCTTGAACTCATCAAATCTGGGAGTCAGGAGAATAGACATTCAAGGTCATCCTCAGCTGTATAGTGAGTTTGAGGCTTGCCTCGGCTATATAAGACCCTACTTTGTGTGTGTGTGTGTGTGTGTGTGTGTGTGTGTATGCCTCCCTTTTTTATTGTAGTAAACTCTACTGAACATGGGCTGCTCAGTGCTTCAGAGCAGAAGACCCAGATTCAGTTCCCAGAACCCATGTGGGGCAATTCTCAACCACCTGTAATTCCAGCTGTAGGGAATTTGATGCCCTCTTCTGGCCTCCTCAGGGACCTGCATGGACTTGATGCATATACAAACAGACACAGACACATGTATATAAAATAAATAATAAATTAAATATTTTCATTTGAAATGTATTTATTGAACACAAAATTCACCAGTTTCTGATACAAACCAGTGGCATCAGTAGCAGTTGCATTGCATGTGCTCTTTATCATTGGTGACAACTGTCATCACCTCTGTGCTCTTTATCGTTGGTGACAACTGTCATCATCCTCCAGAATTCTTCATAATATCAAGCTGAAACTATGTGGCCATTAAGTAATAATTTCCCCCAAGCTCCTGAGAAGCTTTAGGTTTACTTTCTGTCTCTGAATTTGCCTAGTCTAGGTATCTCGTGAGTGAACTCAGAACAGCAGTTACTTTGTGGCTGTTTCAGTTAACATGGTGTTAGAGGCTTTATCTATGTACCAATGTTTCATTCCTTTGCAGTACTTAGTAATATTCCATCACAAGCACACACTTACACCTCCTAGTTCATTCATCCGTGGATGAATTCAGGTTGCTTCCACCTTTCGGTTATTGGAAATGATCCCCTTTTAAATATGCCTTTTCTTTCTTTTTTTAAAAAAAACTATTCTGAGTATATATACAGACTGCTAGAACAAATGCTAGTTCTGTGTTTCAATTGTTTAAAAAGTGGTCATACTGGTTTTCACAGTGACTGCCCACTTTATACTCCCACTAGCAACTTCAAGGGTTCTGATTCATCTACACCCTCCCCAGTCCGTTGTTCTCTATCCAGGTTTCCGCTGTCGTCATGACCAGACCCTAATATCTATGTTAGTTATGTTTTTGCTGTCATCATGATCGGACCCTAATATCTATGTTAGTTAAATTTCTGCTGTCGTCATGACCGGACCTTAATATCTAGGTTGTTTCTGCTGTCATCATGACTGGACCCTAGTATCTAGGTTGTGTTTCCGCTGTCGTCATGAGCATCATAGTAGGTATGCAGTGACATTGACTTTGGTTTTGATTTTCAATTCCCAGTGATCCCATGGCAATTAAAAGGGTGAGATTAGCCTCTGCAACAGAGTCAAGACAAGTGATTCAGAAATTACCTGTTATCCCCGCCTTGAGTCTAACATTTGCATCGCATTCTAAAATCCGGCACATTTTTGCATGAGACTGTTAATTGGGTTAAAGTTTGGGGAGCTCTTCAGATTTAAATGAAGACAAAAGAGGGAGGGCACCAGGGCCTGGTGAGAGTAGAATTTGAATCCAGGATGAGGATCCAGAGCAAGCACTCCTTGCTGCTGAGCAAGCTGGGAGACAATGAAAGCGTTCAGGACTCAGTCTGGCCTGAACTGCCTATCTAAATCTTAAATTCTGTGGTAAAGAGTAACAGACACCTGAGGGACATCTGATTCTAGTCCTAAAAATCAGACAAGATTTCAGAGCAGGCACAATGCACAATGGGAAGCTCCCACATGCTTGAGTACGAAACTGATAGTGGGAACAATACTGGAGGGATGTGGGTGTCCAGGCTTGAGGTCAGAGAGATTTGAGTTCTAATCTCCCAAAGGACACCAACTGTGACCTTAAGGAATTTTCTTGGCCTTGCTAAGCCCCATCTCCTCCTCTATAAAATGGCTGCTATGTTTCACTTTTTAAAAAAATATTGACAGCATCTCCTGTCAAAGTGTGGCTTCCAAACAGTGTAGACATGATCTCTATCATGGGGTTAAAACTGAAAGGAAGATCGGTAAATCTATACAGGTATAAGTTAATCAAAACTTTCAGGCTGGGGCTATAACTCAGTTAGCACGCATTAACACGCATGAAACCCTGGGATCCATAAGTCAAGCATATTGGTATGTGCCTGCAATCCCAGCACTCTGGAGATGAAGATAGGAGAGCCAGACATGCAGAGTCATCCTCAGCTATGAAGCAAGTTCAAGGCCAGCCCGGCTATGTGAATAAATAGGTCTGAAATCAATCAATCAATAAGAAGAAAGTAAGGAGATGACTCAGTAACTGTGAAAGTCAAAAGACCCGAGTTCAAATCCCCAGCTCCCATGTAGAAACTGGGAATGTCCATGTGCACCTGTGACCCCTAAAATAAGGTAGAGAGTGATAGAAAAATGCAAACTGTGCACACATGCAGTGAGTGAATAAATGCATAAAAGTTGAGGCTTTAGAGAAGTGTAGAGGAGTGGAATAAAGGAGAGAATGGGGTGTGGTGTATTTGGCCCAGAGGCTGATGCAGAGGTAATACCCCTGAGGAAGTTCTAGGAGGTTCTGAAGGACGCCTAGAAGCCACCAGAGAGGAACTTCCCACACAGGACCCAGCAGAAGGGGCTTGAGAAGAGCTCACAGAGTGAAGGATTGGACAAGCCAGGGAGAGACAGGATCGGAGACAGGAGGCCACTAAGATGGAGACGAACGTGTGGCTGCGCACACACCGAGGTTCAGGATGAGAGCAGTTTCAAGAATACGTGGGACAACACAGGGCTGCTGCTATTGTCAGAGAAGTTATCCATCCAAGGGAACACAGAGACGCTTCCCCCAAGTCATCAGGAGCAAGGAGAGTGCCCCTCTCAGAGGGAACAGGACCAAACCAGGCAAGGCAAGCACCAGCTCAGCTTCTCACCCTGGGAGACCTTGGACTTGTCTTGGAGATTTCTACCCCGTCAGTCAGATAGTTAAGGACTGAGAGTTTGTGTCCTGAGGCATAGGTACAGACAAGGGTACAGAAAAAGACATTTCTTTCTTTGTGTGTGTGTGTGTGTGTGTGTGTGTGTGTGTGGACACACACACGTGCACAGAGAAGAGAAGACAACCAACAACTTTCAGGATTCAATTCTCTTCTTCCACTATGTGGGTCCCAGAGACTTGAACCCAGGTCAGCAGCAAGCACCTTCGCCAGCTAAGCCACCTCTCTGGGCCCAGCTTTGGGTTCTTACACCTTCCAGAGACCCAAACTGTGACTGCATTTGAACCCCCCAGGGTTTGACTGAAGAGGGCTGGTTACTACACAGAAATACAGCCCTGGACAACCAGAACACCTTGATTTTCCACTTGGAGGAAGTAGGGTGATGGGTGGCCAGTCACAGAGTAAAGGAGGCCAAAGGTCACAGAGCCTGGGACTTATCTGGTGGCTGAGGTGATTACCTTTTTGACAAGGCCAGCTGTGTGAGTGTCACCTCCTTGCCAGTCTCTCTGTCCCTTCCTCTCACACCTAGAGGGGAGTGACAGCCCTGGTGAGGAGGTGAGGAGTCAGGGTACAAGCAAGAGCCTACAGGGAAGGCCTAGGGTCCCCACAGCAAGGAACCAGGGTGACAGACACCTTGTCCTTGGGGAGTCACTGGAGGAGTTGCCTTCAACCCCTTTCCCAAGAGAAGGCCCTTTCAAATCCTGAAGCACCGAACCTGAGGCTCTCTTTTAGTCTAAGCTGGGAAGGCTTGCCCCTCCCAGCCCCTTCCCCTCACACACTGGACCTATTGTTGATGAACAGGTTGGCTGTTTCCCTAAAGTGGCTAAAATCTGGCCCAGTTTCCAAGGCCTTTCCTGGTCAGATCAGGTGACCGATTTCCTGAGACGTTTGAAGCAAGAGAGGATTACCTGCCGCCTGCTTTCCCCCTTGGAGGCAGGTGAGACTAAATCCATTTAACTGACCGGCTGCTGCCGGTTTACAAATAAAACGGAGGCTCTGAAAGCTGCCTTTGTTCCACGGAGGCGGTCTTCCTGGCGTTGAGGTTAGATTAGCAATTTGTCCTTTGTGAAAGGATTACCTCATTGTTTTAATGTTTATTTATCAATTTGCATCTTCTAGCAGTTTCGATGCAGCTCTGGGGGCCCACTTCCCCCACACTCGCTGTTCATTTTACCACCCGTGCCAAGGACCTAAACAAAGCAAAATTCGGAGCACTTCTGGACCTGGACCGCGTGCAAATCCGCCCTCATTTTCCTTCTGCACAGATTGAAACTCTTTGCCCTTCCCTGGGCCAGGCATAGAGATAAAAGCCCTGTCCAGCAAGAAAAGACAGTTCCACCAAAGAATAGCAACATTTTCCACCTGCGATTTCTAACGCAAACCTCTGCACTTTTGTGAAATGGCATCTTCGTTTGATGCCAGTCTGCCCTGCGGCTGCTGCCAGGTCTTCAGAAGCCTGAAGCTCGCCTTTATACTTTGCGTTGGTTGTGTGACTCTGAGAAACACAAGATGACTTCTTCAAGGTGACCCTGGAGACTGAGCAGGGCTCCTCACTTTCCTTTAAGCACGTGGTTCTGTACAGGGGCGTCTGGACTATCCCAGTTCCCTCTCACCTGGGATATTTTTGCCTGAGAATGTTTGGTATACCTTTGATTTTAAAATAAAATGGTAGGGCCTGGGGAGATGGTAGGCACCCTTGCTTTACAAGCAGAAGGACCTGAAACTGAATCTCCCAAGTCCACCTAAAAATCTGGGTATGCCTTCGTGTATGCCTGTAACTCCAGCACTGGGGAACCAAAGACAGATCCCAAAAGTTCACCCACCAGAAAACTTCAGGCTCAGGAAGAGACCCTCTCTCAAGCAAGAAGCCTCGTGTGTATTCATAGACCCTCTCACCTGCACACTTGTACACCACACACACACACACACTAAATAAATAAATAAATAAATAAATAAATAAATAAATAAATAAATAAATAAAATGTCCCCTCCTTCCTCCTGCCCCGGACTTGCTGTACAGACTAAGCTGGCCTCAGACTCCACGATCTGCCTCTCTGCCTTCCAAGTGCACCACTTGCTTTGTTGTGCCTTCCGAGTCACCACTTCCGGCTGCACCACTTGCTTTGTTGTGTGCCTGACTCAGTGTCTCAGACAGCCCAGACTAGCCTCAAACACTCAAGTATATGAGAATGAGTGCTGGAATTACGGGCACTCACTACCACCGTGCCAGGCCAAAAGAAACTTTAGGACTTGATTAGACCTAGGTCTGTATATGGCTCAGTGGTAGGGTTTTTGTGTAGCAGGTACAAAGCCCTGGGCTTAACCTTTAGCATGGAACAAAAATAATATAAATCTTGGCTACCGGTTATAGGTTACCTAATGTGTACAAGACCCCCAGTCTGATCTTAAGCACTTCAAAACAGAACAAAAAACTGTCCAGGCTTGGCACAGTTGTGCGTGCTTCCCCATGCTCAGGAGGCGGAGGCAGGCCAGCCTGGTCTACAGCATGAATTTCAGGTCAGCTAGGGTTACACAGAGAAACCATGTCTCAAAAGAAGGAATAGAGGGGACTAGAGAGATGGCTCAGAGGTTATGAGCACTGGCTGCTCTTCCAGAGGTCTTGAGTTCAATTTCCAAGCAACCACATGGTGGCTCACCATCATCTATAATGAGATCTGGTGCCCTCTTCTGGTGTGCAGGCATATATGCAGGCAGAACACTAGAACACTGCATACATAAATGATTTTTTTTTTTTTTTTTTTTTTTTTTTTTGGATTTTTGAGACAGGGTTTCTCTGTAGCTTTTTGGTTCCTGTCCTGGAACTAGCTCTTTTAGACCAGGCTGGCCTCAAACTCACAGAGATCCGCCTGCCTCTGCCTCCCGAGTGCTGGGATTAAAGGCATGCGCCACCACTGCAGGCCCATAAATGATTTTTTTAAGAAGAGAAAAGAAAAGAAATTAAAACCCAATTCCCAGAAGTGTGTCTGTTGGTGCACAGCTGTAACCTAGCATTTGGGAGGTAGAGGCAGGAGGATTAGAAACTTGAGATCATCTCTGAAGTGAGTTTCAGACCAGCCTGGGACACATGAGCCTGACTGTAAAAGTAAACAAATAATGAATATCCTCAAACACATCAGCTGTGACAAATAGACCAATGTGGTAGGGACAAGGGTTGTGTGGCACTGGTGCCTTTGTTTCAATCAAAACTCTTGGGGGTTCTGTTTGTTGTTGTTGTTGTTGTGTGGTGTGTATATGAGTGTGTATCGGTGTGTATGCTGTTATTCTTGGGGATCAGCAAAGCCTCAGACTCATTATGTAGCTGAGAATGATCCTGAGCTCCTGATCCTTCTATGTCTCCATTTCTCAAGTACCAGGATTACAGGTGTGTGCCACCATGTGGATCTGGCTCCCAAAATCACTCTGAAAATGTAAGTGATGGGTCTGGAGAGGTGGCTCAGAGCACTGGCAGCCAGCTGACAGATACTCCACAGCACCAGAACAGTGGCCCAGCCCTGCTCTTTCGGAGGATCAACCTTAGGTTCCCAGCACTTACACAGCAGTTCCAGAGGATCTGATGCCCTCTTCTGGTCTCATTGGGCATCAGGCACACATGTGTTGCACAGACATGCAAGTAGGCAAAATGCATAACCATATTAAGCAAATAGTTCTGCCATACTGGCTTCTCTAAGACCCCACAGAGGGCTTCCCTGTCCTGCAAATCCCGGGCATCTCAGCAGATACCACATCTCATCTTTTGTCTCCTGTCTTACATATGCTATCCCTCACCAGACATTCGGGAAGGTGTGCTCTCAAAACAGTCTGAGACAACCCTTGATGTTGACATAAACTCCTTCACCAGGTGCTTCAACATCATTCAACATCAGGGATGTTTCAGTTTTAACCGTCACTAATGACTGAAGGGAACTTGCACCTCCTGCTAGTCTTAAACCCCTCACCACCCTTAAGCAGGCTTTATCTTTGTACCAATAAAAACCAGCCAGTCCAGCTGCAGCCAGGTCCAGTCACCTCAACATCTCAAGTCATGGAATCTTCACATTTCTGCTGCCATGACATCCCCTACAATCATTGTGTGGGCAGATGCGTGTGCATGTGCGTGTGCGTGCGTGCGTGCGTGTCTGTCTGTCTGTCCGATTTGGGGTTGTGAGCTCATATCTCATGTGTAAAATCTGTATAGCCTGCATCCATGGGCTCTCTCCAGCATTTGCTCCTACTAGGTTTCCTTAGCATATGATCATCAGCAATGCCATGTTTTTTTTGTTTGTTTGTTTTTTTGTTTTGGTTTTTTGTTTTTTTGTTTTGTTTTTTTTTTTCGCACTAACAAGTTAGGATGATCTGGGCAGCATCAGTGTAAACTCCAAAACCCAACGAAGGATCTGTTATTGTGGATCTTCATCAGCTACAGTTCCAGGCAGATCTCAGGTTATGTTCCTTGTATCTCTCCTCCTCACTTTCTTCTGTTCAGAGAGGAATTTTGGTGCTGTCTCCTATTTGTCCAGGTATTAGTACCCCTGCTCCTTAAGCATCAAAAGTCATGCTTTCAGGTTAGAGACCACTTGTACCTGTCTGCCAAACAGCTCAACATTGGCCTGAATGCATACTGCTTCCTTTCACTGTGGCTTCTTTGGTTGTTTGGGTTTGGTCTTTTGAGACTGGGTCTCACTATATGGACATGGCTGACCTAGAACTTGATATATAGACCATGTTAACTTCAAACTCGCAGAGATCTTTCTTCCTCTACCTCCCCAGGGCTGAGATTAAAAGTGTCTTAGAGCTAGGGATGTGGCTCAGTCAGTGCTCACTTTGTATGCACAAAGCCCAGATTCAAGGTCTAAGCACCACAAACCTGGGCAGCACTCAAGAGGTAGTGAGCAAAACTACAATTAAAAAAAAGATAAAAAGATGACTTTGTCAGGAAAACAGTGATGTTTCAAAAAGAGGAAAACGAGTTTATGAGGCTACGATTACCCTGATATCCAAACCACACAAAGACACTACTAAGCAAGAGAATTACAGATCAATCTCATTTATGAACGTTGATGTAAAAATACTCAATAAAATACTGACAAACCGAATCCAAGAACACATCAAAAAAAAAATCATTTATCATGACCAAGTAGGCTTCATCCCAGAGACGCAGGGATGGTTCAACACCACTTCATGATAAAAAGTCTTTCAGAGAGCAGGGATAACAAGGAATATACCTAAACATAATAAAGGCAATATACAACAAGCCAACATCAAGATAAATGGAGAGAAGTTCAAAGCAATCCCACTTAAATCAGGAATGAGACAAGGTTGTCCACTCTCTCAATATCTATTCAATATAGTACTTGAGGTCCTAGCTAGAGCAATAAAAACAAAAGGAGATCAAGGGGACACAAATTGGAAAAGAAGAAATCAAACTCTTTTTTTTTTTTAAAGATTTATTTATTTATTATGTATACAATGGTCTGCCTGCATGTATCCTTGCAGACAGAAGTTGGGCACCAGATCTTATTACCGGTGGTTGTGAGCCACATATGGTTGCTGGGAATTGAACTCAGGACCTCTGGAAGAGCAATCAATGCTCTTAACCACTGAGCCATCTCTCCAGCCCCATAAGTTTAACTTCTTTTTTTTTTTATTCTTTTTTACTTAAAATTTCCAACTGCTCCCCGTTTCCCATTTCCCTCCCCCTCCTCCCACATATTGCCCCCTCCCCCCGCTCCCCTCCCCCTATCCCCACTCCACTTCTCCTCCCCCTAGTCCACTCCCCCTCCCTCTCGATACTGAAGAGCAGTCCAAATTCCCTGCTCTACAGGAAGACCAAGGTCCTCCCACTTCTATCTAGGTCCAGGAAGGTGAGCATCCAAACAGGTTACGCTCCCACAAAGCCAGTTCATGTATTAGGATCGAAACCTAGTGCCATTGTCCTTGGCTTCTCATCAGCCTTCATTGTCCGCCTTGTTCAGAGAGTCCAGTTTCAACCCATGCTTATTCAGTCCCAGTCCAGCTGGCCTTGGAGAGCTCCCAATAGATCAGTTCCACTGTCACAGTGGGTGGGTGCACGCCTCGTGGTCCTGATTTCCTTGCTCATGTTCTCCCTCCTTCTGCTCCTCATTTGGACCTTAAGAGCTCAGACGGTTGATCCAAATTGGGTCTCTGTCTCTCTCTCGATCTATCGCCAGATGAAAGTTCCTGTGCCATTCTCCTTGGCCTCTCGTCAGCTCTCATTGTCCACCACATTCAGAGAGTCCGGTTTTGTCCCATGTTTTTTTCAGTAGCAGTCCAGCTGGCCTTGATGAGCTCCCAATAGATCGGCCCCCCTGTCTCAGTGGTTGGGTGCACCCCTCATGGTCCTGACTTCCTTGTTCATGTTCTCTCTCCTTCTGCTCCTCGTTATAACCTTGGGAGCTCAGTCCGGTGCTCCAGTGTGGGTCTCTGTCTCTATCTCCATCCATCGCTAGATGAAGGTTCTATGGCGATATGCAAGATATTCATCAGTATGATTATAGGATAGGTTCATTTCAGGTTCCCTATCCTCAGGTGCCCCAATGAACTAACTGGGGACATTGCCCTGGGCTTCTGGTAGCCATTCCAGGTTCAAGTCTCTTGCCAACCCTTAGGTGGCTCCCTTAACTAAGGTATGAGTTTCCCTGCTCCCCCATCCAACCTTCCTTTACCCCCAATCACCCCGATTCCCCCAGTTCCCCTCATCCTCTCCTTCACACTTTTCTCTCCCCATCTCCCCTCATCCCCATCCCACCCCACCCCCCAAGATTCCCATTTTTTGCCCATCAATCTTGTCTATTTCCCATAGCTGGGAGGATATCTATATGTTTTTCCTTGGGTTTACCCTCTTGTTTAGCTTCTTTAGGATCACAAATTATAGACTCAGTGACCCCTATCCATGGCTAGAAACCAATTATGAGTGAGTACATCCCATAATCTTCTTTTTGGGTCTGGGTTACCTCACTCAGGATAGTATTTTCTATTTCCATCCATTTGCATGTAAAATTCGAGAAGTCATTGTTTTTTACCGCAGAGTAGTACTCTAATGTATATATATTCCACACTTTCTTCATCCATTCTTCTATTGAAGGGCATCTAGGTTGCTTCCAGGTTCTGGCTATTACAAATAATGCTGCTATGAACATAGTTGGACAAATGCTTTTGTCATATGCTAGGGCATCTCTTGGGTATATTCCCAAGAGTGCTATTGCTGGGTCCAGGGGTAGGTTGATCCCAATTTTTCTGAGAAACTGCCACACTGATTTCCAAAGTGGTTGCACAAGTTTGCAGTCCCACCAGCAATGGATGAGGGTACCCCTTTCTCCACAACCTCTCCAGCAAAGGCTATCCTTGGTGTTTTTGATTTTAGCCATTCTGACAGGTGTAAGATGATATCTCAAAGTTGTTTTGATTTGCATTTCTCTGATCGCTAAGGAGGTTGAGCATGACCTTAAGTATCTTTTGGCCATTTTAACTTCTTCTGATGAGAATTCTCTGTTCAGTTCAGTGCCCCATTTTTTAATTGGGTTAATTATCCTTTTAAAGTCTAGTTTCTTGAGTTCTTTATATATTTTGGAGATCAGACCTTTGTCTGTAGCGGGGTTGGTGAAGATCTTCTCCCAGTCAGTAGGCTGCCTTTTTGTCTTAATGACAGTGTCCTTTGCTTTACAGAAGCTTCTCAGTTTCAGGAGGTCCCATTTATTCAATGTTGCCCTTAATGTCTGTGCTGCTGGGGTTATACATAGGAAGCGATCTCCTGTGCCCATATGTTGTAGGGTACTTCCCATTTTCTCTTCTATCAGGTTCAGTGTGTTCAGATTGATATTGAGGTCTTTGATCCATTTGGACTTGAGTTTTGTGCATGGTGATAGATATGGGTCTATTTTCATTCTTCTACAGGTTGACATCCAATTGTGCCAGCACCATTTGTTGAAGATGCTTTCTTTCTTCCATTGTATACTTTTAGCTCCTTTATCGAAAATTAGTTGTTCATAGGTTTGTGGGTTAAAATCCGGGTCTTCTATACGATTCCGTTGGTCGACTGCTCTGTTTTTATGCCAGTACCACGCTGTTTTCATTACTGTAGCTCTGTAATAGAGTTTGAAGTCAGGGATGGTAATGCCTCCAGAAGTTCCTTTATTATATAAGATTGTTTTGGCTATCCTGGGTTTTTTGTTTCTCCATATAAAGTTGATTATTGTCCTTTTAAGATCTGTGAAGAATTTTGATGGGATTTTAATGGGGATTGCATTGAATCTATAAATTGCCCTTGGTAGATTTGCCATTTTTACTATGTTGATCCTCCCAATCCAGGAGCAAGGGAGATCCTTCCATTTTCTGGTATCCTCTTCAATTTCTTTCTTCAATGCCTTAAAGTTCTTGTCAAATAGATCTTTCACTTCCTTGGTTAGAGTTACCCCAAGATATTTTATGCTTTTTGTGGCTATCGTGAAAGGTGATGATTCTCTTATTTCCCTCTCTGCTTCCATATCCTTTGTGTATAAGAGGGCGACTGATTTTTTGGAGTTGATCTTGTATCCTGCCACATTACTAAAGGCGTTTATCAGCTGTAGGAGTTCTTGGTGGAGTTTTTGGGGTCGCTCATGTACACTATCATATCATCTGCAAATAATGCAAGTTTAACTTCTTCCTTTCCAATTTGAATCTCCTTTATCCCCTTATGTTGTCTTATTGCTATTGCTAAAACTTCAAGAACTATATTGAAGAGGTATGGAGAGAGTGGACAGCCTTGGCGTGTTCCTGATTTTAGTGGGATGGCTTTAAGTTTCTCTCCATTTAATTTGATATTAGCTGTCGGCTTGCTGTATATAGCTTTAATTAAATTTAGGTATGACCCTTGTATCCCTAATCTCTCCAAGACTTTTATCATAAAGGGATGTTGAATTTTGTCAAATGCTTTTTCAGCGTCTAATGAAACGATCATATGGTTTTTTTCTTTCAGTTTATTTATATGATGGATTACATTGATAGATTTGCGTATGTTAAACCAGCCCTGCATCTCTGGTATGAAGCCTACTTGATCATAATGGATAATTTTTCTAATGTGTTCTTGGATTCGGTTTGCCAGAATTTTGTTGAGGATTTTTGCGGCGATGTTCATGAGTGAGATTGGCCTGTAATTTTCTTTCTTGGTTGGGTCTTTGTGTGGTTTTGGTATCAGAGTTACTGTAGCTTCATAAAAGGAATTTGGCAATGACTCTTCTGTTTCTATATTGTGAAATACCTTAAGGAGTATAGGTATTAGGTCTTCTTGGAAGTTCTGGTAGAATTCCGCATTGAAACCATCTGGTCCTGGACTTTTTTTGGAAGGGAGGTTTTTGATAACCGCTTCTAATTCTTCACGACTAACAGGTCTATTTAGTTTGTTCACCTGGTCCTGGTTTAACTTTGGTATATGGTGTTTATCTAAAAAGTGTCCATTTCTTTTACATTTTCCAGTTTTGTGGCATACAGGCTTTTGTAGTAAGATCTAATGATTCTCTGAATTTCCTCTGTGTCTGTGGTTATGTCTCCCTTTTCATTTCTGATCTTATTAATTTGCAAATTCTCTCTCTGCCGTTTGATTAGTTTGGATAGGGGTTTATCAATCTTGTTGATTTTCTCCAGGAACCAGCGTTTTGATTTATTGATTCTTTCAATTGTTTTCTGTGTCTCTATTTTGTTGATTTCAGCCCTCAGTTTGATTATTTCCAGTCTTCTACCCCTTCTAGGTGAGTCTGCTTCTTTTTTTTCTAGAGCTTTCAGGTGGGCTGTTAAGTCTCCAATGTGTGCTTTCTCTGTTTTCTTTAAGTGGGCAGTTAGTGCTATGAACTTTCCTCTCAGGACTGCTTTCATAGTGTCCCATAGGTTTGAGTATGTTGTTTCTTTATTTTCATTGTCTTCAAGGAAGACTTTAATTTCTTTCTTTATTTCTTCCTTAATCCAGGTATGGTTCAGTAGTTGACTATTCATTTTCCATGAGTTTGTAGGCTTTCTGGGGGTAGCATTGTTGCTGAATTCTAGCTTTAATCCATGGTGATCTGATAAGATACAGGTGGTTATTAATATTTTTTTGTAACTGTGAATGTTTGCTTTGTTACCGAGTATGTGGTCGATTTTTGAGAAGGTTCCATGAGCTGCAGAGAAGAAGGTATATTCTTTCCTATTTGGGTGGAATATTCTATAGATGTCTGTTAAGTCCATTTGATTCATTACCTCCATTAATTCTCTTATTTCTCTGTTAGGTTTCTGTCTAATTGACCTGTCCATTGGTGAGAGAGGAGTATTAAAGTCTCCTACTATTAATGTGTGCGGTTTGATGGCTGCCTTGAGTTTTAACAATGTTTCTTTTACGTATGTGGGTGCTTTTATATTAGGGGCATAGATATTCAGGATTGAGATTTCATCCTGATGAATTGTTCCTGTTATGAGTAGAAAATGTCCCTCTCCATCTCTTCTGATTGATTTAAGTTTGAAGTCAACTTTGTTAGAAATTAGTATGGCCACACCTGCTTGTTTCCTAGGTCCATTTACTTGATAAGCCTTATGCCTGTCTTTGTGGTTGAGGTGTGTTTCTTGTAAACAGCAGAATGTTGGATCCTGTTTTCGTATCCAATCTCTTAGTCTGTGCCTTTTTATAGGTGAGTTGAGTCCATTGACATTAAGTGATATTAATGACCAGTGGTTGTTAACTCCGGTCATTTTTTTTAGTAGTAGATTTTGTGTGTTTCCCTTCTTTGAGATGTGCTGGTAAAGGGTCTCTAGATGTCTGAGTTACTGTGGTCATTGTTGGACTCCTTGATTAGTGATTTTCCTTCTATTGCTTTCTGTAAGGCTGGATTTGTGGCTACGTATTGTTTAAATTTGTTTTTATCCTGGAAAATTTTGTTTTCTCCATTTATAGTGAACGAAAGCTTGGCTGGGTATAGTAGTCTGGGCTTGCATCCATGGTCTCTTAGTTTCTGCAGTACATCTATCCAGGACCTTCTGGCTTTCATGGTTTCCATAGAGAAGTCAGGTGTAAGTCTGATAGGTTTACCTTTATAAGTAACTTGGCCTTTTTCCTTTGCTGCTCTTAGTATTCTTTCTTTATTCTGTATGCTTTGTGTTTTGATTATCATATGGCGAGAGGATGTTTTTTTTTGATCCAGCCTATTTGGTGTTCTGTATGCTTCTTGAACCTTCATAGGTATATCTTTCTTTAGGTTGGGAAAGTTTTCTTCTATAATTTTATTAAATATATTTTCTGGACCGTTGAGCTGCGCTTCTTCTCCTTCTTCTATTCCTATTATTCTTAGGTTTGGTCTTTTTATTGTGTCCCATATTTCCTGAATGTTTTGTGATGAGAATTTGTTGGCCTTGCTGTTTTCTTTGATCAGCGTGTTTATTTTCTCTATGGTATCTTCAGAATCTGAGATTCTTTCTTCTATCTCTTGTATTCTGTTGGTTATGCTTGCTTCTGTAGTCTCTATTTGTTTACCTAGATTTTCCCTGTCCAGCTGGCCTTCTGTTTGTGTTTTCTTCTTTGCCTCCATTTCAGTTTTTAAGTCTTGAACTGTTTCCATTATTTGTTTGATTGTTTTTCCTTGGTTTCCTAGGGTATCATTCACTGATTTACTCAATTCTTCAAACTTTCTGTTATACTTCTCATCCATTTCTATAAGGGCATTTTTTACATGCTGTTTAAGGGCGTCAATCACTTTCATAAAGTCAATTTTATCTACTTCTTCATGATTAAGGTGTTCATGTCCTCCTGTTGTGAGGTCGCTGGGTTCTGGTGGTTTCATATAGTTTTTCAGATTGTTGGGTGAATTCTTGCATTGGCGCCTGCCCATCTCTTTCTCCGAATGCTCCCCTATGGATCTTCTTTTAACGGATCAGGTCTCCTTGCCTACTGATGTACTTTCCCAGTGATGGCACCCTGCAGTGATAGCTCTCCTGGTGCTCCAGTGATGTCTCTCCTGGTACCAATATCAGCTCTCCGTGCCCAAAGACGGCTCTCCTGGTACCCAGATTAGCTCTCCCACTGATGGCTCTCCTGGTGCCAAGATCAGATCTCCGTGCAGGTTGGGTAGTTCGTAAACAAAGCTCCTACCTTGCTTGGTGCAGGCAGGCCAGTGAACCAAAGGAAGTCTCGCCTGCCTACTTGCCCTGAGGATTTGCCCCCAGCGCCAGACAGACTGAGCTGGATGGTGTTATGTGCCCAAAGAGGAAAGGGGGCAGAAGGAAGAAGGGTTCTGGATGCAAGCTGGGTGGGACAAGAAGAGAGAGGCAGTATGCAGGGTGTAGAGCCCCTGCAGGGAGCCCAGGGAGTATAGGGTGGGGGATGAGGAACTTCAGAGTTCCCTGTCCAGGGCTGCTTCCGCCGCCGCCGGTCAGGTCACAAACTCACCCCGCTGCTGTCTCTCCTGGTGCCTAGATCAGATCTCCGTGCAGGTTGGGTAGTTTGTAAACAAAGGCCTTACCTTGCTTGGTGCGGGCAGGCTGGAGAAACAAAGGAAGTCTCGCCTGCCTACTTGCCCTGAGGATTTGCCCCCAGCGCCAGACAGACTGAGCTGGATGGTGTTATGTGCCCAAAGAGGAAAGGGGGCAGCAGAAATCAAACTCTTACTATTTGCTGATGGTATGATAGTAGACATCAAAAGAACAAATAATCCAATTTTTAAAAAAATGGGGTACAGACTTAGAGAATTCTCAACAGAGGAATCTAAAATGATGACACTTAAGGAAATACTTGACAACCTTAGCCATCAGAGAAATGCAAATCAAAGCAACTTCGAGATACCATCTTATACTTGTCAGAATGGCCAAGATCAAAAACACTGATGACAACTTGTGCTGGAGAGGATGTGGAGTAAGAGGAACACTCTTCCATTGCTGGTGGGAGTGCAAGCTGGTACAGCCCCTTTGGATATCAGTATAGTGATTTCTCAGAAAATTAAGAACCAACCTACCTCAAGTCCCAGCAATACCACTTTTAGGTATATACCCAAAAGATGTTCAATCATACTACAAGGACATGTGCTCAACTATGTTCATAGCAGCATTATTCATAATAGCCAGAACCTGGAAACCAGCCAGAAGCCCCTCAACTGAAGAATGGGTAAAGAAGATGTGGCACATTTACACAATGGAGTAAAAAATAGTGACATCTTGAAATTTGCAGGTGAATGGATGGATCTAGAAAACACCGTATTGTGTGAGGTAACTCAGACACAGAAAGACAAATATCATATTTACTCACTCATAAGTGGCTTTTAGACATAAAGCAAAGAAAAACCAATGGACAGTTCACAATCCCAGAGAACCTAGACAACAAAGCAAACCCTAAGAGAGACATACATGGATCTACATGGAAAGAAGGAAAAGACAGGATCTCTGAGTAAATTGGGAGTGTGGGGATCACAATAGAGGGTAGAAAGGGAGAGGGGAGGAAGAGAGGGGAGTAAACAAAAATGTATAGCTCAATAAAAACAATTTTTAAAAAGCTTTGGGCCTAAAGGATACTAAATGAGATAAGAAGACACCAGACTTTCCCCTGGCATAAAGGTACTTCAGGAGGGGGTCCCAGTGCCAGGTAAAGGGTGACGGAACAGTGGTTACTACCAAAGCTTTGGAACAGATCTTGCTGTCACATAATTCAAGTAAGAGAGAGTGTGACAACCAAAAACTATCATAGCACCAATCAACATTCTTGGACAAACATTCATTATGTAAGTACAAAAGTATAAGCATAGGTGGTATTGGAGTAGAGATGCCGGAAGTTGTCAGCCAGTGGTAAATTATGAAGCAGTTCCCCAAAGTCGTATTTTTTGGTGTTACAAAGGCCAATTTCTTCATGAGCCACAATGAGATCCCCACACAGCACATGTGGCTTACGGGAAGTCGAGTCCTTCCGAAACTTGGGAAAGGCTTCACGCCAACACTGGAAGCAGTATTCCAGTCTTATCAGACCCGTCTGCACCGGGGACATTGTCAGTTACCACGACAAAGAAGTCAAACTCAGTCACAATCCCCTGCCTTCTTGTCATGCTCTTCCTCACTAATGCCGTAAGAGGCTGTGAGTGGCGCTGGCCGGAAAACAGAGCCACACCACCATAGCTTCTCAGACGAGTGGAGCGGTACCCACTGGTCTTGCGGTTCAGCCGGGAGTTTGTTCTTACAGCATTGAGTCTCATGGAGGTACACGATATGCTGTTTCTTCCTTCCCCCAATCTAAACTTTTCTTCTTGACCCAGGCTCGAAACCTATCTACCTTCTAGGAGCATATCTTGCGTGTGGCAGACTGGCTGCTCAGTGAGGCTTTCTGACTGGACTGTCCTTGTACAGGACAAGGCCCACTCCTGCAACCTTTCTCTGGTTTCTCTTCGCACCCAGTTACTCTTCTTGGTCTCTGACTTTGACCAAATGCCTTCCCTGTCTTCTGAAGCTGTTGCCTTCTTCCCAGGCTTCAGCACCACTCTGATGAAAGCCCTTCGGCACTTGGAGCATCAAAGCAGTGTTTTTACTGCCCCGCCGCCTGTAGATGACAAGGAGTGCGTGAAGTTATAAGGAGAGGGAGCCGCTGAACCCACTAGAACAATCTGCTAGTTGCATCACAACGTGCTGTTCCAGGTGAGCCTGATGTCTTCATTGTATTTATTTATATTTTTTTTCACACAGGGTCTTATGTAACCCAGACCAGCCTCAGACTCACTATGTAGCTCATACTAACCTTGAACTCTTAATTCTTCTATCTCTTGAGTAAGTGCCTGTTGGGGTCACAGCAATGTGCCACCAAACCTGCCTTTTAATTTTACCTTTTCAGACTCTAGGCAACCTGATGGGCCTGTTGCAAAAGCAACTTGAAAATGAAAACACTTCCCACCAAGGCTCCTCTACTCTACAAAACTTCCCCCAATACCAGACAGCCTTGCCTTCCAAAGCCTTCTGGAAGCAGTCAGTCATTCCCAAGACCTGGAAGGTTCTGCCACAGATAGCCACTTGATAAACGTTTCCAAGAAATGTTGGCAAGGTATTTCATAAGGCACAATGGAACACAAGGGGTCAGGATTCAGAGGAAAAAGAATAGAAAAGCGAACTAGTACAAACTTCTGTACTTTTTCTTTTTCAAATACTTTTGGAAAAGTTAACATTGTGGATGACATCCTTTAGGCATCACTAAAACCCCCATCTTCTGTCCCTCCCTACCCCACCTTCTGTCCCTCCCTACCCCACCCTCTGTCCCTCCCTACCCCACTCTCTGTCCCTCCCTACCCCACCCTCTGTCCCTCCCTACCCCACCTTCTGTCCCTCCCTACCCCACCCTCTGTCCCTCCCTACCCCACCGTCTGTCCCTCCCTACCCCACCTTCTGTCCCTCCCTACCCCACCCTCTGTCCCTCCCTACCCCACCCTCTGTCCCTCCCTACCCCACCTTCTGTCCCTCCCTAGCTCTGCTCCTTTTTCTGAGAGGACGTGAGGCAAGCTATTTGTGTACCAATGTTGGCACCCTAGGGCTGGAATTTTAGCTCTGCTACTTAGGGAAATGATTTCTGAGTTACTGAGTCTTAGGGCTCTTTCTGTTAGGTTTCTTTTGCTTTTTTTTTATTTATAGTCAAATATCTTCTTGACACGTGGACTAGAACTTAAATTGTAACCCCGGGCTGTCTCAAGCTCATGATTCTCCAGCCTCAGCCTCCCGAGTACTAGAATTGCAGTCATGAACCACAATGTGTAGCTTGTCTGTTTGTTAGATTGCTTTTGTACCGCTGAGGATTGAATCAGTATCAAATGGTGATGCAGCTGGGAAGGAGAGACTCACAGATGTGTAGAGAAAACCTGCCAAGTTTATCCACTGAGCCAGAGACAAGAGCGGCAGTGGAGTCTTAGAGAATGGGCAGGAATATTTGTTTGCTGGTTTGTTTATTGATATGTAGCCCAGGCTGGCCTAGACTCTCGGTAACTATCACTCCTACGTGCTGGGATTCCAGGCTTGAGACACTAAGCCCTGTTACCACCTCAACTTCTAGTCACTTTAACTGCCTTCCATGAGAGTGTGTTACATCATCCGATGACTCGCTGACTAAATTGGAATTGAAAATTAGTTGGGCATCATTTTTTTTTTCTTAGTTTCACAAGGTTAGCATGAGGACTGCACTTCCTTGTCAAATATAAGGTCTTTTCTGCAGGTCAGTGGGCGATTCCTCGGAGGGACAGAATTCAGGCCTCCCTCCCACTGCGTTTCCTTTCTCTTCTTTGTGGCCTGGTCTCTACTGAAGACCCAGACCACAGACCTCACTGCTGACAGACTCGTCCTGGCTTCACTGTCAACATTAGGTTACAGTATGATCAGCCTGCAGCTGCCTGAGCCTGCTGGGGCATAGAAAGTTCCCTGGGGTAACTTAAATTTAGATCTAGCAGCTTTCCCTGCTTGACAGGTGTGAATCCGTGCAGTGTTAGAACTCTAGACCAAATGAGCAAACTAAAGCAGCCAAGTGCTGGCTCCACATTCATTTCATGGTTTCCAGGCCTTCCTCTATCAAGATTAAAAGAGACGAGGGCCAATACTCAAATGATAATTATTAACCTGGCCTTTAATCTTCTTTCTCCAATCAAGTATGATATTAGAGCTTCGTATCTGAGTTAAGTTTTAGAGTTTTCCAGAATGAGTCTGAGTTCAGTTCTACAGTAGCATTCTTTCTGCATCAAAATAGAACCGTGGTTTCTATGCCGGGCCCTCCAGCACAGACCAGATGCAGAAGGGCCTCCTCCCAACCCCCACCCCACCATCACCCCCAATTTAATACCACCACTGAAGGGGTTGGGCAGAGGCCAAGCCGCAGGGTTTCCTGGAGGCCCAAGGCCTTGGTTGTCTGCAAGCACTCTCCCTTCCTGCCACCAAGGCTGGCGATACTTCCTCAGCTTCTCAGCTGACCCTGTGGCACACATTAATTTATTTTTCCTGAATTCAGCTTGTCAAAATATTCTAGGGTCAAGACCCTTGCTGTTTCCAAGCCAACCCCTCCCCTTCGCATTTCCCAGGGATCATCTTGAGAAGGTGACTCTTTTGTCTAGTTTCAAACCAGCTGACTCAGTGGAATCACAGCTGTGTGTGTGCGCGCATGCGCGAGCACGCGTGTGAGTTTGAGTGTGCTAATGCAGGAGTGCATGTGTGCGTGTGTGTACTTCCATGTGCTATGACATGCATGTGGACATCAGAGGAGTGATTCTCATGGATCCATTCAGTCCTCTTGTTTGGTGGTAAGTGTCCTTACCTGCTGAGCTTGGTCCCCTGACCCCATGAAGCTTCTAGAGATTGACTTTTTTCATCTATCATAAAGCATCTGAGGTTCATTCATTTTTTTTCCTGCAGGTGTCAGAAGTTCGTCCCTTTTATTGCTCGGGGAGTTCCTCAGATTGAATATACCACAGTTTGGATAACCATTGACCAGATTTAGGGACATCTGAGTCATTTCCAGCTTGAGCTAATCATGAATCAAGCTATCATAAACATTCTTATACGAGTTTATCATGTGAAGATAAGCTTTTATTTCACTTGGGTGGCCACTTAGATGAGTGACGGCTGGGTTGCCTGTTAAACACAGTGTTACTTTATAAGAAACTGCAAGACTACTGGTCGGTGGTGGTGCACACCTTTAATCCCAACACCTGAGAGGCAAAGGCAGGCAGCCTGGTCTACAGAGTGAATTCCAGGACAGCTAGGGCTGCTACACAAAGAAACCCTGTCTCTCAGGGAGAGAGAGAGAGAGAGAGAGAGAGAGAGAGAGAGAGAGAGAGAGAGAGAGAGAGAGCGAGAGAGAGAGAGAGAGAGAGAGCTCAATAAATGTTTTTCTAAAGAGAGAATGCTCCTCTGTCTTGTCAGTGGAGCAAATCAATATTGTGTTGATCTAATAAGTCACTATGCTCAGCAACAGTAAGACTAAAATTTGAACAGTAAGACTAAAATTTTAGTAAGACTAAAAACTGAACAATCATATGACCAGGTGCACCATTTCTGGGTATATATCCTACATTCCTGTGTATATTCTGGACTTTTGGATATATACTCTGAATTTTATATGGATATATAAAATAGTTCTGTCTATCTGTCTGTCTGTCTCTGTGTCTGTGATACAAAAGCAGAAAAGAGATCAGTGAAGGATGGAGAGAAGGGAGGAAGGGGACGATCTAGAGATGAGGTCAGACTATATGATCCATTTTAAATCATCTTTATGAAAAGCAATACCACATATAGTATACACCACTAACAGAAGAGAAATATTCAAGTACTTCTATATCAATGACACCTAAACCTTCTGCTAACAAAAAGTCAATCAATAGAACTGTATCCTTAAATTACCTTCGTCTCTCATATGTCTCCGTCACTTAAAGCCATTGCCAAAATCTCCTTTAGAGGAGACTAAAAGGAACTTCAACACACACACCTGAGAACATTCACACACAATCACATGCATACATGCACACCACGCGCACACACACCCACACCACACGCACACACACATGCGTATGTTTTAGAATTCAATGGCATAAGTTCAGCAACTCTTTTCTCTAGTAGTCTCCAATAATTACTTTATTGGTTTATTGAACCCAATAAATTTCCAGATATTAGAAGTATAATTTTAAGAGATGTAATCTTTGAAACAAAATTTTGTTACAACAAATTAGACGGTTTTGTATATACTGATGCATAGATGGTAAAGGCTGCTTGTTCGTTCACAGCCAACTCACACAGAAATATGCTAATTAAAACACTGCTTGCCATATTAGCTTAGGCGTCTTATTAACTAACTCTTACATCTTAAATTAACCCATTTTTATTATTTTGCGTGTCACCACAAGGCTGTGACTTACTGGGTAAAGTTCAAGTATCTGTCTCCTTCAACAGTTACATGGCATCTCTCTGACTCCACCTTCTTTCCTTCTCTATTTCTGCTTAGAATTCCCACCTTGCTCTATTCTGTGATGCCATAGGCCTAAGTAGCTTCTTTATTCATTAACCAATAAAAACAACATATACAGCAGGACTTCCCACACCATTCCCCTTTTCTGTCTAATTAAAAGGTTTTAACTTTAATATAGTAAAATTATGAATACAAAACAATCATCAAACAATAA
Source organism: Chionomys nivalis (assembly GCF_950005125.1). NCBI lineage: Eukaryota > Metazoa > Chordata > Mammalia > Rodentia > Cricetidae > Chionomys > Chionomys nivalis. Next base: position 70,486,162 of record NC_080099.1, read on the forward strand.
TTATAATTACAATATTTAGTCCACTTACATTTGACAAATTAAGGAAAATACTCTATCATCTATTCTATCTTTGTGAGTCTAAAGTTTTATATCTAATTTATCCTTTATTATAACTAAGGAAAACTATAACTATCTTTCTTCAACTCTTCAAAGACCCCAGAAGGATACAATATTACCTAAGTAAACTGGAAGTGCATTGTAAGCAACTTTCAAAACTCTAGAATTGATAGAGTCACCTAAGGTTCTTCTGTAACATTGGGGCATCCATCTTCAAACCATTCAAAGGCTTACAGAATATGGTATTTAAATGTTTTAAGAGCTTAGACGTTTCTTAACAATGAGACACATCTGCTCCTGGCAGCACCAATTTACTTCAAGAAGATGATGGGCATTGAAGAAGTTCCTTGTGGAATTTGTTAGCCATTTGGGCAGGAAACTGCTCTTGCCTGGACTGCTTGATGGTATGCTGTGTGAACTAGGCATGCAAGATCCACAAAAAAATAATTACTGAACTTATATAAAGGTGACACAGTCCTTCAGTGTTCCTACTTCATAAAAAATGTCTGCCAGACGTTCTGCAGGATACAGAAGAAAGTGACTGACAAACTGCCAATACAGGCGAAACAGTCTTTCAAATTTCCTGCTTTATGGAAAAGTCTGCCAGATACTATGGGCCTGTAGGCTGAAGTATTCATCTTATAGAATATACCCCCTTTAAATATAAACAACATTTATAAACAATAATTTAGGGAATTTGGGTATTGTTCTCTAGACTACTTTCTGTTGATTGTGGGTGCTGTTAATCAGGTCTTTCATGGGGTCTCCTGTATGGGAGGTCCATCTCAGCTAGAAATCCTGAAGCTGTCATGGGATGTTGAACCATCTGGGCCACTGCTTCAGGGGGTCTTGTTTGATCAAACCATATTATCCAGTAAAGAATCCACAGCTTTCTATCCTCTGTAGAAACAAAAGCAGAATCTCTTTTCCAAAGCATCAAATTCTTAGACCCAAATTATGAAATCAAGATACCTTTAATATATATATATATTTTAAAGGTATCTTGATTTCATAATATATATATATATATTATATTTAGCTTAGCAGCCTGTACAATGAAATGTCTTTCTGTACTTAACTTATTTACAGTCAAAAAATTTCAAAGAAAACACAATAATACATGTAATCCAGACTCTGTATATTTTCCATCTTTATGTGGTCTGTTTTTCTTACTCTATTACTTTTTCTACAAGTTTAATATTTATTTTATTATTTTACTCCTTTAATCTATGACTGTCTATACTCTTTTATATTATAACTGTCTATACTCATTTTCCTCTCTCTCCCAAGCCTATGTACATTTATCCAATGTACCCATTGATGTGACCCATTTTGACCCATTCAGAGGTCTTTTTTATCTGAATCTGTCTTTGCTGAGTATCTGTAATCATTTTCTGACCAGGAGCATTTTTTTAAATGCAAAGTGGACATGGCTAGGACCAACTCAACTGCCCTGTCTGTCAGCTCCACCCTGTCCAACATGGCAGAGGCATGCATGTTCACTACCTCTGAAAGCCATGCACATAGCCCCAACTCCACCATCACAGTGGGTCTATGTCACCATTAAGCAATTTGTAACACGCTGCTCAAAGACCCCATTTAAGTACTTGGCCAGAGCTGTTCTTTCAAATATCATGAAATAGGAAGCACTCCCCTAAAGAAGCCATGCAGCCTTCACTGCCAATGCTGAGTCAGGAAAACCTCTCTTAAAGAAGCCATGGTGCCTCTGCTTGCCACCAGCAAACAGAGCCCATCCGGAAAAAAAAAAATGTGACTACCAAGAAGCACTAAATTCTGCTCTAGAATTATGAAGCCATAAAACAATCACACACCAGTTCAGAAGAATGGGTAATAAAAAGGGTTATTTATTTGAGGGGAAAATTTACAGATCAACATCCCAAACAGGAGCTAGAAGCCAAAAGAGAGAGCGCCTGGTTCCCGCTGCTTTTTTAAAGTATAAGAGACCATGCCCCAGTGGGCTGGTATCTGCAAGGCTATTGGCTGAAGGAGCTGAAGGAGCTCCCACATCACCTCCCCCTTTTGTTTAAGTAAGAGAGTTCCAAACCCAATACAAAACAATATACACTAGGAACAGATATCAAGTATAAGATTAGAATTACAATTAGCATAAACAATATTAAGAAAGGAACATATGCTAAATGTTTTAATAAACATTCTATCCTTGTATAGGAAATGGCTTGGCTAGATCATAAGAGTACAGTAACTAGGACTATCTAATCTTCAACTCCATCAAAGGCATGAGAAGAGAGATAATATTACATGAGCAGGCAGGAAGTACAATCAAGCAGCTTCCAAAGCGAGCAATATATGATGTAGACAATTAGCTACCTGAGCAAACACCCAAAGTCTCATTTTGCAACATTGAAGCAACCAGCTTTGGTTAAGGCTTAGTGTAATTGAAAGACCATTTTCAAAGTCAGAAAATTTTTCAAGACCATTTTACCTTGTCTTGGCAAGATTTGACGGTCTGCTATCCATTTCCAGATACTATGTAACTTGTCAGTGGTTGAGGCACTGTCAGTTCCTTGCCCAAAGGCCAGTTTTGTCAAGAAGAAAACAAGCTCCAAGTGGAGAATGCTCAACATTTTCTTGGGAATAGATTGGTGCTGTCAGAAGCAATCATATCTCATGTCAACAGAACCCTAAATTATTTAAATACCATGTTCCTCAGATCCTTGAAGTGGTTGAAGAATACCTATCTAGACAGAATACAACCTCTATGTATCTAAAGAACCTAATTGATCTAACTGAATGTACAACAAACATGAACAACTATTGACTATAATAATATAAAATATACTCTAAAAGTTGTATCAATATACAAAATGTCCTAAACTGAGGTTGAAACATGCATATAAAAAATCTGACAAAATAAGTTTGTATATACGTACAAATAATGTAAACAAAAGTAACAAATATAATTTGAACTTGTATCAATATACAAAACTATACCAATGTAAATTATCTATAAATAATAGCTCACAAGTATTCACTCTATTACCCACTATTACTATCCCACTCTTTTTTTGAACAAACATAGTTTTCACCCGAACCTTCTATCTAGTACAACAACCCCTAAACAGTGTTTCCAACCCTATGGACAAACTTTTTTGAGGATAGGGAGCATCGTCTTCTAGAATTGCTTCTGCTGTCATGGGAGCAAAGTTTTCTTAATGGGATCCTGCAAAAATTAAGTGGTGGTTAAGTTCCAAAAATACTGTCTAGTATAGTTGCAAACGATTTATGAGCAGTCAATAAGTTTTTGTTTTGTTTGTTTGTTTTTCAAAGTTCTCATTTGGAGTACTGGCCAGAATATGAGAAGGTACACTGTTTCAGCAGCTGTCTTATATTAGGGTTGTCTACATCACGATGTCATCTCAATTAGGTGGAGTGGTTGCTGTAGAGCCCCATCTTATTCCTGGAAACTTCAAAGATTACTGCAGGAAAAGACTCTGTAGGAAAATCTATTGTTCATCATAGAAATCTTAAACATTATTTATATAAACATATACAGACAAATATTTTCAATGAAAGGTATGATAGAGACAAAAATAGATATGAAGAAAATATTTTTTAACTCTTTTTTCTTTCTATCCCATATCATATGGCTCTTGACATGAGACAGAAACTCTGAATTTTTCTTTTAACAACATGTTTGGATTTAGAGAAGGACAGAACCATTGTCCAACTCCAAAACCAGCTCTATATATTCATAAATATATATATACATACATATATATATCACAGTTACCTGATCTCATAAATTGGATTTCTTTTTCTCGATGATCCTTAGTGCCTAGTTAATTTTCCTTCTGTCAGTATCCAAATATCCAGGGTCTCTTGAATTTTTGAAGAGGAGTATTTACCTGCACAGACAAGAACAGAACCCTGCCCCACCCTTATGAGGTTTCCTTACCACCTGTATGGTTGTCACTGTTGTGGATGAACTGTCATTTCTCTGTTTCAATATGTTTCACCTTTTCAAATGAATCTTTATTAATTTTGGTGGTATCTATAATTTTTCTTCTCCTGTGGAAACAAGAGCAAAACCCTTTCCCCAACGTAGCACATCTCCTGGTTTCTATTGTGAGCACATCCTTGAAATAAACTGGTTGATTTAACTTAGAAGATTTTTCTATTATCCAATGTCTCTCTGTTGCTGTTGTCCCTTTCTCGTTAGCGTTAAGAAAATTCAAGGTTAATAAAGCATTGGGCAACAATGTCCTGACACCGGCAGCTCTGGTTGTTGGTCTCAGTCATACTGCAGATGAGGGCTCCAGATATAATGTTTTATATTTATTTTGATTTCTTGGCAACAAATGAGGGTGAGCTATATATGCACACATGTGGTGTGTGTGTGTGTGCATGTGTGCTTGAAAAACATACAAAATTTGCCACTAATATAGCCTTTGTGGATTACCAATTTTTAACGTTTTCCCAATTTGTCATTATTTACTTATTTATCATAAGGATCAGCATCTGTTGTGGAATATTCTTTTACTCTGTGCAAAGTTGTGTCACTATGACTGGCTTAATAACAAGCTAAACAGCCAATATCTAGGCAGGATATGGGGGGCAGATAGAATGCTGGGCAGAAGAAGGGCAGAGTTGTTAGTCCAGAGGGAGAAGCCAGCTAGATGCAGAATGAGTAGGACACACAGCTAAAAGCCACATGGTAGAATGCAGATCAATAAAAATATGGATTAATTTAAGTTATAAGAATAGTTTGCCGGATATTTGGTTTGGTGGCACATGTCTTTTATCCCAGCACTCGGGAGGCAGGGACAGGAGGAACTCTGTGAGTTTGAGGCCAGCCTGGTGTACAGAGTGAGTTCCAGGACAGGCTGCAAAGTTGCAGAAAAACCCTGTCTCAAAAAAAAAAAAAAAAAAAAAGAACAGGAGAATTCTGGGTCGGCAGTCATGACCCAGCCACAGAACCAAAATTTTTCAGTGCCCATAAAAATCCCAGCAAAATTCTTTAAAGACCTCGAAAGAATGGTACTCAACTTCATTTGGAAAAACAAAACCCCGAATAGCCAAAACAATCCCGTACAATAAAAGAACTTCTGGAGGCATCACAATCCCTGACTTCAGACCCTACTACAGAGCTACAGTAATGAAAACAGCCTGGTACTGGCATAGGAACAGACAGGAGGACGAATGGAACCAGATCGAAGACCCGGATATCAATCCACACATCTTCAAACACCTGATTTTTGATAAAGAAGCAAAAAAAAAAAATCAAATGGAAAAAAGAAAGCATATTTAACAAGTGGTGCTGACATAACTGGATATCAACATGTGGAAGAATGAAAATAGACCCATATCTATCACCATGCACAAAACTCAAATTCCAAATGAGTCAAAGACCTCAACATAAAGCCAACCACACTGAACCTTATAGAAGAGGAAGTGGGTAGTACACTTGAACCCATTGGCACAGGGAAACCACTTTTTAAATACAACCCCAGTAGTACAGATACTGAGAGCAGCAATTAATAAATGGGACCTCCTGAAACTGAAAAGCGTCTGTAAAGCAAAGGACACGGTCAACAAGACAAAATGACAGCCTACAGAATGAGGAAAGATCTTCACTTCACATCAGATGTCTGATCTCCAAAATATACAAAGAACTCAAGAAATTGGATACCAAAAGATCACATAATCCAACAAAAAAAAATGGAGTACAGACCTAAACAGAGAACTCTCAACAGAGGAATCTAAAATGGCTGAAAGACACTTAAGGAAATGTTCAACATCCTTAGTCATCAGAGAAATGCAAATCAAAACAACTCTGAGATTCCATCTTACATCTGTAAGAATGGCCAAGATCAAAAACACTGATGACAACTTATGCTAGAGAGGTTGTGGGGAAAAGGGAACACTTTTGCATTGCTGGTGGGAATTCAAGATGGTACAACCCCTTTGGATGTCAGTGTGGCAATTTCTGTTCAACATCCTTAGACATCAGAGAAATGCAGATCAAAACAACTCTGAGATTCCATCTTACACCTGTAAGAATGGCCAAAATCAAAAACACTAATGACAACTTATGCTGGAGAGGTTGTGAGGAAAAGGGAACAATCCTGCATTGCTGGTGGGAATACAAGCTGGTACAGCCCCTTTGGAAGTCAGTGTGGTGATTTCTCAGAAAATTACGAAACAACCTTCTTCAAGACCCAGTAATACCACTTTTGGGTATATCTCTAAAGGGTGTTCAATTGTGCCACAAGGACATGTGCTCAACTATGTTCATAGCATCTTTGTCATAGCCAGAACCTGGAAACAACCTAAATGCCCCTTGACCAAAGAATGGATAAGGAAAATGTGGTACATTTACACAATGGAGTACAACATAGCAGAAAAAAATAACGACAGCTTGAGTTTTGCAGGAAAATGAATGGAGCTAGGAAACATCATTTTGAGTGAGGTAACCCAGACACAGAAAGACAATTATCACACGTACTCACTCATAGGTGATTTTTAAACATAAAGCAAAGAAAGCCAGCCTACAAACCACAATCCCAGAGAACTTAGACAACAATGAGGACACTAAGAGAGACTTACATAGATCTAATCTACATGGGAAGTAAAAAAAGACAAGATCTCCTTAGTAAATTGGGAACATGGGGACCCTGGGGGAGGGGTGAAGGGGATGGGAGAGGCAGAGAGGGGAGCAGAGGAAAATGTAGAGCTCAATAAATATCAATTTAATAAAAAGATTTTTCAGGAGGCCTTACTTGATCTAACCTGATTTTTATTAGTCCAGAATGAATCCACAGCTTCTCATTTTGTGTGGAAATAAAAGCAAAACTTCTCCATATTTTTTGACTTAAACTTTGAAGTTAAGGCATTTTCAAAATATTTAAGTTGAATTAATCCAGCAGCATTTAAAACCAAATGTCTTTTAGCAGCTGTTGCTACTTTCTCAGCATTCAAACAATTCAAAGACAATGCAGTACATATAGTATCTAAAACAAAACTCAGCCAGGGCAGATGGGAGTCGGGAGCGCTAGTCCCGAACCCAGGTGGTAGGTTTGGGTCCAGCTCTGGCCTGTGCTGGTGGTTAAAAAGCCTCAGACAAATGGCTTTTTCTGTGAATTTGTACCCCAAAAGTTTGGTGCCAAATGTAGCATGATTAATAAAAACCCAGGAACAGACATTGAGCTCAACCTGAAGGTCAGAAAAGCAAAGCAGCCAGCCACTGGCTCTTATCTTTACCTCAGTCTGAAAGGGCGATCCTGCCTCCAGGAATCTCAGGATGAGACTGAGACTGAGAGCTGCCCCCTCCTAGTTCTGATATTAATGGTGTGCACTATTTCCACCTGGTTTTTATGGCAAGCTAGTGTGGCTGCTGGGATTAAAGATGTGTGGCTGTTTTACTTTTCTGATCTTCAGGCAAGCTTTATTTATTGAAATACAAATGAAATGCCACTACACAGAACTCTGTGTTCACCTAACATAAGAATGCAATCTTTTCAAGAATATGTGAGACATTTACAAAGATCATTTTCTCAGACAATAAATAAATTCAACAAATTCTCTCTCCAATTATGAAATAATGAATTCAGAAACTAAAAATAAAAATAGTTATAGTTATTTAAAAATATACGAAAGTGTATAACACAATATTGGAAGACTAAATAACATTTTTTAAAAAAAATTTTAAGGATGGCAAGATGACTCAGCAGGAAAAGGCACTTGCCCCTAAGTCTGAATCCCTGGGACCCAGAGGTTGGAAGAAAAGAACAGACCCCTGGAAATTGCTTTCTGACTTCCATACATGAATCACGGAAAGGAGAACCAGCTCTCAAAAGTCGATTTCTAGCTGCACACAAACCTCCTTTGCACCCTCATCCACACTCAAACAAGCACCACCCACAAACAATAACAATAGTAATAAGAATATGTTTTACAAAGAAAACTGAAAGATATTTAAGATGAATTACTAATGAAGTGCTACATAGCCAAATTAGTGTATCATTTAAGAAAAATGTTAAGCCCAGCGGTGGTGACACACACCTTTAATCCCAGCTCTTGGGAGGCAGAGGGAAGTGGATCTCTGTGAGCTCCGGGACAGCTTGTTCTACAGAGTGAGTCCCAGGACAGCCAGAGCTGTGCAGAAAAACCTTGTCTCGAGAAGAAAAAAAAAAAAGTTAGAAGGAAATTCATATTTTCAAGCAAATTTATTAGGGCTTTATTTTACTTTATTTTATTTTGTCATGTTCTTTAGCCTCCTCATCATTTTTCTCAGGGTGTTTCTTTAGAGCATTTGTGTTCCAGGACACCTGGAGCGGAGTCACGGAATCTTGGGGACTTTGGTCCTCAGCTTCTAGCCTTCTTTAAGAGCTTTCTCACAACGCATTGGCAGACATCATCTTCTTTAGAAAGATTGAAAAGCTTTCAGATGGTGTGAGCTCTTTGGGGTCAGAAGCACCAAGGCACAGCCCTGTCTGTCAGCCCAGAAAAGCCTTCTCACTGCGTCCCCGTGCAGCCGCCAACAAACCGCTTCCTCTCTCCACCCTCTGCGGTCTACAACAAGAATGGCCCTGATTCAATAACAGGCACACTTTGCCGTGGGTCAGGACTTCCAACTTGTCTCTTGGGAAAACCCTGCTTGTCGTTCCTGCCACTGACTGAGCCCACACAACCCTTCCGCTCTTCACAAAGCATCAGCAGGTCCTTCTGCCACCGTGCACTTCTCAGAGAGAATCGTGCTCACCATCCGTCTCCATGGGTTTCTGACTGCTGGCAGCCAGACAGAGACACTCAGCTTCATCAGGACACAGCCTCGTCTAGGGCATTTTCTTTAAAGACTTGCATGTTTTTTGCAAGATTGATGAAGGAAAAAAGGGGAAATACTGAATTGAACAAAATATAGATCCCAAAGTAATAATATAAATATAATATAGATAACATATAGTTTATAATATATACATATAGATATAATAGATTAGAAAATAATCATAAGATCATTAGTGGCTCTACCCTAATACATTTTATTGGCAAAATGAAATGGATAACTTTCTAGGAAAGAAATATAAAATCAGTACAAGTAAAAATTTGAATAAGTTGATAAACACTGAAGAGATTTAAAAGATAATCATAAAAAATCTAAGTAAAAAGACTTGAATTTGGTTGATTTAGTCTACCAAATTTTAAAAGAATATTTTCATAATTAATTCTTATTCAAGTTTTCCCTGATAATAGAAAAGAGGAGGGTCATGCTAAAATCCCATCACTGAAGGGATCAGGCTGAATGATTATGAATTCAAGGCCAGCTTGAGCTGTGTAGGAGAGCTTGAAAAACAAAGTCACTGAGTTCATTTTATGAGACCTGTGTAATCTCGATGCTGAAATCAGATAAGGACATGATAAGAAAAGAAAATTACAGGCCACTTTTACTCATGGATGTAGATGTAAAATTTTCAAAACAATAACTGAATCCTGATCAAATAAGATTTATCTCAGAAAGCAAGCCTGGTTCAATATGTGATCCTTACACCAACTAATTCAACTCATTATTAGAAAAGAAGGTTACATCATCCCCTCAAATGATGAAGAAATTCCGAGAAAGAAGTGAAGGAAATGTTCTAACTTTGCGAAGGCAACATGTCAGAGCCTCTAAAGCCATTCCGCCTAGAAGAGAAGCTTTGAGTGGAAGGCAAAGGCGAGAGGATCGTGTGCAGAGCCATCCTCCGCCAGTGTCAGAAACACAAGGGTCGGAGGGGAGAATGGACTCCACAGAGCTCTCTCTGATCTTCATATACACACTGTGATGCAGCTACCCCACATACACACCATACACACCATGAATATGCAATAATAAAAAGAAGAAAGGTAAGAGTTAAAGATAAAAAACATTGTACTTTTGCAGACCATGTGATCATCTTTGTAGAAAAAGTAGCACAGTCAAGTAAACCACTAAAAACAAAAAAAAAACCAATAAACTTCTCAGTGAAGTCACAGAATAAAAGAACAACTTATAAAATTAATATAATTTTTCCATAGGAGGAATGAAGAAATAGGTCCTTGAGCTAAGTCTTAAGGTATGTTTTTATAAGCCCCACCAACCAAGAATGGATTTGACCTTCATTAAAGGGTTGATTGAGAAGGAGGACTTACAGAAGAAGGAGGAAGATGAGGGAGGAGGAAGAAAAAGAGTAAAGGAAGAAGGGAGGAGAGAGGAAGGATAGGGAGGGGGGACAGAAGAAGGAGGAGCAGAGAGTAGAGAACTCCAGTGGCTGCAAACTCAGTCTAACCTGTCATAAGAGCAAGTGTGACTGTCTCTGCCCCAGAGCAACCACAATCATCTAGTAAACACACTTTAAAAGCCAGGGTACTCCTCACAATAGCAACAAAAATATAGAATGTTTAAGAAGTAGTTACATAAAGAATCTGTTAATTCAAAGAATGTCCAAAGTGAAGTTCAACAATTCTTTCCAATGAGTCAGACAAGATTGTTCTAAGATTTATATGCAAGCAGGAACAACAAATGGGCTTTATAAAACCCAAGAAAGGAGACTCACCTTAGTAACAATAAAATGCCATGGTAGTGTATTTACGAACAGGCAGACTGACCAGGGGAACAGAAAGGGACTTCAGAGCTCCACCTCTGCAAAGGCTAAGGTGTTGATATAGAAACAGAACCAAACAGGGAGTTTCTTAAAGCGGATTTTAAAAAAAAAAAAAAAAAAAAAACCAAACTCAATTACATTGAAATTAGCAATTTCTGTTTATCAAAGGATTAATTTAGACCAAGTTTTTGAAAAAGCAGAAGCTGGAGAAGACACGAAGAAATACTTATCTGTATATGTAAACACAATACTAGAAGTGAGGATGGGGTGAACAAGGAGAACAAAACGAAACAAGGAAAGTCCACCAGCTCTCTTGTGGAGGACATGGCAGGATCAGACGCGAATCCCTCTGCTGTGGGTCCACATGGGGAAACACCGTCTCCTCAAAGCACTAAGAGTGCAATGCTTTCCACTCATGCAGAAATCATGATAATTTTACGTACAATGTACCTGCACAAATCCATATGCGTGTCTAGTGTCTACAACGACCAGAAGGGGGTACAACGTCTCGAGGAACGTGAGCCACCATTCCGGAGCTGAGGCCTCTGGTAGTGCTCCTAACCAATGAGCCGTCTCTCCAGCTCCCAAGATTTTTTTTGTATTGTTGTTTTTTGAAATAGGATCTGATGAACTTCTGATCTTCGTTCCTCTTCCTCCCGAATGCTGGTGTCAGCACACCTGGCTGGTGTGGCTCCAATCCGAAGCTCTGTGTGTGTGCCTAGTGAGTGCTCTCCACCGTGCCACAATCCAAGGTCCTCATCTAACTTTTGGTTTGTAGCTTTCCAAGTACATTTAGACTTATATGGAAAGTTTTGGTTTTGCTTGTTTGTTTTTACTGTTCTTTTCATATATAAAAAGAGTAGACAAGTTGAGTAAGGCATTCCTAGAACTTTGATACTTAGACTCCAACTCTTGAGGATTACTTTCTAATGAGAAACTTCAGTGCACATGGTGGTCTTATCAAAATGTTCTCAGAAATGTTAGTGATGTGGCATTGGAGGTAGCTGGGTGGTTAAGAACATGTACCACTCTTCCACAGATTCCCAGCATCCACAGCCAGTGGTTCACAGGCATCTGATGCCCTCTCCTGGACTCTGTCAGCACTTACATTCACATGCACATACCACACAAAGACAAACACAAAGACTAAAATGTAAAAATAATAAAATAAATAAATAAATGTTTTTTATTCAATAATTGTGCCGCCCATGCTGGTCTTAAACTCCTAAGTTTGTGTGGTGTTCAGCCTGAAGGTTCAAGTTCTGTTGACAGACGTGACAGCAAGCATCTCTAACCACTGAACCATCTTGCTGACTCAATTTTAATGTGTTTTAATGACTGAATTATGACAAATACCTCAACTTCCTCAGCTTCAAGGACACAGCTCGGAAGCAGTTCTTGTCTTCCTGAGCACTTTCCAGCCAATGTGGGGCACCAGTTGCCTCAAAAGCACATCCACAGTTAGCTACCTCCTCTTCTCCACTGTCTTACCAATGCTCTCAGAACCCCTGCCCTGGTAAACTATCTCTACTTCCATCCCAGTGTCCAATTCTGGGGAGAACCACCTGGGTGCGAGTTTATTTCATCCAAGGACCTGGTAGCATTTGGCCATCATATCCTCCCCTGTATGAAGCTCTTCCCTGGGGTCTGACCCTGAATGCTGCTGTCAGTTTTCTTATTGAAAGCTCTCAGGCTGGCCCTCCCCTCCCCAAGTCACCACCTCCACCTTTTCTGCTGTCATAGTGGTTCCTCTTCCCTGCTGGGCTGGACAGAATGAGGAAAAATTATCTATATGGAGCCTGTCCCTGTGGAGAAGAGGTGTGTTCACAGTTATGTATACGGAGCCTGTCCGTGTGGAGAAGAAGTGTGTTCACAGTTATCTACACGGAGCCTGCCCATGTGGAGAAGAGGTGTGTTCACACATTGAAGGAAAGCCATTAAGTGCAACTGAATAGCATGGAATGGACAGGTAATTTGATTTCCTAAAACTTAAATTTGATGATCAAGGACTCAGATATGGTCAAGATGCCTCACCACACTGGTAGAGACTGGGTAGCCCACTGTAATGCTGATTTCTCTACTTAGTTATCAGAAGGCATAAAATAGCTGTCAAGCCATTGAGCATTTTCAACTGAAAACTGGGAGAAAATCTTGTAACACTACAAGGCTTCTTGTCCTGTTTTCTGCAACTGTGCCTTGGCCTAACAACAGAACTATGTTCCATAGCCACTGAGACACTTTGCCATGTGGAAGGTGCAGACCACCACAGGCCTCCAGATAAGCAAACACATGGCTGCTTACAGGATACAAAGGTCCTGGGCTCAGGGCCTTTTGTCATGACCCTGTTAGCTTTGTTGCAGTTCTAATTGTATACACACAAAGACAGTTTCATAAAGGAAACATTTTTTCTAACAGAAGAGGTAATATATCAAACATACTTAGTTACAAGACTCTTATTAAAATTAAAATTGAAAGCAAATGTGCTTTTGTTCTAATGATTCAATTACATAAAAGGAAACAAAATTAAAAGCACACAATGTTGTATTGCTGCACCTATGCCAAGGGCAGGGTTGCTGATATTAAACAAGTGATTGTGATCACTCATGATGTTGAAGATAGGGCTGTGAGGCTTGTGAGGCCAAAGGCCTAAAGTGCTATCGTCAGAGCTGCAGGCCGACCTAGCCTATGCTGCACTCACACTGATGGCTTGTCTGCATGCGCCATAGTTAACAAAATGTGTTTATTCCAAAATTTTCTGTTTAAAACAAAATGAAAACAGACACGTTTGCATTTTATCCCATCAGGGAATAGAGTTTCGGTGAACACGTGGAGCTTTGGTGACATCTTTATCAGCCCTCATAAACCTTGATTGAATACACAGTGATAAGACCTGTTTAAACTGTCCTCTTCCAGACAGCAGCCTTGGAGGCAGCAGCAGCCCTAGCAACAGCAGCGGGAAAAGAGGCCTCTTCAAACCATGAAGTGCAAGCCTGTTAAACTCCCTACAAGTGCTGTACTGGGATGAGGATGGAGACCTAATTCCTAGGGGCCTCTGGGAACACTCCAGGGCCTGTGGGAGTACCTGGAGTGAGGAAATGGCTGGAGGAAATCAGAGACTTTAGCTTTGATATCTGCAAGCACAGAGAACTCAAGAGGGGCCTTGCAAAAGATGTGGGCATGGTGGACTCTGGTTTTCTTTCTACCAGCATCATAATGAGAGGTATAGGCATCTTGGACCAGGGAGGCATGGGTTTCTCCATTAGGCTCGAGTCTGGTCCATTTGTAGGATTTGCGTTTTGCTCTAGTGACTGCTTCATCATGATTTGCTACTTCAGATCCGTGTGCTAGTCTGCCTGGCTGACCTAGAGCCAACAAAGCTATTCCTCACAGCCTGTAGGAGTCACGGCTGCTGACAGAGAAGTCTCTCTGTGTTTAGGCAGGTCTCAGAAGTCACACCCAGAGAAGATCAAGGCTCCTGGTTCTAGTCCTGGCTACTGTCCCCTTCAATTAAAAAGGAGACAAATGGATTTGATAGGCCTTCCAAGTCTTGGGTTTGTTTTGTTCATTCAAAGAAGTTGTTTTGTTTGTTTTGAGAGTTGTCTTAGGGTTTCAATCACTGTGAAGAGACACGATAACCATAGCAACTCTTAAAAAAGAAAAGCATTTAATTGGGACTTGCTTATAGTTTCAGAGGTTTAGTCCATTATCATCATGGTGGGACGAGCTGGTGTGCAGGCAGATGTGGGGCTAGACAAGGAACTGCTAGATATTGCTATGCAGACGGGAAGTAGACTGAACACTCGGAGTAGCATGAAGAAAGGAGACCTCAGAGCCCAGCCCACAGTGACACACCTCCTCCAACAAGCCCACACCCACTCCAACAAGGCCGCATCTAATAGTGCCACTCCCTTTGGGGGGTATTTTCTTTCTAACCTCCACAGGAGTGATTTATTTTTTAATTCTGTTTATTCATTATTTGTGTGTGTGTATGATGATAATGTGTACAAAGAACATGTGAGTACGGATGCAAATGTGTGCCACAGAGTCAGGGTCCAGCCTTGACGAGGTTTACACATTCCAGGGTAGGATGCATGGATTAGAAACACCAAGTAAATGCTAAGTAGACTAAACAGAGATATGAAAGAAAAAGACAGAGACACAGAATAGAATTGGGAGGGCAACCTCATGGAATACTGAATTTGCCAGTGTTTATTTTTTATATGCTTATATACCCCAATCCATAAAAAGGGGATGAAGGCAAAAGACTGCTTTAATATGACAAAAAGAACAAATAAGGCAATTACCTCTTCAATACCTGAAGCACCAGGCAACTATACTGTTAAGTATTCTGTTTGTTTGGGCAGGACATGCAGCAACCACACCTTAGGCCAAGTGTCCTGTAGGCAGCCACTCCCTGGGTCAAACCTCCTTGAAGGAGCTGGAATGTGTCTGAATGCTGACTTTTGTTCATGGTGGAATATATCCATCTCTGTGGGCCATCTTAATACCCAAAACACCAAGTAATCACACCCTAAGTCAAGATATCTTATTAGTGGCCACACTAAATCAAACCTCTTGTCAATAGCCTTGAAGGAGCAAGAGTAGGCCTGAACTCTCTGACCTCCAGTCAAGGTGGAGCAGACCCACTTCTGTGGGCTCCTACATATTCCTCCCTTTTTAATTTATTTATAAAAGCCTGTGCTTCTGCTATAGGACAGACAACTGTGCCTGTCTTAGGCCATCTTCTTCCATATTCCAGACTTACTTGATGTGGGAGTGTCATATATCAATCTGTTGATTTCATTGGTTAAGTAATAAAGAAACTGCTTGGCCCTCATAGGTTAAAACATAGGTGGGTGGAGTAGACAGAATAGAATGCTGGGAGGAAGAGGAAGTGAGCTCAGATGCAGGGCAGCTCCTCTGAGAGACAGACGCCATGCTCTTCTCTCCAGAGCAGATGCGATGAAGTTCTGACCCAGGATGGACGTAGGCTAGAATCTTCCCGGTAAGCGCACCTTGGGGTGCTACACAGATGATTAGAAATGGGCTAAATTAATATGTGAGAATTAGCCAAGAAGAGGCTAGATATAATGGGCCAGGCAGTGCTTAAAAGAATACAGTTTCCGTGTAATTATTTCTGGTGTAAAGCTAGCCGTGCAGGAGCCGGGCAGGACGAAAAGCAGGCCCGCAGCTCCATACTACACTTACCTGCCATCAGTACATACATTCTGCCGTGCATGTCCTGTCTTAGAATGCCTGTAGGGAAACAGATCTCATCTGTCATTGGGGGGGGGTTAAGGGAGGGTGTGCAGCTAGGCACTCTGAGACAAATTTTCATCAAGAGTGTTCACAAACAACTAGCTAATCATAAGCAAGAAGACAATGTTTTGTGACATGTGCTCCCATGGCCATAATAGCTACTGATAAAGGATTAGAGGATGCCTGAGATGGGATGATCTTTTTAAAATTTGCCTAGGATATCCTTAATAATTTTTAGCTGCATCAAATCCAAACTAGTCATATTAAATATACTAAATCTAAGAACAGCATCATGTCAAATTTTTCTAACCAATAATATACTTATAGTAAATCAAAGTGTTGCAAACATTACCAGGTCAATACCATAATTCTAGTATGAAAATAATAAACACACGGTTTGTCAATCTCAATTCTCTTAAATCCTTTCTAATCAAAAGACAAGAAAGGTTTCTGTGATGGGTGATTTATGAGTCTTTTTCCTCTCTTGTAGTCCAAATGCATTGCTGCTTCCAACTTTCAAAGATAAGTTCAAACTGTCCCAGTCTCTGAGTAGCAGCAAAAACTTTTACACCATTTCTCCTCACTTTCTGCAGAGGGCTTCAGTCACGCATTGCCTCCATAATAGAGCTCCCTTGCTCTAAAAGTCTCTTTCACCCAGTGGAGAAATTTCTGAGGTCCCAGTTCTCCAGTCCTTTATTTCAACAGCAGATTGAACACCATACTGGCAAAGTTAACTTCTGTGGCCCCAAGATATGGTGTAGATACACAACCAGACACTCAGTCAGCATTGTTGGTCTGGCTCCAAAGTAAACAGGACTCACTAAGATCTGGAAATTTTTGTAGCAGGTCTATCAGGAAAGCAGGAATCATCAACCATCACAAGCTCATTCCCTTCTTAGACTGCAGCATGATGACATCAGAGGGTCAGGAGCACAGGCTCAGCAGTCTCACTCCAACTCCTCTGGGAAGGCCTCCGTAGCTACTGAGTCATCAGGGCTGGACAAGATGACACCAGATGAGATGCTCAGGAAGGCACTAAGCTTCATTCTCCTGTGAAAACACACAAACATGCTCTCGGCCCCATATTAAAACAGGATTTGGTCCTTTCCATCATAGTCTGAAGGTATAATTCTCCCCTTATTTATTTTTTGAAGTTGTGTTTTCAAAGCACAGGCAACAGGAAGTAGACCGAACACTCTGAGTAGCATGAGGAAAGGAGACCTCAGAACCCACCCCCACAGTGACACACTTCCACCAACAAGCTCACACCCACTCCAACAAGGCCGCATCTAACAGTGCCACTCCCTTTGGGGGCCATTTTCTTTCTAACCTCCACAGGAG
The DNA here is from genome assembly GCF_950005125.1 of Chionomys nivalis. Taxonomy (NCBI): domain Eukaryota; kingdom Metazoa; phylum Chordata; class Mammalia; order Rodentia; family Cricetidae; genus Chionomys; species Chionomys nivalis. The sequence continues at coordinate 70,503,417 of NC_080099.1, forward strand.
TGATTTATTTTTTTATTTCTGTTTATTCATTATTTGTGTGTGTGTGTGTGTATGATGATAATGTGTGTATAAAAAATGTGTGAACACAGATGCAAATCCGCACCACAGAGTGTCCCAAGGACCGCTCTAAGGAGCCCATTTTCTCCTTTCATGTGGAGTTCTAGGGATGGAATGCAGGCATAAGATTTCCAGCTCTTTTTCTCCACTGAGCTATCCTGCCAGCCCTGATTTTTATTTTGTTTTTGTTCTTTGGGGTCTTGTTTTTATTTTTGGTTTGGCTTGGGTTTTTTTTTTGTTGTTGTTGTTGTTGTTGCTTTTCTTTGGATTTTTTGAGACAGGCTCTTGCTATGTATCCCTGACAAGGCTGGTGCTATATACAGTTCAGGCTGGCCTTAAACGTGCAGCAAACCTGTCTGAGCCCCTGAGTCCCGGAGTCATATTTGGCTGTTACGTTTACAGTGCTTTAAAAAGTAATTTGTAAGATTACACATTAACTGACTTGGTTGTGGTAACCATGAAAACTACATTCATGTACATCAAAACACTCTGCCTAGCACTTAAACTATGCCTAATATTTTAAAATTGTAATTAATTCAAATGACTTCATGGAAAAGCATTTTCCATATTCCCCAAAGATCCTTGGGCCCCCAATATTTTTAAATAAAATTTACTTTGCATGATGAGCTATCAGAACCAAAAATGTAGCATGTCATTTCCTACATCAATAAAATATAGGTTTTCACAATCACCTCTGACAAGCAGATGACAATAAATTTCCCCACTCTGCTCTCCCCCACTGGGCTTGCAGGGAGTGCAGAGTCTGAGCTCCAAAGTGTCCTCCTGCAGGGCAACCCCTCAAGCTTTGGCATGGTAGTCAGAGATTTAGAGCTGGGGAGTTCTGTCCTGTGGGAAACACCTGGCCTCTGGGATGTTATATGCTGGAGGACAGTGAGGGTGGGGGAGTGAAACCTGTATTCTCAGGTGCATTTGCAAAGGAACTCGGCTCTTTCAACCCAGGAGGTAAAGAGCAAAGAAAGTTCACCTCTAGGAAATGAGTCCGTTTCTCTTCTTTTTTCTTTTTCTTTAATTTCTTTTTTAGTGTGCCTGTGTGAATGTGTACAGTTACTGATGGTTGTGATCCCCTGATATGGGTGCTGGGGACTAAAACTGCATCTTCTGGAAAAGCAGTACAAGTCCTAACCCTGAACCATCACTCCAGACCCTGGAATACTAATCTTTGAGATGGTGACTCCATATTTAAGTCCTATAAGTTGCTCTCTAACTTATACATGTGGTGCCTCCCAACCTACATGCATGCATACATACATACACACACAATATATAATAAATAATAGCCCTAAATATAAACACATCAAAAACAACTTTTGCAAAGGTTGTGGCCAGTTGGTAGAGTGCTTGTCTGGCATGTATTGGGTCCTAGGCTCAACTCCTAACTTTTCTGAACAACTATGCTGGAGATGTATCACATGTGAAATGCTTCCCAGCACTTCACTCTACCCTCTTATCTATGCACCACAATTACGTTTAATACTCTCTGCTTTTCTGTTGGTTCATTCTACTTTTTAAGATGTGAGTCAGCGGAGTAAAATTAGCTCTGTAGCTGAGAATGACCTTGAATTCCTGATTCTCCTGCTTCTCTACGCAAATGCTTGGATCACACCATCCACTACATCCAACTTTGCTTTTCTTCACCCTCCATAAAGAAGGAATTTTGTAACTCTAGCCTTTGAGAGATAAAGACAAGAGAATCACTACAATTAAGAGGGCAGCATGGTCTACACAGTAGCTCCAGGCCAATCAGGGCTACTAGTGAGACCCTCTGCCAAGGACAAAAGACAAAAGGAAATTTACATACACAAAACAACCAAGTGATAAAACTAAAATACTGAAGTAAGGTGGCGATTCTGGGCTAGGAGATGTGACAACCTTGCGCTCATCAATACCCTATGTGCTTTCAAAAGTGAAATGAGCACTGAGTTCCATGGCTGTGGTGGGCTTTGGAAAGACTTGAGAAAAGCCCCTGAGTCCTGATGCCCACAGCAGCCTGACCTGTGGTGGTCTGAACAAGAACTGTCCCTCATAGGCTCATGTACTTGGTACCTCAGCTGGCCGTGCTGTTGGCAGGTGGAACTGTTAGGAGATGCAGGCTTGCTGAAGGAAGACATTCACTGGGGGTGGGCTTTGAAGGTTTATAACTTCACCCCACTTCCTGTTCTTTCTCTCTGTTCCTGTGTGTAATAAAAATGTGATAAATCCCTGGGCAGTGGTGGCGCACGCCTTTAATCCCAGCACTCGGGAGGCAGAGGCAGGCGGATCTCTGTGAGTTCGAGACCAGCCTGGTCTACAAGAGCTAGTTCCAGGACAGGTTCCAAAACCACAGAGGAAAATTCATAGAACTAAGTGCCTGCATAAAGAAAACAGAGAAAGCTCACATTGGAAACTTAACAGCACACCCGAAAGCTCTAGAAAAAAAGAAGCAGATGCACCCAGGAGGAGTAGAAAACTGGAAATAATCAAAATGAGAGCTGAAATCAACAAAATAGAAACACAGAAAACAATCCAAAGAATCAACAAAACAAAGAGCTGATTTTTTGAGAAAATCAACAAGATTGACAAACCCCTATCCAAACTAATCAAAAGGCAGAGAGAGAACATGCAAATTAACAAAATCAGAAATGAAAAGGGGGACATAACAACAGACACTGAGGAAATTCAGAGAATCATTAGGCCTTACTACAAAAGCCTGTATGCCACAAAATTGTAGAATGTAAAAGAAATGGACATTTTTTAGATAAGTACCAGATACCAAAATTAAATCAAGACCAGGAGAACAATTTAAATAGACCTATAAGTAGTGAGGAAATAGAAGCTGTCATAAAAAACCTCCCAACCAAAAGAAAGTCCAGGACCAGATGGTTTTAATGCAGAATTCTACCAGAACTTCCAAGAAGAGCTAATACTCCTTAATGTGTTCCACATAATAGAAACAGAAGAGTCATTGCCAAACTCTTTTTATGAAGCTACAGTTACCCTGATACCAAACCACACAAAGACTCAACCAAGAAAGAGAATTACAGACCAATCTCACTCATAAACATCAATGCAAAAATTCTCAATAAAATACTGGCAAACCAAATCCAAGAACACATCCAAAAAATTATACATTATGATCAAGTAGGCTTCATCCCAGAGAGGCAGGGTTGGTTCAACATACAAAAATCTATCAATGTAATCCATTATATAAAGAAACTGAAAGAAAAAGCCATATGATCATTTTAGTATATGGTGAAAAGCATTTAAAAAATTCAACACCCCTTTATGATAAAGGTCTTGGAGAGATTAGGGATACAAAAAGCATACCTAAATATAATAAAAGCAATATACAGCAAGCCCACAGCTAACATCAAATTAAATGGAGAGAAATCCAAAGCCATTCCACTTAAATCAGGAACAAGACAATGTAGAAGGAGCTGTGGGCTGTGTTCCTGCCGCCCGGCTCCTGGTTGCCTGGCTAGCTTATGCCCCAAAATAACAACACACAAACTGTATTCATATAAACACTGCTTGGCCCATTTCTATTAATGTGTGTAGCACCATGAGATGGTGACTTACCAGGGAGATTCTAGCCTACGTTTTTCTTGGGTCAGAGCTTCATTGTGTCTGCCCTGGAGAGCAGCAGCATGGCATCTGCCCTGGAGAGGAGAGAGGCATGGCATCTGAGCTCACTTCCCTTTTTCCCAGCATTCTGTTCTGTTTACTCCACTCACCTATGTTCTAACCTATCAGGCCAAGCAGTTTCTTTATTAATTAACCAATGAAAGCAACAGATATATGACACTCCCACATCAAGACAAGGCTGTCCACTCTCTCCATATATCTCCAATATAGTGCCTAAAGTTCTAGCAATAGCAATAAGGCAACATAAGGGATCAAGGGGACTCGAATTGGAAAGGAAGAAGTCAAACTTTCGTTATTTGCAGATGATATGATAGTGTACATAATTGATTCCAAAAACTCTACCAGAGAACACCTACAGCTGATAAATACCTTCTGTGATGTGGCAAGATACAAGATCAACTCAAAAAAATCAGTAGCCCTCCTATACACAAAGGATAAAGAAGAGGAGAGGGAAATCAGAGAAACATCACCTTTCACGATAGCCATAAATAAATAGCATAAAGTATCTTGGGGTAATACTAACCAAGGAAGTGAAAGATCTATTTGACAAGAACTTTAAGTCTTTGAAGGAAGAAATTAAAGATACCAGAAAATGGAAGGATCCCCCATACTCTTGGATTAGTAGGATCAACATAGTAAGAATGGCAATTCTACCAAAGACAATCTATAGATTCAATGCAATCCCCATCAAAATCACAACAAAATTCTTCACAGACCTCAAAAGAATGATACTCAACTTTATATGGAAAAACAAAAAACCCAGGATAACCAAAACAATCCTATACAATAAAGGAACTTCCGGAGGCATTGCCATCCTGACATCAAACTCTATTACAGAGCCACAGTAATGAAAACAGCTTGGTATTGGCATAAAAACAGAGACATTGACCAATGGAATAGAATTAAAGACCCAGATATTAATCCACAAACCTATGAACACCTGATTTTTGACAAAGAAGCTAAAATAATATAATGGAAGGAAGAAAGCATCTTTAACAAATGGTGCTGGCATAACTGGATGTCAACCTGTAGAAGAATGAAAATAGATTCATATCTATCACCATGCACAAAACTCAAGTCCAAATGGATTAAAGATTTTAATATAAATCTGACCACAATGAACCTGATAGAAGAGAAAATGGGAAGTAGCCTGCAATACATGAGCACAGGAGACCACTTCCTACATATAACCCCAGCAGCACAGACAATAAGAACAACAATGAGTAAATGGGACCTTCTGAAACTGAGAAGCTCTGTAATGCAAAGGACACAGTCATTAAAACAAAAAGGCAACCTACTGACTGGGAGAAGGTCTTCACCAGCCCCACATCAGACAAAGATCTGATCTCCAAAATATATAAAGAACTCAAGAAACTGGACATTAAAATTCTAAATAACTCAATTAAAAAATGGGGTACTGAACCGAACAGAGAATTCTCAACAGAAGAATTTCCAATGGCCAAAAGATACTTAAGGACATGTTCAACTTCCTTAGCTATCACGGAAATGCAAATCAAAACAACTTTGAAATACTATCTTACACCTGTCAGAATGGCTAAAATCAAAAACACCAATGATAACCTATGCTGGAGAGGATGTGGAGTAAGGGGAACACTCATCCATTGCTGGTGGGAATGCAAACTTGTGCAACCACTGTGGAAATCAGTGTGGCAGTTTCTCAGAAAATTGAGAGTCAACCTACCTCAGGATCCAGCAATACCACTCTTGGGAATATACCCAAGATATGCCCAATCATACTACAAAAGCATTTGTTCAACTATGTTCATAGCAGCATTATTTGTAATAGCCAGAACCTGAAAACAACCTAGATGCCCCTCAATGGAAGAATGGATAAAGAAAGTGTGGCACATCTACCCATTAGAGTAAAAAAACAATGACATCTTGAATTTTGCATGCAAATGGATGGAATAGAAAACACTATCCTGAGTGAAATAACCCAGACCCAAAAATATGAATATGGTATATATTCACTCATTAGTGGATTCTAGCCATAAACAGAGGCTATAGTTTGAGCCTATAGTTTGCAATCCTAGAGAAGCTAAGTAATAAGGTGAACCCAAAGAAAAACATATATAGATCCTCCTGGAAATTGGAAGCAGACAAGATCACCCGGCAAAAGTTGGGAGCATGGGGGTGAAGGTGGGGGAAAGGGAGAGGGGGAGAGAGAAGAGAAGGGTTGGGGAGAGCTGAGGAAGTGGGATGGTTGAGATGGAGGAAGGACGGATATGGGAGCAGGGAAGAGGCATTGTGGGGTTGGCAAGAGGCTTGACTCTAGAAGGGGTCCCAGGTGTCCACAGGGATGTCCCCAGCTAGGACCCTGGGCAGTGGAGGAGGGGGTGCCTGAACTGGCATTGTCCTGTAGTCAGACTGATTACTATCTTGAATATCACCACAGAACCTTCGCCGGTGACAGGTGGAGGTAGAGACAGAAACCCACATGGGAGCACTGGACTGAGCTCCCAAGGTCCAGTTGAAGAGCAGAAGGAGGGAAAATATGAGTAAGGAAGTCGGGACCATGAGGGGTTGGTCCACCCACTGAAACAGTGTGCCTGAGCTAATGGGAGCTCACCAAATCCAGCTGGACTTGGACTGAACAAGCATGGAATCAAACTGGACCCTCTGAATGTGGCTCACAGTTGGGACAGACTGAAAAGTCAATAATAAAGGCACTGGGATTTGTCTCTACTGCATATACTGGCTTTTTGACATCCTATTCTATTTGGATGCTCACCTTCCTAAGCCTGGATGGAGGGGGTAGGGCCTTGGACTTCCCACAGGGCAGGGTATCCTGCCTTCTTTTTGGACTGGAGGGGAAGGGGGAAAGGGAGAGAGGGAGCAGGAGGGAAGTGGGAGAAGGGGAGGAAGTGAAAATTTTGAATGGTAATATTTATAAAGTAATTTTTTAAAGTATTAGAGAAAAAAATTTAAAAAGAATCTGAAAATAACCAACTGGAGAGAAGGGTGTGGGAGAAGGAAATAGGTGAGGAGCAGGAAAAGGTCAAAGATAAGGCAGGAGAGGTCTGAAGAATCCAAAAGTAACCAATTAACCAAAAGAATGGGAGAAAGGAGACAGACGAGGGGCAAGATCAAAAACAGGCACAATTTGTGGAAGAGCAGTCCCAGGGGGGAGGAATAAGGCAGGCAGAGGCAAAGACAAAAAGGAAAGTAGATATTGTCTGTGACGAGGAGTGGCCGCCTCCTTATGCCCCCAGGAGCCCTGGAAAGGATAAAATGGGAGAGGGGTTTGGGACAAACAAGGGGGCTCCATCCTTGCCAGGAGGAAATGAATATATATTTGGGTAGGGCCAAACAGAGATAAAGAAAAGTTCAGGCCTCTGATCCTCCCTGGGTGGTCTGCAAACCTCCTGGGACAAGATTTGTAAAACCAAAAAAAAAAAAAAAAAAAAGATTTCTTAGAACAAATGGATGCCATTATTACCACTGACCACCTAGCTTTTTATGATGATAAAACTGATCAAGGTGTCATCAGGCAGACCCCTGACACCTGGATTCATCCCCAAACGTAGAGGCCATTGCCCCCAGGGTCTTCCCCCACTAGGTGGGCACCTGGTAAGCCAGTATGAATGGAGTAGTGGCCATTACCTGAACTTAAGATGCTCAAGGACATCACCAGAAATCTACTTAAAGAAGGATGGATAAGGCCCTCCATAAGATCCTATAACAGTCCTGTGTTTGTGATATGTAAGCCTAATGGAACCTGGAGAGTCTTACAGGACCTACAAGCAATCAATACCCATGTAGGGTTAGTAGGGGCCCCTTTAAGGGCTAACCTTGGGTCCCAGCAATCCCCACCCAGTTTCCCCTCACTGTAATTATCTAAATGACTGCTTCTTCTCAATCCCTCTTCATGAGGAGGATTGTGAAAGTCTGCCTTTTCTATTCCTACAGTTAACTCCTCTTGACCTGATAAGAGATATGAATGGGCTATTCTCCCACAGGGGATGGCCAATAGTCTGGCCTTTTGCCAACAATATTTGTATAGTATCCTTTCTCCCTATTTTGACAAAGATAATACCCTCCTATATGTTTATATGGATGATCTAATTATTGGGCATTTGGAGGAATCAGGCCTAACTCCCTGGGTAACCACTATTGTTGATATCTTTCAACATGTATTTAAATTAGCCACAAACAAAATACAAAAGGTACCCCCAGTTCATATATTGGGATATTAACATTCACTCAAGCCAAAGTGAATGGACCCCAATCAATCCTGCCTGAGCCTCTCACTTTATTGGGGTCACAGGAGATACTGGGAGAAATGAACTGGGTAAGGCCCAGTTGCCGGTAGAGACTGGATGACTAGATGTGTTACATGATCTTCTAAAAGGGAGGCAACCTTATGAGATCATTTCATTGCCCCCTGAGGGTCATCAGACACTCCCTGAATTTGTCAACGAGCTCCATCAGGCTTCTTTGGTGAGATATAATCCTAACATTCCAATCCAAGGCTGGATGTTGTTAGGGAAAAAGAGCATGCTGGCTGCCATTGTTCAGCAGTCACAACCACTAGAATGGGTACACACCACCCTGGGGGCACTCCCAGAGAATACTGTGTAGTCGATCAAATAGCTGATAAGATAATAAAAATCAGGGACACCTTCCTCCGACATTATAGACGGCAGGAAGAATGGGGTCACCTTTGTAGTTTTCCCTAGGGGGGACCAAGACAAAGATTACTAAAATTCTCCCTTGTGAGGGATCTGCTCAATATAAGGAAGTGATGACTCTACAAGAGGTCCCAGAACCCTGCAGCCTCTGTTCAGACAGCTCTTATGTGGTGAACCTACCGCCACACTTACCCTATGCCTATATCAGATTGGATGCTAATCCCATTTCTGCCCTGATGATACAACTTGCATTGCTCTTAGAAAAGGTAGGAAAAAAAACATACATTCAACATCTCAGAGGACACCAAAACCTCCTGGCCTCATTTCCCAAGGGAAGGCTGCTGCGGATGCTGTAGCTTTAGGGACCTGTCTCATGGAGGTCTCAACTCTGCCCACACAAAATGCTACCCAATTGCATGACTTAACTCATGTTAACTGGAGAGGACTCAAGTACCTATATCCCCAGCTCCCCACAACAGAAATAAAGAGAATTGTTCATACATGTAAGACTTGCCAACAGTTTCTCCATACCCCCCACCTTTACAAAGGCCAGGAGTGAACCCAAGAGGGTTAGGATCCAATATCATCTGGCAAACAGATGTAACACACTACCCTCCATTTGGCAAACTAAAATATATGTTGGTGACCATAGACACGTACTCTAAGGCATGCTAGACTACTGCCCACTCAGGGGAAAAGGCAACCCATGCCAAAAGCCACTTCTTAAAATGTTTTGCTATGTTGGGACTACCACAACAGGTCAAGACTGACAGTGGCCTCTATTTTATAAGTAAAACATTAAAAGAATTCTTCCAGAGATGGAATTTATCCCATACTACCGAGATCCCATACAACCCTCAGGGTCAAACGATTGTTGAAAGACATCACCAATATCTCAAAGAGGTCCTTATAAAACAAAAAGGAGAGAAGTCCCCCCATCTACAACGGCAAAAGGCATTATTAACCATCAATATTTTAAATTTTCAAAAATCAGATAAACAAAATAGATTCCAGAAACATTGGGGATCCCTACCAATGAGGCCCTGCTTAAAAGTTAGGTGGAAGGATCCTCTCACTAACCAATGGAGGGGCTCAGATCCCTTGTTGACACAGGGCTGAGGATATGGATGTGTCTCCCCAAACAGAGGGCAAACGCCTATATGGCTACCCGCTCATAACTTAAAGTTTCTTCCCTCCCCTCAAAACAATGGGGAAGATCAAGCTTGGTGTGGGAGGTCCTTCTGTCTATGTGTTGCTTTTATTGGTTAATGGATAAAGAACTGCTTTTGAGCCCGTGATAGGATAGAACAGAGCTAGGTGGGGAAAACTAAACTGAATGCTGGGAGGAAGAAGGCGGAGTTAGGGAGAAGTCATTGAGCCTCCGGAGACATACGCTAGGAACTTTAGTCAGTAAGCCACAGTCTCATGGTGATATACATATTATTAGAAATGGGTTAAACTAAGATGTAAGAGTTATCCAATAAGAAGTTATAGCTAATGGGCCAAGCAGTGATTTAATTAATACTGTTTCTGTGTGATTATTTTGGGGCTGAGCAGCTGGGAACCAACAAGTGGCTTCCTCCTACACAAAACAACCAATAAAGGAAGAAAGAGATTATAGTGGACAACCCTTAAATTCAAACACAAGAAAAGAAAAATAACAACTGCCCAAGGGAGACTGACCCTTGAGGAAAGTGTTGCCTGTTTATCTATTTCAGATGGCACTCCCAGTGGTAAAGATGGATTAAGGCCCAGGAAACAAGCCCCCACCAACCACAGAAGGTAGATCCTGTGGAGTGCTGGCACTGGAGGGATCCTAAACCAGATTTCTCAGATTTTGACACCCAGATGTGGTGGCCTGACCTGATGTTTGACCTGTGGGAGCTGAGATGTGGGAGACTGGATTCCAGGGATCGAAGGGAGACCTGAATGTGGAGGCTCTTGGGGGTGCACCCTATCCCAGGCATCTTACCCTAATGAGCCTGGGTGTTCTCATGTCCTTAGGAGACATGCCCTCCTGAAGACGCCCTTTATGTCTGCTCAGGAAGCAACCGACTGCCTCTGCTATTAGAAACTTCAGGGGAGGGGGATTCCTGATTACTGTTGTTCTTCCTGGGGATGTGAGCAGACTGGGCTGGACATAATTAGAAAAGACAGAGACTGTATTACGTTATTTACAAAAGTCTTTGGATTCCTCAGCAAGGGTAACCTTACAAAATAGGAGAGGCTTGGACTTGCTGTTTATGGAACAGGGAGGAATTTGCGGGGCACTTGGAGAAGAATGTTGCTTCTATGTGGACCATTCTGGGATAGTTACAAGAACCCTAGATGAGTTAAGAAAAGATATTGATTCATTTAAGACAAGGATCCCTTATGAGACCTGGTCTAATTGGTCCCATGGATTACCACACTCATCTCTTCCCTAATTGGGCCGATGGCTATTTGTTTATTGATCTGTCTTTTTGGTCCATGCTTCTCTAAAGGCTAAAACAAGCATCCCAAAGACAGATACAACAGGTACAACTCATGGCCCTTTGAGTACATTATGATAGGCTCAATACATCTCACCCTACAGATGAACTCTCAATTTGAGGGTATCCAGGCAAAAAATCTGGATAGGGGTGGCCCTGACCCGTACTCTCTCCCCGGTGGGCTATTCTGACTTGGCGACTGGGGTAGGGGGTGGGATAGAAAACAAAGGGGGGAGATGTTGGGCCAAAATTATCTCAGGGCCTGTAGGACAGAGAAAAGCCTGGCTCGAGTTTGAGGGAACCGAGTGAGGAAGAGACAGCAAGATCTAGGTAGAGGCCCCTCCCCCACATCACACGATGTCACCTAACCTATATAAACTGATGCTCACAGTAATAAACTAAGTTCTTGCTTTGACTTGACTCCCTATTGCATCTGATTGTCCTGTGTTGTGGGGCTGCAGAATGGACAGATAGCGCACTCACCTTTCCCTGGGGAATAAGGAGGCTAAGGAAGTCTAGCAAATGCTTGGTAATCCCAAGTACATTTTACACGCTAGAATTACAGATAGATTTTTTAAAAAAAAAAAAGTGTTTGGGTTTAGCATTTGAGGTGGTGGTGACCGTGGGTGGTGGCAGCAGCCCAGTGGTGGCAGTGGCTGTGGTGGTGGTGGCGATGGTAATTTGAGACTTTTGTTGTTATTGTTAGCCTTTGCCCTTTGAGATAGCATCTCACTTGGTAGCTTAAAGCAAGCCTGGCACTGAGAGAATCCTCCCATTTCAGTCTTCCAAGTTCAGGGATGGCAGACTTGAACCACTGCTCTCAGCTGGGACAGATTTTATTTGTTTGTTTGTTTGTTTTAGAACAGAGTCCCTTCCATGCTACCTAAATGAAGCTTTCTAGGAGTCAAGCACCAAGCATCGATTGAAGGTGTGGTCTTAGTGGTAGTGAACAGCACACATCTGAGTAGCAAATCCTTAGCAGCCCTCAATAACAGAGAGGCCACGCTTCTGCAATGTGTATTCCCTGTGTACCAAGCATTATACCAGGAGCCTCTGGGATGATTAGGTCCCATGGTGGTAGAACTGGAGAGGGAGAGGACTGTGAAGGGTTTTAGGATTCTGCTAGAGAGAGAAAGAAGCAGGACCTCCCATAATGCCTAGCTTGAGTGCTAGAGCAGAAACAGCCCGTTTTGGACTGAGGCCGAACAGAAGGAACAAAGATAATGTATTCATTTTTAAAATAGTAATAATACATACAATAAATAAATACAGTTTATTTATCTATTTATTCACTGCGGGGGTGGAGATTGAAGGCAGGGTTGTGCACATGCTAGGAGCTATACCCTAGCCCACAAATTTACTTTAAAAAGTAAAGCAGTGTTTTATCATATGTATGGCTTCCTTGCTCTCTGAACTGGGAAGTATTCCGAGAAGTTGTCTAACTTTAAATTGCAAATGTATAGTTTCCCAGGCATAAACAAGTAAGTCAAATTGCACTCTCCCTACAGAGGTTTGAGACAGTGGGTCAAGAGCCCCTTCCTCCCTGTGTTACCTGTGAAAACTGGAAGGCTGGCCTGGAGGGTCACTTGGGAATCTTGAATTTGTCTTTGGGATAAACAAGCACAAAAGGAGCATGTGTGTGTGTGTGTGTGTGTGAGAGAGAGAGAGAGAGAGAGAGAGAGAGAGAGAGAGAGAGAGAGAGAGAGAGAGAGACCGTCCCATGGAGACCTCCCACCATCCTCCTTTGGATTCCCAGTCTGTAATAGTGTCTTACAGATTTCAGGGCTAGCCTCAGACTGCTCTGCCATCTCTGAGCGGAGTTACTTGCAAACCTGGTAACGTGTACTGTGCCTGTCAAGGCCGCCTTCACTGAGATTTTCTCCACGTCTTCGGTGGCGCAACAACAGCAGTGCCTTCTTTATTGGACGGGTAGGATCCCTTCTGCTGACCGCTCCATTACTCCAACCCTAATTCATTAATTTAAAAAAAAAATGAAAGCAACAAGTAGGGTTAGACAGATGGCTCTTTGGGTAAAGTGTTTGCTGTGAAAGTGGGTGAGAAGGTGAGCTAAATCCCCAGGAACCATAGGAAAAAGCTAGGTGTGCTGGTGCATGCTTGCATCCCAGCACAGGGAAGGCAGAGGCAAGCGGGCTCCTGGGGCTCCCTGACCTACTCAGTGAGTTGTAAGTCAGGGAGAGATGCTGTATTCAAAACAAAACAGGTGGACAGTACCTGAGGAACGAAACCCAAGGTTGTCCTTTGGCCTTCACATGAACACACACACACACACACACACACACGAATAAAACATAAAATACCTAAGGAAATTTAATTTCCCCAACTTTGTAAGCTCTGGCTTCTCCATGTTGTCAGGGAACGCTAGAGAGAGCCACAATGCGCTAGAGAGAGCCACAGTGCGCTAGAGAGAGCCACAGTGCGCTAGAGAGAGCCACAGTGCGCTAGAGAGAGCCACAGTGCGCTAGAGAGAGCCACAGTGCGCTAGAGAGAGCCACAGTGCGCTAGAGAGAGCCACAGTGCGCTAGAGAGAGCCACAGTGCGCTAGAGAGAGCCACAGTGCGCTAGAGAGAGCCACAGTGCGCTAGAGAGAGCCACAGTGCGCTAGAGAGAGCCACAGTGCGCTTGTGACCCTGAGAAGACAACATCAGGAGTAGGTTCTCTCCTTCCACTGAGGGTGCCAGGTATCAGGCTTCCTGGCAAGCACTTGATCCACTGAGACATCTCCCTGGCCCAGCTTTGGGATCATAATCTTCCCTTATGAGATGGGTCTGCAGTCAGAGCCGTTCTCTAGACGCTGGGCAGCAGAGGTTAGTGGCATAGTCAGTCTCTGACATGGGGAGAAAGCTGTCAGTCTTGGTGTGCTGTTGTTGAGCTAGGATGTCAGGCATTTTCTACCCACAATAGCTCTGAGTTAAAGTTGTTTATTTACAGTTACCTGGTTTCAGGTTTGGGTTTGGTTTTTGGAGACAGAGCTCATATAAGCCTAGGCTGGCCTTGAGCATAGCTGAGGATAACCTTAAACTAACACATCTACTGCCCAAGTGCTGGGATTGCTGGTCTGTGTACTACAGGCAGTTTATATCGTGCTAGGGTCTGAACCCGAGGCATCGTGTGTTAGAGAAACACTCTGCCAGTTAAGCCGATCCCAGCTCAGATACTGGCATTATAATAAGATTAAAACTTCATTTTAAAAAAGAAACAAGGATAATCCATATTCTCAATTTGAAAATTAAAACAAAATGTTAAAGCGCCCTGTAGTCCCCCCTCCCTTCTCTCGCCCTTTCTGCCCATCAATCTCACCTGCTTTCTTAGCTGGGCCCCAAGTGAGCTATTCGGTCTGTGTCCTGTCAACCCATAACGTGACCTCCCACTCACACGGCTGTGTATAGCATTTGACTCTTACACATACAATTTCTTACTTAGACATTTAACCCAAGACATTTAATATTAATTTCAAAATCTCAGACTAACAATTGCAGCTTAGCAGAAGCTAACCCTGCAGTGGTTGCTAAAGAAGGCAAAGCTACGGGTACTGAACCATGTGGGTTTCATTTTCCAGTCTGGGAACTCTGGGCCCTTCTTGTGTTTCTGTTTGTTCGCTTTTCTTTCTCTAATTATTATCCTTTTTCTCATGTAGCCTAGGCTGACTTCGAACTTGCTGAGGATTGCTTTGCCACTACCTCCGTGTACTGAGATCTCAGGGGAGTCTGGTCCATTCGAGCTGGACTGAAAGCCGGGGCTCCCTGCACAACAGGCAAGCCCTGAGCCGCGGCCCCAGCGCCAGTCTCTCCTGCTTTCTGAGCGCTACATTTAGCTCTTTCATGGCACCTACATTTTGGCCGGTTCACTTCACGTTAGCGCTTCACCTAGAAAGCAGAAGAGCTATGCACAGGCCCGGTGCATCAGAAAGTGGAGAATTTGAAAGTGCTTTTGCCTATGGTTGTCTAAAAGAAAATTTGAGCGTTTGCAAACTCCACTTCCATCCTTCTGCACCCTTCCTCCACTGCCCACAGACCAGCAGGGTTTGACTCCACAGGAGATTTATAGGGGAACATATCTGGATCTCTCTTTCCATCCTGCTCTGTTAAAGTCCAGTTGGCTGAGGCTCAGGGCAAGGTGCCAGGCCTAGATTTCAGGGGCGGGGGTAGGGTCGTCCAGAGAGATAGGGGCGGATGTGATTTGGCGGCTGTGTGCGATCTGGCACGGCGTTTTACGTGCTGCGGTGTTCCTTCTCTTGAGCTCGGTACAGGCACTTAGAAGACCGTTCATCATCGCGAAGCATCCAGGCAGCACCTACTTGGCACCAAAAGCATCCCGAAGGTCTTTGAATAATGGTATCTGAGCGAGAGGCCCAGGAACCACAACAGAATGGCACTGCGTGGTACCGAGGTCACGTGATACCGGCATTTCAGGGAAATTAGGCTGTTCTCCTGTTTCTGACAATCTGAAAGAATGCTGGAGAGGTAAGACATTTTTTCTGTTTTCACTGGAGAAGTGAAACAATAGCAACCACATATTTTGAAGTGAAACTATATTTCACAGACAAATAAAATGAAAAAATAGTGTTGAGATTTTTCCATTCTTTTTCCTCTTTCCCTTTCTTGATTTCACATAATTAATAAGTAAAGAGGAACAAAATCCTGCCCACTCCTCAGAACAAAACTGCCTCCTCCCATCACTTGTCAGTTTTCTCAAGAATATTTTCCACCTCTGGCCAAGGATTTCTGATTTGTGGTTTGGCCAGCTGCAGACTTTGGGAAGAGGTGTCCGGAATTGGGTGTTGGGGATCAACACTTCGTGAAAGCAAGTGTCCTGTGATTTTACAGCTATCAGAGTGTGTCTATACGTGGAGTCAGCTTTGCAGCAAGAAGTCCAAAAAAAAAAATGTTCAAGAATAGTTACAGACACAATAAAGCCAACCTGGGCTACATAGTTCCAGGCTAGCCTTGGTTACAGTGTGAAATCCTATCTCATAAATAAGCAAATACAATCATGTGTTTCTTAAAAATAATCAAATTGTGTGCAAAGTTTAATATACATAGAAGAGCAGGTGTCTGCCTCAAGTCTCAGCCACTTGGGAGACTAAGATGTTAAAAACTCAGAAGTTTAAGGCCAATCTGGGCAATAGGGCACAGCTCCCTCTCCAAATGAAGAAAAGACGTGGAGAGGAAAGATGGAAGGAAGGAGGGAGAGAGGGAGGGAGGGAGGGAGGGAGGGAGGGAGGGAGGGAGGGAAGGAAGGAAGGAAGGAAGGAAGGAAGGAAGGAAGGAAGGAAGGAAGGAAGGAAGGAAGGAAGAAAGGAAGGAAGAAGCCATCTTAACTGTAAAGGCCTTGTTGAAGGCTGTTGAATCCAGAGGTCACATAACCTGCCAAGGTCCTTTCAGATCTAGAACTCTCAGGCTGACAGAGGGACTTTCCCTAGTTGGCCCCTTTTAACAAGGAAGTTGTTAGAAGGTTGGGAGGGAGCCACACAAGGGATGAGTGGCCTTGTGCACCCTGCTAGTGGGGCGGTTTGGGGGAGAAACACCGTGATGACAGCATGATGCCATGGTTTTTTGTTTTTGTTATTTGTTTGTTTTTAATTTATTTTATTTTATGTTCATTGGTGTTTTGACTGGATGTGTGTCTGTGTAAGGGTGTCAGATTCCCTGCAGAGCCCTTAGAACTGGAGTTACAGACAGTTGGGAACTGCCATGTGTTTGTTGTGAATTGAACTAGCTCTTGTAGACCAGGCTGACTTAGAACTCACAGAGATCCATCTGCCTGCTTCTGCTTCCCATGTGCTGGGATTGAAGGCACAGGGCACTACCACCTGACTTTTGAAGGATATTTCTACACCTCTCCTGTGGTGTGTGCTCCAGTCCTCCAAAACACAGTAACACCTACAGTGATGGGTGAACATCATTAGCACTGAGTGTTCAACAGAGAGCAGGAAGCACAGCCCCAAACAGAAACCTGAGTAAGAACTTATGATGGGGGTGGGGCTAGGGTCTGGAGGAAGGGAAGTCATATGTGGAGCAGTTTGGTGGCATTTATGCAGATGCCTGAAAGCAGCAAAGGGAAGGGCCCTGTGGCTATCCTCAGAAGGGTTATCCTGGTAGGAGCGGCAGGGGTAGGGAAGCTGCAGTAGGAAGGTGCTGGATGCACGCAGGAAAGGGAAGGGTGGGCTGGGAAGATGGCTCAGCACTTGAGCGATCTCCCTGGAACCCACAGATTGTTGAAGGAAAGAAAGCACTGCCTCCTGTTGTCCTCTGATCGGCGCACAGCCTCTTCCTCCTGCTAGCATACAAATACATCATAAGAAGCACCTTTTAAGAACTCAAGAAAGAAAGAAAGAAAGAAAGAAAGAAAGAAAGAAAGAAAGAAAGAAAGAAAGAAAGAAAGAAAAAGAAACTGTGAAACGGCTGAGCAGCAGAACCCAGCAGGGCACAGGGAGAGACAAGCAAAGCAGATGCTGTGACTTGGAACATAAACAAGCTGTCCTTGCAGGGCATTGCCAGATACAGGCGAAAGGTGGCTTGGTTCAGGTTCTTAATGGAAGTCTTATTTCTCTAGATCTGTCTTGAGGGCAGAGATGACTAGACCCAATGGCGAGTTAGGTTCAAAGGAGAAGAAAAAAGAATAAAGAAAATATCAATTTCTGGAGGATTGTAGTGGGAAAGCAAGGTTGGCACCTAATGACCGGGGAGACATTTACTTAGACATTTACTTCTGGACAAATGTCCTAAGGTCTCCATCGGATAGGCAAAGCAGCTGAGATGTCCTAGTAGCCCCAAATGAAAGGATTCTTGTACTGACTTAAGACAACTGTAAGGGTCCAAGGGGGCCTCCCTAAATCAGAGTCAGGCCTCATACATGCAGTCCTGATGTTAAGTAAACATAAAACTTAGTTAAAGCCAGGAGGTGGTGGCGCACGCCTTTAATCCCAGCACTTGGGAGGCAGAGGCAGGCGGATCTCTGTGAGTTCTAAGTCAGCCTGTAGGACAGGTTCCAAAGCTATAGAGAAACCAAGTCTTGAAAAATAAAAAAAACATAACAACAACAACAAATTAGTTAAAAAAAAAAATGAAGCTTTGCTCCTCTGGCAGAGCAAGATACCCAAGGGAAAGAAGACCAAGGGTAAGAAGGTACCCTCCATCCCCACATCTTGAAGAAACAGAAGCCAAAAAGGTGGCGAATCCTTTGAGAAAACGCCGTAGAACTTTGGCATTGGGCAGAGCATCCAGACCAAGAGAGATCTCACACACTTTGTCAAATGACCCTGCTACATTAGGCTGCAGTGGCAAAGGGCCACCATCCTCTGTAAGCAGCTCAAAGTTCCTCCTGCCACTAACCAGTCACCCAGGCCCTGGACCAGCAAACAGCAACCCCGCTGCTTAAGCTTGCGTGGGAATACAGGCCAGGACAAAACAGGAGAAGAAGCAAAGACTGATGATCCATGCTGCTGACAAAGGGACGACCCAACTAAGAGACCACCTGTCCTTCAAGCAGGGGTCATACAGTCACCACATTGGTAGAGAACAAGAAGGCTCAGCTGGTGGTGCTTGCCCACGACGTAGACCCCATTGAGCTGGTGGTTTTCCTGCCTGCCCTGTGTTGGAAGATGGGAAAGGCCAGGCTGGGGCGGCTGGTCCCCAAGAACACCTGCACCACTGTTGCCTTCACACAGGTTGACTCTGAAGACAAGGGGGCTCTGGCTAAGCTAGTGGAAGCTATTAGGACCAATTACAACAACAAATATGATAAGACCCACTGCCACCGGGGAGGTAGTGTCCTGGGTCCTAAATCTGTGACTCGAATTGCCAACCTGGAAAAGGCAAAGGTCAAAGAACTCGCCACTAAACTGGGTTAAATGAACACCCTTAAGTTTTCTATACATAAATATGATTACAAACTTATCTTCCAAAAATAAAAAAAAAATGAAGCTTCAAAAAAATCAGGTAATGCAACTTCTTGTGCAGCTATGACTTGCTGTGTGATTCTAGGGACGTTCCTGCAGGTCTCAGCACCTTCAGCTCTCCCAGGGAGTTCCTAAAAGTGCCACAGCTGTCACCGCATGGTTCTGAGGACAGAGAAGAAAGGTTGCAGAACACTATCTGGGGCTGAGGACACAGTCATGCCCACCTTTGCTGCCCAGGGTTAGTGGGAAGAGGAGAACCAGCTACATACAGCAAAAGAAGGAATGTGCCCAAACAGGGAGCAAATGCGTCGGGCCCAATTCCCACTGTCTTCCAGAGTTCTAATCCCATAGCCACCGAAGTGATGGGCTCCAGTAGCATCACAGTTTCCGGAGGAGATGGTGATGTGGCCATACAGCTGTGGAGAACAAGGTTCTCCTGGAGTCCATTCCTGTCCCTGTTCCTCACATGGCTCTCGAGACGACAGCAGGACCAGCAAAGGGGGAATGAAGCAGGCCATCAGATGCCCACTTGCATTATAGGATACTGACTTTCATCCAATTCAAACCCCTCTAAATTTGCAACTTCAGTAGGTAAGGAATTTGAGGTGGCAGTGAGGCCAGTGACTCTGTTAAGAATTAGGGTGAAAGGGCTGGATCTTAATGACAAACCACTTGCCGGGTGTGTATAAAGCTATGGGTTCTATTTTTCTTTCTTTCTTTCTTTCTTTCTTTCTTTCTTTCTTTCTTTCTTTCTTTCTTTCTTTCTTTCTTTCTTTCTTGAGTTCTTTCTTGAGTTCTATTCTTAATATCCTAAGACAGACTTCTGAGGCTTGTGGCAATGGCTCAATAGGTAAGGACCTGAATGCACACGTATCAGGCTTACTGACATATCCATGTCATTCTGATGCTGGGGAAGTAGAGACAGGAGCAACCTTGTTGCTCCCTGGCAAGCTAGTACAACCAAACTGGTGAACTCCAAGTTCTGTGAGAGACAATGTCTCAAAAACACGTTAGAGAGCCATTCATAAGCTCCTAATGTTGACATCTGGGCACACACACATCAACACAAATATACATGAGCACACACACACAATTTTTAAAGAATAAAAGAAAAATATCAATACTTCTAATCAATTATCCAAAGAAAATTGAAAAATTGCTTCAAATATGATTTAGAGAGAGGCTGGCCAAGAGCCCATCATCAAGGTTTGGGGGACTCCATGAGAGTCTGTGCAGGAGATAATGCCATGGCCTCCACCCAGTTAGGGTTAGGAGGAAGCTGCCAAGAAGGTCGCTGTAGCCATCAAAATGCATTTATTCAGTGCTGACACATCCAGAACTGTGACAGGGGAGAAGCTCTGGCCCCTGTCACCAGTTTGTTTATAATCTGATTAAACAGAATCTCCTTGCACATTCTTTGTAAGCAACTCACTGTGGCTAAGCCTAAGTGTAGGTTAGCCCGGGTGAGTCATTAACAGATATTTATTGCTGAAATGGTTTCCGTACTCATGCCGTTCAAACAGAGGGAGATGAGTGGGGCCTTAGAGTTGCAGGGAAAGTGCCTGCTGGGAGTCAAAACATGAGATGTGTGCTGGTCAGGCAAGGCAGTGGGCAAGGGAAGAGCATCCCCTGGCAGGGAAGTCTGTATACAGCATTCATCCAAACAGGGGTTAATACCTATGTATATGAGGAACCCAAACAAGTCAAAAGAAACATTAGAAGACACACAAATGGACAAATGTGTGGAAAACAGTCCACAGCACAAATTGCAGGGGATACAGTGAGGCACCTCCCTCCAATTAAAACGGCTGTTTTCAGAATGATAAACAATTGCTGCAGGGTACAGAGGTGTGGGGAAAGGAAAAACCTTGTACTCAGAGATTGAACCCATACAACCATGGGGAACAGTACAGAGGTGTCTGTTAGGATTTCTGTTGCTGTGAAGAGACACCATGATCACAGCAACTCTTATAAAGGAAAACATTTGAGGTGGAGGCTTACTGTTCAGAGGTTTAGTCCAGTATTATCATGGTGAACCATGGTGGCCTGCAAGTAGACATGGCGCTAGAGAAGTAGCTGAGAGTCCTACATCTTAACTTGGAGGCAACAGGAAGCGGTCTGTCTCACTGGGTGTAGCTTGAACATAGGAGGCCTTAAAGTCCACCCCCATGGTGACACACTTCCTCCAGCAAGGCCACACCTCCCATTAGTGCCACTCCTTTTGGGGGCAATTTTCTTTCAAATCACCACAGGAGGCCACTTAAAAACCACCCAAAGCAGCAAGATATGGTAGCTTGTTCTATACCCAGAGCTTGGGAGACTGAGGCAGGAGGATCTCCACAGTCAAAGACCAGACTGCACCTCAGAGTAAGATCCTGTCTCAGAAACTCGAAGTCAGGACAGAAAGAGATGGCTTGGCAATTAAGAGAACTTGTTCTTACAGAAGAATTTGTTCTGGGTTTGGTTTCTAGTACCCACATGACAGTCCACAACCATCTGTCTTTTCTTTCTGGCCCTCAAGGGCTCCTGCACACAAGTGGTACACATAAACTCACAAGCTCACATACACATAAATAAATTAAAAGTAAAAGTGGTCATAGAGGTGCACACTTTTAACCCCAGCACTGAGGAGGCAGAGGCAGGTGGATATCTATGAGTTCTAGGCTAGCCTGGTCTACATAATGAGTTCCAGACCAGTCACAGCTACATAGTGAGACCCTGTCTCAAAAATGTACACAAAAATAATAACAATGAAAAACAAATCAAAGAAAAACAAATTAAAAATAGTTTGATTCATCAGATTTTAGCCCCACATCTAAGAACATATTCGATGAGCTAAAGGTTATCTGCACTTCCCTGTCACTATGAGAGATGACCAAGACACAGAAATAACCTAGGTGTCCATCAACAGATAAGCAGATACAAAACATGTGGTATATACACACAAAGGGATATTATTCATTCATAAATAGGAAATTCTGCCATTTGAGAGAACATAGACGAACATAGATTCTATGTGGAAGAAGCCAGGCACAGAGAAACAAATAGTATTCATTCCCACTCAAAAGTTGGTCCCACAGAAGTCAAGAGCAAAGGATGGTATGGTGTGAGCAAGCGGGGATGGAGAAAGACTGACTAGTGGTAACAATAATACGTCAAGATAAGAATATATTCTACTGCTGGGTCTCCATAGCCCAAGAGGGTGATTATAGTTAATAATTTATTGAATGTCTCCTTTTTTCCCTTTCTGTTTTTGTTGTTAAACAGGATCTTAGTCCCCCTGCCTCAGCTTCTCTAGTGCTGCATTTTAAGTGTGAGCCACCACAGTTGTCTTAGACTTTTGAGGCAAGGCCTTGTTACACAATTCATGTTGGCTACTCATTATGTAGCCAAAACTGGCTTTGAACTCAAGACCTTCCCACCTCGACCTCCCAAGTTCTGGAAAAGCAGACATGTGCCACTATGTCTAGCCATGCACATCTCCTGTACTATCCATGTCCCCTGACTTCTGTTATGACACAATAACTTGTGACAAAACAGTTGTCATCACCCAAAGCTGGACTGAAGTGTTAAGGAGCATGGGAACATCGTGACTTGCCTGCAGCTAGAGGCCCCACCAGTAGACAGACATCTGTCCTTATTGGTAGTGGGCATGTCTTTGTTGACTACTGGCACCCTGAACAGTGTCGAGGGGACTTTCTCTGGAGCTGACAAAACTTAAGCCACAGGACCCTCTGCAGCTCGAGTTCTCTCTATAGCTCATTCGTGTGAGCATACTGTTTATAAAATAAACACCAATAATATAGTTTTCACTGATAGTATATCTTCTAATTGAATTCCTGTTGCTGCGATAAAAAAAAAAAATCCTGATAAAAATTTGCCCCAATCCAGAGATAGGTCCACCGCAATGAGCTGCATCTTGGGTTTTCAGCACCCACATGGTATCTCCAGTTCCAGCGGATCCAGTGTCCTTACCTCTTCAAACACCAGGCATGAACATGATGCACAGACACACATGCAGACTCAACACCCATACACATAAAATAAACAAAAATCTAAAAAGAAAAGAAAAGCTGCCCCCAGTCATGTCCACGGGCCAACCTGATCTAAATTCTTTGAGGCTCTTTGGTGATTTTAGATTATTGCAAGTCGTGGATTAAAAATAACCATCAGGGGCAAATAAAACATCTCAACTCTTGTGGCACCACAGCTGATTTATGAGTGACTGGGAACAGAACCCAGGGCTTCATGCATGCATACTAGGCAAGCATGCTTCCAATTGGGCTACACCCCTGACCCTCCCTCTAGTCTGTCTTCTTTTCTTCACTCTTTCTGTTGCCTGGAAATGGACTAGTCATGAGAATTTCTAGCTAAGTCAGATAAAGATGTGTCAAGAATACCTTGATTTGGGGTTTAATCAGATGCATTAATGCAGCCCATAGATATTTCTGTGGACCTGTTCTTTTTTTCTTTTTAAATTATTTTTTTCATTTATTTTACATACCAACCACAGTTTCCCCTCCCTCCATTCTTCCCATTCCCTCCCCCACCTGCTCTCTATCCTCCAATCCACTCCTCCATTCAAAAAGGGGCAGACCTCCCATGATAGTCAACACATGTCATATTACATTGAGGCCGGACCAAGCTCCTCCCCTGCCCTGCATCAAGGTCGGACAAGACATCCCTGCATAGGGCATAGATTCCAAAAAGCCAGCTCATGTGCTGGACAGGTCCTGACCACACAGCGACCCCACACACAGACCAAGCTACACAACTGTCATCCACATGCATAGGGCCTAGGTTGGTCCCATCTAGGCTTCCTAGCTGTCGTGGACTTGGTCTAGAAGATTTTCAGGAGCACTTTGTCTAGTACTGGGACGGAATGAATGTGGTCACCACTGTGCTGTGTCTGGCACCAGAACTGTGCAGACTGAGGAGGACATAGAAGGTTCAAAACTTATTGGACCAGCAGTGAGTTTGAAAAATGGTCATCAGAGATTGAATGAACACCAGATCAAATGGAGATGTGTCCTGCTGCAAATACACCACGTAGGGTTAATAATAATTTTCTTTTTTTAAAAAAAAAAGTTTTATTATTTATACAGTGTTCTACCTACACACCAGAAGAGTGCACCATATTTCATTACAGATGGTTGTGAGCCACCATGTGGTTGCTGGGAATTGAACTTAGAACCTCTGGAAGAACAGCCAGTGCTCTTAACCTCTGAGCCATCTCTTCAGCCCCTAATGATTATTTTCTTCTTCTCTCACCACATTTTTCTCTTTTCCTCCTCTTTTATTCTTTTGAGATGGGGTTACTCTAATCTGTAGCCCAGATTAGAAGAATACAAATAGAGCCATTCTTGCAACAGTTCTGCCTCAACCTCCCGGGTCTAAAATTATGGCATGTACCATATGTCCTAGTTCATTTTTCTTTTATTCTTCTTTCATATATTATATCCCAACCAGTTTCCCTCTTTCATCTCCTCCTAATTGCCCCCTCCCCTCCCCTCTTTCCCTGATCTATTTCTCTTGTTTCCCTTCAGAAAAGAGCAGACCTCCCAGGGTATCAACCAAACATGGCCTAACAAGATGCAATAAAACTAGGCAGAAATCCTCATATCAAGGCTGGATGAGGTAACCCAGAAGGAGGAAAAGGGTCCCAAGCACAGACAAAGAGTCAGAGACAACCCCTCCCCCTACACGCTAGCTCAGACCCATATAGGCTCCATTGCTGTCACTTCAGTCTCTGTGAGCCCCTATGAACCCTGCTTAGTTGATTTTGTGGGTCATCTTCTTGTGGTATACTCTGCCCTCTGGCTCCTACAATCCTTCCTCCCCTTCTTCAGTGGGGTTCCCCAAGCACCACCTAATGTTTGGCTGTGGGTCTCCGCATCCGCTCCCATCAGTTGCTAGATGAAACCTCTCTGATGTCTACTGGGCTAGCCTCAGATCTACGAGTATAGCAGAGTATCATTAGAAATTAGTCCATTGACTTTTATTTTTTATTTTTGCCAGTCATGTTTGGTGTTCTGTTCTAGGTTTCTGGGCTATCCAGCCTCTTGTTTCTGGTCATCCAGGCCATGTAGTGGGAGCTGCAGGCTGCGTTTCTACCGCCCCAGCTCCTGGTCCGCCTGGCTAGCTTATGCCCCAAAATAACAACACACAAACTGTATTCTTTTAAACACTGCCTGGCCCATTTCTGTTCATGTGTGTAGCGCCTTGAGGTGCACTTACCAGGAAGATTCTAGCCTACGTCCATCCTGGGTAGGAGCTTCATGGCATCTGCCCAGGAGAGGGGAGCATGGCCTCTGCTCCAGAGAGCAGAGCTGTCGAGTCTGAGCTTACTTCCTCTTCCTCCCAGCATTCTGTTCTGTTTACTCCACCCACCTATGTTTTAACCTATGAGGGCCAAGCAGTTTCTTTATTTTTAACCAATGACCTTCCTCCATCAAGGCCATATCAAGTATGGACACCCTCTCATGGTGTAGGACTCAAGTTGGACCAGTAATTGACTGGCCACTCCCACAAGTTCTGTGCCACCATGACTCCAGCATATCTTGTAGGTCAAAGGTTTTTTGGCTGTGTTGATGCCCCAGTTCCACTGTTAAGAACCATGCTGGGTTATAGAAGATGGTCAGTTTGGGCTCAGTGTCCTCATTACTAGGAGTCTTAGCTAAGGTCACCCTCATAGATTCCAGGGAGTTCCCACTACACTGCATTTCCACATTGTCCTCCAAGTGCCCCACCCCCAAATCCAGTTGTTTCTCCCAGCACTCTCTCCCTCCACCCAAAGCCCCTGCCTGATCCCCCCTGTTCCCATTCCTGCTGACAAAAATCTATCTATTCTATTTTCCCTGATCAGAGAGATTCATGCATCCCTTCTTGAGCCTTCCTTGTTACTTAGCCTCTCTGGCTCTGTGGATTGTAGCATAGTTATCTTTTACTTTACAACTAATATCCACTTATAAGTGAGTGAATACCATATTTGTCTTTCTGAGTCTGGATTACCTCACTCAGGATAATTTTTTTCTAGTTCCATCCATTCTCCCTGCAAATTTCATATTATTTTTTAACAGTTGAGTAATACACCATTGTGAAAATGTACTACATTTTCTTTATTTTTGGTCAAGAGACATCTAGATTGTTTCCAGTTTCTGACTACTACAAATAAAGCCTCTATGAACATAGCTGAGCAAATGTCCTTGTACGATTGATTGTCTTTTGGGTATATGTCCAGTAGTGGTATAGCTGGATCTTGACGTAGATGGATTCCCAACTTTCTGAAGAACTGCCATATTGATTTTCACAGTGGCTGTACAAGTTTGCACTTCCACCAACAAACCACATCCTTGCCAGCATGAGCTGTGGCTTGTGTCTTTGATCGTGACCATTCTGACAGATGTAAGATGAAATCTCAAAGTAGTTTTTATTTGCATTTCTCTAATGGCTAAGGATGTTGAACATTGCTATAGGTGTTTTCAGTCATTTGAGATTCCTCTACTGAGAATTCTCTGTTTAGATCTGTATTCTTGGTACCTAGTTTCTTGAGTTCTTTATATATTTTTGACATTAGTCCTCTATTGGATGTGGAGTTGGTAAAAAAATTTTCCCATTCTGTAGGCTGGCATATTATCCTGTTGATGGTGGAATTTTGCCTTAGAGAACCTTTCAGTTTCATGAGGTCCCATTTATTAATTGTTGATCTTAGTGCTTGTATGATTGGTGTTCTATTCAGGAAGTTGTCTCCTGTGCCAATGCATTCAAGGCTACTTCCCACTTTCTCTTCTACCAGGTTTAGTGTGTCTGTTCTTATGTTGAGGTTGTGTATCCACTTGGACTTGAGTTTTGTGAAGGGTGATAGATATGGATCTATTTGTATTCTTCTACAAGCTGACATCCAGTTAAACACTGTGTCATTTGTTGAATTATTTTTCTTTTTAAAGGTGTACACAAAATTTAACTTGTGGAACTTCAAGTTTGAGGATAGCCTAGGTAACACACAAGTTCCAGGCCAGCCAGAGCTAGTGTGAAGCCTTGTCTCAAACAACATATCTGTGTGTGCGTGTTCACATATGTGTGTGTGTGTGTAGTGGGATTTCCACGTTTATAGAAGATTAAACTGTACAAACCACGTAAATAATAAGTTATGCCTGTATGTGAAATCCCAACTATCAACAATCACTTTCAAGAAGCCATGTTAAGGCCTAGGGATTGCAGTTTTGTACATAGAGAGTTTGTCTAGCATACATGGGGCCTTGGAGTAGATCAACATCCCATAAATATGAGATGGCACAGGCATGTAATTCCAGAATGCAGGGGGTAGAGAGAAGAGAATCAGAAATTCAAGGTCATCTTCAGTTACATAGCCATCTGGAGGCCAGCCTGGGCAACAAGGGACCCTATCTCAAAAAGAGAAAAGAGAGGAAGGAAGGAAAAAAAGAGGG
Source organism: Chionomys nivalis (assembly GCF_950005125.1). NCBI lineage: Eukaryota > Metazoa > Chordata > Mammalia > Rodentia > Cricetidae > Chionomys > Chionomys nivalis. The sequence goes on from NC_080099.1 coordinate 70,530,604, forward strand.
GGGAAAGCAAGTAAGGGGGAGAAAGGAAGGGAGGGAAAAAGAAGAGAGGAGGGATGGGAAGGGAGGGGAAAGGAGAGAAAGAGAGAAGGAAGGAGAGAGATGGAGGGGTAGAGTAGGATCATGCTACATTATCTTTCTGCTTTGTCTATTAATAAAAACAACTTTACAAAATCACAGACACACTGAAAGATCAAGAGTTCAAACTAAAGATTGGGAGGAAGAGCTATCAGGGAGTTAATTTTTTAAATACCCTTTTTTGAAGTCAGTAGTGGTGTGTGCTTTTAATCCCAGCACTTGGGAGGCAGAGGCAGGTGGATCTGTATAGGTTCAAAGTCAATCTGGTCCAGGACACCAGAACTACACAGAGAAACCATGTCTCAAAAAAATCCATATTTTAAACATTGGGAATCTGTGTAATCTTTGTTCTGTGATTTGTTACAACTTCTTATTGTAAATAAAACTCACTTTCACACCTGCACTTTTGTTGGTTTTTGTTTCCTGAAATTTACAACTTCCATCATGTGAGCTCCTGGTTCCATGGTCTTGACTCACCTTCTAAATGTGCACATTAGCGTGTCTAACTGGAAACTGGCCTGTTGGGAGTATGTTGTAATTTGTTTAAAAACGCCACGAAGAAAAGTAAGTCATGTCATGCAACAAGGCTCACATACGTTTATTGGAAGAGGAGAGAGAAAGGGCAGAGAAAGGGGCAGGGTGTGTGTGTGTGTGTGTGTGTGTGTGTGTGTGTGTGTGTGTGTGTGTATAGAGACTGGTCCCTGGGGACAAGAGTGTAGGAAGAGAAAGAGAGAAAGGGAGAGGGAAAGAGAAAGGAAAGAGAGAGGGAGAGAAAAGAGGGAAGAGATGGGTGGTGGGCAAAGCCCACCCTTTAAAGGAAACACTGCAAACGTGCACAGCAGGTACTCTTTGTGGCTGTAGCTGGGGACAGATCCTGTCAGGACCCTAAGGGCAGGCTATTACAAATGCCTGAACACTACTGGAGGGCTGTTTATCTGGGAGAGACAACTTGTTATTTTGTTCCCAGGCAGAGACTTCCAGGGTTTTTACATCACAGAATGCATGAGTCATGTGTCTGCCCATTAGATTATTGTTGTCTTAGACATTACCTCTGGTTCAAAACCCCCTAGGCACAATAATTGCAATATAGAGGGTTTTAAAAGTTATGATTGCATTTATCTATCTCGGGATATATGTGGAGTTCAGAGGACAGCTTGAGAGCCAGTTCTCTCTTTCCAATATATGGATCTCAGGGATCAAACTCAGGTCATCAGGCTTACAGACAAGCCCCTTTTATGGCACTGACACCTTTTAAGGTTTTGTTTTCTAATTGGCTGTTACCATATTTTATATTCAATAATTTTTAACTAAAACATCACTTACTGAAAACTAAAAAACTAAACTAAAACTAAAACTCGGCTCCTTCTGCCTGTTTCCCACCAGAGGCTGCATGAGGACAGAGGGAGGTAGGGGGACAAGCGCAGTTGAAATGGTCCGGCTTCCTTTATACAGCAGCCTCAAGACTTGATTCATAGAATTTTACTGCCCCCTTGTGTCACAACAAGATAGTGCAACTAACAAAGATTCCAAGGACCATTTTCCTGGTTCTTCATCTAGAAAATTCAAAGCGGAAAAGTGAGGTAAACTATAAACCACTCTAATTTTTCGCATTCAGTTTGAAACAACCCCTACCCCCCCCAGTTACTTCCAAGATTAGTGTCTTTCCGGATACAATTCGGTGCTATCATCAAAGGAAAGTACCAGGATGCTTAGCAGCTACTTTAGAGAGAGAAACAAAGGAGCAAATTCCGCAATGGAGACCAGGCTGTCCGTCTCTGCAAACACAGGGGTGGATAAACTACTTGTATGGGAAGTCTGGTGTCCCTCTTGTGGGCAAAACTGCAGAGGCTGGGGCCAGCCAGTGTGCAACTCCCTCTCCTCAGTAGTCAGTGGACAGCCCTCAGCTCGTGTTCTCACAGAGGACAGAGGAAATTCGAAGATCCTGATGTTTGAGGTACCCATCGCTCCGCTCTGCCTAAGTTCTTGAAGAGGGAAAGTGTGAACATACAAGACTGACTTGCTGCCCCCAGTAGATACATGAAGACTGGGTGACACCTCTCCTTTCCAGAGGGGATATGTGGGTTGAACAGTAACGGACACTGAACTAAACTTGGAGAAACTGGGTCCTTTTTTAAATTATCTAACTTGTCCTCAGGGATGATGCCCACAGCTTCCTGGGCTCCCCTGACTCCTCAACTCATCAACCTAGAGCAGGAAAGACTTGCTTCACAAGTGTCATTTCCAAGAAAGGGTTGAGGCGGTGTCTCATGTGGTCCGGGCTGGCCCCAAACTGCCAAGCTCTAGGTGGAAACTTCCTTACCTTTCCTTCTTAGCTTCTATTACAGCAGTAAAACGCCCAAGTTAAACCACACATGAGGAGGAAAAGTGTATTGGGACTTGTTTCAGAAACTTCACTCCTTTATACCCCAAAAGACAGAAAGAGGCTAGGGTCCCAGTGGCCAATTCCAGACCACACCTCTGTTGGCCTGAGTTCCTTTCACTAAGCCCCATCTCCTAGAGGTTCTATGGCCCCAATAGGGCCACAGCCTGGGGATCCATGGGCAGCACTTCTCCAACCATTAGAGCCATGGTGGAAAATCAAAATAAAACCCCAGATGTTCTATGTAGAAAAAATAAATAAATAAAAATCATCACATCTCACAGAGAACTGATCTCCAAATAGACAAAGAACTCAAGAAACTAGACATCAAAACTTAAACAGAGAATTCTCAACAGAGGAATCTCAAATGACTGAAAGATACTTAAGGAAATGCAAATCAAAACAGCTCTGAGATACCATCTTACACCTGTAAGAATGGCCAGGATCAAAAACACTGATGACAACTTATGCTGGAGAGGTTGTGGAGTAAGGGGAACACTTCTGCATTGCTGGTGGGAATGCAAGCTGGTACAGCCCCTTTGGATGTCAGTGTGGCGGTTTATCAGAAAATTAGGAAACAACCTTCCTCAAGACCCAGCAATACCACTCTTGGGCTCAATCATACCACAAGGTGGTGGTGCACGCCTTTAATCCCAGCACTGCAAAGGAGAGGCAGGTGGATTCTGTGAGTTCACAGCCAGCCTAGTCTACAGAGTTCATTCTAGGACAACCAGGCTACACAGAGAAACCCTGTCTCAAAAAAAACAAAACAAAAATCACTTTGCCAATATTCCTAAAATAAGCTGGGAGTATTTTTATTGATAGAATTCATAGATCAAGTCGGAGGAAAAAACCTTAAGGAATACTCTTTACTTATAAACTTGTGATGGCTCTCTAAGGAAGCCTTCTTTCTGCTTCTATCTTTTGGAGAGCCAGTACATAACTGGCATAATTCCTTTATTCAGTATGAAAAAAGGCTGCTCCTACTTTTGTTTTTAAAGACTGCTTTGAGGCAATTTCTTTGATAGCTATCCAGATCCCCAGTTCTCCCTGATGGAAGTACCTTCCAAGGAATGAAATAAAATTTAAGGGGTAATAATAAATTATATATATATATATATATATATATATATATATATTCAGGGATAGTTCATATTATTTTCTTTTTAAATTGGGTCTCATGTAGCTCACTCAGGTGGGCTTGAACTCCTTGCAGTTGAGGATGACTGAAGATTACCAATTCTTCTGCCTCTACTGTGAAATGCCAGGATGTACATACCATCACTGACTTTCATATTATTTATAATGTCCACTGCTTTTACTTCTGGTGCCAGCAATTCCTGCCTTTTATTTGCTTATTAGCCTGGCTAATCTCTTTACTTGACAAGGTTTGACTCTTAATTTTATTAGTTTTCCTCCAGTAAGTTCCTATTTACAGTTTTGTTTTCTTTTTCCTTCCATCCTCTGCTCACATTTGTATTTCTTTTGATTCTTTTTGATATTGTTCCTCTTCTAATTTTCCAAAGAGGGCTTGATGAGTTTAGATCTTTTCTACTGCCATAACTTTCTTCCCAAGGGCTGCTTTCATTGCATCTGTGCACGTTCCTGTGTGTGTGGACCGATCAACCAGCCAGCCTCTAACTTAAGATCTTTGTGACTCTTCCTAAGTTGTGTAAGTCACCACACCCAGTGTCCAAAATAGCCTCTACTTCTTGAGATTTCTTTCACCTCTGGGTGTAGCTTTGTCACCAACTTAATAACTGAGCTTTTTAAAGCCATTGCTCTAGATGTCTAGCTTAATTCCATGGTGGTCTAGGAGAATATGGTTATCATTCTTTTAAGAGGAAGCATATTTGAAGGTGCCAAATGTCATCTCCCTTACTAAATGTCCTATGTAAACGTGAGAATTATGTATATTCTGCTATTGGTAGTGAATTATTCTGTAGACATCAATTACATCCAGTTGACTAGTGGTATGTTTTCAGTTTTTCTTCTTCCAGTGTTGGGGACTGAATTGGGTTCATATGGACAGCGGTCAAGTGCTCTACCACTGAGGCCAGAACTGATGGCCTTCAGCTCAACCACGTGGTACCCTCCCTTAAATTTCCACCTTTTAGATGTGTACAGATTAAGCCTGCAGTACTTCACCCACCAATGGCCCCCAGGAGTCTACTTCTGGGTGTTTCCGCAGGCTTTCCGCAATGTTTTTTTTTTTTTAAAAAAAGATTTATTTATTTATTGTGTACATATTGTTCAGTTGTTCAGCCTCCTTGTTTGCGTGCAGGCCAGAAGAGGGCACCAGATCTCATTACAGATGGCTGTGAGCCACCATGTGGTTGCTGGGAATTGAACTCAGGACCTCCAGAAGATCAGCCAGTGCTCTTAACCTCTGAGCCATCTCCTGCCGCAATGGTTTTCTTGTGATATAGTCAGAAACTAAAGGCTCGCCTTGACTGGTTGTCTTTGTTAAGCTAGGGTCAACTTCACCTTAACAGCACTTTCTAAATTTTAACAGTTCTGCTCAATGTAAATACTGATTGGTGAGAGGTGAAAATAACATTCATATTGTTTTTAAAATTCTGTCTTTTAGAATGTTGTTCTAGGAATGCAGGGGTCTATCCAGAGCACACCAAAAGCATCTCCTCAGGGTGCGATACAGCAGCAGTACCATCAACCAGTCTCCTTGGCACGCCGTCCATTTACTAACAGTCCTTGTTACGGGTGTGGTCTTACACTTACTTCCTACATCTATCTTTAATATTATTATTGTTGGTTCTCAAGAAGATGAAAGTGTGCCTATCAGTTATTAGTTTGGTTATAAACAGGGAAACTCTTAGCCAAACGCTTGCCCTACAGAAACCTCAAGCTTCACTGCATCTCATCAACTACTGCTCCTCTATGAAGCATCATCCAAAGTCAGAGAAGTGTTGTGCTAAACATATAAAGTGATAAAAATATAAAGTAGATTTTCTAAAATGTCTTTATTCTTAAATCTATAGTTTCAATTTAATAAAAATATTACCATGTGACAGTTACTTATACAGTAATAGAAATAAACACAAAATACAATTAACTAGAGCTTATCCAAAATAAATTCAGCTCTAAAGTTGGAACACATGTGTTTTTACCAATTAAACAAAAGATTCTGTTTCTGATTAATTTTTCTTAGACATTTGGGATACATATCTTTTAAACTGGAATCGGAAAACTTCTCAACAATGTCACAAAAAATTGCATCTAGCAACTTTAAAAATAAGATATCCTGAAACTATTCAATGACTGGTTTTCATTGCTGTAAAATACTTACCTTCTAAAAATTAATGTGTATACATACAGACACACCTGACTTCTGAAGAGGAATGAGCTTTTAAAATATATAGAGAGAGACAAGCTAAGTCTTCCTGCCTGGTTTTCTTTGATCAAGCCTGTTCTATTCAGGCTACTTTCCAAATACATTTCAATCCCGAAGACATAGGTATTAAAATATTAAAGCTTCTTTGATCCTTGAATAGAGGCTCTTGCCATGTGAGCCTCATAATGGGAGCCTTCTAGATGTGGGTGCTTACTTCTTATACTGACTTCGAGAGAGATGTCCTTGTTTCTCAAAGATATGGTAATTTTCTTTCCAAAACTAGAATTTTTTTTGATGTACTGAAATTTGCTTTCAAATGCCTTAAAAATAAAAATTCATTTCTATTACTATTAAAAATAGCTTCCAACGAAATTCAGAGAAAAACATATGACACCACAGGTTTTATTAATGGTAAATGTTTGCGTTTATTTTAAAAAGCTTAGTTACTACTAAGCACTTTTTAAACAAAACTAATAAGCAAGAATAATTTTCCATACAGAAATTTTATCCATAAACAAGATTTAAATTTATTCCAACATTGAAAGCTAAGAAGAATTGGAGAAAATACAAAGCAAAACACTTCTGAGTCAACCTGCTTTCTCCTTTTTGAAAATACTGTACTTGGAATGGCAGACACATACTGAAGGAGACAGAAAAACATGCAGTTAGTCTACATATCAGCATTAAGAATGACATGCAATTCATGATTTCCTTTTCACTAATGTTTTTACTTGAACCACTAAACAAAGGGTTTGGCCTAGGGTTTGGCCTGGTCTGGTTTTCACTTGAGAGGAAGATGATCTGCTTCCCAGACACCAAGTGTGTTCTTCCCTTTCCCCAACAGTTATTAAGGTGACTTTGCATATTCATAGCAAACACTATTCTTTTTAAACAGTGCCACGGCCTTGAATAATCAGTTTTTAAAAAAACAGAAGCAAAAACCAGGTATCAAGTGCAAATGCAGAACACTTCCCTTAAAGAATTGTGCAAACCCAGCACACAAGCAGAGCCACTTGCTGCACACTTGGCCATATGACAGGAACGTGCGTATCGTGTGTGCATGCAGAGCCGCTGTCGCGCGTGTTTGGCTCTATGATTAGGAACATCCACTTCATGACCCAGTGCACTAAAAGTTGCCTACTACCAGGTTTTAAGTGTTGCCAAGTTAGCAATTCTTTCAAGGCACTGAAGAATTATGCAGATGGAGTTTCCAAAATATATTAATAATTGCTTAAACTGTTAAAAAGCCCTGAGTCAGAACTTTCAGCAGCTTCCTGAAACTGTATACTCAAGACAAAATGGCATATTTGCTTATTTCATAAAATATTAGAAAACCACTTTGCTTTTGAGGAAAGAAGCCATGTTCATGAGATAAAAGCCAGAGAACTATACAGGTCAATTCAAATACTCAGCACTATTAGCCTTCTTAGACAGTTTGCACACAGCAATTCATACTTTTAGATTCAGGCACCAAATTAATGTGACAGGTCCCTTTTCCTGTACCTATTGCTTAAGTTTTCAAAAACAGAAAATCTAACTTTAACCTCAGGTTACTTCCATTTTACCCACAAACAAGATGAGATGCCAGGGTTGGGGGGCAATATTCTGATAGAAAAGGAGGTAGAAAATGTCAAAATAGCAACTTAACCTTATTAACTATCCACTCATATTTTTATGCTGTGATTTGACCCCACTACTAGCTACTAAACCAGCACGGAAGCTCGGTGCAAAAGAGTTCTCCTTCACTGCAGTAAAGCAACACATGCACGAAACAGCATTGAACAGCTTCCTCACATTTAATGTTTAAGACATACAACCGTAATTATCAATACTGCAATTGTGTGTGTGTGCTAAAGTCAAAAGGTACCACGCGATTATCAAGTAATGTAAGTAAGCACTCCTATGTGACAGTCAAACAGGTTCAATTAGGCGGCATTGTGAAAGAAGAATGTATTCTGAAACTTTGAAGGTAAGATCGATGACGAGGGACACTTAACAAGGCACAAATTACTTATGAAAATCCATTTCCTTCCCAATTAGTACAAAACCAAAGCTAACTTATTTCTCATATTTAAATGTATTTTGCCCCCTCTGACTCACAATGAAGTTATAAACACTTTCAATTAACATACATGTAGAAGTAACAATTACGGAGGGAGAGCCGCCCTTCCCTCAAATCTCAGAAACCTGATACCTACCTAAGTTTAGATCTTGCAAACACAAACAATTCTACTCAGTCACTTGAACGCTAGCTCTCTCTGTTCTCAGAACCCCACTGCACAAAGGAAAGGAAGAAGGGAGTAGATGATGCGTGTGGCACTCCAGCTGTGCAGGATGAAGTTCCACACCTGTTTTCCAACCGAGTGAGCGGAAGTGACACCCTGAATTGCACATTTAGAAGCAGACAGAATAACAAACCGTATGATATGTGGTTCTTACTGCAATTTAAAAAAATTCCAAAACATGTGTCATGTGAGTCAGTTTTTATAAAAATTATTACTATAAACATTCCAGACACTTTAAAAGGATGTTTTTAGACATTAAAAAAAGCAAGCTGTATTAAAATCTGTAATTTACAAAACAACTGTCAAGACGCATGAAATCTGACCTAATAGATGCCTTTTATGTTTTAGTTAAATATGCCCTCTCCACCAAGGCTGCAGTAAGTTGCACAGGATACTCCTTTTCTCTGGGGTTACTGTATGTTTCCTGTTTGCAGTACCACACCAGCTTTGCTCCATCCAGCTCTGTCCTAGCCACAACTTTAACTATTCCTAGTTCAAAAGTGTCCAGAATTCAAAATAAACAAAGAACATCCACCAGGCAATGTATGACTAGCCAAGACTTTCCCATGTTTAAAAGTGACCCAGCAAGGTTTCAGTTTTGAATTAGACAAATCTTAAGCAGCATGCATTTCAGCATTCTAAAATAAAATCTATTGCAGACTAAAATCAGCAAAAATATAAATTTAGTAAGTTATTTCCAGTTAATTTTATGTTTCAGTAGACTTCCGCTTAATTTGCCACTATTAAATTACAAATACCTTAAGCATAATTCGGGCAACTAAACACTTGCCTAGTTTAATACTCTTATACTAATATAAAACTATCTCTCTTGAAAACCTTGCTCCCAATAAAATTATGTATGTATACAGCACAGATAAGATGTTAAACTATGTGAACAAGTGCAATTGTGCTAGCACCATCCGGAAAGCTGTATGTATTCAGAGTGAAGAAGTCTGAGCTGAAGAAAGGAGAAAATGTGGTGGGGCAGGGGGGTATAGAAAAGGATTCCCAATACTGCTTCCCTTGAAAACACCAGCAGGAACACTAATGGTGCCTCAGGACCCTGGTTTTGTCCACAAACGACACAATCAACTGCAGTGTGAACTCTAAGTGTGCTAAGACACTGACCTTTTATTTTTCCTACCAAGGCCCTAAAGCCCAATGCTTAAAAAAAAATATGAATGCATGTGATTGTAAAACGGAAGTCAGAGTTGCTCTGAGGCACAGGGAAAGAGGGCTGAGTAACAAGAAGATACCCAATGGGCCAAGTACTACAAAGAGACTAAGTAAGAGGTAGCAGTTTCAGAGAATGAAGAGGAAAGTCACTGGCATGATTTAGTCCTTGTTCTTGCAAATCCAAGCAAATTTACAATAATTTTAGGTGCCCGAAGACATGAATAGAAGAACATCTTCTATTCGTAAAATAAACAGCCAAGTGACAAAGAGAAATCCAAAGGTCCCAACACTAGAGACTTTATGGCTTTTCTCATAGAAGTTAGCGTGTTGTGCTGTACCATGGAGGAGACAGCTAGGAGCTAGCAGGAAGGCCTACCCCCTACAAACACAGGCTTTAGCACTGCAGCTCAAGGGACAGAAGAAAAAGACTTAAATGAGATGCAGCTGTGGCCCGCAGGTCCTTGGATTGGCAGGCTGTGTGCAGCAGCCATCCTTCATTATCCAATGGGCAGCCCAGGGCAAGGAAGGAAAGATCCTCACTTCTGCTATTTCCAAGTCTGCATGAAGACAATCTGTCTCTGTATGTAAACATTGTATCATCAGATGTATCTTTTTTAACTTCAAATTATACTTAGAAAATGACCTCATTGGTTCCCAACTATGTAGCTAAATAGAGTCACAACAAAACATTCCTAATTTGAAACTATCAAAAAGTGTACTGTCCAAAATGATTAACAGTTGTTGGACATGGTGGGGTCCCCATCCTATAATCCCACGATTGGAAGGCAGAGGCAGGAAGATCATGAGATTGAGGCCAGCCTGAGCTATACAGTAAGTTCCAGGCCAACTTGGAATACATAGTGAGACGCTATCTCAAAAACAAAAGAAAAAAATATAGCAGTTCCTCAGCTAAACACGAATATGGGACTGTTGAGTCTGCAACACGGCCAGCACACCTAAGGCCTGGCAAAGGCAGTGGAGGGAAACCACCAGCAACAAAGTGCAACCAGGCTGGACACGCTGCTTGCCCACATTTAGTTGCTAGAGCAGAAAAACAGAAATAAGCTAGCCAGATCAATGTAGAAAAAAATCTATCCCCGAAGAACACTAAAAGAATATATACTTACACAGTCTATAGTAGACACTACTGTAAACAGCTGGTATTTTTTTTATAATCTAGCAGTAAGGAATCTTGAAACACACATATATTTAAGCTAGATACAAAAATTACCCATTAAAGGGGATAAAATGCTTAATCCCCCTACCAAATCTACATGTAATCACATGCTTTTCCATAAATGCCCCTGCACCCTTTTCTAAGCATCTGATATTAAGCTATTTATTGTATCTTAGTTATTGTTGGCAGTTTAAAGAATATTCATCTGCAGGTATAAAGAAAAACTATGTTCTTTATAGCAAAAATTACTATCTGAAAGAGTAGAAGAGTAGAAGTAAGGCTTTTGATGAAGATAGAATCCATAACACTGTCAGAATAACAGGCACAGAAGAAAAGATTGTTGTCTCTAACAATTCATCGCCTGCTGAGCAGATCTCAGAGGCACAAACAGGACGGTGTGTGTGCCCTGATTAGATCAAGCCCGGGTCAGTTGTCAGGGAAAATGAAAATTACTTTTTTCATAGGCTTTTTTTCTGCAAATGGCTGGTCCAAATAGTGACAAGCTAATATAATACAAGGAGTGCAGTGGTCACGGTCAGGCAGGATGTGTGCTTGCATCGTTCTGTACCAGCCTTCGATTCTTGCTAGAATTTTTTTCCTTTTCATGTATACTGCTAATTTTGAAACTGGTCATTTATTTAATCTAGTCAATTTTCCTTTTTATTCTGTACAAGGTAGTCATCATTCTCTTAGCACATACTTCCGGTTACTTACTTCTAAAGCTATCATTCGGGTAATTTCTAATTATTCTGAAATCCTTCAGTACTGCCTCAGCCACGTGGCATCTCTGCTATACTTTTATCATTTAACACGTATGACATAGTTTTACTTGCCCACTCACCTTATGTAGGACTTTTTGGAACAGCTGTGTCATTTTACCATGTGAAATCATGACAAACAAAATCCTGAAGGAATATTGACTTTCTCTCTTTTAAGGTGTAGCATATGCATAAATTTAAAAAGAAATTTTATTGTTTTTCACAATAAAAACAAATGTGAAAGGAGGTCCTTCAAGGATTTTCCCTTTGAAGCCAAAAACAAAATTTTTATGAATTACCATGTATTTGATGTTCCAAATTTAAGAGGAAAACACAGATAGACAGACACAGACACACACACACACACCACACACACACACACAAATCAGCAATTTCAAACACTATGTTTTCGTTGTGATGGTGGTACATATACAGTCTAATTACATTCTAATACAAAATTATGAAATTTCAAATTAGCCCATTATATTAAACTTCCCATTAGCTTTAGAGCCTACTAAGATCTCATGATCACATACTTCAACTAACAACACACTGTGTCTCTTAGTCAATACAAAAGAATCCTCCGTTCAATTGCCTTTCGACAAATTGGGCATTCACTCATTCGGTCTCCACAGAGCTGGCATGTTCCGTGGCCACAGAGGAAAATCATGTTCTTCAGACGATCCAAACACACAGGGCACATTGTCTGAAATGAAATGAGACAATGGGTAAACATGGGCCATTTTATACTTTAAGTGCAATATGACACCTCTTTTATATCATTCATTTTCTCTTCTGATTTTAGTCAAATACAGAATAAGTTTTTTAGTGTGTGTGTGTGTGCGAGAGAGAGAGCGAGCGAGCGAGAGAGAGAGAGACAGAGAGAGAGAGAGAGAGAGAGAGAGAGAGAGAGAGAGAGAGAGAGAGAGAGAGAGCATATGCATGTTTGAGGGGGATTTGAGACTTGGTCTTGGTTGGTGAACTCACTATGTAGGCCATGCTGGTTTCAAATTCTTAAGAGACCTACCTGCCTCTGCCTCCCAAGTACTAGAATTAAAGGTGTGCACCAACATGCCAAACTCAAAAATAGTTTATTTAAAACTCAGATGTTCAAAAATAGTTATTATAGCCAGGTGGTTTGATATAGGTGCCTATAATAGCAATACTAGGGAGGCAGAGGCAGGAGGATCTCTGTGAATTTTAGGCCAATCTGGTCAACAAAGTGAGTTCCAGGACAGGCTCAAAAGCTATAGAGAAACCCTGTCTCAAAACAAACAAACAAACAAACAAACAAACAGTTATTTTAATGTCATCCATACAAAATAGATACTAGCTATTCTTCCAAAACAGTATACATGTAGTATATAAAACAGATAGTACAGGCTAGGACTGGCTGGATTACTAAATGAGGCTTCCGGTCTATGAGAATGTAGCTTTGATGATACCACAGACCACTAGGGTAAAAGTGTTGTGAATTGCTAAACATATAAACATAATCCTTTCCAAACACACTGCTACAATCATCTATCTTGCAGTTTCAAAAAAGCAAAATAGGGGGTGGGGTGGGATGGGGGAATTACATCTTTGGATTTTTAGAAAGTAAGCCCACCCATTTAGTGGCATTAAAATAGCTTCATTCCATTCCATTTTCAAGAACTGAGTGTACCACAGATACTTGCAAGACCCATGCTCATTGTTGTACTATTCACAACAGGTGGAACCAGCCTAGATGTACATCAACAGGTAGAAAACATAGTACATATACAAAATGGAATTCAGTCGTAAAGAAGAATGAAATCATGTTACATGAAATAAGTCAGCCTCAGAAGCCAAATATCACCATATTTCTCATATGCAGAATCTAGATTTAAATTTCTACAAATGCATATGTATATCCATATTTATTGGAAGCAGAAGGAAATATGAGAGGGGAGTGATATATATGAAGGCAGAAGCAGGGGGTAAGAGCGCAATGAACAATGGAACACGAAAGCTTAGCCTAATGGGGAGTGGTGGTGGGGATACCCAACAAAAGGCTGTGTGTGACAAGCAAGAACAAAGGACAACATGTATTCATATAGATGTCATAATGAAACCCATTACTCTGTATGCTAAGTAATTAAAGACAAACAAGGGCCAAGTGAGGACCAGAGTTCAGATCCCCAGAACCCATGTCAAATCCAGGTAAGGACATGGGCGCACATGTAATCCCAGCATACAGGAGGCAGAGTCAGGGACTCCTTGGAGCATGCTGGCTAGTCACCCCGGCCAAACCAGTGAGGTAGGTCCACATTCAGGAAAGCACCTGCCTCAACATGGAAGGCAGAGATATCAGGGAAAACATTTGTCAACCCGGGCCCTCCATATGAATGTATATATACATGCTCATGAACTTGAACACATGTGTACCCACATACATACAAACATGGACAGATATTATACAAACAAACATATGTAAAAGGAGGAGGAAAAAGACAAATGAGAGGAAAAAAAAACTTTAAATTCTTATTTATCTTTACTTAGTCACTATATAACAATTATAAAAACAGCTCAATGAAAAGGCTTTTCTCTCTTCAGACATGTACACAAAGGCCTAGTAAATACACGCATTCCGTTTTAAACTAGTTATCATGTGATGATGGGCCACCCTCTATTGCAGTGATTCTCAACCTGTGGTTGCAACACCTTTGGGGGTGGAACAACCTTTACACAGGGGTTACACATCAGTTATCCTGCATAATGGATATTTATATTACCATTCATAACAGTAGTAAAATTATAGTCATGAATTGGCAACGAAGTAATTTTATGGTTGGGGGGTCAGCATAACATGATAAATTTTAATAAAAGGGTTGGAGCATTAGGAAGGTTGTGAATCATTACTCTATTGATTAAATCTGGTAAATTCAGAAAGTAAACTTGCTATTAAAGACTGCTATTGGCTGGCAATAGGGGTGTGAATGTCAACCTCAGACCACACTCCTGCTGTTCAAGTCTTTGAAACAATTAACCCTGTGTCAAAGCAAAGGATAGGACTTACTACTCTTTCTGCTGTGTTGTCTGTGCGACAAGGTTTCTCTGGTCCTCAACTCGACCTCCTGAGCACCACTACACCTGGCTCAAGACTTGTGGTGTCACCTAGTATACACCTGTTCTTATCTTCTTGCTTTGATAAATATCAAGGATATAAAAGAGTACTTTGTTGATATTGTATAAAATGGAGATAACAATGTAACAATACCCAGTAGTATGAAATGCTACTCCTCACTTCTCAAGCCTCTCTATCCAACTCTCAATGATCAACACCAATCTGAATTTTGCGCTTATTTTTCCCTTGTTTTTCTACATAAACACACATATACACATTTTAATTTTCTACTGAAGTAAACATATAGAAATGTACACAAGCCACAGAAATTCACAACCTGTAACCTTGCAACAGACTCCAGAAACTTCCCCTCTGCTTCTTCCCAGCAGAGAAAATCACAGTACCCAGTTTTTAACACTTTGATTTCCACCAGATCTGCTAGATTCATTAGACGACTGTGCTCTCCTCTGTGGGATTAGGAGCATCTCTGTCAGCAGCAGCATAGGAATCTGCTGGTGCATCTGCTTTCTACGTGACACACGACAATCTCTCCACACTCCTCAAACTAGTTCATTGTGATTTTCAGGCTTTTTCCAGCATGTTTATTGGCACCTGTGTGTGTTTCCTGTTCTGGAAAATGTCTGACTAAACCTCATTGTTTTGTGACATCGACCTGCTGTCACAAACCATGACAATTTACAGAAAAGGCCAGTAGCCTAGTAGACATGTGTTAAGTGGCATAGTAAGAAGCACTGGGTGGCAGGACGCAATCATTACCTGCTCTTTGATGTCCTGCAGCTGCTGCTGCAGCTTCTGTACATCTGCATTGACATTGGTGTTGTCTTTGTCCTTCTGCAGCACTGGAATAGTCCCACTTGCTAGAATTTAAGAAACACCTTCTTAGTTATTACTGTTCGACATAATGACATATTTCTATAATTTTAGTTACAAAAAAAAAAAAACCACTGAATTGGGCAGTGATGTTTTTATTAATCCCTGAACTTGGGAGGCAGAGGCAGGTAGATCTGTGAGTACAAGAGCAGCCTGGTCTACAAAGTGAGTTTCAGGGCTACACAGAGAAACCCTGTCTTGAAAACCAAAATAAAACAAAACAAAAACAAACGAACACACACACACAAACCCCCTCCAAAAAAAAAACAAAACCCTTCAAACCCATGGCGCTAAAGACAGCTGGTGGTAGAATGCCTGCAAACCATGTGCAAGGCCCTGAGTTCTGTAAATTCTATAACAGAAGGGGTGGAGGGAGCTAACATTACATATGGAGAGACAAAGACACAGTACTGAAATTCAGATAACACTCATTTATAATCATAAGAGGAAACAGGCTTAGGTGGGTGTGTTAGTGTGAATGTAACTGGCCCTCATAATTTCATAGGGAGTGGCACTATTAGGACATGTGGCTTTGTTGGAGGAAGTGGGTCACTGTGAGGGCAGGCTTTTGAGGTTTCCTATGCTCAAGCTACTGCCCAGTGTCTCAGTTAACTTCCTGTTGCCTTCTGATCAAGAATGTAACCAGCATCATGTCTACCTGAATGCTGCCATGACCCATCATAAAGACAATGAACTAAACCTCTGAAATATAAGCAAGCTTCCACAGTGAAACGTTTGCCTTTATACGAGTTGCCATGGTCATGATGTCTCCTCACAGCAATAGAAACTCTAGCAGAAATAGGGGCTAGAGAGAGTACTCAGTGGCCAAGATATCACAATGACATTGCAGAGAACTACAGTTTAGTTCTCAGCACCCATATCAGATGACTCACAACCACCTGTAAATCCAACTCCAGGGAAATCCATGCCTTGGGCCTTTGTGCTTGGGTACCTGCACACACACATACTTATACATGATGTGGGAGTCCCCTCTGTATACTGTGATTACCATTAATGAATAAAGAAACTGCTTTTGGACCTATAGGAGGGCAGAACTTAGCTAGGCAAGGAAAATGAAGCTGAATGCTGGGGGGAAAAGGAAGGCTGAGTCAGAGTCACCATGGAGCCACCAGACTCAGACATGCTAAAACTTTGCCAGTAAGCCACTGCCACGTGGCAATACACAGATGAATAGAAATGGGCTAAATTAAGATGTAAGAGTTAGCCAGTAAGAAGCTAGAGCTAAGAGGCCAAGCAGTGTTTTAATCAATACAGTTTCTGTATAATTATTTCAGGTCTAAGATAACTGGGCGTCCAGGGCCAAACAGGAGGCCTCCTTACTACAAATTGGTGTGTCAACGCGCTGGACTAAATCCATGTAAAACCTGAGAGGGCTTGGAAAGGAACTTTAGACACAAAAAATACAAAGTTTAGCCACATTGTTTTCAGCTGGCAGCTTGCCGCAGCTCCTTTAAGAGAGGTCTTACTGATTCAGTGATAGCAGCCACGCGGTATAAAAACACCACTGTGGGCTGTGCTGCTAGCACACACTCTGACTCTTTCGCAAAACCAAGCATTTGGATGAGGTTTGTGAGCAGTGTGCTATGGGTTGCTTGGTGGAACTTGGACTGGCTATGTGCCTAGAAATGGGGTTGTGGGCCTGACTCTCAGAGGCAGCAAACAGCTTCACCATGCTGGACTGTGTAAAGCAAGAAGGAAGTACCATATGTATCATAGAAATGGCACAGCTTAAGTTTTAAACTGGGAAGACAATACTGTATATACCACAGTAATGACGCAGCTTAAGTTTTAAGAAGCGCTTAGCATTTTAAAAAGTGTTCCTGGACAGAAAGAAGTTGCAATATGCAGGTATGCAATAAAGGCAAATCCAGATGAGTCAGAGTGTTGGATAAATGTACATAGGCTTGTGAGAGAGAAGAAAAATACAGAGAGTTATAAAAAAAAAGTAAATGGTTTTTTAAAAAATAAAACAAAGTCTTTAAAAAGTAGTCATAGATTAAAAGAAATAAATAAAACAAGCCACGTAAATATGGAAAATTCACAGAGTCTGTATTATGTATATTATTGTTATATTTCATTATTATATGATTTCTTTGAATTTTTTGACTGTGAATGAGCTAAGTACAGAGAGACATTTCATTGTATGGACTGCTAAGCTAAACCAGCATGTATATTATAAAGGTATCTTTTTTTTTTTTTTTTTTTTTGGTTTTTCGAGACAGGGTTTCTCTGTAGTTTTGGAGCCTGTCCTGGAACTAGCTCTTGTAGACCAGGCTGGTCTCGAACTCACAGAGATCCGCCTGACTCTGCCTCCCGAGTGCTGGGATTAAAGGCATGCGCCACCACTGCCCGGCTTATAAAGGTATCTTAACTTCAGAATTTAGTTCTAAGAATAGGTTCCTTTGGAAAAGAGGTTCTTTTTTTTTGTTTGTTTCCACAGAGGATGAGAACCTGTGGATTCGTTCCTGGCTAATATGGTTTGATAGACCACAACCCCCTAAAAGGTTGCCATGAATATCCCCCAAAATTACTTCGCCCAACTGCTGACTGAGATGAGCCTAGCACACAAGATAAATCATGAAAGATCCGATTAACAGAACCCCCAATCAGCAGAAGTAAGTATGGAGAAATCTATGCCCATATTCCCAAATATTGTCTATAAATGTTTGTTTACATTTAAAGGGAGATATGCTATATATATAAATAATTTGCATTGGTATGGATCTTGGTTTATTGATACAGTTTCAGGTCAATTTTGTTACATGTATATTTCTGCTCTTGATTAAGGTATTGTAACTGTACAGTTCATTTAAAAATAATGTATAATTAAGAAATATAGATTAATAAATAATCATCAAGCTTCTAGTCATGTTAGTTAATTTTCTAGTTGGACAGATATGTATTTCAGTTAAGATAGGTATTCTTCAAATCTTTCAGAGACCTTCAGAATATGGCATTTAAAATGTTTAAGAAGGGGCTGGAGAGATGGCTCAGAGGTTAAGAGCATTGCCTGCTCTACCAAAGGTCCTGAGTTCAATTCCCAGCAACCACATGGTGGCTCACAACCATCTGTAATGGGGTCTGGTTCCCTTTTCTGGCCAGCAGGTATACACACAGACAGAATATTGTATACATAATAAATAAATATTAAAAAATAAAATAAAATGTTTAAGAACTTAAGACTTTTCATGACACATCTGCTCCTGGTAACTCCATTCTACTTCAAGAGAAAGATGGGCATTGAAGAGGCTCCTTATAGAGTTTGCTAGCCATTTGGGCAAGAAACTGCTCTTGCCTGGGCTGCGAAACTGGACATGCAGGACCCACAGAGAAATGACTGCTAAATGTTCCTAAAGCTGAGACAGTCTTCGGGGATTCTGCTTCATGAAAGAGTCTGCTAAACATTCTGCAGGACACGGAAAAATGTGATGGACAAACTGCCAATATAGGTGGAACTGTCTCTGAAATTTCCTGCTTTGTGGAAAAGTCTGCTGGAAACTCTGGGCCTGTGGGTTGAAGATGGATGCCCCAATGGTAAAGAAGAACTTTGGGTGACTGTCCAGGCAGAGAAATGTCTCTGTCAATTCTAGAGTTTTAGAAGCTGCTTACAATGCATTTCCTGTTTACTTCGGTAATATCATATCCTTCTGGAGTCTTTGATGGAGTTGAAGAATTTATACTTATAGTTATCCTTAGTTATGATAAAAGATAAAGTAGATATAAATATTATAGCTATAATTTTTATTTGATACCTGTTTTGTTATATGTAATTTAACTATGTTAAAGTTAAAACCTTCATTTTTATTTAAACAGAAAAAGGGTGGTGATATGGGAGTCCCTTCTGTATACTGTGATTACCATTAATGAATAAAGAAACTGCTTTGGACCTATAGCAGGGTAGAACTTAGCTAGGCAAAGAAAACTAAGCTGAATGCTGGCAAAAAGGAAGGCAGAGTCAGAGAGCCACCATGGAGCTGCCAGAGTCAGACATGCTGAAACTTTGCCAGTAAGCCACTGCCATGTAGCAATACACAGATTAATAGAAATGGGTTAAATTAAGATGTAAGAGTTAGCCAATAAGAAGCTAGGGCTAAGGGGCCAAGCAGTGTTTTAAATAATACAGTTTCTGTGTGATTATTTCAGGTCTAAGCTAGCTGGGCATCCAGGAACCAAACAAGCAGCCTCCTTACTACATATAATTTTTTTAAAAAAAAGAAATAGAGAAAGTCTGAGATAGTAGCACATGATGGCTACTGCAACGTTCAGGAGACTCAAGGCAGGAATACTGCCATCATGTCAGTCTGGGCTACATAGCAAGACCTGGTCCAAAAAAAAAAAAAAAGAAAAAAATAGGCGAGGTAGGGAGAAAGAGGCTTGCAGTGACAAGAATTTCTGCATTTTAATTCCTCTGGCAAACATGCACACTCCTTTTCTCTGCTCACGGGCCACCTGAACCACAGCAAAGTAGCTACTACTGAAGTATTAACTAATCTCTTAGATGATTTTTTTTTTTAAAAAAAAGGATCTACTTTCCTTCCTTTTGCTCTTTTTTCTAGACAGGGCTCACTAGACAGGTTGCTCAAACTAGCCCTGAACTCACTATATAGGCAAGGCTGGTCATGAGCTCCTGATCCACCCACCTCTACCTCCCAAGTATTTAGATAACAGGCAGCATCCACCATGCTGGATAATGATGATAATGATGACAATGATGATGAAAATGACAATCATTATTTGAATAAGGTCTTACTATGCAGTTCCGGCCTGGCCTGGAATTCACAATATAGAGTATACAGGCTTTAAATTCGGAGATCTGCCTGCCTCTGACTCCCAGGTGCCAGGATTAAAAACATGTGTCACAGCAGATGCAGAGACCTACAGCCAAATATTAGGAGAAGGAGCTCGGGGGACTCCACCAAAGAGGTGAAGGAAGAACTGTAGGATCCAGACAACAGAGGACACCACAAGAACATGACCCACAGAATCAATTAAGCAGGGCTCAAAGGCTGAAGCAAGAATCACGGGCCTGAATGGGTCTGAACTAGGTCCTTAGCATACACGGTGCAAATGCTGAGCTTGATTTCTGTTGAACTCCTAACAGTGGGAGTGGGGATGATGTGAATCTTTTGCCTGCTCTTGGGACCCTTTTCCTCCTACTGGGTTATCTTGTCCAGCCTTGATATGAGGGTGTGTGCCTAGCCTTGCTGTAACTTGCTATGCCGTGCTCAATTGTTATCTCAGGGAAACAGAAGAGATCTGGAAGAGAAGGGGAGGGGATTTGGAGGAGTGGAAGGAGAAAAAAACTGCAGTTGAAATGCAATGTATGAGAGGTAAGTAAATAAAAATAAATAAACTAATAATTTTAAAAAGCATGTGCCACCACACACCCAGCTTAATTTTTATTTGTTTATTTTGAAGCAGTCTTACTCTGCTGCTTAGGCTGGTCTCAAATTTGTGTTAATCCACAGGTACTTGAGTAATGGAATTACAGGCATGATCCACCCAAGTCTGAAAAACCCTCCTTTCTTTATGCCAAGATTCTATTGTTAACAATAAAATTCAGAAGGCTGTGATAAAAGGTCTTTGATTTTACATGCCCTTCTCTGTACATTCTTGGCCTTTTATTTCAGGTACTACCTATACCTGGGAAATTTATTCTCTATTTGTGAAAAAGGTAAGAGTTTTGGTCAGAAGTGTGTGCAGCAATGTTTACAAAACATGTTCATAAACCAAGAATCAAAGAAACCATTCTCCATCAACTGCAAGGACTGTGAGTGAAATCAGGTCTGCATAGGAGCCTATGTTTGAGTGCTTGGTCATCAGGGAGTGGCACTACTTGAGAGGGATTAGGAGGTGTGGCCTTGCTGGAGGAAGTGTCACTGGGGGTGGGCTCTGAGGTTTCAAAAGCCCAAGCTAATCCCAATCTCTCTCTCTCTCTCTCTCTCTCTCTCTCCCTGCTGCCTGTGAATCTGGATATAGAATTCTGAATCACTTCTCCAGTATCATGTCTGCCACCATGCTCCCCACCATGATGATAATAAACTGTCCTCTCAAACTGTAAGTCAACCCCAATTAAATGCTTTCCTTTTAAGAGTTATAATGGTTGCCGGGTGTGGTGGCACATGTCTTTAATCCCAGCATTTGGGAGACAGAGGAAGGAGGATTTGTGTGAGTTTGAGGCCAGCCTGGTCTACAGAATGAGTTCCAGGACAGCCAGATCTACAAAGAAAAATCCTATCGTGAGGAAAAAAAAAAGTTGTCGTGGTCATGGTGTCCCTTCATAGCAAAAGAACACTGACCTAAAGAAAAATAAATAAATAAAACTTTAAACAGTTGTATTATGAAGCATTTGGAATAAAGTCCAGCAGGTGAGTGCCTGCTAAGCATGAGCAATGACTTGAATTTATCAGCACCATGATATGAAAGGGATAAATGGAAAGTTACCTTTCACCTTTCTACTTACTATTCCATACAATACATCCCACTTAATTGATCCTGTAAGCCTGCTATGTACAGGAACCAAATGAATACATTTGTAAACTGAAAAAAAAAACTAGGAATTTGGTGCCCCAATTGGTAGAGTATATGCTTAATCTAACTCCAAAAATGGACACACAAACACAGCCACTATATTTCAGCTTTAAAACAGAAAGCAAGTATTCTTTAAGAACATAAATGTTCTTCATATTACAAAGCCTCTAAAGTTTGGTGTTGGGCCACCCTCTAAGCCTAGCAACTTGACTATGAGCCCTAGCACCCATGGAAAGGCTAAAGGAGAGAACCAACTCCATAGAATTATCCTCTGATTTCCTCACGCATATGAAGGCTTTCATGTTCCCACATGCACACACACCTTTTGCAAGTCTATATGAGCATACCACAAACTAAATAAAATGTAATTTTACATTCTTATAACAAACAAAAGCATCAAAAAGCTATACTTGCTCCTCTGTCAATCCAGCTCTTGTTTAACAGGGCAGTAGCACAGTATAATTCTGTGTAAAGGTAAGAGAAGACACTCACAGACATCATCAGAGGGGTCCTCCGAACTCTTCCCACCACAGCACATGATGAAAGGCACCCTTCGTTCAACCACTGCCCGGCACTGCACACATTTTTTCATCAGGCTGGCACAGTCTGAAATGAGTAACACAGATGCTTCTTTAGCTACAACAGAAATAACACTGCCTTTTTCTGCTAATTTCTCTGTGAACCATATACTAAAGCAAACATTAAAGCAGTTATCTAAGATTCTAACTATAACAAGTTATAAACAAGAATCCTACCTCATTGTCATGTTATTAACCTAAGACTGAAAAATGTTTCCTGGAAAAAAGAACCTATTATAAAAATATTTTCTAACATAACCAAATAGTGATTTTTTTTTTAAGTAAAATTTTTTTGTTTGTTTTGTTGTTGTTTTTTCAAGACAGAGTTTCTCTGTAGCTTTGGGGCTTGTCCTGAAACTAGTTCTTGTAGAGCAGGTTGGCTTTGAACTCACAGAGTGCTGGGATTAAAGGTGTGAGCCAGCATCACCCGGCAATCTTTCTAAATCTTAAGGTTTAGCCAGGAATGGTGGTATACAACTATAATCCTATTTCAAAAATCCAAAACAAAACCAATAAACAAACAAAAAAAACTTAAGATTTAGAAAATGGAGAGAAATACATTCAGTTAAAATTAGAACAATGACTGCCATATCCAGGCTGTAAATATCTGAAGGGAGACAGTTATGGTGAACACTGTCTGCACACCCTGTAAACACTGCACTCAGTCCCCTAAGGAAGGCTTTGCTATTTTCCCATTGGACTGAGGTTCTGGGTCCTTGATATGGTAGTTCTAGGACAGCCAGAGCTATTACACAGAGAAATCCTGTCTCAAAAACTAAAAGTAAAATAAAAGATAAAAAGTCTCTGAAAGTGAAAGAGAAAGAAGGATAAAAACAAAGAGAGAGCAAGGGAGAGGGAGAGAGAGAAACTAAACTTTATCAAAACATGGAACCATGGGCATAGACAGGCTGGGGTACATCCTCCTAATGGAAGCACACTGGGTATGGAGTCATTATCAAGCCTGATAACAAGACTTGAACATAAATGGTCTCACTCTTGATAATGCAACATGCAGTAGGCAGGGACTAATAAATCTAGTTTGGGATTTGTCTTCAGTATGAGGCAGACTTTTTTTTTTAAAGGATTAATGTATCACATACTAATCAAATAACATATCACAATTACACAAACTTTCTGTAACTGTTTA
Organism: Chionomys nivalis; assembly: GCF_950005125.1. Lineage (NCBI taxonomy): Eukaryota > Metazoa > Chordata > Mammalia > Rodentia > Cricetidae > Chionomys > Chionomys nivalis. Next base: position 70,554,063 of record NC_080099.1, read on the forward strand.
GTAATATTTTTGTACAAAAATATCATCAGCCTCTTCAAAAAGGATATAAATCCTCCTCTGACTGGTGAAAGTACTTTATACTCCTCAAGACTCCAACATTCTCCTTGGCATCCTGAGGTGTGGGCTGGACTAATACTCTAGCACATACTCTTTAGGAGAGGGCTGTTCACCTCAGCCACCTCCTCTTCAGGAGGTGCTTACGCACATGTTTAGAAGCTGGGCAGTGTGGTGCACATACTCAGTTCCTGTACTTGGGAGGTAAAAGCAGGAGAACCAAAAGCTCACGGTCAGCCTGGGCTACAAGTAATAACTGTCTCTAAACAAGATACTGTCCCCCCAAAAAAGTTTAGGGCCAGGGATGTAACTGAGGCAGAGAGCTTGCTAAAGAGCCAAGAGGCCATAGGTCTGATCCCTAGAACCATAAAAAACAAACAAAAAAACATAGAAAACTCATACAAACTATGATTGCGCTGAAAGTTAGTCATGGTGTATTTAAGAAGAGATTAAAATGTCTAGTACAGAATTAAAAGTTCAATAAAAACTAGTACATTATAAAGCAAAAATGTTAGTTTTTGGAAATCCTTGGGGGAAAATAAAATATAAAGGCTCAAAAAACTGTGTAATCAATGCTAATGACTATAATTATCTGCCAAGGCTCACACAGTCAGTAATCTGGACTACAGTAGGTTAAGGGTCAACAAATCAATGCCCGAAAGTCTGTTCTTTTAAATGAGCTTTTGATTTGTTTTTGTTGGTTTTTTGAGACAGGGTTTCTCTATGTAGACAGAACTGGCTGTCCTGGAACTCACTCTGTAGACCAGACTGGCCTCCAACTTAGAGACCTGCCTGTCCCTGCCTCCCAAATGCTGGGATTAAAGGTGTGCACCACCACTGCCCAGCTTTTAAATGAGCTTTTATTGGATCATAGTTCAGTGGTTGTTTCTGGACTATGATAACAGCATTGGGCAGTTGGAAAATGAGTGGTTACTACAGAAGCCATGTGGTCTATAAAGCCAAAAACAAAAAAGTTTGTCAACCTCTGGTCTACAAACGTCTACTTAAGACCGAGAGAATGTCTTTCTGTGTTCTTCTGATAGCTGATGATAGCCGTTACACCAGGCCTTGGTAAATAGAAACACTTATTTGAGGTAGACTGCTAATTGAACAAACCCATGATCCTTTATTTAGTTGTCTAGTTGCCTATCAGAATAAAACAAAAATTAAAACAAAAACACCAGTATTCAAGGGTCCTATAAGATGGCAAAGGGATAACGTTACCTGTAGGTCAAGCTTGACCATCTGAGTTTGAGCTCCAAAACCCACAGTGTGAAAGGAGAGAACCGCCTCTCTCAAGAGTCCTCTGACTTCCACACATGCACCATGTTGGACACACACACACATACACATACATACACACACGACTTACAGACATATACACAAATAAATAAATAAATATAAAATGTAATTAACCCAACATTTAAAAAAGGGAGGCACAGGGAATGGCACTAAGTTTAGGAGGTGTGAGTTTGTTGGAGTAGGTGTGGACTTGTTAGAGGAAGTGTGTCACTGTGAAGGTGGGCTTTGTAGTCTCATACATGCTCAAGCCATGTCCATGTCCCAGTTTACTTCTTGTTGCCTGCTGATCAAGATGTAGGGTTCTCAGCTCCAGCACCATGTCTGCATGCATGCTACCATGTCTCACTATGATGATAATGGACTGAACCTCTGAAACTGTAAGCCACCCCATTAAATGTTTTCCCTTATAAAAGCTGTGGTAACAGTGTCTCTTCACAACAATAAAAATCCTAAAATAGACATCTAAACCAATGAGATTACCATATAATCTACATGATATTCTAATCAGCATAATAAAACCAAATATTTGTTAACTAACCTATTTTATAATATAAAGTACTATTTAAACAAGGTATTAAACTTGAGATCTTTCACTGATAAGTAAATAGACCCCCCCCCCAAAAAAAAAAGCAAAGGAAAGAGAATTTCAAATCCTGTAAGATTCAAGAAGAATATAAAAAGCCAAGGCCTTCAAGACAATGGGTCTAAGAGACTTAAAAGCAGTGTTTCTCAATCTGTGGGTCAAGACTCCTTGGGCCCAAATAACCATTTCACAATTAGTAACAGTAGCAAAATTACAGTTATAAGTAACAATGAAATAATTTAGTGGTTGGGGTCACCACAACATAAGGAACTGTGTTAAAGGGTCTCAGCATAAGGTTGAGAACCACTGCTCTAAAGCATTAGACAAGCTTCAAAGTTGTCTGTCCAAAGAACAGACTTCTTAAACTTCTCCTGACATAACAGTTCACAGAACAAAATTATAGCCCCCAACAACAGAAGCTGTAAGAGCCTGAGGAGTCCGGCAGGCACACAGGATAGGTAATGCTAAGGTGAAGACAATTGAAGATGCGCCAAAGTTATATGCAAAAAAATGATGGACGAGAGGTTCTAGGAGGTTTATAAATAGGTTTCCACTGCGTGTGAAAGAGAGAGAACCTTTTGTGGTAATATAACTGAAATAAAAAAAAAATTCAGCCTGATAGAACACAGAATTTCAGTATTCAAATTACTCAGTATACTCTATTACTCTAAAGTATAGACCAAAATGGTACTAAATCCTTGTCCAGATTTTCTGTAGGGGGTTATCCAATAAATAAACAAGCACGCGCGCGCGCACACAAACAATCAAAGATGTAATTTTTCACTTCGCTCTTATTTTTATGACACTGGGGAGGTTCCCAATAAGCTACTACTTACTCTCACAAGCACACATGTGTCCACAAGGTTGAAAGAGCACAGCTGCTTTCTTGTCAGAGCACACCACACATTCTTCAATCTACAGCGAAAGAAAACAAAACCAGCAGAGTGAACACTGCAGAGAAAGCATGTCCGCCTAGCAGCTGACCACCCCAGTGTACTTTCAATGTGCTCTGCCCTCCTGGCTGCTCATTCTCACATCCTTAGGTGCCCTAGTTTAAGATGCACTCTTCCTGCTGCTCCCTCCCTCCTAACACCAATAACCACATACAAAGACTCTATTTTATTTGAGGCCAGGGATAATGAGCTAAATGTTAATTTTCCTTTTTTTGTTCCAAAAACTTTAAGGAAATCTTAATAAACAAGTATTAAAACAAATGGTTATGAGAAGACTAATAACAACAAAACCTTACCCAGAGTAGTAAATTGCTAAAAGTGCAAGAGGGGTGCTTATGTTACCTCAATCTAGTGAATTCTCCATAAAAGACCCCCTTTTGGGACCTGGTCATGCTGCTTGAAGCCCAAAGCTTTTAGGTTATTCCTCACCCTTGTCCTAAAGTCTTCTACAACCTACTCATAATTTCCATTTGACCTCATCTACAAATACATTTTGTCATGTACTGCAACAACTGTGACTGACCCCCCTTTCCCTGCAGCTCACACCACTGCCCTTAGTTTCCCATTTGTTTTCCAGCATAGCTACATATAGTTTTCTTTTATTTAGTATTATTGTCCAGAAATGGCCACTTCTCACCCATCACTATCCACTGTCTTCTTGCTTGCTTTAGTAAAGGTTTACTCTCCAGCCCAAGCCTCAGGGATGTACATGGAGTGTGTATACTTGGCACTAGTCTAGTGCAGTAAAATCTGGTTGGTCTCTGATATTCTTGAACTCAAAAGCTACCTCCAATACTAATAACTTACTTAATATTTGTACAAGTTTAAAATATTAGAGCAAATTATCTAACAATCTCCTACTTGAAAGACAAGTCTAAGCACAAAATTTCCCCTTATGCTTACTTCCTCAGGTTCTACTCTCATGAATGGAACAACTGAATAAAGCATTTTGCTCTGAGCAGAGGACGGCCTCCAAGCCTCTAGTAGTATTAACAAAGTCACACTTTCAACATTGATTATTAGCACTTAAAATAAAAACTTTTATTTCCTAATTCAACAAAAAGTTTGTATTAATTTGAAATATATTTATATTTCCCAAATTACTGAACAATCCAAATAATTCGTCTAAAAATATCCTTTCCTCTAAATACTGGTTTTAGAATTTTTTCTTCAATGAAGCTGTTGATTCCTCTTTAACCAGTTGGGGTCACTATTTTCCTATGGTCAAAGGCTCTGCTAATAATCCAGGAAATGTACTGAGTTCATTAGATGTCTCGTTTTGTTAAATTTTCTACAAATTTGAAAACTACATAGTATAAAATACAAAACAGAACTCAATGTATCTAAGTTTTAGAGAGCTTTGAAAGAAAAATAGTAACTATTTTTTAAGTACTATACTTTAGATGTAAAGAAGGAAATATAAGCTAAAAAAAATATCTAGAGTTAAAATCCATGGGTGGTTTTATGATAATAATGAACATGGAAAAGTATTATCAGTAAGGTTAAACTAGAAATCAACTCGGAAAATCTGAACGGGTCACTTTAAATGTATAAATTACATATTATGGTATTTAACTCATTTGTGAGAACAAAGTGCAATAACTACCACATAGTCTAATATATGTTATGGCAATCACAGAACTCAACAACAGATAGATCAACACATCACAGACTCCCTTACCTTTGTCCTGGACTGAACCTGCTCTTTACAGATGAGGCATTTCTTGACACGTGGGGAACACAAAGAACAAGTCGCAATGTGTCCACATGGGCCAAAAAGAGTATCTCTCTTCATGTCTGAGCACACCATACATTCCTCTAAGGTTTCAGAATCATTGCTAATCATAGAAGGACTCCGAGAACCCACTTGGCCACTAATAAAACAAAGTATGTCAAATCAAGCCCATCCAAATACTCTCAAAAATTTATTTTTTAACAACCAAAGTGTCATTGTACACATAAAAAAACAGATTATATTAAATATCAAATGTCAAAAGCATATAAAAACCTTTCTTCTATTTCCTTTTCTATTCATATTTGCTCATTTTCACATCTCTACTGCTCAAAATAATAGATCAAAAAGGTACTAAATGCTTGAGCTTTCTTAAACTTATAAACCTCTCTGCACCTTCACACATTCTTCTAGTACCAGTCGATCTTCAAATTAAATGAAGACTCAATGAACAAGGTTGAACTTCTAACAAACAGCTAAAAACACCAGCAAAAACTAATTTAATGAGCCAGGCATAGTGGCTCATGCCTTTAATCCCAGCACTCAGGAGCAGAGGCCGGCAGATCTCTAAATTCTAGGCCAGGCTGGTCTACATAGTGGGTTCAGTCAGACAGTCAGAAGAACATACTAAGCCTCTGTCTCAAAATAAACAAAACAAAAAGCTAATATAAGTAAAATTTAATTTAGAACATTTTCTATCCCAGGAATAAAACAGAAGCCTCAATTAGCATCGTATTGTGGTATCAACTAGGACAGTACCACCAGAGTTCACAGAGGATGAAACACAGACAGTGAGACACTCCAGCTGCTGTCCTGACAGTCCAGTGAGTGTGTTGTTCAGAAGGATAAAATTACACTACAGAAAGGTATACTACATAGCATAAATATGCAGAAACAGGCATGAAAATGCATGTATGCATAACTAATACAGCTATGGAAAGTAAACACGGGTTCCAAGAACTTAGGAATGCACATAAAGGTTCCACTGTTCAAAATCATTACTGCAGTAATTAAAGTATCTATTTCTAAATGAATTTATACTCTGGTAATAAAATTTTAAGTCCCTTAAAGATATACTTTAAAATATATATATATACATTAAAGTATTTATATTGGGCTGAATAGTTAGCATGGGCTCCTAGTTCAATCATTTATATTAAAAAAAAAAAAAAAGAGCTGGAAAGATGCCCCAGTAATTAAGAGAATATACCATTCTTTCAGAGAACCCAAGTTCAGTTTCCAGCATCCACATTGGATGGTTTATAATCTCCCATAACTCCACAGACAGAGACATAATTGAAAGGAATCTTTAAAATATATTCTTCAATATTCAATATCCTCTCTCCCTATGTATATGTAACAGCCAGGTAGTGTGCCACCAACACCTCGCCAACCACTACTTGGCTATTATATGTACAATTTAACAGAGGCAAGAAAGCACCAAAGAAGAGGGAGAGCTACCAATATAGTCAGTAATAAATATAAAGGTCAAAAAATATTTTCATACCACTGTTTGTATTAAAAAACAGATGTGGCTGGGTGGTGGTGGCGCACATCTTTAATCCCAGCACATGGAAGGCAGAGATAGGCAGATCTGTGTGAGTTCCAGGACAGCCAGGGCTGTTACACAGAAAAAACATTGTCTCAAAAAAGAAACAAACAAGCAAACAACAAAAATAAACAAAAACAGATGCGTAATTTTTGCATGACTATCTCGGTAAAGAAAATATTTACACCAGACATTTTCATTAAAACTACTGACATACTTAACTGTCAAGAAAAATAGGAATATGTGAAATGATCATCTTCAGGGAAAATGCCACAACCCATAGGCTGGCTGGCTCACTTGTTCATTCTTTTAACCCTTCATTGCTGATAACTGTTTCCAAGCTCTTGTTACAAAGTGCTAGAATTATTACGAACTTTCAATGAGAGTAAACTGCCCTGTGGTAAAATGCCTAGAGTATTATCATAGAAAATACTGTAACAATCACAACATTTAGTGAGGCTTTTCCTAGTAAGGTTTTCCTTATAAATTCCCAGAGCACATAGGATTCCTAGGAGATTAAGCGACTTTAGAAAAGCTTTTTAAGTTTATCACGCATAAAGTGATATAAATAACGTGGGGAACGCAACATGGAATGAGACATAGGTCACAGAGGGAATCCTTTCAAGTGCAGCCCAAAGGCCTAAGAACTGCAGAGATCTGGACACCTGCAAGACCCAGGACCTCCCTTATGAGTTACACAGCACCTTATGAATAGAACACTAGATTACATGATGATAAAGACTACAAACCTGACTTTTTCCTTATGACATTTTGCCAGCGCTTTGCAGAGACTTGGGTCAGGACAGAGATCCAGTGGTGATTGACCCTTCTTATTTCGAATGCTGAGGTCGGCACCATTGGCTGCCAAGAAACAGGCAATAGATGCTGCACTCTTCTTTTCTGCCCCCTGGGTACCAAGTCCCATTATTAACTGAAATCAAATAAAGAGTCATGATTTTCCCTTAGGGAAATCTGCCATCAATTATCACTAACAATATGTGTTTCAGTCCTAATGTGAATTCATCTCTCCCCACCCCCATGTTCCTTGATTTTCCACATTTGAGAACTGGCTCTGCAGTGTACAAGTGGACCCAAAGTGGTTAAACCCAGTTGGATACCTGCCTCCTACATGAGTGATTCAGAGACAGACACAGACCCAAAGTTAGGTCGATTAAGGCTGAGAAACTCAAGTGCAGGTTCTGGCTGAGAAGAAACTACTTTTGTTCCTATTCAGTGTTACTCTGGAGCTGCTACCAACTAACTCTCAATGTTTCTGAATCAAGGCAAAACTTAATGAGATGAATCAGCATCTGATTGTGTTATCTGAAATTGTTAAAATCACTATCAAGATCCACTAAGCATCCATAATGAGCCATGCACTGTTTGAAGTACTTTTATGATCTTCTACAACAGCCTATGGAAAGAAGGCTCTTCTCCATCTTAAATGATGATCAAGAAAGAAGGCACAAAGGAGTTACTAATATACACCCAGGCCATGCAAGACAAAAATTCACAAACATTTTGCCTTCAGATTCATTTATACTTTTCAAGATCGTAATAAAATTCATTTGGAAGTATAAAGGCTTAAAATAGCCAAACAATAAAAAAAAAATGAGGACATCCATTCACTAATTTCAGCACGAGCAAACGCTGAATCCTAAAGCTACAGGACATTTGAGCAGGCATCCCAAAGCTAAGAACATGGACCAAAAGAACAAGATGGTGTATGCAAAAGGAGGCGTCCACAGATAGCTAGCTGATCTTGGATAAAGGCAGCAGACATTCAATTAGAAAAAGACACTACTCAACAAATGGCGCATGGACAGCTGGACATCAATCAGTGAATGACAAATGAACTTTCATCTATGCCATACTCTAAATAAAGGTTCACTTGAACAGTGAACTTAAAGCAAGAGCTTAAACTTAAAAGCTTCTATATAACATAAAACAAAACAAAAAAATGTAAGTAACCTTCATTTGACCAAAATTTTCTTAGGATACATAAACCATACATAATAATATTTAAGAAAGACATTCTGCTCTGGTTAAGAGCACTGGCTGCTCTTTCAGAGGACTTGGTTCAATTTCCAGCACTCACATGGCAGCTCACATATGTTGTCTGTAACTCTAGTTCCAGGGCTTCTGGTACTCTCTATACAGACATACAGGCAAGCAACTCACCCCAATGCACTTAAAACAAAAATAAATAAGTCATTAAAAAGGACATTCCATTCTTCTAAGAACATTGTCAAAAATCAGTCATGGTGCTCATATACATAATCCCAGCCACTCAAAAGTCAGGCAGGAGGATCAAGAGTTTGAGGACAACTGGGCAAGACAGTGAAACCTCATCACAAAACACCACTGCCAAAAGAAGAACAGAAACATGCATGTGAGCACAACTCCCTTCTTGACATCCTTGGCACTGCTGACAAGGAAGACATCACCAGACATCAGACTTCCAAGCCCATCTTAATTTAGAGAAGCATCTTGGGGAAACACTAGATCAAATGGAGCCCCATCTCTTACAACTTTCTAAGAATGAAAAACAGTTTTTGAAGAACATAAAAAGGATCAAATATCCTTATTCTGGACCTCCTTAACTGAGGAAGACCGAGGGTGCAGACATAGCAGCCATTATACACAGAACTGCTGTATCTGCACTTAAGACTCTCTCTGTACTTAGAGGATATAGTGTTTCTCCAGTGCCTAGAAACATACGGTGTGTATATACAGGGAAACTTGTTTTGTTTGAGCTAGGGTCTCACTCTAGCCTAGACTGACAGGGAACTCACTATACAGTATATGCTAGTCACAAATCCTGCCTTAGCCTCCTAAGTGGGGGATTACAATCATGGTCTAGTTCTTGACTATGCTATCATTTCTATACAAAAACAATGAATACTAAATTATGCTCATTGCTATACCAAAGCACTGCACTACAATTATTATCTTCCACTGTCACCACCACACCCAAAGACAAAGAGGAGGCAGCAGTAGGGCAGTAGCAACACAAATCATAGATCAGAAGAAAATATGTACGTATCACATACTGATAACTCCTTTTCATATTATAGAAATAAATCTTGAAATAATTAGAAGAAAACAAAAGACCTTAGAAGTGGGAGAGCACTTCCCTAGCATGCATGAGACCTTGGGATCAATCGTAACACCTCAAAAAATAAAAGCCAAAAGAAAAGAAAGAATTCAAAAATTATAATGAGAAAGATTTGAGCAGATAGCTCTTCAAATACATGTGGTGTTGATCAAATGAAATGCTGGTCAAAATGAACAAGCATTAAGGGACTTCAAATTCAAACCATAACAAATACCCACTCTACCCTATTTGTAAAGCTGAAGTTAGAAAGAACCAAACTTTTGATAAGATGTAGAACAAATGCACTTCATAGTGATCAGTAGTGCTAAAGTTTTGTAAATCCAAGTACAACTCTGATAAAATGTTTTATCCAACACAGATCAGATAAGGATTAAATGCTTTCAAAGGTAATGAGGGAACATTATCTTTACTCACTGTGTTTTTTGATGGCTCCCAGGCAGCATCTACTTTCCCCACATCTTGCATGTCTTGTAGCTGGCGTAGCTGAGACAAAGTATGATGCCTTAAAGCCTCATGCAAAGGGGTATCTCCATCCTTATCCTGAATGTCTAGCTTAGCACCTGCACGGACCAAAAGCTGAGAGAGGGAAAGATGTCTCATTTGGATAGTGTCTACACCTATAAGAAACTATAGTAAATCTACAGTTCGAAATTTCAAGAAACAATTAATGTAAACATTGTTTGCTAAAATCCAACCACTTAGCAAAATGAGTTACTGTCTATCTCATTATGTGACTTGTGCGGCAACCTGTAAGCTCACTTTAGACTTTCCTTATGATGTTTCGACAATCTTCCTAATCCTTTCTACAAATACCATCAAAGAGCTCTAAACAATAGCATCCACAGAAACTAACCTTACTCTACAGTCTTACTTGTCTTGGCAAATCATACTTTGTCTCTTTTTTTGTTCTAAAAAGTTATGTAAAATATCATTCTAGAACATTTTTCAAACTTGGTAAGTATCAGGACGACCTGGAAGGCTTGCATAACCAGGAATGTACCCACCATTGTTGGTTAGTTTTCTGTCAACTGGACTGAATTTGGAATCACCCAGGAGCATACCCGAGAAAGTTTCTAGAGAGATTTATCTGAGAAGGACAGACCCACAATGAATGTGGGTGATACCTTGCAACGGTCTGGAGTTCCACACTAAATAGAAAGGGGAGAAGGAGACACTGAACTGAGCACCAGCGTTCAACTCTTCTTGCTGACTGGGGACACCGTGACCAGCTGCTGCCTCATTCTTACTCCTGCCGTGACAGCCTGCACCATTTCAGACTGTGAGCCAAAAGAAACCCTTCCTTAAGTTGCTTTTGCCCCTATTTTGTCAAAGCAAAGAGAAAAGCAAGTAATAAAGGACCCTCCCAGGGTCCAGTTCCGCTGGCCTGGGGCAGAGTACAAGAATAAACTTTCCTGCACATTTCCAGGTGACACTGTGTTAGCTACTTCAGTCTACAAACTTTTAAGAGTCACTGCTCCATAAGACCATGTAAACAAATACTTTTTTCAGGTATTTTGTTTGAAATCACCAGATCAGTAAACTAAAAATATATAGCTCGACTTCCCATTTGCAATAGCAAGTTCACAGACAAAGCTTTTAATTTTACTGTCAACTACACACATTAAGAGGGATGTCAATTATTTAAATTGTTACTTTAAATTTTTCTCACTAACTTTATGAGAATTCAGAAGTCTAAGAACAATATGATGAAGACTCTGAACTAGATACTAACCCCTTACCCTAAAGTCTTAAGTTCTTGAATATGTCCCTTTAAGAAGTGGAACACTGTATCATTTCAGTTTTCACAAGGCTCTAACGTGAGTATGGTTAACAAGAAAAAATACTTTACCCTAACAATCTGGGTGTGCTGCCGTTCAACAGCAAGGTGTAGGGCTGTTTGCTGGTTCACATTCTGGATATCCAGGTTCGCATTTCCCTAACAATGAACACATTTAAAATGGTTACGTCTGGGCGACATTAAAGAACAAGAGAACTGTGAGCTACTCCCAAGGAACAGACAGCACAGCTGACTAGTTTCCTCCTTGGAAGCTGTCCTGAGACTTTTCACATGGACACTGAGAACAGACAGACAGCAAACTACAAGTGGAACAGTGGTGTAAAATAAGGATTTCCTTTACAGTAACTATCTCAAGCCAGCTCACGGACGAAGCACACTGTGGAGCTGAGCATGATTCTCTTTCAATATCCACAGAGAGAGCAATTCCTACAAACTGTAAATACTTCTGAAAAGCAATGGTGTCTCCATATAGAATTCAGTGTTATTTTAGTGACTGGTCAGTTCACTTTCTCATTCAGTGAGAAGGTGCAAAGGGAAGGCAGGAAGTCCTCCAGGCTCAGAAGAGCCCACCAGCCAACTGGCTCTGAAAGCCTCCAATACCCACACAAGGAAAAGGGCCTAACAACAAATTAACTGATTTTGAATCCAAGGCACTTTTGGCTTAACCTCTGCCACTTTTAAACCACTTTTGTAAGCATTTCACCATTTAGCCCTTTTCTTCGGTTCCTTGATGATGTGAAAGTATAACCTATGTCACAGGGCTTATGTTAAGATTAAGAAATACAGCACAAAAATTTGCTTAGCATAATGCCTGGCACAACAAATCAAAATTAAGAACAGAATTCAAAGCTTCAAAAGATACACCTGAACTACCAGGTTTCCAATAAATAAATAATTTGTTTGTTTTCTGTGTGAAAATGTCAAGAGTCCCTGAAACCGGAGTCACAGACAGTTGTGAGCTGCCATGTGAGTGCTGGAAATGAACTCAGGTCCTCTAGAAGAGAAGCCAGTGCTCTAAGTGTGGAGCCATCTGCAGCCCCCTAAACTGTTAGGTCTTAAAACCAGTCTAATCACAACTCTGAAACTCTAATATGTTATGCCATATTCTGGAAGACACACATTTCTGGTTTGTTTTTATTATATGTATTTGTGTCTGACTGGTCATGAGGTATTTCTATTTAAATGTTATGCCTATTTAAATGTGAAAACTGGGGAGAGTATAAGCCAGTGTTGGAGAGAGGCTGGCAAGATGCAGCCAAGTCTGTAGTCCTGAGTTTGATCTCCAAGACCTCCATAATGGAAGGACGGAATCATTTCCTGAGGACTGTCTTTTGACCTCTACACATGCGCTACACCGCAAGGGGTTGGGGATAGAGAGCCAGTGTTAGGCAGAGATGCATACCCGCAATTCCAGCACTCAGAGGCTGAGGCAGGATACTGAGTTTTAGCTAAGCCAGGGCTACACAGCTAGACTGTCATATGCAAACAAACAAAAATAATCAACGTTAAAAGGCAGAGTATACATTGCTTCAGTTTTCATCATCATGTGGGTTTTATTGCAGCCTATTAAAGTCCACTTGAAAAAATGAAGGAAAGAATTAGAATGCTCTACATCTGTTAAAAGATAGCCGCCTCTCCTACCTGATGCACCAACAGTTCAGCCACTTCCACATGATTATTCAGAGCAGCCAGGTGCAAGGCAGTATAACCATCATCTTTCTTCTCATCTACAATCCATGGTCTTGGTAATTTTGAGAGTAAAACACGCATTGCACTGCAAGGCAAATTCACATTATCTTTACATTTACATAGTATGAATTTCATTTTCTTCAGAAAAATATTCAAAAGAAATCCTGTTATCAAATGATGAGGCTCTTTTTTTTTCTTAAGACAAAAAAAAAAAATCATGTCCCTACAGACAGAAATTGTTGTTATCATTCCCAGTTTATTTGGCTTTTTGATATTTGAGAGCTAAACAAAGAATCCTCATTTGCCAAATAGAGCACAGAACATAAATGCTACAGAGGCAACTTTTCCTCACAAAAATATACAAAAAACCCATGAAAGTGTCACCCTCTAAAGTGGACCTGGAACCTCATGGGGCTCAGAACACAAAGGTCTCTGATGGCAGTTTATGAATGCCATGGAGCAAGTTCAAAGAGTCTAAGAATAGACTTTTGAAGGAGCAGGTGAGATGGTTCGTGATGCAGAAGAGCTTGTGCTGAACTTAACTGCCTGAGTTCATTCGTGGGACTCATATGGAGGATGGAGAGAACCTACTCCTATAAGCTCTGCTGTAATCTCCACATGTGCATTGTGGAGTATCCATGCACACGTCTGATCTCCACGTGTGCATTGTGGAGTATCCATGCACACATCTGAACGCATGCGTGCATGTGCACATCCACAAAAATACACAAAAATAACTGCTTTTATAAATTAAGCTTTGGAGGATCTATGAACCTCTGAATTAGAACTAATGCTGCCAAATTTTTAAGTTTTATCAGATTTTTGTTTTAAGTTCTACTACTTTTGTAGGCAAGGCTGTTCTTGAATTTTAGTCTCCCTAGTCCTGGGATTACAAACATGAACCCCATGCCCAGCTCCACTCAGATCAATGGAAAGTTATTGGTGGCACACTACATTACAAAACATTTGGATATCATAATATTGTGCACTGTCTACCACTCTTCCTATCAGACCACATGAGAAAAAAAAACTTTTAAGAGGCTTATAGTTTTTCTACAAAATTTAGAAGATATAGTAGCCATGAAAAACTGTATTAAAAAGAAAATGTCATGGGGGTGTAGAAGTGGCTCGGCAGTGAAGAGCACGTGTTGCTCCTGCAGAGGACCCTGGTTTAGTCCCAGCACCATATGGTGCTTCAGAGCTGTCAGTCACTCCAATTCACCAGACTTCTTCTGACCTCCTCAGGCACCAAGTACAAATGTGGCACATAAACATTCATACAGGGAAACACTAATATGCACAAATAAATCTAAAACAATTTTTAAGAAGAAATAAAATGTTATTATTTGAAAGCAATGTAAGGAAGGGGCTGGAGAGAGAGTTCAGTTGTTAAAGCCCTCGCAAAAGACCCAGCACCCATATGGCAGCTAACAAAATTATCTCCACATGCAGAGAATCTGATGCCCTCTTTTGTCCTCCTCAGGCACTGCATGCACATGTTTCATAGACATATACCAAACCCATCTACATAAAATAACAATAAATATATCCCCAAAAGGCAGTATAAACTAGCCATGATGCAATGGGCTGTCAGTTACATAGTTCAGTCGACACAAGACATCATCTCAGACAAACCCATCAGTTATAAAGAAGTGGTTCAGTATTACAGTGCTCTCCACTCTCCACACAGCACGCAACTCTGGGGTAGAGGCACACACCTGTACTACTAGCATTTAGGAAGAGAGGCAGATGACCAGAAGTTCAAGCGCATTCTGACCTACACAGCAAATTCAAAGCCAGCCTGAGCAAAGCTAAATTTCAGTGTTAACATTACTTATTAAACCAAAGCTATGCTACACTGATAAGAATGATAGTAATGGCCGGGCAGTGGTGGCGCATGCCTTTAATCCCAGCACTCGGAAGGCAGAGGCAGGTGATCTCTGTGAGTTTGAGGCCAGCCTAGTCTACAAGAGCTAGTTCCAGGACAGTTTCCAAAGTTACAGAGAGAAACCTTGTCTCGAAAAAAACAAACAAACAAACAAAAAAAGAAAACAGAGAGAGAGAGAGAGAGATGACTTTGCCTGATAAATTAAAAACTCCCAAGGCAAGTTACAAAATATGGGGAGAATAACTAAGGCAAAATAAGAATGTCATGGAAGGGGCTGGAGAGATGGCTCAGAGGTTAAGAGCATTGCCTGCTCTTCCAAAGGTCCTGAGTTCAATTCCCAGCAACCACATGGTGGATCACAACCATCTGTAATGGGGTCTGGTGCCCTCTTCTGACCTGCAGGCGTACACACAGACAGAATATTGTATACATAATAAATAAATAAATATTTTTAAAAAAAAAGAATGTCATGGAAGACAGTCATCTTCATGCATTATAATCTATGTAGTACCATTAGTCTGTGTATATAGTTCAATTAACAACTTTAAAAAAAAGCAAATGCTAAGATAGTATTTAGAATTCACCAGGCTGGAGAGATGGCGCAGCAGTTAAGAGCACTACCTGCTCTTCCAAAGGTCCTGAGTTCAATTCCCAGCAACCACATGCTGGCTCACAGCCATCTGTAGTGAGATCTGGTGCCCTCTTCTGGTCTGCGACCTACATGCAGGTAGAACACTGTATATATAATAAATAAATCTTTAAATAAAATAGAATTCACCATCTTTGTTCCCCTCACACACTGACAAAATAAGAAACTATTTGTGCAATTAAAATTAGAAAGAAATATGGCATTATTTAAGCCAAATGTCTCATCTTAAATAGCTAGAAATTATAATACTAGGAAAGTATTTTTATTTTAAAATTTATTGTATGTGTATGAGTATTTGCCTGAATATATCCATGTGTACTGCATGCCTGCCTGGTGCCCACAAGGGTCAGACAGAGGGCCTCAGATTCCCTGGAACCAGAGACAGCTGTGAGCCTCCATGTTGGTGTTGTGAATCAAACCCGAGTCCTATTACTCCTAACCATTGAGTCATCTCTCTAGTGCCCTCAACAAGGTACTTTAAATGGAGATGGCAATGTTTGACTTCCTATAGAAACTGTTATAACACAAGATCAATAAATCAATCAACAGTTAAATTATGCATGCAGACAACAATACATAAAGATTTTTGGAAGATATCCATACATCTAATTGGACCTTAACGATTAAGCTATGAGAATGAAATTACAATAAAAAAGATGAAAATTATGTCTCTGTCTAGAAAACTATAGTCTGTATGAAGAGAGGTTTAAGAACACGTTGACTGCTGCTCCTGGGGCAGTGTCTGTACGAGATCTCTGCCTTCGAAAGGAAAAAGATCATATTTACAAAGAGGAATAAATGGCTTGTGAGTCAGGAATGGGACACACTTCTGATGTGATACTTGGGAACCTGAAGCAAGAGGTGGTCCCATGCTTAGTCAGTGATGATCCTTTGGACGTGGTCTCACCGTGTACAGAGTGGCCTCTACAGGATTCTCCTGCTTCATCCTCCTCAGAACTGGGACTGCAGGCTGGGCCATGCCCAACACAAATCTCTCGTTTCCCCTTCCTCCTTACAGTACACTCCTTCTAGACTCTTAATTTGCACTATTCTTTTTGCCATTTAGCCTGCCATAATAGTCCAAAGCCTGGGAACTATTCTGTACGGAAGACGATAAAATCATTCCGGTAGTTTTCCTGTTCAATCTACAACAGTTGTCCTCAGTGGCCCGACCCTCTCTAGACCAGTGGTTCTCAGCCTGTGAGCCAAATAAGCCTTTCACAGGGGTCCCTGAGACAGTCAAAACAGGTATTCACATTATGATTCATAATGGTAGCAAAATTACAGTTACGAAGTAGCAACAAGAATAATTTTGTGGTTGGGGGTCACCACAACATGGTGAACTGTATTCAAGGGTAAGTGCTTCGGGTCATCCTTACCTTTCCTCTGGATACTTCCACAACATGGTCACCTCAACCCTTTATAACACACAAACATGATCATTTCATAACTTTCACAAATTTAAAATTAACACTGATTTAAAGTAAGACTTCCTAGGCAGGCGGTGGTGGCGCACGCCTTTTATCCCAGCACTTGGGAGGCAGAGGCAAGTGGATCTCTGTGAGTTCGAGGCCAGCCTGGTCTACAAGAGCTAGTTTCAGGACAGGCTCCAAAGCCACAGAAAAACCCTGCCTCGAAAAAACTAAATAAATAAATAAATAATTTTAAAAAGAAGACTTCCTAAAAATTAAATCTTCTTAAAATAAGTCTAAAGTTCAGTATGGTGTAGTGTGCCTTTAATCCCAGCCCTTGGAAGGCAGAGGCAAAAGGATCTGGAGTTCAAGGACAGCCTCAACTACAAAGTGAGTACCAGGCCAGGCCAGCCTGCGCTATATAAGACCCTGACTCTAAGACAATATATGCGTGCGTGCGTGCGCACACACACATCGCCTATCTTAGTATGCTTTTAAAAGAATATAAAACAACACTTAATGTTTGGTAAAAACCAATCATTGCAAAATCAGCACTTGGTTTACTGGTGTTAATTTGTAAAGAAATGTTTATACTCAGGACTGTTTCAAAGGAGGAGGAAGACAAATTTGTAAAACCCAGAGGAACGGGGTGTGTGCTGTGAAACTGTGTCTCTAGAAAGGTCAGAAGCTACACTCATGAAGTCTTACCAACATGGCTACTAAACACGACCTAAACAAGGACAACAGCAACAGACATGCTAATGTAGATGGGGAAAGCTCACCTAAGAACTATAGGCAACCAAGGAATGTTGACAGCAGGAGAAAGAACACACCAAATGGTTATCCAGTATCATATGGTCAGCCCTAAATACATATACATACAAATAACATTATGCAGACTGAGCAGGCTATATCTATGTATTTAGGAACACACACACACACACATGTGCATACACACATGCACACACAAATATAACAAGGAAAGAAAGAGGTCATGAATTGGAAAGAGAACAGTGGATGGGCATACATGGAAGGGTTTGGAGGGAGGAAAGGGAAAATATAATCCTTAAAAAAATAAAACAAAAAAAATATTTACAGTCAAAATTAACAGAAGCTGGACATGACTAAGCAGGATATAATCATCGCACTTAAAAGGCAGAAGCAATAGGATCGCAAAGTCAAAGCTCAGGGTAAAGAAAGAGCCTGTCTTCAAAAACTAATTATAATTTTTAAAGTGCAAACGATGTATGGATAAATTTATTGCTTGCTTATTCATTTTTGTGGTGCTAGGGATGGAGGGGCCTTACACAAGTTCTGCCACTAAGCTATAATCCTAGACCTCTAGTTATCTATGCTTAAAAAAAAAATTTTAATTTTATTTAATGTTCTTTTTTGTCTGCTCTCGACAACAAATCACACCTGTCCTATGGCCTGAGCCACAACAGTTTTCCACTTCTTATTCTTGTTGGAGCTGAGAAGCCTGTGGAGCGCAAACTGTGTTCTAGCTCTTGACCTGGGATCAGCGTCTCCTCACGCTCCCTCTGGAGTCACAGGCTCTCGCCACTTTCCACCCACTATCCACACGACAGACACTCTTGACACCTGGATGGAGGAGTGTGTCTCGGCTCTTTCTACATTACCTTCTTGACAAGTCACCACACAGCCCACACTTGAGGGGTGCAAGCCACGCCCCCTCTTTAAGAGAAGCGTCCACACAGGCTAATGCACATTCTACACTGGAGCTGTGGGGATTCACTTTCGCTTCTGTTAAGATCTTCTCTCTCTCTTGAGATATATTTTAGGAGTATTTTTTAAATGATTTATTTATTTTTATTTATGGGCACTGGAGTTTTGCCTGCATGTGTTGTTTGTGTGAGGTGTTGAATCCCCTGGAACTGGAGATACAGTTTGTAACCTGCCATGTGGGGACTGGGAATTGAACCCAGGTCCTCTGGTAGAGAGCAGCCTGAGAAGCCACCTCTCCAACGCCCTCGAGAGAGCTCAATTAAAAACTTATCAACCCCTTCAGAAAAGTAAACAAAACATCACATGACCTTGAAAAGATAAAAACTATCTTTGGGCCCAGTCAGCAAGGTAAGCTCACAGATAGTTAACCAAGGGTCCCTGGTCCTCACCTCTATACATTGAGACCAGATCGGAGCAGTCTGTCCTTTTCTTTCTATGGAATGGGTAATTTAGGAACACACTATAGAACCTGGAAGGGAGGTTGCAGGCTCTTCTTTGCAGCACTTCCAGCTAAGTTCAATGAGAACCTGTGGGAGCCACGCAGTTACATTGTTCCTAGCTTAATAAGTGTCGATCAGTTATCTTTAGGAAGTCAATTAACTGCTCCTTGGATTCCCTAAGATTTGGTGACACACTCTTCTTTGTTTCTCAACTAGTTCTTTTACAACAGGTTAAAGATGTGGATGTTGTATAGATAAGACCTTATGACCAGCTAAGCAGGCATGTGTAAAGAGTGCCAATGAAGCATTAAGTTCCAGAACAACTAATAGTGGTGCCTAGCATAATCCCTGGCACACGGCAGTGGTTCAGACATTTGCTGAATGACGAACACATGAGTTCCAACAAGCAGAGGGGACAAGCAGCTGTCTACAATGGTATGTAGTGCTCAGATGGCACTAAGTCAATTTCTAGGGCCTGCCATGCTATTTGTAATATATTTCTTCAGCTAAAGAGGGAACATTTGCTCAAATAAACACAGCAGGTAAACGATAGAAGCCTTGTATATTAGTATCATTTAATTTTAAAACGACATTAGAACAGCATTATACTGGGTGTTCAATAAATGTTTGCTTAGCTAACTTAAGAATCCCTAAATAAAAGGTAAAGAGGTAGTACAGAACCCGTGACAGAACTTAAGACAAGTTCGTCCATCCAGACAGAAGCCTTTGGAGCCATGTCAACTGCAGACAGAAGAGTATCTGCACATGGAAACCACAGAGCTCAAAGCTGTGCTGAAAGAATGAAAAGAACACACGCAGGCAGGGCACTAGAAGCCCTGGGGCAGGGCTTCTCTCTTCAGTGTCTCAGCCCAGCACAGAGCATGCTACCGCGTTCACTGCTGCTGAACAGCAAAGTGGGATCATTTAGGACCCTGAAAATTGAATTATTTTAAAGTCTGATGTGTATCATCTCTAATGTGAATAATTAACAGTTAGGAAAAGTAGAGTTTTCTAAAATTTGTAAAAGTCTATAGCATTCCTTTAAAATACTTTAAAATAGTACCCCCTAACCCACCTCCAGCAATTTAACTCTGAAGACAAAGGAATGTCAAGAACAACTCCCCTGTCTGGGCGTTGTGAAAACAGGTAGTTCTACCTGACTGAGCTCAGAGAACACATCTGGATTAAGAACAAGATGGACTTGGTTTCTCCTGTCCACTTTTTTTTAGGTTTTTGAGATTTAAATTTTATCTTCATGGGTTTGCTGGGTTTGATGTTTTAATACTGCTCATCTTTGGTTAAAAACAAATGTCTATATTGAAATTCACTCTGAATGTACTATTAAAATTGAGAACAAAAGTATTTCTTGTCTTTAGGACAGTATATACACCGCAAAGTTATGCCAAATTCATGACCTGTGGCTGGTTATAACTAAATGCTATTTAGAAAACTGAAGTCAACTTCAGACTTAGGTATAAGACAGTTCAACTCACACTAAAAGTCATCTTTGGACCTGTACGTGTATTGTTCAAAGCACACTGCTACTCAAAGGTACTCCTGCCACGTTCTCACTAAGTGAGCAAAGCAGACAGGGCTCTAAGCATTTCAGGACTCCTTACACACTGCTCTTTCCTTAATGATCCGATCCCACTCACACTTCATGCTCCAGGCAAGTACTACTTATTGTGTCTTTAAAGCACCTATAGAAATAACTGGCCCTAAACACAACTATACAAAATCCCTATAGGCTAACAGCTGTGTAATACATTATTGTGAAAGAAAAAAAAACATTTTTTAACCAACAAAAAGTCAGATTATGAAACATTTTGGCAATAGAGGGATTTTTACATCCTCCAAATCTGCCTGAAGACGGTCTTGCTACTAGCCAGGGTAAATGTTGTGTGCCCCCTCACTTTTTTTTGCTGTGGTGCTTCTAAGTATAGTGACAACCACATGAGGTTTTCCTAGTCTCAGCACAAGCTCAGGGAGAATCTGGGAAATGTAAGTGGAAACATGAGACACCACTTTATTTGGCAGTTCTTTGAAAAAAAAAAAAAAGCAGGGCAAATGACAAAGCAGTGTTTGGACCACAGGAAGAACAATCAATAGGCAGAAAGCAAGATAGAAGTTTCCTCAGTCCCCAGATCGACAATCGACAGCTGAGAGACTATTTTTTGCTATGGTTGACTAAATATGGTCAGGGAAGAGAGAGGCACAAGAGAGCCTGCTTGCCTGGGAGTGCATGTTTCAAATGCTTAGCTGCCTATAAAGCTCTAACAGCCTAGGCTGTGGTTATAAGCTGACCTCTGTGGTGACTATGTGAAGTCCTGACCTCGATGCAGATTGACCTCTGGATATGACAAGACAGCTTCACTCCAGATCTACCATTAACCCTGGAAATTCAAACTCCCGTTCCCCAAAAGAATCTCAAAGCAAGAAAGATGCAGGATATTTCCTGAGGCGTCAGAAGAACCCAATGTACTCTGGTGGCCACAGGAAACAGGGTGAATAGCTACTTGGGGAAGCGAGGTGTGCTGGGGGTTTTGTTTGCAGCTTTGTTTTTTGTTGTTGTTGCTGTTGTTTTTAATTGATCTTTAACTTCCTCTGCAATTCCCCCTCTTGTGAATCATTTCATCTAACTTAAAAAAAAAACTAGGTACATTTTCTTGGCCATTGTAGCAACTTTCCCCCATTACTTCACTTTCTCTACCTATCTATGCAATAATTGATGTATTACAATCCAAATCGTATGGCCAATGTTGATTAAATTCTAGTGTGTGTGTATGTGTATGCACGCACACATGAATGTGTCTATGTGTATGTGTGTGTTGAAGAAGGGCAGGAGAGAAAAGTAGATTATCTGATTTTTATCTATTTACTTGTCTTTTAAATTTATCTTAAAAAGTAAGGTTCTGTGTTCACTTATACACCTACTTACTTCACCCAGCTCATAAAAAGCAGTGCTGAATTAGCAGATAATGTGAGGGAACAATCAAGGGATCGGCGGTGACTACGGCATGACTCTGTAGGTCATTACCTATCTTCCTCCTTCATATGCTGCAGGACACTAAGCTCACAGGTAACCATGCACAAAGGCTGACTTGTAAGGATGCTTCCAACTTTCTGCATGCTTATCTAATATTGACTGATATATATCTTCATGGTTAATCTATATCTGGATATCGGCTAATTTCAAAGCTCAATTTGACAATTTAGCTTTTAAAAAGCCATTGTTCAAATAGTATGACAGATAACTTCAAAACTATACAATCCACCACTGACATTGCCTTACTAAAGATTAAGTCTAACGTTTTAGATAAACAATGACTTCAACTGTTCTCACTTTTCCAGTAAATCGGCATCAACGCCTCCAGAGTATGATAGCTTTAAAAAGCTCATCAAGAATTGTTCATCAGAAACCTAGCAGGCTATAATGTCTCCCCGTTTACTATTCAGGCAACAGAAACGTGTATGACAGTGCACGGCAATTCTCAGCTGCACTCTGGCTGCTGCTCATGCCAGCACAGCTGCACTAGCATTTTTGACACGCCACAGAAATTCTACTCCCCCACGGCTCCCAGGACTCCCTTTTCTATATTTTTCCCAAACCTCAAATTTTCTCGAGGTCTCCTTTTGAACTAACTCAGTGATTAAAGGTCACTCACAATTTTCTTTTCTTGTGCTAAATATTCAAGGTAAAATCCAGAGTCTCACAGCCTAAAGTGCTTCTGTTTTTTAATGGAGACTTTAAAAAAGTTAAATTGTTTTAATAATTTTCCTTTATATTAAAAGCCATTTTTGAAAAGTAATCTCGCACAAGTCAAATACTTACATATCTATTTGAATTTTCATTCAATGCAAACGGAAGCACAAAATTCAGGCAAGGAACTAATAACAAAAGAACAACAAATAACTTGCCAAATGATAGTGACTTTTTATCTCTTAACTGGAAAATAAATTACCAATTATGACCATTCATTCACTCACACAATAAAATGACCCAACTTTCAAACCCTGCATCAACTGTAAAATCAATTCTAGTGTAAGCTGTTCTTTCCAGTAAGTTTTAAGTAAAAGTATCTGATTTATAAAAATAATTTCAAAACTAATTATCATCTGTTTATAGGATCTTGAAGAAAATTATACAGAAGAAGAAATGGGACCTGTGCCTGAGAGAACAACTCAGTGCTAGCATTTCTGAATAGCTCAGGACTCCACTGACTCTGCAGCTCCTGAAAAAGCACCAAAGAGGCGCCCAGTGCTTATGTACACCAAGAACAAAGGACACTAAGTGCGTAATGGGGTCAGGTAAATTTGTCCTGTTCCATATCAGCAACCACAAAGTTTCACTATCAAATGGGGGAAACAGGATGCTTCAAGTTTCCACAGCAAACAGCCCAGTAGCGCCTACTCAGAGCACATACTTCTTTATGTACCCATATGAACATACACTGCTATGGAATGTAAAGAAGTATGGATTTTGGGTAGGTAATGGCCACCAAAAGGGAGCAATTCTTTCCAGGAGGATGACCTTCATACATTGAAGTAACCTACTGCCAAGTGAATGTCCACCAAAGATACTAACATCCCCATGCCAAAAGTACCAGTCATTTGCAATTGCAAATTAATTATACTTAAAGGAAAAATTCCATAGAAATGGATTTTAATTTTCGTTTTAATCCTACATTCCAGATTGTTTGAATACTCACATGATTAAAATTTGACTACTACAGAATAGCACTGATAGCACAAAACACTGAGACACAGAGCAACCATTTTCTGTTCTCACAATTGAACTTTAAGTATATCACATTACTCAAATCAGGACCAATAGATCTAATAAGAAAAATAAGGCAACAAAAATCACATTAAAAATGTGATTTTACTCCCATTTTAATAGCTATTCTTCACCTGTGGTAAAATGTATCACCTATTAAAGTCTGAGGATTTTCTAAGGCAAATTTTTCAATTTTATATCTTCTTTTCTGACACTACAGAAAACCATAATTTTAAAGGCTATTTTTTAAAGAAAAATTATACCGTACAAATGAACTCTTTGGCCCTTGCCTCTAGTTTGTCAGTTCTTAACTCAGCCTCCAATGTAAATGCTATTAATATGTAAAGCATGAGAGAGAAGGATAAGATGACAAAATGCTGACCATGACTAAGTAAAGAGGACGTATTGGTAACAAACTGTCAAATATTTTAAAGTCTGAATTATCCTTCTTATATCAAAGGGTATTATTCTGCTCATAATGAATTATGAACAACAGTATTTTAGTTATTCCACAGGTCTGAAAGGTTATAATAATTCTTAAAAAAATATTTCAGTAACTAGGAATTTGTTACAATTCTTAGAAAATGCTGGCTATTCATTTATAAAGTAAAATTTAAAACTGATTCTGCTGCTTCTAAGTTTAGCTAACATATCTAGGAGGGTTTTCAATCACTCTGAAATGTCACATCCAGCACTTAGATCAGGTATTTCTTTTGAACGGAGTACATGTTAGACTGGGCATCTGCTGACACTGCTGTAACCCAAACATTTCAACTGTCTCCCTGGCAGGGATGACAGATGCTGACATTATCAAACGCTGTACTATTTTTTCCCATGGCCTCTCCTTGCCCTGATATGGCCAGTACATGAAACTGAACTATCCAAAAGCACACTTGAGCAACTGGATCTGCTGAATGGCTGCCATGTAACTACTAAAAATAGAACCAGGCAAGTGCTATCTTCAGCACTTAAGTTCAGGCAATTGCATATCTGTTTCACCAGTAGGAAATATAATGGAAAGAATTAAAATTACATTAATTTCCCCAGAAGCATAATACTTAATAAGCAACAGAATCATAATACAATATACAACAATTTGCATATTGTCTGAGCCTGTGTTATCCTTCTCCCAGGTTAGTTTAAGAAAATAAATTAATGTGGTTGTTCACTCAGCATTCTTATTTTACAAACTATCTTTTATCAAACTTTTATCTTATGAGTATGTTTCAGAAGACATTTTCCTCAGACAGGAAATCTACAGAAGAGCCACGTTATAAAATGTACCTAAGTGCTGCTTTCAAAAGTATCATGTGGTAAATTTTAATACCCAAAATTCATGGATTATAGAAACTACCACATGTCAATGTATCACTGATCTTATAATAAGAACTAAGCAATCTATACTCAAAATAACACGGAATTTAATTAAGAAAACAGATCTTCAAAGAGGTTAAATTATGACCCCCAAAGTTAGTATGTCAACATAAGCAAAAACAAAGCATGATACTGAAGACATGTGTGATCTATTTATAAACTAAAGGACAAAGGTATTTTCTTAAGGTCACTCATATCCCTCCACTCCTGTCAGCAACCTACTTAGCCCTCAACTATCACACTAAAATAACAGTGCAGGACTCTTCCTCAACTTCTAGTTTAATTACTTAAAAACCAAGCTTGCAGGCTGGATGTGATGGCACACCATTTTAATCCCAGTATTCAGGAGGCAGAAGCGGGCAGATCTTTGTTTGAGGCCAGCGTGGTCTACATAATGCATTTCAGGACAGCCAGGGCTGCACAGAGACACTCTGTATAAAATAAAATTTAAAAAAAAAAAAAAGGAAGGGAGGAAGGGAGGAAGGGGGGAAGGAGGGAAGGAAGGAAGGAAGGAAAGAGGGAGGGAGGGAGGGAGGGAGGGAGGGAGGGAGGGAGGGAGGGAAGGAAGGAAGGAAGGAAGGAAGGAAGGAAGGAAGGAAGGAAGGAAGGAAGGAAGGAAGGAAGGAAGGAAGGAAGGAAGGAAGGAAGGAAGGGAAAAAGAAAAAGAAAAAAAAAGAAAGGAAAAATGAGCCTGCTGAGAGAGAGATTGGAAACATCACTTTGAAAGACATTATGATGCTTGTTCTTTTATAGGTGCTCTTGATTTTGAAAGAGATATTATGTGCATTTAAGAATTTTGTAAAGACTCACATTAATGTGCTAAAGGGAGAAAACTTCTGAGGTGCAAGAGTCAAGAGTAGCAAGCAGTAGGACACGCATGCACTACAAGCAGGACTTTCACCGTCCGCGCCTGGCTGAAATACCAGGACAGGAATTTCTGACAACTGTCATCTGAATTTCTACAAAAGAGCATGGAACCGGTTTGGATCCTAAAGTAGCAGCGGCAATGCTTTGCTAAAGCTGGTAAAATGGAACCAAATCGCCTCTTCAATGGATTTGGTCCCCTTCAACCAGCTGTAGCTATGCATTGATTACCACAGGACAGCTAGCATTTCATCTGTGAGTATGGATTACATGACAACTAATTCGCTTACTGAATCTATTAACTGTAATTAAAATTAAGTAACTAGCAACTGTTAATTTTATTTGGGAAAACTATAGTGATTATAGATGTTTATTAAAAGCTTTATGGAAAAAATGTGTGATAAAAAGGATTTCAAATAAAGTTATTTAATTTGTGGTCTTTGGTATTAACTTTTCATTTTAATAAATTGTTAAAACCTATAAAAGCATTGCACATTTAAAAAATCACATTATTAAATTTTTCCTTCTTCTGAAAACAAGAAAATGCCTACTCTACTTCCTGATGAACTTCCTTGAAAAAGAAAAAAAAATCTGAGAAACTCATCAAAACTCACCTAAAAACATGATGAAAATATAATAGCGTGTTTCACATGGGTATCATATTTTAATTATTTATATAGTTCTTTAAAAATGTGTATTTGTATGTGTCTGTGTGGGGCATGTGCACAAGCGTGAGATGTCCACAGAGGGCAGTGGCATCAGATCACCTAGAGTTACAGACAAGGTGTACCGGCCACGGGTACCTGAAACTGAACTCAGGCCCTCAGAACTGCTGAGCTCTCTCCAGTGCATGCTATGCATGCATTAAATTATAGAACACTGTCATAAAATTGAGCACTCCAGAAACTGAGTCATTATTTTCAATAGAACTAGCCTTCAATTTTGTTACTATTTACCGTTAGCCTAATGATGCAGAATGTCATCTCAAGTCGTCAACAGACTTTAATAATAAACATCTAATTCTTCTGACCCTGAACCTGAAGCAAAGGTTTCTAAGATTTAAAACAAAGAAAATGCTAAACATTTCTGCTTATTATTTATGAAGACTTGTGCGTCACCTGGCAACTGACCGTCCTCACTAATAAACATGCCCCTGCTCTCCTGCCTGTCTTTCACAAAAACTTTTCTCACAGTCTCTCAATGGAGAGAAAACTGCAGGAGACAAAAACAAGACCAATATCCACCCAATTTTCTCAGTGACTACAATAGACCTGCAGATGATTTAACGTTCCTTAATAAACAAAACATCTCAGCAATTGAAGAAGGTCCTGCAGTGCAGGCAAGTACCTAAGTAACATGTGAATGCCTGTTCCTCCAAATAAATCTGATTTTTACTTTTATCAGCACAGATAGTTTTGTTTATCTTGATTTACAACTGAAATTTTCTTTATTCAATGAAGATAAAATAAGAGAACCAAACTCTAAGAGGAAAAATATCTATAAGCATCCACTACATGGCTGGAAATGTAGCTGCAGGGTATCTTGCACATACACAGTCCTGGGTTCAATCTACAGTACTACCAACACTAAACAAACACAAGAACACCAAATATCAGAAAACATGACCAGTATTTTTCTGAGTTAAAATTCTCAAACCTACAGATCAGCTTTGAAATTTCCACTCTGTCTTGATCAGTACCTTCAAGTACAGATCTCAAAGCAGATCTTTCGTAAACATGAGGCACTGAGACATATTTTGAAGACCAAGATAATAAAGGGTTTCCTTCAGAAAATCATACCCAATAATTATCAGTTCTACTATGTTGCTGATGCACTGCTGAAAAATTACTGTTATTAACTAAAAGCAAACCTGGGGAGTAGGATTACTCAATTTCTACAGACACACATATAAGTGTATATGCAAATTTCGAAAACTTCCCACATTTTCAGTCATAAAAAGTGGAAATAATTACAAGCAAATACTTGTCCCAATACTAGCTTATACAATGCTGTTTTTAAAAAAAAGAAAAAAGAAAAAACTAATGAGGGGAAAAGTACAAAAATTCTAAAAAGAAAATTCCTCAAAAAACACCCAAGAATTTTACTAACTAAAGAACTAATCCCTAGTTACAATTAAATTGAAACAGAAGTCTAGCATGCAATCAATCATACTACATAATTGCAGCCAGTGCAAAATAAAAACAGGCTAAAACATTACAATGTGGACGGCAGTCACATTAACAAGAAAGACTAGAAAGCTGTCAAAGAAAGGAAAAGTGTTCGCATATCTGTTAATATTTGAGATTTTATCTAAAAAGAGGGAAAATTTTAGCATTTGGAAATAATGTGCCATATCTATTTTTCTAAGGTAAGAATAAAGGCCCAAAGTCTAGAAAGAAATGTTAACTTTAATAAAGTATCTGATATGAAAAAAATCTTACATCATCCAACATGCTATTACAACTGATACTTTTAAATAATCATTCACTTTTATTTTCAAATAAAAGCTGTATATGGCAACTAAAAGTGATGACAGCCCAAAAATAAAGAAAAAGGAATAAAGAATTCAGCTAGCTTTGACCAAAGCCACCTTGTGATATGATTACCGCATTTCGTTCCTTTTTAAAATATCGATCAGATGTATGCAGGTATGTGCGCACAATAAACATGCAGGTCTGGGGACAACTTGCAGAACTCAGTTCTCTCCTTCCGTAACTGCGTCCTAGGGACTGAACTCATGTCATCAGGCAACAAGTGCCTTCACCCACTGAGCACCTCTCCAGGCCTTTCCTTCTTTTCGGGATGCCATCTAATACAGATTAGTTGGCTGAAGGAGTCACTGTTACATATTTTCTGAAGAATCCTCAAGAATTACACAAGAATTCAAGAAATACAAGAAAAATATTCCTCTGCCTAAATGTCGTTAGATTATTTACTATACTAATCTCACATCTAATGAAAACGAAGCAATTCAAAGTACTTAAGATATCTATTTTCTAAAACCTCTACACTTCTAGTATATTAAACTTTATAATCTAACATTATAGCCTACATTCTCTCAAAAATATTTTTGGCTATTTAATCTGAAGTGCTTGCTCCATCTGAATACCTACAGTTATCTTATAAAAGTCATTCTGCAACTAATCATATATTATCTTTTAAAATCTTGTAGTTTCTTTTCTGTTAAAACTAATTTGAGTGTGTGCTATCATACATGTGGAGGACATATGCATTACTATGAACACCCATAGTCTTAAGAGAAATAAATACACAGTTAGCAGGCCACGTATGTGAGTAACACAAGCAAATGGAAGAGAACTCTGGTGGAGAGGAGGCAGGTGCAGGGGAAAGAAGGGAAGGTGATTAAGATAACATCCTCATGAAAGAAAAACATTTGCGAGTCTGGGGGAACAGAGCAGACAACTGCTTAGGAAGGAAAATGGTGTATATGTACTGAAGGGCAGGGCAGGTTGAAAGATTTCAGTTAACAGAAGATAAATCCAGAGAGAAGGGTTCTGGAGACTCAGCCTGCAGTCGTATACACTTGCCTGTAACCTGGCACTCAGGAGACTTGAGATGGAAAGATGGTAATTCAAGGCCCACTTAAGCTATAAAATGAAGCTATCTTGAAAAAGAAACGGTTTGAATGCCAAAACAAGGCCTATAATTCTGACATACTTCATCTATAAAATGAGGCTATTAACACCCAACTCAAACACTGTTCAAAGGCTAGAGCTTGATGGCACAGTGTTCACCTCAAAGCTGCATGGTCCCGAGTTCAAGCACCAGCAGTGCAAGCAAAGAAAATCAATTAGTTTTAAAATTTGAGCTTTGAAAAGAATGAAGTGAGATGATGCACCTGATGTACTCAAGCCTACCATGAGATATCACCACTGCCGTCATCTATTGGGAGACAGAGACACAGCAATTACTCTGTCTCCACAATGCAAACGTATGAAGAGTCTAAAGATCTGTAATCTGAAAAGACTCCAATATGTGATGGGCAATACAGTCCTTTAACTCCCCACACCAACCGCAGTCATAACATAAACCCTTTTGACTTCTGTGACTGCCCTGAAGGGCACCCTAAGAAACTTTAGCAAACACATTAAGGAATTCTAAAGAATAAGAATATACAGGTAGATAAAATTACTGAACAAAGTGAATATTTTTCTTAGTCAAAATACACAGGGTTTTACTCAACTATAAAGAAAACTGAGGTTAAGTTAAAACTGTTCCAAAGAGTGGGCTCATGAAAACCTCATGAAAACCTCATCCTCCAGCAAAGCTGAGTGCTGGCATCTGAGGGATCTGCTAACCTTTTATGGATATTAGGAGTCTCCAAAGGCAGCCGCTCTCATATACTAACCAGCAAATCCTTTTAACCTACTACTAAAACATGATTAGGGTTCCTAGATGTTACACATCTAAATAACTCAGCATTAACATCTTAAAATGCATTTAATTAAACTTTTTAAACATTAGCCAGCATCCTGATATTTTATATCTATACTCAATAGACATCTAACCATTTCATAATATTTATATTTTAACATGTACCTGATGAATAAGGGTATATTTTCTACAAAACTTTATCATTTGAGATGCTGTGAAACTGTCCTCATTACATCAGGAAAACATGACGGGAACAACAGGAAAGCATTTTTAAACAGCACCTAAAGCAGTAAAAGAGGACATTTTTACCTGGGATTTCCTCTCAGTGCAGCATGGTGCAGGGCATTGAACCCATTGTTGTTTGTGATGGTCACATCTGCTCCAGCTTCCAAAAGAACTGCCAGGATGTCATCCCGCTTCTTACTTATGGCATCATGGAGAGGGGTGTCACCTTCAGAATCCTTATTTTATTTTTTTAAGTTTAAAGAGATTTCCATTAGTTCCCTTTCCATTGATCACCACATCAACAGGAAGACTCTCACTGAACTTCTAGACAAAGAAGCAGGCTCTCTAACAAGCAAACAACTGTCAGTCAGCAACCATGCTTAGAGCTCCTGTTGGTCTGCTGTTAAGATGGAGATGGTGGTGGTAGTGGTGGTTGTTTTTGAGACAAAGACTCCACACTATAGCCTGAGCTGACCTTAAACTTGCTCTATATAGTTGAGACTGGCTTTGAACTTCTATCTCTACTTTCTGAGTGCTGGGATTACAGGCATGTGCTAACATCCACAACTTCACACTCTATTAAATATATAATGCAGGCAAAATTGGCAGGTCTGAAGACATGCCTCAAGTTGGGAGAACACTTGTCTACCATGCACAAAGCCCAAGGCACTTTCTCCAGCATTACACAAAGCGGCCATGACAATACACACCTGTAATCCTGGCACATGGGAGGTAAAGGCACAAAGAGCATAATTTTGTGTATAATGTGAGTTCAAAACCAGCCTGGGCTACAAAGAGACAAACAACATACAGCAGCAGTCTTAGAACCCAGAACAATGAGTTTAAAGTCAGTGGTTTTCAGCCTTGACAACACAAGTATCAATAATTTTTCAGTTTTCTATATATTAATATAATATGCAGCATTGGTGAGAATCAACAAACCGAAGTCTTTTCAAAGGACTGCAAAGTGACTATGGAGTTCAAAGCAGAAACAAATCTAATCAATACCTATCATTTCTAAATCTGCTTTTTAGAAAATTGTATCTCTGTGTATGGGGTGTATGGCGCAAGCAGAAATGCAGGTGTGTGCACCCATGCACACATCCACGAAGTCCAGAGAAGGACATCAGGCATTCCCCTCCACTCTCCTACTCAATTCTTTTAAGGCAGGGTCTCTGAATAACTTGCAAGTTTACTGTTTCAGCTAGACTGGTCAGCCAATGAGTTTTGGAATGCATTTGTCTCCGTCACCCCAATGCTAGGGTTTCAGGCATGTGTAGCCATGACCAGCTTTTTGTGGGGGTGCTAACTATCTGAACTCATGTCCTCTTGCTCATGTAAGTGCTCCCCCTCACTGAGCCATCTCTCCAGTCCCTCAATCCGACTGTTTCGGAGGAATTTAGCATTAATCAATTTACTTAGCAATAAATTCTAATTCCATATTAACTGTCTGCATAAATGAACTATTTAGAGCTTATACAATCTATAGTTTTACAAAGTCTGCACAGCCTACTCTATCATATACCACAGCTTTCCATCTGTTTTTATAAATTCAATCTTACTGGAACATAGCTACACCCATGCGCTTATGTATTAGCTATGATTACTTCATTCTATAATGGCAGAGATGTATGGCCTTGAAACAAAACATGTAAAAACCTGCAGTAACATTTGGACTTTTACAGAAATGTTTTCCAATCACAGGCACCCACCCACATAAGGTATTCCTAATCCAAATTCAATCCAACCACCTACCTTCTATTTGGTGGCACTAAAAATGTGTAGCCTCTCACTTGAGGAGAACTCTTAACGTGCTCGGAACCACCCTTCCACAGGTCCCTGGTCTGTCCTGCTTTCTGGTCCCCACAACAGCTATTCCAAAGCACAAGTCTCAATTATGCTCTGTCTTCCCCAATCCCAATTCACATTCCCTACATGTGACTTTGCCTCTCACTTCAGAAAGGCGAGTGGGTCTAAAGCCTTCTTCTCCAACAGATCACCCTCAGTTCTCCCTCCATCCTCCACTTCTGCCACGTACTTATAAAACCACATCCTAGCAATAGGCTCTTCAGAAAAGTCACTTCCTAAAAACAAATTGCTGAGCAGCACCTGTGACTCTCTTCAAAAGCCGCGGCTCTGAATACTCCACTCTTCAGCCACATCCTAAGACCTAGGAAGTCCCTATGCTGAGAATCATCCACACCATGATTCCTCTTGCTGTGTTTTAATTATTATTGAGTTTTCAATTTAAAGAAAGTAGTTTGACATATTAACTTGCCCATACCAAGTTCAACAGAGCTGGTATATATATACACATACACACACTGCCCATGCATGTCTCAGCACTGCCAGGGCATAAATTTCATTTTCATTTTTCAATTTCAGTTCAACATATTCAAACTATGCTTCAAGGAGCACTTTTATTTAAAAATAATAAATATTTCAAGTGTATTTTGTTAAAGATGATAGAGGTAAAGAAAAGCTAGGAAGGAACCTAAACACTAATATATTATGATTACATACTATTTATTTTGCTATGAAGTTACATATTCATTCCAAATTTTAATTTTCTGTGTCTACAAAAGACAGTGTTTAATAACCACGATGAGCACATCTTGCACAAACTATATTTCTCTGACATGTGTGGCTTACGTTCATCTAGTTGCTAAATGAGCTTAGAAAAAAAAATCATTCCTTAGGTAAAATTTCTGCTTCAAAAATTAGGCCACTTTCCTTCCTACTATAAATCAAAACAATATTATTTTCCAAAACAGACCTAAACGAAGAATCTAGAATAAATTAAGCTACAATGAAAATATTTAAATAGTTATGAAGTAAGTTATTTTATATCACCCTCTATCTTGGATATTCTTCACAGTAACAAATTTACACAGAACTTTCTACATCCTTTAACAGAGTTCCATCAATGCCTGCTCTGTATATTCCCTTCAAACCTTACCTGGAGACTGGGATGACAACCAAAGTCCAGCAGCGTCTTCACAACCTGAAGATGACCTTTATTGACAGCGATATGCAGAGGAGTCTGCCTACGCTTATTACGAGCATTCAGGTCAGCGCTGCCTCGGTGCAGGACTTCGATAACAGCACCCTCATCTCCAAAGGCTGCATGGTGAACAGCTCGATCTCCATCTTTATCCTGAACATCAGCATGAGAGTTCAATCAGTAGAGTTAAGAAAAAAAAGCTGAAGCTTTAAAATGCCACGAACCAGAATAACTTCAGAAAAAATGTAGAAAAATATAAATAAAACCAGTGAGACCAATAAAATAGCTCTAAAGTGACATGAACAATCACAAATGATAAAACCAGATCAGTAACATTACAACATATTTAAACTGGGCCAATACTAGAAGTATTTTATTAAAACTCTAATGTTAGGAAATCAAATTTAGGGTCTCGTATATAGGTAAAAGACATGCTCTACAGCCTGTGTATACCCAGCTCATAACAACCAACCTTTCAGACAAGAGCTCACCAAGTAGCCTCAGCTAGACTTGAGCTTCATGCCTCAGTCTCCCAGGTCCTGGTATTTTCAGTGTGTACAACTAAACCAGACTGAAAACTTTGAAGTTACATGAAAACTACACTAGTATCAGCTGAGTGCTAACAAAAAGTATGCACAGCGATGTGGTCTTAATTACCTAAGCAGAGATTTGACATTACATTAGAGGAACAATGTGGTCTTAATTACCTACATAGAAATTTGATATATTAGTCAGAGTTACATCTAAGTGCTGAATATACCCACTTCTGTATATTTGAGAACAGAAATATATTTCTAAATAATGCACAAAAATATAAAAACTGAAGACTGAACCAGTAAATTCTACAGTTCCAAATTCTTAAAACTCTTTGATAAGAATTAAACTGTGCTTGCCACACTGTATAACAGTCATATTTCTAAAGAGATGAGATGAACTTTTTAATATAAAGAAACTACTTTATAAATGGAAAAATGGTTGTACTGTACCATAAAGGCAATATATATTATGCATCACATATATTTACATATAACTAGTTTCATTACCTTTGCAGAGGTAGATATGCATAGAAGGGTACTATAAATGTTACTGTATTCATGAGAATACTACACTCCAAAATGTCAACACACTATTGATGGAGGAGAGTCATCTGTCTATTGGTTAATAAAGAAACTGCCTTGGCCCTTTAATAGGACAGAAAATTAGGTAGGCGGAGTAGACAGAACAGAATGCTGGGAAGAAGGGAAGTGAGGCAGTCGCCATGCCTCTCCTCTCTGAGATGGACACAGGTTAAGATCCTTCCTGGTAAGCCACCACCTCGTGGTGCTACACAGATTATTAGAAATGGGTTAATCAAGATGTGAGAGTTAGCCAATAAGAGGCAGTGTTTAAAAGAATACAGTTTCTGTGTAATTTCGGGTGTAAAGCTAGCTGGGAGCCAGGCCGCAGCCCGCCGCTCCTACTTCTACACACTATGTAAGCCTTCAAGCATTACTCCAAAACAATGACTCTCAATCTGCGTGTTAGTACCTAGCAGTGGGCACCCAGTATCACTTAAACTACTTTTCAATGATCACACAAGTAAACTGCTGTAATTAAATACCTCTAAAACAACTGAATAAGTACAAAGCAGGCATTGAATTCAAGATAGATTTTTGTTGTTGGGTTTTTGTTTTGTTTCGAAGTATTTGCCTGCTATCTTTCAAACCACTATCAAGGGTGATATTTATATAGGAATCTGGTTCAATAGCATTTCTGGATAAGGTAGAAAATTTCTACCTTGTGAATATTTCCAGCTGAATCAGATTAGGAGCTTTTGTCACCAGAATGAAGGCATAACAAGCACTGTAATCAAATATCCCAGAAAAACAAGCATATGTACATGTACACACATCCTGACACAGACAGACAGAAATGGATAAATAACTAATTTTCCTAATCTCCAATTTAAATGGTTTTTCCTATTATAATTTTTAAAATTCTGTGTGTGGTAGGGAGACAGAAAGACAAAGAGACACAAAGAGGCAGAAAGAGAGTCTGAGTGTTAGTTTGTGGATATGTGCTCATAAATACAGGTACCCTTAAATGCAGAAGCATTTTCAAATCCTGGATCTAGAGTTACAGACATGTGAGGCACTCAACATGGGTGCTGGAAACTGAACTCGGGTTCTGTACAAGAGGAGTACATGCTCTTAACCAGACCCATCCCTCCAACCCCACTATTATAATTTTTACCTTTACATTTAAAAAGGGAACAATCCATTAATACCAACTAAATAATAAAATAGGGATCATTTATGAAGATGAATTTATTATACTTATGGTTGTTAGAAAACTATTAAGTGAAGCCAGACATAGTGTTACACACCTATAATCCTAGCACTAAGGAGGCTAAGGTAGGAGGACTACAATTTCAAGGCCAGTATGGACTACACAGTGAGCTCCAGGATAGCCTTGGGTAAACAGTGAGTGAGACTCTGTCTTAAGATAGACAAGAAAGCAGGCAGGCAGGCAGGGAGGGAGGAGAGAGAATAAGGAAGAGACAGAAAGAAAAGAGGAAATACACACAAAACAACAACAAAAACACCACAAATCAGAGCATGTTATGCAGGCCCTATCAACAGTTTATGTAAAAACAAACACTAAAAGTTTTAAACGCTGGTATATGAATGACACTATAAAGAAAAAAACATTTTAAAAAATTAAGGATTATAGAACACACATATATACAATAGGACACTACAATTACACTTGTTGCCATGTTTCTCTTCTAAATTGTCTTCTTCTGAATCATTGTGAACACGCTTCCAGCATGGCCAGTCCCTATGCTACCCACACGTTCTATGAAGACTCTGTGAAGCCCTAAACTAACCCCAGCACCACACCCTTTCTCTCCTGCCAACGTCAACTCTTGTTCCTATCGCAGCTGCTCTATCTCGCCTAAGAAAACCACAGCCCACATATTCAGCAAAAACTGCCCACAGAGCTGCATGCATCTGCCTCCTCTCTGAGTGCCTTTATGTGTCCATCAGAATCCACAGCCATTATTCTTGAAATGATTTACCCACCTATTTTCTCTCCTCCTCATTACCACAGCTCACTTTGTAATGGAGGAAGGTCATTGGTTAAATAATAAAGAAACTGCCTAGACCCATTTGATAGGCCAACCCTTAGGTGGGTGGAGTAGACAGAACAGAATGCTGGGAGAAAGAAGCCTAGTCAGGAGTCGCCATGATTCTCCCACTCCAGACAGATGCAGGTTAAGATCTTTCCTGGTAAGCCAGCTCGTGGTGCTACACAAAATATTAGAAATGGGTTAGATCAATATGTAAGAGCTAGCCAATAAGAGGCTGGAACTAATGGGCCAGGCAGTGTTCAAAAGAATACAGTTTCCGTGTAATTATTTCGGGTATAAAGTAAGCCATGCGGGCGGCCGGGTGCCGGGGACGCAGTACCGCAGCTCCCACTTCAACAACCTTGTCTCCATTCATTCTTATACCAGACACAGAAGTTTCTGCACAGCAATGTTGCTGTCTCTCTGTGACACGGACTGATTCCCGCTGCCCTTCTGCTTGATTTGTCTATATCAAGGTGGCTGAAGAAGACACTGTTTTAATCTACTCAGTATTTGTGACTGCTACAATTTGGAAATGATTTGTTAGTATAAAAGTGTTGGTAGCCTGGTCCCCACATTAGGAGTAGTAGTATTAAGAGGTGGTGAATCTTTAAGACAGGGACCTAAAGGGCCTTGAAAAGATGAATACAGGTCTCACAGCAGCAGGTTAGCTTCAGAGTCTCGCTCCTACAGGCCATCTTGAGTCTCTCTAAATACAATACTTCTCCATCATTGAACAAATGTCCTTGTAGTATGATTGAGCATCTTTTGGAAATATGCCCTGGTGTTGCTGGGTCCTGAGATAGCCAGAACCTGGAAACAACCTAGATGTCCCTCAACGGAGGAATGGATAGAGGTGTGGCACATTTACACATTGGAGTACTACTCAGCAGTAAAAAAACAATGACATCTTGAAATTTGTATGCATGAAACTAGAGAAAATCATCCTGAGTAAGGTAACAGAGACCCAGAAAGATAAATATAGTATGTACTCACTCGTAAGTGGATATTAGCTGTAAAGCAAAGAATATTGAGCCTAGAGAATCTGGGTAACAAGGCGAACCCTAAGAAAAACATACATAGATCCACCTGGAAAGGGGAAATAGACCGGATCACCTGACAAGATTGGGAGCATGGTGGTGGGGAAAGTAGGAAGGGCAGAAGGGGAGGGGGAGGAGAACTTGAGGAAATGGGATAGTCAAGAAGGAGGAAGGACAGAGATGAGAGCAAGGAAAAAGATATTTTGATTGAGGGAGCCATTATGGGGTTAGCAAGAAAACTGGCACTAGAGAAACTCCCAGGAATCCACAAAGATGACCCCAGCTAAGACCCTAAGCAATAGAGGAGAGGGTATCCAAATATCTTAAATATCACCACAGAACCTTCATCCAGCAACTGAGGGAAACAGAAGCAGAGACCTGCATCGGAGCACTGGAATGATGAAGAGTGGGAGGAGTGAGAATATGAGCAAAGAGTCA
The DNA here is from genome assembly GCF_950005125.1 of Chionomys nivalis. Lineage (NCBI taxonomy): Eukaryota > Metazoa > Chordata > Mammalia > Rodentia > Cricetidae > Chionomys > Chionomys nivalis. Next base: position 70,592,205 of record NC_080099.1, read on the forward strand.
AGACCATGATGGGGACATCCACTCAAACAGTCTACCTGAGCTAATGAGAGACTTTAGCCAGACAGGGAAGTCCAAACTAGTCCCTCTGAATATGAGTTGTATGGCTGGGACAGACTGTGAGTCCACTGGCAGTGGCAGCAGGATTTATCCCTACTGCTTGTACTGGCTTTTTGGAACCTATTCTCTTTGGATGGATACCTTGCTCAGTCTAGATATAGTAGGGAGGTCCTTGGACTTCCCCAAAACAATGTGCCTTACCCTCCCTGAGGAGTGAATGGGAGTGGGGTGGATGGGTAGGTAAGAAGGAAGGGAGGGAGTTCGGAACTGGAATTCATATGTAAAATGAAAAAAAAAGATAGTTCTTTTTTAAAAATTATTTAAAACAAAACAAAACTGCTCCATCACTCTCCCTCCTGTCTATTGATGGGGAACCTCCTTCAGCCAATGGCCTTTGAGAGGCTGGACTAAGTTGTGTGTGGCCTTGGGTAACAAAAAGGCTCAGGTCCATCTGTTCTCTTTCTCTCTCTGCTCACCACACCTGGATGTTGAATTTCATTCCTGTTCCCCATTACAATCTCTGATTTCTCCTTTAATAAGAACCCCTTACTATACCCTATTCAGAGCTAGTGTGGGATTCCTTCACTCATGTTCCCCTTCAGTTTTTAATGGTGATGGGGTTTCTAATAACAACTTCAATTACTCTGGGAACAAATATCTGAAGCCATATTAATGGTGGTAATTTGAGTCCTGCTTGGTATTTAACAAGAAAGATCCTTTAACAGTGATCAATCTTGAAACCACTTACCTATTCCTTTTCCACTTTTACCGTTTTATTTTGCTGTTTTCATTAATGAAATAAGCAGAATTGGACAGAAGAAACAACTGGTTTTTTTTGTTTGTTTGTTTGTTTGTCTCGTTTTGTCTTTAGGTATTTTTGTGTGTTGGTCTGTTTTTTGGAGACAGGATTTCTCTGTGTTGCCCTGGAAATCCTAGAACTCCTGTAGACCAGGCTGTCCTTGAACTCAAAAGATTCACCTGCCTGTGTCTCCTGAGCGCTGGGATTGCTGGGATTAAAGGCCTGTGTACCCACCCCCACCGCCACTACCACCCAGCAAATTAACATCTGTTTTAAGAAAACAAACAAACAAACAAACCTGTATTGTCTACTTCTGTTGGTTGAAGTTTTTAGTGAGAATACATACAAGTCACACAAAGTATTATGGTAAAATCATGATTTGTTTTCCTTACTCCATACTCAAATCTTTTAAAATATTATCAGACAAGGAAATGAAAACAAGTTTACTCGCTACATTGCAATGATACCAGTGGGCTGTAGCTGAAGAACGACTTGTCAGGAAACTGAATCTTTTACAATGAAATGTTCTTCTACCCAGTATAATTTTAGAATCAAAACTATCATTTAAATTTTGCCTTTATGGGGTGGGGAGGTAGCTCCACCAGTAAGTACTTGCCGTACATACAAACATGAATATGAGAAAAGGAGGGAGGGAACAGATGGAAGGAGGAAGGGGAAAATTGGGGTATATGATAAAGCCTCATATGGCTCCCATTACTTAATTCTCAACTCAAGTAGTCTTCCTAAACCTTAGTAAAATCAAGCTGTTTCCTGGTAACCTAAGAACGCTTGTATAGTATCTGAAAATAGAGGCATTCATTCAAACCTCCATATCTTTATACTTTATCAGTGAGGGGGGGAAAACACTCCTGAGTCCTGAAGAGACCCAAAATTTGTTTCTATCTGAACACACACACGTTCTCACAGGCCATGATGCCTTAACCTCCTGTACATTAAGGAGGAAATAGAAAGCAATCTTGTGTTCAGTCTACCTTGTGTGGACAAAGCTAACTTTCCAAAATAGCTTTCTGAGCTTTCCCTAAATCAAAGAAACAGGAAGGAAATATGATAAACAGTCTATCCCCAGCCCAAGAGCGGTTAATGTGAATTCTTATGGGGAAGAAGAAGAAAATAAAAATGGATGAATTTTGTGTCTATCTTGAACTATAAGTTGTTTATATTTTAATTAAAATATAAATAGTTTTTCTTCCAACATTTGGGAAACTGGATTTTGTGCTGTCTTGTTTTGAATAATAAGCATCCTTTTATTTGTTAATTGCCATTACAAAAACCAACTGTATTGGTAAAAACACAATTTGTCTTGAATTGATGTCAAAGGCAACCACTCTTCAAATGTTAAGTAAAACCATCAGCATCAGCATCAGTAGCAAGAATGCTGAGTTTTATGTTTTTACCATTTTGATGTTCTGAACAATTTAATGAAGAAACATAAGGAAAAAATAGTATCCTTGTTTCCAAGAATATAAATATCTAATTATTTAGATTTAAAAACAAAACAGAACCCTAAACACTAACAGTGTCTGCAGAGCCTCCCTACTTCCCTCCCCTCTAAATCAACAGTTGGACAAGGATCAGGAAAGACATGAAGAGTCCACTCAGTGTTCTGACAAAGTACAGATGGGAAAACACAAATACTGCTTTATCTGGGAAAAACTAACGTGATGCCTCTATGACCCAACTTCACTTCAAGACCCGCCAAAGTTGTTTCTGTCCACTTTGTTACAGTCTGATTAAGGCTCACATCTTACCCTTCTCAGAGATTCCAAAAAACTCTTATTAAATTTAACCTGGCATAGAAATACCACTTTTCAGTTTCTACAAATTACATGAATATGCAATAACTTATAAAACAAGGAGTACAGCACAAGTCCCCAGAGTCTCACTGTTCTAGCTAACAGGCAATCTCCAAACTGAAGGCTATTTACAAACAACCAAACTACAGCACACACCTCAAGCTCCAATCTGCTTACTGTACTGACCGTTTTGTATCTGAATTCAATTAAGCAGGGGGAAAACTTACTGATGAAAGCAATGTCAATGTCATTCCAAACTCCTCAGCTACACCCTATTCTGTAGGCCATCTCCCACAGGCAAATAGACACACAAATACAGAATAGTCCCATACTGCCAGTAAAGACAGAGGCTTTTATTGGTTTTAATTAAACAAACAAAAAAAAAATGTAGTTTCAGACTCTTGTTTCTTTAGCTCTCTGATTTCAGAAGGGCACAAGTATTTCACTAGCTGTTACTACTTTGGATTCTGGAGTCACTAAATTTAAAATGATATATTCAGTTCAATTTCACTCCACTCCCCTAAATCCAACCAAAACAATAATAAAATAAAATTAATTGCCCTCCATTTAAACAACACTAAAATTAACAAAATAGCTGTGTGTGTGTGTGTGTATGTATGTGTATATATATATATATTGTGAGATAAAGTCTTGCTATATAACCCTGGAGGCCCTCAGACTCAGAGCAATTCTCCTGCCTCAGACTTACAAGTGATGAAATTACAGATATGTGCCACCATACCTGACAAAATAATTAACACACAACTGGATTCCTAAATTTACCATCAAGAAAAATGTTAACTTTTATACTACTGTAAATGAAAAATAAAGTTATATATTCCATTCATAATAAAACATCACAGTAAAAATAACTCATATAATTGACATCTTCTTCAACATTAATTTTAAATTTAAGCACCTGGGTTTGGAGAGATGGCTCAGTAGTTAAGAGCATGTCCTACCTTACAAATGATCAGGTTAAATCCCAGTACCTATATTTGGCAGCTCAGAACTACCCATAACTGATCTGATACCACCTTCTGACCTCCAAAGATACCTGTACTCACATGTACAAGCATGCATGTACGTGTACACACACACCCCTGCACCAGCAAATGTACACTGGCAGACATATAAATAAGCACAAGCATATATGCAATCAACACACAAACATATGCATTCCTTGTCCTCCCACCAGGAAAAAAAAGATTAAAAAATTAAAATTCATTCAAACTCTTTCCATGGGCAACAGAAAATTCCAACATGAAAAATGAACTATTTAGTGGTAAAACACCGTAAGCTCTTTAGCTGTCCAATAAGACAATCAGAGAAAAAGAATAAAAGTAAAGATCTGGAGACTTCCTTTTTAAAGGATGTATCAATAAAAGAGAGAATAAGAGCGAGAGCAAGAGAGAGAGAAACTCTAGCAACTGCAATATTTGAAGAAAGAGCTTGGAGGGCAAAACTACTGCTACACATCCTGCCTGTTCTAAACTAGAATAAATACAATCCTGATATCCATGGGGAGAAGGCGACTGCTTAGTTGGTTGGTTGGTTTGTTGCTACTGTTTTGTTTGTTACAGTTACCAAAACAAGCTAACACCCTACTTTATATACAGAACCAATGTCCCAGCTGAAACTCCTATGACAGTATTTGTTGTCCTTTTATAATACACATAAAGTTAAGCATATACACTTGCAGGGATAAAAATGTACTGTAAACACTTCAAAATAAAATAATAAAGAGGCTAAGCAAATGACAAATAGTAAGAAAAAAGGATCTCTGAGTTCTAGATAAGAAAGACCTTGATCCCAAGGGTATAATGCCCCTAATACAATTCTAGTGGGAATTGTGAGCAAGTTCAGCAGTGATCCAAACATTTCTACCCTAGAAGAAGGAAATAATGTCTGAAATATTGAAGAAACATTAAAAAGATAGAGAGACAAATGGAGAAGAAAAGAGAGAGAGAGAGAGAGAGAGAGAGAGAGAGAGAGAGAGAGAGAGAGAGAGAGAGAAAGAAAGAAAGAAAGAAAGAAAGAAAGAAAGAAAGAAAGAAAAGCCTTTACCATTTCTCAGTTTTTCATTTGACTCTGGACAACACTAGGCAAATATTGAATTTCAAGAATGAAATTCCATCTTATGTAGAATTATTTCTAGAAAGTTTACTTAAGCTGTTTTCAAGCTTAGTTTACATACCTCTGCTTCTACATCCACATTTTGTTTCAAAAGTAACTTCAAAATATCAACATGTCCATTTTGACTAGCAGCCTGCATAGCTGTGTGGCCAGCACACTGCCCATTCACCTAAAAAGGAAAGGGAAACAATTAAAAAACATCACAAAAATCAGAGATAGCCAATATATACCAATTTTTCCACCATGTATAGTATATGGTTCTTTGAGAATAACCTGACTTTAAAATGTTACAAACATAGATCATCAACATTATTTAAAGATGCATGTGAAGGCCACCGGCCCAGATCATGATGTCTTCCTCACTGCTCACCACCTTATTTTTTACTGACTGGTTCACCTAAACCACGTGGCCAGCAAGCCCCAGGGATCTTCCTTCCTCTGCCTCTACCGTACTGTGATTACAAGTATGCCACCATGTGCCAGCTTGCTGCTTGCTTATATGTAGGTGCTGGGGATCAAACAGATCCACGGGCTTGAACAACATGTATTTTACTGACTCAGCCATCTGCCCAATCACCCTTTACTTTTCTATTTTGAAAAGTGTTTACTTAACTTGAATAAATTAACTCCAAATAAAAGTTACGCTACAATAGCCTGAATAGAAGTGATTAGCATAAACACAACATAGGACTTAACTTGTCTGCATTGCTCAGAAAGCACGAGACAGTCTAGAAAACTTAAAGATCAATTACATCTTTGTAAAGAAAACAATGGTAATTACTAATACATCACAAAATAAATGTATAGTGGAAGTTTACTGACATACATTTTCTGTATGAACTCAAATGACTATGCTTAAAGAAACTTTTGACAGAAGTAAAACAAAAACTTTGCTTTAAATTTTTGGTATAAAAGACATTGTTAAAAGTAACTTTAAGATCAAGTAAATTTATTAAATTCTCTAATGAAAAGATAGACAGGCTGGAGAGATGGCTCAGAGATTGAGAACACTGGCTGTTCTTCCAGAAATCCTGAGTTCAATTTCCAGCAACAACATGGCGGTGCACAACCATCTATAATCCATCTGGTGCCCTTTTCTGGCCTTCAGGCAGAACACTGAATACAGACTAAAATCTCCTGAGTAAATTGGGAGGGAGCATGGGGACCTTGGGGGAGGGTTGAAGGGGGGAGGGGAGAGGAAGGGAAGGGAGCAGAGAAAAATGTAGAGCTCAATAAAAGTCAATGTAAAAAAGAAAAATAAATAAAAGAGAAAACTGAAAATGAAATCAAGAAAACAAAGAGCTGTTCTTTGACCAAATAAAAAATAGACAAATCTGTAACTTGACTAAAAGGGTAATATGCAAATAAAACTGGAGATGGAAAAAAAATTATAACCAACAGCATGGAGAAATCAAAGGATCACTAAGATTTTTACAGCTGTATGCCCACAAAGGATCACTGAGATCCTTTACAGCCGTATGTCTACAATGAACAAACTCATGGATATATGCATCCCTATCAACACTGAATTTTCAGAAAATAGAAAACTTGGATAGAAAGTAACATGTAAGAAGGAATCAGTAGCAACCACCCAAAGACTTGTTTTGTTCAACTGTACCTCTCAAGGAAGAACTAATGCCAGTTCTCTTCAATTATTATTCCAAACTCTGTCAAGCAAGCATTATCTTGGTATGAAAACTAAACAAGGACACACACAAAACAAAACTAGAGGCAAATATCTTTGATAAACATTGATGCAAAACCCTTTAAAAGATTATTCATCACAATTGTGTAGTTTATGCAAAAAAATGCAAAAGTACTTCAACATCTGCAATCAATAAAGATGATTACACCACTCAACAAATGAAGGAAAAAGAAATAATATGAACATCTCAATGAATGCAAAAAAAGTACTTGATAAATCTAACATCTCTTCATGATGCAAAGTGAAAAAACTGAATATATCTGGAATATACTTCAATATAATGAAGATAGCATACAGTGAACAGCAGCTAACAGGCTAAATGAGAAAGCTCTTAGATTTGGAACAAGGCAAGGATGTCCACTTTGACCATGTATTTATTCAACCTGGCACTGGAAGTCACAGAGCAATCAAACAGGAGAAAAAAACAAAGGGCATCTATGTACCACGATTAAAATAAACCCAGAGACAGAAATTCGTGTTCAAACTGAATATTAGAAAACCAAAACAGCCAGCCACTGGCAAAATGATGATCCTGCCTCCAGGAATCTCAGAATGAGACTCAGACTGAGAGCTGTCTCCTCCCGTCTTATATTCCTCTCCAGTGCTGGGATTAAAGGCGTGCACCATTACCACTCTGTTTCTAGAGCAAACTAGTGTGGCTACTGGGATGAAAGGCGTGTGTCACACAGGCCTACAAGGCTGATTAGTGAGTGCTGCTGTTTTACTCTCTGATCTTCAGGCAAGCTTTATTTTTTAAAATACAAATGAAATATCACTACACATCTAAACTGGAAGAATAGATCAAACTTTCATTGCAGGTGACATGATTTCTAAACTGAAAACCAGAAAGCCACCATTCCTGTTATCCCAGAATCTTAGAGACGAGGCAGAAGACCATCCAGGGCTACAACGCAAGACCCAAGAGAGGGTGGGGGAAGGAAGGTAAGTACAAAGGGAAAAAAGGGAAAAACAGAAGGATAGCGGGCTATCCCTGAAGAAGCCCTCAAAACATTACTTGAGTTAATAAATGTCACTAACAAATGGCATATCTCAATAGCAAGTTATCCGAAATAAGAAACTTTCATCCCAGTTACAACTGGAACCCAAAAAGTAACTAAGAGTAAATCTGACCAAGAGGTCAAAGATTTCTAAACTGCTGAGGAAAGAAACTGAAGAAAACACATAAATACAGAAAGACATGCAAACTTCATGTATTACAAGAATAATAAAAACATCCAAAGTCCCAAAGCGAGCTACACAATGTATCCCAGTGATAATCCCTGACAGAAGCAAAAAACTAAAAAACTCTAAAAGTTATATGGAAACACACACACACACACCATCTTTAACAGAAAGAACAAGGCAGAGAATATTATAGTACTCTGACTTCAAGATATACTCAAAACTATAATAATTGAAACAAAAACAGATACAAAGAACATACAACCCCTGCATCAATAATCAGCTGATTTTTTGACAGTGGAAGCTGAGGATAAGATACATACTGGAGAAAAGAGTGTGTATGTTCAATAACCAGTACTAAAAATATTGCCCATCCACATGAAGAATAATAACAGGTTCATACTTATCAACTGCAAGAGTCAATTCTAAATGGCTTGAAAACTTCAGCCTTTATTAAACTATTAAACTACGATTTTTGCTATCCCTCAAAAGCTGTTTTGAAAGGCTCACATCCACATCTGGTCTCTTCAGCAAATCTTCCACTTTAGCCACGTCCCCATTGGCAGCAGCCTTAACCAGTTCTTCATTGAGGTCACCAGATTCTTGGGTTTCAAATAATTTCTTCAGAAGCTGTGACAGTCTTTCTGCAAAGCACAAAACAAACTGCTAGCAGAGGAACCAGATTCCTAAACACTTTTCCTGCTTTACTATTTTACTGTGTACAGACTACCCATGAGGTAATAAGCCTTAATACCAATACATTAAATTCAACCCAATAAATATTCTATAATCATGTATTTCAAGTTGTATATGCAGAAAAAGTAAGGAGTGACAGACTAAAACAATTTGATATTAAAGTCATACTAATGATACTATAAACAAAACACACTAGCATGGGGAATCCTACAATGATACAATGTCTTAATTCTACAGTTCAGATCATAAAACACTACAGACTTTACAAAACTCAAGAGTGCAACAGTTATGATTTAGAAACAATGTAACTTCTATAGTGTCTTGAAATATACATTAGGAGCAAATCAATTTTCAGTTGAAAATGGACATATAAATGTGCTCTGTCAAGTGCCACTTGACTGCCCTAAAGAGTAGAATTAACACAGGATACCAAGTTCTTCCCTTAATTTTTGGAGTCATTACTCAAAAGCAGAAAAATCAAAAATTGGGGTAAGAGAAAAATCAAAAGATATGCCAAGTCCAATTATTTGAGAGTAGGTATTAACTATTCTTGACTTTTTATTTTATATGTAACCAAGTTAGCTGCATCTAGCCTCAAAACAGAAATTAACACTGCTTAATTTAAGCTATCTGCACACTAGCAATTTGCAACAAGAATTCAAAAGAGAGAAAGAAAGCAGCACAAAAATAAAATCTTAAATCATTCTTTCTTTTTAGATACGGGGTCTCAACCTGCCCAGGCTAACCTCAAACTCAGATCCTCTTGCCTCCCCCATCAAATATGACTACAGGGTAGCACAATCATATCTACAAACCTACTGTTTCCTTTCGTACATTCCACTTACTATTATGGCTCTGTCTCCCTTACTAGACGGCAAGAATAGACATACAGTAACTTAGAAAATGTTGCGGAATAAAACTGACAAGCACACAAAGTTGGGCATTTGAAGGAATGTTAGGAATGAGTTTAGCCAAGAACTCAGCAAGTTCACATTTTACCAGTTCCTGAAGTTATGGCAGGTATAGTAACTTATTAAATGCTAAGAAGAAAAATATAATTGATAAATAAAAGCACACAGGAGGAAAAACATCTGCTAGCAATAATGTTGAAAATTTAAAAAAAAGTAAGCTAAGAAAGAAAAGATTTTAAGAAAGAGAAGGATTTTTGGCAGAAAATGCAAGTTCTGACTAGAGATAAGAGCTGAGCTTCAAGTGTCTCAGGTCTGCTACAGAGAAGCCTGACATGCCCCAGAAAAATTACAAATTCATCACCTTTTCCAGAGAGTATTTCAGCCAGAATGACAGTTAATCAGTGTACTAAAAAGAGAGAAAGGGGAGAGAAGGGTGGAAAGGAAGGGAAAGAGGAAGGGGGTAAAGAAAGAAAAGTTTACAAAGTACGCCACACCCCAGTGAACCTATACTATGGAAGAAAGCCAGATGGACATACAAGACTATCAGTGTATGACAACTAGTCTTGCTGTTGTTTGTTTGCTTCTCAAGTCAGCTTCCCTAAGTAGCACTTGCTGTAGCACTAGCTCTGTAGACCAGGTGGCTTCAAACTCAGACATCTACCTGAATGCTAGGGTTAAGGATGTGTGCCACCAGGCCCGGTCTAAGAACTGGGTATTATCTTTAAGGAAGCAAGATAAAACATACCACCAGATGCATTGCTAATGGCAGATCCTGCAGAAGCCACCTTGGAAACTGCTGCAGGATTGTATGTCCAAGAAGTTCCACAAACTTCCACCTTTAAATCACTGTCTGAATAAATCTGTTGTACTCGGCCAACTTTACCTAAAGTCTTAAAAAAAAAAAAATTAAGAAAAAAGATTTATTATTAAATTCTATCACCATCATTTGTATTTTAAAGTGTTGATTTTACTTGTTCCTAATTTTAAAAATTTTACATAACCATATTCAAATGATTACTAGTTATAAAATTAGTTGTATCTTTTAAAAACATCTGAATAATGAATTGGAAAGCTTAGCTATTAAGAGCACCTGCTCTTGCGGGTTTCTGTTTCCAGCTCACAACCAATTCTAAATCTAGTTACAAGAGACTGAATACCCTCCTCTGGTCTCTGCAGGCACCAGCATACATGTGGTGCACATACATGCATGCAGGCAAAACACACATACATATAAAATATTAATTATCCTAAGATAAAATTTTAAAGTTACAACTTCAAAATAGGAGTGAAGAAATATTTGTGCATTAAACAGAGTAAGAAGGTCAGCCAGGCACAGATATCAGTAGCAACCTGACTTTTCAGCAGATGTTAAACCCTATCCTAAGACCTTTAGGTGCACAGGCACACAACCTGGAAACAAGCACTTCCATTGGCTCCACCTGAAACTCAGATACAAAAGTCATTCTTTTAACAATACAGAATCACAACAACTGAAAACTAGTGAGACTAGAACAATAGCCAGCTACTCCCTAACAGAAATAAAGTTAACCTTGTATACTGTTATCTTGTTTGACTTTTCCACCTTCTTGAAACAAGTCCCACCATTTCTAGATGACAGTCTTGTCTTTCTGCCCATTCTTTCTCTTTCACATATGTAGATATGCACATACACTATACATATTTAATAAATACTGCACAAAAATGTCTTAGTTTCTTTTTCTTCCCCCCTTTGATCTTTATTAGGGTAAGCAATGAACAAAAGTAAATAATAGCATACTGAATTATCAGCTCATGGCCAATCATTCCTCTCTACACATTCTCCATTCCCAGACTGCATCAGCATATACATACAAAACAAACACTAATACCCACCCAACACTATCAATAATTCTGTATCATAAGACATAAAATATCGATATTTAAATTCCTGTCATATAAATAACTTTAGTTTGTTTAAAATGAAGACCCAAAAGTTCATGAGCTAGAGAGAAGGCTTAGCAGTTAAGAACACATACTGTTCTTGTAGAGTAACTAGGTTTGGTTACAAGCACCCCCACCCACCCACCCACACACACAAAATCTGAATAATGGACTGGAGAGATAGCTTAGCCATAAGAGGAAGTGTTCTTGCTCTAGTTCCAGGAGATCTGATGCCTTCTTCTGTATGCTGGGGGCACTCACACACACACACACACACACACACAGATCCAGACAAACAGACATGTAAGGGCTGGAGAACTAGCTCGGCAGTTAAGAGCATTTGCTCTTGTGGAGGACCAGGTTTAATTCCCAGCATCCACAGGGTACCTCCCAACTATCCATAACTCCAGTTCCAGAGGATCTAATGCCTTCTTCCACCCTCTGTGGGCACCAGGCACATACATGGTACATATATACAAATAAGCAAAACACTCATAATGCTTTTTTGTAAATAATATGAAGTAACGGGATTATGTGACCTATGAGGCTTTTATCAATCTAAATGCTGCTAATTGCTGTAACTACACAAACAGGCTTGTCTGTCTTCTGTATATGACAAGCTGGCTGTTCGTTCTGTGAGGGCAACTCTACAAGTCCCTGATGGCATCTTTGCTATCTGTACAAGGCCCGTCATCATAAAACTTTCCTCTGTAGTAAGGGGTTTATCTGAAGCATAACCTGCAAGACACTGGTAACTGCTACCACGCTCTCACTCTTACAGGTTTCTCCATGACAGAAGTCAGTAATGGGGTTTTATTTTCTTCTGTTTTTATTTTGAAAATGTATTTCCCCCCAAAAAACTTAGTTCTTATTTTAAATGTACGCATGCATGTCTCAGTGTATGTATGTGCACCACAAGTATGCAGTTGCCCACAGAGGCCAAAAGGGAGCATCAGATCTCCTGGAACTGGGGTCACAGACTAACCTGAGCCAGTAGTGAGCACTCTACCAACTGAGTTTAAATGTCCAGGCACAATTTTTTTTTAAAAGAAAATATAAAGTTTGTATTGTCCTAACAGCTGTATTTAACAAATATCTTTATATAAATACAAATGTGAACACACATCTTTCCTCCTTCATAAAAAAATCATATACATGAATATGTCCATACTGTAATATGAGGAATAATAAGTTACTCATTCATATTCTCTTATTACAACCCCCTCCCCACTCCCTTCTCCAACCTTCACACACTTTTTTTGTTTTTTTTAAGACGGGGTTTCTCTGTTTGTAGCCTTGGCTATCCTGAACTCGCTCTGTAGACCAGGCTGGCCTTGAACTCACAGAGATCCACCTACCTCTGCCTCCCAAGTAATGTGAATACACACACTTTTTACAAGCAGAATGGATGTGATATTTATTAGTGAACATGACTAGTGGGGTATAGAACTCCAGCACAGTTGAAGCCCGAAGGGGGTGCAGGGCCTTACCAGTTTTCTAAAATACAAGAACTGAGGATATATTTGATTTCCTAAACACCAAAAATGAACCACTTCTTAGCTACTATGTCTTCAAATTCATTAAACTTAGAGAAGCCCCATTTCTTTGAGGTATGTATGTTCTAGTGGCCAGAGAACTTAAACTTGGCTGTACATAGGTCACTAATCATATTCCTTATTCTTAGTACAAATAAACATGATGACCTAGTCAATTTGAATCTTATGCCTTAGAATTTTCCAAAGGTTCCCTGGATTCCTGTCTAGAACCTAGATGGGGAAAAATACTAAGATAAAAAATATGCATACCCACCAGAAACTGTCTAAGGATCCTTAGGGTAACTCATACAGTAAGAAACAGGATGAATGCACTATCACAGAGGCTGTTATTTGCAGCTGTTGCACAACAGGCTTTCAACAATCTTAAATAATAGTATTTCCATGCTAGTTAACACAGCGAAAAAGCAAACAATTTTTTAAACTTCTCATGTTTCCTCATTTCCATTTCTGACAGTTTCAGTTACGCTGTTAGAATGTATAATCATTGTACATACTCTGTTCAGTCTAATTAACCAAACAAATACATATTACATGACCAGCTGGTCCAGCTCTACTCACCTGGACTGTCTCAATTCTTTAATAGATTACTCAAAATAGGCTTACGGGAATAGAGCCTTTAAATTCTTACAGACTCAGAACAATTTACAAACTTTATATCTCAGTTTGGTTAAATACTTGGTTTTCCTTAGTTATATTACACATTGATATATACAAACAGTTATATATTTCTTAGCTTTATTAATTAGCACCATTTTCTAGCATGAAACAATGAAATATTTTTCCATACAACAAAATGATCTTCTTCCCACTGTGAGAAATAATTTGAATTAATCTCTAAGAAAAACTTACAAATCCAAAGAGTTTTTCCTGTGCATAAAAAGTAACTTATTCCATCAGAGTGGGTCATTTAGTCTCCAACCTGTTTTCAATTTCAAAAGCACTTAGCTGGAATTTCAAGTGTTAGCTTAGTGGTAGACAGCTGTCTGGCATTCACAAGATCTTAGTTCAAATATTAGCAATACCAAAAAAGAATTCTATTTGATTCAACCCTTTACTTTTGCTGGGTTTACATACACATATATCAGATAAGTGCCATTTTCAATAGAATGTATTTTTCTTTTTTATATTTAAATGTTTTATGCTTTTGACCCTTCTATTGCTCAAGATACTATTTTGGTAATTACGTGCATTCCTTCCAACTTAATGATCACTTTATAAAAAACTTATTCGTGCATGTGTATGTGGTTTGAGTGTCTATGTGTATTACATAAGTTCATGAAGGGACGTGTGTGTGTGCGTGTGTGTATGCACCACTGATGCCTTCCACTATAACTCTCCACTTAATTTCATTACATTTTTATTCTTTTATTGTGTGTGTAAGAACACAAGTGTGGCCGAGCATGGTGGTGCATGCCTTTAATGCCAGCACTTGGGAGGCAAAGGCAGGTGGGTCTCTGTAAGTTTGAAGCCAGCATGATCTACAGAGTGAGTTTCAGGACAGTCAAAAATACACATACAAGTGTAGAGGCCAGAGGACAACTTGAAGGAGCAGTTCTCTCCTCTCACCATGTGGGTCCTGAAGATCAAACTCATCATCAGCCTTACCTGCTGAGCCACCTCTCCCTGGCTTCTACCTCACCTTCTGAGATAGATCGGGGTCTCCTTCCCTCCCACTCCCTCTTTTTCTCCTTCTTCTTTCCCGTCTCTCAACTCAAGCACTTACTTGCTAAGCCTTGTTAGACTGGCAGGCCAGCAAGCTCCCCGGATTTGCCTCTCCCTGCTAGGTCACAGATGCTTGACGTTTTACACAGGAAAATATGGAAAATTTCCAGCCACAGAAAATATGCCTACTTGGTAGGTTCTTTGTAATTGAGCCATCTCCTAAGTCAATCATTATGTTTTTAAATGACCCTTTTCTTCTTTTTCTTTCTTAAGTTCTAAGACCTTGTTTCTTTTATTTCATTCTTCTGTATCTTGACATCCTTATTTTAGTTTATTTTGATTTACTTGACTTTAATGTTTTTGACTTTAAGATTTATTTATTTATTATGTATACCTGTTCTGCCTGCATGTATGCCTGCATGCCAGAAGAGGGCACCAGACCTCATTATATACTGTGGGACAATGGTCCTGTACCCTGTAGTAAAGATTTGTCACTTGTATTGGTTTAATAAAATGTTGATTGGCCAGTAGCCAGGCAGGAAGTATAGGCAGGGCAACCAGAACAGGAGAATTCTGGGAAGAGGAAAGGCTCAGTCTGCACTCGTCACCCTGACACAGAGGAAGCAAGATTAGAATGCCTCACTGATAAAAATACCAAGCCATGTGGCTAACACAGACAAGAATTATGGGTTATGTAAGATGTAAGAGTTAGTTAATAAGAAGCCTGAGCTAATAGGCCAACCAGTTTATAATTAAATGTAGACCTCTGTGTGTTTCTTTGGGACTGAACAGCTGCCGGAGCAGGCAGGACAGAAACCTCTGTCAACAGTTAAAAATGGTTGTGAACTACTAACTGGCTTCTGGGAACTGAATGGAGGACCTCTGGAAGGCCTAAAGTATCTGACAGACCATTTTCAGAGGCAGAAAAACTCACAAGACTGTCCTACCCTGTCTTGGTAAAATGGCAGTCATTTTTTGCTTGTATGCTGGTTGTCCAGTTTGGAAACTGTGCATACTGTCAGTAGTCGAGGCAAAGGAGTTCTTTGCCCAAAAGCCAGATTTGCCAATAAGAAAACAAGCTCCAAGTGAAGGGTCTTCAGTGCCCAACATTCTCTCGGGAATAGATCAGTGTTGCCAAAAGCAATCGTGTCTCATGTCAAGAGAATTCTGAGTTATTCAGTTACAGCACTAATCTCCACACTAGCCAATGAGAATCAAATACAGCAAACAGGTCCTGCCCTCAGGTCTACCAGATATCCTATGAATTCCCTCAGCTGCAATACAGCTGATGTGGGCCAAGCAGCTACCGGTACTAGCTACTCATTCATATTTTAAGGCAATGACTAGAGATTTTATATTTCTTGTTTTGTTTTGTTTACAATTGTATCCTTAAATCTAACAGGTTTATTTTAAGTCTAAAATATCTACTGAGGAGTACAGCTAGAAGGATAGACAGGAAAACAGTAAAGACAAGACAGGAAGATCACAGAAGATAGGATGAGGCTACTTAGGGCAGGAACTGAGGGTAAAGAGAAGAAATGGAAGCACTGTCCTAAGAAAAGGGAGGAGGGGTTTGAACAACACACAGTAGGGTGATGGGTTTCTAAGGGGAGAGAGGAAGCACAGAGGATGAAAAGTGGAAATAATAGAGAGCCGAAAAGTCAACTGTGCAAAGGATTGATCAGGAGGACAAAACAAGATGGAAGAAGATGGGCCACAGAACCAGGAACAGAAAGAAACAAAGTAAAACAGGAGGAAACAAAAGAAAATCTGGTGAAAGAAAAGAACAAATAAAGAAGGACAAAATAAGTTTATTATTGTTGAACAGCTGATGAAATGTGTACTGAGTGAAAAACTAAAAATTAAGCTGCATGGTTGATAGCAAAACCACTCTGAGAGACGTGTGTGCATGTACTATCCCTACATCCTGCACATCTTAGACTACCTGTACTACCGAGACGGAAGCGCATGCAGCTCTTACCTTTGGGAACTGAATATCAGGAAAACCTCTGCCTCCTAATACTACATTACACCCATTATTAACAGTGTTAGAAATACTAGCCCCTTCTGGATCTTCCTAGGCTAATCACCTTGCTGCCTATGTACACCTAGAATACAACTCTACTAATATGTACATATACACGCGTGTGTGCTCATGTGTGCACACATATACACATATAGTATGTATGTAAAGCAATCCTTTGCAATTACATTTGAGTGATATTTTTAAATGTAATTTTCAATTCCGATTGTTTCTAAAAAGTAATTTGCTTTAATTAATTAATTCTACAAGCAAAATATATCTCTTCCCAAGCTATTTTACATATCCTTACTGGAAGCATCGCTTCAGCCCATTCACCGTGTCCTCTTTGGAGAAGTTTGATTCTTTCCAGATCATAACAAACTTGCACAAGATCACCCACTTGAAACTGTGAGGTGCCTCCTTCTGCTCCCTGTGCAGCATCCCCACTTCGGACAATGTTTGCCTTAGTGAGAACAGCAGGGTTGAAGGTCCACCTACAAGAGCAGAACCAGGCTCAGAACACATAAATTCATTCAGTACATCTTTAAACATTGAAGGGAGAAAAATCATGCACCATTTCAAAATAATAAAGCAATTCTTGGCAACTACATTCTGAGTGAGTTTTATTTCTTTGTTATATAATTTTCAATGCTTACCAGTACATACGATACATAACAAACATCTCTGTGTGTACATCACTGTACATACATAATTGGTTTCTTCACAGCTGCTTAAGGAAAAGCTTTCTCTCCTGATCACTTACCATTCTGTCCTAGCTACACTGCCTACCAAATGTGCCATGACAACCCTTTCACAGACACCACACATCATATATCCTGAATATCAAACATTCACATTCCAATTCACAACAGCAGCAAAATCAGTTATGAAGTAGCAATAAAATAACTGTATGTTTGGGTCACTATATTAAAGAGTCACAGCATTAGGAAAGTTGAAAACCACTGACCTAGAACACTGCCAATCTCACAGATAAAGGCTCTCTAGTTTTAATTTGCCATGTGTAATAAATACTTTCCATAATTTTAATACCTGTGTCAAAATAAATCTGACCTGGGGCTGTAGCTCAGTGATACTGACTGCCTGGCATGCCCAAACCCTGGTTCAATTTCCTAGGACCACACAAATAATTTCTTCTGTTTTGTTTCTTTGACAGAATCACATATAGCCTAGGCTAGCCTCAAACATACAAGAACAACTTACTCTTTTGTCTTCCTGCATCTTAATCCCGAAATCTTAGATTACAGGCCTGTGCCACATATCTGATCTATGCAGTGCTGTGGAATGAAGACAAGGCTTCATTTATGCCAAACATTCTATCAACTGAGCTATGTCTCTACCCTACAATTATGATTTATTTTACATAAGCATTTCTCCATGCTGCTATCATCTTCCTGACACATACAAAACACACTGCACTTAAACACTGAACTCCAATGCAAAAAAAGATCCTTTGTCAAATAAATTCCTAAATTATTTGCATCTTGTACACTTTTCAGAATCCAAGTACTTATCTGGAATAAGAGGATCTGAAAGATTAGATTACATTTTAGAAAACAAACAAACCTGTTCCTAGAACTACACAAGAGGCCAGTTAAATGACTCAGTGGTTAAGTCAGTGTTTCTCAAACTGTGGGGTAGGGATCCCTGGGGGGTCACTATCAGACATTTACACTACAACTGACAACAGTAACAAAATTACAGTTATGAAATAACAACAAAACAATTTTATGGTGGGGTCACCACAATATGAGGAACTGTATTACAGGGTAGCAGCGTTAGAAGGTCGAGAACCACTGGGCTAAGCACCCTTACTGCTCTTGCAGAAGAACAGGGTTTGATTCCCAGGACCCACATGGTGGCTCACAACCACCTTTAAGCCCATTTCAGTGGATTCTCTTCTGGCCTCCAACAACTCCTGCATACATGTGGTGCAAATAAACTCATGTAGGCACACAAACACATAAATAATAAATAAAACATTACAAGCATACAAGAACACTTGTTTCTAAAGCAACCCCAGAGGGAAAGAGGCTCTAAATAGCATGAATCATATACAAGACCAATGAGATGGATCAGCAAGTAAGGGTATTTTTACCACTAACCCTGACAACCTGAGTTCAAACCCCAGAACTCCTAAGATGGAAAGAGAGAACCGACTTCTGCAAGCTTCCTCTGACTTCAATGTAAAAGTGCACATGTGCATGCAAGCAAACATACACAGATATACCTAAATACCTTACCAGCATATTCTGAATTTGTATATACTGCCTAAGGACCAACATTTTAAACCTTGAATTACACCATATTACTTGCTTTCTTTAAGGCTTCTGTCCCTTATGTTAACTTTGTCATCAAAATTCAGGAAATAGTACCAACCTATTGCCACTTGGATACTGCACTACAATGTCATGATCTTCATCAATGCCACAGACAGTTCCAGTTGTAGTTAAAGTCTCAAACATCCCATCAGTCCATCCTCCGTGACCATGCTGCAAAGACTGTACGATTTCTAGGTCAAGGTCTATATTTACCAGGTCACCAATCTGCAATCCACCAGGATTCCTGTTGCCATTCTGCTCACCTGTAATCCCAAACACAAATAATGAAAGGGGGAAATGAAGGAAAAAAGAGCCACTATAGTAAGCAGCTGCACTCGCGCGCGCGCGCGTGTGTGTGTGTGTGTGTGTGTGTGTATGTGATCACTACCTTGTTATAACTGATTAGAAGTCTATGTTAATTTTCTAGTTCTTCTTTATTTTGTCTAATAAAAAAAAATTTGTGGTGTTTACGTCTAAGAGTCTGTTCTTTACATTTACTTTAACTCACTCACTTATTGACCAACAACTATTCATGGTGTTCCCTTAGAACCTTTTAATGAAAGTTTATTTTTAATTGACATGTGATAATTGCACATATTCATGGGTACACTATGATACTTACATATATAAAATGTAAATGAGCAAATCATGGCAGTAAGCATATTTATTTCCTCAAATATTTTTCCTTTATGATAAAAACATTTCAAATTCTTGATTCTAGCTATTTTGGAACCATACTACACTACAAGACACCAGTATGTGCCCAGTAACCCAACCCTTCTTTCAAGTGTGTTATTAAAAACAAAAAGGATCTAGATACTTTTTAAATCCCATTCAATTTCAATGTGTTTTACAAATTCAGTGTAAGAGTCTAGAGCGGAGTTTTCAAGTACAGAAAAAAGTAAAAAAAAAAAAAAAAAAAAAAAAAAAAAAACAAACATACATTAACTCAAATACTGCAGCAATATGAGTCAAAGTGTATCTGCAGCTAAGCGGTGTGCCTCTTCTCAGGCAGACAAAGTGTATCTGCGGCTAAGTGGTGTGCCTCTTTTCAGGCAGGCAAAGTGTATCTGCGGCTAAGTGGTGTGCCTCTTTTCAGGCAGGCAAAAGGCACTGGGCTCAATTCTCAGGACCACAAAAAAAGGGGAAAAAATTGTAACAATATAATCACTCATAAAAATTAAGTAGAAGCAAAATCTACATAAGACTACCAACCCTAAGTCAGAGTAGAGAGTCCTGGAGAATAAGAACAGTCAGGGATTTGCTTGGACATCTTGCTGACTAGCACTGCACCATAGTAACAAAACAAAGAATGTAAAGGGGAAATCCCAGATTTCTTCCTCAAATGTGCTTAGTATCATTTTTAAATAAACTATACATTTTTGTCTAAGGTCAATTAAAACAAAGGTCCCAGGATAAAGATTTAAAACCATAAAACAATACACTATGGATGTAAGCGTTCATGTTGAGCTTACACTTTCCTTACAGAGGCATAAAGACAGCAAGAAGGAAGGAGAGCTCACCAAGACATGTGTATGTCCTACACCCGCCTCTACAAAGAGAGAAAAGCGTGCCGGAAGAAAACGGCACTTATGACAAAGGGCAAATCAGATGATTCAGAGAGGGTGGCACTGCGCAAGGGAGGAGGGCATCTAGGGACTGAGGGCTTCATCGCAATAATGCATTTGCAAATGAAAGCAGGTCTGGCTTTTCATACTCTTTACAAATGGATTTATGTTACTTGGAATTATATTTGCTATATTACCTTGATCATAGAGCTATTCTTTTACTAGGAAATTAGTTTTATGGTGTAGGAGTTCCTTCTGTTTGTGTGTTGCTTTCATTGGATAATGAATAAAGAAACTGTCTTGGCCTACTTGATAGGGCAGAACTTAGGTAGGCGGAGAGGACAGAACTAAATGCTGGGAAAAGAAAGCAGAGTGCAGGAGAAGCCATGGATCCTCCGCCAGAGATGGACGCCAGTTAGAATCTCCAGTAAGCCACTGCACATGGTGATACACAGATTAATGGAAATGGGTTAAACTAATATGTTAGAGCTAGCCAATAAGAAGTTAGAGCTAGCCGGGCGGTGGTGGCACACACCTTTAATCCCAGCACTCGGGAGGCAGAGGCAGGTGGATCTCTGTGAGTTCAAGACCAGCCTGGTCTACAAGAGCTAGTTCCAGGACAGGCTCCAAAACCACAGAGAAACCCTGTCTCGAAAAAAAAAAAAAAAAAAAAAAAAAAAAGAAGAAGTTAGAGCTAATGGCCAAGCAGTGTTTTAATTAATAGTTTCTGTGTGGTTATTTCATGTATAAGCTAGCCAGGCGGCCAGGAGAAACAAGCTGTCCCCTTCTCCCCCAATTCCCAAGATATAACAACTCCTTCTGAGAATAAATAAACCATGGAAAAGGAATAAAGGTTTTAAAACTAAATAAAATGAAAACAAGTATTTCTCTATGTAACTTTAATGATAATTAATTTTTCTGTCAAATTTAGACATTATCCTGATCATTATAGACCTGACTCATGATTTAGCAATTTTCTTTAAACTGCTTAACTCACCTAACACAGGGCAATGATCTCTGTAGAAAGAACCTCCTTTGGCATCCTGGACACACTTCAGATCAGACTAAGGAAAGAAACCAAGAAAATAACCCATGAAAACTTGAAATATGGCACAAGGTCTAGAAGAGGCACGTCTCATTCAGCACACGGCAGAGACAGCCCCAGGAGAGTCACACCTTAGACCAGAACACTGATCTGACAAGAAGAGCCTGATTTACTTTCCGCTATCTAATTTTAGAGTTCAAAGTTAACATTTCAACATTAAGTATTTTCAAAAGCACATGACAAGCAACAAACTCTAAGAAATACCCAGTATTTGATAAATGCACAACACATTGAAATTTTAAAACAATTCTACCCAAACTAAAACAAAAATCTCACTGCATCTGATCCTTTCAAACACATCTGTTAAAGACACAAGGCGAGCACATGTAAGAAGAAAAATTACATAAAACCAAGAGCCTGCAGAAGCAGAGAAATGGGATCAAACCCAGTTTTTGATCCTTTGCAATTAATTTCTCTATCTGGTTAATTAAGGTCTGTCCCACTTATTTTTACAAGAAAATATATTCATTCTTACTTAAGTAGTAGGATTAGAGACACCTGTAGTTACAAGTTACAAAAAATAGGGACATTAATCTTAGGTGTTACTTACAAAAAATTTAAAGTGAATTAAAGAAAAAACAGAAAACAAACAAACAAAAAACAGATGCACTAAAAAATGTCCAAGAGTTGCTGATGTGTATAGTAAGTGAGAGGCACATCAACACAGAATCCAGCTCTGTAACAGCCCATCTTGCAATAAAAATGAACCGAGAAAAAGGCTATAATAATTTTAATGTAGTAATTCTACCTATAAAAATCTATCCTAGGGAAATATGCCCATAATAAGCAAAAACATATTAAAGCATGCTGGCCGCCACCCTGCTCACAGCCGTGGAGAAGGAAGGTAACCTTCAAAAGGACATCTCATTAAATAATGGCACTAACCTCATGAGTTATCAACCTGTATATGGCATTCATTTAACTACTTGAATGCACATACATCTTCATATGAATCAATAGTCAGCTGGAATCATTTAAAAGAACTCACAACTCGAAAGCGTGCTGCATCTGAATCTTGAATATGCAGTGGGAAAGAAAACAAGTTGATTCTATAGCCAATGATAATTTGGCATCACTAAGAGCATTTGCTAGCCAAGCATTTGCTAGCACACGCCTTTAATCCCACCACTTGGGAGGCAACGGAGGAACATCTTTGAGTTCCAGGCCAGCCTGGTCTACAAAGCAAGTTCCAGGACAGCCAGGGTGACACAGAAACCTTGTCTCAAAAAAGCAAAGAAAAAAAAAATAAAAATAAAAAAATAAAGCATTTGTTTAAGTTCATATTGGCTTTCATACATAAACGAAATATATTAAGGAGACATTTGGCTATTTTTCTGCTCTCCAAATGGAAGACAAAGACAGTTGAGGAAAGAAACAAAGAATTCTCTGGGCTGGGGAAACAGTTCACTGCTGGGCACTTGCCTAGGATGCACAAAACCCCAGTATCATAATTAAAATATGTTGGGGAATATTATTTTAAAGGTGTGTGATTGTTGTTTATGCTGCATTTGTCTAACTCTGTAAAACTGTGGTTCTTTGCCTGTCTAAACACCTGAAGGTTTCAAAAAGAGCTGGATGGCCAATAGTGAGGCAGAAGCAAGGCTAGGCGGGGCTGGCAGGCAGAGAGTAAAATAAAAAGAACAAGAGAGTAAGGAAAGGAGGACGTCAGGGGCCAGCCACCTGCCAGCCATGAAGTAAGAGTGAAAGTAAGATTTACAGAAGAGAAAGATAAAAGTCCAGAGGCAAAAGATAGATGGGATAATTTAAGAAAAGCTGACTGGAAACAAGCCACCCTAAGGCTGGACATTCATAAGTAATAATAACCTTTCGTGTGCGATTTATTTGGGAGTTGTGTGGTGGGTCCCTCAAAAAGCCAAAAGAGTAAAACATTACACAACAAAACTATAATAATAATTCCTTAAATTGGAACATATTCATAACTGAAAGTTTATTAAAGAAATTTGCATTTGAAAATAAACAGTAAGGCTGGATATGGTGCCCACATCTTTAATCCCAGTACTTAGGAGGCTGAGTGAGACAGATCTCTCTGAGTTCAAGGCCAGTTTGGTGAGCTACACAGTGAGACCCTGTCACAAAATAAAGTTAGTATTTGAACAATGGTCCATGAAATACAGAAATATAAAGCAATCTATTGACTAAACCTATGTTATTCTCCACTAGGTGTTTCCAAATCTATTGCTTTTTTGTTTTACCATCTTTTTTATTTTTTTGAGACAGTCTCATTATGTGCCCAAACTGGCCTTGAACTTAAGATCCTCTTTCCTCCACTTTTGGAGTGCTGGGATTGTGCATACAAGATCACATTTAATCATCAACTCTGCATTCTAATAAAACTACAAGAGGGGTTGGGGAGATGCTCAGTGATTAAGAGCACTGACTTTTTCTTCCAGAGAATCAGAATTAATTCCCAGCACCCACACAGGAGCTCACAACTATCTTTAACTCCATTTCCAGGGGACCCAAAACCCATGGCAAAACATCAATGCATTTAAAAGCATATCTGCTATTAGGCAATTTATACACACAGAGTCTGAGTCAGGTCTGAGGAGCTGAAACCCTCACATCACAGATGTTCTTCCTGCTGCAGATGCATGGCTCAGACACGAGGCAGAATGCACACACAGGATGGGCATCAGTTCCCACCCGGACCCGCCCACGTCACAGACTGTGCTTCCTCACTACTCACCATGCCCTCAAAGCCAACTCTGTAAAGGTTCTTAGCACCATTATCCCAGAGAACGTATGCTGCACTGTGTGGGCTTGATGCACTCCAGTCTTGGATTTCCGTTACCTAACAAAATTTGGGGAGGAAAAACTTTTTTAAAAAATAGAAAGAAGAAGTCAGGCAGCAGAAACACACGCCTTTAATCCCAGCACTTGGGAGGCATAGGCAGGAGGACTTCTGTGAGTTCAAGGCTAGCCTGGTCTACCAAGCAAGTTCCAGGACAGCCAGAGCTGTGCAGAAAAACCCTGTCTCAAAAAAGCAAACAAAAGAAAAGGTTAGCTGCTTTAATTATACTGAAATCTTAAAAATCTTTTCATCTATCAACCTATATAACAAATATCAATAAAAATACCTATTTGCCAAATATGTTACTTTTAACATCGTTAAATTATCAGTAAAGTTCTACTTTTCCAGAATTATAAATTTTATTTAGAATATTCTTGAGTAGCCCATCCTCACCTCAAACTCAAAAGTCTCCTGTCTCAGCCTCCCAAGAGACAGAACTGCTGGATGTGTGTAGCACCAAATCCAGCTTCTGTAAATGTTTGTGCTGGTTTTTCTCCTTAGTCCTCGGCTTCTCTATATGCTAGGCAAGCACTCTACCACTGAGTGTATCCCCAGCCTGGTGTTGTGGCTATTGTTTGAGGGAAGAGGTGTTGAGACAAGCTGTCAGAACACAACCCAGGA
Source organism: Chionomys nivalis (assembly GCF_950005125.1). NCBI lineage: Eukaryota > Metazoa > Chordata > Mammalia > Rodentia > Cricetidae > Chionomys > Chionomys nivalis. Next base: position 70,617,111 of record NC_080099.1, read on the forward strand.
GACCTCAAACTTCCTGTTTAAATTATGGGGTTATATCCCCACACCTGACCTTACCTGAGAGTTATGAAGTACATTCTAATATCACTGTAGAAATTTTTAACTAGGAGGCAAAGAAATTAGGCTAATAGGTTATCAGAAAATGAATAATGCAAATTTTAAAATCCTTTAAGAACAAAGCTTACTCTTTTTAGCCAATTATTCAATACATAATTTAAAATCTTTAAGCATGTATCTAAACAACTGAAGATAAACCCGTTTTCTAGTCGGCTACAAGATGACAAACCCAGAGTCGTTAAGAATGTCAGTGGCATTGAACTGCTCAAGAAAACAGGCTACCCCAGTTAGAACAGCGTGCTATGGTGGGCACAGACATAATGCCACACCCACAAACAAACTGATACTTGAAACTTACCTGGGTAAACTCCAACTTGTTCTCTCTTTCCTCTCCCTGTTCTCTACCACAAACACACGCACCCATGCATTCATGTATTGGTTGCCTACTAATCCTTAAGGCCGAGAGTCAAGTGCACAGAGTAACACACGGTAACGAAGCCGGCACTCCCACTGTCTGCACCTAAGAACGGAGAGCTGCTCACATACAACCCAAATGACTTTGCTCCACTCTAACACTCACATACACCAGCATCTCACAAACATAAAGAATAACCCAGACTATATTACTTTTCTTTGTTTTGTTTTTCAAGACAGGGTTTCTCTGTATAACAAATCGAGTTGACTTGGAAATAGCTCTTGAAGATCAGGCTAACCTCGATCAGGCAGGTGATTCACCTGCCTCTGCCTCCCGAGTGCTGGGATTAGAGGCGTGCACCACCACCACCCAGTCAACTAGTATTCATTCCTTAAAGTAAAAGTACATATTGAACTTTTTTTTCTTCTTTGTACTGAAGAAACAGTTTCGTTGGGTAGGTATTTGGCAGTGCTTTTGTACAAATAAAATTATTTCATTTAAGACTTAATTAACCATTTGAGAAATGCTTCAAATTACTAATAAGGCCATATATTCTTTTAAATTTTTATAAGTATTATAAAAAAACAAAATATGCATACTTTTAAGAATAAAAAAGAAATGAACTCCCTTATTATTCTACTACCTTTAAAAATGAATGTCATAGCAGTGGTGACAGACGCCTTTAATCCCAGCACTCGGGAGGCAGAAGCAGGCAAATCTCAGTGAATTCGAGGCCAGCCCGGTCTACAAAACAAGATCAGGACAGCCAGGACAGTTACACAGAGAAACCCATCTTGAAAAACCGAAAAGAAAAATGCCAAGACTTTCAAGACCCCATGTGCTCATCCACCCCTCTGCCTGTCTCTCAAGAGGCAACCATCTTTCTAAATTTACTCCATCAATGTTCTACCACGCTTCAGGATTCTGCCCAATTAACACTGTACAAGTTTGTAATGTGTGGTGTGAACTTGCAATCTATAGCAGTACCTTCCTTCGGATTTTGAAAATAACCAGTACTTCATGTTGTAAATTTAACACTAACTTAAGAAGCTCTGATTCAGATTGGTTTATTTTTATTTATGTGTACGTGTGTGCCTGCATGAGATTATGAACTCTACATATGTGCAGGAGTGCACAAAGACCAGAAAAGAGCTTTGTATCCCTTGGACTCAAATTGCAAGCAGTTGTGAGGCCATCATGTAGGTACTGGGAACTGAACCCAAATCCTCTACAAGAGCCTGCAATGCTCATAACCACTGAGCCATCTCTTCGTCCCCAAAGATCTATTTTATTAATAGTTTATCAGTATGAGTGAGGTCTTAGGTTCAAAATTCACTACCACAAAAAAAAAGAAAGAAAGAAAAGGAAAGAAAAGAAAGCACACATGGGGGATAAGCCAACGCTAAAGATCTGGATTTCTTCAATAAATAAATAACATTTTTAAAAGGCTCATAATTTTTTAAGTTGAGTGATGGATGCCTAGGAATCTGTTATGCTATTCTCTGTACTTTGACATACGTCAGATTTTTCTCCATCCAAACTGTTTTTAAAAGGAGGCATATGACTTAGCATACCTATATAAAATAGCAAATAACAAACCAAAACTGTATAGGGGTAACTCACAGCTTCAGGAATGCCACTTTTATTCCTTTTTATCATTCTCCCAAAAATTCTGGCTGGGTAGTGTTCTCTTATTATTTACCAACTTGATACAGCTGGAGTCATCTGGGAACCAGGAACCCAATTGAGAGGTTGCCTCCATCAGACTGCCTGTAGCTAAGCCTGTGGGGCTTTTCTTGATAAATGATTAAGAAGTGGGAGGGTCCAGTCCACTGTGGGAGGTGACACCCCTGGGTGGTATAGACAAAGCAAGCTGAGTAGGCCATACGAAGCCAGCCAATAAGCAGCGCCCCTCGGGGCTTCTACTTCAGTTCCTCCCTTGAGCTCCTGTCCTAGCTTCGCTAGACGGTAGAACACAACCTGCAAGATGCAATAGCAGACCCACCCCAAGTTAGTTTTAGTCAGTATTCTTGTCACAGCAACAGAAAGCAAACTAGAACAATAGCAAAACCCAGTAAAGTCCCAATTCTGTGGCTTCAGAGTGCCTCACAGCAGCTGTCTTAGTTCTAATCCTCTGCCTACACATCTGTGGGAAAGAACACAAAATCATTTTCAAAATAAAATATTAACTTTTGTCTTCTTACGAACTGTCTAAAGCTGTATTCTACCAAAAGATTCGAGAATGTACAGCATAATGGAACAGAGAACAAGGGGGAGAGAGGCATCCAGGGGAAATAGCAGGTACCAAGCACATCAAGTAATTCACCCACACTAGCCAGGGCTTGTCATCAAGATCTGCACTGCCAGGTGGAGATGGTGAACACCTTGAGTGCGAAGCCAGCCTGGTCTACAGAACCAGTTCCAAGACAGCCAGGGCTACACAAAGAAACCCTGTCTTGAAATTTTTTCTTTAAATTAAAAAGATCTCCACTGCTAGTGCATTCTAACCTAAGAACAGACTGCCCACTCACTATGCCTGACCCACATCTGAAGGGTATCAAGTTTACTGCTTGTTTGAACTATGTAATGATGACATTTCCATTTGCCCCTCTGCCACCCATTCCCTGATTCCCTGATACCAGCACAAGCTAAGGTGTCTGTTTCTGTCGCCCTCTCTCTTCCCCCCGACACACAGGAGTGGGAATATTCTGCTTTATCCTATTTATAAAACGATGACATTCTATGGTGAGCTTAGAAGCGAAAACTACACAGCAATGTATCTCCTCTGACAATGTTCTCACCCAGTATCTAGCCCTACATCTGCCACCTCATAGCACATGCTGAGCTCTATGTTCCCAGAACTCATGAACAGCCGTGCCTACTGAAAGCCCCAGAAGGACTATCACAAATTTTAGAGATCCTGAAGAGAAACTACAGACTATTTTGTTCCCATTTTTCTGAGAGCCTTAATTTAAAACGAGCATTCTGCCCTGCCATTACAATAGTTAGGTCCGTGACTGCTACATTTTCAAAATGTAAATATCAATTGCTCTTGTGACAATCTACATTCACAAAAAGTACTAAAGAAAAACAAGAAAATGGTAAACACAAAATATGGCTATTGGTTACTTTGCAGGAGGGCTGCAAATGGAACAGGCACTATAGGAGTCTCCACAGCCATTTAATACTTGCTCGAAGTTCTCACTAGAGCAATAAGACAAGAAGATCAAGGGGATACAAACTGGAAAGAAGTCAAACTTTTGCTATTTGCTGACGATCATATGACAATATACATAAGTGACTCCAAACATTTTTACCACGGAACTCCTACAGCTGATAAACACCTTCAGTAACATGGCAGGATACAAGATTAACTCAAAAAAAAAAAAATCAGTATCCCTCTTAGATACAGATGATAAATGGGCTGAAAAAGAAATTGGGGCAACATCACCCTTCACAATAGTCACAAACAACATAAAGTATCTTGGGATAACTCTAACCAAACAAGTGAATGACCTAACAAGAACTTTAAAGTCTGTGAAGAAAGAAATTAATTAAGATATCAGAAAATGGAAAGACCTCCCATTTAACGTAGTAAAAATGGCAATTTTACCAAAAGCAATCTACAGATTCAATGCAACAACCATCAAAATCCCAACAGAATTCTTTACAGACCTTGAAAGAACATTACTCACCTTCATATGGAAAACCAAAAAGCCCAAGATGGCCAAAAAAAAAATCCTGTACAATAAAGGAACTTCTGAAGGCATCACCATCCCTGACTTCAAACACTATTATAGAGTTACATTAATAAAAACAGCTTGGTATTGGCACAAAAAAAGACGGTGGGCCAATGGAACTGAATTGAAGACCCTGATATTAATCCATAGACCTATGAACACCTGATTTTTGACAAAGACACTAAAAAAGTAAAATAGAAAAAAAAGCAAATTCAACAAATGGTGCTGGCATAACTAGATATCAACATGTAGAAGAATGCAAATAGATTCATATCTATCACCATGCACAAAACTCAAGTCTAAATGGATCAAAGACCTCAACAGAAAACCAATTACAATGAACCTCATAGAAGAGAAAGTGGGAAGTATACTTGAACGCACTGGCAAGGGGACCACTTCCTAAATATAACACCAGTAGCATAGACACTGAGAGAAACGACCTCCTGAAACTGAGAAGTTTCTATAAGGCAAAAGACACAGTCAAGAAGACAAAATGGCAGCCCTCAGAATGGGAAAGATCTTCAACCCCACATCTGACAGAGGGCTGATCTCCAAATTATACAAAGAACTCAAGAAACTAAAGATCAAAATACCAAATAATCCAATTTAAAAATGGGGTACTAATCTAAACAAAGAATTCTCAACAGAAGAAACTCAAGTAGCTAAAAGACACTTAAGGAATTACTCAACATCCTTAGCCATCAGGGAAATGCAAATCAAAACAACTCTGTGATTCCATCTTAGCCCTGACAGAATGGCTAGGGTCAAGAACAATGGTGACAGCTTACGCTGGAGAGGATGTGGGGTAAGGAAAACACTCCTCCATTGATGGTGGGAGTGCAAACTTGTACAGTTATTTTGGAAATCAGTATGGCAAGTTAGGGTTAGAGTTAGGAATCAATCTACCTCAAGATCTAGCAATACCACTTTTAGGCATATACCCAAAAGAGGCATGCAAGATCATGTGCTCAACTATGTTCACAGCAGCATTATTCGTAATAGGCATGCCTGGAAACAACCTAGATGCCCCTCAACTGAAGAATACATAAGGAAAATGTGGTAAATTTACACAATGGAGTACTACTCTGTGGCAAAAACCATCTTGAAATATGCAGGCAAATAAATGGAGTGGAAAAAAAAAACATCCTGAGTGATGTAACCCACACCCAGATAGACAAATATGGTATGTACTCATTTATAAGTGCATATTAGGCATAAAGCAAAGGATAACCAGACTACAGTCCACAACCCCAGACACGCTAAGTAACAAAGAGGACCCTAAGAGAGACATACATGGATCTGCCTAAAAAGGGGAAATAGACACGATCTCCTAAGACCTTTATCCAATAACTGATGGAAGCAGATGCAGAGAGGCAGATGCAGAGTGGTTAGTTGTGTGACTAACCACTGGACAGAGCTCCCCGAGTCCTGTTGAAGAGAGGGAGGAGCGGTAACAAGAGCAAAGGGGTCAAGTCCATGATGGGGACACCCACAGAAATAATAGACCTAAACTAGTGGGTGCTCACTGACTCTGGACAGACAACCAGGAAATCTACATAAGAATGATCTAGGCCCCCTGAAAGCAGGAGGCAGTGGGGATGGCTTAGCAGTTTGTGGGGCCACTGGCATGGGGACCAGGAGTTATCCCTAATGAATGATCTGGCTTTTTGAAGCCCATTTCCTATGAAGAGAAACCCTCCTCAACCTAGACACAAGAGGAAGGGCCTTGGTCTCGCCTCAACGTATTGATGTGACAGAATCTGTTGACTTCCCATAGGAGGCCTTACCCTCTCTGAGGAGCAGCAGATAAAGGCTGGGGAGAGGGGTAAGTGGGAGAGTGGGAAGAGGGGAGGGAGAGGGAACTGGGATTAGTACGTAAAATACACACAGAGAGAGAGAGAGAGAGAGAGAGAGAGAGAGAGAGAGAGAGAGAAATCTCAACTCTCAACACTCTAGAATACGTGGTCAATTTTTAAAAGTCCATACCTTTCCTCTACGCCCATTGCCCCCATCTTGATCTTCCCACTGCCAGTCCACTCCTCGTACCACTCTGGCACCTGCAAAGATTCCTCTGGCTGTAATCTTCTTAGATTTTCTACGAGACTCTAACAGAACCCTAAAAATAAAAGAAGTTTTGTTTTCACGTTTTATAAAACTGAGAAATAGTAACTTATATGTAAAAATGTATATTAAAAAAAAGCCTTTACATGGGGAAAGTATTAGCTCCTTATAAAGACAACATTAAACTGCCCATTTTACAACTGAGGAATCAACGCATGAAAAAAGGTTTTGCTCAGGTTTACAAAAACATATAAAGCAATGGAATCAGAAAAAACACCTAGCAGCACCACTTCAGGCTATGTCTCTACGTGCACTCTGTCAGGGCCTGGTGAACACAGCATCTCAGATGAGCTGCAAACCACACACTTTGTGACTTAGGGCGAACAGCGAGTGGCAGCATTTTGGTCGTCTCAAGAGCATGACCTCTCTACAAAGAACAATAGACCTCTGCTTCTGCCAGATGTCAAGAACAACAAGACGGGTTCAGAATGGGGGTGGGGACATCTTTAAGAATCTGTGAAAAGTGAGCAATGAATCAAACTGAATCTGAGGCCAGGTTTGACTACACTGTACTGTCTCTGGAGTATTGCACACTTAGAAGCATTTACAAACCTTGGGAAAGATTTCACTCAATTATTTGAGCCAGCTGCCCCTTACTCATCTACATCCTTTTTAACTCAGATTTTAGGCTTTTGCTTTTTAAATGCAATCTTATTATTATACTCATTTTTTAAAATCTATTTATCATTCCTTAATTTTAATTTTAAGAAAAACCAAGAATTTTTTTTTTTCCAAAACACTCAAGTTTGAGTGGCAGGATCATGATCTGAAATGAGATGTTGTGACTCAAAACTCCTTCCCGATTGCCCCAGCTGTGGCTCTCTCGCTGGCTGCACACTTACTCAAGTGCAGTATCCTATCTATACGAGAAGACTCCACTACCTAAACTTCCACATCCACCTCATCAATCCTAAGACTTAAGACATTATCCTGTCCAAAACATCACGATTTTCATTCATGATCATCATTCCTCTTAAATTATAAACTCCTTAAGAAAACTATCTACAAATTACAAATACAGTAGCTGCCGCATAGCCTCTCTGTGTATATGCATTCATGTATGCATGTGTCTGTGTGTACAGGTGTGCATGTATACGTGAGAAGGTTAGATGCCAATGTTGGGTGTCACTCAATCACTTTTCCACCTTACTTTTTGAAAAGATCTCTCACTGAACCTGGTGTTCAATGTTCAGCTAGACAGACTAGCCAGAGCTCCAAGTATCCTTCTGTCTGCCTCTCCAGCACTGGCTATAAAAATGTGTCATATGCCTAGCTTTCCATGGGTGCTGGGTTTCAAACATAGCTCCCCAAGTTTATGAAGCAAGCACTTTACCACCTGAGCCATATCTCAAGTCTTTATCCATAATAAACACCTGCTGACTCAATCAGTAGGCCATAGTGTTCATTGAATAGAATTAAAACAAAGGGTATAATAAGAAAATTATTCAATTTTTTTTGGAGGGGGCATATATTTCCAACTGTTCAGCAATGTCAAGCTCCACACTAGAGAAAAAATAGCCAAGATTATCTTATAAAAAAGTCAGTAATTGGAGGTCAACCTGGACTACATACTGAATTCAAGGTCTACCAGAGCTCTACAATGAGACCCTGTCTTTAAAAAAAGAAACAAGAGAGAAACCGACATACAATAAAATTTTACCTTCACAGAGTCACTCACAAATCAACAAGTTCAATCCAAGTCTAGGCTGCTATTCATTTTCCCCTAAAACTAAATCTAAATTATCAAAAGCTACTTCCTAATCCTACTTTAAAGTTAATAGGAAAAAAGGAAAAACTTGTTTCCCTTACCGTTCACTTCCTGGTGTAGTGATCCTATAAAAGCGATGCCTTAAGTGGTGCTTATCTCCATGATAACAGACGGTGCACAAATCATAATTTGTACACTCTGCACATTTCCATCGAATGCCAATGATTGGTTGTTGGCGGCAAGTATCACACATAGTTCCATCATGCTTGATGCCTATGGAAACAGTCACATGCTTAGGTTACTCTCAGGTACTTATTTGCACACTACTGTGTTGGGAAAAACACAACAGCATATTACAGGTTATTTTAACAAAGGATGGGAAAAACACAACACATCTAATTTCAAGGTGACAGATCTGAATTACTTTGATCAATGTAAATCATAAACTAAACATATTTTCTACTCTCATTTCATTAGTAAAATACAAACAAGTATTATTTGTCTAGCTCTCATCCATAAATGAAAATCTAGGCTTAACACAAAAACAATCTTCTCCCAAATCTAAGCATTTCTGACTATAAATACTCACAATCACAAGCTGGTTAAAGTACTTACTGTGCGAGGATGAAGACCAAGGTTCAGATATGCAGAACCCATATAATGCCAGGTGGGCTGCCTGCCTGTTATCTCCAGCACTCAGAGATGGGCACAAACTAAGATGGCTGGCTACACGAGCCTTTATCAGTTGAGCTCTGAATTCAGTTCAGATATACTGCCCCAATGAGTGTACAGCACACACAATGTCAACCTCGGGTCTCCACATGCACAAACATTTGTGTGCCCACACACCTGCAAACATACACACACACACGCACACACACGAAGGAAAAAAAACCCTTTAGGACTGTTGAGCGTACTGCAACCTATTGTCCAGGTAAATAATTACTCCAAAAGAAATGGACTTTTATCTTTGTGGTCTCATAGAAACAAACTACCCATATACTTAATAAGTGCTCAGTAGTAAGTGTTTTCCCTATAAACACTAAATTTTAGAAAACTATTAGCTAAGGGTGGGATGGTGATACACCCTATTATCCCAGCACTTAAGAGATAGATGGAAGGAATCAGGAAGGAATTCAATGTCATCCTTGGTGACATAGGAACTCTCAAGCCACCCTAAGCTACATGAGGAGGCAGATACCTCAGCAGCTCAGAATGCTTGCCACCAAGCCTGACACCCAAGTTCCATCTTCAAGACCCACATGGACACAGGATGAAAACTCTCCCGGGCTACCTTCTGACCTACACACACAAACTCAGTAAACAGCAAAACAGGAAGACTAGCAACTGGTGCTAAGAGCTGGCTCAGAGGTTAAGAACATAAACTGTGCTTCAGAGGAAGCAATCTCAGTTCCCAGTACCCACATCAAGACAGCTCAGCACCATGGTATCCAGCATCCTTTTCTGGGTTCTACAGGACACATACTCCACACATGCCAACACACAATTAAAAATCTTTAAATGGAAAACAACACTATGGCGCATGTTCCTCCCTTCAAGGAATAACTTGTTACCTACTTGTAACCTCCCCCACTGCTCACATGGGAATGAAACAGACACTCGAAGACCATGACAAATTATAGAAAGCAACTTTCGGATTGGGGCAGTTCTCCTTTATTATCTTTGATGATGCTATCACTAGTGGTTAAGTGGTACGTGACTTGTGACACCAGTGCCACCACTTTACAACCACATCCTAGCAACCGAACTCACTTTAAGCTACAAACTAGCCCAAACTATCTTTGTGTCCTCATATAAAAAGTTAAATTAGAGGCAGGCAGAGAAGAAGGTGGGATTTAGATGAACTAAGAGTAACCATGCTAAAGATTCCCAGTAGATAACATGGAAATCTCTTACTTTGTATTTTAACTTAAGGAACTTACCAAAATTAAAGGGGAAAAGAAGAGGTCTTTTAACTCGGGAACTTTCAGCCTCCTTTGGTGAAGATGCAATGTTCTTTGGTGGTGAGGCAGTATGTTCTAAAAGTTCTATGTGCTAGCCGGGCGGTGATGGAGCACGCCTTTAATCCCAGCACTTGGGAGGCAGAGGCAGGCGGATCTCTGTGAGTTCGAGACCAGCCTGGTCTAGAAGAGCTAGTTCCAGGACAGGCTCCAAAACCACAGAGAAACCCTGTCTCGAAAAAAAAAAAAAGTTCTATGTGCTGTGTGAGCAACACCCAGAGGACAAAAATAGTAACATTATCACTAAGTTCTAAAAGAACTAGTAACTACTGCTACTAGTAGTAACTAGTACCTACTCCCTAAAGAGGAATAGAGTGTATTATTCATTTTCTATACCCAGATAACCAAATTCCAAACGAGGAGCTGAACTCAAGTACAAACCTGTGTGTGAGCCACAGTAAAGTTGGGTGTAACACACTAACAGTTAACTGGGTGCCTGCTTCATGTTCAACCCTTCAGTCTCCTACGTTACAAATCTTTGAGAGTGGACATCAGAGTCTAACTCATCCTGAATTATTTTTAACAAGTGTATTCATGAGTACTCATGTATTCATATGTGTGTGCATGCTTAGATGTCTTCCTCGGGAGTACCATCCACCTCCTTTGAGACATGTCTCTCAATGGCCTGAAACATACCACTTAGACTAGACTGACTAACCAGCAAGCCCCAGTCTCTGGAATTACAAGCACTAATGGCTTTTGACATGGCTTCCAAATAGAATTCAGGCATTCATGCTTGAGCGGCAAGTTCTTTACAGACTGTGATGGTTTGAATGAAAATGGCCCCATAGGCTCAGGTGCATTACATGAAAGGATTAGGACATATGGCCTTGCTGGAGTAGGTGTAGCCTTGCTGTAGAAACTGTGTCACTGGGGGTGGGCTTTGAGGTTTCAGAAGCTCAAGCCAGGCCTAGTGGCTCACATTCCAAGACCTGTTGCCTTCAAATCCAGATAAAGAACTCTCAGCTAATTCTCTGGCACCAAGTCTGCTTGTATGCTGCCATGCTTCCTGCCATGACAATAAAAGACTAAACCTCTGAACTGTAAGCCAGCCCTAATTAAATGTTTTCCTTTGTAAGAGCTGCCATGATCATGGTGTCTGTTCATGGCAATAGAAGCCCTAACTAAGACACTGACTGAGGTAATTCCTTTCCTACTCTTTATGTTTTTCCTCCTAGTGGAAGCAGGCAGGTATTCAAATATCACTCTTTCCATAATGTCAAGAGATGACAGAATCCCGGTACTTAAAGGGCAGAGGCAGGAGGGTTGAATTCGAGCCCAGCCTAGTCTACATAGGAAGAACTTATCTCAAAAAAGAAAAGAGACGGAAGAAAGGGAGGGAAGCTATCAACCAAAGCCAACAATAATTCTCTAGTTAGGGCAGGGCTAAGGATATACCTCAGTAGCAGAGCATAAAGTATCCATGCAGCCAACTGCCAGCACCAAACAAGTTAGAATAAGCAAGGGAAGGGTTTCAAAGAAATGATAGCTAAGAAAGCCTCTCAAAGAAAGGAAGACGCCACAGAAGAGCAAGCACAAAAGGCTTCACACCTTAGCAGGACCATAAAATATAATCAAAGGCCTATAAATAATTACAATTAGACTGGGGACTGACAAGTTCAGACATGGTTTCTGACCTGTATATTTATAGTGTTATATTAAATGATTAAAAACGCTTGTATGTAATTTAAGATCCTAATCCTATAATGTACTAGTTACACAAAATTGTAAAATATGCTAGGTTCAATAATGACACCTGAAAACTGAGAAAACACTTACTTTCAAATGGAGGCCAAAGCAATACAGTGATGAACTTTAAGAGCTTTAATATGTATTCACTACATGTACTAGGTCCTCTACACGAACAACTTAGTGATCAAAATTACATATCCTACTGGTCAAATTCTATTCTTTAAATAGTGAAAGAACTTTTAAAGTGCCGAATTTTTCAGATGATATTCAATATTAAAATCTCCAATTCCTCACAGAGTATTTGATCATTCATGTGTAAATTAAACCCATTTTCTCCCCAAAGCTCTGGTATTTATCTTCCCGGTTCCTTTCAATTGTTTTCACCCCAAACCTGCCAAGGAAAATAGCTCTCCAGGCTGGTAGATAACCCACCTACCACTTCCCACCAGCAAGGTAAGTCTGACTCTATCAATCATGAAAGTAACCATTAGCCACAGATCTCTAGTCTAAGTGGAATGTAAACTGAAATCTGAAACCACAAAAGCATCACTACACAACTTAAATCTATCAGTGTGCACATTATTACATCCTTCAGCCACTGAGTGTGCATCAAAGGGCTCAACTGTAACTGGCATATACTCCTTCCATCTGGGGTCATAAAGGAGTGCAGAGCAAAAGGGCTGGCTCTTTTCTTTAATCACAGAATGATTTAGCATGGGAAAGCATGAAAATAATCCTTAAATTGGACAAAATGTTTGTAATCATTCCTTAGATTATCAAGAATGCATTATACAGAAAGATATAGATAGATATATAAAACTATACTATGTTTTAATCACCAAATAACCAATGATATAAAATGTTTATTTTATAACAAAAATCCTGTAATTACTTCTATTGTCATTCCTACCAAAAGTTCACAAAGTAAAAACATATTTTCTCATAAATTTTATCAAGTAGATTCTTAAGTTCATCAACAAATAAGTGTTTTTAAAGGATGATAATTATCTGATACAGGACAATGAAAATGATCCTTCAGCTTTCCTAAAATGGAAATTTTTGTAGAAATGCCAAGAATCACAACATATCTTATGAATTTTTAAAAATACATAGGCCTGTGAGATGGCTCAGTGGATAAAAGTGCTGCCACCAGGCCTGATGACATCTCTAAGTTAGATCAGTGGATCTCACACAGTGGAAAGAGCGAACCAACTCCATAAGCTGTTCTTTGACCTCCGTAAATACATAATAAATAAATGTGATTTTTTTTAAAAAGCAGGAAAGAAAAAAAAATCACAGATTTTGATACTGAAATCACTGCATAATCTGTTTTACATATGAATCATACTAATTATATTTCTAAAGAACTGGAATGTTTTTTTAATGAGGGAATGTAACAACCTGTATTTTCAAAATATGACCACACTGATCTAGATGTCAGCCCATGTGCTCCTAGTAGCAGACACTGACTCTCCACCATGAAGAGCGGGCTCCACTTCCCTCCTCAGAAAGAACACTGTCTAACATCTGATGCTGATAGGTCACGAAAGCCTACACAGATGTCAGCGGTGCTCCCTTTCTGGTCTGAAGCTCAAGTCTGTCTGCAACGCAGCAAGCACAAGCAGCCAACACCTGGGGACAGAGCTACAGAGAAACACCCAAGAATCCCTGAGTGCACCCAGACTCCCAACTAAAGCTTCAAATGCTTTAAAGTGAAGATAGGACATTTCTTGTGCTGGCTCCAAATTTCTGACCTATAGGAGCCAACATATAAATCATTTTGCATATGGCATTTGGGTTATCTGTTAGGTAACCATACTAAGTGTAACAAAGAAAATAAAAAATGCTTTGTTGTTACAGTTTTCCTACAATACAATATACCAAAAATAACGAACTAAATGTGACTTTAAAAGAGAAAGAAAAAAATCCTAAAAGTAGTTTAACACCGTGGGCCTGGGAATGTAGGTAATTATCAAAAGTTTCGATTTTAAGGAGGTCGTTCTAGCATGAAACAAATATCAGAAGCTACATGTGGAATGACGCGCACATTTGTACATATGCATTAGAGGGCTTCCCCAGCTCTTTGTACTGATGCTGAAAATCCAGACTCAGGCCCTCCTGCTGGCACAGCGAATACTTGACTCACTGAACTATCTCCCTAGCGCCCACATTTTGTTATTTCTGTTTCTAAATTACTTAAGTTTTCATTAGAAGAATCTTAGTAATTTTATAACTTGGGAAAAACAATTTTATTATTCCTTAAACCAGCATAGTTTAAAACTAATATTGCAAAGTTGGGGTGTGTATACACCATAATCCCAGCACACACAGGTGGAGTGAGGAAGACTGCCACATGTTCTGGACCAGCCAGGGCTACAGATTCCATTGTCTCAATGATCAAAAATAAATAAAAAATTAGGAGTGAAAAAAATAAAAATACTATTCCAGGTTTATCAGCTATGTCAAAAAAAGTCAGTCAGATACTAATGAGAGAAAACACAGACACAGTCTCTACTGAAGATACCTGTACAAAATTTTAACTCATTTGAGACTTTGATCCTGCTTTCAAAATCTTTTTAAGGCCCAAATATACTCAACTATTTGTATAAAGGCAAAAATGTAAAAGATGCTGAAAATATGGGGCTATATGTACACAAACTATATTAACCCACAAAGGAAATTTTATAGTTAAAACACAAAATGTCACCATCGTAAAAATATTTTATCAGTTTACCTAGTTCACAAATATCTACAATGAAACATTCTATTTTTAAAAATTACACAATATACCTGCACAGACAAACTAGAAATAAAATTACCCAAATATGCCATAGAACTGCCCTTTGCAGTTTCCCCAAGAATCTATACTGAGCATGTGTTAACTCCAAGAGCTGTAATAACAGGACACTTAACAACGAAACTATATGCACCAGATATGCTGGATGTCTCACTTCAAATCTTACATTAGTAAGAGGGCACATAGCTGCTACTGAGATTTTTTTAACCCTTACACTGAGTTCTGTCTGTTTACGTAGACACTGCCATTCCCCACAATTCTACCCACACCACACAACAATCTCAATCTCATTGCAGGAAAGCCGACCAAAATTGTTGTCGCACTGGTACCAGTAATAGTGAACACCCACAAAATGACCATGTTTCTGAACAAGCCAGAGTAGACCTCCAAGTAGTCCATTATCCCAAAAGTAAAAGCACAAAAGTTCAACACCCCTTTGAACTGACTGTGCAGCTGATGAAGCAGCTAAACAAAGGGGATAAGAAAAATTCTATCCTGAAGCCCCCACTTAATAAAAAGCAGTTTGTAACTACTCCTTATCTATGTATTTTTCATCTCTAAATTCATTTTCTACAAAATACAATGAAAACATTCATGAACTCATAAACTGTATACAGGTACACACAATGACAACCGACATTAAAAGGGTGGGGGGAGCAACCTTCTACAATTTACAACCCATGGTTTTAAAGAAAACTTCAGGAAAACCACCAATGCACACAAATGCACATCTAAATCCTTTCTTGGTTCCCACAGTTCAAGTACCAACAAAGCCACTGAACAGCTGTGAAACAGACCAGCACTGAGAGTTAGAAAAAGAGAAAACAAGCAAGCCTCCCACTACCACCACTGGCACTGTAGGACTTATAGTGAGAATGCAACTGCCTTTAAAACAAAAGCTGGGGGTTAAAGAAAACCTAAAACAGGACAAAGGGCAACATTTCCCTGATCCCTTAGGATCCTAAGCTCCCCCAATGAATTCTCATCTAAAACTGTAAGCTCCAGCAGAGTTCCCTAGCTAAACCTATTAGTGCTTTTTCTCTGTGCTGCTGCATGTTGCATTACCCTGCAGAGTTAGCTAATGCTCTTTTTCCCAAGCTTTATGAAGACACCTGCCACCATTAAATGAACTACCAGATGAAAGCTTTGACCCGTTCCACTAAAATTCAAATGACCATCTGCTGCTTTCACAGCGTCTCTCCTAAGTTCACAGAGTTTATAATTGTTGAAAATATTTAGGAGTACAGCATGTTGGTAAGATCAATAATCAAAAATAAAAATAAATAAGTTCTTAAGAGAACCAGTTTAAAAAAAATTCACAAAGCACTGCTTAAGGTTAAATGTAAAAACCTACAAAGAGAAAGACAAGAGAACCGAAGTTTCCCTACAAGCAGTTATGTGTGTGAAGCAAATGCACAGTGAGACAAGAATGTATAAATCAGGAAACTTGATGTGACAGCAAATAAAAAATAAACATTGCTGATGAACAAGAAAATAGGAGTACGTAGTAAACACACAACAGAACATGGGAAGTGGGTCAGCCAAAGTGTTGTTGTGAACAAGCCACCATGCAGCTACAAACAGAAACAGTACATAAACACAAAGACACAAGGAAATGAAAGAAACTCGTTTCCAATAATTACCTTCAAAGAGGGCAATGCAACAAGAGACGAATGCACAGGTACGCAAATTGGTAAAACAGCCTTTAGATGAGGTTGATGAGACGTTAATGTACTAATTATGTATTTAGATATCTTAAGTTTTATGTAATAAAATCCAAAGCTTTTTAGAAATAAAAACAAATAGCCCCAGTAAATTAGCACGGTATCTAGCAATCCATGAAATTCTGTACAAACTAAAAGATTTCTAACGTCAAGGTGGGTGTAGTGGCACACACCTGTGATCCCAATACTCAGGAGGATCTCTTTGAGTTCAAGGCCAGCCTAGTCTACACACATAGTTCAGGGACAGCTACTTAAAGAGACCATGTCTCAAAACAACACGCACACCCACAAAGATTTCTAACATAAAAAATAATTAAAAAGTCAATAACCATTACTCAAACATAATTAATTGTTGGGGCATTAACTGTTGCCATCATCAATCCAAAAGAGTTCTACGCTTCATGGACTCATGAAACTTTCACTCTTTCTACTGTGACAGAAAGGGTTAGGCACCTAAGTCTGTGAATGAAAACTCCGGAAAAGCACCTGTATCTTCAGAGACTGACTGACCAGGATTTCAGTACTGTGGAGGGATTACCATGTGTCAGGTCCAGTGGCTAATTACATTCCTTGCCTGACACTGGGTCAGAACTCACATCTTGTGACTTGTAGATAGAAACCTGCCGGAATCTCTTACTTAGACAGCTCGCTTCCACCAACCTAAGAATGTCAACAGCATCTTGGACCTATAGAAAAATTCCCCCATCTTGCCACAATTCCTCTCTGATGTATCCACCAATGTAGTTTAAACCTGCATAATTTATGGCTTTCTCTGTTTAGTAAAACTAAAATTTCATGAAACTGCTTCCATGTTGGAACCTGGAATATGTAACAATCTAAATCTGTGTTCCCAGGTCACAGTCACTAAAAATGGAGATAAGTTTATTCACTGCAGAATAAACCATCTCTTATTCCCTTTAAGAGGAGAGCTGTGGTTACTGTGTATACATATCTACACTATAATTAAAATTCTTTGTTTTTTTAATTGTTTTTATTGAGCTATGTATTTTTCTCCACTCCTCTCCCTTTTACCTTCTCCCATGATCCCAACATTCCCTACTTACTATTTTTCTACTTCCCACATTGATTAGAATAATTAAAATTCTGAGTATAGATGGAAGTTTCTGCCCTGTCTGGTCCTGCAACCATTCAGTCCCAACAAAACAGAGGCTGATATTAATTATAAACTGGTTGGCCTATTAGCTAAGGCTTATTAACTAGCTCTTACAACTTAAATTAACCCATAACTCTTGTCTATGTTTGTAAACAGAGACTGCTCAATCGTTTCTCAGCTGCCCAGATCCAAATAATCATACAGAAACTATATTAATTACGACACTGCTTGGCCAATGATTTGGGCATATTCCTAGCTAGTTCTTACATCTTAAATTAACCCATTTCTATTAATCTGTGTATCACCATGAGGCTGTGGCTTACCAGAAAGGTTCCAGAGCGTCTTTCTCCTTCGGCAGCTACATGGCATTTCTTTGACTACACCTACTCTCACTCTACTTGGTTTTCCCATCTAGTTCTATTCTGCCCTGCCATAGGCTGAAGCAGCTTCTTTATTAACCAATGGTAGTAAAACATATTCACAGCATACAGAGGGGAATTCCACGTCATATGTTAGCCACATGGGTTGGTATATTTTATCAGTGAAGCATTCTCATCTTGCTTCCTGTGTCTGGCCAGTGACCAAAGACTGAGCCTTTCCTCTTCCCAGAATCCTCCTAGTTTGGTTGCCCCACCTATACTTCCTGCCTGGCTACTGGCCAATTAGCATTTTATTAAACCAATACAAATGAGAAATCTTTACAGGGTATAAGAGCATTATCCCACAGCAACTGAGGGCAAGGACTTTATGACCTACCAACTGTACTTTCTACATTTCTTACTCTTGAGAAGTGCTAAATTAGTTAAAATATCAGTTGTTAAGAAGAGCCACTATTTTACCAAGCCTTAACTTTCCCAACAATCCTAAAATAGGTATTATCCCATTTTTACAGATGAAGAAATTGAGGCTCAGAGAAGTAATTTGCCTAGAGTGACATGCTCAACACCAAATCCAGATGTGACTGGTTACAGGGATTACCTCTTGACAAGCTGTATTCTAAAAGTTCCCATTTGCCCACGTGATACTGACTTATTTTAAGAATGATGCTGTATCTAGGGTATGTTTCCCATTTGATCTACTGAACTCAAGATGTAAGCTATTAAATTGCAACCGTAAAATAAATCCCAAAGGAAATAACTTTAAATATTTAAAAGATTTCTGGGGGGCTGGAGAGATGGCTCAGAGGTTAAGAGCACTGACTGCTCTTCCAGAGGTCCTGAGTTCAATTCCCAGCAACCACATGGTGGCTCACAACCATCTGTAATGAGATCTGGTGTCCTCTTCTGGCCTGCAGGCATACATGCAGACAGAACACTGTATATATAATAAATAAATAAATCTTAAAAAAAAAAAAAAAACTAGGCTCAGTGGTGCACACTTTTAATCCCAGCACTAGGGAGGAAGAGGCAGGCACATCTCTGTGAGTTCAAGGCCAACCTGGTTTACAGAGTGAGTCCAAGGACAACCAAGGCCACACAGAGAAACCCTGTCTCAAAAAGCAAACAAAAATGTCGGTTTAAGCCTGACATAGTGGCACACATCTGTAATCCCAACACCAGGGAAGTAGAGGCAGGGGAATGCTGCAAATTCAAAGCCCGCACAGTCTACATATCATGCTCAAAGGCTGCATGAGAGATTGGGAATGGGGGTCACTAAAATAACTGCACCAAAAAGTTAAAACTCATAGAACACTTGTGCACCCGAAGTTGTCCAATTTTATTATGCAGGTAAAAAAATATTTAAGGCCAAGGAGGTAACAAATTGGATCTTAATATCCATAATTTTTGAACTCTCGGTCTGTTTAATTCATTTCATATGGCCTGGTTTGTCATCAACAAATGAAGTCCACATTCTTAGGAGAAGTAAGAAGCCTTTACTAATCTAACAGGCTGGAGCTCACTGAATGTTAACTCATTCTAGTTACAGACATTCTTAGAATTAGGAAGCCTTTACCAATCTAACAGGCTGGAGCTCACTGAATATTAACTCACTCTAGTTACAGACCACTTGGTAAAATCAGAAACAGCAACAACCTTCATCCTGACTCCCAAGCTTCTTCATTTTCCACTGCTCCCCAAAGAGAGTGGGAGAGGGAAGCCCACAGCACCATAATGCAAAATAGTACAGTTCCAATCTCTAATTACTTCCTATCTCTAGCCCTGAAAAATCCCAGAGATCAAATGATTTCTTCTAAATCAAAAAGTTTCCACTCCATTTCTTGTTTTTTTAAATTATTTTAGTGCATTGTTGTTTTGCCTGCATGTGTATCTATGTGAAAGTGTCAGAACCCCTGGAGCTCCTGTTACAGGTGTGAACTGCCAATGCTTGCTAGGAATTGAATGGGGGGAGGGGCTCTGCAAGAGCAGCCAGTGCTCTTAACAGCTGAGCCCTCTCTCCAAACCTTTCCACTCCTTTTTTAAAAAAAATAAAATTACCAACAAGTTAGCCCTGGGGTACTGGTGAGATGACTCAAAGAGTAAAATAAATGTGCTTACTACCAAGTATGATGGCTTCAGCTTGATCCCCAAGACCCCTGCATGGTGTAGGAGTGAAGCAAGTTCTGCAAGCTGCCCTCGTATGTCCACATGTGTGCTGTACAAGCTGCCCTCGTATGTCACATGTGTGCTGTACAAGCTGCCCTCGTATGTCACATGTGTGCTGTACAAGCTGCCCTCGTATGTCACATGTGTGCTGTACAAGCTGTCCTCGTATGTCCACATGTGTGCTGTACAAGCTGTCCTCGTATGTCCACATGTGTGCTGTACAAGCTGTCCTCGTATGTCCACATGTGTGCTGTGCAAGCTGTCCTCGTATGTCCACATGTGTGCTGTGCAAGCTGTCCTCGCATGTCACATGTGTGCTGTGCAAGCTGTCCTCTATGTCACATGTGTGCTGTGCAAGCTGTCCTCTATGTCCACATGTGTGCTGGGCATATACATGGCACACGCACAAAATATACAAGTAAACATAAAAAAATAAAACTACATTCAGCCCTGGAAAGTAACCAAATACTCATATCCCAAGTGTGTTCTGAGAATATAAATAATTCTAAACAAATTAAGAACCTACAAAGTAAAGACACTTTAAAAATGGTGATGACAGGAAGTATGAACATCTAAACTTGGCTATATACAGTTACTTATGACACTATCTTCTCCACTTACTTAAACTCTACCTTATCTGGCTATATCCCACAAGTTCATTTATATACTAACTGGTTAAAAACCAGAACTCATTTCTCAGAAGAAAAAAGTTTTAAAGGTAATATGAGAACTTGACTATTTCACAAAACTTGTTTATTCTAAAAATAAAATATATAGAGCAATCTGGTAAAACTGTTGGTGTTCCTAGTCCATCTAAGGCATAATTCAATCACTGTAACCCACTTCTGCACACGACAGTATTGTGGGGACAGACTTAAAAGAACATGGGTAAAGACATGGTGGTCCAGGACAGCGGTTCTCATTTAGACTCTTTTGGGGGTTATCAAATGACCCTTTCACAGAGGTCACCTAAGACCATCAGAAAACACAGATATTTACACTATGATTCATAACAGTTGCAAAATATAGTTATACAGTAGCAATTAAAATAATTTTGTCACTAGCTGGGCAGTGGTGGCGCATGCCTTTAATTCCAGAACTCAAGAGGCAGAGGCAGGTGGATCTCTGTGAGTTCATGGCCAGCCTGGTCTACAGAGCAAGTTCCAGAACTGGCTCCGTAGCTACAAGAAAACACTGTCTTGAAAAAAACAACAGAAAAAAAAAAAAAAAGAAAGAAAAGAATTTTATGGTGTTGCACAATATTAGTTTACACTGTGAAGATGTGTCTTTGCCAAGGTGTCTTCTAATTGATTTAATAAAGAGCTGAATGGTCAATAGCTAGGCAGGGGAGGAAACAGGGGACTTACAGAAACAGAGGACTCTGGGAAGAAGAAAGGCAGAGAGTCACTGGCAAGCACAAAGCAAGCACAACAGGCAGTACAGATAGATGAGGTATTGAGCCCCACAACTAAGTATAGATGTAAAAATATGCATTAAGTTATAAGAACTAGTTAGAAACAAACCTAAGCTAAGGTCGAGCTTTCATAATTAATAAATAAGTCTCAATGTCATTATTTGTTACCCTTCTAGATGTAGGTGATGTCTAACAATAAATAAAAAAATGCTGTCCCATCATAAGAAACAAGATGGATCAATGTGAAAATGGGGGGAGAGAATTTCACATGTAGCTCAAGCTATCCTGGAACTATGCAGTCCAAGACGGCCTCAAGCTTACAATTCTCCCACCTCATTAGACACAAGCCTCCACGGTCAGCCCACACATAGTTTGCAGTGCTGAAATGAAGCATATTACCCACACACTTTGATACCTACACCCTAAAATAATTCTACTTTATTTTAGATTCAGATGATTTTAATTAAGTTGTTTAAAATTCAAAAAAAAAAAAATCTGTCGAATCATTTTTAAGAAACGACTAATAAGGGACTGGAGAGATGGCTCAAACGTTAAGAGCACTGGCAACATGTTCTTCCGGGGGTCCTGAGTTCAATTCCCAGAAACCACATGGTGGCTCACAACCATCTGTAATGAGATCTGGTGCCCTCTGCTGACTTGCAGGCAGAACACTGAATACAAAATAAATATAGATAAATAGTAGATAGATCAATAGATATTTAGGTAGACAGAACAGACAGGAAAATAAATGAACAAAAAAATAATTTTTTTTAAAAAAAAGAAATGACTAATAACTAACATAGCTCAGTCAGTAAAATGCTTAAGAACCTGAATTTGATCCCCAGAACTCACTTTAACAACAATATTAAAACAAGCAGAGTAGTGTACATTTGTAACCCTAGAGTTAGAGACATAGGGACATAGGCTCAATAGAGCCTGGCTGGCCAGCTTGGCCTACTTCACAAGCTCCACACCAGTACAAAAACCCTCTTTTTTTTTTTTTAAAGGTACTTGAAAAGCTTGTCCTCTTCGCCACACTGTGCACACAATCATAAATACATACATACATATACACACACACACACACACACACACACACAGTCTTTAGTTAACAGGCAAATGGGATAGAAAAAGATAGCCAACCTCCTTTAACTTCAAGCTCCACTCACATCCCATAATCATCTTTACTGTCCCTCACCACACATTAAAAATATAAATATTAAATAGTTTTCTTCATAAAACAAAAGAACATAGCATACTATCTAATATTTGAGTAGATAAAATAATGTGACACTTTCTGCTAAAGAACTGGGGGTGGTGGCTGGAGAAATGGCTCAGAGGTTAAGAACACTGGCAGCTCTTCCGGAGGTGCTGAGTTCAATTCCCAGCAACCACATGATGGCTCACAACCATCTGTAATGAGATCTGGCACCCTCTTCTGGTGTGCGTGAAGACAAATAAATAAATTTAAAAAATAAAAAGAACAAGGTTTCAGAGGTAGATAAGTGTGTGGCTTTAGTTTTCTTCTTGGAAGAACAAGGCTTCAAGGGTAGACAGTGGTGTTTCCTTCTTGCTCACACTAACCCTTCACTGCCCTCCACCTCTCGGTGGATCTCACCCCCCTCCTCCTTCTGACCCTCTTACCACTCTCTCAATTGGTCCTCTTCTAACCACCTCGGAGACCCTGCACCCCCAATCAAGGCCTTACAGACGAAATCACCAATATTCCAAAAGACAGACTCAGAGGGTCAAAGGCAGATGTGGCACCTCACCTCTGGGACACCTCTGATATACAACATTGATCTCACTGACAGCATGGCAGAGGCTGCCAGTATCAAATGAACCTGAATTCAAGACAGCCAAAGAGAATTGCACCATAGCCTCCTCTGAGTTGAAAGCTGTGACTAACCTTTAAAATGTGACCCCCCACCAACAGATTCAGTTCTGGGTCTTGCACCCTTTATTGATGAGACTGTCTTTTCCTCAATCTATGCTCTGACACCTTTATCAAAACCTGTATGGCTGTATCTGCGTCGGCTTGTTTCTCTGTTCTATTCCACTGGTCTTTGTGCATGCTTTCTGGGCTAGTACCATGCTAGTTTTGCCACTATGCTCTCCTAAATTTGAAAACAAGTACTGTGATAGCCTCCAGCACTGCATTTTCTCCACAGGATGTTTTAGCCGTAGAAGGTTCTTCATGCTTCCATATTATAAACTCTAGAATTTTATTTTTCGGTGAAGAATGCTTCTATACTTTTTATGAGAATGCATCCAATCTGTAGATAAATGATAAGCTTTGTTTACAAGAAAGAGCTAAGTAGCAATGTGTTTCTCTACAAGTGCAGAAGTTTAATGCATTAATAATCTTTTATTTACTATAACAACACATTAAATTATTTACAACTCAAATAGAAAACATGTATGTCAACAGAAAAAGCATTTAGCTACAACAGTCAACCTGAATTCACAAATCCAAGCCACCACGAATTAAATATATCAGCGATAATAGTGGGACCCCATGTCACTTCTTCCTCTCAGTGCTGGGACCACACCTGTGAAGGCCTGGTGTCCATACTGTCACTCTCTGAGTTCATATATGAATCAGTCCTGCTGTGCCTGGAAGATATTGTTTCCTTGAAGTCTCCTCTTCTACACTGATCCCCGAGTCTTATGGGAAGGAGTCTGACAACAACTTCCTTTAGGACTGAGTACTCCAAAGGACTCTTTGTACATCGTCCAATTGTGGGTCTCACTGTTAATTCCCATCTACTGCAGCAAGAAGCTTACCTGATGTAGCCTGCATGCGGCACTGATCTATGGATACAGTATTGTCATTAAGAGTCATTTTATTACTATGTTCCTTCAACAGAATAACTGCAGGTTTTCCACTAGATCTAATTTCAGGTTCTCGGCCATGTGAGTAGTGTCCGGTATGAGTTCCACCTCACAAAGTAAGCCTTAAATCCAATTAACAAAAAAAGGTGACTGGCTATCCCATAACAACTATATCACTATTGCACCAGTGTATCTTGCAGGCGTCTGTTGTATGTCTCAGAGTTTGTAGCTAGGTGAAACTGATCCTCCAGCAGGATTCAGAGTACTTTCCAACACCATAAACACTAGTAGGGGTGAAGCTCAATTTTCCCATGTTCAATGACTTAAAAAAGTGATGCCTTCAACAATAGGGCCTTCCCATCAGACTGTGGAGAGCAACCAATAACCTTGGCAAATCCCTGGGATGCTTTGTGTGTTAGGAGTGAGGTGGCATGTTCCATGGAACCTCTGGTCAAAAACAAGAAGGTATTTGCAACTGATACCCACTAGCAAAGAAAAAATCAGTTTTCTCCAATGGAGTGTCACCGAGTATACCAACCACACACCAGGACTAGTCCCATGCCAAACTGTAGCTGAGCAACACAGAACAAACTCCCTGGTTTTGTTGTTGTTGTTTGCTTTTGTGGAAGTTTTGTTTCATTTTCTTTTGTTTGGGCATTTTTTTGTCTTCCTGGTGCTCTGTTTGTTTCAATTTTTGTTTTTGTTTTTTTGAATGGTTATTTTTCTGGTTTTGTTTTGAAACAAAGAAAGAACACAAAGTTGGGTAGGGAGGAAGGTAGGAAGATTCTGGGAGGAGTTTGGGAAGGGGAAAAACATGATATCAAAATATATTGTATGAAAAGATGTTTTCACCCAGGTGCTGGTGGTGCATTCCTCTGATCCCAGCACTTGGGAGGCAGAGGCAAGCAGATCTCTGTGAATTCAAAGCCAACCTGGTCTACAGAGTGAATTCTAGGACGCTCAGGGCTGTTTCACACAGAAACTCTGTCTCGGGGGAAAGGGAGGGACGACAAACAAACAACACACAGAGAAAGAGAGAGAAAGAAAAAGAAAAAAAAGTTTTAATTTTATATGCTTCCTGAATGCAAATATCACGTGATCAAACTCCTGCTACTATGATGGACTGTACCTTTAAACCCTAAGTCAGAATAAGGCCTTCCTCGAGGTTCAACTCCAAGCCAGGGACTTCTGCAGGAGGGGATCCAGACCAGGATTTACAGAAACAGGGCAAAGCCGGCAACCTGGGCCAAAGTAGACCTGAGACGGCAAACTACAAGTGAGCAGAGCAAGGCACAGGAACAGTGAGTTATCTCCAGGAACACTGACTAACCTATGGGGTAACTAGAACTGTGGCACTGACTGTACCACGAGGAACAATCATCTGAGCTTTGGATTCACTGGCACCTAGAAGATTATTCAACAGAATCTCAGACAGCCCCAACCACATCTATTAGAGGAAAAGATGAATAGAAAAGGTAAGATCACACACTACACCACAAAGAGCAACACAACACCAGTAAAACCTAAAGACCCTACAATAGCAAGACCTGAACAACCAAATATGGATGAATCAGAAGAAAATGACCTAAAAAATAACTTCAAGTGAATGTTTGAAATGCTTAAAGATGAAATGAGAAATTCCCTTAAAGAAACTGAGGAAAAGACAAAAAACTGGGAAGATATCAGCAAATCACTTTAAAGAAA
Source organism: Chionomys nivalis (assembly GCF_950005125.1). Lineage (NCBI taxonomy): Eukaryota > Metazoa > Chordata > Mammalia > Rodentia > Cricetidae > Chionomys > Chionomys nivalis. The sequence continues at coordinate 70,642,993 of NC_080099.1, forward strand.
ACCAAGAAAAAGAAATCAAACATATAAAAGAAATTATTTAGAACTTGAAAGCAGAAATAGAAGCAATAAAGAAAACGCAAGCCAAAGGAATTATAGAAACAGAAATCACAAGAAAAAGATCAGGAACCACAAATGAAAACATGAACAGCAGGATACAAGAGATGGAAGAGAGAAACACAAACACTGAAGATACAATAGAGGAAATAGACTCATCAGTTAAAGAAAACATTAAATATAACAAGAGCTTAACTCAAAATATCCAGAAAATATGGGATAACATTAAAAGGCCAAATCTTAGAATAACAGGTATAGAAGTTCAACTCAAAGGCACAAAAAATTTATTTAACAAAATCATAGAAGAAAACTTTCCCTACCTAAAGAAAGATATGCCTATGAAGATATAAGAAGCTTACAGAAAACCAAATAGACTAGATCCAAAAAAAAGTCCTATCATCACATAATAATCAAAACACTAAATATACAGAGTAAAGAAAGAATATTAAGAGCTGCAAAGGAAAAAGGCCAAGTAACATATAAAGGTAGACCTTCAGAATTACACCTGACTCCTCATTGGAGACAATGAAAGCCAGAAGCTCATGGTCAAGTATTATGCAGACATTAAGAGACCACTGATGCCAGCCCAGACTACTATACCCAGCAAAACTGTCAATCACCATAGGAGGACAAACCAAGATATTCCATGACAAATCTAGATCTCACCAATACCTATCCACACACCTAGCCCTACGCACAATACTAGAAGGAAAACTCCAACCCTTTTGGAGTTGATAGGAAGAAAGACAGATAGCTACACCAACAAAAACACACACGATGATCTCATAACAGCAAATCCCAAAGAAGAAAAAAACTCACAAATTAACATCACCAACGATGAAAACTAAATTAACAGGAGATAGCAATCACTGGTCATTAATATCCCTAAATGTAAATGGACTCAACTCACCCATAAAAAGTCACAGGCTAACAGACTGAATATGAAAACAGAATCCATCCTTCTTCTGCATACAAGAAATGTATTTCAATCTCAAAGACAGACATTGCTTCAGAGTAAAGGGTTTGGAAAAAAGATACAATCAAATGGACCTAAGAAACAAGCTGGTGTAGCTACCTTGATATCTAACAAAATAGACTTCAAACTAAAATCAATCAAAAGAGACAACGAAGGACATTTCATATTAGTCACAGGAAAAACCCATCAAGAGAAATTCTCAATACTGAACATCTATGCCCCAAATACAAGGGCATTTTCATATGTCAAAGAAACACTTCTAAAGCTTAAATCATACATTAAACCCCACACACTAATACTGGGAGACTTCAACACTCCCATCTCACCACTGGACAGGTTAATCATAAAAAAAAAATGAACAGAGATATAAGAGAATTAAGATATTACGACTCAAATGGACTTAACATCTATAAAATATTCCATCCAAACAGAAAAGAATATACCTTCTTCTCAGCACCTCATGGAACCTTCTCAAAAATTGACCACATACTCGGTAACAAAACAAACCTCAACAAATACAAAAAAACAAAATTGGAATAACCCAATGTACCTTATCAGATCACCATGGTATAAAACTAGAAGTCAACAGAAATACTAATTCCAGAAAACCCACAAACACATGGGAATTAAACAATGCTCACCTGAATCATCAGAGGGTCAAGGGAGAAATTAAAGACTTCCTAAAATTCAATGAAAATGACCACACAATACCCAAATTTATGGGAAACAATGAAAGCAGTGTTAAGAGGCAAGTTCATAGCACTAAATGCCTACATAAAGAAGCTGGAAAAAAATCCCACACTAGTGAATTAACAGAACATTTGAAACCTTTAGAACAAAAAGAAGCAAACTCACCTAAGAGAACTAGATTGAGAGTTGAAATCAACAAAAGAGAAACAAAGAAAACAATACAAAGAATCAAGGAGACAAAGAGTTGGTTCTTTGAGAAAAATCAATCAACAAAATAGACAAACCTTTATCCAAACTAACCAAAAGGCAGAGAGAATATCCACATTAACAAAATCAGAAATGAAAAGAGGGATACAACAACAGACACGGAGGAAATACAGAAATCATCAGGTCATATTTTGAAAACCTGTACTCCACAGAATTGGAAAACTTGAAGGAAATGGACAACTTTATGGATAAATATCACTTACCAAAATTAAATCAAGACCAGATAAGCAAATTAAATAGACCTATAACTGCTGAAGAAATAGAAAGTCATCAAATGTCTCCCATCAAAAAAAAAAAAAAAGCCTAGCACCAGATGGTTTCAGCTCAGAATTCTACTAGACTTTCAAAGAAAAACAAATACCAATACTCCTCAAATTATTCCACACAATAGAAACAAAAGGAACATTGCCAAACTCTTTTTATGAGGCTACAATTACCCTGATACACAAACCACACAAAGACATTACTAAGAAAGAGAATTACAAACCAATATCATTCATGAACACTGATGCAAAAATACTAAATATAATACTGGCAAATCGAATCCATCAGAACAATCATCCACCATGATCAAGTTGGCTTCATCACAGAGATGCAGGGATGGTCCAACATATGAAAATCTGTCAATGTAATCAACCATATAAACAAACTGAAATATAAAAACCACCATGATAGCCGGGTGATGGTGGCGCATGCCTTTAATCCCAGCACTGGGGAGGCAGAGGCAGGTGGATCTCTGTGAGTTCGAGACCAGCCTGGTCTACAGAGCTAGTTCCAGGACAGGCTCCAAAGCCACAGAGAAACCCTGTCTCGAAAAACCAAAAAAAAAAAAAAAAACCACCATGATTTTCTCAATAGATGCTGAAAAAGCTTTCGACAAAATACAACATCCCTTCATGATAAAGGTCTTGGAGAGAGCAGGGTTACAAGGAACATACCTAAACACAATCAAGCAATCAAGGCAATATACAGTAAGCCAACAGCCAACATCAAACTAAATGGAGAGAAATTCCCAGTGATTCCACTGAAATCAGGAACAATGTAAGGTTGTCCACTCTCTCCATATCTATTCAATATAGTTCTTGAGGTCCTAGCTAGAGCAATAAGACACAAAAAAAAGATCAAGAAGATACAAATTGGAAAAGAAGAAGTCAAACTCTCACTGCTGATGATTTGATAGTTTACATAAATGATCCCAAAAATTCTACCAAGGAACTTCTACAACTCATAAACACTTTCAGCAATGTATCAGGATACAAGATTAACTTAAAAAAAAAAAAATCAGTAGCCCTCCTGTACACAGATGATAAAAGGGTTGGGGAAGAAATCAGAGAATCAACACCCTTCACAATAGCCAGAAATAGCATAAAATATCTCAGAGTAACCCTAACCAAACAAGTGGAAGACTTATATGACAAGAACTTTAAATCTTTGAAGAAATAAATTAAAGAAGACACCAGAAACTGGAAAGATTTCCCATGCTCTTGGGTAGGCAGAATTAACATAGTAAAAATGTCAATTTTACCAAAAGCCATCTACAGATTCAACGCAATGCCCAGCAAAATCCCAGCAAAATTCTTCAAAGACCTCGAATGAACAGCACTCAACTTCATACGGAAAAGCAAAAAACCCAGGATAACCAAAACAATCCTGAGCAATGAAAGAACTTCTGGAGGTATCACAATCCCTGACTTCAACTCTACTACAGAGCTACAGTACTGAAAACAGCCTGGTATTGGCATAAGAACAGACAGGAGGCCCAATGGAACCGAATTGAAGACCCGGATATCAATCCACACACCTACAAAACTGATTTTTGACAAAGAAGCAAAAAATATCAAATGGAAAAAAAAAGCATATTTAACAAATGGTGCTGGCATAACTGGATATCAACATGTAGAAGAATGAAAATAGACCCAAATCTATCACCATGACAAAACTCAAATCCAAATGGATCAAAGACCTCAACATAAAGCCAGCCACACTGAACTTTAGAGAAGAGAAAGTATATACCCAAAGGATGCTCAATCGTGCCACAAGGACATGTGCTCAACTATTTTCAGAGCAGCTTTGTTTGTCATAGACAGAACCTGGAAACAACCTAAATGCCCCACGATTGAAGAATGGATAAGAAAATGTGGTACATTTACACAATGGAGTACTACACAGCAGAAAAAAATAACAAAAGCTTGAATTTTGCAGGAAAAGGGATGGAGCTAGAAAACATTATTTTGAGTGAGGTAATCCAGACATAGAAAGACAATTATCACATGTACTCACTCATACATGGTTTTTAAACATAAAGCAAAGAAAACCAGCCCATGAGTCACAATCCCAGAGAACTTAGACAACAATGAGGACCCTAAGAAAGACTTACATATATCTAATCTACATAGGAAGTAGAAAGTAGAAAAAGACAAGATCTCCTGAGTAAACTGGGAGCATGGGTACCTTGGGGGAGGGTTGAGGTGGGGAGGGGAGAGGCAGGGAGGGGAGCAGAGAAAAATGTAGAGCTCAATAAATATCAAATAAATAAATAAATAATAAGGCCTTCCTCAAAAGAATTATTTTTTAATTATATTATGTTGCTGAGCTGTAGTGGCACGCACCTTTAGTAACAGTACTTCAGAGGTAGAAGGAGACAGATCTCTGAGTTGAAAGCCAGCCCAGTCTACAGAATGAGTTCCAGGACAGTCAGGGTTACACAGAGAAACCCTGCCTCAAAAAAACAAAAATAAAAAGGAAAGAAAAACCATTGAATTCTTTGCCTGGCAGCGATGCTGCACAACTTTAACTGCACTGCTTGGACGGCAGAGACAGGACGATCTCTGTGAATTTAAGGCCAGGCTGGTCTACAGACAGAGTTCCAGGGCAGTCAGGGCTACACAGAGACAGTAACAAGAAGACCCCTAGGGCTGGCAGCTCAATCTGACTAACCAATCAGTGAGTTCCACATTCAGTGAGCAACCTTGTCTCAAAAAGCAATGAACTGTCTAAGGAAGAGACAATGACATCTGACCTCCACACACTTGTACACCCAGACAAAATCCACCCCTTGTGCACACACAGGAAAAGTGCAAAAAACTAAATGTTGGCGGAGGCTGCTAGTTCATTTCCCAGCTGTCCAGACCTGAAATAAGCACAGAAACTGTATTAATTAAAACACTGCTTGGTCTATTAGCTTATGCATATTTCTAGCAAGCTCTTATATTTTAAATTAACCCATTTCTATTAGAGTTCGGCATCTATCTACCTACATGGCTTCTCTTCAACTCCACCTACTCCCTCCTCCTCTATCTGCTTGGAATTTCCACCTTGCCCTATTCTGCACTGCAACAGGTCCAAATCAGCTTCTTTATTAAACAATGGTATTCATAGCATGCAGAGGGAAATCCCACATCAACTAAATATAGTTTATTATTATATTATTTAAGGGGAGAAAGAGATTTGTATTTTCAGTATATTCACATCTGTGTTTGCAACTGCAAAAATATACAACAGGTAACAATGGCTACCCTTTTGAGTTAGGCACATATGCCCTTTTCAGTGCAAAAACAAACAAACAAAAAAAAAACTAGCCAAAACAAAACACTATTTTCAGCTGGGTATGGTGACACATGCCTGAAATCCCAGCACTTGGGGAGGCTGAGGCAGGAGGATCAAAAATGCAGAGTCAGCCTCATCAATACACTAAGTCCAAGACAGTGGATTGCATGAGAGCATCTCTTTAAAAGTTTAACAAAGTTTATAAAGTGCTTGTTCAAGACTGAGTTGGCTCATGCTAACTCCTTTCTGCTGGTAGCAGCAACTACTCATCCACTTCAAGATTTGCCTCTGCCAAACTTGCTGTTTTAGTAGTATCTTATTTAAGAATTCTGAAGCATAATACAATTTCAATTTTAACTTTCTAAATGACTACATTATCAAGTACATATCCATGCTGCGCAGTGGGAGCACATGATTTTAGGAAGACAGAGGCAGGCAGAACTCTGAGTTTGAGACAAGCCTGGTCTACAGAGCTAGATCCAGGACAGCCATGGTTACACAGAGAAACCTTATCTCAAAAAAAAAAAACAAAAAAAACAAAACAAAACAAGAATAGATCTACGTGAAAATAGATTAAAATAAATCGTATTTATTTTGTGAGAGCAACTCTTCTGTTTGTCACATAAAAAATTACAGTGTAAATTACTCATAGACCCCTATAATGGAGTAAACCATTAAGATCACTAACTCTCAGGTTGAATGTATAGAATTTCAACATCATGTTACTAAGACAGGATTCTAATCAAAGAAAAAGAATGGCGATGGCTGTCTCACAACACAGACACACACACACACACACACACCACGAAATCAACAGCTCTATTGCTGCAAACATATATAATTAAACAATTTGGGCAAAAATGCATTTTTCACAGTCCCAAATGGAATTTATCAACTGAACTCATAAGTCATTCTCATTCTGTGTCACCGGTGGGAAGGAAAAAGGATAGTTCAACAAAGAGAAGGCACCGAGGGACGGGCCCCTGGGAACTCCACACCATATGGCAAGGCAAGCCTCCCATCAGTTATCACTCGATGGCTGATTAATGCCAATGCTTATTAGACAGGCTCTCGGGCCCCCTGCCCCAAAGCGAAGGAAATCTGTTTGTTGTCTGCGATGCTTTTCATCTAGGAAACTTGATGGTCCTTCCTAGGAAAACTAGTTTTTGTCTACCGGGTTTGGAACCTCAAACTCCCCGTGGCCCGGCACTGCAGGGCAGGCGTCCCGCGGCTGGCCTCGCCCCTTGCTCCCACGCGCGTTGCCCGGCCCGGTGACCCGGCTTACCGGTCGGCGCGCTGTCCAGGATGCGCAGGTCGTAGGCCCCGGAGCAGCGGTAGTTGGCGGCCGTGCCGTTGTCCCACACCACCACGACCTCCTCCGGGCTCTCGAAGCTCCGCACAGTGCCTACATGGCCCTCGCCGCCGTCCTGCTTGCCCCACTTCCAATCTGGGCCGCGCACTACACGGGCGCCGACCCCCTCCACCATCACCCGGTTGTTGCGGGAGTTACTCATCGGGGCCCGGGCTGTGGGCGCCGCCGCCGGCGGGGGAGCCGTGAGGGTGCCGGGCCCGGGCCGCACTCTGGGCGCAGGCGGGGGCAGCAGCGAGCCCCACGGCCCGTGAGGCCGACTCAAAGGCGGGGCGGCGCGGTTCCCGAAGAGCCCTTCGCCCGGGCCGGGCCGTCGCGGCCCCCGCTCCCACTGGAGTCCCGCCCGCGCCGGCTCGCAGGCGGCGGCTTGCAAGCCGAGGGCGGGCGGCCGCGGGCGGGGGCTCTGACGCTTGCCCCGGGCTCCCCGGCCGGGCTACAGCGTCGGCCGCCAGCAAACCTCGCTCTCCCCCGGCCGGGAGCGCGGAGGACCGGGGGAGGCTCGCCCGGGCGCGGCGGCGAGCGCGGCGGGAGGCCAGGCAAGCTGCCGGCCCTCAGCGGCCTCCGGCCGCTCGCTCAGGCCTGGGCGCCCGGGAGCCGGCTCCGCGGTGGGCAGCGGCGCTAGCGGCCGGCGAGCGGCCGGCACCCGGGCCCCGGGGCCCGCTTCCCTCAGCCCCCGCGCACGCCGCCGCGCTCCGCCCCGCCACCGAGTCCCCGCCGGGCGAGAGCGGCTCCACATCCGGGTACCGCCGCGTCCCGGGCCCGAGCGGCGCCTCGTGAGGGACTGCGCGGAGCTCCTCGGCCGGGACGAGGCGGGAGGGCTTGGGGCGATCGCGCGATCCAGGAAAGAAAGAGGAGGAAACGGATCCCAAGGCGTCCCCGGGGCGCAGAGGGAGTGCGCAGGCGCGCGTCCGGGACTAGGGAGGCCGAACTCCCCGCTTCCCATTGGCGTGTCTGAAGGCCCGGAGGTGGGGTTGAGGGCAGTGTGGGGCGGCTGCGCGCCGGCTGCGGCTCCGCTCAGGTGAGTGCAGGTGTTCTCAGGTGCACTGGGTGTGAATTGAGGATTGCATACTGTTTGGGGCTTCCTTTTTAAAGGGAGCAAGAGTAGGGCTCATGACAGCATAGATTAAAAGTGGTGAATAGTCCCTGTACAAATTACAAACATCTTAAAGCAGAGTCTGTGACTGTGGTGTGTTTTTAAGCCTTTGGAATGTTGTGCTTGCCTTCCTGCAGAGTCCACTCTTCATACGATTGTATTTATTAGGAGATAATTTAAATTGGCTTTTGGAAGGGGTTATACCGATTGAACATAGGCTCTTTCTCATACTAAGCACATACATGTTCTACCGCTGAATTACAATTACACCCCAGCCGCTGGACTTTTAGTACCCTACCTTCGAGGATTTCGTTTGAAAGAGAATTCTGTATGTAGTCCAGTCTGGCCTGGAGACTCGCTGCCTTCACTCTCACGCCCACGAAATTACAGAAAATTTTAATGGCACTTTATTTTCCAATTTCATTTCCCACACCTGTAACTCAGCATTTGGGAGACTGTAGGCAACAGATGGTAAATCGTTGGCCAGTCTAGGCTACTTACTGAGACTATATCTAAAAAAACAAGCAGATAAAGCCAAGAATTTTACTTTACCTTAAATGAATAGCTGCACTTTCTTAAACTGGGAAGGCGTTTAAGAGGTAATGTAAGCTAGCGGTTCAATTTGGAGGAGAGCGGCTGTTTACGACAGCATCTGATGAGGCCCAGTGTGGCATCAAAAGTCCTTAAAGAAATGTAATATAGCCACATTGTTCTGATACTGTTGGGTCCAGGGGGATCACGCAAAGATGAGAGTACCACCAAGTCTAATAAACCAGAAGCAAACTGTATTCCAGAAACCAGATCCCAGGAAAACCAGAAGCAAACTTAAAAAACAAAAAACCACCGAGGGGCACAGAAGCTTATCAGCTAGCTGAGACCACAGACATGGTCTTTGTTAGGCTGGGGCAAAAGAGTTTCTGAACCCACTTTTTATAGTAGGGGCACCAAGCATTAGATCTGAACAAAGGAATTTTTATGATCTTGCCCCCAATCCGCAGGTCAGTCAATGTAGACCCTAAGGAGGGGAGTGAGGTCTAACGTCAATGGGTAACTAGGCAGCCATCATGAAATATGTTTTAGAGTAGATTACAGCGAAAGTCACTAATTGCAAGAAAACAGATGTCTTTAGCAATTAGTCAGAAAAGGGACTGCTAGTAATACCAGAAGGTTAATAAATTAGAATTAATTGGTTCTTAGGCTGGGAACTTAGAAGATAGCAGAAAGCTTTTCACACTATCTCAAGGTAAAACTCAGATACAGACTGCCATACTTTACAACCTCCATTGTCGGAGCTCATTAGTTAGATGGTGTTTGTACCTTGTCCACTGTCTGTCCTGGAACCTCCAGGCAGTGTATACTGGAGCCCCATGCCTCCCCTTTGATGGCGCCAGTTTCCCATAACGGAGACAGTACCTAACGGAGAGGTCACGTATCTCCGTCTCCTAGAGGTTAACTCAGTTCACATCTGTCGTTCATTAAGGATGGCCAGGACACTACTCTCAGTTTACAGAGAGAAGCTCCGGCCTTGTAAGTAGAACAGCCAGTTGTAAAATGAAATGACGTCGGCTGATGGAGGCTCCTTAAGTGTCTGAGAAAATAGCTCACTGTGAATAATTGATCCTTGATCTGCTGAGAAAGCTGCTGACAGTCTGTTCTCCTTCCCCTGGACTTAGAACTTTATAATTCTTTATTTCTACATTCTTATTTCTGGAATCTGTATTTTATTTTCTTATTCTTGGACTCTTCAGTTGCCCCATAAAATAGACATTATAAAAAGATTTTTTTAATCTTTAGAAAGGTTTTCATGATCTTTCTTAACCTAGATCACATCCTGAGATGTTTATATTGGTATTTTCCAAAATTGATGTGACTCATCATGGAAACCCACTGTATCAGACACAGGTCTGTCATATGTATAACATACACAGGTATGTCATGTATATAATGCAATTGTTTTACACATAAGTTTATCGTACATCCATTTTTTAGGAAATATTTGGAGCTATCCAACACTTACACAGGTAAGATAAATAAACCCTGCAAGCACTCTGAAGGCAGGAGCAAGTGAGTGCTTTCTTCCCCAGGTGATGCAGGGATTCGTGCTGTTGCTCCTTTGTCCCCTCAGACTGCTAACGGAGGGAGAAGAGCAAGGAGCAGAACTCCTGAGATCCTTACTCCAGATCACATGTCACGGTCCATCCTCTAGAACTCAGAACACCTATGTGAGAGGAGGGCAAACATAGTCTAGCTAAGTGCTGTGTGCAGTGACCACTATTCACTTCTGAAAATACAAATCACTCTTAAGTAGTCCAGCAGCAGAAAATATAGCAAACTGACTTCAAAAAGTGTTGGGTGAGCTGCAGAAGTGAAGCGACATCAATGTACTAGAAAATACCATCCCTTAGTATTAGATGTTAAGTTGGGAGCATAGTTCCCGGTCCCTCGCATCTATCCCAGCGCCCAGGCCTGGTCTGGACTTCAAATCCCAGCAGGCCAGGTCCTGACCCCACCCCCAGGGAAGGGTCAGGACCACTCCCCAGGGTACTTAAGTGATCCCCCAAAAGAAGAACACATGGTCTCCCTTTCTTCCTCCCTGGGGTCGCATTCCTATAGCTTCCTGTTTTCCCCCTGGGGCCACCCGAGAGCACAGATCTCCCATTAAACCTGGATATTTCTTAATTCGGCTTGTTTTGATTTGGCTTGATTGGGAATTTTTGTGTCGGCAGGGAGCTAATATAAAGAAATATTCCTAACACTAGAGAAGCAAAAAAAGAGAAAAGCATGGGATAGAGTTGGGATAATCTTTTTGTACACTGTGTAAAGATGTGTCTGTCTTTCCTCATCTGCCTAAGGTACCTTCTGATTGGTTTAATAAAGAGATGAACACCCAATATTTACACAGGAGAGGATAGATGGGACTTCTGGGGAGAGATGGGAACTCTGGGAAAGAATTGGAAGTGTAGGCGATTCACCAGCCAAATGTGGAGGAAGTAGGACATATGCTATGTCCTACTTACTGAGAGGTAACCAGCCACTTGGCAGAACATAGATTAATATAAATGGGCTAATTTAAGTTTTAAGAGCTAGTTGGGAACAAACCTAAGCTAAGACCAAGCTTTCATAATTAATAAAAAATCTCCATGTCATTATTAGAGAGCTAGCGATATAAGGAAAGGCCCGTTACAGGATAGGAACCACATGACTGGTCATTGAAGCTGACTGAGTAAATTCTGCTGTTGTTGAAACTACGGCTATTTTGCAACCATCCCAGAGTCCCTTATTCACGCTAACCTGAGAAAAGGAGCCCAATACCACCTTCCACTGTCACCATCCCTAGCAGAGACAGAGCTTGTGAGTACAGGACACCCTGAACCTGAAGCTGCTGGAACTGACTTGCCTGTGTAGGTATCCAGACACTGCCAAAAACTCCCTGTATTCATTTCCTTTCTATTGCTGTAATAAAACACCATGACCAAGGGAAGGGTTTATTTGGGCTTACAGGACACCGTGACAACAAGTGACTGAAGGCGCAAGTCATAAACAATCCCACACCAGTTTGGAATTGTGACTAATAGGGTGGTATTTATTTAAAGGGGAATAAACTTACAGATCACCATCCCAGACAACAGCCCTCTGCGCAATTAGGAAGAAGTCTAGTCGCTGGAACTGGAGCAGGAAGTAAAGAGAGCGAGGAGGGAAGTAGCCGCTTTTTAAAGGGAAAGAGACCACACCCCAATGGGCTGGTATCTCAGCAGCTATTGGCTGGAGGAGCGGAAGGACCTCCCACAACACCTCCCCCTTTTGTTTAAGTAAGAGAGTTCTAAACCTACTATGAAATTATATACAGTAAGTACAAATATCCTATTCTAACTAGCTTAGGTCTTAAATAATAAACAGCTTGGCTAAGTCATGAGTCAAAAGTAACTACATTTATATAGTCTTCAACCGCATCAAAGATCTGAGAAGGGAAATAATGTTACCTGAGTAATTAGGAAGTGCAATCAAACAACTTCCAAAACATGCAACAAATCACAGAGACAACTAGCTACCTGGGCAATCACCCAAGGTCAAGTTTGCAGCGTTGAAGCAACCAACTTTGGCTAAGGCCTAACATAACTGACATACCATTTGCAAAGGTAAGAAACTTGTCAAAACTATCTTACCCTGTCTTGGCAGGATATGACAGTCCTGTTTTTTCCATTCACGGATAGTCTGTATTTCTGTCAGTGGTTGAGGTATGGGCATTTCTTTACCCAAAGGCCAGTTCAGCCAAGAAGAAAGGCTCCAGGTGGAGTGTCTTTGGTGCTCAACATTCTCTCGGGAATAGAGCGGTGTTGCCAGGAGCAATTGTGTCTCACTACCACAAAACTCTGAGTTAGATTAAAGGCCATTTTCTACAGCTCTTTGAAGAGGTTGAAGATTATCTATCTATACTGAGTATAATCTCTATGTATCTAAAGAACCTGATTAGTCTAATTATAAATGACAAACTTGTATCTAAAGAACCTGATTAGTCTAATTATAAATGACAAACTTAGAATACTATTGATCTATATAATTCTCAATACCTATCTAACTTAAAGACTAAGACAATAAACAACTGTGAAACAAATGAGGACAATGACCTCCAAATATAAACAATGTACAAATATACATTGCAGTATGGTAAATATGTATCAATACACAAGCAATATGTAAGTATCTTAATCAGAGTAGAAATGTACACTGCAATATGGTAAATATATACAATATATATATATCAATACAATATGTGTCAATACATAAAAATGTTTTTAAACAGAGGTAGAAACATGCATGCATACAATAGTCAATATAATTTCATTTTGTATAAATATATAAGAATTGATACCAATACATTTGTCTCAAAACAATAACTCACAAGTACCAATCTATTATCCCTCTTTTTTTTTTCAAATGATCCCTGAACTTATAAAATTCCTTCCCCAACCCTCAACCGTATACCAATTATAATCAACCCCTAAATGATGTCCCTAAACCCAAGGGCAAACTTTACTGGGAGAGGGGACGTCGTCCTCTAGAGTTACTTCCAGCTATCATGGGGGCGACGTTCTTTCTGGGGGATCCTGTGAAAGTAAAATGATGGTTAAATTTCAAGATAAATGTCTTTTAAAATTGCAAATAGTCTCTGAGTATTTTATGCAGGTCTGGCCAGAATGTTGTACAAGATGTGCACCATTTCAGCTAACCAAGTTGGGATCGTCTTGTGCAGCTGGTACCCAAAACAGGTCTTGTAGTAGCGCTATCAGTATCATGACATTATATCAACCAGGTGGAGTCGTTGTTATGGGGCCCCATCTTCTTCCTGGAAACTTTAAATGTCACTTCAGGAAAAACTCATTGTTCATTGTGAAAAACTTAAACATTAATCATATAGACATATATACATATATATATATATATTCAATGAAAGGCATGATAGATATATTCAATGAAAAGTATGATCGATATGAAGAAAAGCAAAGATGTTTTCTAAACTCATATTTCTTTCTGTCCCCTATCATGGCTCTTGACATGAGACAGAAACTCCAGAAACTCTGGGTTTTTCTCTTACCAATAGGCTTGGAATTGGAGAGGGACTGAGCCAGAGTCCAACTTCAAAACCAGCTCTATAAATTTAGAAATATGGTTTAGTATATTTTACTTACACAACTTATTCAGTTTTCTTGATAGTTCCTATTGGGCAGGTATTTTTCCATCTGTCAGTATCCAAACATCCAGGATCCCTTGAATTTTTCAAAGATGAGTGTTTTCCTGTGGAGATAAGAACAGAACCCTGCCCCCATTCTATATGTTTTTCTTATCACCTGTAGGAATATCATCATTGTGGACGAGTTGTCATTTCTCCTTTCCAAGAGGTTTCTCCTCTTCAAATCGAACCTTTATTAATTTTGATGGTATCCACAATTTTCCTGTGGAAACAAGAGCAAAACCCCTTCCCCAACGTAGCACATCTCCTGGCTTCCATTGAGAGGTCAGCACATCTTTGAAATAAATTGGTTGATTTAGTTCAGCAGACTTTTCCATTATCCAATGTCTTTCTGCTGCTGTTGTTCCTTTCTCATTAGCGTTAAGAAAATTCAAGGTCAATAAAGCATTATGTAATCTATTTCTGGGGGTATTTTCAGTCCCTTTCTGTTTGTTCAGCATAACCTTTATAGTACGATTTGATCTTTCTATAACTGCCTGACCTGTGGGATTATGTGGTATACTTGTAATGTGTTTTATATTATAATAAGCAAAAAAGCATTTCATTTTCTTAGATACATATGCTGGACCATTGTCTGTCTTTATTTGTGCAGGTATTCCCATGATGGCCATAACTTCCAATAGATGTGTGATTACTGAATCAGCCTTTTCTGAGCTCAGGGCAGTAGCCCATTGAAAACCTGAATACGTGTCTATGGTGTGGTGTACATATTTTAATTTACCAAATTCCATAAAGTGGAACACATCCATCTGCCAGATTTCATTTCTCTTAGTACCCTTTGGGTTACTCCCTGCAGGCAACGGTGTTTGATTATAGAAAGAACAAGTAGGACATCTCTTTATAATGTCCTTAGCTTGTTGCCATGTAATGGAAAATTCTTTCTTTAGGCCTTTACTATTGACATGATGCTTCTTATGAAATTCTGAGGCCTGCAACACGCTTCCAATCAATAATTGATCAATCTCAGTGTTGCCTTGTGCTAGAGGACCAGGCAGACCTGGATGGGACCGGATGTGTGTTATGTACATCGGACAAAGCCTGTTCCTGATTATGTCTTGTACCTGGATAAACAATGAAGTCAACTCTGTGTCATCTGGTATAAATTCAGCGGTTTCAATATGCAAGATAACTCTTTCTGCATATTGTGAATCTGTAACTATATTAAGAGGTTCTTTAAAATCCCTTAGCACCATAAGAATGGCATATAATTCTGCCTTCTGGACAGAATTATAAGGGCTTTGTTCCACCTTACTCAATTCATCTGACTTATAACCTGCTTTCCCTGATTTATTTGCATCAGTATAGAATGTACGGGCTCCAGTTATTGGAGCATCACGTACAATTCTAGGAAGAATCCAAGAAGTTCTCTTTATGAGGTTAAGTCTACCACTTTGGGGATAGTTGCTATTAATTTCTCCCAAAAAAATAGCACAAGCTCTTTGCCATGGTTCATTGTCTTCCCATAACTTTTATTTCTTCAGTAGTAAAAGGCACTATAATTTCTGCTGGGTCTATACCTGCTAGTTGATGAAGTCTCAGTTTACCTTTTATAATTAATTCAGAGACCTTTTCCACATAAGTTTTTAATTTTTTACTTGGTTTATTAGGTATAAATATCCACTCTAAAATAATATCTTCCCTCTGCATTAGAATCCCTGTAGGAGAAATTCTGGAAGGCAATATGACTAGGATGCAGCTAAGATTTGGGTTCACCCTATCCACATGTGCCTCCTGTAATTTTTCCTCAATCATTGTCAGTTCCTTTTCTGCTTCAGCTGTCAGTTTTCTTGGACTATTCAAATCTTTATCACCATCTAAGGTTTTGTTTAAATGAACTATTAGATCAGGTGTTATCCCAACAGCTGGTCGAAGACTGGAAATGTCTCCTAACAATCTTTGGAAGTCATTAAGAGTCTTTAACCGGTCTCGCCTAATTTGTGCCTTTTGCGTTTTAATTTTCTCTAACCCTATTCTGTAACCTAGGTAATTAATAGAATTTCCTCTTTGAATCTTTTCAGGGGCAATTTGTAATCCCCACCTAGGCAAGACTTTCTTTACTTCTTCAAACATCCTTTCTAAAGTATCTTTATTTGAATCAGATAATAAGATGTCATCCATGTAATGATAAATTATGGACTTGGGGAATTGTTTAAGAATTATTTCCAATGGCTTACTTACAAAATATTGGCACAATGTAGGACTATTGAGCATACCCTGTGGGAGAACAGTCCATTGATATCTCCTATTAGGCTGAGAATTATTATAAGTAGGCACTGTGAAGGCAATTTTTTTTTCTATCCTTTTCTTGTAACGGTATGGTGAAAAAACAATCTTTCAAATCAATAACTATAAGAGGCCATCCTTTTGGTAATAGAGAAGGCAAAGGAATTCCAGATTGTAGTGGGCCCATAGGTTGAATTACCTTGTTGACAGCTCTTAAATCTGTCACCATTCTCCATTTACCAGATTTCTTTTTTTACAACAAACACAGGAGAATTCCAAGGGCTGGTTGATTCTTCAATATGGTGAGCATCTAGTTGCTCTTGCACCAGCTGTTCCAATGCCTGTAATTTATCTTCAGCTAGAGGCCACTGTTTGATCCATATTGGCTTCTCAGTTAGCCATTTTAAAGGTAGGGCTGTTGGTACCTCTAAAGGTTTGGTATATGCTGTATGTTCTTGTACAGCCTGAATGGCTGGTGACCTTTTCCCATAATATTTCATCATATCCTTCCCAGAATTATGAGTTCCTGGAACTACAGGAATGTTAATCTGGGTATTCCATTGCTGTAGCAGGTCACGGCCCCATAAATTTATTGCAATATTGGCAATATATGGCCTTAGTCTTCATATTTGCCCTTCAGACCCTATGCATTCAACCCATCTTGTACTTTGTTTTACACGAGATAGGGTTCCAATTCCCAGGAACTGAACATCTACCTCTTGAAGAGGCCAATTTGGATGCCAAGATTCTGGAGTAATGATACTTACATCCGCACCTGTGTCTAATAAGCCTTCAATAAAAGTGCCATTTATACAGACTCTTAGCTTTGGTCTTTGATCATTAATAGAAGTCTGCCAAAGTATACGTTTACTCTGTCCTACTGGGTTTTTTGACTCATCCTCCATATTTTTTACAGCAGAAATTGGAGCTTTTAATTTTCTTGGTGAGGCACGTTCTCTACTGTGACTGGGAATGACTGGGCCACTGTTGGCTTGGGGGCCTGCGAGAGGCCCCTCAAGGAGTTTCCCGACGGTATCGGGTTGCCTTGTCTGTCTGTTGTTGACCTGCATTCGTTGGACCAATGTCGGCCTTTACCGCATCTCCTACATATACCTGAAGGCCGAGGTCTCCTATTTTTGTCATTCCCAGAAGGGATATTATTCCTAGAAATCCTTTGCCTGCAATCCCTTTTCAGATGTCCTAATTTACCACAATTAAAACACCTGGCAGTTTGATGTCTCCTCATTGCTTTGGAAATCGCTTCTCCTACCCAAGATTCATCATTATAGCTAAACGTCTCAACATTCATTGTATGCTGAATCCATTCATCCATAGGTGCTGATCTAAACTTTAAAGGCCCAATTATCTTTTTGCATTCTATGTTTGCATTCTCAAAAGCTAGAGATTCAAGAAGTAGTCGTCTAGCTTCTGGGTCTGTTACCCCTATGTCCAGAGCCTTAATTAATCTTTGCAAAAAGTCAATAAAGGGTTCTCTCTGTCCCTGCCTAATTCTGGTATATGATTCAACCCTTTTTGCTGGATCTTGTAGCCTATTCCAAGCATTTAAAACTGCTTGGTGACATAAACACAGTACTTCATCATCATAAAGAGCTTGGACCTGTGGATCAGCATATTCTCCTACACCAAGAATTTGATCTTGGGAAACCTCCACACCTTTTGCTCTTCCTTGCTGTTCCATATGTTTGGATTCTTCTCTGATATAGATTCCAAACATCAAGGAAGGTCCATTATCTAAAACTGCAGACACTAACTGATGGAAATCGTGGGGGGTAGCTCTAGCATTAGAAGCCCAAGTCCTCATCATTTCCTTAACATATGCAGAATGCAAGCCAAAGGTAACAATAGCTTGCTTAATTTCTTTTAGATCATTCATTGCTATTGGCATCCATCTAGCTTCTCTGACTCCCTTTGAGCCTTTAGAAGTTGACGCTTTGTCAGAATAAATTACAGGGTATGTTCCTAAAACCCTGGGTAAGCCAGATCTAATAGCTGGTGGTGGCATTGTATCCTGTCCTTGTGCCTTCTTACTCTGTTCACCAGCTCCAATAATTTCTTCAATCATTTCAAGTCTTTTTATCATTGTCTCTCTTAAATCCTGAATCTCCTGACCTGCATGAGTTTCTAGTAAAGATTGTATCGTTCTTAGGAGTGCCATATTTTTCCTAAATGATAGAATATTCATAAGAATACTGAAACCTAGTAACCAGTAAATTAAGTTATCCCCATAGTCATATAAACCTTGAATGACATAACCCATTGTTTTGGTAAGCAAAACCGTAAAATTCGTGTTGGAAATGAAAACTGCCATATTACCTATTATCCAGCAGGTGGCGCTACTGCCAAGTCATGACAAAAGCGGGGTCCTGTTTCAGTGTCCGCCTAGTATTTGTTAAAAACTGGGAAATGCAAGTTGCTCAACAAAGTAAATGTAATTAAATCAATTCCGTACACGGAACCATAAACCCAGAATCCAGGGGTAGAGAAGAGTAACCCGGAAGCCGTGTATGCCTCCACGTGTCAGAGTCGTCCCAAGGGGTTGCAGCTTTCGGCAACCGGTAACCGCATGCTCTGGTTCACTCCGCTTAAGAACTGCGCTTGCAAGGGAGATTTGAAAACGACTCAGAAAAGAGCAAACCACGTGGGCAGAGACTACGCGGGCCTGTGGAGTTTAAATCCACGTAGGGAGGCAAACGATAGGCTGTGTGGGGACTTGAAGTCAATCTGAGGTGTCTAAAGGGAAAATATAAAGAACTGCAGCAAGAAAAGCCACTGCGTGATGATTTATGTTAAACTGCTGGCTCCATGCACAAGGCACAGGCCGCAAGGCACAGGCCGCGGCTGAACTGGCGGCCGGCAGCCGAGCGGGTGAAGGAGGGGTCCTAAAACCAAACGTTGGGTGCCAGATGAAGGCGCAAGTCATAAACAATCCCACACCAGTTTGGAATTGTGATTAATAGGGTGGTATTTATTTAAAGGGGAATAAACTTACAGATCACCGTCCCAGACAACAGCCCTCTGCGCAATTAGGAAGAAGTCTAGTCGCTGGAACCGGAGCAGGAAGTAAAGAGAGTGAGGAGGGAAGTAGCTGCTTTTTTAAAGGGAAAGAGACCACGCCCCAATGGGCTGGTATCTCAGCGGCTATTGGCTGGAGGAGCAGAAGGACCTCCCGCAACAAGTGACCATCATGATAACTGGAATACAACACTGACAGCTAAGGACTCACATCCCAAACTGCAAGCAGCAAGCAGAGACCAAATTTGAAATGACATAAATCTTTAAATTTGTAACACCCACCTCCAGCGACACCCTTCCATCAAGGCCACACCTCCTAAGCATCCCCAAATTGTATTATCAACTGAGGTCCAAGTATTCAGATGCCCAAGACTGAGGGCCACATTTAAGCCACCACAGCTGCAGCTTCCTTATAAATAACAAAGGGGATCTGCTGTTTCAGGTTTTCAGAAGCCTTGTGACCCCTCTAACAAACTTAAAATTCCATTTAACACAAGTGGCATCATACATTCGTCCCAGTGACATCTTCCAAGAGTGTGGAAGCAGAGTCTGCAGTTCCTGGGCTACCAGCACTGTGCTGCTCACTCCTGTGCACACTGCTTGGTGACTGTATTAGTCAGTTCTCTAGAGGAACAGAACTGATTGAGCATGTGTGTGTGTGTGTGTGTGTGTGTGTGTGTGTGTGTGTTTGACTGTGTGGTCCTCAGCTAGTGGAACTGTTTGAGAAGTATTAGGAGGTGTGATCTTGTTGGAGGAAATGTGTTCCTGGGAGTGTGCTTTGAAGTTTCAAAAGCCCATGCTAAGCCTAATCAGTCTCTCTCTGTCTTCACTTATGGATCAGATGTGAGCCCTCAGCTACTGCTCCAGTGCCATTTTGCCTGCCTACTGCCATGCTCCTCACCTCTGAAACTGCAAGCAGGCCCACAAATGCTTCCTTTTATAAGTTGCCTTAGTCATGATGTTTTAATGACAGCAATAGAACAATAACTGAAACACCCAGTCTTAAAACAAGAAGAAGCTCTCAGAAAGTAAAGAAGTAAGTAAAATTGGATACCTAGAATCACTATATTCCATTGGAGCCAAAACTGGGTTAATCATAGCTCCCTAAGCTACCTCTGGCCCACAGGCATTAGCATACTTGCTGCTGGTCTGAAGGGATTCCTCAAAGGGAAGTTTCCTTTCTTTCATGCTCCTGAGAGGTAGGGAAGAAAAAAAAGAAACAAATCACAGGACAGATTTTCAACTACATCACAGGGTCCATCTCTTAGGGGGCTGTACTACAGTTTATGTTCAGACACTAGCCGAAGGCCATGACCCCTCCCAAGGTAGCTGAGGTCAGATCTGTGTTTACCAGAGTTGGAGTTTTTATGATAACATAGATCAAAATTTACTTAAGGTGTATATCTAATTAATTGCCTGTGATTAATAGCCACAACCAAATAACTCTGGGAGTTAAAACTTTCTGATTGCCACATTAGTACTGTATTTACCTTGGTTTGGATGGATAAACTGTCTCCTGGTGCTGTGGGACAATGGTCTGTATTGGTTTAATAAAACACTGAATGGCCAGTGGCTAGGCAAGAAGTATAGGTGGGCGACCAAAAGAGGAGAATTCTGGGAAGAGAAAAGGTCAGTCTGCAGTCATCATCCAGATGCAGAGGAAGCAAGATGAGAATGCCTCACTGAAAAAACATACCAAGCCACATGGCTGACACAGACAAGAATTATGGATTAATGTAGGATGTAAGAGTTAATAAGAAGCCTGAGTTAACAGGCCAACCAGTTTATGATTAACATAGACCTCTGTGTGTTTCTTTGGGAATGAACGGCTGCTGGACCGGGCGGGACAGAAATCTCAGGCAACAAATGGTGCCAACATGGACATGTGCATCCACATAAAACCTGAGACAGCTTGGAAAGTAGTTCTAGAAACAAAAGTGCCACATCCACAGCTGTCCCGCCTGTGTGACAAAATGCCTCTCAGGTGGTGGCCGTCTCAAAATGAGGGGCTCGTGCTTCCCGGAACTTGGCCCCCGGCGGTTCCCTGGCAGTCTGCTCGAGTTGAGGTGCCTGATCAGCCTCAACGATCTCGTTCACTTTGTTCCTGGCAATGGTTTCTTGCATTGACTCTGCTTCTGTTCTATTTTTCTCTTGACAAAAACTTAATCTGTTCAAGGAACCAGGAAGCATCTCCAACAGCTCCTTGAATACGGAGGAACTGTTGTGTCAGTTCCCTCCCTTGATTCAGGCCATTAATGTTATGATTAAAACTCCAGCTCGTTCTCTGGGGGAATTTATAGATACCCTAGAACAGAAAGAGCCCATGATAGGAGATTTGGTAGAATATGGGTAAATTATGAAGGAAAATGTATGGAATGGCATGAGTTACCATTTATGGAGAGGCTAGCCAGAATGAGAAACCCCTGGTACATATTAGATAGGAAAGAAAGGCAGGCTATTCTTGATAACATGAAGTCAGTCATTCAATATTGGAACAAACCCTGGGGGTGGAATCCTGAAGAATGGTGTTTGGGTTACCTCAGTTACCTTGAGGGCAGATATGATTTAGGGCCATGAGGAAGCCCAGTTAAAGAATGGTGTTTGGGTCACCTTGGTTACCTTGAGGGCAGATATGATTTAGGGCCATGAGAAAGCACAGTTAGTTAGTGGCGTGAGACGAATTTCAAAGAAAAGCTCTGCCCACCTGGCCCTGACCACAAGACTTGCTGAGAATAATTAATTGTTTGTAATCATTTTTCTATGGAAACTTTTATGTCTGCCAACTTCCTTCTGTAATCTCTTAAAAGTGATGCTTGAATTTTAGTAAAGTTGCAGCAGTTTCAAGTCTCATTAGAGTTGTGTCTGTCTGTCATTCGCCGAATCCTGGGTTCTCCTAAGCCTTCACCCCTGTTCTCCCTCCGTCTTCGATCTCCAAGAGAGTCAGTCCGCGGCACAAAAGAACAGAGTTAAGCATGGCTACTTGGTAGCAGCATTTTCTCATGTGAGCTCTATTTGCTAGAAGCAAGTGTATCTCTTCTAAGAGGCTTCCTGACTCAGGTTTAGCTGCAAAAACCTTGCAGCCACCGGGCGGTGGTGATGCACTCCTTTAATCCCAGCACTTGGGAGGCAGAGGCAGGCAGATCTCTGTGAGTTCGAGACCAGCCTGGTCTACAAGAGTTAGTTCCAGGACAGGCTCCAAAACCACAGAGAAACCCTGTCTCGAAAAACCAAAAAAAAAAGAAAAGAAAAGAAAAGAAAAAGAAAAAAACCTTGCAGCCCTTTTAAGAGGCTCTGCCACAAAGCACTCAAATGGTGTTCATGAATAGCTGACAGCATGCTTCTTAGTGGTGGCAGGACTTTGAAACTCCACCGAGTTGTGGCAGTAAACATGGCTCCAGCCAGTACCTCCACCATGAGGCTAGACTCTCAAAAAGCTAAGGAATAGGGTGGATGCAGCCATCAAAACCACAACTTTAATCCTAGCCATATCAGTTAGCAAATTAAAGACTTATGTGGTCAGAAAAAGAGAGATATACAGTAAAGATACAGTCAGATGAAAAAAACCTCTACATGGTTTAGAGTGTGTTTGAAAATATATGTAGACTTGGGAGAGAAAAGAAAAAGGATAAAGTCCTTAAAAAAAAAAAGAAAATAGAGTAGTTGGGTGTGATGGCACACAGCTTTAATCCCAGCACTTGGGAGTCAGAGGCAGGCAGATCTCTGAGTTCGAGGACAGCCTGGTCTACAGAATGAGTTCCAGGACAGACAGAGATACACAGAGAAACCCTGTCTCAAAAAACCAAAAATTAAAAATAAAAATAAAAGAAATAGAGTTTATAATAAAACCATGTAAAGATGGAAAATACACAGAGAATCTGGATACTGTATGTTATTGTGTTGTCTTTGAATTGTTTGATGGCTGTGGAAGGAACAACAGCTATTTAAAAATATTTGATTATAAATGTTGCTGGATTAATCTAACATATGTATTTTGAAAATGCCTTGACTTTAAAATTTAAGTCAAAAGATATGTTACTTTGAAGAAGAGGTTTTGTTTTTGTTTCCACAGGAAATGAAAAGCTGTGATTCATTCTGGGTTAAAAAAAAATATCAGGTTTGACCAAGGAAGACCCCCTGAAAAATCTCCAATAGGAGCAGATGATCCAGGTGATCCAACATTTCAGAGGACCTCTGTTGGAGTTTCCCCTGAGTTCTACATTCAGAACAGCCTCAAGACTGCTAGGTGAGATAATCAAGTCTCTCAGAATATTCCATTCAGGACTTGACAATAATTCTAAATTTTCTTTAGGTCCCCATAAGATTATCAGCACCCTTAATCAGCAGGAAGTAGCCTGAAAAACTATGCCCATATTCCCAAAATATGGGTTATGGGTGTTTGTCTTTGTTTAGAATGTTAGTCTCAAGTTGTTATGGATAATGATCAGGAAAAAAGTTAAACAAAGGAAATTCTCAGAGTTTTTGTTTTGAAAAAAGAGGGCTTGCTGTGGGACAATGGTCTGTGTCGGTTTAATGAGACACTGGCCAGTGGTCAGGCAGGAGGTATAGGCAAGGAGGCCAGAAGAGAACTCTGGGGAGAGGGAAGGTCAGATGCAGATGAAGCAGGATGAAAATGCCTCGCTGATAAAAGGTACCAAGCCATGTGACTGGCACAGGTGAGAATTATGGATTAATGTAGGATGTAAGCATTAATAAGAAACCTGAGCTACTAGGCCAACCAGTTTAGGATTAATGTAGACCTCTGTATGTTTCTTTGGGACTGAAAGGCTATGGGACTGGGTGGGCCAGGAATCTCAGGCAACAGCCTGGCATCTATTAGTGTAGCTTGAATTCAGAGAATACAGTGGTAAAAACTACCATCACCCCTAGTATGTCAATGAGCACTTTGAAAAATGCCTTCACCAAAGTGTTTCTCCATATCCTTTTTTTCCCTCTTAAACTCTTGCAAGAGATGTTGCTGAAGGGTAAAGAATCCCTCTAATGTGTGTCAGGTTATGGGACAGAGCCTCAGTACTACAAAAAAAAAAGTACTATAAAAGTTGTGGCTTTTCAAGCTTCTGAAAGGAAGCTAACATTTTAGTGTGAGTCCCATGTTGTATTAGAAAACGCTGGCAAGTGTACCAACACTGATCAACTCTATGGAGTGTTCTATTAAGTGCTGTTCCTTTTTGTGGAGCTTTTCTAGAACTGGCCCACATGTATTCTCAATTTTTTTTTAAATCAAAGGCTTTTTGTATTCTTTTTTTTAAAAGATTTTATTTTTATTTATTTATTATGTATACAACATTCTGCCTCCATGTATGCCTGCATGCCAGAAGAGGGCACCAGATCTCATTACAGATGGTTGTGAGCCACCATGTGGTTGCTGGGAATTGAACTCAGGACCTCTGGAAGAGCAGCCAGTGCTCTAACCACTGAGCCACCTCTCCAGCCCTATTCTCAATTTTCTTATAAAATCTTGTTATGCAGCTGTCATGTGTCACCTGGCAGGAATACCACAGAGAAATGCATTGCTGATTGTAGAAATGTCATGGGATGCACCTACACAGGCCTAGATGTTGCAACCTGTGTACATCTTGGCCATGGTGTAGCATCCTTTGTAGACTCTGTGTGTGTGTGTGTGTGTGTGTGTGTGTTATGACTGAAACATTGTTATGCAGCACATGGCTGGCTTTCTTTGGTTTGATTATTGTTAGTAAACTATCTTCCCCTAGGTGAGACAGGACCACTGCAGAGGAAGTGATTAAGGTATCGGGTAAGTGGAAGGCCAGTCTCCTCAGACACTGAAAAGGAGAGTGTCTTAATTATCAACCAAAGTTCAGTGAACAAAAACTTATTTTATAAAAAAAAGAACAATATATCAACACTTTGAACAACTCTGATGGATTTCAGGGGCAATTTTTAAGTTATATACTGTATGTTTTCACTTATTTAACAGGCTTTTTCTTTTTGTTGTTTGTTGTTTTCGAGACGAGGTTTTTCTATTTAACAGCTCCGGCTGTCCTGGAACTCCCTTTGTAGACCAGGGTGGACTTGAACTCACAGAAATCCACCTGCCTCTATTTCACAAGTGCTGAGATTAAAAGCATGTGCCACCATTGCCCAGCTATTCACAGGCCTTTTTTCTTTTCCTGGTCTTTAAAGGCAGGATCTTCTATAGCCCAGGCTGGCCACAAGTTTGTTCCATAACCAGAAATGATCTTGAATGCTTGATCCTCCTGCCTCTACCTCCAAAATGCTGAAATCCCAGGCATACGCCACGTGTCTCACTTATTTAGCATTCTTAAGGTGACAAGACTGTATAGGGAACAGATAATAGCTTGCCAGGAGTTACAGTTACAGAAAGGGGGTTAAGACTCCGTCCCAAAACCCTCCTATTCCCTATCACCACCACCACCACCACCATGCCACTCCCTGCAACCTCAGAAGAACTCTGAAACATAAGCTGTAGCTACACAGAGAGGACCAAGATGTGAGGGATCATCCACTCAGCAGGACACTCCACTCTCTAGGCTCTCCATACTGGGGGCAAAACCCCAAGCCCCTCCTCCACCTGCCTCAGCTTCTCTAGCCAGCCAGCAGGCAAGCTTCCTGCAGGTAGGCTGCTCCAACACCCCCACCCCATTGATTGGACCCTGCAAGCTACAAGGTCCACTCTGTCCCCAAACCATCCTATCCCCCACAACATAAGAGGAACTCTGAAGCACAGGCTGTAACTGTACAGAGTGGACGAAGAGAGATCAAGAGAGTAGGCCAAGAGGGACCTCAGCGACTCCCTGAGACACTGACAGCAACAGTACAGAGCAGACTTAGAACGGTTCCCAAAGACACAGACAGCAACTGCGGGATTGGACCAAGAGGCAAAAATGCTGCTGGCACCAACTGAAGGAAGAGATGGGTAGGCACCAATGCAAGAATTCATTCAACAACCCAAAAAACAACATGGTAACACCAGAACCCAGTGGTCATACAACAGGAAGACTTGATCATCGTAACCCAAAATAAGCAGAAAAACATGATTTTAAATGTAACTTTATGAGGATAATGGAGACCTTTAAAGAGAAAATGAAAAAAATCCCTTAAAGAAGTGGTGGAAAAGACAAAAATTGGAAGAAATCAATAAATCTCTTAAAGAACTCCCCCCCAAAAAAAACCACAGAGGGCCACAAGGGCAACCAGTCCCAAGCAGGGAGCCACATGGCAGGTAAGAGACAGCGTCACATAGGCATGCCAGGCATAGTAAGGTTGGATATTTATTTAGTGGGTTAAGAAAAGGAAGGGAAAAGGGGAGAGGGAGGGAGAAGGGGGACAAGAGAGACAGAGGAGGGGGAGGAAAGAAGAGGAGCCATGGCAGCAGAAAAAGCACGGCTTTTCCATACAACACATGCCCACCACCATATTGACTGAGGTCAGGTGACCTCACTGCCATCTTAAATAACGGCCAGGTCAAGTGACCAAGTCCCACCATTTTACTGAGGTGTCCCCTGCCTGGTTCCCTGGTGCTGGCTCTGTTACCTGTATGTTTTGTGCAGTGGCATGCCTTTGGTAGGGCCCACCAAAGCATCCACTTCACCCAACTCCTGTTCACTCTGTGTGTGTGCATGTGTGCACACACACACACGCACATACATGTAACTTAAATGCATGTATGTTTACTGTTGAGGAGATAAGAGAGAGACAAAGGAAGAAGAGGAGAGGAGCCACGGCAGCAGCTACCTCTTTGGAAGAGAGATGGAAAGGAAGAGCTCACAGGTTGGAAGCAGAAGGAAGATCCGCTTGCCTCAGCGGTCGGGGGAGTGGGCAGGGCAACTTGAAACTGGATATAATTCTAAATGATTCAAATACTTTCCTTCTTTATTTTTTATACACATACACACACACACACACACACACACACACACACACACATATATATGGATATATTGCCATCACATTTGTCTGTGTACCAAATGTGTGCCTGGTGCTCCTAGGAGCCAGAAGAGGATGCCAGATCCCCTGAGACTGGAGTTAAAGACATTTGTGAGCTACTATGTGGGTGGTGAGAATTTAAA
This sequence comes from Chionomys nivalis, assembly GCF_950005125.1. Taxonomy (NCBI): domain Eukaryota; kingdom Metazoa; phylum Chordata; class Mammalia; order Rodentia; family Cricetidae; genus Chionomys; species Chionomys nivalis. The sequence continues at coordinate 70,670,062 of NC_080099.1, forward strand.
CCAGGTCCTCTGGAAGAGTAGCCAGTGCTATTAACCACTGAGCCATCTCTCTAGCTTATTTCAAATTCTTGTAATGTTAATATGTTATTTCAATAATTTATTTTTTGGTAATTTCCATTCTGTTCCTTCCTAAAGTTATTTTATTTAAACAAAAGAAATCTTTTTTGTTAGTTGGAATTTTTATTTTAATTTAAAAGATAGAAAAATATATTTAAATTGGCTTAACTGAAAGGGCATATCCATTGAATAATCTAACTAAAACAATTCCTTGGAAATTCTGGTGAATGTGTGTTGATTTAAGAGTGCAGGCAACATCACTAGGACCCAGATCCTTGGGTCCTCCTCCTTTCTTTCCTTTGCTTCCTTTGCAGATGCTCGTGGCCTCAAGTTCCTGACTTCACCCATCCTTACCAGTAGAAGCTTTCTAAGATATGTGTTGACCTGTATCAAATACAATAATAGCAGAAGCAGGGAAGTCTTCAGAAAGTTCTAGCAGTGTCTAATTGAAGCAGTCAGTCTTAGGGCTGGGAATATAACTCAGTTGGGAAATTGCTAGACTGGTGTCTTAGCTTCTCTTTCTGTTGCTGTGATGAAACACTCTGACAGAAGAGACTTAAAGGAGGAAAGTTTACTGTGATTCACAGCTCAACGGTGCAGGTCATGAGAGCAAAGGAGTCAGGGCAGCAGGAACATGAAGCAGCTAGGCATATATTTACAATCAAGAACCAGTGAGCAAATGAAAGCCTATGCTATTCAGTTCCCTGCACTACATAGTTCACTACTCAGCCAAAAGAATTGGGGCTACTCATTATCAGCACATCTTCATCTCAATTACTGTAACCAAGATTTAGTCTCCACAGGCATCCCCCAGATGACTCTAGAAGTCAACAATACTACTCTTACACCTCACATACAGAAAGACCTGAGACCCATCCCTAGCACACAAAAACCAGGCACATAGCACACTCCTATAAACCTCAGTGTTGCAGTAAATTTATTTGTATTTTTGTTCTGAGACCACCAATGGAATTAAGCCTTGATTCAGAGGGTGGAGTCCATGGTCAGCTAGCCAGAATGAACTATAGAATTTTCTGGCCAACTCAGAGGAAGATAAAGAGACTCAGAGAAATAAGGAGGGGCTTGGAAAGTTTTCGGGCTTTTCCATCTGAGAAGGAGAAAGAAGGGCAAGGGATCTTTTTCTCCATTGCTCTGTGGATTTATCAGCTTATTACCTTAATATCTGACCACTAAACTTTGTTATAAAACAGTAAAAGAATCTGCACTATCTGGCATCCAGTGAATTGGCTTAGGTCCTGCCAAAGTGGCACAGTGTTGCCACCAGCTTTCCCCCATCACTCCAGCCCCTGCTCTGGCCATGCTCTCTGCGCAGGTGCAGTGACAGCCAGTTATGGTTTTCTTACACTCCTTGGCAGCTGTCCTCTACTGCTCTCGGTAAGTGTCTTGACCCCCTCCTACTCTGTATCGCAGCCATAGGCTTTTCCTACCCATTTCCCTACATCCACTCTTTATGCAGTCCATGCCCCCTCCAAGCATGGCATGTGAGCACCTACAATGGCCCCCACCCAGGCATGCAGTTAGCTCGGCTTGAGCACCTTGCCGTGCCCATCCTCCTCACCTATACAACCAAATATCATCTCTGGTCACTCTGCCATAGTCTCCCTCCCTGCTTAAACAGCTGCACATCATTACTACAGCTGACTTACACCCCACACATGCAGCTCCACCTATGCTATCATCAGTAGAGCTGGTGAGACACCTGGGAATTCTTAATGGAGAAATTAGGTTTTTAAAAAAGTCTTTTCCATGTTAAGAATGAGGAACAATATTACAATATGGGGGTTAGAGAGATGTCTCAGAGTTAAGAGTACTGGCTGGTCTTCCACAGGACCCAGGTTCAATTCTCACCACCCACATGGCAGCTCACAACTGTAACTTCAGTTACAGGGGATCCAACAGCCTCACACAAACATACATGTAGCCAAGACACCAACGTATATAAATAGCAAAGAATATTATAGTACAGGAAGTTAGGTCTCTTTACGGTTCTACAATGGGTGCTTTGAAAATGGAAAAATTAAATGAAGGGATAACTAACTTGGCTGGGATTGACATATCAATCATTATCAGCTTGGTAATTCATATTTTATCCTTAAAAAAGTAGCTTGATAACTGTACTAAATATGAAAATTTGATAAGATACAAGCTTCAGAAAGACTTACTACTGATAAGATACAAGCATTAGGATGGCTTACTACTGATAAGATACAAGCCTTAGAAAGACTTACTAATAAAAACAAGTTCTCAGACATAGAGGAATTTAGACAAGAATTTACTATACCACTGCGTGATGAAATTGAAGAGAGGTGGCCCTGGGTATTAGACAAACAACCTTAGTTTATCCAGTTCCTATACAAGAACAATCACCAGATGATAGACAACATCAAATGTTATGCACGATGTTACATGGAATGCTATAGAAATATAAGATTTGATGAGATTTAAGAAAGGGGTCATTTCATATGGTATACATTCACCCTATGTGAAGGAGTTGTTAAATTTATGGGCAAATCAGAACAGAATTATCGCTCAAGACTGGAAAGGTATAGAGATATTGAAAGCTGATCTTCAGTTACAATGGAGAACAGGATGAAACAAGGAAACTAGATTAGGGTCATGGAACAATTAAATAGAACTAGAGGTATGGAAATTTCCCAAGATCAGCATCTCAGTAAAGGCTAATATGCTGGGTTGCAAAGGCAGTTTGAATTTGATGATCACACCTTGGCCCAATGTCATCTAACAGCTTTGAATGCTTGGGACAAGGCTGAAAAATCAGGAAACAGATTTGAGTCATTTATCAAAATTATGCAAGGCCCAAAAGAAGCCTTCATTGACTTCAGCTGTAAATAGCACAGTATTTGATACAGGATTCAGATAAATATTAATTGAATCTTTAGCTTTTTAAAATGCTAATTCAAAATGCAAAAGGGTGATTAAACCTTTAAAGGAAAGATCAGAACCAATAGTTGAATGAATTAAAAATACGGTGGATATTGGACCACACACATATAATGCTGCTTTGACAAGAGATGTAATTTCTAAAAATTTCAAAAAAAAATCCTAAAGGTCAGATGTTTTAATTGTGATAAACCGGGTCATCTGAAAATGGATTGTAGGCAAGGCATTTTTAGGAGCAATGCTTTTTCTAGAGATTATCCAAACACAAGCCCCTAGCCTTCTGGACTATGCAGAAGATATGGCAAAGGCCAGCTTTAGAGTAATGAATATAGATCAAAAAGGGTCAGGCAAGGTAACCCTTTGCCATCAGGAAATGCCTTGGACCCAATATCAAATTTGGTTCAATCATACCCTGTAAAAAAAAAAAGCGTATTGTTCTGGATGACAGAAAATCTTCAATAAACAACACAAAATTTTCAGGAGAGATCATAAAACAATTATTTTGGCAAACTTCTGTAAATGATCAAAGACTAAAGTTAAACATACCAAAAAATGGCATTGTAATTGGAGGATGGCTAGACATAGGCACAAATATAACAATAATTTTACCAAGATCTTACCATCCAGATAGGCCTCTTCAAGAAGTAAATATTCAGCTTCTAGGAATCGGAACTCAAGTAAAACAAAGTTCGACAAGGGTTGACTGTAGAGGGTCAGAAGGAAAAGTAGAGAAATTACAGTCATTGTGTGGCTACCATAGTAATAAATTTATAGGGACATGATTTGTTACAGTAATAGAAAACGCAGATTAACATTCCTCCAATCTCAGAAACAAACCATTAAATAAAGAATGCTCCTGAGAGAAATATTAAAAGGAATTATCAAGAATAGTCACCAATTATCCAGGTTTTACATAAGCAGGGCACAACAGCTGGTGATCTTTCAAAGGTACTAACAGACCTACCTTTGAAATGGTTAAATAAAAAACCTGTCTGGGTGGAACAATGGCCTTTGACATCAGAAAAATTACAAGATGGTACTGGAACAGCTAAATGCTCAACATATTGAAGAATTGATCAGTCTCTGGAATTCTCCAATTTGTCATTAAAAAGAAATCTGGAAAATAAAATCATGGTAACAGATCTAAGCTATTAACAAGGTGATTCAGCCAATGGGCTCTTTACAACCCAGAATTCCCTTGCCTTCTTTATTACCCCAAGGAAGGTCTATTATAATGAAAGTGTATGATATTTATGCCCTGGAAATACTGAAGCATGCATGAGCAGCACGTATATGGTGATTCTGTTGAACTTACCCATATTGGGTTTTATAGTCTAAGTTGATGAGGACCACTGACAAGGTCTCTTCCTCAAGAGGGCACCAGATCTCATTACAGATGGATGTGAGCCTAAACTTCCTGCCTGGCTACCGGCCAATCAGCATTTGATTAAACCAATACAAGTGACAAATGTTTACAGGGTACAAGAGATTTATCCCACAGTATTCCTCCTAGTTTCTTCTAGTTTTCTTTTTTTTTTCCTAGTCTGAAAACTTTCTTTCAGGAGCCTTGAAGCAATGAAAAAGAAACACACAAGCATTATCTCTCATTGATCAAAAACACATTCTTAGGGTAAATGATAAGGAGTTGAGCCATTGCCATGGAAACACAAGGTTCCAAGGCTACAAAAGTAAGACCATGACCAGAGAGGGAGCACTGTGTTCAGTGACAAACTTTGAGACATACGTCTATTGTCATCACACTGGCATATTGGCTGAGGCTGCTTGTTCATTCCTGGATTCCCAGACCCCCGAAATAACCACACAGAAAACTGTATTATTTGAATCACTGCTTGACCAATCACTTAAGTATATTACTAGCTAGCTCTTACATCTAGAATTAACCCATTTCCATTATTATTTTATATTTTACTACAAGGTTCATGGCCTACTGACAAGGTTCCAGCTGGCAGCTCGTTTCTTTCCCCTCTGGTGGCTACATGACATCTCTCTGACTCCACCTTCTTTCTCCCAGCATTCAATTTAGTTTTCCCCGCCTAGCTCTGTTCTGTTCTGCACAGGCTCAAAACAGCCTTTTTATTAGCAGCACATATACAGAAGGACCTCCCAGTCCATTTCCCCATTTCTGTTTAAATAAAAAGGAAGGTTTTAACTTTAACATAGTAAAATTACATATAATAAAACAGGTATCAAGCAAGAACTACAGTTACAATATTTATATCTATTTTATCATAACTAAGAAAAACTGTAATTATAAATATCTATTCTTCAACTCCATCAAATACTCCAGAAGGATATAATATTACCTAAGTAAACAGAAAGTGCATTGTAATCAACTTCCAAAACTCTAGAATTGACAGAGACATCTTGCTGCCTGGACAGCCACCCAAAGTTCTTCTGTGACATTTGAGCATCTATCTTCAGCCTACAGGCCCAAAGTATCTAGCAGACATTTCCATGAAGCAAGAAATTTCAAAGACAGTTCTGACTGTATTGGCAGTTCATCAGTCGCTTTTTTTTCTGTCTCCTGCAAAATGTCTAGCAGACTCTTTCATGAAGCAGGAACTTCAAAGGATCATCTCACCTTTGGGCAAGTTCAGCAGTCATTTTTCTGTAGGTCCTACATGTCCAATTCATACAGCATACCATCAAACAGTTTAAGCAAGAGGAGTTTCTTGCCCAAATAGCTAACAAACTCCATAAGAAGCTTCTTCAATGCCCATCTTCCTCTTGAAGTAATTGGTGTTGCTAGGGGCAAATATGTCTCATTGTCATGAAAAGTCGTTAGTTCTTAAAACATTTTAAATGCTATATTCTGAAAGTCTCTGAAAGATCTGAAGAATACCTATCTAACTGGAATATATATCTATATATCTAGGAAACCTAACTCACATAACTACAAGCTTGACTATTATAGATGATTATCTATTAACCAATTATTTCTTAATTATACATTATATTTTTAAATGAGCTGCACAAACACAATACCTTAATCAAGATCAGATTATATATATATATTATATATATATATACAAAACTGACCTTAAATTTGTATCCATAAACCAAGATTTATACCAATGCAAATCTCTATTGCATATCCCCCTTTAAATGTAAAGAAACATTTATAAACAATATTTGGAAATATGGTTGTAGTTCTCTCCAAACTGCTTCCTGCTTTTTGTTGAGCAAAGTAATTTTTTTCAGGGGGTGGTTCACAGCGACCTTTCAGGAGGCCTTGGTCTATCAAACCACATTAGTCTGAAAGGATTCCACAGGTTCTCATCCTCTGTGGAAACAAAAGAAGAACCTCTTTTCCAAAGCAACATATCCTTAGAACCAAATTTTGAAGTCAAGAAATCTTTAGCCGGGCGGTGGTGGCGCACGCCTTTAATCCCAGCACTCGGGAGGCAGAGGCAGGCGGATCTCTGTGAGTTCGAGCCCAGCCTGGTCTACAAGAGCTAGTTCCAGGACAGGCTCCAAAGCCACAGAGAAACCCTGTCTCGAAAAACCAAAAAAAAAAAAAAAAAAAAAAAAAAAAAAAAAAAAAAAAAAGAAATCTTTAAAATATTTATGTTGGTTTATCTTAGCAGTCCCTAAAATCAAATGTCTCTCTGCAGTCAAAAAATTCAAAGAACACACAATAATAGACACAATCCAGACTCTGTGTATATTCCATCTATATGTGGCTTATTTGTTTTTACTCTATTACTTCTTAATATCAATTTTATTATCTACTCTTTTAATCTGTGACTGACTGTACTCTGTCTCTTTAAAGACTTGTTTTTTATGAACTGTTTACTTTTTTAATAACTCTCTTTACTCTTTTTCTTCTGTCTCCCAAGCCTACATACATTTATCAATACTGTGATGCATTTAGAGGTCATTTTCATCTGAATCTCTTTATTGCATATCTGTAATCCTTTTCTGACCAGGACTGCTTTTTTTTTATGCTAAGCAGGCCTGGCTAGGGCCAACATAGCCCTGCTTGCTTGCTCTGCCAGTCCAGCATGGTAGAGGCATGTTCAATGTCTCTGCAAGCCATGCATACTGCCCCAGTTCCAAGTATGCAGCGGGTCTATGTTGAGCCATTAAGCAGTTTGTAACATGCTGCTCACAGACCCCATTTAAATGTACCACAGCCAGACCTCCTAAAAGTCAGAGCCAGTTGTGCTGGTGAACCAGGAAACTGCCATTTTAAAACCACGTGGTTCTTTTTTTCTGCTACTGCTGAACCAGGAAGACCTCTCTTAAAGGAGCTGTGGCACACTGCCCAGAAACAGAGCATGAAGCTGTGTTAAACTTTGGGGTTTTTTTGGGGACTAGAATTCCTTTCCAAGCTTTCTCATGTTTTACATGGATTTAGATAGCACATGTTGAAGTCAATCTGTTGTAGGGGGCACTTGTTTGTTTTTTGCCGCTCAGCCCCAAAATAATCACACAGAAACTATTTTACTATTAATGTCAACTGTTGTAGGATTGGCATTCTCTTCTTAGGGTGCTTTGTGTTGCAACCTTGGACATCTGCACCTCTGACCTAGTACACAGCTGTAGGGTTTTAAACTTATGATCTATTTACAAAAAGCCTTTAGCCTAGCTTGAACTTTCTCTGAGGTAAAAGTGAGCTAATTGTGTGCAGTTAGTGATCAAAAGGAACAAAGCAGACTTTTAAGTGTCTACACTCATCATTGATATAGTTATGAAGCATGTCCTAGTATATTTTCTATATATCAAAATTATGTAGCTAAATGAAAAGTCATCTTCCTGACTACCCACCAATATGTGCCCATAATATTGTGATGTAATCATGAGATTACATATACACATCACATGGGATTACACACTACAATTCAGGTATTGGGGAGACACCAAGCTGGCTTTAGCAAATGCGACCAACAGTTTCCAGAGTCAATGGTTCTGCAGGCATTGCCTGGACAGGATTAGCCTCCATCAGAGTCACTTGGTAGCTTGACATTGGAATTGTCAATTCCATATGCTGTGTATTTCCATGGCCTCTGATACTTCATAAACAGAAAGAGGTAAAACAACCCCCACACATAGATTGCCCATGCTCTGTTAACTTAAAATTTTTTAATGTTAATGAGAAAGGAACAACAACTGTGGAGAGACATTGTATAGTAGAAAAAATGAATTAAATCAGTATGTATACTTCAAAGATGTGTTAACCTCAGAATGTAAACCAAGATATGTGTTACATTTGGAAAGAAGTTTGCTTTTGTTCCACGGGGGAAGAAAAACTATGTAAACATCAAGATTGATAAAGATTAGATTCTTATAGAATTAGGAGTGTTGATCAAACAGCATGGCGTTCAATCCATATTAACTCATAAGGCTAGAAAATGTCTTTCATTTGATCAGATATAACCTGCCAAAAAGGGAAACTCCCAATGTTAGGGTTGGGGCAGGGTTTTGTTTTTGTCTTTCTAGGAGAAAAGAAACATCCAACTAAAGAATCTGAAAATCCTTGAACATAAAAGACATCTAAAGAGAAAGGATAAAACATTCACAGAAAATGTTTCAAAAGAGTAAATTTGCTTAATGGTATAGCACATTTCCAACAGAAAAAAATTATGAATCTTCCCAAATGTTTGTTTCTGCTATTCTCAATAGGCATATAAGGCAAATGGTCTTTCTGTAGTCCTAACTCAATAAAAAATTAAAACTAGCTTTGCAGTTGGGGCATGACTCTCTCCTTCTCTAAACCCAAGCACGTTTGTTAAAGTAAAACTCAAAGTCTCTGTCTCATGTCAGAAGAGCCACCTGATATGGGACAAAAGAAAATCAAAATTAAAGGACTATTCTATTGTCAGTAATCTCATAATTCCCTGGTTTTGTTTTATTTTGAGTCTTTATAACTTTTGTTAAGTTATAAATATTATCTCAAAATTTATAAGATTATATATATATATAAACATTCTATCATGATATTAATGGTCACATAGAGTACTAATTCTACAAATAAACTTCATCTTGCTTCCTGTAGGTAATTTCATACCTTCACTGTTGCTTTAATGGAATCCTTTGCGGAGCTCAACCTTACACCCAGTGACTGGATACAGCTTTGCAGGGCTTGTCTTTGGGGTGGGGGGGGAGATTATTTGTTATGGAGAAGTGAAATGCAGGAAAATTGCAAAAATACCGCACTGTGTAACACCACTGCAGGTTTTCCCCAGCATAACCTTGACGTGTTAACCAACGCAGGACAGTATGCTGGCTTAGCAGCACAGATTGCTTATGACTCTGCTGTTTATGCTCAGATAGCTGCCGTGGTCATCAAAGCTTGGAAAGTTTTACCTAATAAAGGAGCAAGGGAACAGCTTTCTAAGGTCCTTCAACATCCCTCAGAACCTTATCCTGAGTTTATTGACCACCTGCTACAGCTGGGAAGATGCATTTTGGGGATATGGACTCAGCTATGCCTGTCATAAAGCAATTGGCCTATGAAAATGCTAACAAATACTGTCAAGAGGCTATACGCCCCCAAAGAACAGGAGTTTAAATGACTATGTCCGGTTATGCAGGGACATTGATGGCACTCACGTGATGGGACAGGTAATTGTTTCTGCCCTTAGGGGGAGTCAAGGTGAAGCTAGGTCAAGGATTGTTTTCAATGCAGACTATCAGGACACACCAAAAGAAACAGCCCTGCAGGTAAAGCAAACATTAATCAGTCCAGGGGAAATCCAGGTGTTTGCCCAAAATGTCAAAAGGGGGCTCATTGGGCTAATGACTGTCACTCTAAAACTGACATTCAAGAAATCTCATCCCCATGTCAGAAAATGGAAGAAGGAGGGGCCTGCCCCAGGCCCCCCAAATACAAGTTACAGGGCCATGAGCAGACCAGCAGTTCCCATCAGATTCATTCCTCAAAGAAACGCCTCACTGTCAACGACCTTGTCCGAGGAGCACAGGAAGTGCAGGGCTGTACCTCTGTACCTCTGCCCAGGCAGTATTGACCCCACAAATGGGAGTTCAGGTACTGAGGACTGGAGTATATGGACCTATTCCAGAGGGTTCAGTAGGTATAATCTTGAGTAGAAGTAGTTTAGCACTTAAAGGAACTAAAATTTTACCAGGAATTATAGACTGTGATTATACTGGAGAAATTAAAATCATGATTGAAGCTGGGCAGGAGTCCTTGCCATCCCCCAAGGAGCGAGAACAGCTCAACTGGTGCTTTACCCGTGTTTCGCTCTACTAATCCATTCTGTAAACAAGAACGAGGGGACAAGGGGTTTGGCTCCACAGGATTCCCTGGCGCTTTTGGGGTTTCTAGTTTAGAGAACAGCCCCACACTTACCTTAACAATTAACGGGAAAAGTTCTAAGGTCTTACAGATACAGGGGCTAATAGTTCTGTAATTGCTGTGTGTGGCCCGCATTACAGGGGGTAGGGACGGCCAGTTCTCCAGAGTGCAGTACCCAATATTTAGATTGGAAGGATAAAGAAGGCCATAAGGGGATTTAAAGCCATTTTTCCTGGAACACCTTCCTCTCAATTTGTGGGGAAGAGATGTTTTGAAAGCTATGGGAGCAGTTCTGACCATTGAACTTGTGCAGTGCATGTTAACAAACCAGGGCTTTGTCCCTGGTCAGGGGTTGGGAAAAGATCTGCAGGGAGACATGCAAATTTTAGCAGACTATAAAATAATACAACAGTTACCTGGACAGCATGCAGGGTTAGGAAATTTTTTCTTAGGAGCCATTGCAGAGCAGCCAGAAAGCATTCCTAAACCTGTATGAATAGAGCAATGGCCCCTAAGTAAGGAAACTTACAGGCTGCTAATACCCTGGCCCAGGAACAGCTAGAGGCAGGACGCATAGTGCCATCCACTTCTCCCTGGAATACTCCTATCTTTGTTATTAAGACAATGTCTGGTAAGTGGAGGCTGCTGTGAGATCTTAGAGCAGTAAATGATTGTATGGAAATAATGGGGGCTACTCAACCTGGCTGCCTCAGCCTGCGGGAATTCCTGCAGAATACCATCTTTTAGTTATTGACCTGAAGGATTGGTTTTTACCATTCCTTTGCAGCCAAAAGATTCTAGATGATTTTTAAAAATTGCTTGGAGACCTCAATTTGGTCCGACCCAGTCTGGGAATTCCTATGGGAGTCTTTTTTTTTTTTTTTTTTTTGGTTTTTCGAGACAGGGTTTCTCTGTAATTTTTTTTGGTTCCTGTCCTGGAACTAGCTCTTGTAGACCAGGCTGGCTTCAAACTCACAGAGATCCACCTGCCTCTGCCTCCCGAGTGCTGGGATTAAAGACGTGCGCCACCATCGAACTGGCGGCCGGCAGCCAAGGGGGGGGGGGGGGGTCCTAAAACCAAACGTTGGGTGCCAGGTGAAGGCTCAATCATAAACAATCCCACACCAGTTTGGAATTGTGATTAATAGGGTGGTATTTATTTAAAGGGGAATAAACTTACAGATCACCGTCCCAGACAACAGCCCTCTGCGCACGCAATTAGGAAGAAGTCTAGTAGCCGGAACCGGAGCAGGAAGTAAAGAGAGAGAGGAGGGAAGTAGCCGCTTTTTTTAAAGGGAAAGATACCACGCCCCAATGGGCTGGTATCTCGGCGGCTATTGGCTGGAGGTGCGGAAGGACCTCCCGCAACAGTGCAGGTGCACAGAGGTCAAGATCTCTCACTGAAATGGAAAGCCTACCAAAGATGACTGACCCATAAGCCCCAGGGATCCATTAGTCTCTGCCTACACATCCTATAATTAAAAACATGCCTGTCCATATTTTCACATGGATTTTAGGGATCAAATATAGGTTTTTCTGCTTGCTCCAGCAACTCACTGACTGGGCTGTTTTCCAGCCCTGGCTGGAGATTCTTGTGTGGTTTTGCAGAGATATCTGGGACCAGAGTCATGGACAGGTCAAGTTGAGTGAAACATCCATGAAGGTTTCTTTACTCAGATGACTGGCACCTCAGCTGGGTTATCTGGGGGCTGGCTGGGTATTTCCCTCAAAATTAGAAGCCTGAACATGGGGTCAGTCTGAGCTTTCTAATTGAGCAGAAGGTCTGAGAAGGACTTCCTACATGGCAGCTTTCTTTCCATCAGCTTGTGTTTCAAAGGCCAAGTAAGCAGCTGCAAGGCTTCCTAATGAAATCATAATCTTCAGGGGAGACCACCCCAGTGTGAGTCAGCCCTGGAGTGCAATCACTGCAAGTCGAAGAGACTCCTTGACAAGAACAAAGCTGTGGAGACAAGTCAATGTGGCCTGTTGGAAGACACTGAACAAGAATGAGTCTCTGAGAAACCATTAAATGGGGTGGTTTGCAGATCTGTCTAGCCATATGAGTGCCCATTCATCTCTTCCCCATCCTGAGCCAGGAATTCATTCACCTCAAAAAACAGTCAGCATTATGTACCTGCCACCAGAAAGGTCTTTAAAATAAATTCCCAAATCAACAATCCAAATCCCCAATTCCCTCTCCCTCTCCAGTCTGTCTGTATGGCCCAGGAAAAGGAGGAAGCATCTAGAATGTTAACACTGTATTTAGGCCAGGTTAGACATTGCTTGTCAAACCCTGAGAGTAGCTTACATCCCCAGCTTTAGACACCTGACCACAGTCAATTCTAGGGCAAGAGGAAATTGCCTTGGGCAAGGCCAGAAGCAATCAAGCCTGTGTCAGCACTGTCGGCTTTGTGTATTTCTCCAGGGTTGGAGGAACAGTGTTGGAGACTGTGGACTCTCAGATCCTGAATTTTCTATGACCCCTTGCCTACCAGTAAACAGCTTGTTTTCCTGTGCTTGCATCTGTTCTGAGCATGAGACCCTCATGAGTTCCTGATTGCAGGGGAGTGGTTTCTGGTGGACTTGCAGCTAAAAAATCCTGAGAGCTAGGGTGTGGTCATTAGCCAAAGAGAGCCCTATCAAAGCTGCCCCAGAACACAATAAAAGTAGCATTCTTGGGGCGGTCTTATTTCAAGGACTACGTGTGTGTGTGTGTGTGTGTGTGTGTGTGTGTGTGTGTGTGTGTGTGGTAGACAGGTGGTACTGTACTTCACAGCTCACTGATAAAGCACACACACACTGTGAACAAGCACACATATTCAGTCCTCAGGAGCCCAAACCAAAGCAAAACCTCTCCAAATCCCATCCTCTAAGACATAGGACTTAAGGTATTTCCTATGATTATAAGCAAAGTGACATGGAGCCAGTACCCTAACAAATTTGTCTCAATTCTCCTTTTTATAATATATTCAATACAATGTGCTCATAAATTGCATCAACACACCCTCATCTTAACAGATCCTATTGGTTTCCAGATAGCAAACAGATACAATAGCCCAAAATTTGTAAGGTTAACATCAGGATTTTTTTTTTTTATTGAAAAAAAATTTTCCGCCTCCTCCCCGCCTCCCATTTCCCTCCCCCTCCTCCCGCCCCTCTCCCCCTCCCCCCACTCCTCTTCTCCTCCCTCTCCAGTCCCAGGAGCAGTCAGCGTTCCCTGCCCTGTGGAAAGTCCAAGGTCCTCCCCCCTCCATCCAGGTCTAGGAAGTTGAACATCCAAACTGTCTAGGCTCCCACAAAGCCAGAACCTGAAGTAGGATCAAAACCCCGTGCCATTGTCCTTGGCCTCTCGTCAGCTCTCATTGTCTGTCATGTTCAGAGAGTCCGGTTTTATCCCATGCTTTTTCAGTCACAGTCCAGCTGGCCTTGGTGAGCTCCCAATAGATCGGCCCCACTGTCTCAGTGGGTGGGTGCACCCCTCGTGGTCCTGACTTCGTTGTACATGTTCTCCCTCCTTCTGCTCCTCATTAGGACCTTGGGAGCTCAGTCCGGTGCTCCAGTGTGGGTCTCTGTATCTATAACATCAGGATTTTCATAATTTTTTAAAAAATGCTGCAAGATCCCCGGCACCAGTAGGCAGCAGAAGTGCTATAGGTCCCAAATGGTGGTAGCAGGCCATGTGGCGGCAGACAATGGGCCCTGGGAGCAGCTAGTCCCAGGTAGAGACAGCTGCTGGTCCCTGAGCAGTGGCTGGTCCCAGGCAGGAAGACACATGGCGGGCGGGCAGGAGACAGAGACATGGATGCAGAGTGAGGTTGAATATTTATTCAGGGGGTTATGGAGGGGGAAGGGGGAAGGTGGGGCAGAGAGAGAGACAGAGACAGAGAGAGAGAGAGAGAGAGAGAGAGAGAGAGAGAGAAAGAGAGAGGAAGAAGGAGGAGGAGGAGGAGGAGGAGGAGGAGGAGGAGGAGGAGGAGGAGGAGGAGGAGGAGGAGGAGAAAGAGAAAGAGACAGAGAAGGGGGCAAGGGGAGAAGTGGGGAGAGAGGCAGAAGCAAAGCTGCCTCTCCAAGAGGAAGATAAAAAAGAGAGCAAGCTCAGGCTGGAAGCTGAAGATCAGCCTGCCTCAGCGGATGGGGGAGGGAGTGGGCGTGACTTGTCTCTTAAAGGGACCAGGGACCAAAACCATAACAAGGATACCTTCTGTGGTTTAGCTTTTAACCTTGAAACAATGTTAACTAAGAAAGTTCTCTTTGCCCTTTGTTGTTGTTCACATGTGATACAAAGACATGGTACAAAATTTTAAAGGTATTTAATGCCATCAATTCTGCTTTTCAGATGTAGCCACCTATTTTCAGTCTCTGTAATCATCTGCTCCTTTCCCTTTGTATTTTTCTGAAATGTATTTTTTTAGGTAGATTTTCTATATTTTAGTAGACTTCAATAAAATATGGTATATTGTGATGATATTTTGTGATCTAACAAAGCTTGCCTGAAGATCAGAGTGTGGAGCTAAGCCACTAGTTAACCATAGAGGCCAGGCAGTGGTGGCACACACCTTTAATCCTATAGAGGGATCTCTGAGTTCAAGGCTGCTCTGGGCTACACAAAATTGGCCCAGTCTCAAAAAGAAACAAGCCAGGTGGTGATGGCTCACACCTTTAATCCCAGTACTTGGGAGTCACACACCTTTAGTCCTAACACCAGGAAAGCAGAGACTGGAGGGATATGGCTTGGCAGAGAGGGGAACAAAAGGTGGAAGGAGACAGGAGTTCATTGAATTCAGTCTGAGCATTTGTTGAGACAGAGCATTTAGAGAGATAAGAACTCTTGTAGCTGGCTGCTCTGCTTCTCTGATCTTTCAGCTTTCACTCCCCTCATATCAAACTCTGAATTTCTATTTACTAAGACCAATTACAAATTGTATAACATATACTACACAAAATATGTAGTGATGTGTTTCTATTTAAATCTTGCCTCTCATTAAATCTTAGGATGTTCTGATCTTGAACCAGCATTCAGGAGGCAGAGGCAGGAGGACTGTTGCAAGATCTGGATCACCCAAGTCTACCAAGTAAGTTTCAGGTCTTCCAGGGCTACTTAACAAAAAAAAAAAAAAAAAAGAAAAAGAAAGAAAGAAAGAAAAAACCCTGCCAAATTAAATAAATAAAAAGTTTTTTTAGCCTTCCAATTAGTAATAGACCTTTTTGTGTGGTTTATGCCCTTACAGTGAGTTTAAGTTGTTTTTTTTTTTTTTTTTTTTTTTATTCTTTTTTAATTAAAATTTCCACCTGCTCCCCGTTTCCCATTTCCCTCCCCTCCTCCCAAATATTGCCCCCTCCCCCCACTCCCCTCCCCCTATCCCCACTCCTCTTCTCCTCCCCCCACACCATTCCCCCTCCCTCTCGATACTGAAGAGCAGTCCAAATTCTCTGCCCTGCGGGAAGACGAAGGTCTTCTATCTACGTCCAGGAAGGTGAGCTTCTAAACAGGCTAAGCTCCCACAAAGCCAGTTCATGTATTAGGATTGAAACCTAGTGTTTAAAAACAAGTTTTTGCTGTTTGACAAATGGTCATTGTGACATTTGTAAGTAAAGTGACGCCTACTGGTGGAGGGAGAAAAAACAGCTCCGTGGGTAAGGGCACTTGATGCTCTTGAAGAGGACTGCAGTTCACAGGGAGGGAGCTCACAACTGCTCCTAACCCCAGCTCCTGAAGCTTAAATGGTCTCCAGATGCACATGCATACACAAAATAAAAAATAAGTCTGAAAAAGACTTGTAACAAAAACACTTTCTTACTGCAATCCTTATTTTTGAATGTCGACTGAAGAGTTGAACTTATTTAAAGATTTATTTTAAGTACGATATGAGTATTATGTGCTCCCTTTAAAACTCATTTATGTGGGATTTCTGTGTGTCTCCACAACTGCTCCCAAATAATATTCAGTATAACATTAATTATAAATGCTCGGCTGATAGCTCAGGGTGGTTACTAGCTAACTCTCACATTTTAAATTAACCCATATTTTATTCACCTTCAGTCACATGGCTGTAGCTTCTTTCAACACAGCACATTCATCTTGCTTCTCTCTTGTCTCTGGAGATTTCCAAGACCTGGCCCTTATTTCTCCCAGCATCCTGTCTTGCTGTCCTACCTAAACTTCCTGCCTAGCTATCAGCTCATCAGCTCTTTTATTAAACCAATCAGAAGACACCTTGGCAAAGACACATCTTCACAGTGTTCAAAAAGACTATCCCATAACACACATGTCAAAATGTTGTCCCTAAGGTAACAATGCTGAGAAGTAGTGAGGCCCTAAAGAGATAATGAGGTGCTCAAGAGGGCTACCCTTTTTCTGGAAGGACTTCATTAATCCTCACAGTTGGAGTTGGGTTTTGTAAAGCAGACTATTTTAAGGCGACCCCTATTTTTCCCCTCTGCACAACCTGCTGTCTTTGTGATGTCTACCACATCTCAGACCCTTGTCAGATGAGGTCTCCGAGTTGAACTAAGATGCCGAGTCTTTGCTCACACCTTTTCTCTAGTCTCCTTCCAACTACAGACTGGAGCTGAGATTTAGAGCTGAGATATAACTTAGTGGTGGGGCAGTTTCATGAGGCTGTAGGTTCAATCCCTAGCACTGAACACAGGAAAAACAGCAAAAACCAGGTGGTTGTTTTCCTACCTCCATAGGAAAACTGAGATGTAACCCAGACTGAATTTTTTGCTCTACTTAAAGCAGCCAACTTAGGAAGCAGAGGGATGGAGACGACAGTACCTTGTTTCCCAAGGCAGAAGTGCCAATGGCCCAAAGCAGAGCTTGGTAAGTATGGTGCTCAACAACATGGAGGAAGGCTTCAAAAAGGCAGGAGTGCTGCCATCCTGGGACCAGTGTCGCAGCATTGGGAGGGGGGCAGAGTCTGGCACAGCCCATGCTGGTCTCCAACTCACTACGTAGAAGGGGATGACCTGGAACTCCTGGTCCTTTCCTGCTTCTACCCCACAAATGCTGAGATTCCAGCAATGGGCCACCATGCCAAATATATGCAATGCTGTAGATTAAAACCAGGGCCTTGTCTCTGCTGGCACTCTGCCCTAGCACTCTGCCCTGGCAGTAATACCAGCTCTTCACCTTTCTAAGGCATTGTTTCTAAATCCCAAGCCTAGTTGTTTGGCCTATGGAAAGATTTCACCCACTGCCAAATGGTATAGGAGTTCTTTCTGTTTGTGTGTCGCTTCCATTGGTTAATAAAGAAACTGCCTTGGCCTAGTTGATAGGGTGGAACTTAGGTAGGCAGAGAAGACAGAACGGAATGCTGGGAAGAAGGGCAGAGAGACAGAAGCCATCGATCTTTGGCCTGAGATGGACAGATGCTGGCTAGCATCTTGCCGATAAGCCACAGTCACAGTACACAGATTAATAGAAATGGGTTAAGTTAAGATGTAAGAATTAGCCATAAGAAACTAGAGCTAATGGGCCAAGTAATGTTTTAATGAATACAGTTTCTGTGTGGTTATTTTGGGTGTAAGCTAGCCAGGCGGCCAGGACAAACAAAGGACTCTCTCCTTATAACAGCCAAATGCTATTACAATACATTTCTATGTACAATATACTCAAAGTGGCTTTTTCTCTTACTCTAAGAACCCTGTGTTGCCACAACTGGTACAACCCTTCCCTTTAGCATTTTTTCTGCAACTTAAGTGTTTTCTCCTCTGTTACCTCTAATTTTGAAGTCTTTGGTATCTTGATCATCAAAGAAATTAGCTGACAGTGAATAAAATCCAGAACTCTCATTTTCTCACCTATAAGTTGTGAGTCATCGTCCTTGTGTTAAAGAAGACTGTAAATGTTCTAACGAGAAAGAGGCTTAGGCATCAAGCAAGGTACAGTGGGGGAGAGGCACACCAGGAATGCAGGTCAGCGGTAAAGCTCTTTTCTAGCCTGCATGAAGCCCTGGGCTCAATTCCCAGCACCACACACAGAAACAAAACAACACACATTGCTGGGCACAGGGGCACAGGCCTGTAATCTGCAGCACCTGAAAGATTCAGACAAGACTGCCACCAGTTTAGCCCAGTCTGTCATCCTGCACAGCAAGACCTGATGCCACACATGAAACCTCCATGCTGCTGTGGTGGCACACACTTCTACGTTCAGCACTTGGGAGACTGAGGCAGGCGCCAGGCTACAGTGAGCTGCATGTCAATCTTGCTATAGGGCAGGGCCTTGTGGCTCAGTGGTAGAGTGCTTTTGATCCCCAGCAACCCATAAAACTGGACATGGTATCAGTACAATCCCTTAAGCTCAGTCTTTGGGAGATGGAAGCAAGAGCATCAGAAGGTGAAGGTCATTCTCAGCTCCATGGTGACCTGGTGGCCAGCCTGAAATACTTTAAGACAAGACTGTCTAGACCAGTGGCTCTCAACCTTCCTAACGCTGAGACCCTTTAATGCAGCTCATGTTATGGTGATCCCCAACCATAAACTTATTTCATTGATACTTATAACTGTATTTTCTGTTACAAATCATAATGTAAATATCTGATATGCAGGATATCTATTGATATGCCACCCCTATTGATATGCCACCCCTATGAAAGGGTCAGTCAACCCGGGTGTCGCAACCCACAGGTTGAGAAATGCTCCTCTAAAGAAACAAAAGCCAAAGAAGCTGAGAGTGAGGAAATCCCGAGAACCTTGTTCAGTGAAAGGAACTGGATTATTCTCATCACCAACCCCAATAAGCTCAATGACCAAGTCAAAGCCAAATAAACTGCTCACTTCCAACCCATCTTATTTCCCTCAAGTGAGAGATCATTGATGCATAATCCTAACTGATTGAACACTTTATTATTTCAAAATTACAGTGCTCCCAACACAAAGAAGTGATGAATGTCTGCAGGAACAGATATGCTAGTTACTGATCTGATTATTATAGATTAGACATGAATTGCCATCTCACACTCTAATCCATAAAATACAACTACCACGTGCTGATGTAAAAATAAGCAACGGATAGCTGGGGGCTGTAGCTCAGCTGGAGAGTGCCTAACAGGCACAAAGCCCTGAGCGGGATCCCTTGCACTGCATAAACTTGATTTCAGCCCTTACCTTCACTGTTTCCCTGCTTACGTCTAGTCATCCTTGTTTCAAATGGCTTTAACTATCCTGACTTCTGTCACGTTGCCACAAACAAGCCTGAGAGAACCTACTTCAGAAACGCTTTCCTGAGTAATCAGCCCGAATCGCCATATGGATACCTGCGAGTTCACAGCATTCATCAACCACATGATTGAATCCTATTTCCGGTTCCTGACCTTTTGAAGACCCAGTTTTCATCTAATAGCCCTTAGCTGTATAAAAGATTCACCGGGAGACTGAAAGTTGAGCATGAGTGTCTGTATGTTGTAATTGATGGGATGTTTCTTCTTTGGATAGTTTTCCTAGGGACGCAAGCCCCGGTGGAATGGAGGATTCTCTGCCTACACAGCACAAGCTCCCCTTCCGCGTCTACTTTGGAATCCGAAACTAGTGCCCGCTTCTCTCCAAACCGCAGCCTCCCGAGTCTACTTGTTCAAGGTCACGGCGGTAGGTGGCATCGGGGGCCGTTTCTTCGCAAAGCTCACGCGCTCCCTCCCGTCTCTCCCGGGACACCGCAGGTCCGCCGCTGCGGGGCGGTCCAGCGCGCGTCTGGAAGGTTCGCGGGTGGGGCGGGGCGGGACGGGCCCCGCCTCCCGGGCCTCCGTTGGCTGAGGCCGCGCTCCTCCCCGCAGGCGCCGCTCCCCAGCATCGCGGATCCCGGCGCTCAGGCAGGCCGGCCTCCGCTGCAGCTGCGCCGCACTCGCGCCATGCAGAGCCTGGCCATGGACCTGCGGGTGCTGTCCCGGGAGCTGGCGCTCTACCTGGAGCACCAGGTCCGCGTCGGCTTCTTCGGCTCGGGCATGGGCTTGTCGCTGATCCTGGGCTTCAGTGTAGCCTACGCCTGCTACTACCTGAGCAGCATTGCCAAGGTGAGCCGGGGGCGGGGGCGACGGAGCGTGGCTGGCTCCGGGGCCCCGAGGGCGCGCGGAGACACTAGCTGCCTGCTGAGGTCCAGGGTCCTGCCACCAGGTTCTCCCGGCGTCCCCTTCCCCGGACCGGCCAGCACAACTGCGGTACTTCGGGAACGACACTGGCGCTCAGTTCGCGTTTCGTCGTGCCCCCTCCTCCCCCGGGATGCGATTGAATGCATCTTGGGACTGTTGTGATTGTGGCTTCTGTGCGTCAGTCTCCGGGGAGACTGAATCAGAGTGCTCGCGCGCGGCCTGCGGGTGGGAGCATTATAAATCCGCTGGTTGCTGGTTCACGGCCGCGGTAAACTTTCTTCTGGACCCCTCACTGATGTTGCTTCTTCCCGCAGAAACCCCAGTTAGTGACTGGAGGGGAGAGTTTCAGCCGCTTCCTCCAGGACCACTGTCCGGTGGTGACAGAAACCTATTACCCGACGGTATGGTGCTGGGAGAGCCGAGGACAGACACTGCTGAGACCCTTCATCACTGCCAAGCCCCTGGTGCAGTACAGGAAGTAAGTGAATGTGTTTTTGACCTATTACCTTCCAAATCACAGATTTTAATTCCCGCTTCCACTTCTAAGTTAATACAGATGTGGTTAACAAAATAAAATGAAAGTAAAGAAAATTGGAAAAATGCGCGCCCACCCACCCACCTCCAGCTGCAGAAAAATACGCTTATGTTGCTCCCGCCTTTTTTCCTAATGGGCAGAATGGAAGTCCTAGCTAATTTCTGGGATGTGAGAAGCACATTGGTTTGGGGGGAGTACTGTTTTCCAATTTGTCCTTGAGGCTCTACAATCGCTTCAGGTTCTGTGTCTCCCCACGAAAGAACTCATAGTAACAAACGCAGGGTTTCTGAAGATAATGTTCTGATGTTGCAGGTGTGGTTGGAGACATATCTAACCAGAGATTTAAATGGTGTCTATTACTAATTTCCCTGAGTCATATGGTCTTTCTGGAGTTCCTTTTCTCCCTGCCAGCTCTACTATTGGGCCCACAATGCTGTGGGAAGTCATTCAAAAAGTAAATTTTGTAGTAATCAGTGAGGGCCTGCATAGTTGAGTCAGAGTTGTAGATAGAACAGAGTTGGCTTACCCAGAATGACCTGTTGGTCTCTGTATTACCTCAATTAATAGGGGTTAAATGCTATGCATTTGAGAGTAATAAAGAAATGATTAATACAATATATGAAGGGCTATGTGTGTGTGTGTGTGATACCAAGGATAAATTCAAAGCCTTGTGCATACTAGGCAGGGACTTTCCACACTCCCTCCCAAATATTTGAAGTTCTTTGACGTTTATTCTTTTTTAAGTTCATTTTAAAAATAATTTATTGGTTTTTTGAACAATTTTGTGCATATATATATATAATGTATTTTGACCACGTTTATACATATACACCCCAATTACCCTGATTTATTCCTTTCTGAAGTTCATTTTTTACCTATTACTTTTTATTGGAACTGCTGGAAATATGGTATTAATTTTGGTAATAGTTTTGTAATGAAAGAAAGTGACTCATAGATACGTATATGTGGATGTGCTAAGTTATTTTGAGATGACCAGATAATGTCATATTTATAGAATGAAAACACCAAGATGCAACTTAAGCACTCCTCAGTAACGCCTTTGAATGGTCATTTTCAGTGAACTCATCAAGACAGCGGATGGAGGCCAGATCTCCCTGGACTGGTCTGATAACAATAGTAGCTCATGTTACACGGACGCCAACACCAGACCCACCATCCTGCTGCTGCCTGGCCTCACTGGGACAAGCAAGGAGTCCTACATCCTGCACATGATCCAACTCAGTGAAGAATTAGGGTACAGGTACCTATGAAAGATTATTTCCCATTTTTCACTTAATTCTTACTGACATAAATATTTCAGAGTGAGCATGGTGGCATAAGCCTTTAATCCCAGCACTAGGAAACAGAGGCAGGGAGATCTCTGTGAGTGCAAGACCAGCTTAATCTTTGTAGAAAGTTCCAGGCCATTAAGGTACATAGAAAAAAACATACCTGTGCCCCTCCCCAAAATTTTCTCCCAGGTGATGTTGCACACCTTTATTCCCAGCACTCGGGAGGCAGAGGCAGGTGGATCTCTGAGTTTGAGGCCAGCCTGGTCTACAGAGCAAGTTCCAGGACAGTCAAAGCTTCAGAGAAACCCTGCCTTAAAAAACATACAAACAAAAAAATAAGATTTTTTCCCCTTAGATGTATGTTTCAAATATACATACACTCACACTCCTTCATGCATAAATTAAGCAATCTCCTAAATTATTACTTCACTCTGATTTCTTTTTTGTCTCCATTTCCCATCTGATCACCTACAGGAAATGACTCTTAGTCACACAACAACTTAGGGTAAATGACAAATGATATTAGAACTACTTGGGCATTGATAGTGTCATTCCCCTCCCGCATTTACCTACCCCTCAAGAGTGTTCTGCAGAGTAGCCGTTCCAAGCTCCTGAGACAGTGTACCGAGTGGGCTCTTGGTCACACTTTGAATTTGGGCCTTACCTTTGTTGATCTTATTTGCCTGGCTCTGATCCCAGTGTGAAAAATGAGCATTAGCTTGTAGTCACCCATCACCTTCCACAGACCATCGGTTCCTTTTGTTGTCCACCTGAATTTGCAGGTGCACATGGCTGATTGCCAGATGATACCACAGCATGTTTAAACAACCATTATTCAACTTGACCACCAGGTATAATTCAGTTTTTCCAAGTGAGTTGGCAGCCTTCCGTTTCAGACTCAGCTCTGGAGGCTTACAGCAAGGCTGCTCTGAACGGTACTGCTTTTTTGTGTGCTGGTCTTCTTTAACTGATGGTGTGATAGATACACTCTGTGACTTGGGTTTAGAGTCGACTCCTTTTTCTAAACTGAAAATGCTCATTTCTATGACACTTCAGTAGAAAGAGGGAAATATCATAACAGAAAATTCTGTTTTAACAAGTTAACTCTGATCTTTTACAGACAAAGCCTATTATGTCCAGAAAATAACATTCTCTCAAAAGCTCAAAGTATTCTTGACTTAGGATTTGCTAAGAAGTAGCAGGAACCCATGGTTATTCCATTTTAAACAACATCCACTTAGATTGAAGCTTGTTTCTAATTTATATCTAAAGCTTGGTCATGCGAAAAAGGTAGGGGTCTAGAAAGCCACCCCCCAGTTCAAGTTTTGA
Organism: Chionomys nivalis; assembly: GCF_950005125.1. Lineage (NCBI taxonomy): Eukaryota > Metazoa > Chordata > Mammalia > Rodentia > Cricetidae > Chionomys > Chionomys nivalis. Next base: position 70,693,564 of record NC_080099.1, read on the forward strand.
GACAGGATCTCATGTAGGCCAGGCTAATCTCAACATCACTATGTAGCCAAAATGTAGGGAAGGCTTGTGTTGAGGATTATGAGGAGACACAAAGAATCTGAACTTGTACTTTCCTGGAGACCTTGTAAGGAGAAAGCTGTGCCAGTTCATTGTCAGCAGCTTCAAGAACTGGTCAAGGGTGGCCTTGAACTGCTGGTTCTCCTGCTTAAACCTCACAGGGTTGTGATCACACATTTATCAGTACTCTGGGTTCATGAAATTATGGAGACTTAACGCAGGGTCTTATGCACACTAGATTTTAGTGTATTTCAGCCTGAGTGTGATGTGTTCTGAGCTGGATCAGGCTGGCCTTGGCAGGAAGGAAGAGGAAAGAACAAGCTATTGTAAGTAAACTCTTTGGTGACCTTGGGACTTAGTCCCATTTACTTTTAGCTGCCAAGAGTCTCTGGTCTGGTCGAGGAAATGGTTCAGTCATATAGTGCCTGCTCAGTAACCATGAGAACCTGAATCTGGATCCTCAGAATTCACATAGAACACTGAGCACAGGACCTGGAGATATGGGTCAGCAGTTAAGAGCACACATTGCTCTTGCAAAGGATCAGATTGAGTTCCTAGCACCCACGTGGTATCTCACCACTACCTAGTTCCAGATTCTCTTCTGACTTCATGGACACCAGGCATGCAACGTGATATATGCAAACAAACACTCATACACATAAAATAAATATTTTTTCTAAAGAAAGCTGGATAGATATGTGCCTGTATCCCCAACACTGGTGATAATGGAGGAGGTCAAGTCCTGAAACTCACAGGCCACCAGTCTACCCAGATGAATGAGCTTCAGGTCTACTTAGAGACCCTTTTTTGAAAAACTGAAGCAGATAGTAATTGAGGAAAGACCCTCTGCATCAACCTCTTTCTTCTATATACATGTACCCACACGTATGCACCCATAAACACACAAACACAAAGAAATTCTGAGTTTTACAAATAGAGCCTTGAAGCCGGGCGGTGGTGGCGCACACCTTTAATCCCAGCACTCAGGAGGCAGAGGCAGGCAGATCTCTGTGAGTTCGAGGCCAGCCTGGTCTACAAGAGCTAGTTCCAGGACAGGAACCAAAAAGCTACGGAGAAACCCTGTCTCGAAAATCAAAAAAAAAAAAAAAAAAAAAAAAAACAAATAGAGCCTTGAGAGAAACAATTTCAAGTCTCTGACCTAAGTGGGAGAGGCTGTATCAGTTCACTCTTGCCACTGAACAAACCCTCCAAAGGTCAGCTGTTTAAAACAATAGTTCTGCTTAGTCCCAGGGGCTGACAGTTGGGCTAAGGTCGCTAAGTGCAGTCTTAGTCAGGGTTATTTGTGCATATGTGATTAACTGTCAAGACAGCCACATGCTGGGGGACTCTGGGACCACTCAGCTCTGCTGTCATCATGCGTCATCGACGCTCAGGCTCACACTGGGCTGCTCTTTCGGTGGAATAGGGTTTACTGAAAGTAAAAATCAAAGCTGTCAGGGCCTCTGAGGCCCAAACTGAGAACTCCTCCAGTGTTACTTCTGTGGTCTACTGCAGGGCAGATGAGATGGTCATCCCAGGTCCTGAGCAGGAATTGCAGACTCCTACAGAAAGGATGGGGAGTTTCAAGACCACTGACGTAAAACGTAAATCCGAAACTGAGTCCTGAGGGCGTGGCCGGAATCTAGCCGGTGACAGGGCTTGAGGAAGGCTCTGGGCTTCAGGGTTCCACCTGGACGCTCATGTTGGGACTGCTACTTAGAGTGATCCCAGAAGTTAACTGAATTGTCCTGCCGTACTTCCCTCTCTGACATCAGAGAATTTAGTTGTGGTGTATATAGTACTTAACTGCACACACTGGGTCTTTCGAAAGTGTTTTTCTTCTTTCTGTTGTGTTCCAGTCTGACCAGAGTAGTAACTGTTTTATAATTTAGAAGCATAAGGCACATCTTACTTCGGGAACATGTGGACATCATGTCTTTTACAGTGTTTTGTCGACAGAGATGAACATTCATACGATGCAGACAGAGATAAACATTCATACGATGCAGACAGAGATGAACATTCATACGATGCAAAGGAGGCAGTTCCACTCATTATTCTGTATAAAAGAGAGGACGTGGGACTGGGCATGAGTTCTGTCAGGGCAGCAGGGAACTGATGCTGTCTGGTAAGATGCTGAGTCTTGAGAGAGATCCTAACTACAGCCTATAGATAAATGAAGCCAAAGGATTTATGTATGGCCGATGTAAACACAGTCTTTTCCACTCACTCAAATCAACGACTGACGGGAATGAAACTAGGCCAGAGTTTATGTAAGGTAACTATGTGCAAAGGTGTTCTAACTAGGTCAAAGGTGAACAGTCTCGGATAGAGAACATTTAACCTGCTTATAGTGGCCATCTTCACAGCACTATGGTTGCAAACTGTCCTCTTGGAGGAGACTGTTGTTGAGCCAGATAAATTCTTTCCAATTTTATCAATCTGTTGAGACAAACGTTTCCTAGAGGGCACATAACATAAGAAAGGTCTCAAGGTTTATAGAAAAACATCCCATGAACATAGGAAAAGGATAGTTCCCTCCAATACAAAAAGTTCTTTTTCTTTGAGCCAGGGTCTCACTTTGTAGCCTAACACTCAGTGTGTTGTCAAGATTGCCTCAGTTGTTCCAGTGCTACAAGTGATTGATAGGTATTATCTCCATGTGCTGCTCTGCCTCCTCCTCTTCCGCTTCTTCTAAAATTTACTTCTCTTTCATTTGCATTTATGTTTCACCTGATGTATGTCTGTGTGAGGGTGTCAGATTCCTAGAAACTGGAGTTACAGATGATTGTGAGTCACCATGTGGGTGCTGGAAGTCAAATCTGGGTCCTCTGGAAGAGCAGCCAGTGCTGGTAACTGCTGAGCCATCTCCCTGGCTCCCATGCTGGCTTCTTTAAAAGTCTCAATTTAGTCGTTGGGGAAATGACTCAGATGATAAAGATCATTTACCATTCAAGTAATGAGGACCTGAGCTAGAAACCCTCAGGACCATGTTAAAAACAAACAAAAAGCCAGATGCCACAGGCATAGCACAGGTGTCTGCGGTCCTGTGACTCCTCCCAGAATATGGGAATAGAGAACCCCAGAACAGGAGAGCGTGGTCCAGCTAGCCTGGCATGCAAAACAGAAAGAAATGACAGAGAGACCCTGTTTCAAACAGAGTAGAATTTGTAGACTGACCTCAAGGCGGCCCTTTGGCCTCCATGTGCACACTGTGGCCCACACAGACTCATGCTCATCCAAACACGTCAAGTCTCTCTGTGACTTTAATCCTTGCAGTCTGCTCAAGGGACTGAGACAAGAGCATCACTTGAGTCTAGGAGTTTGGGGCCATTCCTGAGCAATATCATGAAACAGTCATCAGGAAAATGAAGTCTTTAAAAATAAAAGAACCTACATGTAGTAGCATAGCCTCATAGGTAGTATTTTATACCTGAATATATATCCTATTTTCTTAATTTTTTTCCTTTCTTTGAATTGATTTCCTGGGCTGAAACACAAACCAGGAGGGACAGTGACCCTGATTAGGTCTGGGTCAGCTTTCTGCCTTGGCCTTTTCGGTCATTTGTCCTTATGCTCCGCCCCCCAGCTAATATTAAAGAGTGACTTGCCCAGAATTACGTAATAACAAGCTCGTTGGAATCTAGGTCAGTCATTAAGTATTTTGTGCTGTGCAGTATCAGAACCTATATTCCCTAGGAAGCTGTGGTCTAGTTGGAGTGACAGCATGTGCAGAAAGAGGGAAGTGTGCAGTCTGCAGGTGACAGAAAACCCAAGGGGTATCTCAGTGTTAGAGCACTTGGCTTAGCGTTTGAGAGGCCCTAGGATGTATCCCCAGCACCAAAGGAAGGCACACATGTCTTTGTCGTGAAAGTCCAGGAGACAGTCACAGCTTGTCTGGTGTACATCAGTACCCAGAGCCCAGAGCCCAGGCACTGTGTGTGTGCGTGCGTGCGTGCATGCATGAAGATACTAGAGGACAGTCCTGGTTGTTGTTTCTCAGGCACCATCCATGGTTTTTTAGTTTTGTTTTGTTGTTTGCTTAGAGCTTGGCAAATAGGCAAGACTGGCTGACCAGTGACCCCAAGAAGCTGCCTTTCTCTGTCATACCCCCCATACACAAGGGTTACAGGTGTTCTCTGCTATGCCTGTCTATATATGGGACTCTGAACTCCTGCTCACACAGTGAAGACTTTACCCTCTGAGCCCCCTCCCCGGCCCCATCACTGTAGGTCTGAGCTCCTGATCGCACAGTGAAGACTTTACCCTCTGAGCCACCTCCCTGGCCCCGTTACTGAAGCTCCAGTACCCAGAAAATAAAAGGAGAGTAGAAAACACGTTAGCATGCTTTAAGGTGCACGGCTGAGGACTGAGGGCTCAGTTAGTGCTGGTGTGCTCACTTCACATATGTGGGGCCCTGGATTTGATCCCCAGAAACTTCCCTAATGTGTTGTCATTTCATCCAGTGTCCTCAGAGGAGCCAGCACAGAAGCTGGGCATACACTTGATAAGTCTGCCCAGAATGGGAGGGAGGGGGAAGCTGAGTCTTTTTAATTTTGTTGGGAATTTTCAGCATTAAGACTTCTGTTTGAAACATATTTCACTGCTTTTTTTTCCCTACTTAGAGAAAGCACTGTTTTTGTGGTTTGGTCTGACAGGACAATGGCCTTTTATTCACTGCAGAACCCACTTGTTGGCCGCAAAGAGAGAGACTCATTTGGGAAATGGTTTAAATAAGGTTAGAATTTGACTGCTTTCAAGTGTATCTTTACTTCTGTTTGGGATTTTTGTAGGGGTGTAGTGACCATGATATCATAGATTTTAATAATAAGCCACGTTTCCAGCATCATTAGACATACCTTGGGGGCAATCTGTAGATTCCTCCAAAGGAGGAAGAATGAGAAAAACCAGATTAAGAAGGATGGAGCTGTTGAAACAACAGTTAGTTCTGACTGCCTCCTCCATTTTAGATTAGAAACGATTTTAAGTTAGCATCAGAAACTTTTTATCTTGATAACTCACTTTTTGTATAAATAATATTTTTAAGTGTGAAAAATAAGGTAATTATAACTTATTGTTCTCGAGACTAGCTAGGTTAAACATATTAGAAAACACCGATGAAAAGTTTGGATTGTGAAATGATAGACTAGAAGAATAATCATGGTGGACCCTGACAAGTGGCCCATTGTTAGATAGTCCGCTGTCAGATACTCCTCAGAGATAAAGGTGCATCTTAGTGGCCAAGCACTTGCCTAGCATGCCCAAGGTTTTGCTTCCATCTCCAACACACACACACACACACACACGCGGAGGCTAAAACAAAAGTAAGCACAGCCCTTTCAGGGTCAGAGCTCTGTTATGAGAGTTGGCAGCCTGTGTTACTAGCTTAGATAAAGTTGGAACAGTGAGCTGGGTCCGGAGGGGAGGGGTCTTTGAGTCGGCTCTATGGAGTTCAGATCCCAGCTGGGTCACACGCTGCATGTGCTTCCGGGAACATCTTGTCCTGCTCCCCTTGCTCTTCCACTTCTCTTGCAGAGGGTACCTTCCACCTCTTAGAATTGCGAGGCTCACATGCTGTCTATGTAAAGAACATTGGCTGGGCTCTCGCCAAGAACAAACATCTAGAAAGTATTGATCTTGGAGCCTGTGGGAGTGAATGAGGGTCATTATCTTGCTTCTGGAAGAGCCTAGTCATTCTAGAAGGACAAGATAGAAGTAAGGTGCATTGGGCAGTCTATTGCCCAAAGAAACCATTCCAAGAAAGCCTAGAGTCGTGTGCCTGGCAGGGCAGTGCGTAAGCCAAAGGATGTGCCTGGAACTCACAGAGATCCGCCTGCCTCTGCCTCCCAATTGCTGCGATTAAAAAGTGTGGACCTCCACAGCCTGGTGAAAGAGCAGTCTTGATGCAGCTGTGTTAGAGGTTTTCGCTTTCCTCACATGTAGGAAGTGTTTGACACTTTCATCCATGCAGCCACTGATTTTAAAAACATTGTGTCTAGGCCGGGCGGTGGTGGCGCACACCTTTAATCCCAGCACTCGGGAGGCAGAGGCAGGCGGATCTCTGGGCGTTCGAGGCCAACCTGGTCTACAAGAGCTAGTTCCAGGACAGGAACCAAAAAGCTACGGAGAAACCCTGTCTCGAAAATCCAAAAAAAAAAAAAAAAAAAAAAAACAACAACAACAAAAAAAAACATTGTGTCTAAAAATTAAGCTGTATTCTCAAAATAGTAACTGACTGTTCTGGTTTTTAAAGCCATGGGGCCACTAAGACTTTAACTCCATCAGAGATCACCAGAATTGCTATCTTGTGGCTGTTAGTTTTTAGCCTTTAAGGGGAGGGGACAGAGAAGTAGTGAGTCAAATAAAGAGTTCCAAACAGAGAAAAATCAGTCCTGCTGTTCTATGACCAGGGGTGGGGGATGAGTATGTGCAGTTTACAGCAAGAGCTTCTCTGTCTTATAAAGAACCAGAGGAGAACCCTGGAAAGGCTGCAACACAAAGCCTGGAACTAGAAACATTTAATTATCCTGAATTGATTATTACACATTGGATACATATATTGAATTATCATGCAGTATCATCTGCTAATTTGTACAATCATGTCAATTGGAAATGAAAATTTCAAATTAGCTTAACATGTTGATTGATTGCCAACAATAGATTCCCTGCTATGTACTATACATAATCTTATTTTATAAACACCCAATTCCAAGACATGCTTTGTTTAAGCCACAGTCTCATTATGTAGTCCATGCTGTCTTAAGATTCGTCTTACAGCTTACGATGGCCTTGAATTCACCAAGCTACTTTAATGACTTGATGCTAGTTTAATCAAAGTTTTACAATTAGTATGTCCCAAGATCAAGATTGAACTTCACAACTTCGCGACAGATAATTGTATGGTTTCTTTTAGGCTGTTTGGCATCTTATTAGTTCTTGATAAACCCGAACAACTTTTTGGTACAAGGTGTTGTGTAGCCCAGTCTGACCTTGACTTCCTCTTTGTAGCTGTTATTGGCCTTGGATTTCTGATGCCCCTCCTTTTCACCTTCCACATTCTGGCGTCATCAGTATGTACCCACCTTCCACATTCTGACGTCATCAGCATGTACCCACCTTCCACATTCTGAAGTCATCAGTGTGTACCCACCTTCCACATTCTGGCGTCATCAGTATGTACCCACCTTCCACATTCTGACGTCATCAGTATGTGCCCACCTTCCACATTCTGGCGTCATCAGTATGTACCCACCTTCCACATTCTGACGTCATCAGTATGTACCCGCCTTCCGCATTCTGACGTCATCAGTGTGTACCCGCCTTCCACATTCTGACGTCATCAGTGTGTACCCACCTTCCACATTCTGACGTCATCAGTATGTACCCACCACTCAAACCTCCTTTGATAAATTTTCATACCCTTGGACATCTAGGTGCTCAGTTTATGGCAAGTAACTCTTCAAATGTCTAACAGTTTCTACTTTTTAATTGGAATTTTTAGTTCTTTTATAAATAATGATATGGTAGATTTAAGGTATCCCATTTATAATTCAGTTTCTATTTTTAAAATTCCTATTACTTCCCCTTTCTCTAATATATAAATTTACTTATCAAAATTGGAAAGTTTTGGGATGTTCTTCAATTTTTCTTTATTCTTCCTGTCTTCTCTTTCTTGGAGTCTCAATTACATGTATAGCAGACTTTTTGATACTGGGATTTTTGTTTGTAGACAAGTTATCACTGTGGAGCCCCCTAACTGGCTTGGAAATTGCTGTGCTGACCAGGATAACCTGACCTTGAACTCCCAGAGATGTGCTGGCAGCCTCTGCCTCCTGAGTCTAGGGAATGTCCCAGCACACCTGCCTCTCTTTATATTAACCAACTACTGATGTCCTGTTTGTTATGATCGAGGGCAATGAACTTGGCCTTGTGCTTGCTAAACTTAGCTATATCCTCAGCCTCTTGGAATTTCCATTTTTAAAAGATTTATTCATCTTTGTTTTGTATGAAGTCCATGCACAGTGTGCGTGCCTAATGCCTGAGGAGGCCAGAAGATGGCTTGAGATATCCCAGAACAGACTGCTGTGTGTCTTCTGAAAGATGTCTTGAGGTATCCCAGAACAGACCGCTGTATGTTTGTTTTAATTCTACCATCTGGACTACACGAGAACAGTTGTCTTATTTCTTGAGTGTGGGTTATTTTCTCATTTTTCATGGTTCACTATTTTTGAATTGTGTTGTAGATGGCCCATTTTAAAAATTCTGGGTACTGAGCTGTGCAGTGGTGGCACACACCTTTAATACAAGCATTTGGGAGACAGAGTCAGGCAGGTCTCTGTGAGTTTGAGACCAGCCTGCTCTACAAAGTGAGTGCCAGGACAGCTAGGGCTACATAGAGAAAAAGGAAATCAAAAGACTGGATTCTGTTATATTTTCCTGGATAATACTGATTTTCTTTATTAGCAGTCAGGTTGACTAAACTCGGAGTTCAACTCTGTATCATCTATGATGAACAGCCACTAATATGTCTAGTTGACGGCCTTAAGGTTGCTGCTTAGAACCTGCCAGGCAGCGGGCTGGAACAGGGGAGTAATGTGGAGACTGAGGCCCAGTTTTCATCTAGAATTTAGAGCTCTTTTCTATTTTTTCTATTTCTAGCCATAATAGTTGTTTCAGACTTTATACTCTTCATGATCATAAGATGAAGTATTTCTGCTGGATTTTTGACTGCACTAAAAATACCAACTTCTGCTCCTCATCACAAAACTAAACAGGGAGCCCCCACTCCCAAGTGCTGATTTATTCTCTCTATGTCAACTTGACTTTCGGTTTCTGCCTACTCTGCTGCTGTTCTCTACCTGCTTCCTACGTTGTGAAAGTTTACAGCCCCTATTCTATGGCAGGGCTGTCCTGATAAGCTGGTGCTGGAACCAGAGCCCCTTGTCATTGTCTCTAACCTTGGAGCTCAGTACTTAGGCCTGGAGAGATGGCTCAGCAGTTAAGAACACTTGCTGCCTTTGTAGAAGACCTGAGTTCAGTTCCCATACCTGTGTCAGTAGCTCACAATGGCTTATAGCAGATCTCTGAGATCTGATTCCTGTTTTCTGGCCTCCTTAGGTACCAGCACACACAGAGAGACACCCACATGCACATTTATCATCCTTTAGATCACTGTGTTAGTCACTTTTCAGTTGCTGTGAGGAGACACAAATGACCAAGCAACTTGCAAAGAAAGTATTTAATTGGTGGCCTGCCTTCAGTTTCTGAGAGTTAGTTCATGATCATGGTATAAAACATGGCAATTGGCAGGTAAGCATGGTGCTGGAGCAGTAGCTGAGAGCTCACATCTGATCTACAAGCAGGAGGCAGAGAGAGCTAGACTGGGCCTGCCGTGAAGCCTACCCCCTCTGACACACCTCCAACAAGTGCATGCCTCCTAATCCTTTCCAGCAGTTCCCGCAACTGGGGCCCAAACATTTAAAACATGCACATATGGGGCCATTCTCATTCAAACCACCACAGCAGCCTTGTTTCAGCTAAGAGCATCTTCCTTCTCTGAGCCTTAGCACAGCGTGTGTTGTCCTCTTGCCTTGTGTCTATTCTACTTGTCCTGCCAGTTCGGCACGTGCTGAGCCCATAGAGCTTTCCTTTCTGTGCCTCCTGTGCTGTGTCATCAGCTGAAAGTTCGGCTCCTGGCCTTCAGTGGAACTGAAGGTATTCCCTGGAGAATGTTTGTGTGTTGTTGTTTTGTTTCTCTCTTAGCTCTTAAAGGCTTTGATTTGCTTTTTAGTTCAGTAGGTTCTGTTTGATGAGGATTCTGAATGAATGGGTCTTTCTAATATTAGTAGTCGTGCAAAGTGTGCAGACATGCCCATCAGGGTGATGAGCAGTCACAGTGCCTGCTTATCGGTGGCCCTGAAAGACCAGCTCTCAAGGCTACTCCAAGGGTTTGAAGAAAAGCTCCACAGCATAGCAAAACTGAACTTGAGATTTTCCGAGAAGTACAGAATAAATTCAAACACGTGCTGTTAGGGTAATGTTCGTTATTTTTCTGTCTGTTTTTTTATTTTCTTCTAAGTTCTAATTCTTTCTAGTTTTCCTTTGTTTCAATTCTCTTTTCCAATTCTCTCTTACTTCTTTGTTCACCTACCTTAAAATACATGTTTGACAGGAGGCTTGAGGCAGTGAGAAAAAAGTTACAAGAGTTGCAGCTCATTGGTCACAGCACATTCCTTGGGTAAGGATAGAGCCATTTACCAAGGCAATGCAAGGTTTCAAGGTTCCTGGTATAAGACTATGACAAGAAGCACAGTGCCTGGTGAGACAAGCTGCAAGATGGGTCTTTATCAGCCAGACTTTGTAAATGAAGAATTGGCATGATTTTTTAGGTTGCTTTGTGTTAATAACCTTGGTTTAACATCTGTAACTCTGACCTTATCCATATCTGTAAAGTTTTAACTTATGATCCATATACAGAAACATCCCGCCCAGTTTGAACGTGCTCTGAGGTAAAAGTGAGCTAATTGTGTGTAGTTTGAGTAAAGGAACAAAGCAGGCTGTTAAGTGTCTTGCAGTCCTTGTGGGACAGTAGATCTAGCTATGAAGCATATCCTAGTATATTTTCTATATATCAAAATTATACAGCTTAATGAGAAGTCATCTTCCTGACCACCCATGGATATACATGCTCATAAGATTGAGATGCAATCATGAGATTACATATACACATCACCTGAGATTACACACTGCAATGCAGATACTGGGGAGACACCGTAGCTGCTTTTGCACATGTGAAATTACAGACAGGAGCAACAGTTTCCAGAGCTGGTTGTTCTCTCAGGCCTTGGCTGAACGGAGAACCATTGCTCTGGAGGGCAGAGCACTAGTTGTCAGCTGCTGCACCTCCCAGGGCAGGGGTTGTGGCAACTGATTCCTGAAGGTTTCTCTCACTCTACCCCTTTCTGATTGCTGTTTCTACTTTTATATTTTATCATTATATTTTAGTTCTTTGTTTTGTGGGGAAAGGGGCAAATGTTCATCAGGTGTGCATGGAGGTCAGAGGACAGTCTGTGGGAATTGATTCTCTCCTTCTACCACATGGTTCCTAGGGGTCAAGTTCAGGGTTATCAGACCTGGCAGCACACACTGAAGCCTTCTGTGTTCCTCTTTCACAACTGTGAGTCTGCAGTCATCAATACCATAGGAAAAGTAGCTTCCTTCCCTATTCTTTACAGTCAGTCAGCAGGATCACACACACAGTTTCAGTCTCAGCACTCAGGAGGCAGAGGCAGGCAGATCTCAAGTTCAAGGTCAGCCTGGTCTACTGAGGGAGTTCCCCTACCACCATCTCACAAAACAAACAAACAAACAACCGGGTGGTAGTAGAGCTAGAAAATATCCGAGACAGTGTGATAAAATCTGTTTCTCTCACAGATTCCATTTTCCCCCTTGTCTTTCCTGAGCACTGGTGTGTCTGTCTGTAGAGGGAAGCCCACATGTGTTATAGCACCCTGAGCACATCCGGACTCTCTGGTCCATCTCACAGTAAGAATGCTTCACGAGCAAGGTGCAGTTTTGCACCCAGGGACATGTGGCAACATCTGGAGCCTTTTTTTTTTTTTTTCAAAGAGCACTAGGGAATGAGGCCATCATATGCCCCAGTCAAGTCTATCACCGAGGTTCTTCCCAACTCCTGAGAACATTATTGATTCTAGTGCCTGGGGCATTTTTACCAGCTTCTAGTTTGCAGAGACCGGAGATATTACTGAACATTCTATAATGCACATGGCAGCCCTGCAACAAAGAGTCATTGCATCTCAAATACCTATAGTGTTGAAGATTGAAACCCAGCTCTATGTCGTTTATTTAACTTTCATTAGAGAAAACTCGTCTGCTTCCCTGGTGCATTATACTATAATAAAATACCGGACTCTGGACATTGATAGAGAAAAGATGTTTATTTCGACTCACTTTCCAGAGGTCCAAGACCAAGGTGTCACATATGGTAATAACCTTCCTTCTGTCTGGGTTCCAGAATGGCTAATGGGGAGAGACATGCAGTGCTCACATGTGTGTCCTGTCTTTCACTCTTCTTTGATAGTAGGAATACACCTGGATGACCCTGTCTGACCCCTGTCATCTCCCAAAGGGCCCACCTGTTAACATCATAGATTTAACTTCTAATCTCTTAACACCTCACAATTAAATTCCCACACAGGAACTCTTAGGAAGTACATGCAAGTCATGTGAAATTTTGGTTAATGTGTTCTCTTTTTTCAGAACATTCTTCCTACCAGATTTCTTTTTAAGGTTCATTTTTTTTTCAGTTATGGAGGCCAAAGAGCATCATGTCCACTGAGCTGGAGTTGCAGGCTATTGTGACCTGCCTGACGTGGGTGCTGGGAGCTAAGCTCAAGTCCTCTCTGCACAGGCACTGTGAGCTCTTCACAGTTAACCGCTGAGGTTAACTCCTGAATTAGCTATATTTCCATTGCTGTAATAAATCACTCTGACCAAAGTAATTTATAAAAGAAAGCTTTTAATTTAACTTAGAGTTTCAGAGTATTAGAGTCCATGGTGATGGAGCAAAGGCATGGCAGCAAAAACAGCTGAGAGCTCACAGCTTAAAACCACAAGCAGGAGGCCCAGAGCACACTGGAAATTGTTGCAGAACATTTGTTTATACTGCAAAGATGTGTCTCTGCCTAAGGCGCCTTCTGATTGGATTAATAAAGAGCTAAATGGCCAATAGCTAGACAGGAGAGACAAGGTGGGACTTTTTGGCACAGAGAACTGGGAGGAAGAATCTAGGTGCCCAGTTTCACCAGCAGACTCGGAGCAAGTTGCATGTGCTGTGCTAAGAAGTAACCAAGCCACATGGCAGAAAATAGATTTTTTAAAAATGAGTTAATTAAGTTATAAGAGCTAGTTGAGAAAAAGCCTAAGCTAGTGCCAAGTTTTTATATTTAATAATAGTCTCTGGCTCATTATTTGTGGGATGTTGGTCCAAAGACAGTCTGACAAGAAAGCTTGCTACAGAGAATAGCATGAGTCTTCTAAAACCTCAGTCTCACCCACAGTGACACACCTCTTCTGACAAGGTCACACCTCCTGATCCTTCCCAGAGTTCTACCAACTAGGGATCAAGTATTCAAACATATGAAGCTATGGGGGTCTTTCTCCTTCAGACAGAGAGATACCACCCCTCGGCCCTCTTCATACCATATGTGTTCATTTGTTATGTCTTCTCGTTGATTCTGTTCTCACTGAGAAGAAAAAGTTCAACAGTTAAAGATGCAGGAAGACCATTTAGTAGTCCCATTTTTATGTATACACCATTTAAAGTCATTTGGACAAATGGAAAAATTTGTTTGGAGAATGCTAATTTAGCTGGTGGCTTGTCTCCACCTCTAACCAACTAGTGGAAGAGACAGCAACTTGACTGGGCAGTTTCCTCGTTCCTCCTTACCTTTCTGCCCACATCCAGACTAGAAGCAGACAGCTGTGACAGAGACGGAGAGGTCGAATCAGGAGCCCCGAGCTGTGATCCATTTTCTGTGGTGCCCTGGGGAAAAGCACACAAACCCAGTCTGCAGCTTGGAGGACAGTCCCAGGTGGATAGGCTGCTTTTGCATGCATTTGCAAACCATCTCTTTCTCTCCCCTCTCCAGCTGTGTGGCCTTCTCACACTGCAGTCATATGACATCTTAGTTCAGAAGCCCTTCAACTCTGTCCTTAAAGTTTCCTCCCTAAAGCGATTCTTACTTAACTAGGAGGTTCAGGTGCAAGGTCATACATGCAGCTTAGGTACTTATACAATGAGTCTTAGTGGCCGACTTACATTTTATTTATATTTAGTCTGTCTTACTATTCTTTTTGGTGGTCTCAAGGGAGGTAGAAGAAAGCCAGGTATAGTGGAATGTTCTCTCAGTCCAACTAGTTGGGAAGCTGAGGCGAAGGGTGACTTCCAGCGGAGTTTGGGACAAGCCTGGGAAAGGTAGAGGATGCAATCTCTCTTATTTTTAAGATTTATTTATTTATTATGTATACAGTGTTCTGTCTGAATGTATACCTGCACTACAGGCGAGAAGAGGGTACCAGATTGCATTACAGATGGTTGTGAGCCGCCATATGGGTGCTGGGAATTGAACTCAGGACCTCTGGACGAGCAGCCAGTGCTCTTAAACTCTGAGCCATTTCTCCAGTCCGGAGATCCTATCTCTTTAAACAAGAGGGCGACAATCAGTGAAGAAAGTCTTACTGTTAGCCTAGTTGGCTGCCCTGGAACTCTGTGCAGACCAGGATGGCCTCTGCCGTCCAAGTGCTAGGGTTAATGCCTTGTGCCACCACATCCAGCTATGGTGTAATATTTCTGTGTCTTCTAGTGGATGCACATGTGCATGTGGGTGCATGAACACATTTGTGCAGATGCGTATGGAGGCTTCCTCCTTACCTGAGCCTCAGGTCAGTAGGCCCTGAGAACTCCTGTCTGTGCCTTCACAGTGCTGGGCTCACAAGTGCTTCCCTACACTGTCTGCTTGGCGGGTTTTACTAGACTAAGCCATTTCCTTAGCCTGATTCTAAGATTTTTAAGTTGCTTATTTCCTTTTAGCTAGATCTAAAAATTCTATAGATGGCACTTCAGACACCAATGACAGAATGAAGAAGTTAATAACCAGATCTAGTCCACCGCCTACAATGGGGGTGGTGTGCCTTGAACCCTTAAAGGCGAGTCAGAATTGAGCGTGTCCTATAGGTTAACAGCTCACCTTTGCTCTGAACCGGCACAATGATCACAGAACCCCAAAGAAGAAACTTGGAATTTACACGGGCTTGATCGCACAGGTAAATGGACAAAAACAAAATGAATTTTCATTGGCATGAAAATACATATACAAACATATACACTCACTAACTCCATAAGAACCTATATAGGTATGAGTCAAAATTTTGTCCAATAATTGTAGTATATATTATATATGTGTGTATTAATACATAATATATTAAATAATTGTTAACTGAAAGTTAAATGAGAGTTAAATACTTTAACACTACATAGTAGTATATTGGTGTCCATACCAGGTGTTTGTAGCTCAACCAGGGGTAATGTTTTTCCCCTTATAAAATTCTGGTCTTACTCACCAAGGCCAGCTGGCCGGGGTCTGAAAAAGCATGGGACAAAACTGGTCTCGCTGAACATAATGGACAATGAGGACTACTGAGAACTGAAGAACAATGGCAATGGGTTCTTGATCCTATTGCACGTAATGGCTTTGTGGGAGCCCAGGTAGTTTGGATGCTCACCTTAATAGACCTGGATGGAGGTGGGTGGTCCTTGGACCTCCCACAGGGCAGAGAAACCTGCTTGCTCTCTGGGCTGAGGAGGAAGGAAGACTTGATTGGGGGAGGGGGAGGGAATGGGAGGTGGTGGCAGGGAAGAGGCAGAAATCTTTAATAATTAAATAAATTAATTAATAAAAAAAATAAAATAAAATTCTGGTCTTGAGAGTAGTAAGACGGCTAGGTGGATAAATGTGCTTGACACCAAGCCTGATGATGTGACATCCATCCCCAGGACCCCATGGCAGAAGAAAAGAACAGATTTGTCCTCTAACGCCCATACTTATACCATGGTAAATGCACACCCACGTTTTGTGTGTGTGTGTGTGAATGTGTAAACAAATAAGATGTTTTAAAAAAATTAAAGACCTAGAGAGATGACTCAGCAGTTAAGAGTACTTGTTGCTGTGGCAGAGGACTAGAGTTCAGTTCACACCACTGACCCAGGGAATCTGATTCCCTCTCCTTGCCTCCAAAGGCGCCGCACTCATATATACATTCCCACACAGATACGTAGTGTCTTAGGGCTTCTTTGCTGTGAAGAAACACCATGACCACCACAACTTTTATAAAGGAAAACATATAACTGAGGTGGGTTTAGTCCATTATCGTCATGGCGGGAAGCAAGGCAACATGCAGGCAGACATGGCACTAGAGAAGGATCTGAGAGTTCGCACATCTTGACTCACAGGCAGCCGTAAGTAGACTGCCTCACAGGGCATGGCTTGAGCATGTATGAGACCTCAGAGCCCACCTCCACAGTAACACACTTCCTCCAACAAGACCACACCCACTCCAACAAGGCCACACCCACTCCAACAAGACCACACCCACTCCAACAAGGCCACACCCACTCCAACAAGGCCATACTTCCTAATAGTGCCACACCCTTTGGGGGGCCATTTTCCTTCAAACCACCACAAATAGTCATACAAATAATTAAAAATAAAGTAAATATTTGTTTGAGAAAGGATCTCACTATGTAGCTCTGGCTGTCCTCGAATTCATAACCTCCTGCCTCTGCCTCCCAAGTAGTAGGATTAAAGGTGTGTGCCACCATACTCTGCTAAAGTAAATTTTTTTCCTTAATTCTGGTTTCTGTGTTTGCTGAGCCCTGAGGAATAAGAGTGGTTCTCTAATGTATGGGACTCCTATTAGTGCTATGAATACAATGTAAATAAAACATTTGAAGCAGAAACATGTTTGACTGACAATTTTTCTGAAAATGCTTATCAGAGACATATATATGTATAGAAAATGTTGAAAAGTGCACACTTTTAGCAGGAAAAGTAACAAAAATTTCTAAATGAGCTCACATACAGAATTCTTTAACTCTTTAGGACAGTTGATTATTGCTCAGTGGTAAGAGTGTTTGCTAGCATACATCTGACCCTAGGTTTAGAGACAATTGTTAAACATTTTTGAACTACTAATATGCTACTGCTTGGTGTTAAAAATATTGCATTATTATAGGCATTTTTAATTGCATTTGGTGTGTTGTGTGCACGCTCAGAGGACAACTTGCAAGAGGCAGTTCTCTTTTTAAACCTTGTGGGTCATGGGACTGAACTCAGGCGTGGCAACAAGCACCTCTACCAGCCAAGCTATCTCAAAGTCCCTAAAAACAGATTTTTTTTTCAGTGTGTTGGTTTGGCAGATATTTGAGACAGAGTCTCCATCTCTCCCAGGCTGGTTTTGAGACGAGGTTTGTACTGCTACTTAGGTAAAAATGGCCTTGCACTTCTGACCCTCCTGCCTCTACTTCCCCGGGTGCTGGAATTGTAGGCTTGCAGCACCCTAATCATCGTATGCAATGCTAGAGTTTGAACCCAGGGTTCCATGCGTATGAGGCAAGCACTCTACCTACTGTGCTACTCCCTGCTCCAGCTTTTTTTACTCTTTGAAAGCTGTAGGACAGTGTCAATAGTAGATGATCTCAGCAGCGCATCACTAGGAAGGACTGTGTGGACAAATAACAAAATTGCTTTCCTCATTTTTAGGTGTGTGGTTTTTAATAACAGAGGAGTGGCAGGAGAGAATCTCCTGGTAAGTAAATTTAAAAGACAAGCTTCAATTTGAAAAAGAATAATTTCCTGTTTTATAATGAAAAGCACATTATATTTTATTGAAACTAATTTTGCAGTTAATGTAAGGTCATAGTAGGAAAAGCTTTCCAGCCCAAATTAGTATACTTTATAGTTCTTTTATTTGCCTGTATGTGTTAGTGTGTGTATAGATACCCTGGAGCTGGAGTTACATGCACTTGTGAGTCATTTCATGTATGTGTTAGTATGTGTATAGATACCCTGGAGCTGGAGTTACATGCACTTGTGAGTCATTTCATGAATTCTGGGAACTGAACGGGGGCCTTCCAGGAGAGCAGGACGTTCTCTCAACCACTGAGCTGTTTCCCAGTCACCAACACTTTTATTTCATAATGACGTCCATATTGACTGTATCCTAACACCAGGAGATATTAATGTCTAGCTTTTTATGCTTTTGTTTGTTTTTGATTTTTTGAGATGGTTTCTCTGCAGTGTCCTGGCTGACCTAAATGAGGCTAGGTCATCACTCTGTAGATGAGGCTGGCCTCAAACTTAGAGATCTATCTGCCTCTGCCTCACAGCACTAGGATTAAAGGTGTGCACCACTACCACCCAGCTATGCCTATCATTTTAATGCAAAATACATTTTCTTTGAAAATCAACCAGTATAGTCTATAGATAGAGCTGAGTGGTTAGAGTTCTTGTCAAGCATGTGTGAGGGAGACTCAGTCCCAGTGCCAGGTGGTCAGGGAGGATTTTAGTTATTGTTCTATTGCTGTGACGAGAAGCCATGGCCAGGACAACTTATAAAAGAACCGTGCTGACTGTCTCATAGGGTGAGTACATGGCCATCATGGTAAAGAGCATGGCAGCATGCAGACATCAGTAGCTCTGAGAACTTACTTCTGATCCATAGGCAACAGGCAAAGAAACCAAGTCTGCACCTGGTGTGAAGCCACCCCCGGAGATACACCTCTTCAAATAAGGTCACACCTTCAAATCCTTCATAGAACAGCTCCACCTACTAGGGTCCAAGTGTTCAAATATATGAGTCAGTGGAGGCCACTCTCAGTCAAACCACCTCAAATAACCAAAACAGTGTAGTAATACGTGTTTTTCTGTTATAAAAAGAGATTTAGGCAGGCAATGGTAGTGTACAGCTTTAATCTCAGCACAAGGAGGCAGAGGCAGGTGGATCTCTGTGAATTTGAGGCCAGCCTGGTCTACACAGGTGAAACCCTGACTCGAAAAACAAAACAAAAAACTGTTGCAGGAGGAGACCACTTGTTTCCCAGCCACCCAGCAGCTCAGACCAGAAATAATCACACAGAAGCCATATTATTTAAATCACTGCTTGGCCCATTAGCTCTAGCTTCTTATTGGCTAACTCTTACATATTAATTTAACCCATTTCAAGTAATCTGTGTATCACCACGTGGCTGTGGCTTACTGGCTAAGTTCGGGTGTCTGTCTCCAGCGGGCTACATGGCTTCTCCTGACTCTGCCTCCTTTCTCCCAGCATTCAGCTTAGTTTTCCCTGCCTACCTAAGTTCTGCCCTATCAACAGGCCAAGGCGGTTTATTCACTAATGGTAATCACAGCATACAGAGGGAAATCCCACATCACCTCCCTTTTCCTGTTTAAATAAAAAGAAAGGTTTTAACTTTAGCATAGTAAAATTTCATATAACAAAACAGTTATCAAGCAAGAATTGCAGTTACAATATTTATATCTACTTTATCTTTTATCATAACTAAGGAAAACCTCTACAGCTGTTTATGCTTCAACTTCATCAAAGACCCCAGAAGGATATAATATTACCTAAGTAAACAGGAAGTGCATTGTAAGCAACTTCCAAAACTCTAGAAATGACAGAGACATCTCGCTGCCTGAACAGTCATCCAAAGTTCTTCTGTACCGATGGGACACCCATCATCAGCCTGCAGGCCAATAGTATCCAGAAGACTTTTCCATGAAGCAGAAAATTTCAAAGACAGTTCCATCTATATTGGCAGTTTGTCAGTCACTTTCTTCTGTGTCCTGCAGAATGTCTGGCAGTCTCTTTCATGAAGCAGGAACCCCCAAGGATCATCTCACCTTTAGACAAGTTCAGCAGTCATTTCTCTGTGGATCCTGCATGCCCAGTTCATGAAGCAGTCCAGGCAAGAGCAGTTTCTTGCCCAAATGGCTAACAAGCTCCAAAAGGAGCCTCTTTGATGCCCATCATCCTCTTGAAGTAAATGGTGCTGCCAGGAGCAGATGTGTCTCATTGTCATGAAAAGTCTTAAGCTCTTAAAACATTTTAAATGCCATATTCTGAAGTGAAAGATTTGAAGAATACTTATCTAACTAAAATATATCTGTATACATCTAGAAAATCTAACTAACATGACTACAGACTTGACTATTATAGATGATTATCTATTAACCTATATTTCTTAATTATACATTTTTAAATGAACTGCACAATCACAATACCTTAATCAAGAGCAGAAATTATACACACACACACACAGTATAACAAAATTGACCTTAAATTTGTATCAATAAATTCAGATCCATACTCATGCAAATCTCTATAACATATCCCTCTTTAAATGTAAACAAACATTTATAGACAATATTTGGGAATATGGGCATAGTTCTGTCTAAACTTTTTCCTGCTGTTTATTGGGCAAAGTAATTTTGGGGGGTGTTCATGGGGTCTTGGTCCATCAAACCACATTAGTCTAGAAGGATCCCACAGATTCTCACCCTCTGTGGAAACAAAAGAACCTCTTTTCCAAACAACAATTCCTTAGACCCCATTCCTATTGTAATTCTTTACTGTCCAGGAGAGCTTCTTAAAATGGTAAGCGCTTCATAAAAATTTAAGCAGCACCATTGGTAGGGGTAAAATGCAGCACTGCCTGCTTGCCCCACCCAGCCCAGCATGGCAGAGCTGTCTGCTGCCTCTGACAGCAAGGCTCCTAGCCCTACCTTTAGGCACACAGCCAGTCTATGTTGCCATTAAGCAAGTTGTAGCAGTCTGCTCTCAAAATCCATTTAAATGCTCCATAGCCAGACCTCCCGACAAAGAGTTAGAGTTTGTGCTGGCAGCATGGCCCAGAAAGCCAGCATTTCAAAGCCATGCAGCTTTTTTTTTTCTGCTACCTCTGAATCAGGAAAACCTCTCTTAAAGGAGCTGTGGCACACCACCAGCAAACAGCAAGAAGCTGTGTTATTCTTACTGGCTAACTCTTACCATCTTAATTTCACCCATCTCCATTAATCTGTGCATCACCATGAGGTTGTGGCCTGCCAGCAAGTTTTCAGCACGTCTGTCTCCGGTGGCAGCTCCACAGCTTCTCCTGACTCTCCCTCCTTTCTCCCAGCATTCAACTTAGTTTTCCCCACCTACCTAAGTTCTGCCCTATCAACAGGCAAAGACAGTTTCTTTATTCACCAATGGTAATCACAGCATACAGAGGGAAATCCCACATCAAAAAGCAGGAAAGAGATTTAGTTTTGTCATGATATACACTGGCTGTGTGTTGTATTCATATTTACAGGCAGGTTTTACAAAGAAGTAGTATTATTTAAATCATTTTAAATTAAATCATGTTTTCCCCCTCTGACCCCTAGTTAGTTCTTCCACATCGCTGCCGCATTTGGTAAGTAGATCTGTAGGATGAGTCAGGCATGGTGCTCACTGCGTCTTTCTTCTCAGCTATCTGGGAAGCTGAAGTAGGAGAATTGCTTGAGCTCAGGAATTCAAGGCCAACACAGTGAGGTCTGAAGGGAATAGCATGCTGCAAGCAGAGTCTCCTCGGTCCCACAGAGTGAGAGACAAGGATCTGCCGTGATTACGGCAGTAGAGTGGACTGTACAAATTAATGGGGCCTGCCTGTCCTTCTCAGAAGCTCAAGGTTCACTTGCAGTGAAGTATAAAAAAAATAGATGTAGTTCATTGCCAAGTGTAACTTCAGCAAGTTCTACTAAGCTATAAAAAACAGCAAATGGGTAACCAGTTTCCTGGAAGGCGTGGGAAGTTTCATGATAGTCACCTTCTTAGGTGTGTATTTAAGGCTATGACATTGAAGCCTCAAGAGGTTGTCACAGTATATCAAGAAAGCTATTACTTGTGGCTGGATAGTGATGGTGGTAATTCTGAATAATATTTTTGAGTCCTTAGGATGTACCACTTACGTCTTTTTTACTTATCTTCGGGAGTAGAGTCAACCCAGTGATCTACAGAAATAGAGCCGTGGTCATTCCCATCTTCCACATGAAGAAAGTGAGACATGGGGAGAACAGGACTCAGAGACGGGGCTCTGGCATGTACCTGTGTCGGTGAGGACCGATAGGATAAGTTCCCCTTACTCTTCGTAAAGTAGCAGATATTCTTCTAGAAGCGTGGGCTCAGTTTTAACAAACTATGTGATAATCCTAAGAAGCTCAGTACTGCACTATCACTCTTTGGAAGCAGGAATGATTTGATCATGGTCCTGGTGCAGAACCATGGAGGTGCTAGAAACGGAGCTCAGGTGGAAGCCTGAGACAGCACCAAAGACTCGTGCAAAGTTTGAAGTTTGAAAACATGCGGGATAGACAGAGGGGGGAAAATGGGCTGGAAAATTATTAGTGCGTTTTATTATTGGGGGGTCGTGTGAACGTCAGAGGACAGCTTCCAGGAGTAGTGTATTTTATTATTGGGTTTCGTGTGGGGGTCAGAGGACACCTTCCAGGAGTAGTGTATTTTATTATTGGGGGTCGTGTGGGGGTCAGAGGACAGCTTCCAGTAGTGTATTTTATTATTGGGGGGTCATGTGGGGGTCAGAAGACAGCTTCCAGGAGTAGTTTTTCTCCGTCAGTGGGTTTGGGAGACTGAACACGGGTTGTCAGGCTTGCACAGTGGCACTTCTAACCATTCAGCCATCTCACCAACCCAGAAAAAATATTAATTATATTGTGGGACATGAAGAAGGGAGCGCTAAGCCCCAGTTTTAGGTTGTCTGACTGGTAGATGCTGATGCTTGCTAAAATGGAAGATCTCAGGGAATTGACAAGACTAGAGGCCAGTGTTGCTCAAACCTACAATCCCAGCACTAGGGAAGTAGCGGGAGAAGGACCAGGATTCAAGGGCTGTCTGGACTACCTACGTCCCTGCTACAAAAATACATGCCGACGGGAGCTGGATGTGATGTAAGCACTTGGAAACTGACACAGGGAGCTCACTAGTGCGAAGCCGCCCTGCACTACATAAGAACTATCTCAGAGAGACAAAAATAGAAAACTACATTGGGAATCGACTCTGAAAGCACGCTGTAACACTCGTCCCAGACCTCTAGGGTGGCTAGTTCTTACAGTGATGCTATGTAGATGAACACTGGTTTTGGCTTTTTAAAAAAAATTCACTGACTTCTAAGCAAGAGAATAATAATAAGTAACTTGTTCTCTGGGTTTTGTACGTGTTTGGTTTATCCTGATAAACACCTCTCAGAAGTTCTGTTATTAAAGCTGTAGTCTGACAAAGACTACTATAATAACTCTCAATAATAATAAGTTACATATTCAAGTTTTCTCCTCTTCAGTAACAGCTTGATGGAGGTGGGTCATCTTTCTATCTGTTGTTTTATTGGTTAAGTAATAAAGAAACTGCCTTGGCCCCTTTAATAGGACAGAAAATTAGATAGGCGGAGTAGACAGAACAGAATGCTGGGAGAAAGAAGCCGAGTCAGTGAGTCGCCATGATTCTCCCACTCCAGACAGACGCAGGTTAAGATCTTTCCTGGTAAGCCAGCTCGTGATACTACACAGAATATTAGAAATGGGTTAGATCAATATGTAAGAGCTAGCCAATAAGAGGCTCGAACTAATGGGCCAGGCAGTGATTAAAAGAATACAGTTTCCGTATAATTATTTCGGGGCATATGCTAGCCGTGTGGGCGGCCGGGTGCCGGAGACGCAGCCCTGCCACTCTTATTACAACAACAGCTAAGTGATAGGTCAGTTCACCCATTTCTGTTTAGCAAAACACAAGCTTAAAAATGCTCCTTCACAAGGACATTTGACATTCACACAGAATTAAGAATACAAAAATTTCTTCTAAAATTAAAGAGTTTTACCCTCCAAGGCATAATTGCTACTGTGTTAACTGATTACATCATTAGGGTACAAGAAGTACATATCCAATCAGTTAATAATATGTGTCCTAGTCAGGGTTTCTGTTGCTGCAACAAAACACTGGGACTAAACGCAGCTTGGGGAGGAAAGGGTTTGGCTTACACTTCAGCATTGCTGTTCATCACTGAAGACAGTCAGGACAGGAACTCAAGGAGGGCAGGAACTGGAGGCAGGAGCTGATGCAGAGGCCGTGGAGGGGAGCTGCTTACTGGCTTGTTGAGCCTGCTCTTTTATAGAACCCAGGACACCAGCCCAGGGATGGCAGCACCCACCATCCATCACTAAGAAAATGCTCTACAGCCTCATCTTATGGAGGTGTTTTTTTAAGTTAGGCTCCCTCCTATCAGATGACTTTAGCTTGTGTCAAGCTGACATAAAACTATCCAGCATGATCGACCCCCTGACAATTTAACACAGAGGCAGGCAGGTCTCTGTGAGTTCAAGCCCAGCCTAGACTACAGAGGGAGTTCCTGGATAGCCAAGGCTACACCGTGAAACCGTCTTAAAAAAAAAAAAAAAAAAAAAAAAGAATCCAACGGTCTTTACAAATTCAAACCATTAAAAATTCAATCCCTTTAACAAGTTTCTTTTTAAAAATCTCTTTAAAATTTCAAAGTCTCTTAGTTGTGGGCTCCAGTTTTTAAAAATTAAAATTAAGTTAAATATTTCTCACTTCAAGAGGGAAGAACCAGGGCACAGTCTGAACAAAGCAAAGGCAAACTCCAGCTGTATGTAACCCAGTGTCCAAAGTCCGGAAGTTACTTACACCGTCTTCTGGGCTCCTCCAAAGGGCGCGGGTCACGTCTCTACAGCACACGCAGCTTGTCTTCTAGTACATCCTCGGCTGCATCTGGAACACAGCTTCTCTGTGCTCTCACTAAACCCTTCCCAGAAGCTTGCTGCAGTCATGCTGGTCCCTTCTTAATCACTTCCACTTCCCCACCTCCAGCCGACCAGCAGTGTACCCCGAAAAAGCAAAGGTCTCACTCTGGTAGTCCTGGGATCAAGTCAAACACAGCTGCTGCTTCAGCCCCAACCAACCAGAACCACAGAATAGAATGTTAACTCAAAATAACAGATGCCCTGACTTCACCAGCCAGGTCCCCATCTGCCCTCAACATCCTGTCTCCCATGTTCCTACAGAACAGCTCACTAAGCATTGAACACTCAATGGCATTTTGCACTTCTCACTCTGGTAGTCCTGGGATCAAGTCAAACACAGCTGCTGCTTCAGCCCCAACCAACCAGAACCACAGAATAGAATGTTAACTCAAAATAACAGATGCCCTGACTTCACCAGCCAGGTCCCCATCTGCCCTCAACATCCTGTCTCCCATGTTCCTACAGAACAGCTCACTAAGCATTGAACACTCAATGGCATTTTGCACTAAGTTCCAAAGTTCTTTCACAATCCTCCCCAAAATAACATGGTCAGGTCTGTCACAGCAATACTCCACAATGTGTCAATTATAATACTTTTTAAATATTAATAAAGGGATATAAGTATAGCTATATTTTGGACATTCAGTAAAATAGCTTGTGTTCCAAAAGGACATGATTCTGTGCAGTTTAGTCCAACATCGTGATACCTAATTGGTGATTAGGTCTAACTTTGGCTTTAGAGCCTTGGTAGTCCTTCTTTCCATCATAGAGCCATGAATGGTTTCTGTTTCAAGTGTGGAGGAAGTTTTGTGTGTATTTATACTTCCCCTTGCTTTAGAAAGGGTTTTAGTGTGCCGAACCCCAGAGGAAGAAACACCTTAGGTCGGCAGAAAGAAAAGAAGAAAAGAGGAGTCAGCAAAGGTCAAACAAGAAGGAACTGTCTCTAGCTGACATTACCCCAGAAGAATTGGCAACCGTGAAATCATATTTAGGGAAGCAGTTTCCCTAGGACAGGAAAGACCTGTAGGGACAAATGCACACTTGGAATGCACAGGGGCAGTTATGGCCCCTGCAGAGGGTCAGGAGGTAGATGTTTTCACCATATTGTCTTTCTTCCTTCTTAGTCTTGCAGGGATGAGGGAAAGCCATGGGACTTCCTCTGAGGAAGTGAGAGCCAGCACCTACTCAGACAAACCAGCCTCAGTGGGCGGAAGGAACCTCAGATGTCACTGCAGGGAACTCTGAGTCCTGTGTCCCTACAGATTGGTCTTTAAAGATAGGGATCCAAGCCGGGCGGTGGTGGCGCACACCTTTAATCCCAGCACTTGGGAGGCAGAGGCAGGCGGATCTCTGTGAGTTCGAGACCAGCCTGGTCTACAAGAGCTAGTTCCAGGACAGGCTCCAAAACCACAGAGAAACCCTGTCTCGAAAAACCAAAAAAAAAAAAAAAAAAAGATAGGGATCCAAGAGGCCAAGCTGTTCACAAACACTGTGTTATTACTGTCTACTTCTAAATTAATCTTGGGAATGATAATTCCCCCCACATAACTTTTTTAGTTAAAAAAAAAAAAAAACAACAAGAAAAGTCTCAGAGCGCAGGGCAGCTGGTCCTGGTCAGGTTGTACCACCTGCTCCTCGGGCACACCCTCGCTCACTCATGCCTTCTGCTCTGTCCAGGAATCTGGGTGCCTTATCAAGATGGCCTGAAGGCAAATCTGTGGGGCATTTTCTTGATTTCTTTTCTTTTTTTTCTTTTATTTTGTAATTTTTTTTTGCTGAAATAGATTCTTCTGTCATACAATACAGTTTCCCCTCCCTCCACTCCTCCCAGTTACCCCTAACACCTCCCCTCCCCCAAAGCTACTCCCATTCCCTTTTCAGAAAAGAACAGACCTTCAAACAGCAACCAAACGAGACAAAACTCCTCACTCAAATCAAGGCTAGACAAGGCAACCTACTGGGAGGAAAAGAACGCCAGAAGCAGGCCAAAGAGCCAGAGACACCCCCACCCCCATTGTTAGGGGTCCCACACAAACACCAAGCTAACAGCTATATTATACACAGAAGACCTGGTTCAGACTCACGCAAGCCTTGCTTGCTGTTTCCTTGAGCCCATGTTCTCCGAATGTCTTCCATTCCCTCAAACTCTTACAATTTTTCCTTGCCCTCTTCCAAGTGATTCTGCCATCTCCAAGGGAAAGGACCCAATAGCCAATGGAAACCTCCAATTTAGACTCTGTCTGCATAATGTCTAGTTGTGGGCATTCGTTCCCATCCGCTACTAGAGGAAGCCTCTTTGGTAGTGACTAAACAAGGACTGATCTATGAAAATAATCGAATATCATTAGGAATCATGGAATTATTTGTAGGAGAGTCTTACTGGTTGACACCATCCCTAGGCTGGATAAGAAGGGCAGCTGAATGAGCCAGGGAGCCTGAGCTGGATAAGAAGGGCAGCTGGATGAGCCGGGAGCAGCATTCCTTTACAGGTTTTGCTTCAGTTCTTGAGTTAATGCCCTGCTTTCCTTCAGTGGTGGACTGTAATCTGGAAGTATAAGTTGAAATCAACCCTTCCTACTCAGAAAGAAAGAAAAATAAATACTTAAATAATTAAGAGGTTTTAGAAATAATACTAGCTTAGCTCTTGTTTGATGAGTGCTTAGCATGAGCTCATGAGCCTGTAAGGTCTGAGACGCTTAATACAGCCCTCAGACTACCGGGAATCCAGGCATGGACACCCCACCAGATGACCAGGAATCCAGACATGGTCACACCACCAGACGACCGGGAATCCAGATATGGACATGGGAATGCAGACATGGACACACCACCAGACAACCGGGAATCCAGACATGGACACACCACCAGACGACCGGGAATCCAGACATGGACACACCACCAGACCCATGTGCTTCTGACACTCAGCAGAAACCTTCTCATTCTTGCCATTGCAGGGTCCTTCCATTCCTGGTCCAGCTCTCAAGAACTCGGCTTCTCCTCTTAGACTAGTAGCCCTAAACCCTGGCTGCATACTGGGACCCTCTGGGAAGGCCAAGATGCCCTGACCGTGAACTCCATCTTTCCCCTGCAGAGATCCAGTCTCTTTTGATCTGAGATGCAGTTGGGTGTCCGTGATATTTTATTTTTTAAAAAACCAGTCTTTGCGTGTCATGTGTTCTGCATGCATCAGTCTTCCTGGCCCAGGATCACTGTGCAGTCCAAAGCCTCTCAGGACTCTGTACTGAAAAGGTCTGGCCGGCTACTCTAAAGCCCGTCCTGAATCACTGGTGTGTCTTGCACAGACAACTACAGGAGCATGGACTATTCCCATCTGGGACCGTTGGCAGGAGGGCACACGGTCACCCCGGTCTCCAGGTTGGTAGGGCTATATCCTAGGGCTTTTTTTTTTTTTTTTTTTTTTTTTTTTTGGTTTTTCGAGACAGGGTTTCTTATCCTAGGGCTTTTTATTTCATGGTTAGTTAATTTTTAAAAAGTAATATGCTCTCAGGCAAATTTTGATACTTGGTCACTCTTATACATCCATCTATAACAAGAGGAACAACTGTATGTTGAAATGCTGATTTTATTCATGGGACATGCTTTTTCTTTACTTACTCTTGATAAATTCATATTCCAAAATTAAAATCAATTTTCTTATGAACAGTGTGGGCAGTTCAGCAGGAACTGGACGGGGGACAGGTATAGTTTTAAAACATCACATTGTGGAGATGGGTTGAAGAACAGGGTTAGTCCTGTTAGAAGAAACACTCCTTTCACACAAGAATCACAGAGTTGTGATGTGGGATTCCCCTCTGTATGCTGTGAATATCATTGGTGAATAAAGAAACCACTTTGGCCTGTTGATAGGGTAGAACTTAGGTAGGCAGAGAAAACTAAACTGAATGCTGGGAGAAAGGAGGCGGAGTCACAGACAGAAGCCATGTAGCCCCGCCAGGGACAGATGCCAGACGGAACTTTACCTGGTAAGCCACAGCCATGTGGCGATACACAGATTGCTAGAAATGGATTAAATTAATATGTAAGAATTAACCAATAAGAAGCTAGAACTAATGGGCCAAGCAGTGATTTAATTAATACAGTTTCTGTGTGATTATTTCAGGCCTAAGCAGCCAGGAACTAACTAGTGGCCTCCTTACAACAGAGTTGTTTTAAATAGAATCATTAAATAACTGCATACAGATCATAGACTTTGAGTGAGTTCTGTAAAATTCAACATTCTAAGTTCCAGGCAGAAAACTAAAATCTCAGCTAGCCTGATTCAATATTAGAAGTGTATTTGAGCACTGGTGGCACATGCCTTTAATTCCTGGAGGCAGAAGCAGGCTGATCTCTGTGAGTTCAAGGTCAGCCTGGTCTACTGAGCGAGTTTCAGGACAGCCAGGGCTGGTACACAGAGAAGCCCTGTCTTGAAAAACAAATAAACAAAAAGTGTGCTAAGTCCAGCTCAGAGAGAAAAGGTTTCTGGGCCATGAGTTGGTTCTACTGCAGATGAGCATACCTGTTCCTCCCGGAGTAACTGTGCGCCTCCTGGAATCTCAGTGCTTGTCAAGAGCTGGGTTACTCACTGTTAACATGTAGTCTACTTTCTGCCGCTTTGTGCCCTGTGGAAAATTACTCAACTTTTCTGAGCCTCCCTTTCTTCATGTGTAAATGAGGAACTAGGTGACATGTATGGTACTTTTTGATGCTAAGATTCTGAGTCTAGAATTTTCCACAGGACATTTTTTTTATCTTTTTAACTATGTGTATATGTATGTACACCTGTGTCCCCACAGGTGCATACATACGTCACTTAAAGTCCGGAAAACGGGAGTGAAAAAAACCCAAATTCATGTCTATATGGTAAGAGTAGATTCACGTATAATACAAATACCAAGTAGGGATGATTTTGTCGCATAAATTCTCCTAACAAACTCTGTAGTTATCACAAATGAACGTGGTAAGCGTTCTTTTTTGACACCGTTGGGTTTTTCACTCCACAAGTGCATTTAAAACATTATCAGAGCTGTCAATCTTTCCATTCCATTTCCTCACATACAAAGAAATATAAAATAGCCTCCCTCAGGCTTCAGTGGGCACACATTAATTATCCAGGAACCCTTAGCCAGTATAAATTCTGTGAGGGTGGCATTTGTCTTTGAAGTATTTTATACTCATGTTTCTCAAAAAGATGATAGTAGTTAAAAAGCAGTGATTTGGGGATGAACTTAATTAGGTGGGTGATAAAAACTGTAATTTCCTACAGTTGCTCATTAATGCTTGAATGGGAGGTGCAATATAAGCTTCCTAGTGTGGTTGTGGCTTATCAGAATATTAAAATCAGGTAGTGTGGGTAACGAGGTAGTGTGGGTTTGTATCATTGCTTCACGATGTTTTATTATTGTATTATTACTAATGAGTCATTATATAGTTGAATGTCAACTTGTCTGACCTCACAGTGTGTACTCAGTATATTCTTTAGAGGTCTGTTCCTCTCTTCCCAGGTCCCAAATGAAGCATCCATTACCTGCCGTAAGCAATGCCCCATTGATGAATTTCACATGGAGACCATAATAAGCTTAACATAATTTAAGATTTTAAGTGTATTACTGAAGCACGGCTGGGACTAAATGGATACAGTATCATAATATTTAATAAGTCCGATTTTATATTGCATTGTCTAGACAGAGGTGGCATTTTTTTATTGTTTTTATTGAGCTATACATTTTTCTCTGCTCCCCTCCCCTTCTACCCTCTCCCATGGTCCCCAGGCTCCCAATTTACTCAGGAGATTTTGTCTTTTTCTACTTCCCATGTAGATTAGATCCATGTATGTCTCTCTTAGGGTGTTCGTTGTTGTCTAAGTTCTCTGGAATTGTGAATTGTAGGCTGGTTTTCTTTGTTTTTTGTCTAAAAACCACTTATAAGTGAGTACATCTGATAATTGTCTTTCTGGGTCTGGGTTACCTCACTCAGTATGATGTTTTCTAGATTCATCCATTTGCCTGCAAATTTCAAGATGTTGTTATTTTTTCTGCAGTGTGTTATTTTTTTCTCCATGGTGTAAATGTACCAACTTTACACAAAGGTGGCATTTGGAAACCTCTCTTCTTAATTGGGCAAACAGCACCCAAGGTGGAGGAAACAGTTCCCTGATGAGAAACTAGCCATGGTTTAGCTCCTCGCCCAGCTCCACCAGGGTCTCACTGTGTAGCTCAGGCTGGCCCAGAACTCACCAAAGATCCACCAAATATGCCTTCTACATGCTAAGATTAAAGTTATACACCACCATGCCCAGCATGCCCTAGAAATTAACCTTTTTATAGCATTATTTTAAAAAAATCTTTTTTGCTTGCTTGTTTTTTAATAAAGAATTATTTTTCCTTTTAAGAAACATACATTATTTTTTTCTATAGAATGTAATTCTCTGCATTTTTTCTCACACATGTATGTGTTTGCATCTGTTTTAATTGCAGGCATTTGTACCAGGCTAGTCCCATTCATATAAAGTTTGCCTTGCACGTTCAAAGTCTTTATCTTTTTTTTGGAAGGTGGGGTTCATTGAGACAGGGTTTCTCTGTAGCTTTGGAGCCTGTCCTGGAACTAGTTCTTGTAGACCCGGCTGACCTCGAACTCACAGAGATCCCCCTGCCTCTGCCTCCCGAGTGCTGGGATTAAAGGCGTGCGCCACTACACCACCAGCCCCAGAGCAAGGTTATTTTTTATATTTGCGACTTCTTGCTTGTGTTTTTTAACTAAGTATGTCTACGCTCTACAAATTATGCTCCTCATATTTTAACAATAATGCCCTCTTGTCCAGACACCACGGACTTACTGCTGTGCGAACACTGAAGACTTGGAAACAGTCATCCACCATGTCCACAGCCTGTACCCTTTGGCCCCATTTCTGGCAGCAGGCGTGTCAATGGGAGGGTAAGGACTTCTCTAAAATGCTGGAGAGTGGAACAGTCCTCACGACTGGCTCCCCCTCTCCCTCTCCCTCTCCCCCCTCCCTCTCCCCCTCTCCCTCTCTCCTAAAAGCAAAGGGAGCAGTCCTCATAGCTCTCTCAACACTGAACCATGAATGTCTGAGTCATGTGTAGCAGAAGGAATCAACTCAGGCCGACTTTAACATTTTCCTGGGTTCTGTGAGTTCTCCATGGGAAGCAGCCAGGTGAACTTGATTTTGTTAGTTCCCATTCCAGGTGCTATTAAGCTAAGATGGTTGGTTTATGCACCTGCCCCTACATTGGGGTTTATATGGGTTTATTTATGTGTATGTATGTTTGTCTGTGCATGTATATGCTATGCTGGGGGTGGGTGCCTGAGAAGATCAGTAGATGGCATTGGATCCCTTGGAGCATGTTGTAATTTGAAAAAAGCTGCACGTGAGAGAAAGATGCCATGCGACAGAGCTCAGGTCTCAAGGTAGGTTTTTTATTGGGAGAAAGTGAATGGGAAGGGGGGGAGGGGAAGGGAAGACCAGCCTCTGGGGACGGTAACTGAAGAAGGAGGAAGACAGAGAGAGAGATGGGAGGTGGGCAGGGCCCCTTTAAAGGGGAACCTAGTGATTGTGCACACGAGGAGCTCTCAGTGGCTGCAACTGAGGACGCATCCTGTCGGAACCCCAAGGTCAGGCCAGTGCGGGTGCCTGAATACTAGGGGAGCTGGGGTTGCAAGTGTTTGTGGGCAGCCTGCTGTGAGTGCTGGGAACTGAGCTTTGGTCAGGATGGAGCATCTCCAGCCCCTTTCTGGAATTCTCTCTTGCCACACTTATACTTGAGTGATGTCTAACACTAATAACTGTTTGTAGAGTGGGTGTGAGTGTGTGTATATAGAGAGAACTCACTTAAAGAAATGTAAAAGTTACTGCCCCTGTACTTTAGACCCCTCACCGTTGTTCACGCTCACTTCTACTTTGTTTTTCACGGCAGGGTTCTCCGTGTGACAGTCCTGGCTGGAACTTGTTCTGTAGACCAGGCTGCCCCAGAACTCACTGAGATCCTCCTGCCTCTGCCTCCTAAGTGCTGGATTAAAGGAGTGTGCCACCACCGCTGGGCCTTACTTTTTTTTATTATTACTCTATATGCAGTAGTTTGCCTGCATTTGTGCCTGCAGGTCAGAAGAGGGCACCAGATTTCATTGTAGATGGTTGCAAGCCGCCATGTGGTTGCTGGGAACTGAAATTATGACCTCTGGGAGAGCAGTCAGTGCGCTAACTGCTGAGCCAGATCTCCAGCCCTCATGCTTACTTTTTTCAAATTTATTTATTTTTCACATACCAATCCCAAATTTTTTTTTTTTTCGAGACAGGGTTTCTCTGTGGTTTTGGAGCCTGTCCTGGAACTAGCTCTTGTAGACCAGGCTGGTCTCGAACTCACAGAGATCCACCTGCCTCTGCCTCCCGAGTGCTAGGATTAAGGGCGTGCGCCACCACCGCCCGGCCACCAATCCCAAATTTATTTATTTATTATGTATACAATGTTCCTCCTGCATGAACACCTCCATGCTAGAAGGGAGCACCAGATCTTAACTACAGATGGTTGTGAGCTACCACATGGTTGCTGGGAATTGAACTCATGACCTCTGGAAGAGCAGCCAGTGCTCTTAACCTCTGAACCATCTCTCCAGCCCCCAAGGTTACTTTTTAATTTAATTATTTAATTTATTTTTCACAGTGCTGGGGCTTGAATCTAGGATTAATGCGTGTTACACAAACACTTTACCACTGAGCCACATACCTCTACCCCAAACTATTTTATTTCATTTTTCTTAAGTTTTATCTACTGAAAGATTCTCTTTTGCAAATCTTGGTTTTTCTTATCTGCAAATTAAATTTTCAAAAAAGTAGAAATCTATGTGTTGGATTTTCCTTTACTCTTGCCACACATTGGAACACCATTTTTTTTTTAACTTTCTTTGGCTTTTGGGGGTCCTCCACCCAGCTTTCTATGAATCACACGTGGAGGCTTATTCTCTCTTAAGCCAGGCCTCAGCTTGTCTTGTTTCTAGCCAGTTTTTCTTAGCCTTTAGCCTCTGGGCCTTTTCCTTTCTTTTCCTTTTCTTACTTCTGCATATCTTTCCCTTTTACTATCTGGCTGTCCCCTAATGTCCTCTCTCCTTGTTCTCTTGCTCCTTTCTTCTATTTATCCTCTCTGCCTGCCAGTCCCGCCTGTCCTTGCTCCTGCCTTGCTCTTGGCCATTCAGTTCTTTATTAGACTATCAGGTGTTTTACACAGGCAAAGAATCACAGCTGCACAATTAAACAAATGCAGCATAAACAAACACACCTTAAAATAATGTTCTGCAACATATATATATATATATATCTGTAGACATGTTTCCCACCAAACCATACAAGATAAATGCTATTTATCTCCTTTTCATTAGAATATTTTACCATACATATATTTTATTCCACATGATTGGCACTCAGACGCACTAAATGACCATTCACCTTTATTTGAAAAGCTGATTATAAGAGACTAGAGAGATGTATCAGCATTTAAGAACACTTGCTGTTCTTAGCTAAGAACCCAGGTTCGGTTCCCAGCACCCACATGGAAGTTCTTAATGAAGAACCCAGGTTCGGCACACCTTTAATCCTAGCACTCAAGAGGTGCAGGTGGATCTCTGTGAGTTCAAGGCCAGCCTGGTCTGCAAGAGCTAGTTCCAGGACAGGCTCCAAAGCTACAGAGAAACCCTGTCTCGAAAAACCAAAACAAAACAAAAAAATTTTTTAATTAAAAATAAATGAAAAAAAAATCCAGGTTCAGTTTCCAGCATCCACATGGCAACTAATCTGTAACTCCAGTTCCAGGGGACCCTAAGTGAGCTCTTGTGGCCTCCACAGGCACTGCATGTACATGGTTCACAGACATACATGCAAGCAAACAATACATAAAATAGAAATAAATTGTTCTTTTTTTTTGCCTTTAAAAGCCAGTTAACATTTAAAATAGAAACTATTTTTTAAACTTTATTCTGGCTGTATCTGCCATCTCTGTTTTTAGAATATCTTCAGAGTGTATGTGCAGGAAAGTAAAAGGCGGCCATTAACAGGAGACTCTGTCCAGAGCCCTTTAGATTCTGACAAAGGATTCATTCCTTACATTAGCATGGAAGGTCTGACTTGACCCAGTAAAGGCAGAGCCCTGAGTCAGCGTGGAAACAAGCAGAGTCAGATTGTGCTTGGCAGACAGATTCTAGCATCTCCTCCCTCCAGCCCACAGTGTGAACCTGAAAAGAAAGAATGGGGGCTGAACTTTTCCCCCTTAATCATATAAATTCATGGCTTTTTTTCCCCAAGGCTAGCCTTTAAATAAAGAGGTTCCAATTGTCTATTCAGAAACTCTTGGAAAAGGCCCTTTCATCCAGTGTTGAAGCGTTGGTGCCCAAAGGCCACTCTCCCCAATTAGATTAGGTTTTCCAGCTGGCTGAATATTAATGTCTTGTAAATTATTTGAAGGAATCACACCTTCTAGTTGCCTAGCACTGTGACACATTGACAATTTCCCAAGTGAGTGCACTTTCTTTTCTTTTTTCTTTTCATTTTTTTCTTTTTTACCTTTGAGATGCAGCTGACAAAAGCATAGTCTAAGCAAGAGTTTCATGCCCAGTGAAGCCACAGACTGGGGTCATCCCAGTGCCTGCGATGTTGGGGCCAAGTATGGGCTTTGAGCCAGAACTGAGTTAAGTCAAGAAACTCTGAAGCTCTAGACCCAGATTCTACTCTCCCAGTGAGTTGGTAAATACTTTTTAAATAAATGGAAAATTCCAAACACATAAAATGGAAAATTAAGAGTCATTCCTCAGGTTCAGTAATTATCGGCTCGTGGGTGATCTTGTTCCATCAGTATTGCCCACTTCTCCAGTTCATTCCCAGCTCTGACTATTACCTGAACCTCACAATCACTTTATTACTGTTTCAGGTGGTACTGAGTGGAGCACATGCTTAAAATGTGGGAGGCCCTGGCTGCAGTTCCCAGCTCCTCAAAACAATAAATAGGTTGAGTCACTTCTTGGCCTTTTTGTGTGGTATCTTCTCAGTGTCTGATAAAGCCCCTATCTCAGGACACTAGGTGAAGTGGATTTTGGAGCAGGGAGATAGGACAGGATCTTGCTTTATCTACACAGCATGCCTGGAGTGGAGCACACAGCAGAAAGTTGGAAGGCCAGTAAATTAATATTTCGGTTGGTAGCTCTAAATGGAAGACCTGTTTCTTTTCTTTTTTTTTTTTAAGTCCCAATACTCTTCCCCACCCCTCCCGAGACAGGGCTCCTCTGTGTAACAGTCTGGCTGTCCTGGAACTAGCTCTGTAGACCAGGCTGGCCGCGAATCCAGAGATCTGCCTTCTAAAGTAAATAATCTAAAATAACCTTTTGAGGTGGCATCTTGACATTATTTTACTCCTGAATTGCCTCTAAAGATTTGGTTTGCCTATTTCGGGGTCTTTCTGCTTTAGATCCTTTCCTGTTATTGTGGTTTATGTAACTTACTGGCCTCTGGCTGAAACGTAAAGTTATTATATAAGAACCCAAGGATGAACTCTTCACAGGACGGAAAGCATTGTATGCAAATCTTATAGTTATTTCAAAGGGTCATTTTCAAATCCTATGTGATGGAGTACATCCATAAGTCTAGCGTTCCTGGAGGGTGAGGCAGGAGAATTACAAGTTCTAAACCAGCCTGAGTTAAAAATAGTGAAGTGCTGTCTCAAAAAAAATTTTCTTTTCCGAACTGGCAAGACAGCTCAGGCAAGGTCACATGCTGCCATGCAGGACAACCTGAGCTTTATCCTGGGATCTATGCAGAAGGAGAGAACTGACTTCCTCAAATTGTTCTCTGACCTCCACAAACTTACTATAGAATGTACATACATGTACACATACATACACACACAATAAATAATTTTAAAATTTTTTGAAAAAAATATTTTCAAAAGCTAAATTTCATTTTTCATAAAAATTTCCTGCCCTTAAAGCCATTGGTGATGGCACGTGCCTTTATTTATTTTTTTCCATGATATTTATTGAGCTCTACATTTTTCTCTGCTCCCCTCCCTGCCTCTCTCCTTCCCCCTTAAACCCTTCCCCAAGGTCCTCATACTTCCAATTTACTCAGGAGATCTTGTCTTTTTATACTTTCTACTTGCCATGTAGATTAGATCTATGTAAGTCTCCATTAGTGTCCACATTGTAGTCTAAGTTCTCTGGGATTGTGATTTGTAGGCTGGCTTTCTTTGCTTTATGTTTAAGAACCACCTATGAGTGAGTACATGTGATAATTGTCTTTTTGTGTCTGGGTTACCTCACTTAAAATAATGTTTTCTAGTTCCATCCATTTTCCTACAAAATTCAAGCTGTCGTTATTTTTTTCTGCTGTGTAGTACTCCATTGTGTAAATGTACCACATTTTTAAATCCATTCTTTGATTAAGGGGCATTTAGGTTGTTTCCAGGTTCTGGCTATGACAAACAAAGCTGCTATGAACATAGTTGAGCACATGTCCTTGCGGCACGATTGAGCATCCTTTGGATAGATACCTAAAAGTGGTATTACTGGGTCTTGAGAAAGGTTGTTTCCTAATTTTCTGAGAAATTGCCACACTGACATCCAAAGGGGTTGTACCATCTTGAATTCCCACCAGCAATGCAGAACTGTTCCCCTTTCCCCACAACCTCTCTAGCATAAGTTGTCAATAGTGTTTTTGATCTTGGCCATTCTTACAGATGTAAGATGGAATCTCAGAGTTGTTTTGATTTGCATTTCTCTGATGACTAAGGATGTTGAACATTTCCTTAAGTGTCTTTCAGCCATTTTAGAGTCCTCTGTTGAGAGTTCTCTGTTTAGGTCTGTACTCCATTTTTTTTTATTGGATTATGTGATCTTTTGGTGTCCAATTTCTTGAGTTCTTTGTATATTTTTGAGATCAGACCTCTGTCTGATGTGGAGTTAGTGAAGATCTTTTCCCATTCTGTAGGCTGTCGTTTTGTCTTGTTGACTGTATCCTTTGCCTTATAGAAGCTTTTCAGTTTCAGGAGGTCCCATTCATTATTTGTTTCTCTCAGTGTCTGTGCTGCTGGGATTCTAATTAGGAAGTGATTCCCTGTGCCAATGTGTTCAAGTGTACTTCCCACTTTCTCTTCTATAAGGTTCAGTGTGGCTGGCTTTATGTTGCGGTCTTTGATCCATTTGGACTTGAGTTTTGTGCATGGTAATAGATATGGGTCTATTTTCATTTTTGATATCCAGTTATGCCAGCATCACTTGTTAAATATGCTTTCTTTTTTCCATTTGATATTTTTTGCTTCTTTATCAAATATCAGATGTTCAAAGATGTGTGGATTGATATCCGGGTCTTCTATTAGGTTCCATTGGTCCTCCTGTCTGTTCTTGTGCCAGTACCAGGCAGTTTTCAGTTCTGTAGCTCTGTAGTAGAGTTTGAAGTCAGGGATTGTGATGCCTCCAGAAGTTCTTTTATTGCTCAGGATTGTTTTGGTTATCCTGGGTTTTTTGCTTTTCCAAATGAAGTTGAGTACCGTTCTTTCGATGTCTTTGAAGAATTTTGCTGGGATTTTGATGAGCAGGTCCCGTGCCTTTAATCCCAGCACTTTGAAGGCAAAGGCAATTGTATCTCTGTGAGTTCAAGGCCAGTCTGGTCTACTGAAAAAGTTTCAGGACAGCCAGGGCTACACAGAGAAACCCTTTGTCAAAAAACAAACAACAACAACAAAACAAATGTTTTGTAAACTTTTGAGTTGTAAAAGTAAGGAGGAAGTATTCTATCCTTTTCTCCTATTTCAGAGCTAGTCTGGAAGAAACTATACTGAGAGGTGGAACTAGGGTGCCACCCTTGGTTTGAGCCATTGAACTCTAACTCAGACGCAGTTTTTGTCCCTCTTACCCAAATAGAACTTGGCTAAAATTGAGGAAATAGAATGAAGAAGCAGAGGAAGAGAAAGAAGTTCAGTAACTTCCAGGTTCAAATGCCCTGCTCATAAAATCTAACAGTGGACTGTAGAGTGCTTTGGGGACTGGTGTGGAGGGTGACCAACCAGCCAGAGCAGAGAACTCAGGAGCTCAGGGCATGAGGGCCAGACACCAGTAGTAAGTACTTCCCAAAGCCCCTGGGGATCCCGGTGCGCAGCCCAAAGGAAACATAGTAATAAATTGTCTTACAGTTTGGTCAAGTGCAGTGTAAGTAGCATGTGGGTCAGGCATATGGGTACACATTTGTCCTCCAAAGATTCAAGAGGCAGAGATGGGAGAGTGCATGACCCTGTTTCAGGAAGGAAACAAATACTTTTAAATACAAATATGAACATGGCAGATGAAATGTCTCAGTGGATAAAGGTGCCTGCCACCAAGCCAGGTTCGACCCACATGGTGGACAGCGAGTACTGACACTGACCTCCCTACACTGTGGCATGTGCACATGCGCAAATACATGTAAAGAGTTCTGGGTATGAATATGAGGAAAGAACAGAGACAGCCTTTCCAGTGTGCAGGACTTAAACAGTAGTCACGGGTGATGGTGCTGCCCAGCTCTTGGGAGGCTAAGGTAGAAGGGCCGAGTATTCAAGCTTATTCACAGAATTTAATGTACAAGGTCAACTGGGCTGCAAGAGGCCTTATCTCAAAAAAAAAAAAAGGGAAAGAAAGACTAAGCAATGTGTCCTTGCTGCTCCTGCCTGTCCTTGTGAAGCATCCTCAGAAAGGGACTCTTGAGAGACAAACCAGTCACAGTCTTCTTGTTTCTCACCATTTTAGAATGCTGCTTCTAAATTACCTGGGCAAAATTGGGTCCAAAACTCCTCTGATGGCAGCTGCAACATTCTCCGTTGGCTGGAATACTTTCGCTTGCTCAGAGTCGCTGGAGAAGCCACTGAACTGGCTGCTTTTTAATTACTACTTGACAACTTGCCTCCAGTCTTCAGTTAAGAAGTAAGTCATATTTAAAACTTTTTGTTGCCAAACATTTTAGATTACACAATCCAGCAGTATGAAATTTTAGAGTTTAACACTGCCAGTATATGTGTATTTATTTATAAATATATTTATTACAGTACTAAAATATTCTTTATATTATGGATGCATACAAAAATCATAAGGTAAAAATATAGATAAAATGCAGGTGTGCGGTGGTGACGCACACCTTTAACTCCAGCACTCCCAAGTGGGAGGC
This sequence comes from Chionomys nivalis, assembly GCF_950005125.1. Lineage (NCBI taxonomy): Eukaryota > Metazoa > Chordata > Mammalia > Rodentia > Cricetidae > Chionomys > Chionomys nivalis. The sequence continues at coordinate 70,733,239 of NC_080099.1, forward strand.
AGAGACAGGCATGTCTCTGTGAGTTTGATGCTTGTCTGTTCTGCAAAGTAAGTTCCAGGACAGCCAGGACTGTTAGACAGAGAAACTCAGGTTATCAGGTTTGGTGGCAGGCACCTTTACCCACCGAGCCATCTTAGACCCTGTCTTGAAAAACCAAAAGAAAAAAGGCATAATGCATTCTTTCTGAGTTTGTGCCCCTCTGTTTGTTTTGCTATTCTAAATTATTCTGAAAAATACATTAGTGGGGAGTGTATTTGGTGATATGTTTGGGCTGTTTCCTTAGATTATCTGGTTGTCAGTCTTTTTCAAACCTAATTCTTTCTCAGGTAGTATGTTAAGAATGTCCTGTGTGGTGGTAAACCCCTTTGATCCCAGTACCCAAGAGGCAGAGGCAGGCAGACCTCTGTGAGTTCAAGGCCAGCCTGGTCTAAATTGTAAGCTCCAGGACAGCTTGGGCTACATAGAGACCTTGTCCCAGAAAAAAAACAAACAAACACAAGAGTGTCCCATGTTGAATAATCCAGCTCCTTAAGCATGTTCTTACAAACACAGTGTGTTTTAGAAATGGGAGCATGTGAGCTGGCAAGATGTGGTAGTGTCAGCCTGTGTGTGGTAGTGTCTGTCAGCCTGTGTGTGGTAGTGTCTGTCAGCCTGTGTGTGGTAGTGTGAGTAGTGTGTGGTAGTGTCAGCCTGTGTGTGGTAGTGTGAGTAGTGTGTGGTAGTGTCTGTCAGTCTGTGTGTGGTAGTGTCTGTCAGTCTGTGTGTGGTAGTGTCTGTCAGCCTGTGTGTGGTAGTGTCTGTCAGCCTGTGTGTGGTAGTGTCAGCCTGTGTGTGGTAGTGTCTGTCAGTCTGTGTGTGGTAGTGTCTGTCAGTCTGTGTGTGGTAGTGTCAGCCTGTGTGTGGTAGTGTCAGTCTGTGTGTGGTAGTGTCTGTCAGCCTGTGTGTGGTAGTGTCTGTGAGTCTGTGTGTGGTAGTGTCTGTGAGTCTGTGTGTGGTAGTGTCTGTCAGCCTGTGTGTGGTAGTGTCAGCCTGTGTGTGGTAGTGTCTGTCAGTCTGTGTGTGGTAGTGTCTGTCAGTCTGTGTGTGGTAGTGTCAGCCTGTGTGTGGTAGTGTCAGTCTGTGTGTGGTAGTGTCTGTCAGTCTGTGTGTGGTAGTGTCTGTGAGTCTGTGTGTGGTAGTGTCTGTGAGTCTGTGTGTGGTAGTGTCTGTCAGCCTGTGTGTGGTAGTGTCTGTGAGTCTGTGTGTGGTAGTGTCTGTCAGTCTGTATGTGGTAGTGTCTGTCAGTCTGTGTGTGGTAGTGTGAGTCTGTGTGTGGTAGTGTCAGCCTGTGTGTGGTAGTGTCAGCCTGTGTGTGGTAGTGTCTGTCAGTCTGTGTGTGGTAGTGTCTGTCAGTCTGTGTGTGGTAGTGTCAGTCTGTAGCCCCAGCCCTCGTGAGAGGATGGGAGGCAGAGGTGGGGCTAGCCTGGTAAAAGCGGCAACCTGTACCAAAGCTGTCTTCTAACCTCAACATGTGCACACGTGTGTATGTACACACACAGACTTTAAGCAAACTTAAAATTATTTTCATTATACTTTTATTAACTTTGTGTGGGCAGTATGCTAAGTAGGTCAAAGAACTGTCTGTGAAGAAATTCTGTCATGTGGGTTCAGGCCAACAGGCTTGAGAGCATATGTCTTTACCACTGAGCCCAGCAAATACTATTTTAGTACCAGCGTTGTGCCCTGTGCTAGTTAGTCTGTTTCATTGCCTGTTCTTATGTATTTTAGGTATGACTGAGGTAGAGATTATCTCAATTCTTAGTTTGGAATTTCTTTTGTTCTAGGCACCAGCATATGTTTGTCAAACAAATCGACATGGACCAGGTCATGAAGGTAAGGGGTAGCTTTTCCTAATATTTTTATTTCCTCTTATGACTCCAAGGATAGATTCAGCCTGGATTTGTTTTTTAGGCTAAGTCTATTAGAGAGTTTGATAAACGATTCACCTCAGTCATGTTTGGATACCGAACAATTGATGATTATTACACCGACGCCAGTCCGAACCGCAGACTGAAGTCTGTGGGAATCCCGGTGCTGTGCCTGAATGCTGCGGATGATGTCTTCTCTCCCAGTCATGGTAAGAATCTGTCTGTCTGCGCACTTTGGTGTGAATTAACTGTTCTTTCAAAGACATCTTTTAGTTTGATTTCTGTGTATGTCGGTGTGCGTGTATGCCACGTGCGTGAATGCCGTGTGTGTGTATGCCACGTGCGTGTGCCATGTGCGTGTATGCCTGTGTGCGTATACGCCATGTGCGTGCATGACACGTGAGTATATGCCATGTGCGTGAATACTGTGTGGTGTATGCCACGTGCATGTGTGCCACGTGCGTGTGTGCCTGTGTGTGTGTATGCCATGTGTGTGTGCCACGTGCGTGTATGCCTGTGTGCGTGTACGCCGCGTGCGTGCATGACACGTGCATGTATGCCACGTGCGTGTATGCCGTGTGTGTGGGTGTATGCTGTGTGCGTGTATGCCGTGTGTGTGTGAGTGTGCGTGTATGCCGTGTGCGTGTATGCCATGTGCGTTATGCTGTGTACGTGTATGCCCTGTGCATGTCAGTGGCCGTAAAGGCCAGAAGAGGGCAACAGATGCCTGGAACTGGAGCCACTAGACGTCAGTGCTGGGAACTGAGCCACAACTGCTGAGCCATCTCCCCAGTTCCTAGTTTAACTTTGAAAATGTTCTTTTTAAGGAAGTACAGCAGTCATATAACGTCTTTTATTATAATTTTTACTAAAACGTTACATGCATGGAGCTCCATGCCTATAATCTCAGCACTTGGGACACTGACCGAGAAGAAGAAATGAGCTTGAGGCCTGAACTCTGATAACTTTAATAACTTCCAACCTGGGCCAGGAAGACATTATCTTGAAACATAAAAACAAGCAAATAAAAGTTAGCGTTTAGAACTTAGTGCTTCAGACCACATGACCAGTGTTTTCAGAGTTCCCTTCTGCTGTCAGAGACTCAGGCCCAGTGAGAGCTGATTGTGTGTTCTCGTGTTTATGATCTTTGATTCTTGAAGGCAGGGCCTTTGGGCAGATTGTGCTCTGGCATCTTTGCCTGGGGAGAGCACCTCATTTTCCTGGAGTTTCAAAAAAAAAATGTTGAAGTTTTTCTTCCCCTTTAACCTGAAAGAGGACTTGAGACTTTAGAAACACAATGTCCTTGAGTATTTCAATGCTGGAAGCAAATCTGAGCCAAAAAATTATTTCTAAATGAAAATAGATTATAGTTTTTTTTTTATTTCTCCTGGAAACAGTAAGGAAGAAAATTATTCCAAAATTAACTTCCATACTCTCTTAATTTAAGAATAGCAATTGGGCAGGAAAGATGGCTCAGTGGTTAGAAACATGTATTGCTCTTGCCAAAGTCCCAAGTTCAGTTCCCAGCACCTACATCAGGCAACAAGAAATCACCTGTAACACCAGACCTATCGCCACCTGCTGGCCTGCACAGGCACTTCACTCATATACACATAACCTGTCCTACACATGCGTAATTTAAAATAACAAAAATAAATCTTAAAAAGAAGTCTCCTAATTTAAAAAACATTTAAAAACCAGCAATAAGCATACGTATTTGTTTATCAGACATGTATGCCGTCTCACTGACTTCCAAAGTAATCTTACAGACTTCAGCATCGAAAGGCTCGCCCCTGACTGCTGTGTAAAGATGGTTGCTGTTTTGTTGTTGTCAGCACAGGATGTTCCCTGGAACTCGTGATCCTCCTGCCTCTACCCCCATGTTGTGGAGTGTCAAGTGTGAGCCATCATGCCTGGCTCCAAAAAATCTTTTTAAATCAGTTTTAAGCTTTAATGTGTTTGGGTGTTTTGCTTTCATGTGTGTCTGGACCTGGTGCCCACAGAAGCTGGAAGTGGAAATCACAGCTCCTGGAACTAGAGTCACAGATGGTTGTGAGCTGCCACGTGGGAGCTGGGAATCAAACATGGGTCCTCTAGAAGATCTTAAGTGCTCATAAACACTGAGTCATCTCTCCAGGACCTCAAGAAAAGAATCTTTTTTAGAAAAAAGAAAAAAAAAAGAAAAGGATCTTTGCCGGGCGGTGGTGGCACATGCCTTTAATCCCAGCACTCAGGAGGCAGAGGCAGGCGGATCTCTGTGAGTTCGAGACCAGCCTGGTCTACAAAGGGAGTTCCAGGACAGGCTCCAAAGCTACAGAGAAACCCTGTCTCGAAAAACCAAAAAAAAAAAAAAAAAAAAAAAAAAAAAAACATTTATTTTCTCCAAATACTTAATTAAAAGCATTTATTTTGGGTTGGGCTGGAGCTCAGTGATAGGGTGCTTGCCTGGTTCATTTGAGGCCCTGAATTCAGCCATCACGAAACAGAATTAATTACCCAGATTCCAACCCTAACAATTGTGTTGTAAAGTTTTAGAACATCCCAACATTCACAGATGCCTTAAATCGCCGTGGCTTCTCTGGAGGTCACATTTATCCAGAGGTCATTGCTAATAACTGACACTTTGGGCCTTTGCTTGTAAATAAGAAAATGAAAGCTGTGCAGCAGTGGCGCACACCTTTAGTCCCAGCACTCGGGAGGCAGAGGCAGGTGGATCTCTGTCAGTTAGAGGCCAGCCTGGTCTACACAGTGAGTTCCAGGACAGGCTCCAAAGCTACAGAGAAACCCTGTCTCGAAAATCCAAAGAAAGAAAAGAAACTGAAACTGGCTTTGGTATCTGTTAAATTACACAGTGCTCGCTTCGCATCTTTTCACTGGGTCAGATCTAATGTTTCTCCATCCGTTTTTATCCTTTGCTGCCTGTGCTACAAACAAGAGTTTCCCAGCATTCAACCTGACCCACAAGGGTGAAGTTCCAACTCATTGTTTCCTGTTTTTTCCCAGGCCCTTAAAACAGTCTTACCACATAGTGGACAATTGTCTGCAGCCTGCGGGAACAGGCAGCCAACACCCTTCACAAGGCTGCGCTGTCTGTAGTCAGGGTTAGATTCTCTCAGAGTGCTGAGGCGGAGCCCGGTGGGAGAACTTAGATTGAGCATTCACGAGGTCCCCAGTTGGCCTTTGGGGCATGTGCCCTGCACTTGTGGACGCATACACATATTTTATTTTTCCACTGTCTGAACACTAACATCTAGGAGAAAAAGGAAACAACTTTAATTCATGACCTTGAAGTCTCTGTTTAAAGTTATAGAGGGTGCACAAACACTGGTGTTCCTGGGGAGTTGTTTGTTTGTCACTGCAGAGTTGTTTTCTAATAGTTTCTCTTTGCTGTTTGAGAAACAGAGAATCAGAAAGACAGGAGATAGATAGATAGATAGATAGATAGATAGATAGATAGATAGATAGATATAATCCCACATCTGTGATTGCAAGTCCTTTGTACAGTTATCACTCATGTTTAGAAATCTAAATTCACATATGATCAAAATGACACCGAATGGATTTACAGCTCTCACAAAGGTTAGCTTATCTGGTCGTTCTAGATGTGTCCGTGCACGAGCATCCACGCGCTCTCACGGGTGCCAGAGCATTAGGAAGCCTCAGTCAGTCCCATCACTGTGCCATGTGGGTCCCAGAGACCAAACCCACGATATCAGGCAGGGGACAAGCGCCTTGGTAGCTGTGCTGTCTCACAGCCAATAAACAGCCTGCACGTTAGGTTATGTAAAATCTTGGATTATTCCTTTAGAAATAAGGATCTAGTAGAAATAGGTATTGTTATAAGAATATAGATGATTGTATAAATTAGTCAAACTTATTCCATTTAGCCACACTCGTCACAAATATTTGTTTAATGATTAGAGTGTTTTTACTGATTAGAAATGATAAAGTGTGCTTTACCTAACAAAAAATGTTAATGCTCTCTCTCCCCCCTCTCTCCCCATCCTTCCTGCTCCCACCTCTTTACCACCAACACCCCATCTTAACTGCTTTGATTCCTCAAGCTATCCCAATAGAAACTGCTAAGCAAAACCCTAATGTCGCTTTGGTCCTTACTTCTTATGGAGGCCATATTGGTTTTCTGGAGGGAATCTGGCCGAGGCAATGCACTTACATGGATCGAGTCTTCAAGCAATTTGTGCAAGCCATGGTCGAGCATGGACATGAACTCAACAACATGTAGTTCCTTGGGTACATTAAGTCTGAGCCACCATTGTTGGATCACCTCAGCTCAGTGCACAATGTCAGCTCCTGAGTGTAAAGCTGGCAAGCCAGCAGATGGTGAGGAGGTCCAGTGCTGTGGGAAACAACAACTTTGTAGCAAGAACTAAAGCTAGTGTAGATTGTTCCTGCTGTAGATCTTATTTTTACTCTGCCTTACCAAGTACGACCTTAAATTAAGTAGTCCTTATAAACATGAATTGCACTTAACCAAAACTATTGTGTAAAAGATTTTAATCCTCAGGGTTTTAGTTTAGACTGGTATTGTTAGACTACCCAGTCCAATGACTTAATGACTGTTAAGAGATTGTGATGATTTGAATGTAAGCTCTAAGCGGGCGTTCCTGAAAGCTCAGCACTGACCAGGGACACAGCGCTGCACCGCGTGTGTTCTGACCTGAGAGGGCGATGCAGCCGTTAGACTGCCTCCTGTACCTGCTCTTTTATCCTGATAATATTCAATTAGGGCTGACCTGTGTTTTATAATTATCATTTACATGCTTATTTTTAAAATAGTACATGTGCATACATATATCATTATATTAAAATAAATTCTATCATTTTAAGTTGTTTCTTTGTGAATTTTTATCTGTAGAAGTAGAGTCCTGTTGGGTGTGGCAGCACACAGGTTTAATCTCAGCACTCAGGAGCCACAGTCAGGGGGATTACAGTGAGTTTGAGGCCAGCCTGGATTGTAGTGAGCTCCAGTCAGCCAGGGCTGCAGAGTCTCAAAGAAAGAAAAAAGGCCCAGAGTGAAATATCTGAAAAGTATGCTATTGGTAATTTCATGAATGTATTACCAAGGAAACTTCTTACTTCACTGTTTTCAGGATATAGGCTGACGTCATATGCCACTGAAGAACACTTCAGGCTGGGGCACTTGCCTAGCATGCAAATAGCCTCGGTTTAATCCCCAGAACTACATAAAATTGAGCACGCCGCTGAGCGTGTAGCCTGTAATTGCAGCACTGTGGGGGTTGTTCAAGGGCCAAGAGTGGAGAGGGGATACTTTGGGCTACAGGATATTTAATTGGGTTGAAAGGTATCACAAGCTCGCCCCCCCCACACACACTATGTGTAATAATTTTTAAAATTAAGTTTAAAAATAAAAAATAATTTAAGCATCGGGTTAGTTAGCTCAGCTGAAGAGTGTCTGCCCATGTCCAAGGCCCTGACTTCAATCTCCCAGTACTACGGGGGAAAAAGAACAATAATTTGGTAGTTATTGGCAAATTCCTTTTATAGAAGTTTTACCATCTCTGTGGTCCTGTCTGCAGTACTGCCATCATTACCAAAACTGCCTTGTTTAGTCCTGGCTGACCTAGGATTCGCTATGTAAACCAGGATAGCCTCCAACTTACAGAGATCCACTGGCCTCTTCTTTCCAAGACTGAAATTAATGGTATGTGCCATCAAGTCCGGCTCTCAAACTGTTCGGATTTTGAGTTTGTTTTTTTGTTTTTGATACATGTCTCATTATGTAGCCTGTTGCTGATCCCAAACTCTCAGCCCTCCAGCTTCAGTTTTCTGAATATCTGGGATACAAAGTTGTAACCATACCCAACTCCAAAACTGTTTATTGTGTGATAATTTCATAAGTTAATATATTTTGATCAAATCTGCCCCTCCTTTTCCCTTCCAATTCTTTCTGTAGCCAGTCCAGCCTTTTTTATGTGCATTGGTGTTTGAGCTGCATGCATGTCTGTGTGAGGGTGTCACAGCCTCTAGAACTGGAGTTCCAGAGGATTGTGAGCTGCCGTGAGGGTGCTGAGGATTAACCCGGGTCCTCTTAACCCCTGAGTATCTCTCCAGCCCTCATGTGTTCTTTTTTTTTTTTTTTTAAATGAAAGTGAACTCACTCAATGTCAGGTCTTCCACTGCGACATGAGCAGCCTAGCAGGGTCTGCATCCAAGAGAACGACACCCCCCCCCCCCCCGTAGACATTCACTGCCATAGGAGCCGTCCTGTGGGGACGACTGAGAGCCAGGGGTCGTGGGGAAAACTGCAGCACCTGCGCACAGTGATGGCGCTCGGCCTGACGAGGCGCATGGGAGAAATGAAGAACAGATTGACAGACCGCAGTCTCTGATGGGGAAGCTGCAGTATCCCAGAAGCTCAACATTTTTATCATACAGCTGACAGTGAGATGGGGGTTCCTACAGATAGAGACAGGGTTTGTGCTTTAGCTCCTCTAGATAGGAGTGGTCTCTGCAGAGGAGCAGCCTTTAGGCTGTAAACATGGAGTGCGGAGAGCTACGGCGAACATTGTTTGAACACGCCGTCACCTTTCAGACTTAGGACCCCAAGGAAGGCTGTGCCATGTCCCTCTAGGTGTGAAGCAGGGTCCTGGACATGGCACGTACTCACTCAGGACCTCACACGCTCCCCACAGTAGTGTTTTCCAGACAACACCAGGTCATTGCACACAGCAGCTCAAGGTGGCTGTGACTGCATACACAAGACTACAAAAGGTCGAGCCTGTCAGAATCCCACTGTGGGTAAGGACGGGGCTTACAAAGTCACATTCCTAGCTGATGGAACTTTAATTTTTATTTTATTTTACTTAATATTTGGGGAGAGAGAGTGTGTGTGTCGCGCGCGCGTGCGTGTGTGTGTGTGTGTGTGTGCGCGCGCGCGCGCACGCACGCGCGCGCGCGTGCCGTGATGAATGTGTTAAGATGAGAGTACAATTGAGTCAGCTCTCCTTCCATGTGGTCTACGGGAGACTTGTCTCCAAATGGTTCAGGTTTTTTTATTTTGAGATTTGGGGTATTTAGCCTTTATGGTAGTAAAGAGTGGGGTACAAAGCTGTGTGTGCCATGGAACAGAACTCTACACAGGGAAACCCACAGGCGATACAGATGAGTAAGCATGCTAATCTGGTCTGGGGAATAGGAGACAATTCTCTAGTGTGTGTGGCTTGGCAGGTGGGGGCTTGCCGCCAAGCCTGACAATCTGAGTTCAATCCCTGGAACCCACCCACAGAAGGGAAGAAGAGATTGCTGAAAGCTGTCCTCTGATCCCCACATGCTCCATGGCAAGTATGCACTCACACACATGCATCACAAAAATAAATGGTGGGAAGAACTTTTTAAAAACGCATTATACTCATTGTTTATTTTTAAAATACAAAAATAAATGCAAAGGACTGTCAGAAACATGGCAGGCAGAAGAGATGGGAACAGAAGACTGTGAGGAACCCAAGACAGTGACATTCAAATGCTAGTTAATCACTCATGAAGAAAAATGAGAATTTCAAATGAATGTGAATGCTTTGTAGTATTGCCAAGGAGTGCAGCCAGACTCCTTAGTATAGACAACTATCTGTTAACTGCAATACCAGACTAACAGTGTCTTGTCCAGGCTGGTGATGTATACCTATAATCCCAGCATCTGGGAGGCTAAAACAAAAGGATAGTGATGAGTTCCAGGACAGCCTAGTGTACGCCAAGAGTCTGTCTCGAAAACAACCAAGAAACAAACAATACACCACACACACACACACAAAGCCAGCACCTGAGTGTTATGGGGTATGCACCTATAATCTCAAATATAAAACATTCCCAAACTAAAGCAGGATATACTATTTCGATTTCTTTCTTTCTTCCTTTCTCTCTCTCTCTCTCTCTCTTTCTTTCTTTCCTTTTTTGCTTTTCGAGACCGGGTTTCTCTGTAGCTTTGGAGCCTGTCCTGGAACTAGCTCCTGTAGACCAGACTGGCCTCAAACTCACAGAGATCTGCCTGCTTCTGCCTCCCAAGTGCTGGGAATAAAGGCCTGTACCACCACCACCCAGCATTTTAAAAATTTTGTTAGGTAGAAGTAGAAATGGTGGTTTTCATAAAGGACAATGTCTAGAAAGGGAAGTTTTGTTTTGCTTTTTGACAGGGTTTCTCTGTGAAACAGTGCTGGCTGTCCTGGAACTCACTATGACTGGCCTTGAACTCACAGAGATCCGCCTGCTTATGCCTCCCAGGTGCTGGGATTAAAGGCCTGTACCACCACCACCCGGCTTTACTATTTCAATTTCAGCTCCTTCCACTCACTATAACATCTTATTAGGACAGACAGAAGACCTGTGGGTATTGAATGAGATAAACAATGCAAAATTGGAACAGCAAAATGACTCAGCATGTTAAGGCATCTGCCATCGAATCTAATAACCTAAATCCAACCCCCAGACCCTACAGGGTGGATGGAGATAACCAATTCCCCAAAAATATTCTCTGACATTCACATGCACACTGTGACATGTGTGACATACACATAATGAAATAGTAATAATAATAATAATGATAAATACAACTTTTCCCAGAAGATGTAAAGCCAAGAACATGGTGCCTGACCAATTTCAGCAGTACTTATTAAGGTAGAAAACCAGAATATGCCATACCATAATTCTACCCAGTTCTCCTAAACTAGACATTAGTATTATAAATTCACTTGGGTAGATTGAGAAGAGGATGGATTTCTTCAGCTTCTGAATGAGAGCGTCTGTAGATGCAGTCTGTCTCCCCTGCAGACATCAGAGCATCTGTAGATGCAGTCTGTCTCCCCTGCAGACATCAGAGCATCTGTAGATGCAGTCTGTCTCCCCTGCAGACATCAGAGCATCTGTAGATGCAGTCTGTCTCCCCTGCAGACATCAGAGCATCTGTAGATGCAGTCTCTCCCCCTGCAGACATCAGAGCATCTGTAGATGCAGTCTGTCTCCCCTGCAGACATCAGAGCGTCTGTAGATGCAGTCTGTCTCCCCTGCAGACATCAGAGTGTCTGGTGACAGTCTGTCCCCCTGCAGACATCAGAGCATCTGGTGACACAGTCTGTCCACCTGCAGACATCAGAGGATCTGGTGACACAGTCTCTCCCCCTACAGACATCAGAGCATCTGGTGACACAGTCTGTCTCCCCTGCAGACATCAGAGCATCTGGTGACACAGTCTGTCCCTCTGCAGACATCAGAGCATCTGGTGACGCAGTCTGTCCGCCTGCAGACATCAGAGCATCTGGTGACACAGTCTGTCCCCCTGCAGACATCAGAGCATCTGGTGACGCAGTCTCTCCCCCTGCAGACATCAGAGCATCTGGTGACGCAGTCTCTCCCCCTGCAGACATCAGAGCATCTGGTGACGCAGTCTCTCCCCCTGCAGACATCAGAGCATCTGGTGACGCAGTCTCTCCCCCTGCAGACATCAGAGCATCTGGTGACGCAGTCTGTCTCCCCTGCAGACATCAGAGCGTCTGGTGATACAGTCTGTCTCTATGCAGACATCAGAGCATCTGGTGACACAGTCTCTCCCCCTGCAGACATCAGAGCATCTAGTGACGCAGTCTGTCTACCCCTGCAGACATCTGAGTAAAGTGATAATTAAAAATAAACATTTACAGTTCTTCTGAGCCTATTATAGCACTTGTCACAAGGAGAGCTCTCAGCATTGAGAACTTAATTTGAAATAGATGAGGACAATCTGCCAGGTGATAATGAATCCCTAAGAAGTGTTCTGTTTTAGCTCCTGTTCTCACTAAACGGCAGCACTTTGGCCCCCACTTTTTCTAAGACCAAGGAAAATTACAAAATAAGCACAAACTCATTTCCCTATATTATAATATCTGCATTGGCTAATACAGGAATAGTTACCGTGTATAGTTTCTTTTGTTGTTTTGATTTCTAAAATATATTTATTTCTGCTAGTAATCTGGTTTTTTGAAATGCTCTCTGTGGACTAGTACAATAAAGTAGTCCCACACCAGCTCAGAATGGAGTATAATAAAGGGTTTTTTCTTTTGGGATCAACTCACAGATCAACAGTCCTCTGTGTAAGTGGTGAACAGAAACAGAACCCAGCAGCCAAGAGGCTGCACACATTTCTATATCTCTTTATACAGTACCTGTGGCCACACCCAGAGTATGCCAGTATCTTAAAAGCTATTGGCTGAAAAGTTCCCACAGTACCTTCCCCTTTTGTCTAAATAAAAGAGTTCTAAGCTAATAGAAAACTATATGTAATAAGAACAAATATCAAATATAAAAATTAGAATTACAACGAACATAAACAACATCAAGCAAGAAACATATGCTAAATGTTTTAATAGTTATCCTACTCTAAGAAGTCTAAGTCTAGCATTAGAAATGGCTTGGAAGCTGGGTGGTCATGGTGCACGCCTTTAATCCCAGCACTCAGGAGGCAGAGGCAGGTGGATCTCTATAAGTTTGAGGCCAGCCTGGTCTACAAGAGCTAGTTCCAAGACAGACTCCAAAGCTACAGAGAAACCCTGTCTTGAAAAACTAAAAAAAAAAAAAAAAAAAAAGAAAAAGAAAAAAAAGAAAAAGAAAAAAGAAATGGCTTGGCTAAGTAATAAGAGGAAAATAACTATGACTGTCTAGTCTTTAACCCCATCGAAGACCTGAGAAGGGAAATAATATTACTTGAATAAACAGGAACTACAATCAAGCAACTTCCAAAATGTGCAATAGCTGACAGAGACAACTGGCTGCCTGGGCAATCATCAAAGTCTCATTTGCAACGTTGGAGCAACCAACTTTGGCTAAGGCCTAGAGTAGCTGACAGACCATTTTCAGAGGCAGGAAAATGTTCAAAACCTTCTTACTCTGTCCTGGCAAAGTTTGACAGTATTTTTTCTTGTATCCTGCTTGCCCAGTCCAGACACTGTGCATTTTATCAGTGGTCGAGGCATGGGCAGTTCTTTGCCCAAAGACCAGTTTTGCCAAGAAGAAAACAAACTCCAAGTGGAGTGTGTTTGGTCCCCAACATTCTCTCGGGAATAGATCGGTGCTGCCAGGAGCAATCCTGTCTCATGTCAACTTATTTAAGTGCCATATTCTACAGTTCTTTGAAGTGGTTGAAGATTACCTGTCTATGCATAGTACCATCTCTATGTATATAAAGAACCTGATTGGTCTAACTATAAGTATGACAAACATGGGTGACTATTGACCTATAATTCTTAATACCTATATAACTTAAAGACTAAGATTTCATATTAGAATACTAGGCAATCTGTAAACAACTGTGCAACAATGAGGACAATGACCTCAAAATGTAAAAAATGTATATATATCTTGATCAGAGGTAGAAATGTTTAGTGCAATATTATAAATATATCCTAAAATTGTATCAATGTACAAAACGTCTTAAGCAGAGGTAGAAACATGCATGCATACAATATGACAAAGTAACTTTGCATAGGTATACAAATATTGTAAACAGAAATAGGAACATATTTTTTTTTTTTTGGTTTTTCAAGACAGTGTTTCTCTATATCTTTGGAGCCTGTCCTGGAACTAGCTCTTATAGACTAGGCTGGCCTCAAACTTGGAGCATATTCAATATAACAAAGATAATTTGAATTTGTATCAATATGCAAGAATCTATATTAGTGTAAATTGTCTATAAATAATAGCTCACAGGTATTCACTCTATTACTCACTATTATTATTAGTGTAAGCTCACACTAATCTACCTATTATTCCATCCAATTTTCCCTTTTTTTCCAAAGAAATCCTTGAGCCTACATAATTTCCACCACAACCCACAACCCTATACCAGTTATAATCAAACCCAAATTGATTTCCGTAACCCTGAGGACAAATTTTGTTGGTAGAGGGCTGTCATCTTCTAGAATTACTTCCAGCTGTCATGGGGCTGATGTTTTTTTATGGGATTCTGTAAAACTAAAATGAGTTTCAAGATTACTGTCTGGTATAACCACAAATAGTCTCTGAGTAGTTGGTACAGTTTTTCTGAAGTTCTCATTTGAAGTTCTGCCCAGAATGTTGTAAGAAGGTGCACCATTTTATCTAACCAAGTTGGAATCATCTTGAGCAGCTGGTACCAAAAACTGACCTTAAAGTAGCACTATCAGCATCATGATATATCAACCAGGTGGAATTGTTGTTGTGGGGCCCCATCTTCTTCCTGGAAACTTCAAAGATTACTTCAGGAAAATTTAAGGTTCATTGTGGAAAACTTAAACATTATTCATATAGACATGTATCCAATGAAAGGTATGATAGAGAAAGTAAAAATCTTTTCTAAATTCTGTCTTCTTTCTGTCCCATACCATATGACTCCTGATAGGAGACAGAAACTCTGAATTTTTTTTAACAACATGCTTGGATTTAGAGAAGGGTAGTCATTGTCTAACTCCAAAACAAGGTTTAATGTGTGTGTGTGTGTGTGTGTGTGTTTTCAGGTAAAGAAATTTTACCCCACAGATGATATGTCACCATAAGTCAGATTTCTTTTGCTTGGTGATTTTTTCTGGATAGTTATCTTTTCTTCTTTAGGTATCTAGTTGTCCAAGGTTTCTCAGTTTTTTGAAGACAGGTATTTTCCTACAAAGACAAGAACAGAACCCTGCCCCAACCCTTATGAAGTTTTCTTACCACCTGTATGATTGTCACCTCTGTGAATGAGCTGACATTTCTCTTTCTCAAGAGTATTCTCTTTTTTAAATTGAATCTTTATTAAGTTTTGATGGTATCCATAGCTTTTCTTCTTCTGTAGAAACAAGAGTGAAACCCCTTCCCCAATGTAGCACATCTCCTGGTTTCCATTCTGAGGTCAACACATCCTTGAAATACACTAGCTGATTTAATTCAGACATTTCTTCTATTATCCTATGTCTCTCTGCTGCCATTGTTTCTTTCTCATTAGCATTAAGAATATTAACATTAATAAAACATTATACAATCTATTTTGGGGGTATTTTCCATCCCTTTCTGCTTGTTTAACATATCCCTTATAGTTCAATTTGTTTTTATATAATTGCCTGACCTATATGATTGTTTGGTATACCTGTAATATGCTTTATATTATAATAAGCAAAACCCTGTTTTATTTTCTTAGAGACATATGCTGGACCATTATGATGCAGGAAGGTCATTTGTCAATAAACAAACTGCCTTGGCCCATTTGATAGGCTACCCCTTAGGTGGGTGGAGTAAACAGAATAGAATGCTGGGAGGAAGAGGAAGTGAGCTCAGATGCAGGGCAGCTCCTCTGAGAGACAGACGCCATGCTCTCCTCTCCAGAGCAGATGCAATGAAGCTCCGACCCAGGATGGACGTAGGCTAGAATCTTCCCGGTAAGCGCTCCTTGGGGTGCTACACACATGAATAGAAATGGGCCAAGCAGTGTTTAAAAGAATACAGTTTGTGTGTCATTATTTTGGGGCATAAGCTAGCCAGGCAGCCATGAGCCGGGCTGTGGGAAGAGGCCCGCAGCTCCCTACTACAGATGGCCCCCAACGTGTGGACGACTATATCCACAGAAAGCCTGAGAAAGCTTGGGAAAGAATAGAGTAAAGCATGTTTTCTTGGTAGCAACAGTTTCTCGGGTCTGCTCTGCTTGCTAGAGGCAAGCAAGCACTCTCATCTAAGAGAGGCTTCCTGACTCAGCTTCAGCTGTGAAACCTTGCCCTTGCAGCTCATTTAAGAGGTCCTGCCACGAAATACTTAAAACGGTGTTGGTGAAAAGCTGAAGGCATGCTTTTCGGTTTTCAGCCATAGCAGGAAAAAAATTGTGCTGTTTTAAAATGCCGGCTTTCTGGGCCATCCTGCCAGGGCAAACTCTGACTGTTTGAGGCAGGAGGGCTGACTACAGAGAGAGGACTTGAATGTTGTCTGTGGATATAGTATTGCAGCTTGTTTGCTGGCAAGGACCTTGAAACGCCACAGAGTTGTGGTGATAAACATGGCTACAGCCGGTACCTCCGCCATGAGGCTGGAAAGCTAAGGAATGGCCTGGATTTAGCTGGCAAAGCCACGGCTTTAATCCTACCCATATTGCTCAGTAATTTGAAGGCTCATGTGGTCAGATAAAAAAAAGAGAGATATGCAGTAAAGAGAGACTCAAAAACAAAACAAAAGAAAATTTCTAAATGATTTACAGTGTGTTTAAAAATATATGCAGGCTGAAAGATAAAGTTCTTAAAAGTAAAAAAAAAACAAAAATAAGGAAGTAGTTGGGTGTGGTAGCACACGCCTTTAATCCCAATTCCTGGAAGGCAGAGACAGAAGGATCTCTGAGAGTTCAAGGACAGTCTGGTCTAAAGAGTTATTCCAGGACGAAGATATACAGAAAATATAAAATAAAAGTAAAAGTAAACAAAATAGAGTTAAAATAAAGCTGCACAAGATGGAAAATACACAGAGAATCTTGATACTGTATGCTATTATGCTCTCTTTGAATTGTTTTAATGCTGAGGAAGGAGCAACAGATGCTAAAAGATATTTGTTTATAAATGCTGCTGAATTAATCCAAGATAGATATTTTCAAAATACCTTGACTTCAGAATTTGGATCTAAGGATATGATACTTTGGAAAAGAGTTTCTTCTTTTGTTTTCACAGAGGATGAGACTCTTTGGATTGCTTCTTCGATCCCAATATGGTATGATAGACCACGAACTCCTGAAGGGTTGCTGTGAACACCTTCAAAAAATTACTTTGCTCAACTGCCGACTGAGAGGAATCTAGCACACAGGTTATACCATGAAAGACCTGATTAACAGCGCCCCCATTCAGCAGGAAGCAGTTTGGAGAGAAAAAACTGCGCCCATGTTCCCATATATTGTTTATAAATGTTCTTTTACATTTAAAGGGGGAGATAATATAGATATGAATAATTTGCATTGATATGAATCTTGGTTTACTGATATTAATTTAAGGTCAATTTTCTTATATGTATATGTATTTCTGATATTGATTAAGGTATTGTGATTGTGTAGTTTACTTAAAAATGTAATGTATATAGGTTGTTAATGGATAATTATCAATAATAGTCAAGTTTGTAGTCATGTTAGATTTTCTAGATGTGCATGCTTATATTTTAGATAGACATTCTTCATATCTTTCAAAGATTATAAAATATGGCATTTTAAGTGCTTTAATAACTTAGGGTTTTTCATGACAATGAGACACTCTGCTCCTGGCAATCTACTTCAAGAAGAAGATGGGCATCGAAGAGGCACCTTATGGAGTTTGATAGCCATTTGGGCAAGAAACTGCTCTTGCCTGGACTATTGTATAAACTGGACTCAGAGAACCCACAGAGAGAGGACTACTGAACTTGCCTAAAGGTGAGATGATCTTTTGGGGTTCCTGATTTATGAAAGAGTCTGCGAGACATTCTGCAGGACCCAGCAGATAGTGACTGAACTGCCTTTGAATTTCCTGCTTCATGGAAAAGTCTGCTGGATACTATGGGCCTGAAGGCTGAAGATTGATGTCCCAACGGTACAGAGGAACTTTGGGTGACTGTCCAGGCAGCGAGATGTCTCTGTCATTTCTAGAGTTTAGAAGTTGCTTACTTTTTGTTTGCTTAGGTAATATTGTATTCTTCTGGAGTCTTTGATGGAGTTGAATAATAGATAGATAGTTATAGTTATAGTTTTCCTTAGTTATGATAAAGATAAAAGAGATGTAAATATTGTAATTTTTACTTGATAACTGTTTTGTTATATGTAATTTTGCTATGTTAATGTTAAAGCCTTCCTTTTTTTTTTTTTGTTTAAACAGAAAAAAGGGAAATGATGCAGGAAGGTCATTTGTCAATAAACAAACTGCCTTGGCCCATTTGATAGGCTACCCCTTAGGTGGGTGGAGTAAACAGAATAGAATGCTGGGAGGAAGAGGAAGTGAGCTCAGATGCAGGGCAGCTCCTCTGAGAGACAGACGCCATGCTCTCCTCTCCAGAGCAGATGCAATGAAGCTCCGACCCAGGATGGACGTAGGCTAGAATCTTCCCGGTAAGCGCTCCTTGGGGTGTTACACACATGAATAGAAATGGGCCAAGCAGTGTTTAAAAGAATACAGTTTGTGTGTCATTATTTTGGGGCATAAGCTAGCCAGGCAGCCATGAGCCGGGCTGTGGGAAGAGGCCCGCAGCTCCCTACTACACCATTATCTGTCTTTATTTGTGCAGATGTAACCATGAGGGGCATAACTTCTAATAAATGTGTTATTACTGAATCAGCCTTTTCTGAGCTCAAAGCAATTGCCCATTGAATATCTGAATAGGTGCCAATGTTGTGGTGTACATATTTTAATTCCCTGATTTATTTGCATCAGTATAGAATTATGGGCTCCAGTTATTGCTGTGTCACATACAATGCAGGAAAGGATCCAAGTAGTTCTCTATCACTAATTAATCAATTCTATTGCTTTGGGGATAATTGCTATTAAATCTCTCCTTAAAAATTAGCACAAGCTCTTTGCTGGGGTTCATTGTCCATAATTTTAAAATTTCATCAGCAGTAAAAGGCACTATATCTCTGTTGGGTCTATTTCTGCTAATTGACAAAGTCTCAATTTTCCTTTTATAATTAATTCAGAGACCTTTTCAACATAAGCTTTTTAGTTTTTTACTCAGTTTATGTGGTAAAATGATCCATTCTAAGATTATATCTTCCTTCTGCATTAAAATTGTGTAGGGGATATTCTGGAAGGCAATATGAGTAGAATGCAGTTAAGATTTGGATCGACCTGATCCACATGTGCCTTCTGTAATTTCTCTTCAATCAAAGTTAATTCTTTCACAGCTTCAACTGTTTATTCCATGGAACTATTTAAGTCTTTGTCACTTTTGTTTAAATGAATTATTAGATCAGGTGTTATCCCAACAGCAGGTCATAGATTGGAAATGTCTCCTAACAATCTCTGAAAGTCATTAAGAGTCTGTAATTGGTATCTCCTAATTTGTGCCTTTTGTGTTCTAATTTTCTGTAAATCTATTTTATAACCTAAGTAATTGATAGAATCTCTTCTTTGTATTTTTTTTTTAGGAGAAACTTGTAATCCCCATTTTGGCAAAACTTTTTTTTTACTTCTTCAAACATTCTTTCTGATATATCTATGTTTGAATCAGATAGCAAAATGTCATCCATATATATTTTTTTCTTTAGAATATATTTATTGATTATCTATTATATAACAGGTTTTATTCTGTTTATGGTGCAGTGGGATAGTACAGTGTAACATAGACATGAATTTTCTCTTCTTACAGAATTTCATTTGTAAGTTTTTTAAAATTTTTTTATTTGTTTATTTATTTATTATAGATTTCTGCCTCCTCCCCGCCACCGCCTCCCATTTCCCTTTCCCTCCCCCAATCAACTCCCCCTCCCTCAGCAGCCTGAAGAGCAGTCAGGGTTCCCTGTCTTGTGGGAAGTCCAAGGATCTCCCATCTCCTTCCAGGTCTAGTAAGGTGAGCATCTAAACAGCCTAGGCTCCCACAAAACCAGTACGTGCAGTAGGATCAAAACCCAGTGCCATTGTTTTTGACTTCTCAGCAGCCCTCATTGTCTGCTATGTTCAGCGAGTCCAGTTTTATCCTATGCTTTTTTTTTTAGACCCAGTCCAGCTGGCCTTGGTCCCACACACTGAGACAATGGGGATGGTCATCCATATATTATAGGCTTAGGAATTGCTTACATGTTATTTCCAATGGCTGACTTACAAAATATTGGCACAGGGTGGGGCTATTGAGCATTCCCTGTGGGAAGATAGTCCATTGATATCTCCTAGTAGGCTGAGAATTATTATAAGTAGGCATTGTGAAGGCAGATTTTTCTCTGTCCTTTTCTTGTAAAGGTATAGTGAAGAAACAATCTTTGAAATCAAAAGCTATAAGAGGACATCCTTAGGCAATAAGGAAGGCAAAGGAATTCCAAGATTTACTGCTATATTAGCCACACATGGCCTCAGTGTTCCTCTCTGTCCTTCTAGTCCTATTCATTCAACCCATCTCATACTTTGTTTTACTTGGAATAGGATTCCAATTCCTAGGAATTGAACATCTGCCTCTTAAAGAGGCCAATTCAGATGCCAAGATTCTGGAGTAATTATAGTTATATTCATGCCCGTGTCCAGTAATTCTTCAATTATATTGTTATTTGTTTGCACTGTCAACTTTGACTTTGATCATTTATAGAAGTCTGGCAAAATATAAGTTTCCTATTTCCTACTGGAATTTTTGATTCATCATCCATGTTTATTCCATTATTTAGAACAGCATGGTTTTTTACAGCAAGCAATGGATTTTTAAATTTTCCTAGGAGGACATGTCCTCAACAGTGACTGGGAATGACTGGACTACGTTTTTCCTAGGGACCTGCGAGAGGCCCTCCAAGAAGTTTCCCAATGGAAACTTGTTTTGCCTTGTTTGTCTTTTGTTGATCTACATTTATGGGTCAATGTTAGCCTTTGCCACATCTTCTACATAATCCAAGAGATTGAGACCTCCTATATTTGTCATTCCTAGAGGAGACATTATTTCTAGAAATGCCTTGTCTACAATCCCTTCTCAGAAGTCCTATTCTACCACAATTAAACATTTGGCATTTTGATATCTGCTCATACCTTTGGAAATTGCTTCTTCTACACAATTTCTGTATTATAGTCAAATGTCTCAACATTCATTGTATGTAGGATACATTTATCCATTGATGCTGATCTAACATTTATAGGCCCAAGTATCTTTTTGCATTCTAAGCTGGCATTTTCAAAAGCCAGAGATTCAATAAGCACCTGTCTAGCTTTTGGGTCTGTTACTTCTATTTGTACAGCCTTAGTTTATCTTTGTAAAAAGTCACTAAAGGGTTCGTGTTGGCCTTATTTAACCCTAATATATGATTCAATTCTTTTTCCTAGTTCTTAAATCTTGTCCCAAGCATTTAAGGCTACTGTATAGCATAGGAACAACATGTGTTCATCATAAAGACTTTGATTCTGTAGATCAGCATAACAGTCCTCACCAAGAATTTGATCTTGGGAAGCCTCAAATCCTTTTGTTTTTCCCTGTTGTTCTTATATTTTAGCCTCCTCTTGCTAGAAGCACTTCCATTGTAATTGCAGTCCATCTTCATTGATCGCTGAGAATAATTGTAGCCAATCACGTGGGGTTGTCTTATTTCTGGAAGCCCATGTCTTTACCATCTCCCTAACAAGTGGTGAATATAAGCCATAAGGTACTACTTCTTGCTTAATTGCTTTTAGATCATTCATACATATAGGTTTCCATTTACATCCTTTGAATATTTTGGGGTATTTAGTATTTGATAGTTTGTCAGAGGTTTTTACAGAGTAAGTAGCTAAAAACTTTTGATACATCATCTCTGACTCTCACAAATACTGTCAAAGTACAGAGAGACATTTCATTGTATGGGCTGCTAAGCTAAACCAACATATATTTTAAAGGTATCTTGACTTCAAAATTTGGGTCTAAGGATATGTTGCTTTGGAAAAGAGATTCTGCTTTTGTTTCCACAGAGGATGAAAACCTATGAATTCCTTCCAGATTAATATAGTTTGATGGACCAAGATCCCCTGAAAGGTCTCTGTGAACCCCCAAAAAATACTTTGCCTAACAAAAAGCAGGAAGAAGTTTGAAGAAAACTTCACCCAAATTTCCAAATATTGTTTATAAATGTTTGTTTACATTTAAAGGGGGTATGCTATAGAAATTAATTCTTGGCATTGGTATAGATCTTGGTTTATTGATACAAATTTCAAGTCAATTTTGTTATATGTATATTTCTGCTTTAGATTAAGATATTATGTTTGTATAGCTCATTTAAAATGTACTGTATAGATAAAAATACAGATTAATAAATAGTCTTATATAATAGTGAAGCTTGTATTCATGTTAGTTAGGCTTTCTAGTAGATGTACAGAGATATATAGTTCAGATGGATAGGTATTCTTTAAACCTTTTGAAGACTAACAGAATATGGGATTTAATTGTTTTAAGAACTTAGGACTTTTCATGACATTGAGACACATCTGCTCCTGGCAGCACCAATCTACTTCAATGGGCATCCAAGAGGCTCCTTATGGAGTTGGTTAGCCATTTGGGTAAGAAACTGCTCTTGCCTGGACTGCTTGATGGTATACTGTGTGAACTGGACATGCAGGACCCACAGAAAAATGACTGCTGAATTTGCCTAAAGAAGGTGAGATGACCCTTCAGGGTTCCTGCTTCATAAAACAGTCTGCCAGACATTCTGCAGGGCACAGAAGGAAGTGACTGACAAACTGCCAATATAGGTGAAACAGTCTTGGAAATTTTCCGCTTTGTGAAAAAGTCTGCCAGATACTATGGACCCATAGGCTGAAAATGGAAACCCCAATGTTACAGACCTTTGGGTGACTGTCCAGGCAGCAAGATGTCTAGAGTTTTGGAAGTTGCTTACAATGTGCTTCCTGTTTACTTAGGTAATATTATATCCTTCTGGGGTCTTTGATGGGATTGAAGAATAGTTATAGATTTCTTTAGTTATAATAAAGGATAAAATAGATATAAATATTGTAACTGTAATTCCTGTTTGATACCTGTTTTGCCACATGTAATTTTACTATGCTAAACTTAAAGCATTTCTTTTAATTTAGACAGAAAAGGGGAGATGATATGGGATTCCCCTCTGTATGCTGTGAATGTGTTTTCTTACTATTGGTTAATGAATAAAGCTGCTTTGGCCTACGGCAGGGCAGAATAGAGCAAGGCAGGAGTTCCAAGCAGAGATAGAAGATAAAAGAAGGTGGAGTCAGGGATATGCCATGTAGCTACCAAAGGAGAAAGACACCCACCCACCAGAACCTTACCACTAGGCTTGTGATAAAATACAAAATAAAAGGAATGGGTTAATTTAAGATGTAAGAATTAGTTAATAAGAAGCCTAAGCTATTGGCCAAGAAGTGTTGTAATTAATAAGTTTTTATGTATTATTTTGGGTCTGGGCAGCCAGGAAATGAATGAGCAGTCTCCTACTACAGCTCTCTGGTTTTTTGTTCATTTTCGTTTTAGTTTTCTCAAGGTAGGTTTCTCTGTATAGTTTTGACTGTCCTGGAATGCACTCTATAGACCAGGCTGGTCTTGAACTCACAGAGATCCTCCTGTCTCTGCCTCCCAAGTGCTGGGATTAAATATGTGAGCCATATGTTTTTCTTTCTTTTTCTTTTTTATTTTATTTTATTTTATTTTATTTTTTTATTTTCGAGACAGGGTTTCTCTGTAGTTTTTGGTGCCTGTCCTGGAACTAGCTCTTGTAGACCAGGCTGGCCTCGAACTCACAGAGATCCTCCTGCCTCTGCTTCCCTTAGTGCTGGGATTAAAGGCGTGTGCCACCACCGCCCAGCCCATCTGTTTTTCTTAACTGTGTTATAAAGTTAGGAATTATTCAATTGCCATTTGATCTAGTCCCAATAGCAAACCTTAGAGACTTTTTTTTTGGCTCTGTCTTTAAACTCAAACATAGAGATACTTTAAATACTTTTGTGCTTTCCAAAATACAGAGACAGGAAAGGATTCTGCAATAATAAGAATAATTAAAATTATTTATCTCTATATCCCAGGACTCAGGAGGCAGAGGCAGTAGAT
Source organism: Chionomys nivalis (assembly GCF_950005125.1). Classification (NCBI taxonomy): domain Eukaryota; kingdom Metazoa; phylum Chordata; class Mammalia; order Rodentia; family Cricetidae; genus Chionomys; species Chionomys nivalis. The sequence goes on from NC_080099.1 coordinate 70,756,824, forward strand.
CTCTGAGTTCTAGGCCATCCTGCTCTATATAGTAAGTTCTAGGACAGCCAGCACTATGTAGAGAAACCATGTCTCAAAAAAGAATTATTTACCTCTTTGCAAAATATACACAAAGTATATACATATGTAAGTGTCCTAAATAAAGTTGGTACCGGAGAAAGATACTGCTGTGAAAGACCAGACTATGCTTTTTTCAGAGAAATGTGGAAGAGTTTGTGTTTGTGTATATATGTATGTGTATAATAATTAAAATTATTTACCTCTCTGCAAAGTACATATTTATGTGTGTATATATGCATGCAATATATATATATACATATATGTATATACACACATTTATATATTGTTATTTTTGATTTGTGTTCTGGATTTTTTTTTTGAAACACAGTCTCATGCATCCCAGGCTGGCCTCCAGCTTTCTATGTATCTGTGAATGGCATGACCTTGATGTTTCTCCCTCACTTCTGAAAGACTAAGAATGCAACCAGGCATCACCACTCCTAGCTCTGAATATGTGTGTGCTCATTCATTTTTAGGATCTATGTTATTTTATGTAGATGTGTATGGATGTGTACATGTGTATATGGTGTCTTCTGAGGCCAGAAACTGGAGTTAGGAGGAGTTTCAACAGTTGTCAGCCAGCTGACATAGATGTTAGGAGTTGATTTGAAGTCTCCTGCAAGAGGAGTATACACTCCTAACCACTGAGCCATCTCTCCAGCCTCTGGGAATATATTTGTAGTGAAATATAATTACATGTTATACATTATATATGTGTGCTTGAGGGTTGAAAAGTAATGAACTAATTTCCTTGGCTAAGGAAATTTCACAATGGCCTAATATTGACTCTATCACATAGTCACTAGAATTCACTCTTGTGTCTGCTCAGGTTGTTTCAGAATCTTGGACCCACAACAGTAAGATGCAGATAAAATATCTCAGATTTGCTTCAGAATAATCATGGTAGATATGGGAATTGGAAAATGTGTTAGGTAATATTAATTCTACTGGGTGAAAATAAGACCACTATCATATCTTTTTAGACAAATTTGAAGCAACCTTTATTATTAAATACTGGTCAGGTCCATACCCCGGATTCCCAGAGAATAGCACTGAATCACATTAGACATGGGTTTATAAAGGCAAAACCCACAAGGCTATGTTCTTCCTGCCTTTGTCCAATGGTCAGGGGGAGAATACATCCTGACATATTTTATTCCTCACAGTGACTAATATGAAGTGGAACTAGCTACAAGTTAATACTTGAAGGTACAGGACTCAATGTAGCATTCTCTTGCATGTATGTTTGAATGATTCATAATGAAAATAGCAGGTGCTGGGCATGGAGCTTCTTTAGCATTCACAAAGTTACACACCCAGTGCTAGACAACTGGAATCAGAGATCCACACCTGTAATCCCAGCACAGGTAGAAGCCAGAGAATCAAAAGTTCAAGATCATCCTTGGCTATGTAGCAAGTCTGAAGACACCCTGAGGTACATAAGACCTTGTTTCAAAAACAAAGCAGTAAGGTGAAAAGAGACAAGGAAAAAACACCCTGCCCTTGACTTGGCCCCTAGAACCAGAGCTACAAATTCCACCAATCACTGAGATTGGCCAAATCAGACTGCAAAATCCCACCTATACATGACCATGGGATCTCACCAATTCCTGAGGTTCCTGAGCATGAAATCCCACCAATCCCTGAGCTTTCCCCAACAATCCTGTGCCACCCTGGAGAGCTCCGCCCCTGAAGGAACACTGTAAGCTCTGTACTGTTCCATTTGCTACTGCCTCTCACTCTAGAGGAAGACACTCTGGTGGATTCTTCCTTCCCAATAAATCTCGAGTGAGGTTTGTTGTGATGCGACACTTTCCTTGGAGCAGAGCCCAGCTGTAACAACTTTTGCTGGAGTCAGAGCAGAGGAACACAGTGTAACACTTCCCTGGGGACCTTTCCCCTTGTTGAGCAAGTGTTGTTACACTTGCATGGGGGAAACCTTTTCCTGGAGCAGGCTGTAAGCTGCTAAATTTACAGTGATTTTGTGGAATTCCTTGGCTCCTGACTGCCAGGATACCTTTCCAACCTGGGCTGCGATGCTTACAGTTCTTTGTGTTCTTTCTGGCCGGAGGGTCTTCACAGAAGGAGTAGAGGTATAAAAGGTTGCTGGACAAAATAAAGGTTGCTGTTCTTCCACCTGAAAAGAAGCCTCCGAGTCTCAATCCTGGCACCCCCGCCAGTCTCGGCTATCCAGGCTGTGCTGGCCGCAGCAAGTGGAGGTCCCACTGAGATCTGGAGAGTGGGGATACGTGAACGGGGTCACTCCAGCCACTGGCTAAATCGAGGAGTGTATTGGGGAAGGTAAAGTGTTTTTATTTTTCATCCCCAGAGATAACTCTGAGGGACATCCTCCAAAAGATAAACAAGTATAAAGAGGCGGGAGGGTAAATTGAAAAGCCTCAAAAAGTAACTAAAACTCGTAAAGCAACAAGGCACGGAAGTAACAAGGAAGACAGCCAAAGATTTTATACAGGAGGGGGTTTAAATGTTCCAGACTGGGAACAAACCAAGTCAGACTAAAAGGAGTATGTGTGTCTTCATCCCCAGAGATGCTCTGAGGGATGCCCTCTGGAAGACTGGCCAGTAGGGGGGAAATAAAGAGGAGGCAGGAGGGTGAATTGAGGGCCTCAAAAGATAGAATGTGTAGAGACATATGTTATTGTGTTGATTGTGTTGTCTTTTGTGTTCTGGACTGGAGAAAGACATTTGATTCTGGGAACTGCTAAGAAAGGTATTTTGACTCTAAAATACCGGCGTAAGAATTTGATGTTTTGGAAAAGAGGTTCTGCTTTTATCTCCACAGAGGATGATAATCTGTGGATTCATTAAAAATTTATGTGGTTTGAATCATCGAGACCCCCTGAAATGTTAATGTAAAATACCCCCAAAAATACAGCACATCAGGAAGTAGCCAGACAGGTTGACGATGCCCAAATTCCCTAAAAGATTGTTAAAGTGGAGCCCCTTCAATGGTTCCAGAGCAGGAGCAGCGAGCCTGCTTCCCTGAGTTCTCCACTCCATACAGCAGTTTGGATCCAGAGTGATTGCGGCTGGGGCCAGAAGGCAGCTGGAGCAGAACTTTGCCAACACAGCTACTGCTGCCAGACTTGCTCTCTCACAGACTGTGCAGACGGCTAAGACTATCAACCTGCTTGCTAAGAAGAGTCAGCAATGTTTTGGACATATCCAATTGGATATATATTGACCTTAAACCAACAAATGGCTCTGGTTCAGGAGCAAGTGGACTATCTTTGGACTTCTCAACAGCTCAATCATGTTATGTATGTTACTCATGGCACTGTATTGCATGCTTCTGCTACTGGTATGGAACTCAACTGTCATATGAGAGAGGTTTGGAATACTGCTTTTGTTAATTTTACCAGTTAGTTAGTGCATGTTAGATGGTTGCAGTGCTGGTCTGGCTCCTTGGCACTGTCAGTCCTGGGGATACTTAGTTTAGGGCTATGTGTCTGGGTAGCCACGGACGGGCAATACTTTGGGGGGCAGGATGCTACCTAAGACAGGGAATATTAGAGGGCTATTCCCATGATAGGCAAGCTATTATAAAATAAAATCCGGGGAGTTGCTGTGATCCAGCTGTCCTCACTCCCCCTGACTGACAGCGGAACTTCCTTGTGGTCTGTAATTGACAAGGATGTTTGTGTTCTTTCTGGCCAGTGGGTCTCCACAGAAGGAGTAGAGATATAAAAGGTTGCTGGACAAAATAAAGGTTGCTGTTCTTCCACCTAAAAAGAAGCCTCTGTCTCGGCTATCCAGGCTGTGCTGGCTGCAGCACTTACAAAAACAATAAAGAAAAAATGAAAATGGATGTAATTCCACTTTCAAAAAGAATATAGCTAAACACCACCTCCCATTAGACTTCTGTGCTGAGGCCAGTGAGGTGGCTCAGTGGGTAAAGGCACTAGTCAGGCAAGTGTGGTGACCTGAGTTCAGTTCCTGGAACCAATCACGTACCCATAAGTGACATGCATGCCCTGCCCTTACTTCATACAATACATACCATAATAAACAAATTCTATTATTTCTTTATTTTTGTTTTTTGAAACGGTGTCTCTACATAGCCCTGGCTGTCCTGGAATTTACTATGTAGACCGGCTGACCTCAAACTCTCAGAGATCTGCCTGCCTCTGCCTCCCAAATGCTAGGATTAAAGGCATGCGCCACCATACCTAGCACAATTTTTTTAAGTAGAATAAAATAGATTTTTTTTTCTAAGAAAGCTAGTGACTCACAGCTGTAATCTCCATAATCAGGAACCAGAGGTGGAATAATTGCCATGCATTCAAGACCAGCCTGGTGCATAGTACCTAGGCTACAAGTATTCTGTCTCAAAAGGGAAGACTTCAATTTAAAGCAATGTAATATTCTAGACTATGATATTCTGGACTCCTCAGTATTAACCAAACAGCTACCAGCCACACCCCTAGGGCATTTCATCACTTCTGCCTACAATAAGCACATGTGCCCTTTGACACATTGGCAAATAAAGCAAAGGCTTGGTGGTGTGTAAGAATAAAAGAGTGGCCTCTGTGGTTAGAACCTGAACTGGTTTGGGTGACAAACAGCAACCGGATTAGAGGAAATGCAACTGGCCCTTGGGCAGTAGTGTAAATTTCTGTGTGCTCATATTATGGAACTTACCCATTCCACAAGCAGGGTTAATACACTTATAAAAGAGCTTTGAGTGATGGGCCAGACTTTGTTGACTTCCCATGGGAAGCCTTACCTTCTCTGAGAAGTGGACAGGGGAGGGGGTGGTTGGAAGGTGGGGATAGCAGAAGGAAGGAAGAAACTGGAATTGGTATATAAAATGATAAAAGAAGCCGGGCGATGGTGGCGCACGCCTTTAATCCCAGCACTCGGGAGGCAGAGGCAGGTGGATTTCTGTGAGCTCGAGACCAGCCTGGTCTACAGAGCTAGTTCCAGGACAGGCTCCAAAGCCACAGAGAAACCCTGTCTCGAGAAAAAAAAAAAAAAAAAAAAAAAAAAAGAAAAGAAAAGAAAAAAAAGATAAAAGATAGTTTTAAAGATAAAAAATGAGTTTCAAGGGAGCCCATTCATCCTTTTACCATGCAAGGCCACAGTGAGCAGATGCCATCTGTGAAACTTAAATTTCTACCATACCAGCCAGTCATGAATTGATTTTTGATTTCCCAGGCTCCAGAACATTGGGCGGTATGCTTTTGTTGTTTATAATCTATCCAGTTTTTAGCTTTCCGTCACTATAACAAGCATATAAGATAATCAAGTTATAAAAAGAAAACAGTTACTTTTGTTCACACTTTTAGAGGCTTCGGTCCACGGTTGGTTAGCCTTGTTGCATTTTGGCTGGTGGCAGACGTCATGTGGAGAGCCACTAACCTCATGACTGAAAAGTGAAAGAGACTGGGAGGCTCGGTGGTAAGAGCACCTGCTGTGCAAGCTTGAGGACCTGATTTTGAATGCCCACAACTCAAATAAGTGAGATGAAATAGGGTGACCATCTGCATCCCAACACTCCCACATGGAGTCAAGGCACAGACAGGACAATCTGGAGAATCTCACAGAGTAGCTAGCTTGGTATGCATGGTGAAGAAAAAAACAAACAAACAAAAAACAGAGACACTGTCAGATAAGGGGAAAGGTGAGGACCAACATCTAATTGTGTCCTTTGATCCCCATGACTGGACTGTGGCACACTTATACCACATTCACACTGGAGAAACCCTGCCCCAAATAAAATGGGAGGCAGGCCAGTGAGGTGGCTTAGCAGGGGTTTGACCCCTGGCTCTCAGATGGTGGAAGGAGAGGACTGGTTCCTACAAGCTCTGCTCTGTCACCCACACATGTGAGGTGGCTCCCATGTGCCACCCACAAAATCATTGTAGTTTTTAAAAACTACAATATGGCATTCCTTTGAGTTCCACATGAATACCATGGCATGTGTGCACCAACACTCACACACCAAAATAATTATAAAGGAGCCGGGCAGTGGTGGCACATGCCTTTAATCCCTAGCACTCAGGAGGCAGTTCAAGGCCAGCCTGGTCTACAGAATGAGTTCCAGGATAGCTAGGGCTACACACAGAAACCCTGTCTCAAAAAGCAAAACAATCAAACAAAAAAAAAAATCACAAAGAAAAGAATAGGAAAAGGAGAGGGACACATCTCCAATGGCCTAAAGATGGCCCTACAAGACATGCTTCTAAGTTTCCTTGACCTTCCAAAAACATGAATTTGGAGATGAGGCCTTTGGGGATTAGCTAGATCATACTTCAGCCAGCACTAGTCTAAGGTGTTTTGTAATAACAGCCTGAACCAGTTGAGACAATTTGCCCCTAAAGGGATTCTCACACCAAAGTCTAGAACAATTGTTTTCAACCTACAGTTTGTGACCCCTTTGGAGGAAATATTATTTTAAGGTGTGTGGCTTTTGTTTATGCTGCATTTGTTTAACTCTGTAAAACTGTGGTTCTTTGCCTGTGTAAAACACTTGATGGTCTAATTAAAGAGCTAAATGGCCAATAGCGAGGCAGTGTAGCAAGGATACACTGGCAGGCAGAGTATAAACAGAAGAACTCTGGGAGGAGAAAGATCGGGGAGCCAGAGAGAACAAGAAGAGGAGGACATCAGGTACCAGCCGCCCAGCCAGCCACAGAGTAAGAGTGAAAGATTTACAGATAAACAGATCTATGCATACACGTACATAATGAATATACATCAGGAGCTGATGACCAAATTTATTATTAGGATCCTATTGTATAACTTTAAGACAATTCTGAAGCCATTTCTGACAAATTCTGAGCTCTCTCAGTCTCAGCAGTAATGCTTGCCCCTTTCCCCCTGGGAACCAAGGACCTAACAGCTACTGAAATGTTGGGAACTTTTCATTTCCCTAAGTCTTTGCAAATGTTGTCCAGAAATTGGGGCAAGATAACCTTTAAGATGTTGACTCAGTTCCTGAACAATTACCCACACACATATGTTTTGACTCAGTCCCTGGGAAACAGGGTCAAAATGACCTCTTACCTCACTTGATCTGGCAACCACCCTCCAGTCAATTATTGGTAATAGCCCTTTCGAATAAGCCAATCATAATAGTCAAAGAACAACCCCCAAACACTCCCTTGCTTCTATGGCTTTTTCTTTAAAAGTAGCCTGTACCAGCTATTCGGGGTCTCTAAGCTTCCCAAATGCTAGGGGACCCTGTCATGACAGAATTAATAAAATCCTCATGCTTTTACATCAGCTGTGGTGTGAGAGGTGGTCTCTGGGGGTGACTCCTCCTTGGTGTTTGGACTCTAGGGTCCAACACTATCTATGTATGTAGTAATATTTGGGGGTTCTCCAAGGTACCAACTAGCCACATCACATTTCATAGAACAAACTGAGAAAAGAGATGGAGTTGGTTAATCTGCATTTCATGTAATCATCATCATTATTATTGTTAGTAGTAGTAGCAGCAGAGACAGGGTCTCCTGCATCCAGGCTGGTCTTGAATTCACAAGATAGTGAGTGCTGACCTTGAACCCCTGGTCTTGACTCTCATGCCAAGTGCTGGAATTATGGATATATTCCTCCACACCTGGCTTGAGATGACCAGTTTCCTTCCTTTCACTTCTTTTGAGTCAGGTCTTTCCATGGACATCAGGCCTGTAACTTATTATGTAAACCAGTCTAGCCTTGAACTCACAGAGATTGGCTCTGCCTCCCAAGTGCTAGGGCTAAAGGTGTGCACCACCCTGCCCACCCAGTTTTATTGGTGTTTGCTGTGTGTGGCGGTCCGAGAACAACCCTCAGAGCTTAGTTTCCTCATTACACCTTTACATCATATTGTAGTTTGAATGGGAAATATACCCCAGTAGGCCCATGGATTTGAACACTTGGTCGCCAGTTGGTAGTACTGTTTGGAATAAGTTTAAGGTTTATAGACTGCCCCCCCCCCCACTTCTTATATTTGGATTAAAATATGACAGGCCAGCTTCCTGCTTCTGCCACCATGCCTAACTTTCCCTACCAGTTATCAAGCCTTCCCCGCTGTGATAGATTCTGTTCCTTGGAACCATAAACTAAAATAAAACCTTTTCTCCTTCAAGCTGCTTCTGGTCATGGTATTTTGTCATAGTAACACAGTACAATAACATAGTAACTAATACACATGGATTCCAGAGATTGAACTCAGGTCACCATGATTGCATAGGAATCTACCCTATTTTATTTCTATTTTATTAGTAGAAGTGCTGGATATAAAGCCAGACTTTGAAACTATGTGTGTTACTCATGCCTGTGATTCTAGCACTTAGGAGATCAAGGCAGGAGGACAGCTGCAAGTTTAAGATCAGTCTGGGTTACAAAGTAAGTACCAGGCCAGCCAGGGCTACATAGCAAGCTTCTGTCTCAAATATAAACAAACAAATAAGTTTAAAACATTTTTTGTTTAAAAAACTTAAAAAACCATAAACAAAGTTGGGTGTAGTGGCACAGGACTTTAATCCCAAGCACTTGAGAGGCAAAGGCAGCAGATCTCCCTGAAGCCAACCTGGTCTACAGTGTGAGCTTCAGGCCAGGTATATAGTAAGGCCCTATCTACTGAATAAAGAAAATGCCTTACTAGGTATGGGCTGGTTTCATCCTGTCTGTTGATAGTTTTCCCAGAGTCAAAAGGGGAAGGGGGATTTGCTCTCTGTGTGTTTGAGCTGAGACTTAAACCATCACCGCTCCTGGTTTGCAGACTAGAGCTGACATGGTACTCCACTGGCCCCTTTTTTCTGACCACAGCTTAGAGGGCAGCTAACAGTTCTCACCCTCCATTAGCCCAGGAATCAGTTCCTTATGAATCTCTCCAGGCAGCTCCTGTTGCTTTTTCACCGAAGATCCTAACATGATGCTGTTGGGGACTGCAGACCCTCAGACCCTGAATTGTCTGTGACCCCTTGCCTGCCAGAGTGAACAACCTGTTTTCCTGTGCTTGCAGCTGCTCTGGGCACGAGACCCTCAGGAGTTCCTGATGGCAGGGGAGTGGTTTCTGGTGGGTTTGTAGCTGAAAAATTCCAAGAGCTAGGGCGTGGTCATTGGTCAGGGAAAGCACTATATAAGCTGCCCTGGAACACAATGAAGTTAGCATTCTTGTTTCAAGGATGACCTGTGTCTCTATCTGTGTGTGTATATGTTTCAATCTCCAGTCCCTTGCCTGACTTGTGAACCATCCTGTGGTGCAGGTGCTACATGATTCCACCAAATTTATTCATTTTCTTTGCTCTTCCAGCATATTTAAATTTATATCAGCCAAATCCCTCAGATGATCTATACTATTTTCAGAAAAGGAAACAAACACTAAGTAATTTAGTTGTTAGTCAGTATACTGACTGAGAAATGAAAAACTCAGTATTGTAAGGAAGTCACTTGTTTGTTTCCCAGTTGCCCAGACTCCAAAAATAATCACATAGAAGCCATATTGTTTGCAATACTGTGCTTACACATATTTCTGGCTAACCCATCTCCATTAGTCTGTGTATCACCACGAGGCTGTGGCTTAGAAGTTACATGGCTTCTCTCTGGTTCTGCCTTCTTTCTCCCAGCATTCAGTTTAGTTTTCCCCACCTACCTAAGTTCTGCCTTGTGTAGGCCTAAGAAAGATTGTTTATTAACCAATGGTATTCACAGCATACGGAGGGGAATCCCATATCAACTCAGAGTAGAAGGCAGAAAGAGGCTTTGAAGCTCGGTTAGGGTTAGGGTTTAGGGTTAGAGTTAGGGTTATTGTTTAGGGTTAGGGTATGGTTAGTGTTAGGGTTTAGGGTTAGGGTAGGGTTTTGTTAGGGTAGGGTTAGTGTTAGGGTAGGGTTATGGTTAGGGTTAGTGTTAAGGTAGGGTTAATGTTAGGGTTAGGGTAGGTTTTAGGGTTAGGGTAGAGTTTAGTGTTAGGGTAAGGATAGGGTTAGGTGTACACTGTCACCTCAGTTTTGATATAAACCAACAACTTTCTTCTTTTGTTGTTCTGTTATTTTTTTTTCCTTGGTTTCTGTAACCTGGCTTGGTCTCATGTATTTTTGCTTTGACAACAGGGTTTTGCTGGGTTTTTTTGTTGTTTGTTTTTTTTTTTGTTGTTGTTGTTGTTGTTTTTTGTGCTTCTGTTTCAGCTCCCTACCTCTGTACTCAGTTATTTAGCTTGAAATCTATCAAAATATAATAATTGTTGTGAATGCTAATTATCCACAGGCTCTGTAAGTAATCTGCCTCCTAATATTCATAATCCAAGTAAATCCTTTCCGTCACAAGTTTGAGCCAAGAATAGTGAAATCTGTCACCTGACTTGTGCCTTCCTAGCTGAGTTTATAAGGTGCTAGTCTTGTGGAATGGCCTCTGTGTGGTCTACTTAAGGACACTTTTTTTGCACTTTGGTTGGTTATCCAATCGCCATAAGATATAGGTAATTCTGCCTTTAGTTTTTTAGCATAAGGCCATGATATGCCTTTCAGTAAAATAGAAGTTCTCTGTGAGCCGGGCGGTGGTGGCGCACGCCTTTAATCCCAGCACTTGGGAGGCAGAAGCAGGCGGATCTCTGTGAGTTCGAGACCAGCCTGGTCTACAGAGCTAGTTCCAGGACAGGCTCCAAAGCCACAGAGAAACCCTGTCTCGAAAAACCAAAAAAAAAAAAAAAAAAAGAAGAAGTTCTCTGTGGTCAGGAGCACAGCGGTAAAAGTGCCTTGTTTGCTGGCTATGTTACATTTTTCTTTTCTCTTCTCTCTCTCTCTCTGTAATGTAACGTGTGTGCAGTGGAATCATCTTTTGTACACTATGAAGATTTATCTCTCAGGTTAGTTTAACAAGTTTATTTGGGTTTTTGTTTGATTGTGCCTGCTGCATGTATGCCTACACACCACACCAGAAGAGGACACCAGATCTCATTAAGATGGTTGTGCAACCATCCAGCCCTCGGATTGCTTTAATAAAAAGCTGAATGGCCAGCTGGGCCATGGTGGTGCATGCCTTTAATCCCCACACTTGAGAGGCTATGTGAGTTCAAGGTCAACCTGGTCTACAGAGCAAGTGCCAGGACAGGTTCCAAAGATACACAGAGAAACCCTGCCTCGAAAAACAAAACAAAAAAGCTGAATGGCCAATAGCTAGGCATGATTTTCAGAGCAGAGAAGACACTGGGAAGAAGAAAGGTAAAGTCAGGAGAGTCCAAGGATATAGAAAAAAGCAAGATAAACATGCCATACTGAAAGAAGGTACCACCATATGGCAGAGAAATATGGGTTAATTTAAATTGTAAGAGATAGTGCTGGGCAGTGGTGATGCATGCCTTTAATCCCAGCACTTCAGAGGCAGAGGCAGGTGGATCTCTGTGAGTTGAAGGACAGTCTCGTCTACAGCATGAGTTCCAGGACAGGCTCCAAAGCTACACAGAGAAACCCTGCCTTGAAAAATAAACAAAATCAAAACCAAAAAAAAAAAAATAACTAGTTAGTGTAAAACTTGTAACTCCAGATTACAACAGCCCTGGAAAAATACAAACACATAGATAGCTGCCATTTTTGGTTGAGGTCAAAACAGAAACCTCAGTGCCATCTTTGGTAAGAGTATTCATGTGTGCTGGCCCTACCAAGGAGACATTCCCCCTCCAGTATACTTAGGCTCACTAAAATGTTCCTTCTAATCTTCTTGCCTCTACTGACTTTGGTAAACTGTAACTGATTGGGCAAACTGTATGTCTGAATTTATCTTGTCTAATTTAGATACATCTGACAGGTAATGGTACCCTGATTCTCATGTGCCTTTACAGATCTGAGAGTATTTAATAAAAAGCTTCTTATGATAGACATGCCAGCTCCTGCAGCATCCTATAGCTCCTCTAAGAAGATGCATGTTTGCAGAAGACCTTCCTCTTGGAGGCTTGTCTTTGGGTATGGCAAAGACACCCACACAGCAAAAGTTGCCTTTGACCTCATCAGCTGCCTAAAACGGATGGCACTACACTGAGGTCGATTGTCTCATCCTGCTCAGACAGGTAGACTGAACCCTACCCCCACAGGGAAATCTGTCAGGCCTCCTGGGCTCAGCAGCTAAAGGCAAGTATACTGTTTCTAAGACTGGGGTTCACTGCAGACCACAGAGAGACTTGGGATTGATTGCCTGGGTAGCTGAAAAAAGTTCTCTCACTTCTGCACCTTTACTTCTCCCTCTCACATCTGTCTGAGGGCATTTGATGACTTCGGGTACTGGTAACTCATTACTTCATTTGTTAAGCTTCCTGCTAAAAATACAGACAAGTGTGCCTCTTTCACAGGCTTCACAGTCCAGGACTAACAGGTTTCAGACGTGTCTTCAGAGGTTCAGCGTTTCCAATTCCCTTTAACTGTCTTCTAAAATGCTCATGCCTTTTAGCCTAAAGCCATACCCTTTAGCTATGACACCAAGGTGTGAATCTGTTCCAGCTGTCTTACAGAGACCTGTAGGTTCCTGGGAAAAGTTCTGCTGCTGTATCCAAAAATCTGGTCTGGTGAAAACTAACAGTCTCCAGAGCTCATTTTGACCTCAACCATTTTCAAGAATACTTTACAAGTCACTCCTGTTGTCTGGATCAAGACCAACTTATAGAGGGCCCTCCAGATAATGACAGCATTTGCACCAGCTCTGGGACCTTCACCACTGGTACCACCTCTCCAGGCTCAAGTGGGCACCTACTCAGCAACTACAATCTGGCTTTAAAGGGCATATCTGCTCTCGTGTCTCACTCATTCACCCATGCCTCCCCAGTACAACCAGGGTACATCTTCGTCCCACTCTTCCTGGCAGTTAATCACACGTCCCATGACTAGCCCCATTCATGGTCTCCTAGCAACCTGCCTTCTCATCTCCCTCAAGGAACACACACCAGAGTCCTCCAGAAGGTCAGTTAACTGGATGCCTCTCCACCCACACCTCCCGCTGAGCATGAGCCCACCAACGCCCAACTCTCCCCTCCCCCATGTAGCCCCATGCCCACAGAAAGTAGCCAGACTTGAGATGATGCCCCTATCCCCAAAGAATCTGGAATTTTTGGGTTGAAGCCTCACCCCAAACCCTGGCACCCATATATCCAAGAAGTCTGGAATGTTCCGGTGGAAGTCTCATCCCAAGTCCCCTCCCCTGGGAGCTGCCTCAGTCCAGACTCCACCAAATGACAACCCCTCCCAGAAATACGCAAGACCACTCCCAAAGGGTACTTAAACTGCCCCCCAGGAAACAATCCTGTGGTTTTCCAGTCTTCCTTTCCAGTCTCCTCCTGGGGGTGCTGGAAAGCCATCTGGGAGCATTTGTATTCATTAAACTTGGGCTTTTTCAAATTTGGTTTGATTTGGTCTGATTCGGATTTTTGCATCAGCAGAGAGGCTGATGGGGTGCAGAAACCTTTCATCTGGAGGTCCCACGTGTTGGGAACACACCCTTCTCCCCACACCTACTCTCCGCCAGGCTAAGATCCGCTTTGTCAGGGTTGTCTCTCCAAGCCATTGCCTAAGAAGCCCACGTTTTGTTTTGTTTTTTTTATTTTCGAGCTGCCCTGCAAAAGACGCCACCTCACCAGGTTCCCAATCTGTTACTGGGGACAAGGACTTGCCTTGTCCTGTGGGATCCTTTTTCAGGAGAGACTGTTCAAAGGAATTTTTCTCACACCCCTTTATTTATTTATTTATTTATTTATTTATTTATTTATTTATTTATTTAGACCCAAAACCACAGTGGACGCATTGCGCTAGGCTTCAGGTCCAGCAAGGATTTGCAAAATGGACACCTATAATTCGAGGCCTGATCCCCAAATGGCCTTGGACTGCCTTTTACAAAATCTTTTTAAATTGGGGCTGACATCATACGTCCCTTAATGCCTACACTGTTTTCCCCAGCATGGGAACAAGTAAACAAAACCCCATATGCCCATGGTTTCTGGATGTTATGCGCCCACCCTTCCCTCAGTGGCCAGTGTCTCACAAGCACAGGTCTGCTAGAGACATTGGCTGCTCCCTCCCTCCACCCCGCTCGCCTTCCAGTACCAAGCACCGTTAATTGTTCAGCAATCTCAGGCACATTTTTAACCTCCAGTTGAATTCCCCAATGTGGAATCCAAGGGATATGGGTGGGACAGTACACAATTTACTATTAAGATATTCATGTCAATAGTATATGCCTAAAATGCTAGCTTCAGGAAGTTGAGACAGGATTAGTTTGAGATCCTATCTCAAAAACCAGAAGCTGGGCCGGGCGGTGGTGGCGCACGCCTTTAATCCCAGCACTTGGGAGGCAGAGGCAGGCGGATCTCTGTGAGTTCGAGACCAGCCTGGTCTACAGAGCTAGTTCCAGGACAGGCTCCAAAACCACAGAGAAACCCTGTCTCGAAAAAACCAGAAGCTGAAGAGGGGCTCACTGGTTAAGAGCACTTGTTCCTGCAGAGGACTGGGTTTCGGTTTCCAGCACCCATATGCCCAACTAACTCCAGTTTCAGATTTGACTCTCTTTTCTGACCTCCAACACCAGGCACACATGTACTACACATTCATACATTTCAATAAAACATTCATACACATAAATGCAAAACAAGAGTATCTATCATATAAAGTATCGATCATGGATTTCATACATTTGTTGAATCACTTGATAAAGTCATCTGATCATAGAACAGATGTATAATTTTAATCCCCTATAAACAAAATAAGCATGTCAATTGTGGAATAAGTACTTAAATTTACCAATTAGCTAAAATACTGCTAAGACCATTTTTAGACAGCCTCAAAAACTGATGGTAAGGGCTGAGATTACCCAACATGTCTCACACAATCTTCATTATTTCAGTGTTTAAACTGGTATACCACTTTCACAATTGCTACTTTATCATGTTTCAGAGAGGAGAAAGGGGCAACTGTACAGATCAGAGAACACACCCAGGAGTCAGTGGCCATCTGGGGACCGTATTCGGGTCATTAGGCCTGCACAGCATTTTCTCTTCACCCACTAAAGCACCTCACTTGTGTGCATGTATTTGCATATATGTGCACAAGCATGCAGGCTACATAATGTGCACATGGCAATCAGAGCACAACCTGTAGATGTTGCGGTCACCTTTTACCAAATGGATCCCAGAGATCAAGCTCAGGTTGGCAGGCTCAGGGAAAGTACCATTATCTATTGCGCCATCTCACCAGCCCAGACTCTAAACTTAAAATGTGCATAGGCATTTTGTCTGTTGTTTTTTCAACTGTTTGATTTTACCAATAGACTCAGGAGTCAGATGCTGGGGTGAAAGCCTGCTAGCTCTGGAAGGCAGAGAAAGCAGCAAGCTGACCTTCCTCTAACTCAGTGTCCCTTTCTTCCTATGCGTCTCTACCCATCCTTCTGATTCCCTCTTACCCTCTAAGGTATTTTCTTGTTCATTTCCTGTCAACTGGTTGCTCGCTTAGCCTCTTGACCTATGGTTGACTTTAATCCTGTTTACAATAAGCAAGGTTTTTGTTGTGTGAATTGAACCACACAATTATATTTTTAACAATAACACAATCTTATGGTTAACAGTGTGATCAAATATTGTGCAAAATTGCCTGCATGCATGTCTGTGCACCAGAAACATGCAATGTGAGCTGCCGTCTGGGCGCTAGGAATGGGATCTTGTTCTCTAGAAGATAAACCTGTACTGTCTGGGCCATTTCTCCAGCCCCAATATACTCTAGAAACTAATGATCCTTGCAGAAAATTTCTGTTTATGTGTACATAATTATGAGGACAGAGGACCTGGGGTGTCACACAGGTACTGTCCATTTTGTTTTGAAAAAAGTGCCCTTCATTGGTCTAAAATTGAGAACAGGTGGGTCAGCTGAAGAACCTTTTGGGATCCACTTATCTCTAACCCCGCCCCACCTTGAACTCAAATCCGCCTGCATCTGCCTCCAATGTTGGCACTAAAGGTGTTCACATCTTAACTTTTTTTCGAGACAGGGTTTCTCTGTTGCTTTGGAGCCTGTCCTGGAACTAGCTCTTGTAGACCAGGCTGGTCTCGAACTCACAGAGATTCACCTGCCTCTGCCTCCCAAGTGCTGGGATTAAAGGCGTGCGCCACCACCGCCCGGCCACATCTTAACTTTCTTGAATTCAGGGCCTCATGTTTATGTATGTATGTACTTTACAAATCTAACCATCTCCCTAGCTCCCAGAAAATTTAATAAAAAAGAATGTTAAGACCTACATGTGCCAGGCTGGAGGTAGCGCACGTGCAGCAATCGGGAGGCAGAGACAGGCTGATCTCAGTGAGTTCTACAAAGCGAGTTCGGGATACTCAGGGCTGTTACACAGAGACCCTGCCTCAGAAACAAAATAACTCGTGTTTGAATGCTTGGCCTATAGAGGAGCTTTGAGGTCTCCTACGCTCAAGCTACAGTGTGGGGACACAGTTCACTTTCTATTGCTTGCACATCAAGATGTAGAATTCTCAGTTCCTTTTCCTGCACCATGTCTGTCTGCCACCATAATAATGGACTAAACCTCTGAAACTGTAAGCCAGCCCAATGAAATGTTTTCCTTTGTAAGAGTTGCTGTGAGCATGGTGTCTGTCTCTGCACAGCAATGGAAACCCTAAGACAACCTCTAATATCCTCCAAGTGGTTTAGTGTTAATAAGCATCACAAAGCTAAATTTAACCAATTAAACAAGAACTTCTAAATTGGATGTGGTGACTCAAGCTTGTAATCCCAACCGTTGAGAGATGATCCTAGGCCGGGCGGTGGTGGCGCACGCCTTTAATCCCAGCACTTGGGAGGCAGAGGCAGGTGGATCTCTGTGAGTTCGAGACCAGCCTGGTCTACAAGAGCTAGTTCCAGGACAGGCTCCAAAACCACAGAGAAACCCTGTCTCGAAAAACCAAAAAAAAAAAAAAAAAAAAGCAGAGAGATGATCCTAATGATCAGGAGTTCAAAGTCAGGACTGGAGAGATGACTCACTGGTTAAGAGCTCTGCTGTTCTTCCAGAGGTCCTGAATTTAATTCCCATCACCCACATAGCAGCTCATAAGCTGATGCCCTTTTGTGGTCTGCAGGCATACACCCAAAGTTCCTGTATACATAAAAAATAAATCAAAATGTTAAGGATATATATTATATATCCTTATATAAAATAATATCCATATAGAAATAAAATAAGGAGTTCAAGGTCAGTTTTACTTTGACAGAAAGTTTAAGGCCAGGGGCTGTTTAGAAGGCTCGGCAGTTCAGAGCGCTGGCTGTTCTTCCAAAGGTCCTAAAATTTAGTTCCCACATGGCACTGTCACAACCATCTATAATGGGATCTGATGCTCTGCTCTGCAGGTATACATGCAAACAGAGCACACACACATAAAATACATCTTTAAGGCTGGACAAGGTGGAACACACCTTTAATCCCTTAATTCAGCAGGCAGAGAAATATAGATGTTTGAGTTTCAGACCAGCCTTGTCTACAGAGTTAAACCCTGAACAGTCAGAGCTACAGAGAAAACCTGTCTCAAAACAAAAGACAAAAAATTTCAAGGCCTATCTCCAAAAGTAAAAAACCCAAATTCAGTTTCTATCATACACATCAGGTAGCTGATAACCACCCTTACTCCAGAGCAGACTCAAAGCTACACAAAGAAATCCTGCTTCGAAAAATAAAATCAATCAATCAGTAAATAAATAGAGCGAACAAAAACATAAAAATTCTTATTAACTGAAAATTATTCTGCTATCAAAACAGGTCTTTCTCTTTGGTTAAGACTCCTGATGAGGCCTGGCATGGGGGCACACACCCTTTGATCTCATCACTTGGGAGGCAGAGGCAGGCAGACTCCTGTGAGTTACAGACCAGCCCAGTTTACAAAGTGAGTTTCAGGAAAGCCAGGGCTGTGTAGAGAGAGCCTGACTCAAAAGTCAAAAACAAAACTTTATAAACATTTGACAAAGAAGTTATTGGTTGGCACACTGCACAAATAAAGGCTTCTACACTGCTCAAACGAAAATCTAGTGAACATCTGAGTTTTATTTCTGGAGAATATAAGGTTATATTCTATTGATAACTTTTCAAAAATGCATTAATAACAAAAATCAATGTTTTTTTGTGTAGCCCTAGTTGTCTTGGAAATCAGAGATCTGCCTGTCTCTGCCTCCTGAGTGCTGAGACCAAAGAAAGGCATGTGCCACCACAGGCAAGCAAAATAATTAAATAAAAGGTTTTTTTTTCTTTTTTGCTTTTACCAGTAAGGTTGGTTCTAGAGTAAAACTAACGAAAGTGAATTTTACATCCGATCCCAATAGGACTCTGTTGAAATACCAAGAGTTTATTTCATCTCAAAAGGGGCACCATATAATGGACTCAAAGAAATTTAATGCATGTTCAGTGCACACATATTTTATGTGACTGACACCAGGAATTGAACATACTGTGCTGAGTATATAGGAGACACTTTAGCTTTGATTTGATAATCAGCAGAAAACTTCATCCCACACTTAAGTTTATTAAAAACTGACAAACAAAACCTGTACAAAAAATATTCCCCAATTCCATCTCACTTTGGAACAGTAATCTTGAAAGTCATTATCGCCTAGGACCCCCTCTTCCTCTGCCGCGACCACGTCCTCTTCCTCTACCTCGGCCTCGACCTCGTCCTGCAACTGGGAAAAAGTTAAAGCAGGTGAAATTCTCTTCAACAGTCACAGTGCCCAGCTACCACACAGGCTTACCCCTTACTATCCACACCTCTTAAAACACCACTACTATCGTGTAAAACCAAAAAGTGCCAGCAGGGGGACGATTTATATCCTATGCTAGAATAGAAGCCAAGCAAGTTAGCCCAAAATCAACAAACCCTAAGTACATTATACCAAATGACAATCTAATAACATCAGAGCCTGAAAAGTTGTTTGGCTCAACCATAACTTAGTACTTTAACCCACAGCCGTATATCCTTAACATTATGAGGACAAAAAACAAAACAAAAACAAAACAGAAAGACAAACCAGTGTACCTGCTTGATGTACTCAGACTAAGATTTTAAGATTTGTCTATTTCCCCCTGGTAGTCAGATCAAACCCAGGGCCTCACGCAGAAAGGTCAGGCAAGTGCCCTATCACTGGCCACAACCCTGTAAAGTCATCCACCCGTTCATTTTAGGATATGGTCTCTGTGGTGGTCTAAAGAAAATGGCCCCCAAAAGGAGTCTCACTATTAAGAGGTGTGGCTTTGCTGGAGTAGATGTGGCCTTTTTGGATGAAGTATGTCACTGTGGAGACAAGCTTTAAGGTCTCAAAGATGCTTAGGCCACGCCCAATGTCTCATACCACTTCTTGTTGCCTACAAGTCCAGATGTAGGACACTCAGCTACTTCTCCAGCAAAATGTCTGCACATCATGATGAAATGGACTGAACCTCTGAAAATGTAAGTCACCCCAATAAGTGTTTTCCTCTGTAAGAGTTGCGGTGGTCATCGTGTTTCTTCACAGCAATGGAAACCCTAACTAGACAGTCTCTTCTAGTTCTGGCTGATCTGGTTCTTACTCTGTAGACCAGGATGGCCTCAAACTTACAGAGGTCTGCCTGCCTCTGCCTCTCAAGTGCTGGGATCATAGGTGTGCACTTAGTAAAGGAATTGCTTCTAGAGAAACAGGATCTTTAGACACAAGGCTAACAAATGTGGATGCATCCTGTAAAGTTTGTTACGACTTTGACAAGTAGGTGGGAAAGAAAAAGTAGAAGGAATCAAAACACAACACAGAAAGGCTAAAGATTTAGAAAAACGGTACAAGGCAAGGGATTTAAAGGGACAGATGGAATCAGTGTTTCTTAAGGTATGTATTACAATTTTTTAAACAAGAAAAAGAATGATAACCTCAAGAGCTTTTGTAGTGCTAGCAGGCTACAACACAAAGTGCATCTTTGGGCAAAAGGCAAAACAAAACAAAACAAAAACCACCTCAAAGTCAACATATTAAACATCTATGAAAAATGGCCCTTTACTCCTGCCCTACTCTTTTTTTTCTTTTTTCAGTTTTCTGAGACAAGGTTTCTCTGCCACCTGAGTGCTGGAAGCAAAGCTCCCACCATGCTCTTACACTGCTGACAGCCATGTCTCCCACAGCAGATGCTGTGGTTCCATCCAGTGTGGGAAGTCCTCCATAGACTCACATGTTGTACCACTTGGTCTCCAGTTGATGGAACTCTTTGCCTTGAGGTTTTACTGCCTGGACACACAATGTGACAGGACAAGGTCTGCTCCTACACGTCTTTCTCCACGGTAAGTGGCCCTCAACCTTCCTAACTCTCTGACTCTTTAATACGGTTGTAGAGACACCCCCAACCATAAAATTATTTCACTGCTA
Source organism: Chionomys nivalis (assembly GCF_950005125.1). Classification (NCBI taxonomy): domain Eukaryota; kingdom Metazoa; phylum Chordata; class Mammalia; order Rodentia; family Cricetidae; genus Chionomys; species Chionomys nivalis. The sequence continues at coordinate 70,777,235 of NC_080099.1, forward strand.
CGTTTTAACTGTAATTGTGTTACTGTTATGAATCATAATGAGTATCTGTATTTTCCAATGGTCTCAGGTGACCCCTGTGAAGGGGTCATGTGACCTCATACACAGGGGTTGTGACCCACATGTTGATAGCTACTGAGCTAGAACAGACCTTCCTTTCCTTAAGCTTCTTCTTGTCTAGTATTTTCTCAGAGAAACAAGAAAGTAGCTAATATAGCAAGAAACTAAACTCTTTCTAAGATAGAATTTCAGATTCTGAAACTTTTAATCTGCCTAGCGAAGAGGCCAATTTACTTTGGAATCCAATAGAAGTTAGGACCAACAGAACGAGACTAAGAAAGCCCAGTTACACCGGGCGGTGGTGGCGCATGCCTTTAATCCCAGCACTCGGGAGGCAGAGGCAGGCGGATCTCTGTGAGTTTGAGGCCAGCCTGGTCTACAAGAGCTAGTTCTAGGGCAGGCTCCAAAGCTACAGAGAAACCCTGGGAGGTGGGGAGGCAGTTACTTAGGGAGGTTGAGCAGAGGGTCACAAGTTCAAGGCTAGATGGCTCAGTAGGTAGTGTTTGCTGCAACGCCTGCTAACTGAAGTTCAATCCCCAAGACCTACATGGTGAAAGGCACGCTGACTCCTGCAAGTTGTCCTCACTTCCAAACACAATTACCATACATATGCGCCCATACTCTCAGGCACCTGCATACACACGTAAATAACTAAATGTAAAAATAAGAAAACAAAATGATAGGAAAGTAATAAAACAGTAGAGGCTTATCTTTTATGTACAAGATTATAGGTTTAATTCTCCAATGTTAGTTCTTAATGAATTAAAATTATTAGTTTTACTATCACATGTGTATATGTCATATGTTATGTGTATGTATGTGCACACTTGAGAGCATGCCACATTGCACATGTGGAAGGCAGAGTAAAACTTTTGGGAGATTTTTTTCTTTTCACTGCAGGTTTGGGATTAAAGTCAGGTAACGAGGCTTGCATGGCAAGTAATTTTACTCTCTGAGCCATCTCCAGGCAAAGAAAATCCAAGTGTCTTTAAAAATAAAAATACACCAGCAGAGGTGGTATATTTCTTTAATCCCAATATTTGGGAGGCAGAGGCAAGAGGATCTCTTTGAGTTTGAGGCCAGCCTGGACTACGGAGCAAGTTCCAGGACAGTCAGGCTACACAGAGATACACACACACACACACATAGATCAAATAAAAGAGAAATCAGAGAAAACAGGGCTAAAGATGTAGCTCAGTTTGTAGAGTGCCTGCCTAGCATGCACCAGTCCTTGCTTTTGATCACTAGTACCACACAAACCAGGATGGTGAACAGTTCTAATCCTAGTTCTTGGGAAGTGGAGGCAGGAGTAAGAGTTCCAAGTTACTTTTCACTACACAGTTAATCTGAGATCAGGTGAGCTACATCAGAAAAAAAAGAAAAAAGAGAAAAGGAAAAAGAAAGCAATCAGAGAAAACTAACAATGACAAAATACTAAAAACTTCTCAAAGAAAAATTGAGGTAGAATAGTCCTATACCATATACACAAACAATCTGACATGAAGTTGGGGTATATGGGAGAAGAGGTTCAAGAGCTGATCAAGGTATTATGTATATGTGCAAGAAAATTTCAAATTATAAATAAGGTTAACGAAAGTAAAACTAACATCAAGCAGTAGTGGCACATGTCGTTTATCCCAGCATTCTGGAGGCAGATCTCTGTGAGCTCAAGGCCAGCCCAGTCTACAGAGCAAGTTCTAGTACAGCCAGGGCTACAAATAGAAACCCTGTCTCCATACCTCCCTTCCCATGTGTGCCCGCAAAATCATAACACAATAAAAACAATGAGGGTGGTGGTTTGAAAGAAAATGTCCCCCAAAGGGAATGGCATTAATAGTAAGTGTGGCCTTGCTGGAGTGGGTACAGTTTTGTTGGAGGAAGTGTGTCCCTGTAGAGGCGGGCTCTGAACTGTGCTCATTGGTGACTGTTTCAAAGCACTTTCCTCCTACTCATTTGGAAAGGAATAGGATTCGGGCAAATGTTCTCTGCTGTGAGAGATTGTTTTTCATGAGAAAGAAATCAATGTTCAATGCAAGCAACTCCAGAAGCTCTGTCACATGCACTCATAAGTATAAGATGTTCCAAGCAACAAAACACCTTCACAAAGGTATTTCAACAGTGAATTAAGATTTAAATATACTATACACAAAACACCTTCACACTTACCAGCTTCTCTCTTCTTAGATTTCACCTTAGGCTCAACATCCACAAGTAATGTATCAAGAGGTAAGCTGTCTGGTAGAATAAAGTATCGAATGTTGTTTCCTCGAATACTCAATGTTTCCAACTGTACAGGTTCTCTGTTCTTCAGGGTCATTTTCACAGCTTTAAGATGTGTATTCATGCTAACATCTACACCTAAGGAGGAAAACAGAACAATTACCAGAAGGCAATCTATCTCGCCACAGTTGAAATAATCCTGCAGAGTATTATCTGGAGGCTGGAGAGATGGCTCAGAGGTCTTCTTCCAGCGGTCTTCCATTCAATTCCCAGCAACCAAATGACGGCTCACAACCATCTATAATGAGATCTGATGCCCTCTTCTGGCATGCAGGCATGCCTGCAGACAGAACACTGTATATATAAAATAAATTCTTAAATTAAAAAAAAGTTATCTAATCTGTTAGTTACATGCACAATGGGGGGATGCAATATAAACCCGCAACTGCTCCTTCATAAAGCCCTTTCCTAGCCATGGTACTACTGTGCAGGCTAAGTACGTGCACTGAATAGGATACATGGTGGTATGCTTAAGTCATGCCTGGAATCTCAGCATTCAAGAGGCTGAGGCAGGAGGAGTGCCACAAATTCAAGAAGAGCTGGATTACAGAGAAAGAACCTATCTGGTAGACAAAGGAAATGAAATATAACAAGCAGTGAAGGAACACGAATATTGTGTATGCCTTAAGTCCACTACTTTCAAAACAGAATTCTTGTCCCAGGATTGGATAGTGTTTGTGGCACAATTCTCCCACTGTCTCCATAATTTTCCTTATCCAGCATTCTATCAACCATGTTCAACTTTCTTTTTAAAGATCTATGCTATTTTTCACCTGTCTCTAGGAACTCCTCCCCTATCTTCCTGAGACAAAGTCTATCTCTGCACCCCAGGCTGACCTCAGACTTGTGATTTTCCTGTCTAAGTCTCCCTAGTGCTATTTGGTTTACAGGCAACCAACACCACAACCAGCTTAACATGTCTTTTTTATTTATTTTTAAAAAAAAATTTTTTTTGCTGGGTAGTGGTGACGCATGCATTTAATTCCAGCACTTGAGAGGCAGAGGCAGGAGGATCTCTGTGAGTTCAAGGCCATTCTGGTCTACAGAATGATTTCCAGGACAGCCAGAGTTGTAACACAGAGAAACCTTGACTCAGAAAACAAACAAGAAGGGGGTTGGGAAATGGGAACGTTGGCCTTTACTCTCAGTACTCAGGACTTTGAGTTCAAGGCAAACATGGTCTATAGATCAAGTTCCAGGACAGCCAGGGTTACACAGAGAAATTCTGTCTTAGAAAAAAAAAAAGCAAAAACAAATCCTTTCCCCCTCCTATGATATAGCCTCGATATATTCCGCCTCCTCTGCCTCCTAGGGACACTGATTTATGGTAGGCAAGGATCTCTTATGTTCTAAGACCTACACATTAAGACATATTAATTAGTCTCTCACTACCTTCATGGCATATAGCACACTGTGATGACTGAGCTGTGTGTTTAAGTGTGTATGTTCATATAAGATACTGAAGTCTCAACAGTGACTGTCCACCAGAGGGAATGAGATCTTTATTAAATTTTGTCCTCCCAGTTTATTGAAACCCTCCTCCTGGGACATCCATTTACTAGACACCTATTATGTTTATGGTGAAACTTGTGTTTTTTTTTTTTTTAATAGTAGAGCTTTTATCATTAGATTTTGACAAAAAAAAAAAAAAAGAGCAAGATTGCCATTATGGGGGTTGGGGATAGCTCAGCTGTTAGATACGAAGTCCTGGTTTCAACCCCCATTGCCAAATAAAAGAGGTGTGCTGTGCACACTTATAATCCCAGCACCCAGGAGCCAGAGGCAGGAAAACAAGAAGGCCATCCTTAACCATACACAGTGAGTTTGAGAGTAGTTCTAGAATACATAAGACTCTACCTAAAAATAGAGGGCGGAGGAACACTACCACAACAAAACCCACCCCAGCTCTTCCACAACGCCCAACCGTGTTCTGCAGGAAGTAGACCAAATCACTACTCAGGACACTTTAACAAGGGCAGCAGCTGTACTTCCTTAGACATGGTGCCATACCATACAAAACTTAATAGGCAAGTTCCATTCACAATTGGTACCATCAAGTCCTAGAATAACCATAAAATGACATCCCATTATATCTCTGTTTACTAGAACACTGGACTTACATAAGAATATGAACACATATTAAGATATTATTTTCTTTCTTTAAATAATCACTTAAAAAACTTTTAGAATGCCTACTATTAGCTAAGAAATTGTTCCAAAACTCAGTGAGTGAGTCAGTAAAAACTAAAGACTGGCACATGGAGGATGAACAGGTGGGAATGAGAAAGCAGCAGCGGAAGAGGAGAGGACAATAAAGGAAGATAAAAACACAGCTGTATGAAAATACCATGATGAAATCAATCATATATAATAACTATAATAACAGAGTAATAAAAAAATTAGTCAAATGTGAAACACAAACATAATAAAAGTGTAAAGTCTCAAAAGTGTTTTGGAAGAAGCGACATTTTATGGAAATACAATTGTATATAGCAAAAATATACAAGCTATAAAAACAAAAGTACCTGGCAATGTGGTTTGGTTGTAGCACAAGAATATAAGATGAGGGGCTTAACTAAGGCCCATTCAGTAATTTAGACAAAAAGAATGAGGATCTTTACTACAACAATGCTTATTAAGCAACCAAAAAAACTCTCCAGCACATGAACACGGGGAGAAAAAACATTCATTATAACAAAGAGTGCGGCCTCCTCACCTGTGATTGTTCCATGGACTTGTGTTCCATTCTTCAATTCAATGGTTACGGTTTCATGACTCAATTTCATCAAAAATCTATAAAATAAAAAGTACTGAATTTTACCTGTAACATTTAAGTCTTTTTGTGAAGCTGGTAGGGTAAAATTGCTAGAGTTCAAAATCTTCAAAATGATACTGCAACAATTCTTATGGGGTCTGGACATTTGACCAGAACTAAGAGCACTTGTTACTCTTGCAGAGGACCCAGTTTAAGTCCCAGAACCTGCATGAAAGCTTAAAACCACCAGGTCCCAGGGGCCTGGAGCCCTATTTTGATGTTCACAGGCATCAGGCAAGCTCTGGTGCACTACATTCATGCAGATAAAACACTCATACACATAAACATTATCTTAACAATTCATATTAATAATATAGTGTATTTAACTTTCTTGAACTAAACTCTCAAACTTATAAAGGAATGAAGTAATAAGCTGTCATCTGGCATCTGTCTACTACAGGTGTGCCTACTTTTTTGGCTTCTTTGGACCACACTGGATGAAGAATTGGGGGTGTCCAAATCACAGCCCATGGACTATAAGAGTATTCAAATGTATATCTGACACAATAATGTCACCTACAAAGTTCATGCTTGAGTCTGTGATTTTGTGTTGAACCAGGTTCAAAACGTACTGAGCTCTGGACTAGAAAACACTGGAAACTGCTAGAAAACCACCTCAAATGAAGACATTCAAGAGCCTGAGTAGTATCAGGTGTGGTGGGCTTGCCTTTAAATCCAGCACTTGGGAGGTAGAGGCAGCTAGGTCTCTGTGAACTGGAGGACAGCCTGGTCTATACAGCAAGTGAGATACTGTCTCAACAAAAAGATCTTAGACTGGACTGGAGAGATGGCTCAGAGGTTAAGAGCATTGCCTGCTCTTCCAAAGGTCCTGAGTTCAATTCCCAGCAACCACATGGTGGCTCACAACTATCTGTAATGATGTCTGGTGCCCTCTTCTGGCCTTCAGGCATACACACAGACAGAATATTGTATACATAATAAATGAATAAATTTAAAAAAATAAAATAAAAGATCCTAGACTAATTTTAAGCCACAAAAAATAAGACTTATCACTAGTAGCATAAGGTTACATGGAAGAGATATTTTATTTTTTTATTTTTTGGTTTTTCAAGACAGGGTTTCTCTGTGGTTTTGGAGCCTGTCCTGGAACTAGCTCTTGTAGACCAGGCTGGTCTCGAACTCACAGAGATCCGCCTGCCTCTGCCTCCCGAGTGCTGGGATTAAAGGCGTGCGCCACCATCGCCCGGCTTACATGGGAGAGATAAAGAACCTCTTTTCTCTCCCTGCATTCTTGGTGACTAGGGATATTCTTATAACCCATAGGCACACATGTAAGATCTGACTTCACACAAAGTAGGTCATTCTTCAATAGCATCCATAACACTTAGACCTTATTTAGCAGTTTACACTGGAGATGATTCCTTAAAAATAAATATCCCAAGAGTTAGACAGCAGTCCACTATATGGAAATACCAATTATCTCACTGTGAATGTTTTCAACGTTTTGCTATTACAAACTCATTTACGCAAACACTCGCCAATATCAATAACCAACCTTCCTATTTTCTATCTATGCAAAAAGAGAGTGAAGGACATAGCAAGATGGCTTGGAGGGTAAAGCACTTGCTGCAGAGCCTGACGATCCAAATTTGATCCCTGGAGCCAAAATGATGGAGAGAATCGACTCCCCCTAGGGTCCTTTGTACACACACAGTAATGCCAACCCTCCACACAAATAATTAATTGTAATCTTTCTTGCCCCCTAGACAGGGTTTCTCTTCATAGCCTTGGTTGTCCTGGAATTCATGGAGATCTGCCTGCCTTTGCCTCCCAAAGGCTGGGATTAAAGGCGTGCGCCATCACTACCCTGATGATAATTATCTTTAAAAAAATTGAACCAGGCATGGTGGCAACCTTTAATATCAACAGGAAGGCAGAGGCTGGTGGATTTGTTAGTTCAATGCCAACCTGGTCTACAAAGTGAGCACCAAGCCAGCCAAGGCTACATATCGAGATCCTGCCTCAAAAACAACAATCATCAACAACAAAACTAATGAATTCAAATACCAAGCAGGGTTGGCAGGATGGCTCAGCAGGCAAAAGTACTTGCTGTACAGGTTGAGGACCTAAGTTGTAATCTCTGGGACCCTGGTGGAAGGCAAAATAAACTCCCCCAAATTGTCTTGTAATGTACATGTACAACTCTTGTGTGCAAGAACACATAGAATAGTAATAATTTATTTTTTAATGAGCAAAGCTAGGAAATATGTATGCTTGTAATCCTAATACTTGGGAAATGAGGGTAGAAGGAACAGGAATTCAAGGGCTTAGCTATACAGCCTGGCCAAATGAGACTGTTTCAAAAAAGAGGCTATAGAGATGGCTTTGCAGCTAGTCAAGAGCATTGGCTGCTCATCCCAGAGGACCCCAGTTAGGTCCCCAGAACTCACATGCCAGCTTACAACTGTCTGTAACTACTCCATAAACATCAGACAAACATGTGATGCATACACATAAATCTAGATAATAACAACAACAACAATAATAATAAAAACAAAGGGGGGGAGAAAGAAGAGATAGTGGCAATTTGCCTGAGATTTAGTACCTTTAATGAATATAGAAAAAGGTGTATTTCTTTTGTGAATTGCTTATACATTATTCATGCACTCTCCATCAGTTTGAGCTTTTATCAGTCCATGACACATTTGACTACAATTTCCAATCACATATCACCACGCCTGGCTTTTTCTTTTCCTTAAAAAATGTTATTTAAGCAAGGTGGTAGCACATGACTTTACTCCCAGCACTCGGGAGACAGAGGTGATTGGATCTCTGTAAGTTTGAGGCCAGCCTGGTCTACAGAGCAAGTTCCAGAACAGCCATGGCTACAGAGAGAAAGAAAAACAAAAATTATATTTATATATACTACAGTATGAATGCTTTGCCTGTTTGGTGTATGTGTGCAACACATGTCTGGCACCTACAGATGCTGGAAGAGGTCCCTAGGTTCCCAGAACTGCTACAGGCAGCTGTGGGTATGGGAACTGAACTTACATCCTATGGAAGAACAACCAGTGCTCTTAACCCGAGCCATCTCTCCAGCCCTCTGGCTTTTTCTTTCCATTTTATTCTGGTACAAGCCTTTTGTAGCTCAGACTTTTAAGACGGTGTTTCCCATAGTAGAACTGCAAAAGCATTTTCTCCTTTTACTTTTATATATTTAGAAATGTAAACCTCCAGGAATTCTCTTCTTTCTTGTATGTTCTAAGGAAAAAAAAACTTCCTTTATAACTAACTCTCCCCTTGACAGGGGTCTTTTCAATACACGATGTGTGTCATCTACTCTTCCTCTGCCCTAATTCTTTTATCATGCTATACTGCAAATGAAGAAAATTGAAGAGGTCACAAACTATCAAAATGTTGCCTCTCTGTTCTTTCTCTTCAGTATTTACACTTTCACCTTGCCCATCTGAAAGAAGGGTGCTGGCACTGGTGAGGACATTCTCCCAAAGCAACCCTAACTCCACAACCGAGAACACTGCAGCACCTAGCAGACACTTCATGTTCAGACTTTCTAATCTATAGTTTACAACACCACAATTACATGCAGTGAAATAATTCTACATCATCACCCATGCTTTATTTTAGCCAAATAGCCATGCAATGATAATCATACAATATCATCTAACAACACTTCATATTCATACTTTCTAGATTATCTTACTTTTTTTCAATCTCCTTTGTGAACTACTACAGTGTCCACTACACTAAACTGCACAAGCACTATCACCTATCCTAGTCTCCCTCCGTTCTACTATGAAAGTACGTAGCAGGGCCTTTCTACAGGCAACAGTGAATTATAATTTACACTGAGCATGGGTTGAATGTTTCAGCAACTAAAGGAATCCAACCTTAAAATAATTATTTTGTTAAGCATGGGGGCAAAGATCTTTAATTAATCCCAGCACTCAAGAAGCAGGACTGGAATAGGCAGTGATGGTGCACTCCTATAACCCCAGCACCCAGGGAGGCAGAGGCTGGTATATCTCTGTGAATTGGAGGCCAGCCTGGTCTACAGAGAGAGTTCCATGAAAGCTTCAAACCTTGCCTCAAAAAAACAAAACAGAACGGCAACAGGAACTGTTTCAGAAAGAAGGGGTATGTGAAAAAACGATCCTTTTGTAGAGATAATATTCTGCTAAAGAATTTCCTTAAGATTACAAATCCAGACACAGACTTGTAATCTTAGTTACGCAGGAGGCTGAGGAAGGATGACTCAGAAATCTGAAGTCAGCATGGGGTACAGAGTGATTTCCAGTGTCTCAATTTTCCAGTGAATCCTTCATTTTGTGAACTTTATTATTGCTGTTGTTTTGAGACAGGGTTTCTCTGTGTAACGCACACTCATCAATCTGTAGATGAGGCTAGCCTCTAACTCAGACTCTGCCTCCCGAATGCTGGGGTTCGAATTCTCCTGGCACTCACTTTGTGGACCAGGCTGGCCTCAAAACTCACAGAGATCTGCCTGCCTCTACCTCCAGAGTGCTGGGATTAAAGGCGTGCACCACCACCGCTGGGCTTGAATTCTCTTTTTAATGCAAGTGGGACATCAAACAGTCAGGTACATGGGGTCCTTTTAGTATCTAAATTCTCACTATTTGATCAGAAAACCAAAGACATGGTGAGAGGTATCTTCATTCAGAAAAATAGGAAAATTGGCAATTTGTCAGATGACAGGCAGATTAGGAGAAAAGTAACCAAAAAAGCCCACTTCCCAGGTTTGAGCAAGGAGGCAATGGGACAAAGGACGACTGCAGTCCCATTAGCTGAGGCACAAGCGAGAAAGCACGCTGAAAATGCACACTCATCAAAACAACCATCTTCACATTCTCCTATAAGAAATGTCTATTTGTGCACTACAAAAATTAGGATTCAAGACAAACCATTAAAAAAAAATCACATCAAGGCTGGAGGGATGGCTCAGCGGCTGAGAACAACCAGCTACTCTTCCAGGGGTCCTGAGTTCAATTCCCAGCAACCACATGGTGGCTCACAACCATCTGTAATGGGATCTGGCGCTCTCACATCAGCAGGAGGGACTGTCAAGCCTTTAATCCCAGCATTTGGGAGGCAGAGGCAAGTGGATCTCTGAGTTCGAGGTCAGCCTGGTCTACAGAGTTCCAGGACAGCAGAGGTTAGCCAAGGGGAACCCTGTCTTGAAGGGAAAAGAAATTCCACCGGTAACAGTGAGACCGTGCCTAGGATGCTGGCTGGAGGCCTAAGTACGCCGCCAGTACCACCACCCTAAAGCAAGTTTATCCTAACAGAATCTTCAAATGAGAAACCGTTAAGTTGCTGCAAATACATTAGGCAGTATGGAAATGGCAAGAGCGAACTTTAAACTTTGAGCCTTTCTACCTAACATTACAGTCCAAACACGAATTGTCTGGGGCTGTAGCTCAGAGGCAGAAATGGTTATTGGAAGCTCTCTGGGCACCATCCCCAGAGCCGGTGGAGTTTTACTTATTTTTAACCTTAAATGCCTTCTGTACCAACTCCCCCTGAACAGAGTATTTACTATTTCAAACAGATCAGAAGTAATTTATTTTGCCTCCATCATTAAACAGAAAAGAACGCAATCTTGTAGCCTGGCTTGGTGGCGCACGCCTTAAATCCCAGCACTAGGGAGGCAGAGGTAGACGGATCTCAGTGAGCTCGAGGCCAGCCTGGTCTACAGACCGAGTTCCAGGACGCCAGGGCTACACAAAGAAACCCTGTCTCGAAACACCGCCCCCCCCCCAAACAAAATAATTTGAGTACTGTACAACTACTTTAAGAGGTGGCCAACGGCAGTCGGGTCGGGTAAAACAGTTCTTGACTGAAGAAACTAAGTATTTCTTACCATTGGCTTAGGTATTATGCCGTTTCAGGTTTGGCCTCAAGTCTATTTAGTTTGGAAGTAATCACACCAGCAAACAAGGCTCCACTAACCGACACAATCTGTGCAATAGGGCGAAACTAACTTGTTAATTTCTGTCCCACCCCGGGACATGATCTTTCGTGAATCGAAAGCCGTTACACAGTTCGGATAACCGGTTCAAAATCAAGGACAACTTAATCTAAAGCGTCTAGCAAGTCGGCATCGTTATCTGAAAAGAAAGCCATGCTAGTTCTCTTTGGTGCAAGGAGCCCGACTTGCTAGGAAAACCGGTCACCGCTCGGTTTAAGCCGGGGGACTAGAGGTGGGCAGTGGCGCTTGGGTCTTTCCATTCCGGGAAGAGCCGCGGGGCCGGGACGCGCCGACCCCTCGCCCGAGCTCCCGCGGCAACGAGAAAGGCGGGCGGGCGGGCGGAGGCCGTTAGCAGGCCGCGCGCACGCGGCTTTCCCGCCTCCCTGCGAGCACAGAAGCCCGGCTCTCCGAGCCCGCCCAAACCTTGTTCCCGCCGCCCTCGCCCCGCCTGGGGAGCCTCCTCACCTCACGAGCTTCATCCTAGCGCTGCAGCCTCCCTCTGGACACGGAATTCAGGCCCCAAAGACTCCCAGACAAGCCGTATGAATGGCCGGAAGAGCGCGCGGAGGGCTGCGGATGCGCGGCGAAAACGCGGAAGCCGCGCTGCCTTCCGGAGGCCGGGATAGCGACAGCGGCCCCTAGCGACGGGAGGAGTGCTTTGCGCCTTCTGAATGCGTGATGGCTGGTGGGAGACGTCTGCAGGAGGATTCACAAACGTTAAAACCATTTATGGGAGTACTGAGAGAACCTCTAAGACTTAGGTTTGATCCCTGGGACACACATGTTGGAAGCAGAGAACTTAGTCCCGCAAGTTGTCCCTAGTCGGTTTGACAACTAAGTTGAGCCAATCAGATCTTTGGACAGAATGGTTTTCCTCTGGGGACATGAATTGTACTAATCCCCTACTGAGCACCTTCTTAAAAAATAGGAAAGCCATTCTCAGGACAGAGTTTTAAATAAGTCCTTCATTATATAGTAAGTTCTTCGGCTTAAAAAAATTATATGTGGATACTTTAGTTGAAATTAAATAAAACAGGACTGGAGAGATGGCTCAGTGGTTAAGAGCACTGCCTGCTCATCTAAAGGTTCTGAGTTCAATTCCCAGCAACCACATGATGGCTTACAAAACATCTGTAATAAGATCTGGTGCCCTGGCCGGGCGGTGGTGGCGCACGCCTTTAATCCCAGCACTTGGGAGGCAGAGGCAGGTGGATCTCTGGGAGTTCGAGACCAGCCTGGTCTACAAGAGCTAGTTCCAGGACAGGCTCCAAAACCACAGAGAAAAAAAAAAAAGATTTGGTTCCCTCTTCTGGCCTGCAGGCATGCATGTAGACAGAATACTGTAATACAATAAATAAATCTTTAAAAAAAAAAAGAAATTAAATAAACAATTCAACTCCTTATTTGCAATAAACACATTGTAACTACTCAACATCTATATGTGTTTCTGATTACAGTGTAGATAATTCCCACTATCATAAGAATTTTGGATTAGCCGGGCGGTGGTGGCGCACGCCTTTAATCCCAGCACTTGGGAGGCAGAGGCAGGCGGATCTCTGTGAGTTCGAGACCAGCCTGGTCTACAAGAGCTAGTTCCAGGACAGGCTCCAAAGCCACAGAGAAACCTTGTCTCGAAAAACCAAAAAAAAAAAAAAAAAAAAAAAAAAAGAAGTTCGGATAATACTGTTTTACTATCATATTTGTTTGAGTCTTACAATTATTTACTTACCTACTGTACTCAGGAGAATTAGTGTCTGAAAACAAAAAACTGAATCTGTTTACTGCACTCTCCAGCATCCAGTATCTCCAGTAATATGCTTTGATGTAATTGCTTTTATTCCCCACAAGACATCCCTGTCCCGATGTGTGGGAGCTGGTCCCAGGGCCTATGAGACCAAAGAAGGAGGCAATAGGTCCAGAATTGCAGTGTGCAGTTTACGGGTGACTTACAACAGAAGCATGGGCCTGGACATCAAGAAATGCACATAGGTCCTTGAGATTTGGGTTAGAAGATAGGTGGGTTATAAAATAGGGTAAAGGTTATTTCAGAGCTAGGCATGGTGGTGCAAATTTGAGACCCTCAGGTACCGCATGAGTAGACTCTATCTCAACTCTCCTCTTCCCCCTAAAAGTGATTTCACCTGTCAGACTATACGCAGTCTGTTTCCCCTGTCAGACTGTATGCAGTCTGTCTCAAGCTACTATCAGATTAGAATCAGGCACATTCTTTTTTTTTGTTTGTTTGTTTGTTTTTCGAGACAGGGTTTCTCTATGGCTTTGGAGCCTGTCCTGGAACTAGCTCTGTAGACCAGGCTGGTCTCGAACTCACAGAGATCCGCCTGCCTCTGCCTCCCGAGTGCTGGGATTAAATCAGGCACATTTTTTTTTTTTTTTTGGTTTTTCGAGACAGGGTTTCTCTGTGGTTTTGGAGCCTGTCCTGGAACTAGCTCTTGTAGACCAGGCTGGTCTCTAACTCACAGAGATCCGCCTGCCTCTGCCTCCCAAGTGCTGGGATTAAAGGCGTGCGCCACCACCGCCCGGCTATCAGGCACATTCTTAAACCAAGCTCTGGTCATAAAGCTTCACACACCTCTCTCAGGATTTTGTCTGTTTTATGCTGGGAAAACTGACCAGGGTGACTCAGGGGTAATTGTTATAGTTACCACTCAAGATGGTTTCAGTCATGTCAAGATAAACCTTCAGTCCTTGATTAATATTCACAAACAAATGTCTCCCCCATTAGAATGAATGCTTTATAAAGAAAATCTTGTTCGTGTCACCCACTGCAGCAATGCCAGCACTGAGCACCAGACACTCCTTAGAATCCACCTTGGGGCCCACCTTCCCTCTCAGTAAGACGGGAATGTCTAAAGTCCTGTAGTTCATCATGCTCGCTCTTCTTTTCGGATGTTTGTGCATGTAATCTTACAATCTAGCTGACACCTATTCATTCTCTCTCAGCCATGTAGGCACGGCATAATTGCATGCATATGCTAGTGTTGATTCTCTCAGATGTTAAATTGAAAAGCCATTGTCAGTGGCGGTGCATGCCTTTAGTTCCAGCATTCACACTCAGGAGGCAGAGGCAGAGAGAGGTCTGTGAGTTCAAGGCCAGCCTGGTGTACAAAGCAAGTTTCAAGACAAGTAGGACTATCACACAGAGAAATCCAATCTTGAAAAACCAAAAAAGAAAAAGAAAAACCATTGTTGTTAGATTAATAACAAACATGTTTTCCTTTGTCTTTATTTTGGAGTTTGATCTTTTTAAATTTAGTATGTTGCAAGGGTCAGCAAGATACTGCTGAAGCTGTGAACTTTTTAAAAAAGAATTTCTTACCCTCTCACAGTATGAAACTGTTATGTGATCTGAAGTTAAGACAGCAGGATGAAACAAAGTAAACCTTGTATTTGCTGCAAGCAATGGGGTCGGTGTGAGAGCAGGATTGTTCCGTGCTCAGTGACGTAGCAGAGATTGCATATGCTGCAGTAATTAGATCGGTCACAGCAAAGAAAAGAGAGTAAGGAAATGAGAATGTGTGAACGGGGGCAATGTGCCTGTTTAAAGAAATGAGTGGGCTTTTGTTGCTGTTTTGGGGGTTGTTTGTTTTTCAAGACAGGGTTTCTCTATGTAGCCTTGGCTACCCTGGAACTCCTTCTGTAGCTGACCTCAAACTCATAGAGATATGCCTACCTCTGTCTCCTGAGTGCTGGGTTTAAAGGCGTGTGCCGCTACCGCCAGTAGTTTTTTAATGATGTATTTCCACTTTTTATGTGCGTTGGTGTTTTGCCTGCATGTGTTATGTGTGAGAGTGTCAGATGCCCGGGAACTGGAGTTACAGCAGTTGTGAGTTGCCGTTGAGTGTTAGGAATTAATCCCAGATCCTTTCAAAGTGTTCTTAACCACTGAGCCATCTCTCCAGCTCCTGAACTGGGTGTTATTATTATAAGAAAGTACAGGAAACTACATCTTGAGTTGGAGATGTGTTTGCCTGGCATGCACAAGGCTCTGTGTGCTGTCTTCAGCATAACACAGTACTTGACATGTATATAAATGTCTGTAACCTTGGCACTCAAGAGATGGGGCAAAAAGCTCAGACGTTGAAGGTCATCTTCAGCTACAAAGTGAGTTCCGGGACAACTGAGCTACATGAGACCCAGTCTCAAAAACAGAACCGAAGCCAAACAAGTTTGTAGTCATCGAGGAAAACAAATGTGGCTAACAAGTCCAGTAGATAGAGTCACAGTTCTTAATTTAGCCAGAAAGCACACTTGAAGGCCACAGCCTTGTCTCAGGCGTGGCAGATGACAGGCTGAGCCAATCAGAACTTTCTCCTAGGACTGTCGTTCCATTGCTGTCCGTCTGTCCTGAGCTCTAGTGATCTTGGTCCCGATGTCAGCAGAGCCTAGTGAGAGTGGATGCAGAGGAGAGAAAAGGGTGCAGGGTAAAAGGGCCCGAGCACACTCCTGGGGCTAAAAATTACATCAATCCTTGAGTTTCTCCCAAGCTTAGGAGTTGAAATCCCACTAACACCTCCCTTCAAAAAGTTCTGCCCCAGCCGGGCGGTGGTGGCGCACGCCTCTAATCCCAGCACTCGGGAGGCAGAGGCAGGCGGATCTCTGTGAGTTCGAGGCCAGCCTGGTGTACAAAGGGAATTCCAGGACAGGCTCCAAAGCTACAGAGAAATCCTGTCTCGAAAAACCAAAAAAAAAAAAAAAAAAAAAGTTCTGCCCCTGAGAGCCCCCAAATAAGCCCGCCTCCCTCTCAGTTCTCTGCTGCTTCTCTCCCAAGCAGAGGCAGCCACTCTCCTGTGTTCTTCCCAGTAAATCTTTTGTGAGGTTTGTTGTGTGGTATGACTTGTATTCCCCTACTTGACAGCCAGGGTACCTTTTCCCTCAGAACTGTAACACTTACAGAGGTGGGCATTGTAGTATCCTGTTGACATAATTTGAGCTTTGAGTTTCAGGATGGTCTGAGGTCAGTTGCTCCCCCACAGCTTCCAGTTATCATAGCCAAAATGACTTTTAAAAAAGTAGCTTATAGGCCGGGCGGTGGTGGCGCACGCCTTTAATCCCAGTACTCGGGAGGCAGAAGCAGGCGGATCTCTGTGAGTTCGAGACCAGCCTGGTCTACAGAGCTAGTTCCAGGACAGGCTCCAAAACCACAGAGAAACCCTGTCTCGAAAAACCAAAAAAAAAAAAAAAAAAAAAAAAAAAAAAGTAGCTTATATTAGTTTTAGGTAGACACTAATCACTTCAAACTGACAAGATCTGGATAAGTTTTTATTTGGATTATCAAATATAATAAACTCTCTCTTAAGAATAAAAAATTCATGGCTGCACCAAGGTGACACACGCCTTTAATCTCAGTATTTGGGATGCAGAGGCAGGAAGATCTCTGTGAGTTTGAGGCTAGCCTGGTCTATAAAGCAAGTTCCAGAACAGCCAGAGCTGTTAAATGGAAAAACCCTATCTTGAAAAACCAAAAAAACCCAACCTTTTCCCAGGGAGACACAACACATACATACATACATCTACTCACCCAAGATAAGGAGCCCCACAAAGACCAAAGCACTGATTCTTCCAAAGTCCAACTTGGGGAACCGGTGAATTTTGGCAGGGTTACTTATAGGAGTGTGGGTGATGGGAGAAGGAGGCACCCCCACACAGCGGGGGGCTCCTCCCCAAAACCACACCCAAACACCTGTTTTCACAGAGAGATCTTTTATTAAACTGGGAAGAGAAGTTATAGTGGCTGCTTTCCGGCATAGCAAATGACCTTGCAGGTGTGAGGGTTTTTTTTTGTTGTTGTTTTGTTTTGTTTTGTTTTTTGAGACAAGGTTTCTCTGTAGCTTTGGTGCCTGTCCTGGAACTAGATCTTGTAGACCAGGCTGGCCTCAAACTCACCTGCCTCTGCCTCCTGAGTGCTGGAATTAAAGGTGTGTGCCTCCACTGCCCGGCTGCAGGCGTGATTTTTAAGAGGAGGAAAAGGGGAGATCCATGTTAGAATGGGCTAGGATGCTGTGTTAGAGGAGATGCGGGTGGGGAGAAGGGAAGGGGTGATTTTCCTGGAGGGAGAAAGGATTGCCTCTGAATGGAGAGGAAACACAGAGGCAAATGGTAAAGGGAGAATTCCCGTGTTAGAAAGAGGTGATTCATTTAATGGGGGCTTTTGATTTCTGGACTTTGGTAGTCAGCCTCAGGTGGAGGAAGTGGCCAAATAAGGGAATAGACCTTGGGGGCTAGTTTTAGGAATGTAACTCTATTGGTTTTTACCAAAGCAGAGGGAATGGGGGAGAAGGGCAAGGCCTGCCAAAGCCACATGTTTGAGTAGGCTAGTGTTTCTTAAAGGAGTCACTTACAGGAGCAGAAATGTCACAAAGACAACTACATCACCAAAGCCCACCCCAGTATAGGTTGAAAGCATTAAAAAAAAGGCAAACTGGGAATCTTTCAGTGGAGCCTGCCAAAGTATGCCACTAAGCAAACATGACATGCGCAACAGTTAGCGCAAGAGGTTTATTGGAGGAGGAGAAAGGAGGGAAGAGAAGAAAAGGCCATCTTAGAGTGGGGACACGAGAGAGGCAGACGGCCAGACAGAGAAAACAGGTGTTGTAGAATGCTGTTGTAACTCTATGAAGATATGCCACACTTTTTATGCTCTGGAATATTACTTTATTGTGTAAAGGCGTGTTTATGCTGCATTTGTTTGATTGTGTAAAGATGTGTTGCATTTGTTTCACCTAATTGGTCTAATAAAGAGCTGAATGGTCAATAGCTAGTCAGAGAAATGATAGGCTGGTGGGCAGAGAGAATGAATAAGAGGAGAAATCTAAGCTTGAGAGGAGAGAGAAATGGAAGAAGAAAGAGAGAATAAAGAGAGGGACATGCCCAGAACCAGCCAGGCAGCCACCAGCCAGCAGACATGAGAAGCAGTAAAAAGATACACAGAGGCCGGGCGGTGGTGGCGCATGCCTTTAATCCCAGCACTTGGGAGGCAGAGGCAGGCGGATCTCTGTGAGTTCGAGACCAGCCTGGTCTATAAGAGCTAGTTCCAGGACAGGCTCCAAAACCACTGAGAAACCCTGTCTCGAAAAACCAAAAAAAAAAAAAAAAAAAAAAAAGATACACAGAAGAAGTAAAAAGCCTCAAGGTAGATAAAGAGAAACAGGTTAACTTAAATTAAACGAGCTAGCCAGAAACGAGCCTGAAGTAGGCCAAGCATTCAAAACTATAATAGTCTCCGTGTCATGATTTGGGAGCTGTTGCTGGCCCAAAAGGAAGAGTCTGGTGCAAACAGGAAAGATAAGAAAAGCAGGAGAGGAAAGACAAGGCAAGAGAGGAGCAAGAGGCAAGAGATAAGATAGCAAACTGTGCTTGTCAGACACTTTTAAGGGGCACACATGTCACAATGCTGACAGGAAAAGGCACCTGGCCCCAGGTGGTGACATGACTGCTCCAGCAGCAGAGCCGGCCACTGCAGCAACAGCATAACATTAGGGACAGCTCAGAGAGCTAGCAGCCTAGAGCAGCTACAGGCTGGAGCGTGCCCATGTGCCTCAGTTGGACTAAACATCTTCCAGGCAGTTCAACTGCCTTCTGCTTCTTCCAGGCAGGTGGTCTGATCTCAGAGTATTCTTGGCAGCTCACCTTCTCAGAGAGTCTTCTTTAAGTTTGGCTCTGCTCTTCAGAGAGGGTCTCTCTGCTTTTATTACTTATTCTGGAAGGAAGGGGCCTAGTGAAACTGATCAGTTTTGGGGACTTCCTGAAGTTACTTTGAGTTGTTTACTTTCTGGCTTAAGGAGCTTCCTCCAGGATGCAATGTTTCTATCTCAGAAAATGTATACAGCAGGAGTGCTAAGGCGAAAAGGGAGAGCAGGGTAAATTGCTTTCTACCTTGTTGGTTACAGGGATCAAATTCTGGTGTCAGGCTTAGTAGGAAGCCCCTACATTTACCTGCAAAACAGCTTCCTGACCCATTTTTGTTGCTGTTTTTGTTTCAAAAATTTTATCATTGTGCACTTGTGTGTGTGCACTTGTGTGTAGGCACATACAAAGATCAGAAACCAACTTTGTGGAGTCCGTTCACTGCTCCTGCCTCAATGTGGCTTCTGGAGACCCAATTCAGGCAAATAGGCTTCATGAGTTTTCATCAGATGAGAAGTCCTTCCCACTCCTTTATTTTGAGAGCAAGTCTTGCTATGTAGCTCTGTCTGGCAGACCTTGCCTTGATCCTCTTGCCTTTGCCTCATCCTTGCCTCCTGAAGGTAGAGATAACTGATTTCTCACCCGACAAGCCATCCCCCATGATGAAGAACCAAGTCTAGGACTCCCGGATCCAGGTAGGAGTTGTATGGCTGAGCTACAGCCCCAGTTCTTCCCTTTCTCTTCCTAAGATGAGTGTTTTTCTGTACAGCAGTTATTTTATTTACTTTGTTTTTTTCAAAACAGTCTCATGGTATAGTGCTGTCTTTCCTGGAACTTACTCTGTAGACCAGGCTGGCCTTGATCCTCCTGCCTCTGCCTCTTGAGTGCTGGAATTAAAGACGTGTACCACCACTGCCCAGCTATACAGCAGTTCCCCCATTTTGGACTGTACTCTTGCGTCAGTTCAATATTAACCTTCTCATTCGCCATTATTTGTAAAGCCTGAATTCTTTATTCTATGTTGGAGGGGACTAAAAATTTGGCCAAGGACCATCATGAATTTTTGGTGGATAACCAGATTAACTGAGCCAAGTTCCGAAATTCATTGGCAGAAAACTCTAGAAGAAAACCATTGACAAAAGGCAAAACAAATTTGTCATATGTGATATTACAGAATAATTGAAGGTTAGTTAAAGTACAAAGACCTCTAGTATTGAGTCAGAAGTGGGAAATGCTCTTCAAAATATGAACAATAATGCCAGAGAAAGTTATTTCCCCAAATGCTGTATAATGCAGTCCTCTGAGCAAAACAGCCACCATCTGCAACAGACTAGCTGCTATCTGTTTGCAAGAGTTTCTCAGCCGGGCGGTGGTGGCGCAAGCCTTTAATCCCAGCACTCGGGAGGCAGAGGCAGGTGAATCTCTGGGAGTTCAAGACCAGCCTGGTCTACAAGAGCTAGTTCCGGGATGGGCACCAAACCTGTCTCGAAAAACCAAAAAAAAAAAAAAAAAAAAAAAAAAAAAGAGTTTCTCACCCTGTTGATGAACCCTCATAAAAGAAGGGGGCTTCATCAGATTTCACCAGTTCTTGCCAGGCATGCTACACAAGTACATGTGGTTGTCTGGGGAACAGGGTGTCTCTGGAGGTACAGTATATACGCGAGGAAGGGTAACTGAAGTGGGGGCTCCATCTGGAGTATGGGTCAAGGCTCTTCAGTGCAGTTGCTGTGAGTAACCCCAGTAAATTCATCGGTTTTCCAGGGTGAACGCTGCAGGAATCATACTTTGGTTTGTGTTGGGATTTTTTTTTTTTTTTTTTTTTTTTGGTTTTTTGAGACAGGGTTTCTCTGTAGCTTTGGAGCCTGTCCTAGAACTAGCTCTGTATATCAGGCTGGCCTCGAACTCAAGAGATCCACTTGCCTCTGCCTCCTGAGTGCTGAGATTAAAAGCATGTGCCACCATCGTCCGGCCAACATTTTGTTTTTCATTGCACATTTAAATAACTGATTATATATAGTTTTAAAGATGAACATCTACAATAAACAGATTATTAATTATACTTTAAATTACTTTAAGGGAACATGACAAGATCTTCCACTGTACCCGAGGTCAACCTTACCTAGAGCTCTTGATCTTCCTGTTTCAGTCTACTGAGTTCTAGGATTATGGTTCCATGCATATCTATCTATCTATCTATCTATCTATCTATCTATCTATCTATCTATCTATGTTTTCTATATCTATATCTGTATGTATAACAAGATTCAAGGAGAAAGACCACAAACCCAAATCATCATGGAAAAATTAATTAAAGCAACATTTTAAAATTTATGTATATGAACTGTCTCCCCCTAAAGTAGGGTTCAAGAGATCAGCACTAGATATGAGGAAGACAGAGGTTTTATAGCTCAGGGGTAGGGGGTTTCCTGATCTGGGATTTGACAGGCAAAGTAGGCAAGGTTACAGAGTAGAACATAAATATAACAAGATAGTCATAAAAACCTCCTGAAACAAAGGCACAATTGCAAGGTGGTCATAAGGTGGTTGTGCTAGTTAGGGTTTCTATTGCTGTGGAGAGACAATGGTGTCTTGTCACCACAGCAACTCTTACAAAGGAAAACATTTCATTGAGGTGGCAGTTTACAGTTTCAGAGATGCAGCCCATATCACTATGGCATGTGGCACGCAGGCAGACACCATGCTGGAGAAGCTGAGAGTTCTACATCTTGATCCACAGGCAGCAGAAGCATCTGTGACACTGGGCATAGCTTGAGCACAGGAAGCCTCAATGCCCACTCCTACACACGTCCACTTCTTCTGACAAGGACACACCTACTCCAACAGGGCACACTTAGGAGTGTCACTCTTTGTGGGTGACATTTTCTTTCAGACCACCATAGTGGTCATAACATTAGGTAGTCATAGCTGTTTTAAACAAAGGTAGGGCTGCAAGATGGTTATAAATAACTTTTTGAAACAAAGACGTGGTTGCCATTCCTAGAACAGGCAGCATAGACCTATGTGTAGTTACAATTACAGCTGGGACAAAGCACAATCCTTGGGAAACAAGCTTTGATCATAAACGCGAATGAACCTAGCTTGTCTTTTACTACAAGACGGCTTTGAAGTCTAAGATAGAGGCAGGCTGGTTCATCAAAATTACTTCTTTACCAAAGGTAAGTACATATGATTTCATATGGTCTGACATGCGTTTTTATGCTCTTATCTAAAGCTAATGGAGCAGAACACATTACTAAGAAGGTCTGTTTTGTAAGAATGTTCGTGTGGGTGGCTGGAGAGATGGCTCAGAGGAATAGAGCACTGGCTGCTCTTCCAGAGGTCCTGAGTTCAATTCCCAGCAAACACATGATGGCTTACAACCATCTGTAATTAGATCTGGTGTCCTCTTCTGTACTGCAGGATACATGAAGGAAGAAACCTATATATATAATAAATAAAAATCTTTAAAAAAAAAGAATGTTCGTGTGTATGTGTGTGTGTGTGTGTGTGTGTGTGTGTGTATGCGCTGGTGTGAACTCAATAAGATAGACTGAAAGGAAACCTCACTGTAGAATGACACAGGTTGAAGAAATCCAGGCTAACTCCAAGATAAACAAATTATATTTTTTTATTATAAGGGGCAAACTCGTGAAACAGGAATAAGAAGTCCAACCTCAGTTGTGTAGCACAGGAACCACAGGGAGAGAGAACCTTGGGCGGCCTAGCATTTTTCTCAGGGTACCCAAAAGGTCATGCCCTAACCTGGTCCCACCTCTTAAAGATCATCAGCTGACAGACATTCCCCATCACAAACCCCTTTTGTCTAAATAAGAGAGTTTCAAATCCAATGCAAAACTCTATATACTAGGAACAGATATCAAGTATAAAATTAGGATTACAACCAGCATGAACAATATTAAGCAAGGAACATATGCTAAATGTTTTAATAAACATTTTATTTTAAAGAGTCTAAGTCTTGTATCAGAAATGGCTTGGCTAAATCATAAGAGGAAGGTAACTATGACTATCTATCTTTAACCTCATCAAAGGCCTGAGAAGGGAGATATTATTACTTAAGTAGGCAGTAAGTGCAATCAAGCAGCTTCCAAAGCGTGTAGTATATGACAGACAACTGGCTACCAGAGTAATCAAAGTCTCACTTGCAATGTTGAAGCTACCAACTTTGGCTAATGCCTAGCCTAACTGACAGACCATTTTTAGAGGCAGGAAAATTTTTGGAACCGTCTTACACTGTCTTGGCAAGATTTGGCAGTCTTTTTCTTCTGTCCTGCTTATCCAGTCCGGACACCATGTACTTTGTCAGTGGTCGAGGCATGGGCAGTTCCTTGCCCAAAGGCCAGTTGTGCCAAGAAGAAAACAAACTCCAAGTGGAGTGTGTTTGGTGCTCATCATTTTGGGGGAATGTTTGGTGCTGTCAGAAGCAATCGTGTCTCACATCACCTCATGGTTCTATAATTTTATAGTGAAGAAAACTTTATAGAGCCATTTCCTACATGCCATTAAAGCATAAATCAGGAGTCTGGGCGCGGAAGCTCAGGATTTAGGAGGTGGAGACAGGAGAATTGGGAGTTCAAGGTCATTCTAAACTACTAAGAAAATGAGAGGCCTGTGTTACTGAAATTCTGTCTCATAAACCCAAAACAACTACTTTTGGCCCTTTCTTTGGACATTTCTAAAAGCCTTAGCCTGTCTGAACTTCAGTAAACTTAGTGGAAACTACAGTTTTTTTTTTTTTTTTTTTTTTTTGTTGTTGTTTTTCTTTGGTTTTTCGAGACAGGGTTTCTCTGTGGTTTTGGAGCCTGTCCTGGAACTAGCTCTTGTAGACCAGGCTGGTCTCGAACTCACAGAGATCCGCCTGCCTCTGCCTCCCGAGTGCTGGGATTAAAGGTGTGCGCCACCACCACCCGGCTGGAAACTACAGTTTTGTTCAGGCTCTTAGCTTCTCAGGCATAAGAACATTGGTAAAGACCTCCATCAAAGAAAGGATGAATCCTGTGATCTGGTGTAGTTTTCAGATAAGAATGGTCATTTAATCCTTTTCTTTATGTTAATGCTCCCCCGCTGTCCTGGAACTCACTCTTTGTAGACTAGGCTAGCCTTGCTCGAACTGGAAGAGATTCACTTGCCTCTGCTTCCCAAGTGCTTGTATTAAATGGGATTAAAGGCGTGTGCCACCAGTGCAGGGTTTAATGGCCACTATTAAAGAAAGATCAAAGGATTAGCTCCCACAGAAAATGATGGAAATTCTGAGCAAACCCCTCACCTTTTGGGGCCTTGGGTGAGTTTAAAGGGGTTTTACAAATTTATTATAGTTCTCATTTATGTGTGTGTATATCATGACTAGAATATGTGATCCACAGATTGGACATTGTTTAGAGAAAGTGTAAACAACACAGTATGATTTTAGGATAAAGTGTTCTGCCTGCCATGACCCCCTCAGCAGGTAGCAGGCAATAGAGAGGCATCCTCAGCAGGGCTGGCCCGTGGGTTGACTTCGTCCCCCCCAGTCTAAGGAAGGGGTTCACTCCATACTCAGCTCCTCTTTTCCTGAGTATAGCAGTGAGAAATGTATCACACTTTCAGGAAGTCGCGTTTGCAGGCTGCGGAGGTGCTCAGACCTTACAGGGCTTGCTGCTTGTACATATGCCACGGCTGGCATGTGGCAGTCAGAAGATAGCTCTGTTCTAACACAATGAGGCTTCGGGGGATCGAACTTCTACCCTCCGTCCCATCTCCCGGGCCGGAGACGAGCACGAGGACCAGTCGTCACCAACAGGGGGCGCCGCCACCGCCCCGAAGGGCGCCCACCCGCGGAGTCGCGCACGCTAGGCCTCCCAGCGCGCCTGCGCCGAGTGTGGACTCCGGCTCGCCTTTCCCCGACGCCCGGCTGTCTCGGCCCGGGTGAAAACTGCGTGACACGCAGGGAGCGTAGCGGCCATCTTCGTCTTCTGGGCACGTCAGCTGAGCGGGTTAGGGCTGAAGAGAAGCGCTGCGCAAGCGCACCCACGACGGCCCCAGGTAACTCCCATCTGACCGGAGAGGCGTCGCCGCCGCCGCCGCCGCCGGAAGTTTGGTGTTTGCCGCGGGCGGCGACGGTCGCGGCAGAAGCAGCTGAACGGCTCCGGGTACCCGGATGTGAGCGCCCCGGGCTCCGGGCGGACGCCGGCCGCGCAGCAGGGAGGTAGGTGAGCATCCCCACGGCCCTCGCCACGGCGGGCGGCTGTCCTCGCTGTCGCCCGCCGCACGCCTCTTCCTCGTGCGTCCCGGCTGCTCGCACCCCCGGAACCAGCGGGAAGGCTCGCGGCCGCGGGCGCCTGAGGTGGGCGGTCGCGCGTCACCTGCCGCTGCTTGCCGGCTGTCAGAGTCGCAGAGGAGCCGGGGTCCTCGGACGGCCGGAGGTGGCTGCAGCCATGGCGACTGCCCGCAGCCTGCGCTCGGAGTCCGCAGGTAGCGGGGCCTGGTCCCCGCCCCCGGCCTCCCGCCCTCCTTCCGTCCGTCCGTCTTTCCGCCGTCGCTCTCCAGCGGCAGCGGCGCCTCCCGCTGACCCGGCCTGAACCCTGAGGCCCAGCAGCCTGCGGGCAGGATGTGGGAGATCCCGACTCCCGCGTCTTCATCTCGGGAGGGGAGCGATGGCCCGGTTCCCCATCTCAGGAAATAATGCAACCTGGAGATGGAGGCCGAAGCACAGGTAGGGTCCTTTGAGGGCCCCAGGAAGTTTTGTACGGTGGAGAGGTGTGAGCGGAAGTGAATTGGATATTAGATTTTGACCGCGCTCGTCAGATTATAACGGGGGTTTATTTTGCACCGGCAGAGTAACCTGTCTGTGTCACCTGAGGTCCAAAGATCGGATCCCCACACCTCACCTCCAAATGGTGCGTTGTGCAAGTGGGTGGCGGTAGGCGAGGGAGTGGGAAGTACAGGAAGATACAAGAAGTACTGTAGTCTTAGCAGAAATGGATTTCTTGTAGCAAGAAGCAGTGGCACCCATGCAGTCCCTAAATGGTATTACAAATCAACTGTTTTTATTTTTCTTTCCCGTTTTCAAAGACGCACCACGTAGTTCAGGCTGGCCTGGAACTCAGCTCCACCTGCCTCCCTAGTGCTAGGGTCAAAGGCGGGAGGAGACAGCTGACTCAAAGGCTCAGGTGTCGGCTAGTGTATAGCGTAACATGAGCAAGGGCTCTAGGACCAGAAATAAGAAAGTTGGTGAAACACAATTTCAGCTGTGCTGGTCAAGGTTTCAGTGAACTGAAGCTGTATTTCACTTTTGTGATTGCATTTTACATAGGGTACTAACTCTAATGAATTTTTTTTTAACTTGAAAAAACTTTATAAATTCCCACCGAGACTATCATGAACAAAACAAAACTAAATGAAACTGCTTAATTTGGAAACTCCTAATTTATCATCTGAGGAAACGAGGAAGTTAGTAGTAGTAGGCACGCTCTGCGTGCCTGCGTGTGCGTGCATGTGTGGTTTTTCCATACGGCGGCGTTTCTCTGAGTAACAGCTTTGGCAGTCCTGGAGCTCATCACTCTCTAGACCAGGCTGCCCTCAAACTCACAGAGATACGTCTGCCTCTGCCTCCAGAGTGCTGGGATTAAAGGCGTGTGCCGCCATACCTAGCAATATAAATTCTTAATGAACAAAATTTCTAAAAGTTGCTGATTAGTATGTTATAGTTATTTCACTATTACATTTTCGCACATGTATTAATATTTTTCAATTATATATAGTTACTCCCTCATTACCCTTTCTCTTCTCTGCAATTCCCTCTGATCACCTTTCTCTTCTCTGCTAGTCCCTTTTACTTTTGGGGTGGGAATGCCAATGAGTTTAATTAGGGTTCTTCATGGGTCCTGAAAGCTAAGAGTGGCTATACTGGGGAGAACATGTCTCTCTCACCAGAACTCCGGGGAAGCTGAGCCTCCTCAGTGTTGCCCTACCTTCTTCAAGTTCTATTTATCTTAATCTTATTTAATCTGTTCCTTGCCAGGTTTTTGTGCCTACATTTAAATTGAGAAATTATACTTCACAGAGAGGATACTATGATGAATATCATTAATTCCCTTTGCGGGATGGTCTTTGTTGACTTCAACACACAGAGTTGATTGTTATTTGTCCTATAAATGAAAGTGACTAGCGCTGTATAATTAAAAATGATGTATTTTTATAATAGTTGATTTTTTTCTATGACTTTTATGACGTTTGTCCTTCCTAGAGTTTACTGAATAACCTCAACTGTTGGTAATGAACTAAGATGATTATTAGAATTCTGTTAACCCTTTTGAAGCTAGTTGGTAATGAAACATTATTCTCTGTCAGTTTTGCTTTTTTACTCTTTGGCAGTTTGATTTTTTTTTTTTTTTCCTGGTGGAAGAACAGCAACCTTTATTTTGCCCAGCAACCTTTTATACCTTTACTCCTTCTATGGAGACCCACCAGCCAGATGGCAGTTTGATTTTTATGATAAATCTCAATCATTTTCACCTCTCATTATCCCTCTCTCCCATTGGCATTTTTCTCAGAATCCCTACTACTTTTATGTCTCTGTGTGTGTGTGGCCTCCATGAGTTTCATTATAGTTCTTTGACTGAGAATGGGGTGGGAATTTATTCACTGGAGCAAGGGCAATTTATAGGACTGTGGGTCTTTTCTGTTTGGGAATAGGATGATACAAATTTTTGATTCATTCTTATCCTGTAGAGTAAATAAAAAGACATTGTCATCTTAATATAGTGGCTCCTCCCTTAGCTCCCTGCAGCTCAGGCTGGCCTTGAAGTATGCCTACTTCCACTTCTGGATGGTAAACACCCACTGTGCTCTCCTTCCTCCCTACTGTCTTTTGGAAAGTGAGAGCTTCTCACCACAGAGCCCTCTGAGATTACAGATGTGAAGCACCTCTTTTCCTTTTTTTCTCTTCCTCTTCATAGGTTCTTGCTGTGTAACCCAGCCCAACTGCTGTGATTACAGGTGTGCACCACCACTTGTGGCTAATGTTCTTGTTCTCAAATTTCAGAATTCCTTTGTCCTCCTAAAGATCATGTAGGATTCTGTCCTAGGGTTTCTACTGCTGTGAAGAGACACCAGAAGTTTAGTTAATTATCATCAGGCCGGACATGGCCCATGCTGTTCCGGTAGCCAATGGTGTTGGAGAAGGAGCCAAGAGTCTTGACTCACAATCATCAGGAAGTGGTCTGAGACACTGAACATGGTTGAGCATATATGAGACCTCAAATCCCACTTGCATAGTGACACACTTCCTCCAACAAAGCTACACCTAATAGTGCCACTCCCTTTGTGTTTATGGGCAGTTACTTTCAAATTACCACAGATTCTAAATAGCTTTTTGTTTGTCTTCTTTTGTTTTGTTTTGTTTTTCTGATACGGGGTTTTTCTGTATAGCTCTGGCTGTCCTGAAATTGCTCCTGAATCAATCAGGCTGGCCTCAAGTGTCTAGAGATTCGCCTGTCTCTGGCTCCTGAGTACTGGGATTAAAAAGGTAGTTGCCACTGCCCAGCTCTTATGTAGGATTAAGAAGCTTTTGTTGATATTGTTATATATGTTATAGTTATTGTGTTATAAGTAATCATCTTCAAATGTATCAAGCCTAAATTAAAAGTTAATATAAACTGCTGGAGAGATGAGTCAGTGGTTAAGAACACTTGCTTACTCTTTTAGAGGACCTAGGTTCAGTTCTTACTGTCCACATGGTAGCTTACAGTCATCCCTAATTCTAGTTGCAGGGGATCTGATACCCTCTTTTGACCTTCATAGGTCACATACATATGGTGGACAAAATACATACAGGCAACACACTCACACATATCCAATAAGTAAATCTAAAAATAGATAATATGAGTAGCATCTTTAATGATACATAACAATATGCCAAATTAGCTTGCCAAAGAATGGTATTACATTTTGTAATTTAGTGTTTAGCTTAATAGAATACAACTGGATTGTTTTATGAGCACTATCAGTTGCTATTTTCTGGTCAAAGTACATGAAGAAAAATCCAACTTCATAGTACTATGTTGAGAGGGAAATTTAATAATTTTTAGAAGCCGGGCAGTGTTGGTGCAGCCTTTAATCCCAGCACTCAGGAGCCAGCACTCGGGAGGCAGAGGCAGGCGGATCTCTGTGAGTTCCAGGCCAGCCTGGTCTACAAGAGCTAGTTCCAGGACAGGCTCCAAAGCCACAGAGAAACCCTGTCTCAAAAAACCAAAAAAAAAGAAAAAAATTATTTTTAGATAATTGTGATTGTCTAACCAATCAATAAGTGAGTACTACCCTGCCTGTACTTAATTGTAAAATCATTGGTCTCGTTTTATCTTTATTTTTTATTTTTATTTATTTATTTTTTTGAGTGAGGTGGTATCACTATGTTGTTGCAGGGCTGGCCTGTCCTTGAACTCTTAGGCTCAAAGGAATCCTTTTGTCTCAGCTTCCTTGAGTAGCTGGAACTATAGAGAGCCCTGCAATTTTTTGTCTTTATTTTGTACTTGGGATGGAACCTAAGGCCTGATACATGCCAGGCAAATGATTTTCTACTGAGTTGCATCTCTGTGTATTTTCTCTGTGCAGTGTATATAACATGTTGATTTATAGTCATCTTTTTGTTGTTTTGTTTTTAGAGGTAGGGTTTGTTTGTATAACAGCTCTGGCTCACCTAGAACTCACTTTGTAGAAAGTGCTAGACTTGACCTCACAGAGGTCCACCTGCCCCTGCCTCCCAGGGTTTAAAGGTGTGCACCATTACTGTCCAGGGCGGTGGTGGCGCACGCCTTTAATCCCAGCACTCGGGAGGCAGAGACTGGCGGATCTCTGTGAGTTCGAGACCAGCCTGGTCTACAAGAGCTAGTTCCAGGACAGGCTCCAAAACCACAGAGAAGCCCTGTCTTGAAAAACCAAAAAAAAAAAAAAAAAAAAAATAAGTGTATTTAGCTGGGCAGTGGTGGTGCGTGCCTTTATTTCCAACACTCGGGAGGCAGAGACAGGTGGATCTCTGAGTTTGAGGTCAGTCTGGTCTACAAGAGTGAGTTACAGGACAAGCTCCAACCTATATAGAAATCCTGTCTCAAACAACAATAACAACAAAAAACAAACAAAAAGCAAAAAAACAAAAAAAATTAGCAGTTTATGTACCTGCTGTTTTTAAAGGCTGTCAGAATTCTATCTTGGAAACCAGGTGTGATACACATTTGTAATCTTCACACTTGGGAGGTGGAGTCCAGTCTGGGTTACATAGCAACCCCATCTCAAAAGTCTGACTGACTTTTTCTTACTGCTTTTCTTGAGTATTTTAGAACTGTTTTGAATATTTTTGCTTATATAAATGCTTCTTTTGTTCTTGTAGTTAACTTATTTTTTATGAGGTACTAAATTCTTGGTCCTCATGTATTGTAGGAGGCCGCTTGTTTGTTCCCGACTGCTCAGCCCCAAAATAACCACACAGAAACTGTATTAATTAAATGACTGCTTAGCCTATTAGCTTTAGCTTCTTAATGGCTAGGTCTTACATCTTAATTCAACCCATTTCTATTAATCTCTGTATCGCCACGAGGTTGTGGCTTACCAGTAAGGTTCCAGTTTGTCTGTTCCCAGGGGCAGCTACATGGTGTATCCCTGACTCCGCCTTCTTTCTCCCAGTATTCAGTTTAGTTTTCCCCACCTACCTCTATTCTGCCCTGTGCAGGCTCAAGACAGTTTCTTTATTAACCAATAGTGTTCACAGGATACTATTCACAGAGTTGAATCCCACATCACTCATGAATGGGTGGAAAAAGGGCATGGTATCATGAATTGGCTGATAATTGTTTAAACTGACATTGTGATATCAGAGTTCTGTCAGTGCAGCTTAGTGGTAGTGTTTGCCTAACATGCATGTGGCCACGTTTTTTTTTTTTTTTGCTATTGGAGGTGTGTGCATGATGTGTATGTAGGTATGGAGTCAGTTTCTCCCACTTTTATGTGGGTTTCAGGTACCCAGACTTGTGACAGATATCTCTACTTGCTGAGCCATCTAGCCAGCCCTTGCTAGGCATTTTTTTTTTAACATGAGAGAAACTTAAATTACCTTAAATTATGGGAGTTAATTGGAACGTTACACAGAGAAACGAAGGGGTGACTGCAGAGTGAGAGCTTGTGAGAGAGAAGAACAGAAACTATTTAACATTAGGATTTATCAGGAAACACACCAGGCCCTGTAAACTAAGTATAGTTCAGAACTCACATAATTGTGGAGTACCACAGCATATCTCTGGAAATTGGTTTACCTTACTTCAATTCCTTGGTAAGTGTTCTGTAACTGCTAATCTTCTCTGTCTCAACTAGGTGAATTTGCCTTTTGGAACACTTGGCAGTATCTGGAGGTATTTTGTCAATGTTGGGGAAAGGGATGCTATTGACTTCTAGAGGGTATAGGCCATGAATACTGCTTCTAAACATCCTCTGATCACACAGGCAGCTCTTCATTACACGACCTTTATCAGCTCATTTAATAGTGATGAAGTTGATAAACCCTGAATTATCATTGACTATCTAATGGCTGCTCTGGTGTCAGAAATCCACTCTTAAATTTGTTTTATTTGTGTGTGTGTGATATATGTGGAAGAGGACAGGGTATGGGAGTCAGTGCTCTTCCACCATTTGGGTTCTGGGGATAGAAATAGGGTGATCAGGCTTGGCAGCAGCATCTTTGCCTGCTTGAGCCACATCACTGGCCTCTGGAACCCATTCTAGGATAGGCAGGTGTGCACTATGATTAACTTTATGAGCTGCTTAAGACCTTTGGTTTTTTAAAAGTGGGTGATTGTGGGCTATAAAGTTTTTTTTTAAGTCACAGTTCTGGGGATTGGACACAGGTGTGTCTTCGGGGGACACCTGTTAACCTAGAACTAAAGAGACTCGAAGAAAAGGAATGGGTTGAAGAACCAGATTAGTTTGTTTCTGTTTTAAAATTTTTGTGGGTGTTTTTGCCTGCATGTATGTGTGTGCACCTTGGAGGCAAGTTTCCTAATTGGTAGACCTACCTTCAGCTGTGGTCTCTTCCCTGTTTCATTTTCAATCAAGTTCTGTAGTTTCTTGCTCAACTCCCCCCGCCCCCTGCCCCGAGGAAACGGTGTGTGGTGGCACACACCTATAACTGTAACACTGAAAAAGATGAGGGAGGAAGATGAAGAATACAAATCCCATCTATACATTTGTCATCCAGCATTGAGACACTAAGGCAGGGGGATTTGACAAATTTGAAACTAGCCTGGAATATTTAGTTTATAAAGTTATTTAAATTTTATTTTAACTGTATGTGTGTTTTGCTCCCATGTATGTCTTTGCACCAAATGTGTCCCTGGTGCCTTCTGAGGCTAAAAGAGAAGGTATCAGATTCCCTGGAACTAGAGTTAAAGGTGGTTGTGTGCTGGAGTCCAGCTGCTGTGGATTTCAGGCCCCAAAGAGGAGAGATGTGAAGTAGGCAAATGGAAGAAGGAAGCCTCAGTTAAGTCGGGGGTGGCTGCTGCTTTATTGAAAAAAAGGCTACACCTTTTATACTCTATAATTACACAAAGGATCAGAAAGGGGGCTTGTGAGCTGGGCTGGGGCTTGTAAGCAGCCATTGAGGAAGCTAGCCTCTACCCTGACAAGTTAATAGTCATTACAGTCATGTTAATGAGGGGTCATAAGTTCCTCTTGCCAGAGATAAGGCAAGCAGCACTTTACTTCAAGCCCGTGAGGAAATGGGGCGATTGTTTAAATGCCTGACCTTGCAAGAAGGACTCTCTTCAGGGGACCAGGCACTCCATTATAGAATATTGCAATTTTTTATATGGCTTAGTTTATCTAAATAGCTAAAGCTTAAAGTGAGCAAAGATGAAGCTAGACAAGTATTGCTGTGAACCTGAGTAGACCTAATGAATTTATAAATCTTGATTATCAAGTATATCTTATTTATCAAATATACCTTATTTGTCAAGCATATGTTACCTATCTAAATTTTCTAGCAGTTTTATCATGTGTACCACTGTGGCTTGGACTTTTTCCAAAGAGTTGATTATTTTGTTTAAAAAGGCTGTCATTTATGTACCCTCATCCTCTACTGAAACCACACAAAATTTCCCAAAGGAAAAGGCATAAGGAAAACTCCCATAACACTTGTTTTTCTACTTTAAGAATGGTGGTGGGGGACCAGTCCCATGAGGGCAGCAGTCTCACAAGGGGCTGCAATAGGTCACCCCAGGTCTCAGTGGGGTAGCCACAGGTCCCCAGAGGTCCTGCTGGGTGGGAGACCATGACAGGTGAGAGACAGACAGATACACCATGCAGAGAGAGAGTTTGGGTATAGAGTTTATTTAGTGGGTTATGAAAGTGAAAGGGAAGGTGTAATGGAAAAATTAAAAATGCTGCAGGATCCCCAGCAGCAGTAGGCAGCAGAAATGCTGTAGGTCCCCAAGTGGTGGTAGTGGGCCATGTGGCGGCGGACAGAGCCCCCCCCCCCCCAGCAGTGGCTGGTCCCAGGAAGGGAGACGTGTGGAGGTTAGGCAAGAGACAGAGACATGGATAGACACGACATGCAGAGTGAGGTTGAATATGTATTATTCAGGGGGTTATGGAGGGGAAGGAAAAAGGGAGAGGAGGGGAGAGGAGAGAGAGAAAAAGGGGGGAGGCAAGAAATGGGGAGAGAGGCAGAAGCTGCCGGAAAAGAGAGAGAGCTCAGGCTAGAAGCTGAAGATCAGCCTACCTCAGCGGATGGGGGAGGGAGTCAGCGTGGCTTGTCTCTTAAAGAGACAGAACAGTCATTACAGAAGGGAAGAAAGGTAGCCAGTGAGAAGGGGAGAGGGGGTAGAAGAAACTGGGGTGGGGGTGTGTGTGGGGGTGGGGGTGTGTGTGTGTGTATGGGTGGAGAAAGGCAGTAGCCACCCCTTCAGAAGAGGGACAAAAAGAGCACAAGCTGCCTGGCATAAGGGGAGGGTTGGGAGTGGGAAGGGCTTGTTTCTTAAAGGGACAGGGTACCCCGGTGACAGACTAGCACATCATAACAACACTTAGTGAGAATTATTAAAAATGAAAGTAAGAGGGTGCTGGAGAACTGTCATTGGCAGTGTCAAGATGCCGGAACTTAGCAGCAGTGGTTGTCATGCTGAGATTCCAACCCAAGTCTTCTGTAATAGGTTTTGTACCTTGATAGCAGTAAGCCAGATCAAGCTGAATTGAAAAAAGTAAAAGGACGGGTTTATGTTAAACAAAGCAACTCCCAGGTGAGTTCTTCAGCCCCCAGAGATTGAGGCAGGAGAAGAAGCAGGAAAAGTAACAACTAAAAAGGGAGCTTAAATATCCTGTAGGCAAGATGATGTGTTCTCCTTAAGCTGGATCTGTACCCAAGTATGGTATGCTTTAGGTGGGGCTTTCATGGGAGGAGCCAAAGCAGCTGCCAAGAATGCAGAACTGGGCTTTTTGTAGCCATTTCTTTGTTGGAGATTTTCTGAGAGGGTGGGGTTTGGAGAGAGATGGGGTGTTCTGGATCAAGCCGGAGCAGCTGGAGGTTCCAGCTGAACACTCTGGTAGAGCAAGTACTTTCAACCTCCTCATAGCCTTGAGTGTTGAGTTCAAGGCCAGCTGAGTTTACACAACAAAGTTTAGTCAATGTTACCTAGATCCAGGCTCGGAAAACAAAATAGAACTTCTGAGGTGGTTCTTGCCTGGCATGCCTCTAGCCTGTTTGAGCCTAGGAAACAACATGATGGAAGGAAAGAACTACTCCCATAAGCTAACCTTTAATCACCACATGTGCACTGTGGCAGCATGTGTAAATGTCTGTGCACATATACAAATAAACGTAATAAAATTTTTTTGTAGGGTGTGGAGGCACACTACCAGCACTCCAGGTGTATCTCTTTGAGTTCAAGGCCAGCCTGGTCTACATTCCAGAGCAGCTGGGCAGAGGTGATACACTTTTTTTTTTAAATTGTTATTTATTGATCTCTACATTTTTCTCTGCTCCCCTCCCTGCCTCTTTCCCTCCCCCCTTCATCCCTCCCCCAAGGTCCCCTTGATCCCAATTTACTCAGGAGATCTTGTCTTTTTCTACTTTCTACTTCCCATGTAGATTAGATCTATGTAAGTCTCTCTTAGTGTCCACATTGTTGTCTAAGTTCTCTGGGATTGTGGTTTGTAGGCTGGCTTTCTTTGCTTTATGTTTAAAAACCACCTATGAGTGAGTACATGTGATAATTGTCTTTCTATGTCTGGGTTTCTGGGTTACTTCACTCAAAATAATGTTTTCTAGCTCCACCCATTTTCCTGTAAAATTCAAGCTGTTATTTTTTTCTGCTGTGTAGTACTCCATTGTGTAAATGTACCACTTTTTTTTTTAATCCATTCTTTGATCGAGGGGCAATTAGGTTGTTCCCAGGTTCTGGCTATGACAAACAATACTGCTATGAGCATAGTTGAGCACATATCCTTGTGGCATGATTGAGCATCCTTTGGATATATACCAAAAAGTTGTATTACTGGGTCTTGAGGAGGGTTGTTTCCTAATTTTCTGAGAAATCACCACACTGACATCCAAAGGGGTTGTACCAGCTTACATTCCCACCAGCAATGCAGGGGTGTTCCCTTTTCTCCACAGCCTCTCTAGCATAAGTTGTCATCAGTGTTTTTGATCTTGGCCATTCTTACAGGTATAAGATGGAATCTCAGAGTTGTTTTGATTTGCATTTCTCTCATGACTAAGGCTGTTGAACATTTCCATAAGTGTCTTTCAGCCATTTTAGATTCCTCTGTTGAGAGTTCTCTGTTTAGGTCTGTACTCCATTTTTTTTTTTTTATTGGATTATGTGTTCTTTTGGTGTCCAATTGGATCCCAGTACCCAAACAAAAGCTGGACCTAGTCCTACACACAACTGTGTCCCCAGAACTGAAGGGCTGAAGACAGGATAACTGCTGGACTTCGTAGCTGCCATTCTAACTAAGAGAGGGAGAGAGAGAGAGAAAGAGGAAGAGACCCTGCCTCAAAGGAACAAAGTGGGGAATGACAGAGGAATAGTGGATACACAACATGTCCCTCTGGCCTCTGTGAGTGTGCACAGGTGCACAGCTCCACACCACTGGAAAAAATGAGAGTCAGGGAATAAAAACAGGCTGCAAAGATGAGACAAATCTCTCACAGTGAACTGAACACGAGAGAAACTACAGATTAGAAGGGTTATTAGCTCCAGACATACCACTAATAATCTAATGGTCACCATCAGATACTGATTACCCTAAGAACCAGTCAGAATTTCTGTCTGTCTTGTTACATGTCACAATGGTTCAAGTAGCTGGAAAGAGAGGTAGAGAGGAAAACAAAAGCCAAAGTAGGACCAGCATAGGGCGAGGAGACTGAGCACTCTCAGTCAGGGGAAAGCCTGCCTGGGAAACGTTCCTGGGATTGAAATAGGGAGTGAGACCTCCAGAGAGGGAATTGACGATTGGGAAACCCTCAATACAAAGAAAGAAGAAAGGCAGCTGGCA
Source organism: Chionomys nivalis (assembly GCF_950005125.1). Classification (NCBI taxonomy): domain Eukaryota; kingdom Metazoa; phylum Chordata; class Mammalia; order Rodentia; family Cricetidae; genus Chionomys; species Chionomys nivalis. The sequence goes on from NC_080099.1 coordinate 70,813,534, forward strand.
GTGTTTAGAACCATTAGGAGCTGGGTGTGGTACACACCTTTAATCCCAGCACTCAGGAAGCTGAGGCAGAGGCAGGCAGATCCCCAAGTATGAGACCAGCCTGGTCTACAAAGTGAGTTCCAGGCCAGTCAGGAATACACAGTCTCAAAAGACAAACAAAATAGAACAAACTTTATAACTGCCAAGTATTTCCTGACCCATCTCAGTGGTTTGAGGACATCACAGGGTGTTGTAATATGAGCGGCGTCAGGGCTGCATCCCACCACCCGGCTAGCTTTACCTGAAATAATTACACGGAAACTGTATTCTTTTAAACACTGCCTGGCCCGTTAGTTCCAACCTCTTATTAGCTAGCTCTTACATATTGATCTAACCCATTTCTAATATTCTGTGTAGTACCACGAGCTGGCTTACCAGGAAAGATCTTAACCTGCGTCTGTCTGGAGTGGGAGAATCATGGCGACTCACTGACTCAGCTTCTTTCTCCCAGCATTCTTTTCTGTTTACTCCACCCACCTAAGGGTTGGCCTATCAAATGGGCCTAGGCAGTTTCTTTATTAATTAACCAATGAAAGCAACAGATTAATACAAGACCCACCTCCATCAACAGGGTAGTTGTTATTTTGTTTTTGCTAGTGTGTCATCTCAGGCATAGAGCTACCAATAATGGAATCTGCTCTGCAGTTCAGTTATAGAAGTATTTGGCTAAGTCAGAAAACTATCGAACTGTGAATATCCCTTCAAGATTTTCCCAAGTCTACCCTTGGCTCATAGCAGTTCTCAAACTTTGAATCTTGTCTAGTGTTCCAGCCATCAGCCTGCCTATGAGTGGCTTCCCATGTGGGAGGACTGTGCCTTTCCCACTGAGCCCTCCCTGCACTTCTGTTTATCACAGACTCACACCTATATGCTTGTAGGACAGAGCTGGAAGATGTCACCCCTTATCTCCCTACTTGAGAGTTAGTTCACTCCAAGCCTTGACTCTTGGCTGCAAGGGAAGCATACTGCAGGTTCCTTCTAGTGTCTCCTTATTTGGATTTCCTGAGGACAAAGTGAGGCCAGGAATTCTCAGGTTCCTGAAAGATGCAATTGATCCTGGTCCTTTTGAGTTCAGTGCTGTATGACACTAGGGTAACTAGATGACCTTTAGTGTTTCTTTTGGTGTCAAAAATCAGTCTGATTTTTTTTTTAATTTGGAAATAGAAACAACTGGGGTGAACTGGACTTGATGCCATAGTTCACTCAGCTTGTTCAAATTGCATGAATTCTTTAACCAGGTTATTTTTAATTCCCAGGCATAATAGACGCCTAAAATGCCTCAAGATAATTATAATTAATTATCTTTATAATTAATCTTGATATTCATTAATGCTTGTTTTGTTTTTTGAGACAGTATCTCATTATGTAGCCTTGGCTGACCTGGAACTCAATATACAGAGGAGGCTAGCCTTGAACTCTCATAAATACACCCGTGACTGCCTCCCGTCATTAATGCTTTTTAAATGCTGCCAAATTCTCTTACAGCTTCTTTCTCCCCAGTGTTCACAGGGTATACTGGCTCTGCTTTTGGGAGCTAGCAAAGAAGGTAAATGAGTTTTTCCTAGTCAGAAATTTAGTGTTCCTAAGGGTGTAAGAAAGTGTCTACTACATCAGTTCTGAGTCCCTGGGAAATAGTAGACATCCCTGGCTGTCCTGGAAGTTGTTCTGTAGCCCAGGCTGGCCTCAAACTCAAGGAGATCTGTCTGTCTCATTCCTTAATAGATAGCACATCCAGGAAGTTGGAAAAATTACTTTTGGTATTTCTATGTCTAGGAATGTCTATGAGGAAAGGATATTTTGACTTTCCTGTTCCTTGCTCTGCACACAGTCCACTAGTATGAGTTTGTGTTCCTTAGCCCAGAGCACTATAGATTGGATTACCCAGCTCTGTGTAGTAGAAATACCTTTTCAGGCTGGGGACTTGGAGGAGCTGGATTCCTCCCTCCTGTTGACAGGTCTCTCTGCATTCACACTTTTATCTGCTCAGTGTTTCTGACCGTACTGGGCTTATTTGTGACAATGATGTGTCAATAAATTGGAATCTTTCCCTCTGGGAAAAAAAAAACACTGTCTTGAAACCCCATCCCAATAATTTATTATTATTATTATTATTATTATTATTATTATTATTATTATTATTATTTGAGACAGGTTTCCTCTGTGTGGTCCTGACTGACCTTGAATTCGGATCTGCCTGCCACTGTCTCCCCAGTACTGGGATTAAAGATGTGTGTCATCATACCCAGCCGGATTTTTTTTTTAAATAGTTCTTTTTCTTTTCTCTTCTCTTTTTTCTTTTTTTTCTTTTCTTACTATCCCTGATTGATCTGGAACTATTATGTAGACCAGGCTGGCTTGGAACTCAAGGAGATCTGATTACCTCTGCCTTCCAAGTTTTGGGATTAAAGGTGTGTGCCAACATGCTTAGACTAAAAATTAATTTTTTTTGTTATTGTTGTTGTGTTTTCAAGACAGCTTTTCTCTTTGTAGCCTTGAGTGTCCTGGAATTCATTCTGTAGACCAGGCTGGCTTTAAACTTACAGAGATCTGCTTGCCTCTGGCTCCTGAATGCTGGGATTAAAGGTGCGCACCATAACAGCCTAGCAAAATTAAGTTTCTTAATGCACACATGTTAAAGGAAATCATATATGCTCTTTCCCTAGTTTTCAAGTTATTCCTTTGATGTTCAATATTTACTAAATTTTCATGTGTACCAGTCAATTTTTGTTGTTTAAGAAACGTTGGTAGAGCTGGGCGGTGGTGGCGCACGCCTTTAATCTCAGCACTCGGGAAGCAGAGGCAGGTGAATCTCTGTGAGTTTGAGGCCAGCCCGGTCTGCAAGAGCTAGTTCCAGGACAGTCACCAAAGCTACAGAGAAACCCTGTCTCAAAGGAAAAAAAAAAAAGGAAAAAGAAACTTTGGTAGAACTCAGTTTAGAATATCTGTGGCTGCTGTAATATACAGGTATTTGTGGGCTTTACTTTTTCTTATGGGTTGGACTTGGCCTCACTTGTAGATTAACTCAGTTTTGTCCTTGAGTTCATTCTGAGGCCTAGGCAGAGGCAGCAGATTCCTAGAGAAGCTATTCTCACTGTGATAGAAAAGGTGTAAGAGTGCAAACCCAGACAGGTAGATATATTCATGTTCTGTGTGCATCGTTTTCAGTAACATGCTGGGGCTTTGGGTTGTTGAAGTGTATTCTGTCCATAAAATTTAAGCAACACATTCATCAGCTGGGAAAGGAAAATACACCTCTTCCATAGACGTAGTGATTGAGGCAGAAGGTAGCAGTTCTTTTTGTTGTTTGTTTGTTTGTTTCTTAAGTATAACTTACTACAGTTTGAGATGATAACCACTTCTAGTTCTGGAACGTTCTGCATATATTGAAGAATCATCTGTAGACTGGTATTTATAGGCTACGTTTGCTTAACCTACTTTTTTAGGATTTATTTTTATTTTACGCATGGATGTTTTGCCTGCATGAATGTACATGGACCATGTGTTCCTGGTGGTCTCAGGCCAGAAGACGGTGATTTTCCTGTAGCTAAAATTTCAGATAGTTATGAAGCACTATGTAGATGTTAGGAGCTGAGTCTTATTTCTCTGTAAGAACAACAAGCACTTAACTGCCGAACTATCTCTCCAGCCTGTTTTGGCTGGCTGACTGGCCGGCTTGCTTGCTTGTTTATTTATTTATTGGCAGGGTTTCGCTGTGTAGCCTGTCTTTCTGGCTTGTTTATTTATTTATTTATTGACAGGGTTTCACTGTGTAGCTCTGTCTGTCTGGAACTAGCATTGTGGATCAGGGTGGCCTGGAATTCACAGATAATCCGCCTGTCTCTGCCTCTCAAGTGCTGGGATTAAAGGCATGTGCCAAGGCCGGGCGGTGGTGGCGCACGCCTTTAATCCCAGCACTTGGGAGGCAGAGGCAGGCGGATCTCTGTGAGTTCAAGACCAGCCTGGTCTACAAGAGCTAGTTCCAGGACAGGCTCCAAAACCACAGAGAAACCCTGTCTCGAAAAACCAAAAAAAAAAAAAAAAAAAAGGCATGTGCCACTACTTCCCAGCTTGGCAATTTTTAATAACAATAGACTTCTATTTTTTTGAATTATGTATTCTCAGTAACTTGTTTTGCTTTAGCTACAGAGCTCTCTCTCTCTCTTTTTTTTTAAAGGTTTCCAAATATACAGAAGTAATTAGAAACATCCCTTAGAGGCATCATCAAGAAACTTGAAAAGGTAAAACAGCATTTCTATTTCATTAAGGTAAGTGGCTTCTAACTTCATTAATTTTTTGTATTTTGAAACGATTAAAAGACTAGATATATTTTATATTTTTATGGAAGTTTAAGTTTACAATTTTATTTTTAAAATTCTTTGTTTTAACTTTGTATGTATGAATGTTTTGCATATCTGAATGTATGTACACCATGTGCTTGTTTGATCCACTGGAACTGAGGTTATAGTTGTGGGTGCTGGAAATCGAACCTGGATCCTCTGGACGAGCATATCCATTTCTAAATGTAAACTGGCTTTGATCTGGGTGCTGAGATTAAAAAGCATGAATATAACGGTCCAGCTTAAAATTTTTATTTTATGTTATATGGATAGGTGTTTTGCCTCTGCATATGTCTGTGCACCACTGCATTTGGAGCCCATAGGGTGGCATCAGATTCTGCAACTGGAGTTATAGATGGTTGTGAGCTTCCCTGGGGGTGCTGGAAACCTGGGGTGATCCTTTGGAAGGGCAGCTAGTGCTCTTAACTACGATCTCTTCAGCTCCTACTCTTTTTCATTCACTTATTCATTTATTTTTTAATCTACTTGTTTTTTTAGTACATATATGAATGTGTGTGTGTGTGCCTGTCAGAGTATGTGAATGGAGGTCAGGGAAATCAATTCTCTAGTTCTACCATGTGGGTTCTGGAGATCAAAGTGAGGTCAGGCCTTAGACTTGGTATCAAATCCTGCTGACCTATCTTGTGTAAATGTAATAAAACATTAAAGTAGCTGTGTAATGAAAAGTAAACTTTTCTCAGCACTGGTCTCATAGTTTGTTTTTCCAGAAATAATAACTGTTTTCTTCTGCATGCATTCCTACATATATTACGTACATAAAATGGCTCTGTGTGCTGCTTCTTCACTTACCTGCACAATGTTCCACCCTGTTCTTTTCCTTGCCTTTTTGGTTTAATTATTGTTTTTTGGCTGTTAGAGCCTATCAGTTTTTTTTTTTTTTTTTAGTGTTTTTTGAGACAGGGTTTCTCTGTAGCTTTGGAGCCTGTCCTGGAACTAGCTCTTGTAGACCAGGCTGGCCTTGAACTCACAGAGATCCGCCTGCCTCTGCGCCTCTGCCTTCCGAGTGCTGGAATTAAAGGTGTGCGCCAGCACCGCCCGGCGAGCCTATCAGTTTTAGTTTATTTGTTGAATACCTTTATCAGATTATAAATTATATGGTAAAATTTTGCTTTTTAAAGTTGGATTTCTTAAAAATTAAATTTGGTGTGTTTTAACAGACCCTTATGGAAATCAGCACCACATTCAAGATAACATTTCCATCACCCCTTAGATCACATCATTTCCTCCTTGACATTTGACCCTTGACTATAACTGATCTGCTTTCTGTCACTATAAAACTCTATTTTTATATAATTTCATGAAAAGTAGACTCTTACAATGTGTTTGTGTATAGCTTCTGCTGCTCAGCATGGTTATGGGATTCATCCTTATTCTTTATACCTGCATGTTCTTTGGTTTACTGGGTAGTTTCTACTGTAGTGACATGTCACTTTTGTCTATTCCCCCATGACTTACGGGTTGTTTCCAAGGTACTTTGGGGTTTTCAGATTTTGGTTATGGTACATTTAACTGTTCTGAAGATTTTTGAACCAGTCTTTCTTGTGGACTTAGTGAATGGAATATTAAAGATCTTCCTGCCTAAACTTCGATTAGAATAGCCAAGATTTTCTCTTTCCTTTTTTTTTGTTTTTTGTTTTTTGTTTTTTAGAGACAGGGTTTCTCTGTTGCTTTGAAGCCTGTCCTGGAACTAGCTCTTGTAGACCAGGCTGGCCTCGAACTCACGGAGATTCGCCTGCCTCTGTCTCCCAAGTGCTGGGATTAAAGGCGTGCGCCACCACCGCCCGGCTCTTTCCTTTTTTTTTTTTTTTCCAGAAAAGTTTGATAATTTTACATTTAGGTCTTTGATCAACCTGAAATTAGTTTTGTGTGTAGTGGGAGCTGCTGGCTGCGTTCCTGTCACCCAGCTCCCAGCCACCTGGCTAGCTTATGCCCCAAAATAGCAACACACAAATTGTATTCATATAAACACTGCTTGGCCCATTTCTATTAATGTGTGTAGCACCACGAGGTATGCTTACCAGGAAAATTCTAGCCTATGTCCATCCTGGGTCGGAGCTTCATCGTGTCTGCCTCAGAGAGGAGAGGTGTGGCGATTGTCTCACTTCCTCTTCCTCCCAGCATTCTGTTCTGTTTACTCCGCCTATCTAAATTCTGCCCTATCAGATGGGCCAAGGCAGTTTCTTTATTGACCAATGAAATCCCACATCATTTGTGGGTTGTCTGAGGTAAGGAATGATGAAGATGTTCTTGTTTTTCCTATCTTCCTGCTGCTGCTGCTTCCTATCTGTCCAGTACTGGCACAAGTTGAAGACTTGTTTCCATTGATTCATTGTGTCGAAACCTTATTCTTGTGGAGTGGCACAGGCCTGTAATTCTAGCTCTTAGAAAGTTAAGGCAGGCCATTGGGGCCAGGCCAATCTGAGTGGTCTGTGAGGCCATGTCTAGTTCCACGGCCCTATAACAGCCAGGTTATGAGTTGATGTCTGTGGCTCCTGTTACCATCAAGGGCTGAGCGGATTCCTGGAGTCCAGGCAGCCAACTGAGACCATGTTTGTGTCTGAGGGCCATATTGCTGCCAGTGCCATGCTGATCTGGGTGGCCTGTGCTATCACCGGAGCCGTGGTAATGTCTGGGCCTGATCTGCTGCTGTGGGCCATGTCTGAGTCCATGGTCCTGCTGTACCTGGGGTCTATGTTTATTTCTGTTGTTTATGGTCCATGCTACCACAGAGTTCTATAGGAACCATGCCCGTTGAAATCCTAAGGCCCAGCTGAGCTAGCACTCGCCCTTCACTGCCCCTGGGAGAGCTGGCCCCACCACTCACTGTGGGCGTGGGAGAGCTGGCCCCTATGGCAGGGACCTAGAAGAGCTGACTCTGCCCTTTTGAGGGTGGTGATCTCAGTGGCCTGGACTGGATCAGCTACCACCCAGATCCACATCCAGGACTTTGAGTTGGTCCAGCCCAATATCCACCCATCTATGACTTGTCAGTGTGTGAAGGAACTGGTCCTGTGGAACCACAGCTGTAGGATCTCCATATCTAGGGGCAACAGCAGGACATCTGAAAGGAGTCCAGAACTGATGATGTGCCCGAAGCCAGAGGCCTTGAGTCACACCAGCAACTCATTACAATGAGTGGACAGAAGGGTGAACTGCGTGGTACATGTTCCTATGTCACTCAGATGAGTGAAGAAGTGTTGGATGGGCAGGAGAGGCAGGAATAAAATGATCTTTTTGTTTTGTTTTTAATTTATTAAAAAAATTATTGGGGATTTTTGTCTGTGTGATAGTGATGGACCCTGGAGTCATAGACAGTTGTGAGTTGCCATATGGGTGCTGGGAATTGAGCCCTGGTTCTCTGGAAGAACAGTCAGCGCTCTTAACTGCTGAGTCATTTAAAATTTCTTTTGTGGGATATGCTGTGGCGGGGGTGGGGGGTGGGGGGAGTTGGTTGAGGGGTAGATATGAAGGGACTGAGAAATAAGTAGGATTAGGGTACAAGATGTGAAATTCCCAAAGAATCATTAAGAAAAATGCTTAAAAAAATTGAGGCAGTGTGAGTTCGAGACCAGCCTGGTCTACAGAGCTAGTTCCAGGACAGGCTCCAAAACCACAGAGAAACCCTGTCTTGAAAAAACCAAAAAAAAAAAAATTGAGGCAGGATTAATGATAATTGAAAGTAAGTTTGGACTGTATACTGAGACCCTGTTGGAGGAGTGGGAATGAAATACGTATGACTTCTCCATTCTGTTTTTCTTTGTGTCCTTGTCAGTGTTATGTTGATCTGTAGTAAGCTTGGAAATTGGTTATTGTCAGTATTTCAGTATTTTTTTCTCTTTTTTTGGTAGGGAGACGGCACTGTTGGAGATTGTATTTAGGGTACCACACATACTAGGCGGGTACAACTTCGCTCTTTTAGTTTTTAAAATATTTACTTATTTTTATTGCTGTTTGCCTGTTTATGTGTGTGTGCATTGTGTATGTGTCTTGTGCCCATAGAGGCCAGAAGAGGGCATAGGATGCCCTGAAACTGGAGTCACAGGTGGTTTTAAACTGCCTAGTGGGTTCTGGGAATTGAATCCAGGTCCTCTGCAAGAACACCACATGCTCCTTAGTGCTGAACCATCTCTCCAGCTCTCGTTTCATTCTCTCTTGATTTTTTTGAAGCAGGATTTCTCTGTGTGGCCCTGTCTGTCCTGGATCTTGCTCTGTAGATGCTATGATTAACAGTGTGCTCCACTGTTAGGAGTGTTTTTCTCTTGTTAAAGTAGTTCTTTGGCTTTTCTACATGATTTACATTTCCATAGAATTTTTTTTCTTTTGAGACAGAATCTCATATAGTCAAGCTTGCTGTATAGCCTAGCATGACCTTGGATTTTGAAACTCCCATTTCTACTTCACAATTTTTGGGATTGTATTTATGCACCACCAAGATTCACTTTGAAAACAAAATTATTTTTTGGGTTGGCATGGTGGTGCACACTTTTAATCCTAGCACTCCTGAGACAGATTTCTGTGAGTTCCTAGTCAGCCATAATGGCAGGTGGTAGTTTGAATAAGAATGGCTCTCATAGGCTCCTACTGGCTTGTCACCAGGGAGTGGAACTCTTTGATAGGATTATAATGATTAGGATGTATCAGTGTTAGAGGAAGTGTGTAACGGGGGGAGTGGCCTTTGAGGTTTCAAGAGCTCACATCAAGGCCAGTTTCCTTCTCTTTGCCTGTGGATCATTATGTGCCTCTTAACTACTGTGTCAGCACCTGCGAGCATACTGCCATGCTCCCCACCACAAGGATAATGGATTAAGTCTCTGAAATTGTAAGCAAGCCCTCAATTAAATGCTTTCTTTTATAAGAGTTGCCTTATTCGTGTGTCTTTTTACAGCAGTAGAACAAGGACTGAGACACATGGTAAGACTGTCAAAATAAAATTTAAAGTCAGGGTGTCATTTTGTGTATAAAACTCTTGTGGGGCCAGATGGTGGTAGCACACACCTTTGATTGCAGCACTCAGGAGGCAGAGGCTGGCGGATCTCTGTGAGTTCAAGGCCAGCCTGGTCTGCAGATGAGTTCCAGGACAGGTGGGGCTGTAACACAGAGAAACCCTGTCTCAAAAAACAAACAAAAAACCCACAGACAAATAAATAATTGATTATAATTGAATAACAGATATAAAGCTTGTGGATTTGCTGAGTGTTGAGTTGAATCTTGGAGCCACTTTGACACAGTTGCATGGTTTTCTATTGTACAATTATCATCAATGATATAAGCAGTATTATAATGATAACTTATTTGTTTGGGTAGTTAGTCTTTGTTAATATAATATTGAAATCAATCTATGCATTTATATAGGTCTATTTGTAAAGTCCTAGAAGTAACATTCTTTGAAATTCAGTATTTCATAGTTTTTATTTTGTTTGTATGTGTGTAGATTGTGTGGGTTTACATACTTATTGCTTATTTGTATACATGGCCATGTATGTGTGGATACCAGACACCCAGTGTCTTTCTGTATTGTTCTCCTCCTTATTTTTTACTTATTCATTTAGAGACAAGTAAGTGTCTTGCTATGGAGCTCTGACTGTCCTAGAATTCACTATGTAGAACAGGCTGCCCTTGAATTCACAGAAATCCGCCTGCTTCTGCCTCCTGAGTGCTGGGATTAAAGGGTGAGCCACCATGCCTGGTTTTCTTTAGTGAATTTATTTATTTATTTTATTTTTTAAATTTATCCATTTTTATTTATGTACATGTAACTTTGTGAGCATATGTGCACATAATTCTTGCAGGTGCACACATAGGTCAGAGAACATTGGATCCTCAAACTGGACTTAAAGATAGTCATGAGCTACTTGTTGTGGGTGCTGGAAACTGAACCTGGTCTTTTGCAAGAACAGTAAGTGTTCTTAGCCATTGGGCCATTTCCCCATTGCCTTTAGTTTTTGTTTTTGTTGGTTTTTGTTTTGTTTTTCAAGACAGGGTTTCTCTGTGTAACAGCCTAGCTGTCCTGAAACTAGCTCTTGTAGATCAGGCTGACTTTGAACAGAGATCCACCTGCCTCTGCCTCCTGAGTGCTGGGATTAAAGGTGTGTGCCACCACTGCTAGGCTAGTCCTTTAGTCTTAATATCCTATTTCTGTTTTGTTTATTATTTGAGGCAGGGATTCCTGTAGCCTAAGGATGGCCTTGAAATCCTGATCAACATGCTTTTATTTCCAAGTGCTGGGATTATAGACTTGTACCACTACACCTGGCTGGAGAATCAAAGTCCTGTGGGATTTTGTGCATTGTAGGCAAGTCACGCTACCAAGTGAGCTACATTTCCAGCTCTTAATATCTTTTTTTTTTAACTTCTGTTTGCTATTTCAGTATTATTTGTTTAGTTCATAGATTTTCTTCTTTACCTCCTAAGTGTTTTAAAGTAAATCAGCTTTACTTATATATCTCATTTTTTTCTGCCTATATATATTTGTAGTTTCTCCTCATATAATTTTACTTTGTTAGTTTAGTACATTTAATATTTATATTATGAATTGTAATTTGTATTTTAAAACTTTTTTTCACAGTATATAATAGATGTATACTGTTCCAATGAAATTGAATGCTGTGTGTGAAATGAGCTTTGGTAAATATTAGACTAATTTGATGAGAGGTTAGTTGATGATTAGGTCTTTATCTTTTTAAGCATTTTAAGTAAGTTGTTTTGTTTTTTGTTTTTAGGCGCTGTATAATATGTTAAGAAGTTATAAGGGATGGTTTTATCAGATTATCTTGAGTTATGGTGGCTGAAACATCAGTTCTGTCTTGTGGGAAAAGAACTGTAAGTAAATATGGAATATTCTTTTTTTTTTTTTTTAAAGATTTATTTATTATGTATACAACATTCTGCCTCGATGTATTCCTGCACGTCAGAGGAGGGCACCAGATTTCAGTACTGATGGTTGGGAGCCACCATGTGGTTGCTGGGAATTGAACTCAGGACCTCTGAAAGAGCAGTCAGTGCTCTTAACCTCTGAGGCATCTCTCCAGCCCTGAATATGGAATATTCTATATTTTCAATAAGATAAGTTGCTGTTGAAGAATGTATTTGAGAGGGGTTGAAGAAATGACTCAGTGGTTTAATATAGTTGTTGCTCTTGCAGAGGATCTGGGTTCTATGCCTCACACCCACATGTTGACTCATAGCCATCCAAATATTGATACCTCCTGTTCCAGAAGATCCATTGTCCCTTTCTGACCTACGGGCACCAAGTATGCATGTGGTACACTTATATTCAGGCAAAATACGTATACACTTAAAATAAGTCTAAAACATGCATAAAAATGTTTTGAAGACTTCACTGTGTTATTCTAAAGAATGTAGGAGTTAAATTTTATTTAAATTGGGGTGTTTTTCTGCATAGTATTATCATTGACCTGCTTCTTGGATTATATAGAAACTTAATGTTTATTTTTTATTTTTTCAGAAATGGCAGCACAAAAGGAAATCTATATTAATAGAGTACTTTACTAAGCGAAGGAGATTAAATAGAAGCCAGAAACCAACAAACTTGGCAAACAAGGAAAGAAGCCTGTTAGCCATAAGACATGTTACAAATGCATCAGCGTCCAGTAGCTGTAGCCTTCAGAAGAAAAAAGTTGTCAGAAATTTTGTCAAAGCAGACAGGTCAGTGATAAATAACTCCTAGTAATAGGGTTAGGCCTGAAACTAAAATAATTAGAACAAATTGGATCTGAATGAAGTTTATTTTAATAAAAATAAAAACTTCTGAAAATAATAAATTAGAATTAATTTTCTTCAGCTTTCCATTTCCCCGTTCAACAGAGAGCAAATACCTTTCAGCATTCATGCCAGCATTTCTCATATCTTAGGAATTTCAGAGAGCAACCTTACTTGAAACACCTGGTATTTCTGTTGGAAGTGTACATCAATATAAGTTAAAGTCAATTTTTAAGATCTGCTCTTTAGTAATAATACTAAATTCCTAAGTACTTAGATCTGCACCTACCTGGACATAGTCCTCAAAAAGGCCTCAGAAAGGAAGACATCACTCAGGAATAATGTCCATTCAGGAGAAGTCAAAAGAAAATTCCTCCAAAGTTACTAAAGAAATTGAAGATGAGAATTTAGAACTAGAAATTGAAGGTTCTCAAAACAGTCTAGTAAAAAAATCAGGTTCCAAGGAAGCTGTCAAGGCACTGGTTAAATCTTCCAACAAAAGTAAAGTAAATCAACCTGAATTGGGAGCACGAATGAGTACAAGGTCAGCATCGGCAGCCGATAAAAACGCAACTAAATCCATTAATAAAAATATGGTAATTGTGAAGGGACAATCACAAGAATCTACAAAAAAGAGGAGATTATGTCAGGAAAAATTAGCACTTGAAACTGTCAAAGGAAATGAACAACTTACCCGGAGATCACAAAGACTGCAGCAGTTAACAGAGTGCTCAACCAGGTCTTTGCGCAGTACAGGGGTTCAGAGGCACACGCAAGCAGGGAAACAGACTTTGCGACCAGCAAGAAGAGAGCAGTGCAACAACAGCACTCAGAATAGATCTGATAAAGTCACAGCAAGTCGGAAGCATGTGAAAAGAAAAGGGCTGGAAGTAGAGTCTGATTGTAAGGAGGACAAAAATTCAGTTACGGATGAAGTAATACATTCTCCCAAAGGAAAGAAGCGCAAAGTACAGCTTCAGACAGCTTATACTTGTAGTTCTCAGTGCATCCAAGGGTCTGAAAAGTGTTGCCAAAAGACTGTTAGAAAAGAAGAATCAAAACCTGTGCCTGTAACTTCTGAGGTTAGAAAATTCAAAGCAGCTACTTCAGTGGTCTCTAAAAAGAGTGAACTGAGGAAATCAGCTCACACACGAGTGAATACTAGCACAAAATTCCCTGAAATTCCACAACCATTAGTGCCTGAACAAAGTATTGATCATGAATTGGAGCAGGCTGGAAAGAATAAGCGAGGTAGCATTCTCCAACTTTGTGAAGAAATTGCTGGTGAAATTGAATCAGATACTGTGGAGGTAAAAAAGGAATCGTCACACATGGAAAGGATAAATGAGGAGAAGCCTACAGAAGTCACATTGGAAGGGGCTGATGTTGAAAGACAAATGCTCCCTCAGAAAGAAACAAACCAGAACATGCAGTGTAACCGTTTCTTTCCCAGTAGGAAAACAAAGCCTGTGAAATGCATGCTAAATGGAATAAATAGCTCAACGAAGAGGAACTCCAACTGGACTAAAATTAAACTCTCAAAATTTAACTCTGTGCAGCAACATAAGTTGGACTCTCAAGTATCTCCTACGTTGGGCTTACTACGAACTGGTTTTTCACCAGCAGTTTTAGAAATGCCTCACTCAGTGTCTCAGAATACATTCTTAGATATGAAATCACATAGTAATGTAACTTGCCAACAGGATAAAATGGAAGGAAGGAAATCTGAAGAAGTTAAAATTAATAATATTGCTATCGAAATTAATAAAGCCACGAAGAGGGCTCCTGGAAATTGTCATTTGGATAATCATATTAAACCCTCTCCTGATTCACCATTGGATAATCAGATGAAACATTCTTGTGAGTCAGCACCAAATAAGGTAATCATCTTTATTATGTGCAATAGAGGTGCCAAATTCTTTCTATTACTAAATATTGGAAACATTTTATATCAAGAATTGATAAAGTTGTTAGTCCAGTCTTATGGTCATGGAATGGAGCTCTCAGAATGTTCTACCTTTATGTGTATGCTTCTCATGTTTCCTTGTTACCATTTCTAGTTTATGGAGAGCATAACTAGAAATATAGCTCTTAATTTTATCACACAGAAGTAGTCCCTTTTTAAGAAAAAATTAATTTTAAAACAGAAAACATATGTCTTAGTGATTTAAAAATCTAGAACTTAGAACTTGTGCCCATTTCTGAGATATTAAGATTTTGAGTTGGAGCCAGGTGGTTTTGACATACACCTTTAATCCCAGCAGAGGCAGGCTGATCTCTGTGAGTTCGAGTCCAGCCTGGTCTACAAGAGCTAGTTCCAGGACAGACTTCAAAGCCACAGAGAAACCCTGTCTTGAAAAACCAAAATAATAATAATAATAATTTGGGTTGGAGACATAGTTCAGCAGTAGAGAGCTTGCCTAGCATGTGTGAGTCCCCTCCCCCCAAAAAGCCCTAAAATTTATTTCAACTATGATAAAACAATCTCTGTTTTACCTGAAGAAATGTAAAAGTTAAATGTAAATGTCTTTAAAAGAACATCTTTGTGTTGATTTGTTCTTTTTTGTTGTTGTTTGGTGTTGGTGCCCCCCCCCTACAGGGTTTCTCTGTAGCTTTGGAGCCCATCCTGGAACTAGCTCTTGTAAACCAGGTTGATGTCAAATCCACCTGCCTGCCTCCTGAGTGCTGGGATTAAAGGCGTGTGCCACCACTGCCTGACCTTTGTGTTGATTTCTATGGCAATTTTGAACAATTGGCAAAGGAAATTTCTAAAAGTATAAATCAGTATTTTAAGAGAAAAATTATAGTTTTGTTTTTTCTTTAAAGTGGTGCTGAGGATCAAACTAAGATGAGTCTTACATAGGCTTGGAAATCCTTACTACCACTGAACTATATCTACCAAATCAAAAATTAACGAAAAAATAATGCAAATATTGGAATTGAAAAAATAATTGAGTATGTGGAATATCTAATGCTTACTTTGGGAAATTATTTTCAACTTTTATCAAAGTGGTTGAAGCTTTTTCTTAAGTTATTTCTAAGATGGAATGCTGATTAATGAGTTTCTTAAATATAGAACTTGGGTGCTATCTATATTACAAGTAAATTTATATTTAATTTTATGAGAAAACAACAGAATGTAAAACAAGTCACTTGTATTATGATAGGTTTTAGGGCTAATACACATGTTTTCTAATTCTCAGCAGAGTTTCTCATGCACCATACCCTGATATCCTGAACATGAGAAAATCATATAAGCCAAAAAGGTTATTTTTAATAGACATAAGTCCCTCTGAAGATTTCAGAATACTTAAAATTCACTTTAGAGACATTTGGGCTATGACCAAACTTGAGTGAGATTGAATCTATGCAAAAACTAGGAAAAGCAGTGTCATTGTGCCCGGACTGAAACCAAAGTGAACTTAGAAAGAACAGATGCTAGTCGGTGCTTTAGATCTGACAGGTGCTAGTCGGTGCTTTAGACCGGATGTTTAATAGATGCTAGTCGGTGCTTTAGATCTGACGTTTAATAGACAACAGAAAAGAACAGATGCTAGTCGGTGCTTTAGATTGGATGTTTAATAGATAACGGAAAAGAACAGATGCTAGTCGGTGCTTTAGATCGGATGTTTAATAGATAACGGAAAAGAACAGATGCTCGTTGGTGCTTTAGATCAGACAGGTGCTAGTCGGTGCTTTAGATCAGACAGGTGCTAGTCGGTGCTTTAGATCTGATGTTTAATAGACAACGGCAGCAATTAGAAAGAACAGATGCTAGTCGGTGCTTTAGATCGGATGTTTAATAGACAACGGAAAAGAACAGGTGCTAGTCGGTGCTTTAGATCGGATGTTTAATAGATAACGGAAAAGAACAGGTGCTAGTCGGTGCTTTAGATTGGATGTTTAATAGATAACGGAAAAGAACAGATGCTAGTCGGTGCTTTAGATCGGATGTTTAATAGACAACGGAAAAGAACAGGTGCTAGTCGGTGCTTTAGATCGGATGTTTAATAGATAACGGAAAAGAACAGGTGCTAGTCGGTGCTTTAGATTGGATGTTTAATAGATAACGGAAAAGAACAGATGCTAGTCGGTGCTTTAGATCGGATGTTTAATAGATAACGGCAGCAATTAAAAAGAACAGATGCTAGTCGGTGCTTTAGATCGGATGTTTAATAGATAACGGCAGCAATTAGAAGTGAGCAGTGAGTTTAATGGTGGGCTGCCTGCCTAACATGTAATGTGCTGGATCTGGTTGCAGATCCAGTGGGGAAAATGCCTTTTTATTTGGGGTTGTGTCCGAGTGTAATGGTTGAGTGCCTTTTCTAGCTCCTGCTGCATTTACTCAGGAGATCTTATCTATTTCCCCTTCCTAGGTAGATCCATTTATGTTTCTCTTAGGGTCCTCTTTGTTACCTAGCTTCTTTGGGATTGTGGGCTGTAGTCTGGTTATCCTTTGCTTTATGCCTAATATGCACTTATAAATGAGTACATCCCATGTTTGTCTTTCTGGGTCTGGGTTACCTCACTCAGGATTTTTTTTTTTTAGTTCCATGCAAATGACTGTTAATTTTAAGATGTCATTTTTTTTTTTTTAAACCACTGAGTAGTAATCCAATGTGTAACTACATTTTCCTTATCCATTCTTCCATTGAGAGGCATCTAGGTTATTTCCAGGTTCTGGCTATTTTGAATAATGCTGCCATGATCATAGTTGAGCAGATGTTCTTGTGGTATGATTTATCATCCTTTGGGTATATGCCCAATAGTGGTCTTGAGGTAGATTGATTCCCAGTTTCCTGAGAAACCACCATACTGATTTCTAAAATGGCTGTACAAGTTTGCACTCCCACCATCAATGGAGGAGTGTTCCCCTTACTCCACAGTCCTCCCCAGAATAGGTTGTCATCTGTGTTTTTGATTTTAGCCGTTCTTACAGGTATAAAATAGTATCTCAGAGTTGTTTTGATTTGCATTTCCCTGATGGCTAAGGATGTTGACCAATTCCTTAAATGTCTTTTAGCCATTTGAGTGCCTTCTCTTGAAAATTGTGTGTTTAGATCTGTTCTCTATTTTTTAATTGGATTATTTGGTATTTTGGTGTTCATTTTTTTGACTTCTTTGTATATTTTGGAGATCAGCCCTCTTTCAGATGTAAGGTTGGTGAAGATCTTTTCCCATTCTGTAGGCTGCTGTTCTGTCTTGTTGACCATATCTTTTGCTTTACAGAAGCTTCTTAGTTTCAGGAGGTCCCGTTGTTGCTCTCAGTGTCTGTACTACTGGTGCTATATTTAGGAAGTGGTCTCTTGTGCTGATAATATTCAAGGCTACTTCCCGCTTTCTGTTTTATGAGGTTCATTGTGGTTGGATTTATGTTGAGGTCTTTGATCCATTTGGACTTGTTTTGTGCATGGTGATAGATAGGGTCTATTTTCATTCTTCTACATGTTGATATCCATTTATACCAACACCATTTTCCTGTTGTACAATTTTAGCTTCTTTGTCAAAAATTAGCTGTTCATAGTTGTGTGGATTTATGTCAGGATCTTTGATTAGATTCCATTGGTCTGTGTGCCAGTACTAAACACAGGGTTTCTCTGTGGCTTTGGAGCCTGTCCTGGAACTAGCTCTTATAGACCAGACTGGCCTCGAACTCATAGAGATCAGCCTGCCTCTGCCTCCCAAGTGCTGTGATTAAAGGCAGTGTGCCACCACTGCCCGGCTACTAAACTGTTTTTATGACTATGGCTCTATAGTAGAGTTTGAAGACAGGAATGGCGATGCCTCCAGAAGTTCAGGATTGTTTTAGCTATTCTGGGTCTTTTGTTTTTTTTTTTTTTTGCATGAAGTTGAGTGTTGTTCTTTTGAGGTCTGTGAAGAATTTTGCTGGGATTACATTGAATCTGTAGATTGTTTTTGGCAGTACTGCCATTTTTACTATGTTAATCCTAGCTATCCAAGAGCATGGGAGGTCTTTCTATTTTCTGATATTTTCTTCAGTTTCATTCTTCAAAGACTTAAAGTTCTTGTCATACAGGTCTTTCGCTTGTTTTGTTAGAGTTACTCCAAGAAATTTTAAGTTGTTTGTGGCTATTGTGAATGGTGATGTTTTCCTGATTTCTTTTTCAGCCCATTTATTATCTTTGTATAGGAGGGATACTAATTTTTTTTTTGAGTTAATCATGTATCCTGCCACATTACTGAAGATGTTTATCAGCTTTAGGTGTTCCTTGTTGGAAATTTTGGGTCACTTATGTAAACTGTCATATCATCAGCAAATAGCAAAAGTTTGACTTCTTCCTTTCCAGTTTGTATCCCTTCATCTCCTTTTGATGTCTTTTTGTTCAAGCTAGAACTTTGAGTGCTTGAATAAATTGGACAGAGAGAGGACATCCTAGTCTTTTCTGATTTTAGTGAGATCTCTTTGTGTTTTGTCCATTTATTTTGATGTTGTCTGTTGAGTTGCTTTTATTGCTTTTATTATGTTTAAGTATGTTCCTTGTATCCTTGAACACTACGACCTTTTTTATGATGGGGGTGTTGGATTTTTATCAAAGGCTTTTTCTGCATCTGCTGAGATGAGTATATGTGTTTTCTTTCAATTTGTTTGTTATATTATATGGTAGATTACATTGTTGAATTTCTCTATGTTGAACCATCCCTTCATCTTTGGGATGAAGCCTATTTGGTTATGGCAGATGATTTTTCTTATGTATTCTTGGATTCGATTTGCCAGTATTTTATTGAGTATTTTTGCATCAAGGTTCATGAATGAGATTGGTCTGTAATTCTCTTTCTTAGTAGTGTCTTTGTGTCTTTTGGGTATCAGGGTAATCGTAGCCTTGTAAAAGGAGTTTGGCAGTGTTTCTTCTGATTCTATTGTGTGGAACAAATGAGGAGTATTGGTATTAGCTTTTCTTTGAAGTATTGATAGAATTCTTCACTGAAACCATTTGGCCCTGGGCTTTTTTGGTTGGGAGACTTTTGATGATTGTTTCTATATAAATATAAATATAGGTAGATTTGTTTATCTGGTCTTGATTTAATTTTGGTATGTGGTACTTACCCAGAAAATTGTTCATTTTCTTTTAATTATCTAATTGTGAGGAGTACATGTTCCTGTGGCCGTGAGAAATAAACCGTAGTTTATTAGGGAAGGACAGGGATAAGGGGAAGGAAATGTGATTGACCAGCAGTTGCCTAGGCATTGGCCCTGGCCGCCTCCTGGCAATTCTCCTTTGTGCCTGCAGATCCAGAGGGGTGGTGATGGTGTTGGGGTGGGGAGGGTGATGGTGTTTGTGGTGTGTGTGGGAGTTGGGGGGGGGTACATCTTGCCACTGTGTGTATGCCGCCATGCTGCTGCTGTGCTGTCAGAGGCTCTGGTGGAGGGAACAGGCGATGAGAGACAGCTGTTGCAGAGGCTGTGGCTCCAGCCAAGGCTCCAGGGTGGAGGGTCCTGTCAGAGGTCCTGAGGTCTCCTCAGGCTTCAGTGCACAGAGACTAAGGGGAGCTCTGCTCAGGCATAATGACATGCTGGGGCCAGTGATGTCAGCCCCAGCAGTTCGGGGCCACTACAATGCAGGAATTCTAACAGAATATATTTCATATTTGAAATATGAATTGATGATTCTCAGGATTTCCTCAGTGTCTATTTTTACATTCCTGTTTTTATTTCTGATTTTGTTAATTTTGATATTCTCTCTCTGCCTTTTGGTTAGTTTGTCTATCTTGTTGATTTTTTCCAAGAACCAACTCTTTATTTCATTGATTCTTTGTTTTTATTTTATTGATTTCATCCCTCAGTCTGATTATTTTCACCCTATTTCTCTTGTGTGAGTTTTATTCGTTTTGTTCTAAAGCTTTCAGTTGTTCTGTTAATTCACTGTTGTGAGATCTGACTAACTTCTTTATGTAGGCGTTTAGTGCTATGAACTTTCCTCTTAGCACTGCTTTTATTGTGTCTCATAAGTTTGGGTATGTTGTGCTGTCATTTTAATTAAACTTTGGGAAGTCTTTAACTTTTTTTTTCTTCCTTGATCCAGTAGTGATTCAGTTGAGCATTGTTCAGTTTCCATGAGTTTGCAGAAAGCAGTTAAAGTTGTTTTTGAATTCTAACTTTAAGCATTGGTTATCCAGTAAGGTACAGGGAGTTATTTCAATCTTTAATTAATTAATTAACTAATTAATTAGTTAATTTATTTGTCTGTCTATTTATTTCTTTTTTAACTATTGAGGTTTGCTTTGTTACCAAGTATGTGGTCAATTTTAGAGAAGTTTCTAAGAAGAAAAGGCATATTCTTTTGTGTTTGGTGAAATGTTCTATAGCTGTCTGTTAGGTTCAGTTGAGTCATAACTTTTGTTCTTTTATTTCTCTGTTAAGTTTCTGTCTGGTTGACCTGCCTGTCCAGTGGTGAGAGTAGTGTGTTGAAGTCTCCCACTATTAGTGTGTATGGTTTGATATGTGATTTAAGCTTTAGTAATGTTTCTTTTACAAATGTGGAGGCATAGATGTTTAGAATCAACTTCTTGATAGGTTTTTCCTGCTACAAATATGGAATGTCCTTTATTTCTTTTGGTTACTTTTAGTTTGAAGTCTATTTTGTTTGATTTTAGAATAGCTACATCAACTTGTTTCTTAGGTCCATTTGATTGGAAAATCTTTTCCCAACCCTTTACTCTGAGGTGATACATCTGTCCGTGAGGTTGAAGAGTGTTTCTTGTATGCAGCAGTAGGATGGATTCTGTTTTCGTATCTATTCTGTAAGTTTGTGTCTTTATAGGTGAATCGAAGCCATTGATATTAATTGATATTAATGAGCATTGATTACTAGTTTCTGTTCTTTTTGTTTTTGTTGTCAGTTGTAGTATTGTGTGCTCATATCCCTTTTTTGGGATTTGCTGGTATGGGATTATCTTTTGCCTGTGATTTTGTGGGTGTAGTTGACTTCCTTGGGGTAGAGTTTTCCTTCTAGTATTTTCTGTAGTGCTGAATTTGTGGATAGATATTGTTTAAATCTGATTTTGTCATGGAATGTCTTATATTTTCCATCTATGTTGATTGATAGCTTTGCTGGGTATAGTAGTCTGGTCTGGCATCTGTGATTTGTTAGTGTCTGTATAGGACCTTCTGGTTTTCATTGGTTCCATTGAAAAGTTGGATATAATTCTGATAGGTCTGCCTTTGTATGTAACTCGGCCTTTTTCCTTTGCAGCTCTTAATTTCTTTCTTTTTTATTGGTTTATAATGAGCTCTACATTTTTCTCTGTTCCCCCGCCTCTCCCTTCCCCATAAACCCTCCCCCAAGGTACCTACGCTCCCAATTTACTCAGGAGACCTGTAGATGGAGCCGATGGAACGATGGGCTGTGTTCCCGCCCAGCTCCCCGCACAGCTAGCTTTATTCAAAATAATTACACGGAAACTGTATTCTTTTAAACACTGCTTGGCCCATTAGTTCTAGCCTCTTACTGGCTAACTCTCACATTTTTTTTTTTTTTTTTTTGCTTTTTTCAAGACAGGGTTTCTCTGTGGTTTTGGAGCCTGTCCTGGAACTAGCTCTTGTAGACCAGGCTGGTCTCGAACTCACAGAGATCCGCCTGCCTCTGCCTCCCAAGTGCTGGGATTAAAGGCGTGCGCCACCACCGCCCGGCTCTAACTCTCACATCTTGATTAACCCATTTCTAATAATCTTTGTAGCACCACGAAGTGGTGGTTTACCAGGAAGGATCTTAACCTACGTCCATCTTGGAGAGGAGAGCTATAGTGTCTGCCTGAGGCGTCTGCCTCACTGCCTTCTTCCCAGCATTCTGTTCGGTCTACTCCGCCTATGTAAATTCTGCCCTATCAGGCCAAGCAGTTTTCTTTATTAATTAACCAATGAAGCAACAGATAGATAGAAGACCCACCTACATCATTTCCCTCTTTTCTGTTTAAAAAAAAGGCTTTCACTTTAACATAGTAAAATTACATATAACAAAACAGTTATCAAGCAAGAATTACAGTTACATTATTTATATCTACTTTATCTTTTATCATAACTAAGGAAAACTATAACTAACCATTCTTCAACTCCATCAAAGACTTTAGAAGAATATAATATTATCTAAGCAAACAAGAAATAAGCAACTTCCAAAACTCTAGAAATGACAGAGACATCTTGCTGCCTGTACAGTCACCCAAAGTTCTTTTGTACCGTTGGGGCATCCATCTTTAGCCTACAGGCCCATAGTATCCAGTAGACATTTCCATGAAGCAGGAAATTCCAAAGGCAGTTCAGTCAGTTTCTGCTGTGTGGGTATGTTGTGTAGTCATTTTCATTGAATTTTACTAAGTCCTTAATTTCTCCCTTTATTTCTTCCTTGACCCTTTGATTATTCGGGTGAGCATTTTTTAATTTCTATGTTTGTGGGCTTTCTGGTATTAGTATTGCTGTTGACTTCTAGTTTTAAGCCCTGTTGACCTGATAAGATACATGGGGTCATTCCAATTTTTAGTATTTGTTGAGGTTTGTTTTGTTTCTGAGTATGTGGTCAATTTGAGAAGGTATATTCTTTTCTGTTTGGATGGAATATTCTATAGATGTCTGTTAAGTCCATTTGAATCATAACATCTTTTAGTTCCCTTATTTCTCTGTTCACTTTTTGTCTGACTCACTTGTCCAGTAGTGAGAGGGGAGTGTTGAAGTCTTCCATTATTAGTGTGTGGGGTTTAATGTATGATTGAATCTTTAGAAGTGTTTCTTTGACATATGAGGGTGCCCTTGTATTTGGGGCATAGATGTTCAGTATTGAAATTTCCTCTTGTAGGATTTTTCCTGTGACTAATATGAAATTACCTTCTTTGTCTCTTTTGATTAATTTTAGCTTGAAGTCTATTTTGTTAGATAATAGGGTAGCTACACCCTTTTAGGTCCATTTGATTGGAATATTTTTTCCCAACCCTTTACTCTGAGGCGATGTCTGTCTTTGAGTTTGAGATTTGTTTCTTGTATGCAGAAGAAGGATGGATTCTGTTTTTTATCCAGTCTGTTAGCCTGTCCCTTCTAGTATTTTGTGTAGGGCTGGGTTTGTGGCTAGGTATTGGTTAAATCTGTAAAATGACGAGCGGCGGGCTGTGTCCTTCCGCCTGGCTAGCTTGGCCCTGAAATAATTACACAGAAACTGTATTCATTTAAACAGTTCCTGGTCCATTATTTCTAGCCTCTTACTGGCTAACTCCCGTATTTGTTTAATCCATTTCTAATAGTCTGTATATCACCATGAGGTCGTGGCTTACCAGGAAAGATTAACCTATGTCCGTCCCAGGCCAGAGCTTCATGGCGTCTGCCTGACTCTACTCTTCTTCCCAGCATCCAGTTCTGTCTTTCCCGCCTACCTAAGTTTCTGCCCTATCTAAAGGCCAAGGCAGTCTCTTTATTCAACCAATGAAAGCAACACATCCTACACCATTTCCCCTTTTCTGTTTAAACAAAAAAGAAAGGCTTTCACTTTAACATAGTAAAATTACATATAACAAAACAGTTTTCAAGCAAGAATTACAGTTACAATATTTATATCTATTTTATCTTTTATCATGACTAAGGAAAACTATAATAATAACTACTCATTTTTTACCTCCATCAAAGACTCCAGAAGGATATAATATTACCTAAGTAAACAAGAAGTAAGCAACTTCCAAAACTCTAGAAATGACAGAGACATTTCCCTGCCTGGACAGTCACCCAAAGTTTTTCTGTACCATTGGGGCATCCATCTTCGGCCTTCGGGCCCATAGTATCCAACAGACTTTTCCATGAAGCAGGAAATTTCAAAGACAGTTCAATCACTTTCTTTTGTATCCTGCAGAATGTCTTGCAGACTCTTTCATTAATCAGGGACCCTGATGGATTGTCTTACCATTAGGCAAATTCAGCAGTCCTCTCTTTGTGGATTCTTTGTGTCCAGTTTATGCAACAGTCCAGGCAAGAGCAATTTCTTGCCCAAATGGCTAATCAACTCCACAAGGACCCTCTTCGATGCCCAACTTCCTCTTGAAGTAGATTGGTGCTGCCAGGGGCAGATGTGTCTCATTGTCATGAAAAGCCCTAAGTTATTAAAACATTAAATGCCATATTCTGTAGTCCTTGAAAGATATGAAGAATGCCTACTAACTGAAATATATCTCTATATATCTAGAAAATCTAACATGACTAAAAGCTTGACTATTATTGATGATTATTCATTATCCTATATTTCCTAATTATACATTACTTTTTTAAATGAACTACACAATCACAATACCTTAATCAAGATCAGAAATACATATACATATAACAAAATTGACCTTAAATTTATATCACTAAAGCAAAATCCATACCAATGCAAATTATTCATATCTATATCATAGCCCCCTTTAAATGTAAAAGAGCATTTATAAACAATATTTGAGAATATGCGCACAGTTATTTTTCTCCAAACTGCTTCATGCTGAATGGGGGCACTGTTAATCAGGTCTTTCATGGTGTAAACTATGTGCCAGGTTCATCTCAGCAGTTGAATAAAGTAATTTTTTGAGGGTGTTTACGGCAACCTTTCAGGAGGGCGTGGTCTGTCATACCATATTGGTCTAGAAGCAATTCACAGTGTCTCATCTTCTGTGAAAACAAAAGAAGAACCTCTTTTCCAAAGCATATCCTTAGACACAAATTTGGAAGTCATGATACCTTTAGAACATACATGCTGGTTTAGCTTATCAGACCACACAATGAAATGTCTCTCTGTACTTAGCTCCTTCACAGTCAAAAAAATAAAGAAAACACAATAAACATAATCCAGACTCTCTGTGAATTTTCCATTTTCATGTGGCTTATTTTTCTTCATTATTATCTGTACTCTGTCTCTTTAAAGACTTTACCCTTTTTACTTTATGACTTTTTAATACTCTTTTTTTTCTCTCACAAGCCTGTGTATGTCTATCTAACAGTATGACCCATTTAGAGGTCTTTTATTTCTGAATCTGTCCTATTGCATTGTCTTTAATTCTCTACTGTCTTGAAGAGCTTTTAAAATGCTAAGCAGGTAGGTTGTGGCTGCTCTGGATGTTGAGTCCACCTTTCTCCAATTTCAAAATGGTGGACATACTATTTCTGCTAGCTCTGGGGCCGCCAGGTAGGAACTGTGCTCAACAGTCCAACCAGGAGAAGGAACGTGCCATACATAAATCCTTTTTATATGAGTTACAACCAAATCGGCCACGCAGAGCAGTGTGCAGCCAGGAAACATCTCTCTGTATGGCGGCAGAAATTCACTATGCTCTCCTGCTTGTTCATGCCTAGTAACCCTGATCCCGCCACCTGCCCAGGCAGGGAGCATTGAGTCACAGGCATGGTCTCAGAGTACTTTCTTTCCGATCCGGAGTAGGCACAGAACATCTGGGCCCACAAATGTTCCATAGCCAAAGTTCGCACCAGTGGCAGGGCCCAGGAAGCCTTGTTTTAAAATGGCGCGGCTTTTTTTCTCCTGCTCTTGCTGAGTCAGGAAATCTCTCTGCGGCATGCCTAGCAAACAGCAAAAAGCTGTGTTAAACTCTGTTTTTTCCTGTGTGTCTAGAATTCCTTTTCAAGCCCTCTCAGGTTTTATGTGGAGTTAGTAGACCACGTTGAGGGACCAGTCTGTAGTAGAAGGGGTGGCCTGTGTCCCACTGCCCGGCTAGCTTATGCCTGGAATAATTACACAGAAATTATATTAATATATGGAATATCTTGTTTTGTCCTTCTATGGTGATTGACAGTTTTGCTGGGTATGGTAGTCTGGGCTGGCATCTGTAGTCTCTTAATGTCTGCATAACGCTTGACCATGACCAGTGTCTCTAATGAGAAGTCAAGTGTAATTCTGATAGGTCTGCCTTTATATGTTACTTGGCTTTTTTCCTTTGCAGCTCTATATTCTTATATTCTTCCTTTACTTTGTATGTTTAGTGTTTTGATTATTTTGTGGCAAGGGCCCTTTTTTATTTTTGATCCAGTCTGTTTGGTGTTCTGTAAGTTTCTTGTATCTCCATAGGCATATCTTTCTTTAGGTTGGGGATGTTTTATTCTATGATTTTATTAAATATATTTTCTGTGCTTTTGAGTTGAACTTCCTTCTCCTTTTATACCTATTATTCTTAGGTTTGGGCTTTTCATTGTGTCCCATATTTCCAGGATATTTTGGGATTTGCTAATGTCTTCCTTTTTTTTGTCATTTCTTTGAGGTAATTTCTCATTTCCTCTTTAAGAGTTTCAAACATTCTTCTGGAGTTAATTTTTAGGTCTTTTTCTTCTTTATTTGGTTGTTCAAGTCTTGCTGTTGTAGGGTCTTTAGGTTTTACTGGTGTCGTGTTGCTCTTTGTGGTGTTGCGTGTATTCTTACCTTTTCTACTCATCTTTTCCTCTAATAGGTGTGGTTGGGACTGTCTGTGATTCTGTTGATTAATCTTCTAGGTGCCAGTGAATCCAAGGCTCAGATGGTTGTTCTTGTGGTACAGTCAGTGCCAGTTCTAGTTACCCCAATGGTCACTCTGTGTTCCTGGAGATTGCTCAGCGTTCCCAGTCTTTGCTCCACTCCCTTGGAGTTTGCTGTTCAGGCCTGCTCTAGTCTAGGTTGTCGGCTCAGACTTTTTTCTGGAAATGTCCTTAGTCTGAATACGTTCCTACAGAGGTCCCTGATTTTTGGTTGGTCTTGGAAAGGTCTCAGGCTCCAGTCTACTCCCTCGAAGTTCCCAGGCTCGGATGCTCCCAGTCCCACAGAGGACCTGGCTCAGGCTTACTCCCTCAGAGGTCCCAGACTCATGCTTGGACCTGCAGAGGTTTCTGGTTCCTGCCTATTTCCTTTGATGTCCCAGACCAATGCCGGGACCCACAGAGGTCCTGGCTCAGGCCTACTCCCTCTGAGGTTCCAGACTCATGCCTGGACCCGCAGAGATCTCTGGTTCTTGCCTACTCCCTGGGAGGTCCCAGATTCATGCCCAGAACTACAGGGGTCCTGGCTTAGGTCTGATCCTTTGAAGGTCCCAGATTCACGTATGCACCCTCACTGGTCTCTGGTTTTGGCTCACTGGCTCCACTCCCTGTACCAGTTCCGGTGGAGTTCGCTGTCTCAGGCTATCTCAGATCTGCTCTGGACCAGGTTGCTGGCTCGGTCCTGGTTTGCCATTTTCCCGGAACTGGATTGGCTCCTGGCTCCCACTTCTAGGTAGCTGGTTCAGTCCTCTTTCTTTATTCTGTATGTTTAGTGTTTGATTATTAATGTGGCAAGAGGACTTTTTTTTTTTTTTGGTATTAGTCTATTCTGTTTTCTATAAACTTCTTGTACTTTTATAGGTATTTCTTTTTCTAGGAAAGTTTTCTTCTATGATTTTGTGCAGTATATTTTCTGTGCCTTTTGAGCTGGTCTTCTCCCTTTTTTATTCCTATTATTCTTAGGTTCAGTCTTTTCCTGGTGTTCCATATATCCTGGATATTTTGTGTTAAGAGTTTGTTGTATTTAACATTTTTTTTGATGAATCCATTTCCTCTATAGTATCTTCAACACCTGAGATTCTCCCTTCCATATGTTGTATTTCTGTTGATGCTTGCAGCTGTAGTTCCTGATCTTTTACCCAGATTTCCCATTTCTAGAATTCCCTCGGTTTATGTTTTCTTTATTGCCCCTATTTTAGCATTTAAATCTTGAATCATTTCCTTCAAATGATTGTTTTTTGATTGGTTTTCTTTAAGGGATTTGTTGATTTCTTCCAATTTTTTTTGTCTTTTCCTCCATTTTTTTTAAAAGGAATTTTCTTTCCTCTTTAAGGGCCTCAGTCACCTTCATAAAGTTATTTTTAGGTTTTCTGCTTCATTTGAATTGGGATGTTCAGTTCTTGCTGTTGTAGATCCACTTGTTTCTGGTGGTGCTGTATTACTCTTTATGTTTTTGAGTGTATTCTTACACTGTTGTCTACCCATCTCTTCTTCCAATTGGTACTCTATGCTTCAGGGATTCCCTCTTCCCCCAATTGGTGGCTGTGGTTTGCTTGATCGCTGCTCCGGGTACAGGCAGGGCAGTGTCCAGGTCACTCCTCTAGGTGCAAGTGGGGCCAGAGCTCTGGCGGTTGCTTCTCTAGCTGTGATGCAGCAGGGTAGCTGTTTCTCTAGCAGGCTGCTGTGGGGCTCTCTCTGTCTGACCTCTGATGCTGATTCACAGGTGTAGGTTGCCACTGCTGTTTCAGGTTCAAGTTTAATAAAGGAAAATATTACTCTAGGCTGGTCAGGTCAATATAGAAATTTAATGTGAAGCATATAGATTACCTAGTCAAATTAATGGAGCAGAAAGAAACGGGAAATTGGTGTTAATATATTTTACTTGGTCCTTCACATAAAAATACTGTCATTTTAGTGTGTGTGTGTGTGTGAGTGTGTGTGTGTATGTGTGTGTGTGTGCGCGTGCGTGTGTTGGGCTTTTTGGTGTTTTGAGATAGGGACTCATTATGTAGCCCTTGCTGTCCTGTGTAGACCAGGATGGCCTTGAACTAACAAATCTGGCTGCCTCTGCCTCCTGAGTGCTGGGATTAAAGATCCGGTAAGCTGTTTTAAATTTAGCATTGGTACTAATGGTAACTGATACTAAGATGGTAACTTTTTGCAATATAATGAACAACTAACTTTAGGCATATCTGTGAGAATTACTCAATTATGAAGTATTGCTACGAAAACATTTGTAGTAGTCAGAATTTGCTGGAAATGTATTAGAATAAATCCCAGAGACTGACTTAAAAATGTTGGCATATGTGTTCAGAATTTCAGCTTATGTTCGGTATCTAAGGTGGAGAAGAACTCGTTAGAAGACACTGCTGCTTCAACTCTTCCCAGTCAAGCAAAGATTGATGGAGACAGAAAATTTCCAGGTAATACTTTGACATTTTTTATTTGTTTTTACAATATTAAATGATGTATTTATTACTGTTAAGAGAAAATTTTTATGTGAAATAGGTCTGTTAACCATTGTTATGGTTTTTGTTTTTGTTTTTGGCTGGCTTCTAACTCAGAGATCCACCTGCCTCTGCCTCCTGAGTCTTGGAACCACCATGACCACCCTGCTTTCTTAGTGTAGTTTTGAAATTGTGGTTATCATTAATTCTTTCAGGGGAATTGCTTCTACTGGGGGAGTACTTAAATGTCTCTCTTTTGTGTGCCTACTTAATGTTCTTTTGTTTTGGTAGCTCCTTTCTTGAATTCTGTAGAGAAGGACTCCTTAATGAATTGCTTAAGTTGAGGGTATATGCTTATTTCTCAGATTTTATCTATTTGTGCTTTACCCTTGTGGGTTTTTCTCTTTAACCCTCAATACTCAGTGAGTCTGTCTTTGAATTAAAAGTTTATCTATGTTTCATATTTTCCACTTACACTGTACAAAAGCTCT
The DNA here is from genome assembly GCF_950005125.1 of Chionomys nivalis. Classification (NCBI taxonomy): domain Eukaryota; kingdom Metazoa; phylum Chordata; class Mammalia; order Rodentia; family Cricetidae; genus Chionomys; species Chionomys nivalis. Next base: position 70,843,064 of record NC_080099.1, read on the forward strand.
ATTTTATTTTATTTCATTTCATTTTTTCAGAGACAGGGTTTCTCTGTGTTTTTCTGGCTGTCCTGGAACTCAATCTGTAGACGAGGCTGGCTTTGAACTCATAGATCTGCCTGACTCTGCCTCCCACGTGTTAGGATGAAAGGTGTGCACCTCCCCCGCCCCAGGCACAAAAGCTTTCTAACCTTATGAGTTTCAATATTATGTGAACTGTTGGATAGATGTTTACTCACCTATGTCAAATGAAGCAACAGAGGATCTAGAACCCTAATTGTATTATTTCCTCTAAAGAAAAATTAGACTTGGAGCATAGTGTTGGTTAGCTGCTACTGAGTGCCCACATTTCACTCAGAGTAGTGGAAGAATGAGTATAGTACATGAGAATTCCATTTACTGAAAAATAGTGTGCCTTAATTGAATTTAATTATTTCTATAGTTAACATTCTAAAAAATAAAATTTTACCTGGGTGGTGATGGCACACACCCTTTAATCCCAGCCTTTGGGAGGCAGAGGCAGATGGATCTCTGTGAGTTCAAGGCCAGCCTGGTCTACAAGAGTGAATTCCCAGGACAGCCAGGGCTCTGTAGAGAAACCCTGTCTTGAAAAAGTAACAACAACAACAACAACAACAACAACAACAAGAAAAAAAAAACTCACCAAAAAACAAAAAAGAGCTAAATCTGCTAGACCTCTTTGTATTCTCCTTAGTCTGACTTTATAGTGCAAAGCTTTCTGCCTCTGTTTGAAAGGTGATTTCCAAAAGGGTGGTTTTAATTTTATTAGTTGTTTATTTTAAATTTTATTTTGAGATTATAATTATGTCATTTTTTCCATTTCCTTTCTCTAACCCTCCTATATATTCCTCCATGCTCTTTTTCACATTCATGGTTTCTTTTATTAACTTCATAGGACAGGAGAGACGATTCAACAGTTAAGAGCACTGGCTCTTCTTAGAGAATCCAGGTTCAATTTCCAGCACCCACATAGTGGCTCAGAACTATCTGTAATTCCAGTTCCAGAGGATATGATGCTCTCTTCTGGCCTCTGAAGGTCTAGACATTCATGCAGGCATTAAATACTCACTCATTCATTTTAAAAATAAGTTCACTGTACGATTCATGTGCTTTATTAACTCACAGGCTCAGCTCCTAAGCAGTCCCATAGTGTACTCGGTAATGAAGCGTCCATCAACAGCAAGCACAGGTAAGGCATCACTTTCATTTAAGAAATTGTACTTGAGAGTTCTTAGATTTGTTATTTAGCAACCCAACCCTAGTAATCATAATTTACTCACATTTTCCATTTTGTTGCTGTTGAAAATTTTCCTTTTCCTTCCTTCTTTTCCACACCCCCACCCCTCTCCTTTCTCTGTGTGTAGCCCTGGTTGTCCTCGATCTACAGTTTAGACCAGGCTGACCTTGAAATCAGAGTTCTACCTTCCTTTGCCTCTTGAGTGCTGGGTTTAAAGGTATTCCAGTGTCCTTGAACTTTTTCTGTGCCTATTCAAGTAGTAACCTTTTTAAAAAGTTCTTTTTGTTTTGTTTTGTTATTTTGTTTTTTCAAGACAGGGTTTCTCTGTAGCTTGATAGTCTGTCTTGGAACTAGCTCTGTAGACCACGCTGGCTTCGAACTCGCAGAGATCTACCTGACTGCCTCCTGAGTGCTGGGATTAAAGTCATGTGCTATCACTGTCAAGTTTAAAAAATTCTTTTAAAGCTAATGTGTTCTGAGCATATTACCTTCCTACCTCTAAATTTTGTTTTGATTTCCTTGTGAGCGCATTTCTTGGTTTCTTCAGTAGCTATCTATTTAATTGACGTTCTGCTTGTCGGTAGCTTTTTTTCTGTTAAATAATAGTGACAGCTTATTCAGTGAAGACGTAAGTTTGCCCACTTGCGTGAGTATGTATGTGGCATGACTTCCCAGCTCATCTCTTCTCACAGTTGTTCTGATTTACGCTGCCAGCGGTAGTAGGAGTTGTTTCCCTTCACTCTGAAACACTGGATGGTGTAGACGTGTGAGAGTGCTTTAGGAAAGGAAAGGAAAGGAAAGGCCTCCCTTTAATGCCAGTGGTCGGTGAGTCTGACCACCAGATAGTCTTTAGGACTTTAGGTGCCTAAAACTTCAAATCCTAAGACATTCAAGCAACAGTAGACCCCACAGTTTTGCTTCTTGATAATTAGTAGCTTTCTTTTCCTTTTGAACATTTTGTTTGTTTGTTTGTTTGTTTTTGAAGACAGGGTTTCTCTCTGTAGCTCTGGCTGTTTTGGACCTCACTTTATAGACCAGGCTGACCTCAAACTTACACAGATCCTGGCTTTGACTTAAAAGTTTATAATTGATGTAATAATGCATGCTTATGAGATACACTGTGCTCTTTCAATATAGGTATCTCGTTTAATGATTGAATGAGAGTAACTAGCATAGTTACCACCTCAAACATGTCATTTCTCTGTGTAGGAAGCAATGACAGTCCATTCAGAGCTATTTTGAAAGACACAGTTGCCCTATGTGCTATGAATATTAGAAGTTATTTCTTTTCAGCTGCAGCTGCTCCAATCTGACAACAGTCTCCCTTTTCACTTCCTAGCTTTGGCAACTTACTATTTTTTGAGGTTAACCTTTACCTTCCAAATGTGAGATTTTACAGTTATTTACTTTCTACCCTTGATAATTTCATGTAACACAATATCCTCCAGGCATATATGTGTGGCTGCAAATGCCAGGATTTCTTTCTTTTTTCTCTTTTTCCCCCCTTCTTTTTGGTTTTGAACTTTTAATCAGGAAAAAAAAATATACACGGGTTCAGAATCATTGTGTTCTGTGTGCCATTGGGTCACATGTTATGGCATAAGTAGTTAACAGATTGTATCACCATAGATATAGTCACACAATGCCAGCATGGGTGCTAGCAAGGTTATTTTTGGGTTTCCTCTGTCAGTCAGAAGCATTTTGGGGATCCCATGCCTGATGGGGGAAAGACGACCAGACTCTGGGCACTGCAGCGTGCCCTCCAGCACATCCACCAGACTCTGGGCACTGCAGCGTGCCCTCCAGCACATCCACCAGACTCTGGGCACTGCAGCGTGCCCTCCAGCATATCCACCAGACTCTGGGCACTGCAGCGTGCCCTCCAGCACACCCACCAGACTCTGGGCACTGCAGCGTGCCCTCCAGCACATCCACCTCAAGCAGCACATCTCATCATGCTCGTGGTGGCTCTTTGGGTACCTGGGTTTGATGTGTCTGCTGCCTGAACAAGCTGCCTACCAGCACAAGATGCCGCCTACCTCTGCCTCTTGAGTGCTGAGATTAAAGGCACGTGCCACCACCGCTCAGTCACTACTGCTCAGCCTGCTCACTTTGATTTTTAAAAAGTTATCTTTTTTCCTCCTTGAAATTGAAATTTTTTGCTAGAAATGAGTTCTTGTCTTTAATGATTGACATTATATAGATATATAATATCTAATAATTTTTTTAAAGAGATATACCATCAAATCATTCTCAGCTAAAGTATAATTCTCATTTGGAGATAACAATTCCAAAGGCCTTGAGACTGAAAGAATCCGAGAAAGTGGATGAAAAACAGCTGATCATAGTAAGTATACAACTTACCTATTACTATTACCAATAAGTGTGGTTGTAAATGAATTATTTATACAAGATTCTTTTTTCTTTTTCTTCTACTCCCACCCCCCACCTCCCCAAGCAGACAGGGTTTCCCTTTGCAGTCCTGGCTGTCCTGGAACTTGCTTTGTAGACCAGGCTGGCCTCAAATTTAGAGATCTGCCTGCCTCCACCTCCTGAGTGCTGGGATTAAAGAGTGTACAACAATCTGGTACAATGTTCTTAAAGTACAAACTAATTCTTTCTTGACCATTATAATTTTTATTATAGAAAGCATTCCTGGTGTTATTATAGTCTCCTCTTCCCATAATAATAATATGAGTAGCTTGAGCACTACCTCCTCCCAGAAATTTATTTAAATATTAAAATGACTTGGAATTTAGTACAAATAACTGTATAACATGTCCATACAGTGCCAAAGGATAGTAGAAACTTGGCTGTCCATTGGTAGATGAATGTATAATCACAGTGGTGACTTATCAGCCTTAAGAGAGATTCCGACACTTGTGCAGCACAGATGAGCCTTGAGGGCCATATGTTGTGTGAAGTCAGTCAGTCATGAAAAAGACCATGGGATTTTACTCACCGAGGTGCCAAGAAAGTAGGATGGCGGCCGCTAGAGATTTGAAGGGATGGGAGAATAGGAGTTATTGTCCAATGGATGTAGAGCTTAGTTTTGCAATGAAAAAAGTTTGAGAGATTGTATAACAGTGTGAATTAAACAGGTACTACCAGCTAGGTGGTGGAGGCGCATGCCTTTAATCATAGCACTTAGGAGGCAGAGGCAAGTGGATCTCTTGAGTTCGAGGCCAGCCTGGACTACAAAGCAAGTTTGAGGACAGCCAGGGTTAACTCCTCCCACCCCCTTCTTATTTATTTGTTTGTTTATTTTCTTTTTCTTTTTCCTTTCCTTTTCTTTTCTTTTCTTTTTTTTTTTTTTCTTTTTTTTTTTGGTTTATGAGTCAGGGTTTTTCTGTAGCTTTGGATCCTGTCCTGGAACTAGCTCTTGTAGACCAGGCTGGTCTTGAACTCACAGAAATCTGCCTACCTCTGCCTCTCAAGTGCTTGGATTAAAGGTGTGCACCACCGTGGCCTGGCTAATTGCTTTTTTTTCAAGACAGGGTTTTTGTGTGTAACTTGGCAGCCTCTCCTGGAACTTGCTCTGTAGACCAGATTGGCCTCGAACTATCATAGATCTACCTACCCCTTCCTCCCAAGTATTGGGATTAAAGGTGTGCACCATTACCGCTGGGCAACAGCCATGGCTACACAGAGAAACCCTGTCCCAAAAAACCAACCCCTCCCAAAAAAATTTTAAGTTAAGTTTTAGTGTGTGTGTGCAGGTGCTTGAGCGTGCACACACCTGTGCCATAGTGCCTCAATAGAGGTCAGAAGAAATATGCTGGGAATTGGTTTTCTTCTTCCATGTGGGTCCCGGTAGATGCAATAATGCATTATTTTCGCTAGTTTGTAATTATTTTAAATATGAAATATAAATTAGCTTTCCTGTATAAATTTTTTATTATATGGTACCTTTGGACTAAGTTTATATTGATACATATTTTCTCAGTTCTTTTAAATGTAGTAAGCTCTTGAGCAAGTCCACAGGTTATTAAAATGGACTGTGTGATGCAGGTATGAGCCTGTGTGTGAGGGACAGATTCTGGAAGGTATTTAGTCACTCTCTCCTTAGTGTTTGAGACAGGGTCTTTCACTGAGCATGGACCTCATCAATTCAGCGAGGCTCCCTGACCAGCAAACTCAAGGGCTGGGATTTGAGACTTGTACCAGTGTACTAGCTGTTTAGATAAAATTTTTAATTTAGGCCGGGCGGTGGTGGCGCACGCCTTTAATCCCAGCACTCGGGAGGCAGAGGCAGGCGGATCTTTGTGAGTTTGAGGCCAACCTGGTCTACAAGAGCTAGTTCTAGGACAGGCTCCAAAGCTACAGAGAAACTCTGTCTCAAAAAACCAAAAAAAAGGGCTGGAGAGATGGCTCAGAGGTTAAGAGCACTGGCTGTTCTTCCAGAGGTCCTGAGTTCAATTCCCAGCAACCACATGGTGGCTCACAACCATCTGTACTGAGATCTGGCATCCTCCTCTGGCGTGTGGGCATACATCGAGGTAGAATGTTGTATATATAATAAATAAATAAATCTTTAAAAAAAAAAACCAAAAAAAAGAAAAATTTTTTTAATTTAGTATAACTTTGATGGGGGGATGCTCTTGTGTCCATGTGGAAGTTAGAGCGCAGATTTACTGCCCGCAGATCTTAGACTTCCATATCTTAATTTACATGTTGCTTATAAATTAAGCAATTCTTGTTTTATGTTCACATAGTTTTGGAGACTGTGTTCAGAAATAGTTACTTTGGCAAGAAAGAAAACATTGTTTGTTTTTTATAAATAGGATGCTGGACACAAAAGGTTTGGAGCAGTGTCCTGTAATATCTGTGGAATGCTTTATACAGCTTCAAATCCAGAAGATGAAACCCAGCACCTACTTTTCCACAACCAGTTTATAAGTGCTGTGAAGTATGTGGTAAGTAGACTTTGTGAATTAAAGCATACATTGCAGGTAATTAGGTTAGACTTTTAATGAAATGAATTGCCAAATTTAAGTTGTTGAAATTTTTTTTGTTCTTAGAGATCAATAATATATACAAAGCATGCATGACATGCATGGATATTGATTTCCTTTAAAACAAAGCTGAATATAAAATCCAGGGAATTTTCCGAGCAGGTTGCTACTGTGGGATTTTTAACTTAGGTTATGTTTTTCAGTGTAATTGGTTTTCAAAAAGTTATTGTAACTTTCTGACTGTATTAATTAGCTTGTGCATAGATCTTTTTTTTTTTCTTTCTTTTTTTTTTGTTTTTTGAGACAGGGTTTCTCTGTAGCTTTGGAGCCTATCCTGGTACTAGCTCTTATAGACCAGGCTGGCCTCAAACTCAAAGATATGCCTGCCTCTGTGTCCTGAGTGCTGGGATTAAAGGCATGTGCCACCACTGCCCAGCTGTGCATAGTTCTTAAAACTTTCCTTTGACTTTAATAATTACTGTGGATCAATCTATAATAAATGTTCATGTATCTTATTGAAATCTGTATTTGGAGATTATAGTGTATATCTGGTCAAATAGGTGGTTTGGTTTCCTGTTATTAGAGTTTGTCTTTACAAAGTTAAATGTAAATTATATTTGTGTACAAAATCATAAATGCATTTAAGGCATAATAGGTTTGTTTAATATTTGCTTCTGGAAAGAGCAAATTTGTTCGCAGTTTTGATCAGTTCAGCGATTTGTAAAGTTATAATTTAGTATAATTTGTTTACCTGTAATTGAGATGTTATTTTTTTAATTCTACACTTTACCTTATGTACTGTACATTGACATTAATAAGACCTCCAGGATATCTGAACTGAGCTCACTAGTTCATTTCATTAGGTACTAGGTATGGATCACTTAAAGGTCTTAATAGCCTCCTGTGTAAATTCATGTACTTGATTTAGTTCAGTGGTTTATGTTCATTCCTTCATGGTTGAACCTTTTATCATTTTTCCAGTGTTACTGCTACCCAGGCTATGTGAGACCTTCTTTTTTGGTTCCCTACTCTGCTTGTCCTTTGTAATTCCTTATTTCTTTTTTCTTTTTTCTTTTTTTTGGTTTTTCGAGACAGGGTTTCTCTGTGGTTTTGGAGCCTGTCCTGGAACTAGCTCTGTAGACCAGGCTGGTCTTGAACTCACAGAGATCCGCCTGCTTCTGCCTCCCGAGTGCTGGGATTAAAGGCGTGTGCCACCACCGCCCGGCCTCCTTATTTCTTATATATTTCCACACATACTACTTCCTACAACTTCACTAAGTAAAATAGAATGTGTATGCATGGATATAGGCTATAATTTGATGGTTTATCCTTTGCAGTTTAGGCCTTTCTAAATTGGCTCTTAACATTCTTTGCTTTTGTTTTGTTTTTTCAAGACAGGGTTTTTCTGTATATCTTCCTTGGCTATCCTCCTCATTCATTATGGAAGGCTGGCCTCAAACTCACAGAGATCCTCCTGCCTCTGCCTACTGAGTGCTGGGATTAAAGGTGTGCACCACAACAATTTGACTGTTAACATCTGTACATCTAGAAAAGAAACTGGTGCTGTTAGCTATCTAATTACAGAGTGAACCAGATACAAGTCCTTTGTATTCAGTTTAAAGTATTTAATTCTCATGTTCATTTAGTTTCTTTCTCTCCCTCCCTCCCTCCCTCCCTCCCTCCCTCCCTCCCTCCCTCCCTCCCTCCCTCCCTCCCTCCCTCCCTCTCTCTTTTGAGACAGGGTTTTTCTGTTTACCTCTGCCTAACCTAGAACTCAGAGATGAGCCTGTTTCTGATTCCTGGGTGCTGGTATTAAAGCATGTGCCACCACTGTCTAGCTCATTTAGTTTCTTAAAAATATAAAAAAAACTAATCTATTTAAAAGGTTTAATTTTAAGAAAATTCTTGATTTCTGAGGGGAACAGAAAAAAAATCCATTCAAGAAATAGGTACTCTGCTTTTTCAAGGTTCTGGGAGAAGATGGTTTAGAGTACAAAATGTAGTCATCACCTGCACAGGGCCTGGGTGTCTCGTAATGCCTCAGTGTACTGTAGTAGCCTGGGTCCAGCTTTTGCCGCTCCTCCTCAGGTGGATGGAGCACTAGGGAGTGCAGCTAGTGACTGCTTTATTTTGAGATAAGTTCAAGAGAAGAAGTTGAATTTAGCAGTTGGTCATATTGATGTCATTAACTTTTGCTGTTTTGAAATGCGATGGTGGCACACACCTTTAATCCCAGCACTTTGGAGGCAGAGGCAGGAGGATCTCTGTGAGTTAGAGGCCACCCTGGACTACAAAGTGAGTTCCAGGACAGTAATACACAAAGAAACCCTGCCTCTAAAATAATAATAAAAAATTAAAAAAGAAATGTTTGAGGTAGAGACTATTTTGAAACATTGCATTATTATAATGGGTATTGATGGCGCATGCCTTTAATCCCAGCACTTGGGAAGCAAAGGCAGGCGGACCTCTGTGAGTTTGAGGCCAGCCTTGTCTACAAGAGCTAGTTCCAGGACAGGTTTCAAAGCTACAGAGAAACCCTGTCTCAAAAAACCCAAATCCTCCTACCCCCCAGAAAAAAGAAAGCATGGGCTGGAGAGATGGCTCAGAGGTTAAGGGCACTGACTAATCTTTCAGAGGACCTGAGTTCAATTTCCATCAACCACATGGTGGCTCACAACTGTCTATAATGAGACCTTATGCCCTCTTCTGGCCTGCAGGCGCACATGTAGGCAGAACACTATATACTTAATAAATAAATAAATCTTGAAAAAAATAATAAAAAAGGCCTTTACTTTCTACTTTTCTATATTTGGAGTTGTGATATTAAAGTGTTAGCCACCTGTATTATGCATTATAGAATACTTGTTAATCACCTAATTTTATTTAGCGTAATTTTATGTTTTATGTAAAGGAAGAGAAGTCATTTGGTGCTTGGTTTAATTCATGCTAAATTTACAGTATTTAAGAAGTGGAAATAAAATTTTTCGCTAGTTAAAACTATTAAAAGTGAAATAGTGGTTGAGTGTGGTGACATGTTTTGGTGCCAGCTCTAACTATGCAGAAGCTATGACAATCACTGCGGGTCTAAAGCCAGGCTAGTGTGACTGTGAGTTCTAGGACATCCATGGATGTGAACTGAAACCTTGTCTGGAAAACACCAAACTAAAAAAATACAAATCGATATTTTTGTGAATCAATTAATTAGAAACTTTTTTTTCTTGTTTTGAGTTAAGATCCTATATAATCCTGACTGTCCTGGAACTTATGATGCAGACCAAGAAGGTCACAAACTCACAGAGATCTACCTGCCTCTGCCTTCTGACTGCTCAATTAGAAACAGTGTTTAAAAATTAAACACCTATAATAATCAGATACAACGAGCAACAAGGAACGGCTTGCTCACTTATCTATGTATTTATCACTATCTGTCTGAGATAGGGTCTTACTGTGTGGGCTAGCCTGGAACTCAAAAACATTGTTTAAAAATAAATACATAGACTTTAATCCCAGCACTTGGGAGGCAGAGGCTGGCAGATCTTTGTGAGTTCAAGGCCAACCTGGTCTACAAGAGCTAGTTCCAGATCAGGCTCCAAAGCTATAGAGAGAAGCCCTGTCTTGAGAAATCAAATAACCAACCAAATAAATAAATGCCTATAATAATCAAATAAAATGAGAAATGGCTTTTTTATTTTCTTATTTGCCTCATTGATACCATTTTAATAAATGGGTTTTATCTGACATTGGGAATTATGAGGAAAGAACATTTAGTGTTTCTGGGAGAAACTCTGACTTGGACCTAGAAACTACTCTTTTCTTGGTGGACTAAGGTTTAATAGTTCTTTAAAGTGTTGGGAAGCGAGCAGGAATAGCCAGACAGCCATCAGACACCATCAGAAACTCAGTTTCATTCATCCGGCACTCTCAGAAGATGAATAATCTGTTGGCCATTTGCAGAGAAACCACCCTTAGGACTGTGTAATACACCCTGTATGCTTGGGATCCAAGCTTGAAAAAAAAAGAAAAACTAGCAATTACAGATTTAAGTAATTATTAAGCGATAAGTCAACATTCTGTAAGTATATATCTATTTAAATGAGTAGTCAAGTCTCTTTAGGGTATAGACGTGACCAGAAAGCACTGGTTAAAAGAGCTGCTCAGAAGAGAGAATTGTTTTCATTGGTGGAGAAGAGTTTTCAGAATAAACGTAGGAGGGCCAACTGTGGCTGTTACCATAGTACAGCTAATGAGACAGCAAATGTCAATCTTGTGGGGTCACGGCCGTATCTTTGTGACAGAAGCAAAGGGTGTTTGTAGGTGATGAAATAAGAAAAATATGTGAGATGGTGATATTTTGATTTTTGAATGCTATTTGGAATTCTTTCAGTGGCTGAAGAATTTTTAGCTCCATGAGTGTTTTTTTTTTTTTTTAAGGTTTTTCAAGACTGGGTTTCTCTGTAGCTTTGAAAAGTGTCCTGGAACTTGCTCTGTGAACCAGGCTGACCTTGAACTCACAGATCACCTATCTCTGCCTCCTGAGTGCTGGGATTAAAAAAAAGCTTGCACCACCACTTCCAGGCCCTTGTATTTTGAGACGGGGTTTCTATGTCCAGGCTGTCCTGGAACTCACTTTGTAGGCCAGGCTTGCCTTGAACTCAGAGATCCTACCTTTGCCTCCCAAGTGCTGGAATTAAACGTGTGCCCTACCATCTTACCTCCATGAGTGTTATTTTTAAGTCATCTTATTTTGGTGAGATATAGGGAAAGTTATTTCATTGTGGGGTGAGGGCCATAAATAGATAGGCTTAAGGTGTGCATTGTGTTGAATTAATATAGCATTGATGGATACAGGAATTGTGGGACTGATCACAAGAGGAACTTGGAGTAGAGACTGACAGATTTCCAAACGACTGCAGAACTATGCTGTCCAGCATGGTAGCCAGTAAGCCACACGAAATTAAAAATACTGTACCTCAGTCACAGTTGTCAGTACTTAGTTGTTAGTGTACAAAAGAGTTCCACAATAGCCCAGAATGTAGTATATTTATTTGGGGGATAAACTCACAAAAAGGGTAGCAATCCACAGTCCTCTGTGTGTGCTGGGAACTGGAACTGAATCTAGCAGCCAAGAGGCCCATGCACGCTTTTGTCTGCATTTATAGTACATGAGACCATACCCAAAGTGGGCTGGTATCTTAAAGCATATTGGCTGAAGGAGTTCCCCAACACTTAGTTATCACACATTACTAGAAGTTACCATGTTGGACACTGTACAGAATGTTTTTATCATCACAAAAATTCTCCTAGTGCCAATGATAGTTGACCAAATATATATTGCAGGGAAATCATGATCTAGTGAGACTATAATTTTAACTTGAAAGTTGAATGCATATGAATGGTGTATTTTGTGTTTACTCTTGTTTTTATTTTTTTTTCTTTTTTTTTTTAAATATTTATTTATTATGTATACAATATTCTGTCTGTGTGTATGCCTGCAGGCCACAAGAGGGCACCAGACTTCATTACAGATGGTTGTGAGCCACCATGTGGTTGCTGGGAATTGAACTCCGGACCTTTGCTCTTAACCTCTGAGCCATCTCTCCAGCCCCTCTTGTTTTTATTTTTAAAAAAATTTATTTTACATACCAACCCCATTTCCTCCTCTCTTCACTTCTCCGACCACCCACTGCCCTCCTTGACATCCCCCCATCCTTTTCTCAGAGGGGTGAGGCCTCCCTTAGGGAGAGAACAAAGTCAGGCATATAAAGTTGAGGTGGGACCAAGTCCCTACCCCCTGTATCAAGGCTGAGCAAGGTATCCTACCATAGCAAATGCACTCTTAAAAGCCAGTTCATGCTCCCAGGTTAGATACTGGTCCCATTGCTAGGGGGCTTCCCATCAAGAGATCGAACCACATAACTGTCACCCACATTCAGAGGACCTGGTTCAGTCCCATGCAGGTTACCCAGGTGTCTGTCCAGAGTCTGTAAGCTCCCACTAGCTCAGATCAGCTGTTTCTGTAGTTTTCCCCATCATGGTCTTGACCACCCATTGCTCAAAAGATCGTGATTATTTCTTCCTTTCTTCAACTGAACTCCAGGAACTGGGCTGTGGGTGTCTGCATCTGTTTCCATCAGTTCTGGATGTAGGTTCTATGATGACAATTAGGGCAGTCACTGATCTGATTACAGGGGAAGGCCCTTTCAGACACCCTCTCCACTATTGCTAGGAGTCTTAACTGGGGTCATTCTGTGGATTCCTGGCAATTTCTCTAACACCAGGTTTCTCCCTAACCCCATCATGGCTCCCTCTATCAAAATGCCTCTTTTATTGCTCTTCCCCTCTTCCTCCCCAACTCATTCTTTTCGATCTCTCATGTTCCCATCCTCCATCCCCTTCCTTCTAATTCCCTACCAGTTTACACAGGAGATCTTAACTATTTTTTCCTCTTAGGGTACTTCTTGTTACCTAGCTTCTTTGGGGTTGTTGATTGTAGCCTGGTTGTCCTTTGCTTTGTGTCTAATATCCACTATGAGTGAGTACACGCCATGTTTGTCTTTCTAGGTTTGGGTTACCTCACTCAGGATGTTTTTTTTTTCTAGTTCTATCCATTTCCCTGCAAATTTCAAGATGCCATTGATTTTACTGCTGAGGAGTACTTCATTGTACGGCATTTTCTTTACCCATTCTTCCGCAGAGGGGCATCTAGGTCATTTTCTTCTGTTTCATTTGTGTTGAGATGTTCAGGTCTTGCTGTTTTAGAATTACTAGTTTCTATTGCCTCCAAACTACACTTTATGTTGTTGAATGTGTTATTACATTGTCGCCTACCCATCTCTTCTTCCTATCGGTGTAGATGGAGCCTGTGCTTCTAAGGCCTCTCTTCCTCCATGTGCAGGTGGGGTCTGTGGTTCTGGTGGTCATTTTTTCTCCAGGTGCAGATGGTGCCTGTAACTCCAGTGATCACTGATGTGGGGAATGGTTGGATTAGGGAGGATGCATGGTCACTAGGGTTGCCATAGATGGGGGTGGGGCACAGGATGTGCCTTTGGGGGCTACGGCCTAGAGAACAGGGCTGTCCAATTGGGAGCTTTTCCGATTGTGTGTAGGTGGGGTGTGACTCCTATGGTTTCTGATGCAGAGGGTATGGTTGGAGGGGGACGCGGAGCTGCTCACTCTTTTGAAAGATGACTAGGAAGAAGAGAGTAGATGTTAGGTGAAGGAAAATTGAATAGAGCAGAATTCAAGGGTTGTTTTTCCAGTTTTATGTTTATTATTTTTAATTAGGCGTGTTAGTGTACACATATGTGTATGCCCTCTCAGACCAGAGGCATTGGATCTCCCGGAACTGGAGTTGCAGGTGGTTGTGAACCAGCCAGTTTTGACTAATTGGAACTGAATTCTGGGCCTCTGCAATAAGAAAGATTGGTCATACTCAGCAAGCCAGCCACATTCAGCCCAACAGAGTAGAGATCTCAAGGGTTTGGGAATGGGAAAGGAATCATGGGCAAAGCAATGGTTAGGGTTATTGTTGTTATGATGAAACACCATGATCAAAGCAACTCAGGGAAGACAGGGTTTATTTCACAGTTCCGTGTAACAGCTCATCATCAAAAACAGTGAGGACAGGAACCTGGAGGCAAGAGCTGATACAGAGGCATGCAGGGGAGCTACTTACTGGCTTACTCATCATGGCTTGCTCAGCTTGTTTTCCTATAAACCCAGAACCACCAGCCAAGGATGACAGCACCCACAATGGTTTAGACCCTCCCTCATCAATCACTTTATTTATTTGGATTTATAAATATTTTAATATCTTGTATTTAATAATGTCTAATATTGTGTTTAATTTATTTAATAATACATCATTAAAATTATTTAATAACGATTTATATAATGCATAAATATGTTCATTTAAATTAATTAATCATATAATTTATTTATTTATTTATTTATTTATTTTTTGGTTTTTCGAGACAGGGTTTCTCTGTGGCTTTGGAGCCTGTCCTGGAACTAGCTCTGTAGACCAGGCTGGTCTCGAACTCACAGAGATCCGCCTGCCTCTGCCTCCCGAGTGCTGGGATTAAAGGCGTGCGCCACCATCGCCCGGCTAATTATATAATTTATGTAATATAGAAATCATTGTACGATAATGCCCTTCAGTGGATTGTATGGAAGCATTTTCTTAATCTAGATTCCTTTCCTTTAGCTCTAGCTTGTGTTGAATTGACATAAAACTATCCGACATAATTGACCCCTTGTCAACTTGACATGCAAGGACCCCATTGTTAAGCCACAACTTTTTCTTGTCATCCCAAGATTACACATTAAAAAGATATCGCAATACAAAACATTTTACAAACTTAAATTTCACAGCTTTCCATAGTCACTTTCAAAGTTGTCTCTTTAAAAATATCTAGATTCAGTCTGTGTTAAATTTATATATTATATGTCTATATATTGAAAGTCTGTCCTTGGACTTTCAGCCGTGTTCTTGTCTCTCAGGTTTTTATTACAGGTATGAACTGTTATGCCTGACAAATTTTATGCTGCTATAATTCACGAACCTTTGGGCTGGTGGAATGGTAGCAAGTTATAGCTTATCTAGTCTCAAAATAAAACTCACGCATGTTCTTGTCGTGTTTCCTCTATACTAGAAGTAGTACCACTCTGTTTATCTTCCCAAGTTAAAAACATCATAGTAATCTTTAAGGTTTACTTTGTAATAAATATTTTAAGTTTTCTATTGTTTTAACTTTTAAGATACATTTTGTATGAATGAGTGTTTGCCTGTATGAATGTCAGTGAACCAGATCTATGCCTGATGTCCATGGGTACCCAGAAGGCATTGGCTCCCCTGGTACTGGAGTTACAGATGGTTGTGAGCTACCATGTAGGTGCCGGGAAACAAATCCAGGGCCTCTGCATAAACAAGTGCTCTTAACTACTGAGTTCTCTCTCTATCCCCATTTAAATTTTATTTTTTTATTGCATTTGTTTAGGTCATCTCTCTTTTTAAAAAGATTTATTTATTGTGTATACAACATTGTGCCTCCATATATGCCCGCACTCCAGAAGAGGGCACCAGATCTCATTACAGATGGTTGTGAGCCACCATGTGGTTGCTGGGAGTTGAATTCAGGACCTCTGGAAGAGCAGCCAGTGCTCTTAAACACTTAACCATCTCTCCAGCCCCCAAAGGTCATCTTTTAGGAAATCTCACCTTCCAAACAGACCCCAAGGGCTTCCATTTGTGTTAATGCCAATTTTCCCATTCCACAGCAGACTATCATAATTTTTTTCATGCAGTTTTTTTTTTAAGTTATAAACTGATTTTGGCCCATTAGCTCAGTCTTTGTGTTAGCTCTTATAACATATATTAACCCATTATTCTTATCTATGTTAGTCACATGACTCGGACCTTTTTCAGCGGGGCAGGTCACTTCTTCCTTCTTCAGTGTCTGGACAGGATTGGGGGAAGAACTTCCTTCTTCCCAGAATACTCCTGTTCTCATTTCCCTGCTTCTACTTCCTGTCTGGTTATCCTGCCTATACTTTCTGCCTGGCTACTGGCCAATCAGCGTTTATTTAAAACATAACTGACAGAATGCACAATTGTCCCACACCACTTCCCCCGTTTTTAAACAAAGGAAAATATCCATAGTCCATTTTTGGGGAATGTGGGCGTAGTATTCCTGTTGGTTGGGGACGCTGATAATCTTACGGGGACCTAAAGAAAATTTTGAATTATGATCAAGTCCTGACTTAAGTATCCTGTGAGTCTTGATCATCTCATGGAGCACTCTTGAATCTGTTCTGGATGTAGAACTCTGACATCTGGGCCATCTGTTCCTACCAGAGATTTCTCAGGTGATCTTCCTTGATCAAACCTGATTATTCTTAACTCAGAATGAATCCATAGCCTCTTATTTCCTATGGAAACAAAAGCAAAATCTCTTCTCCAAAATAACATACCTTTTGACTTGAATTTTGAAGTCAAGGTGTTTTCAAAATACCTATTTTGGATTAATTTAGCAGTATTTATAAACAAATATCTTTTTGCAGCTGTTGTTCCTTTCTCAGCATTCAACCAATTCAAAGAGAGCATATTAACATATAGTATCCAGATTCTCTGTATTTTTCATCTTTATGTGGCTTTATATTAACCTCTATTTCTTTTATTTTTACTTTCACTTTTTGAGACAGGTTCTCTGTATATCTTTGGCTGTCCTGGAACTCCCTCTGTTGACCAGGCTGTCTTTGAACTCACAGAGATCCACCTGCCTCTACCTCCCAAGTGTTGGGATTAAAGGTGTGTACCACCACACCGAACTACTCTCTTTTGTTTTATTTTAAGGACTTTCACCTTTTTATTTTTCAAGCCAGCATATATTTTTAACACACAGTAAACCATTTAGAATTTTTTTTTTTTTGAATCTCTCTTTACTGTATATCTCTCTGACTACACGAGTCTTTAATTTACCAAGCAATATGGGTAGGATTAAAGCCGTGGCTTTGATGGCTAGATCCAGCCCATTCCTTAGCTGTCTGCAATTCCAGCCTCATGGTGGAGGTGACGGCTGTGGCCATGTTTATTGCCACAACTCTATTGCGTTTCAAGGTCCCTGCCAGCAAGCAAGCTGTAGCAGTGTGCTCACAAACCACACTCAAATGCTCCATAGTTAGACCGCCTGCCTGAAAGAGTCAGAGTTGCGCTGGCAAGATGGTCCAGAAAGCTGGCATTTTAAAATGGCACAGCTTTTTTCCTACTACAGCTGAAGACCAAAAAGCATGCATTCAGCTTTTTATCAACACCGTTTAAGTGTTTCGTGGCAGGACCTTTTAAAAGAGCTGTAAGGTTTTACAGCTAAAGCTGAGTCAGGAAGCCTCTCTTAAATGAGAGTGCTTGTTTGCCTCTAGCAAGCAGAGCAGTCCCAAGAAATTGCTGCTACCAAGAAGCCATGCTCTACTCTATTCTTTTCTGTCTAGAATTACTTCCAAAGCTCTCTCAGGTTTTATGTGGATGCAGTTGTCCACATGGGCACCATTCTGTAACATGAGTGCCTGCTTGTTGGTTTTTTTTCCTGCCCTGTTCCGCAGCCGTTTAGCCCTAAAGAAAATCACACAGAGGTCTCCATAAGTTATAAGCTGATTTTGGCCTATTAGCTCAGGCTTTGTATTAGCTCTTATAACATATATTAACCCATTATTCTTATCTACGTTAGCCACATGGCTTGGTACCTTTTTCAGCGGGGTAGGTCACATCTTCCTTCTTCAGTGTCTGGACAGGACTGATTATGCAGTTTTCTTCTAACCATGCCAGTACTTCCATTTTTTATTTGTCCTGTTTTGTTTTTCTATGGCCCATTCATTCTCCATGGCATAAATGGTCGTGTGTACTCCCCACCCCCAACAGTATAACAGTCTTCTCTGTCCTGGAACTCATTCTGTAGACCAGGCTGGCCCCAAACTCTCAGAGATCTGCCTGCCTGGTCCTCATGAGATCTGGGAATAAAGCATGCCCCTCTATGCTTGGTGTCAGCGAACTTTTGTAGTTGTTATTGGTGTGTCTATCACTGTGTGTTTAGAAATCCAAACTAAGCAGGTGGTGGCGGCAAACACCTTTAATCCCCCCCCCCCCTTTGGGAGGCCAAGGCTGGCAGATCTCTGTGTTTGAATTCCAGGACAACTAGGGCTACAGAGAGAAACCCTGTCTTGGAAAAAAATTATCCAAACTGTGCTAGGGGTGAAGTTTCATAAGGAAACATTTACTTAGCACGCTATCAGTTCTAGTTTCAATTCTCATCACAGGCAGACAAGGGTTTTCATGAGAAATGCAAATCAAATGTAAAATGTGGCTGGGCTGTGGTTGTGCATACCTTTAATCCCAGAACTCAGAAGGTAGAGGCAGGTGGATTTCTGTGAGTTTGAGGCCAACCTGATCTATGGAGTGAGTTCCAGAACATCCAGATCTCATTATATATTGTTATGAGCCACCATGTGGTTGCTGGGAATTGAACTCAGGACCTATGGATGAGCAGTCAGGGTTATTAACCTCTGAGCCTTCTCTCTAGCCCCCTAAGTTTTTTATTTTTATAGGTGTTATCTTTTATGCCTTTAAAAATGGTTAACCTTATGTTCAAATATGTATGTGATTCTGATTGATCTTTTTATTATTCTGATACATTAATCTTTAAAAAGTCAAATTTATTTATTTTACTTTGTGTATGAGTGTTTTGCTTGTATGCATGTATGTGTGCACCATGTGCCTGCCTGTTAGTTCTCTTAGATTTGAAGTTACAGATAGTTGTGAGCTATTATGGTTGCTGGGAATCGAACCTGTGTCCTCTGCAAAAACAGGTGCTGAACCGTTTCTCCAGCCTGATTCTTAATCTCGAAATAATTGTTACATCCCTAGTTCATATCAGTCACTTGAATTTTACTTGTTCTTGAAGTTAAGCAGATGGTGAATTTGAAATGTTTTGTTCCATGATCTTAGGTATTCTGATCTTTATTAGTAGAAATTTTGTTTCTAACTAAGATCCTGCTCCCATTTCATAAAAAAACAAAAACAAAACAAAAAGATAACTTAGAAAATCAGTTTCCATCCTTTCAGACTTACCATGGTATATCAAAAAAATAGCCCTTTTCTTTATTGAGCTTTTATATTTTTAGAAGCGATCCTAGAAAAGAACTTTTCCCTAAGCATAATTGCAAATTGCTTTTAAAAAGGCTTTTTAAAGTAAAATTGGTTGGGTAAGACAAATGGAACAACTAGTTAAAGCTCATTCTTTCTGTAATTATTTTGAACTTCAGAGTTCCTAGTTTTAACCTGGTTCAGTCCCATCTTACTAGATTTAAGTGGCTTTTGTTTTGTTTTGTTTTTTTTCATGCAGGTTCTGCTCATTAATCACCACGAGTGTGGATCTGAAGAAGAGTTTATTACCTCTTTTTTTGAGTATGTTTAACTTCAGATACACACAACGTAGCCTCTCCTTCCCTATTAGATTCTTAGAAGGTAGTTATATTTTTTTATAGTCTCCTTCTTGTGGTTTTGATAGTTGTGAACAATAAGAGTAAAAGCTATTCTTTCATTCTGGGCTACTGCATGCTGATCAGTTCACCTGGAACCTCCTGGAGGTCTTTGGCATGCCATTCATAAATATGAGTGTTAGTTTGTGGAGGTAACCATGTTCCAAATAAATCTAAGAGTTGAGTTCTTTTGTCCAGAGTCTGGGAGAGTTACCCTTTCTGTTCTGGGGATCTACTGAGTTTAAGGGGTTTGATTGTTTTTGGTATGTGATTTTCAGAATTTGTTATGATGGGAAATGATAAATTAGAAATTTTGTGGTATGACATCTCTCTGAACAAGCATTAGAAATTAGCTTGTATTTAATATGTTGTAAACTTAGCAAAGCAGATGACTGATCACGCCTTATTAGTTAATCATTAATGGACATGCATTTTTCAGTTTTGCAATTTTTAGACAAGTAGGGGTACTTTTTGCCTTGTACATGAATGAATAAAGTATGATACATAAAATATATTCTTTTATATCTAGGGCTGGAAAAAAGAAAGAATTCTGGCTGAATATCCTGATGGTAGGATAATAATGGTTCTTCCCGAAGATCCAAAGTATGCCCTGAAAAAGGTAAATTTTCAGTGACATTTCATACAGAAAACTTGCACTTAAGGATAAGAGAATAATACATTGCAGGCTTTGTACATTAAAATTATAAAAATTATAAAAACAAGAAATAAGCATTTAAAGAGTATAGCCTACCTGAAGAAAAAAATTAACACAGCTCATTTGGGAAAGTATGCTCAATCTTATTACGTAAGCATATGTGAGGCAGATTGAGTATCAATCCATTGAGTGAGTACCTGGAAGGCATGCATATGCCTTAAGTATTCCATAGCATTTACTTTAGTAAAAATGAATTAGGTAATGAAGCATGGCATCTTTTGTCATACAAGGTGTTTTGAAAGGGATGATGGCATAAACTTACTTGTGAATCTATGAGTTTAGTCACCATTAGTGCAAAAAGAAAAAAACATTACATTTATAAATAATAGACTTAGTATTGTCGTTTTTGTCTCTCACATTACTTTTTTCTTTTACAGAAAGTTCTTAATGTGGGTATGAGTTTTATTTATCTAAAAACCTAGTTGCATTCTAGTATGTGTCCAAAATGTCTAGAACCACAAGGGAATTATTTATTTCCTATATTTTCTTTAGATTTAAAATTGGACATCTTTATACTTTTGGTTGTGAGCCTAGCCTTTAACGGCTGAGCCATCTCTCCAGCCCTAAAATTGGACATCTTTAAATCTAAGATTATGTCACCTGAAAGGAAGGCTAAGGAAACACCTATTATTTGAAAATACAGCTAATGTCCATATATTTATATAGCTCTACATTTTTCTCTGCTTCCCTCCCTACCTCTCTTCTTCCCCCTTCAGCCCTCCCCCAGGGTCCCCTTGCTCCCAATTTACTCAGGAGATCTTAACTTTTTATATTGTCTACTTCCCATGTAGATTAGATCTATGTAAGTCTCCATTAGTGTCTGCATTGTTGTCTAAGTTCTCTGGGTTTGTGGTTTGTAGGCTGGCTTTCTTTGCTTTATGTTTAGAAACCACCTATGAGTGAGTACATGTGATAATTGTCTTTCTGTGTCTGGGTTACCTCATTCAAAATAATGTTTTCTAGCTACATCCATTTTCCTGCAAAATTCAAGCTGTCGTTATTTTTTTCTGCTTTGTAGTACTCCATTGTGGAAATGTACCATGTTTTCCTTATCCATTCTTTGATCAAGGGGCATTTAGGTTTTTTCCAGGTTCTGGCTATGACAAACAAAGCTGCTATGAACATAGTTGAGCACATGTCCTTATGGCACAATTGAGCATCCTTTGGATATATACCAAAAAGTGGTATTGCTGGGTCTTGAGGAAGGGTTGTTTCTTAATTTTCTGAGAATTCACCATACTGATATCCAAAGGGGTTGTTGTAGTGGGAGCTGCGGGCTGCGTTCCTGCCGCCCCAGCCCCTGGGCCGCCTGGCTAGCTTATGCCCCAAAATAACAACACACAAACTGTATTCTTTTAAACACTGCTTGGCCCATTAGCTCTAGCCCTTACTGGCTAATTCTCATATCCCGATCAACCCATCTCTAATAATCTGTGTAGCACCAGTCTTACCAGGAAAGATTCAGCATGTTTGACCTGGCGGCTTGCTTCATCATGTCTGCCTCTGAGAGGAGCTGCCCTGCATCTGCCCGGGAGAGGGGAGCATGGCATCTGAGCTCACTTCCTCTTCCTCCCAGCATTCTGTTCTGTTTACTCCACCCACCTATGTTCTAACCTATGAGGGTCAAGCAGTTTCTTTATTTTTTAACCAATGACCTTCCTCCATCAGGTTGTACCAGCTTGCACTCCCACCAGCAATGCAGTAGTGTTCCCTTTTCCCCACAACCTCTCCAGCATAAGTTGTCATTCTTACAGGTGTAAAATGGAATCTCAGAGTTGTTTTGATTTACATTTCTCTGATGACTAAGGATGTTGAACATTTCCATAAGTGTCTTTCAGCCATTTTAGATTCCTCTGTTGAGAGTTCTCTGTTTAGGTCTGTACTCCATTTTTTTTTTTTTTATTGGATTATGTGATCTTTTGGTGTCCAATTTCTTGAGTTCTTTGTATATTTTTGAGATCAGACCTCTGTCTGATGTGGGGTTAGTGAAGATCTTTTCCCATTCTGTAGGCTGTCGTTTTGTCTTGTTGACCGTGTCCTTTGCTTTATAGAAGCTTTTCAGTTTCAGGAGGTCCCATTTATTAATTGTTTCTCTCAGTGTCTGTGCTGCTGGGGTTCTATTTAGGAAGTGGCTCCCTGTGCCAATGTGTTCAAGTGTACGTCCCACTTTCTCTGCTATAAGGTTCAGTGTGGCTAGCTTTATGTTGAGGTCTTTGATCCATTTGGACTTGAATTTTGTGCATGGTGATAGATATGGGTCTATTTTCATTTTTCTACATATTGATATCCAGTTATGCCAGCATCACTTGTTAAATATGCTTTCTTTTTTCCATTTGATATATATATTTTTTTTTTTTTTTGCTTCTTTATCACAAATCAGGTGTTTGAAGATGTGTGGATTGATATCCGGGTCTTCTATTCGGTTCCATTGGTCTTCCTGTCTGTACCAGTACCAGGCTGTCTTCAGTACTGTATCTCTGTAGTAGAGTTTGAAGTCAAGGATTGTGATGCCTCCAGAAGTTCTTTTTATTGTACAGGATTGTTTTGGTTATCCTGGGTTTTTTACTTTTCCATATGAAGTTGAGCACCATTCTTTTGAGGTCTGTGAAGAATTTTGCTGGGATTTTGATAGGCTTTGTGTTGAATCTGTATAGCTAATGTTTTGCTATAAGGAGTTCATTCTATGGCTCTTTATGTCTTTAGATCACTTACCTAGTAAGACAGTTGCAGACACCAGATTAGCCCTTAATGATACATAGAATGGCATAAAGCATGTTGAGTTTGTTCTGTATTTAAAACATTGACCTTTGTACAAAGACAAATGTTTGTAGAGTTATTGAGTAATGGAAATTCAAATATAAGAAATCATTCAAGGTGCAGAGTAGGAATTTTGCTACAGTACCTTATATGACAAGACTGCTTACTAAGAATCATCCTACTGACTACTCATTTGTTCAATTCAGCTTTTCAGGGAAAGCCTACAACCAATTCTATTACTAGTTAGTAACACATAATAACTTTAAAAGTAAAATAGAAAGAATTGTTAGCAAACTGCTTGTAAGAATCAATTAGGGATGTGTTGTAGGGGGCCATTTGTTCGTTTCCCGGCCTCCCACGCTCTCGAAATAACCACACAGAAACTATATTAGTTAAATCACTGCTTGGCCCATTAGCTCTAGCTTCTTATTGACTAACTCTTATATCCTAAACTAGCCCATTTCCGTTAATCTGTGTATCGCCACGAGGCTGTGGCTTACCGGGTAACGTTCTGTCGTGTATCTCCAGAGGGGTTACGTGGCTTCTCCCTACTCCACCTTACTTCTCCCAGCATTCAGTTTAGTTTTCCTCACCTAGTTCTACTCTTTCCTATCAGGCCAAGCCAGTTTCTTTATTCATTAATGCTAATCACAGCATATAGAGGGGAATCCTACATCACCATCTCTTTTCTGTTATATAAATAACCGAAAAAGGTTTTAACTTTAACATAGTAAAATTACATATAACAAAACAGGTATCAAGCAAGAATTACAGTTACAGTATTTATATCTGCTTTATCTATTATTACTATCTATTCTTTAATTCCATCAAATACTCCAGAAGGATATAATATTACGTAATTAAACAGGAAGAGGATTGTAAGCAACCTCCAAAACTCTAGAAATGACAGAGACATCTCACTGCCTGGACAGGCACCCAGAGTTTTTCTGTATCATTGGAGCATCCATCTTTGGCCTATAGGCCCATAGTATCCAGCAGATTTTTCCACAAAGCAGGAAATTTCAAAAGCAGTTCTGCCTATATTGGCAGTTTGTCAGTCACTTTCTTCTGTGTCCTGCAGAATGCCTAGCAGACTCTTTCATGAAGCAGGAACCCTGAAAGATCATTTCACCAAGTTCAGCAGTCATTTCTCTGTGGGTTCTGCATGTCCTGTTCATAGAGCATACCATCAAGCAGTCCAGGCAAGAGCAGTTTCTTGCCCACTTGGCTATCCAACTCCATAAGGAGCCTCTTCAGCGCTCATCATCCTCTTGAAGTACATTGGTGCTTCTAGGAGCAGATGTGTCTCATTGTCATGAAAAGTCTTAAGTTCATTTAACATTTTAAATGCCATATTCTGGGGGCTGGAGAGATGGCTCAGAGGTTAAGAGCATTGCCTGCTCTTCCAAAGGTCCTGAGTTCAATTCCCAGCAACCACATGGTGGCACACAACCATCTGTAATGAGGTCTGGTGCCCTCTTCTGGCTTTCAGGCATACATGCAGACAGAATATTGTATTCATAATAAATAAATATTTTTTTAAAAAATGCCATATTCTGAACTCCTTGAAAGGTTTGAAGAATGCCTATCTATCTAAAATATATCTCTGTACATCTAGAAAATCTAACATGACTGACTACAAGCTTGACTATAATAGATGATTATCTATTAACCTATATTTTTTAATTATATATTGCATTCTTATTTTGGAGGAGGTGTTGCTGGGAATTGAACTCAGGACCCTTGGAAGAGCAGGCAATGCTCTTAACCGCTGAGCCATCTCTCCAGCCCTGTATATTGTATATTCCATCTTTATGTGGCTTGTTTTTACTCGATTACTTTTTAATATTTATTATCTTATTCCTTTAATCTATGACTGTCTGTACTCTGTCTCTCTAAAGACTTTGTTTTCTTTTTAAAACCATTTTTTATAACTCTTTATACTCTTTCTTCTCTCTCCCAAGCCTACGTACATTTATCCAACATTATGACTCTTTTAGAGTTCTTTTATGTCTGAATCTGTCCTATTGTGTATCTGTAATTCTTTTTTTGTCCAGGAGCATTCTTAAAATGTGAAGTGCTTCTATGGCTGTTTTATCTTTTGATTCTGTCCAGTCCAGTATGTCGGGGCAGAGGTCTGTTTAGTTAGTGCAAGCCATGCTCACAGCCTCATTTTCAGACACACAGTGGGTCTATGTTGCCATTAAGCAGGTTGTAGCACTCTGGTCACAAACCCCATTCAAACGTTCCATAGCCAAACCTCGTCAGAGTTTGTACTGGCAGCACTGCCTAGGAAAGCTGCCATTTCAAAGCCGTGTGACTTTTTTCTGCTATGGCTGAATCAGGATGACCTTGCTTAAAAGGAGCTGTGGCACCTGCCATCAAAATGCTGGCTACCTAGAAGCTGTGTTTAACTCTGTTCTTTCGTTGCTAGAATGACTTTTTAAGCTTTCTCACGTTTTACATGGATTTAGTCAACCATGTTGGTGCACCAATTTGGAGTAGGAGCCCTCTTGTTTGTTCCCAGCTGCTCAGCTCTGAAGTAATCACTCAGAAACCATATTATTTGCAATATTCTTTGGCCCATAGCTCAGACATATTTCTGTCTCTTATATCCTAAACTAGCCCATCTCCATTAATCTGTGTATTGCCACGAGGCTGTGGTAAATAAAGTTCCTGCATCTTTCTCCAGCTGAGCTACATGGCTTCTCCCTATTCCGCCTTCCTTTTCCCAGCATTCAGTTTAGTTTTCCCCAGAATCAAATGTCTCTAGAGGCTCTTATAAAATATAAAATTTTAGAAATTATGAGGGGGTGAGTTTTCATCGTTGACTAAGGGATGCACAATCTGGTATGTACAAGAAGCAAGAATATGAACCACTCTAGAGGTTATTTGCACTTTAGGTTCCGTGACATGAATGGTTATTAGATAAAACATTTGCAACATTGTGTGCCCCACCCCTGCCCCCAGATGGGGTCTCACTGGCCAGCCTGGTTGACCTGGAACTTGCTTTTTAAATTAGACCAGGCTGGCCCCAGACTAGCAGAAATTTGCCTCCCTTGCAAGTGCTGGAATTAAAGGGATAAGCCATCAACCTGGCAATTTATGTTTTTTAAACTGGAGAGGGAATTAGTGTGCATGTCCCTGTAGATTTGTGAATTTTTTTCTTTTGGGTTTTTTGAGATAAGGGTTTCTCTGTGTAGCTTTGGAGCCTGTCCTAGAACTTGCTCTGTAGACCAGGCTGGCCTTAAACTCATAGAGTTCTGCTTGTCTCTGCCTCCCTAGTGCTGGGATTAAAGGCGTGTACCACCACCACCTGTCTCATAATTGTTATTTTTTTTTCAGTGCCTACAACTTGGTAGCTTGAACTTGGAAGAAGCATTTTGATGCCATGTTAATGTTTGGGGTCAGACCTCTGCTCCATGATATTCTAGATGTTTAGTGTTTGACATAAATTATGTCACTTTTGAGTTTGTTTCTTCCACATGCAAAATGAAGAAGTATAATACTCCAAGGGATTTTGGATTGAAATGACTATAGTTCTTGGTGTGTCTCACTTTTAGATGCTTGCCAGATAGTGAACATGAATTTCTTTCTTCTGTTCCCTTCATTTTACTGTTGAGAGTTCTAACTAAAGCTTGGGATGGACAGTATCTTGCTGGCTAAGATTCAGTGTGCTCTAGCCATTTATACACATTGTGCTCCTCCTGAGAAAGTCTCAGCGTTCTCACATGCTTAGTGCTGGCACTCCTGCTCACGCTTGTTCCTAGACCGTTAGGGTTGGCAACACCTCTGTGCCTTCCCTCTTTCTACCAAGTTGCTTCCAGTGCTTAAAAATCAATGAGTCAATAATCAGTGCAGACATGTAAAAGAGTTCCAGCCTTTTGATGTATATAGCCTTTTAATTATAATGTATGTGGCATCCGCCCATGATTTCAGTATTCAGGAGACTGAGGCAGAACAATCGCCACTAGTTCAAGGCCAGCCTGGGCTACTTATTGAGCACCAGGACAGCCAGAGGTACATAACAGAATTAACAGGACTTCTGTCTCAAAAACTCCTTAGGGAGTATTTGGTTAGGAATAATATATTCATCTTATTGAATTTTTTTTAACCTGTATACAATGTTTTCTTTGTTTTAAAAAAAGTCTTGTTCTTTACTTGGCAGGTTGATGAAATTAGAGAGATGGTTGACAACGATTTGGGTTTCCAACAGGCTCCATTAATGTGCTATTCCAGAACTAAAACACTTCTCTTTATTTCTAATGACAAAAAAGTAGTCGGCTGCTTGATTGCAGAACACATCCAGTGGGTAAGTAACTTCTAAAGAGTGCTTAGAAATAGTTTGATATCTAAATTAGCTTATTACTGTGTAATACTAAATAATATCCTAATAAATCTATCTACATTTCAGATAAAGATATAATGTAATTCTGCACTATAATAGAGTTATATCTTGGGCAGGAATTGATTTTTCTTTTGATTTTCTTTTTCTTTTTTTGAGACATAGTCTCTCTGTGTAATACTGCCTGGCCTGGATATCACTATGTAGCTCAGGCTGTCCTCAAATTTGGAATCCTCCTGAGTGCTGGAATTACAGTTATATACCACCACACCCAGGGGGGAATTAGTCTGTCTTCCTTTCTTCTTTCCCTTCCTCCCTTTCTTCCTTCTTCCTTCCCTTCTTCCCAGGGTCTCAGTGTGTAGCCTGAATTCAGAGATCCACCTGCGTTGTCCCTTGAGAACTAGAATTAATGGTGTGAATACCATACTTGGCAGGAATTAGTTTTTCAAATCAGTGAGATGGAAGTATAGAATTAAGAGTACTGTTAGAGCTTCAGAGGTTTTGTGCTGTATACTAATACCTCTCTCAATTGATCCTCCTAGTACTTGAGTTAAAGGGGGCTAGGCAAGGTATAGTGGATATAGTATAGAAAATTAGGCTCTCACATAGTCCTACCTTGAAGTTGCTCAGTAGCTGAGGTTGTTCTCTGCTGTCCCCTCCTGAGTGCTGGGATTACAGTTGTATGCCCAGCTCATCGCCTACTTTTATCAATTTTTTTTTTTCCTGTGGAGACAGTCTCTGACTATGTAACCCTGGCTGTCTTGGAACTCACTATATAGACCAGGCTGGCTTCAGACTCAGAGAGAGGCTCCTTGAGATCGGTAGCATGTGCTACCATGCCTGGCTGTTTTTGTAAATACAATTTTATTGTAATTCTGCCACACTCATTTGTTCTCTCTCTCTCTCTCTCTCTCTCTCTCTCTCTCTCTCTCTCTGGGATAATACTTTTATACACTGTAAAGATTTGTTACTCATATTAGTTTAATAAAATGCTGATTGGCCAGTAGTCAGGCAAGAGGTAGGTAGGTGGGGCAACCAGACTAGGAGAATTCTGGGAAGAGGAAAGGCAGAGATGCAGTCCCCAGCCAGATGCAGAGGAAGCAAGATGAGAGTGCCTTGCTGAGATACGGTGCCAAGCCAAATGGCTAAACATAGATAAGAATTGTGGGTTAATTTAAGTTGTAAGAGCTAGTTAATAATAAGCCTGAGCTAATAGGCCAAACAGTTTATAGTTAATAATAAGCCTCTCTATGTTTCTTTGGGACTGGATGGCTGTGGGACCAGGCAGGACAGAAACTTCGTGCTACACTCCACTCCCCCTCCTTTCTTTTGGTTTTTCAAGGCAGGATTTCTCTGTGTAACAGCTCTAGCTGTCATGGAACTCACTTTGTAGACCAGACTGACCTTGGACTCATAGAGATTTGCCTGCCTGCCTCTGCCTTCCTAATGCTGGAATTAAAGGCACGGGCCAGCTTGAGTATTTTGCCTTCATGCATGATCCTATTCTTTGTGCGTGCCTGGTGCCTGTGGAGTTCGGAAGAGGGTACAGATAGTAGTAAGCCACCATTTGGATTTTGGGACCTGAACTCAAGTCCCTTGCAAGACCAGCTCAACCATTGAGCCATCTGTCAAGTGCCCCCCTCCTTTTGTTCTTTTGAAACAAAGTCTCTTTGTTGCATTGGCTAGCCTGGATCTCAAAGAATCTTCCTGCCTCTGCCTTTCAGTTGTTGGGATTGAAGACATGTATCACTCTTAAATTTTGTTTTCTAGTTTTATTTTAAGTTTTATTTTTGTCTTATTAGGAGTTGGTCATGTCCTTTTTGACAATAATGTGAATATATGTTTACAGTTACTTACTGAGATCAGAGGGGCTGGAGAGATGGCTCAGCCATTAAGAGCATTGCCTGCTCTTTCAAAGGTCCTGAGTTCAATTCCCAGCAACCACATGGTGGCTCACCACCATCTCTAATAAGGTCTGTTGCCCTCTTCTGGCCTTCAGGCATACATGAAGACAGAATATTATATACATAATAAATAAATATTTTAAAAAAGTGATCAGAGAATCTTGATAAATCAAAGGAAAAGTTTTGTTTTTTTTAAAAAAAATAGATTTATTTTATGTGTATGTATGCTTTATCTGTGTGTACGAATTTATGCCAGAAGGGAACATCAGATCTCACTATAGATGGTGTGAGCTACCAAGTGGTTGCTGGGAATTGAACTTAGGACCAGTGCTCTAAACCGCTAAGCTGTCTACAGCTCCCAGAAAAGGCTTTCTTGATTTCCCTTCTCTTCCTGTTCTTAGTTCTTGTGCGGTGGTGAATTGTGCAGCACAGGAGCAGTCACGGTGACTATTGAGCTCGGAATATGATCTTTTTTTTTTTTTTCTTTTTTTAATATTTATTTATTATGTATACAATATTCTGTCTGTGTGTATGTCTGCAGGCCAGAAGAGGGCACCAGACCTCATTACAGATGGTTGTGAGCCACCATGTGGTTGCTGGGAATTGAACTCAGGACCTTTGGAAGAGCAGGCAGTGCTCTTAACCACTGAGCCATCTCTCCAGCCCCGGAATATGATCTTTTCTTCCTCTCCTCCCCTCCCTTTTCTTTCTTTGGTTTGGTTTTGTGAGGCAGCTTTTCTCTGGTGTAGCTTTGGATTCTGTCCTGGAACTTGCTCTGTAGACAAGGCTGCCCTTGAACTCTCAGAGATCTGCCCATCTCTGCCTCCTGATTGCTGGGATTAAAATTGTGCACCACCAATGCCCGGCTGTTTTTGTTTGTTTGTTTGGTTTTTGTTTTCTTTTGTTTCTTGAGACAGGGTTTCTCTGTGTAGCCCTGGCTATCCTAGAACTCACTATATAGACTAGGCTGGCCTCCAATTTACAGAGATCTGCCTGCCTCTGCCTCCCTATTGCTGGGATTAAAGGCGTGCGCCACAATTGCCTGGTTTAACATGTACTTTTGCTGCTTAGAAAGCAGATGGTAGAGAAAAACACATTCCATTCCTGTGGTGTTCACTTTGGATGGCAAAATCCTTGTTAAATGACTCAAAATGATTAATGGTAGATATACTTAATTATATTATTATGGGTTGAGTCAGAATGGAAGTAAACCGAGATTGTTAAGTGATCTGCTAGTTTGTTAAGCAGCCAGACAAATGTAGTCAAGACCTCAGCCAGATTTACACTAGATAACTGCCTCCTTTATTTCCCTTGCCATTTTTGACATTTATAGGGCTATCGAGTTATAGAAGAGAAACTTCCAGTTGTCAGGTCAGAAGAAGAAAAAGTCCGATTTGAAAGGCAAAAAGCCTGGTGCTGCTCAACATTGCCAGAGCCTGCAATCTGTGGGATCAGTCGAATATGGGTGTTTAGCATGATGCGGCGGAAGAAGATAGCTTCTCGCATGATTGAATGCCTAAGGTAATGTGTAACTCAAGCCATTTGCAGTAGTTTAGAGTTTTCGTTTAAAGATTGATACTTAATCATAACTGTATGAGTTTTATTTGTATTAACTATAAATTTTGTATAAATATACTAGATCTGTAAATCTTTTTTGTTTAATCTGAAGAGGAAAATGTTTGATAATAGATGAAATATTAAACTTTTATTTAAAACTGTGACATTAGGCCAATATAACATAGTTCAACCTGTGTTCACTCTTAGAGATTTCTAAACAAAAACAGAGAAATATATATAGACAATGTTTTGGAAAATCGACTGTTAGAGAAAATTGTCTTAATATTCTTTTTGGCCAGTGGTCGTGGCACATGTCTTTAATTCCAGCACTCGGGAGGCAGAGGCAGGCAGATTTCTGTGAATTTGAGGCTAGCTTGGTCTACAGAGTGAGTTCCAAGACAGGCTTCAAAGCTGCAGAGAAACCCTATCTAGAAAGAAAAAAAAAAAGGGAATTTTTTTTTTTGTGGGGGTGGGGGGTGGGGACAGTGACATGGCTCTATAGGTAAAGGTGCTGACTGAAAAAAAAAACTGATTTCAATCCCCCAAACCACATAAAGGTAGAAGGAGAGCACCAACTCCACTGAGTTATGTGACCTCTTTATACAAACATTGTAGCACAGGCATTCACACACACACATGCATGCACAAAAAGACATACACATGCATATGCTAATAATAAATGTTTAAAAATTTTTAAGCATTATTTTATATTCTCTTTGTCGTTTATTTTTCTATTATCCTGTGGTTGTTTATCAAAAACACAAAGAAAAGCATCAGACTTTTTTTTTCCAATAAAGTTCCTTAGATAAAGGATAAAATGAAGGTTAAAATTAATCATCCATAAAAGGTTTTGGGGGCAGAGTGGGTAAGCTAGATGGTACAGCACTTGCTCACCAAGTATCAGGCCCCAGGTTCTATCAGTAGTGCTTAAAAAATTTAGGTCAGTTTATTGTTTATTTATAGACTGTGAACTGTTTCCTATGGGAATAGGTTTTGAAATAACCATTGCTGTTACAGGTGGGCCTTAGCTCCTTACTATATGTGTGGTTAATGAACAGTAGCTCTCAACTGTCCTGTTTCCAGTTCTTTTAGTGTGAAGCCTAGGAAACAAGGTATTTAAACACAAATAGTCCTAAAGGAGTGAGAGGATTTATTTTCCATCCTTTAAATCTTGTAGCAAACGATGTAGGTAGCTCTTGTTCAAACCATGGAAACAGCAGTGTTGTAATAGTCGTACGACAGTGAGTGAGCTCCCTGTTAGAATGCGTAGAGCAGAGGCTTCTTCACTTACTTTCCCTTCTGACGGTATAAAAATGCTGCCAGTGGG
Source organism: Chionomys nivalis (assembly GCF_950005125.1). Taxonomy (NCBI): domain Eukaryota; kingdom Metazoa; phylum Chordata; class Mammalia; order Rodentia; family Cricetidae; genus Chionomys; species Chionomys nivalis. Next base: position 70,874,902 of record NC_080099.1, read on the forward strand.
CTTGAGAATTACACCCTAAGTCCATCCAGTTGCCATTCAGTGGGTTTAATATACTCAAAACGTATATAACTATCACCTGACCTAACTGTAGAACATTTCTACCCCCACCCTCTCCATCCCTAACCCCACTCATGCAGTGATCCATTTTCTCGCATCTCTAGTTGCTGGCTGGCAGCTACCAGCCTACTCTGTATCAATGTACATTTCTATACTGAACAGTCCATACAAGTGGAATTCTAAGTATCATCAATGTGGTAGCATGGATCTGTCTGCTGCTGCGCGCGCGCGCGCGCGTGTGTGTGCGCGCGTGCGCGTGTGTATGTATATTTGTCTCTGTGTGGCAACCAGAGGACAGTCTTCGGTGTGGCTCCTCCAGTGCTGTCCTTCTTGGCTTTTGAGACAGAATCTCTCACTGGCTTGGAACCTACCCAGCAGGTGAGGCTGGACAGCCACGAGCCAGTCTCCACCATGGGCTAGGATCACAAGCCCATGTGCCATCAGGCTTTTTTTTGTTTGTTTGTTTGTTTGTTTGTTTGTTTTGTTTTTCGAGACAGGGTTTCTCTGTGGTTTTGGAGCCTGTCCTGGAACTAGCTCTTGTAGACCAGGCTGGTCTCGAACTCACAGAGATCCTCCTGCCTCTGCCTCCCAAGTGCTGGGATTAAAGGCATGCGCCACCACCGCCCGGCTCATCAGGCTTTTTTAAAATGTGGGTTCTGGTCATTGAACTCAGGTTCTTGTGCTTGCCCATTACCAACTAAGCTCTCTTCCCAATCCTGCTTTTTAAAACATTAAAAAATAAATTGCTTTTTTATGATTGCCAAATAGTAGAGTAGAATTATTTGTTCTTTCATCTGTTTATATTTGGTGTGTTTCTGCTTACTGACATTCATGGATAGTATTGCTATGACCATTTATACACCAGTGTTTGTGTGGACGTGTTTAACTTTGAGAGTGTATACTTAGGTGTATAATTGGGGATCTTGTAGTACTGATGAGTTTAATGTTTTGAAGAACTGCTGAACTCTGTTCTGTAGCGTCTGCACCATTTTATAACCCAGCCAGCAATATATGAGGGCTTCAAGTTCTTCACTTCATCGTCTTTAGATGAAAAACCTATTGAGAGGCTGGAAAACGTCTCAGTTGATGAAGTTCTTTTTGTGTAACTATGAGTACTTAAGTTCAAATCCCTAGGACCTGTGTAAAAGCAGGATAAGGTGGCATGTATCTATAATTACAGTGCAAGGAGCTCATGGTCAGCCAGTCTAGGCAAAACAGCAACGTGTTCTCAGTTCTCTCTCTGACCAGACACACATAAAGAAAAAGAAAGGAACCTATTCAAGCCTGTGTCAGCTTTTTTGTTATTTGGTTTTTGAGACAGGGTTTCTCTGTGTGACAGCTCTGGCTTTCCTGGCACTAGCTGTGTAGACCGGGCTAATTTTGAACTCAACAGATTTGTCTGCCTCCCAAGTGCTGGGGTTAAAAGCCTAACTAAGCCTTTGGTCTCCTCACTTCCCAGATGTTAGGATTGTACACTATGTTTGGATGTGTCCTTTGACACACACTTCATTTTGATGAAATCTACTTCATGCTTTTTTTTTCTTTTGTCCCTTTTATTATCATATTTTTAAATCCATTGTCTAATGCATGGCCCCAAAGATTCATGTTTATCTTTCTAGTTTAGTTTTATACTCATGCTTTGGCTCTATTGGAGTTTATTATTGTATGAGAAGTGATAACAACATGCAAATATACTTTTGCCATGTGGATATCTTATTCTCCCACCATTTGTTACAAGGACTGCACTCTTCCTGAATAGTTGTTGGCTCGGCTTACTTGTAAAGGTTTCTATCTAGACATGTCTGTTCATGTTCTGTGTGTCTATACTTATGTCAGTATTAAATGCTACAGCTTTGTGTGGCATATTTGGAAATGGGGAATATATGAATCCTTCAGCCTTTTTCTTCTCTCCTTTCTTTTCTTTCTTTCTTTCTTAAAATATTTGGACTCTTCAGTATCCTTTTTATTTCTTTGTGAATTTTAAGATCAGCTTGCCATTTTCTCCAAGGAAATTAGCTATGGATCAGTTTCTGCAGTAATAGCACTTTAACAGTATTGAGTTTTCTGACTTTTAAACATGGGTGTCTCTTTATTAGGTTTTTATTTAAATAATATTTTATAGTTTTTAGCTTACAGGTTTTTTGGTAATATTTTCCTAAGCATTGTGCTCATCCTAGTTTTAGAGGTTGGTTGTTTTCAAGGTTCATGTTTGGATTGCCCATTTTTCAGGTCTATAGCTAATACAGTTCACAGTTGAATATCAGTCTGAGTCTCAACCCTTCTATCATTTACTAAGTTTTTTTATTTGTTTATTTATTATGTATACAGTGTTCTGCCTGCATGTGTACCTGCAGGCCAGAAGAGGGCACCAGATCTCACTATCGATTGTTGTGAGCCACCATGTGGTTGCTGGAAATTGAACTGAGGACCTCTGGATGTGCAACCAACTAGTCCTCTTAACCGCTGAGCCATTTCTCTAACTCCCTAGATCATTTACTAAATTTTAAGCAGTCTTTTTAGTAAATCCCTCAGAATTTCCTCTTTGTAAGATCATATCATCTGCCAAAGAAAGTGCTTTCTTTCTTACGTTCTCATTGGGATGCTTATGTCTTCTCCGGTTTATGCTGGTAAGCGTTGTTGGTGGTGTTATTGAAGGGAAGAGGACAGACATACCTTTTTCCTGATCTGAGAAATAGTCTTTTACTGTGAATTCATGTTTGATACGTTGATTGAGAAGTTTAACTCTGAGTTGTTGAGTACTTTATGACATGATGTTGGACAAACGTTTTTTATAACTATTGCTTTTCTAAAGTCTTCCAACTTCAACTTATAATATTTAAGACCAACAGGTATTTTGTTTTTTAGAATAACATAGCATTGCTTTAGTCTTTCTTGTCTAAATGAATTTGATAGGTTGTTCAGTTTCAGTGAACAGAAAGATTAATTTTTAATCTTCCCTCCCTTTCCCCCACCCTTCCTTTTTTTTCCCTAATAGGAGTAACTTTATTTATGGCTCATATTTGAGTAAAGAAGAAATTGCTTTCTCAGATCCCACTCCTGATGGAAAGTTGTTTGCAACACAGTACTGTGGCACTGGTCAGTTTCTGGTCTATAATTTTATTAATGGACAAAATACCAACTAATCCAGATGTTGCCTAATGTACCAGAAGACATCTTTTGAAGAGAAAGAATTGGTTGCTGACTTTAACCAGGAACTAGGGCCATTTTTATTACAAATGAACTCAGGACTGGAAACAACCATATGGTTGTTCCATTTTCATAAAATTGGAAACAATGCAGTAATAGCTTATTGTTTTGTTTTTTAAAGAAGATATTTTATTATCTTTTACAGAAATTTATGATTGTATTTTATCTATAGTTATTTAGACATGTTTACATGCAGCAGATAATTGTTCATAGTGGACTGAAAATTAATGCAAGGACTATGGTCTCAGTGATAAGTATATTTTGAAGTTCTTAATATGGAAATATACCAGTGTAGCTTGGTACTGTATTTTTTTATATTGATCTGCTGATACCAGTTATAGGTTTAAAGATTGTATTTTCAGAGTGGAAACTAATGTTTTTTTGAGTTATTATTCAAGAACAGTACAGTATTACATGCTTGAGAATTTGAAGCTACTAAACTATACTAAAAAAATTCCTCAAAAAAGGAGAGCTCCAAGTGAAATAACTTGCAGTAGAGTCTCCATTGCTTACTTCTCTTCCCTGACGGTAGCAGTGGGAAGCTCTCATGTGGCGCCATAAATGACTAGAGTCGCAAAGAACTGCAGAATAGTTGTAAACTCAATGTGGGTGGGTGGTGTCTGCGCTGTTATTCCTCAGAAATACTGCACTGAGTATACGCCCTCATTACTGGACTTCATTTTGATACTTGTCTGTCTTTCATAGTGCCCTCTACTTTTAAAGGGTTTATATGTTGAAAAACTGCTGTGGCCTTTTATGACCTGTATATAATGTAGAATAAAATAATAAAATACTTGATACCTTTTCTAAGTGATAAATATATGGAGACAATGTTGTGTCGAGTATTTGTGCTCTTTCAGGGATTTTCTTAGGCTTAAGACTGACATAAAATTAAAACATGGGCTTCTTAAAGATAGTTTTTACTAGTTTGTCAATTCTTCCTGAATATTTTATATGGTATTTAATTAACTTTCAAAGAAAGAAAGAAACACAGCCCACTGTGTCACTGTGGTTTCAGTTAGATTGCCTTTTAGAACTGAAATGATCATATCCCCAGGGAAAACCTACTAAAATTTAGGGACTTGCATTATAATTAACAGTCAGTTGTACATTTTATCCTCCTATAAGTTTGGTTTTTTTTTTAATTTCTTATTTATTTATTTTTTCTTTTTTTTGTTTTTTTTTTGTTTGTTTGTTTTTTTGAGACAGCGTTTCTATGTGGCTAGAACTCACAGAGATCCGCCTGCCTCTGCCTCCCAAGTGCTGGGATTAAAGGTGTGCGCCACCACTGCCCGGCTGTTTTATTATTTATAGAGTAGTATAAGACTGTACTCTTTCAGGCTGGAGAGATGACTCAGTGGTTAAGAGCACTGGTTGCTCTTTCAAAGGATCCTGGTTCAGTTCCCAGCTCCTACATGCAGCTCACAACTAACTATCTGTAACTCCAGTTCCAGGGGCCCCGACACCCTCATACAGACATACATGCAGTCAATTTTGCATTATTCATTCAAATGTTCATTACAAGCAAAAACATAAAAAGGTCTATACTGTTTCCATGAATAGACTGGTTGGGATTGTAATTGTTCATTCTGACTCAAAAGCAGTGACAGTTTTTTTTTTCTTCTATTTTTCTAAGAGTTAGAATGTGAATGCCTGTGTGAATGTATCTGTACCATATGCATGCCTGGTCCCTCACATTGTATTCTCTCGAAGTAAATTTACAAGGTTATTGTGAGCTGCCTGTAGTTGCAGGGAACTGAGCTCTGGTCCTAACTCTCGAGCTGTCTGCAGCCCAGGTCTCCTCCTCCCAGCCCCAGTCATCATCATTACAATCTCCTCTTCATTACATCATCATCATCATCATCATTTGAGACAGGGTCTCACTGTGTAGCCCTGGCTTTAGAGATCTGCCTGCCTTTGCCTCTGAATGCAGGGATTAAAGGCACATGCCACTACTACTTTTTTCCTCATTTCTCTCTCTGTCTTTTTTCTTTTTTCTGTTTTGGTTTTTCGAGACAGGTCTTCTCTGTGTAGCTTTGGAACCTGTCGTGGAACTTACTCTGTAGATCAGGCTGGCATCAAATTAAATGTGTGTGCCACCACTGCCTGGCCACTACTACTTCTTTCTTTTGCATGGGTTTTTGTATATATGCCATGTGTATGCCAGGAACTGAAGGCAGGTCTGCTACAAGGATGGTAAGTGCTCTTGCCTGGTGAGCCATCTCTTTAGCCCCTGGTATGACTTTTGACATTATCATTTTCCCTTGGTGTTCATACTCTTGTAGTCATCTTTATTCTTATTTGCCTGATAAATACCTTGACTTTTTGGAAGCACAGTGAAACTTTGAACTAGTGGTAGCTCTCTGAATCTGTTAACTTTATTAATACAGGTCCCATTTCCATGTGAGCCTCAACACGTTACTTGGATTAGCAGGCCATGCTTGATGAAGACATAGAGGGAGGGCAGGATAAATAGTGACTGTTTGCTTTAAATGTTGGCATCAGTGGAATCAAATTTTACAATTTGGACATTTCTTTAAGAATTTGCAAGTGGAATTACTGCCTTGATAGTTAGTTGTCTGTGTGGCTTTGGAGTTTGATAGAGGTTTGGGCTTAAGCTGTTATTTGGAGGTTTATATGAGATTATCCTGGTGTAGGAAAGGGGAACTAGAGATCTGCAAGGCACACCCATCATTTGAGAGAATCTGAAACAGCATAAACCAGGAGAGAGTCAGAAGAGAGTGATGGAAACCATGGAAACAGCCACAGACACTCTGGAAGGTCACCACTGTCTTCACCGCCTTTGAGAAGAAGGGAGTCTCTGTGATGTTAGCAACAAAGCATCTGGGGTGTGGGAGGCAGCAGTCACAGCACAGCCAGTGGCCGCTTGCAGACTTCAGTAGTTTATATAATTGCAGATTATACAGATGTTTGTTAGTTGTTGGTCCTTTTTGCAGATATCTAGCATATTGTAGGAAACACAGGTTTTGATGGGTATGCCTGCATTGTGTGGATGGTTTCTTGAGCAAGGATTGGAGAAAGCAGAGTATTAATCAACTTGATAATATGTGAGTGTGAACTCTGCATTTACCAAAAGCATGAACACAGTTTCACACAGTTTCAGACTACTGTGATGTTTTAGTGGCTCTTGTTTGCCAGGCTTGGTTGCCCAGTTGTGTAGAAACACAGCTTCAGTTAATCTTAACACAGAGTTAAGATTGCTGAGTTGTCTGGGTGGTAGTGGCACACAGGAAGCGGAGACAAACAGATCTTTGTGAGTTCAAGGCCCGCTTAGTCTACAAAACAAGTTCCAGGACAGCCTGTTACTCAGAGAAACCCTGTGCACCCCCCCCCCCCAAATAAAGATCGCTGAGTCAATTTCCACCGTAGTAATTCACATATGCATCCTTCCTTCTTATGGCTTCTAAGACTTTAGCAATTGGCATGTTGTTAGACTTTCCAGGCCAGTTACTTTTGAACAAGTAGTGGAAGCTTGCTTCCCTGTCTGTCAGCAGACATAAAAATAGTTACTGCTTTGGCCTAGATGAGTGATTTTGTTTCAAATTCTATTATTATAAATGTTCTTTATTAGAGCTGGAAGGCCTTTTTTCCCCTAAGAGTTGGTAAAAGTAGGTGGAATTTAGAAATAAATCCAAATTAATAATAAATGTTAGTGACCCAGAACTGTTTGAGGCCACAAAAGTAAATATAGTTGCCTTCTACATAGGTCTGTCATCTATAATTATGTAGCAGTCTGCATTTTTCCAGTAGAGACTTTGGTGTATATAGCTGCTTTAGGTAAGCTGTAGGTTTCATTCGACTATTTACTTAAGTGTTTCCTTGGATTGTGCCAAGATAGTAGAATCTCTGAGCCGTCCACAGTACAATACCAGACATTGCCAGAGTCACAGCTCATGTCTCCTTTTAACTTAGGGAAAATCGGTTTAAAGAAAACAAACTTTAGAGAGTGAGGAGTGGGAGGGAATTTTAATACATTCACCAAATGAACAACAACATACTATAGATAGACACAACATCATAAACAAAATGTGAGGTAGACTGACTAGTGAGTGAAATTCACCAAATTTTGGTTAAGAAAATTTTACAGTAACAAAGTAACACAGGTGCCCCCTTTTCTAAAAATCACAAGAAGCAGTTGCATAAATTACAGCCAAAACTTGACTACAGTTTTTCTAATTTTTTTTTAGGTTACATTCAATATTAACCTGTGTGAACTGTCATGCATGCCAAAGTTCAGCAGGTCTGCAGGTACATTACCATGTGACTTAATCTATTTGCCCTAACTCACTGTCCTCAGGAATGGAAGAGGGTAAAATCAAACACACCAAGACATGTACTAACAAGTCATGATGGTCTGGGCTTGTGCAATTCCATCCTTAAAGAGGACCTAGCATTCACTAAAGGATTACACTGATTAAGGTAACTTTAAAATATCCAAACCTTTATTTAGGCTTTGGAGAAAAAGAGGCAGGTAAATGAAAACTTCTCGATTATTCGAGTGATGGACAGTCTTTTGTTTCTATTCTGGCATTTCTCTTGGAGGAGTGGAATAGTGTTTACAGTTCATGATCACTTGAATTCCAGAGTGTCGCTCTAACTAACATGGAGTGCCTGCATTAAAGTAACTGAGTCCAAAAAGAAAAAGCCAGTAAGAACTCCTAAGAGGCCTCTACCCCTGGCACAATAGTTGTGGAATTATTTCAAGTATTTTTATTTACCCTACATAGTGTTATTGAAATATTGCACAAACAGTGGCTTTCTTGATATTACCTGCATTGGACCCTTTCAGCAAAACAGGAACAAGTTAGATGCATTCATACCTTAATTAGACTGCCCTGGAACATACCTCTTTGCTAAAATTCCGCTCTACTAAAGTTAAGAAGTAAGCATATAATAAGGAGGGTCCTTCTTGAGGGACAATTTAAAATGGGGTTAAAAGGAACTATCCATTTAAAATACATTTAAAACCTCATAAGTAGCTATATTAGAACCAAGAGAGCTGCAATCCATTCCATCTTCTCACTAGCTGTAAACTTTTATTCCTGGATAACCAAGCTTATCAGCTAACACTGCAATAAGTGCAGGCTCAGTAGACTTTCGGTAGTCTTGGGTTCTAAGACAGATTCAAGGAAAGGTGACCATCTTAACTAGAGATAAAATCTGACACGTGGGCTGAGAAAACTCTGAAAAGGTACCATGAAGTAGATCAATTTACATGTAAACTTCAATAGATTAGTGTGGAATAATATTTTCTCAAAATGTTTCTGAAAAATATGTTATGAGGAATCCATAGAAACTTATACCCCTACTGTTGATATTAGTCATACACTACCCACTAATTTTAATGAGTTCAAAAGGCGCTTTGCAGAGTCTTCCTTACTCGTCAGGAAAAATGTCACTGATAAAATTAAGGAAAACGTGTCTGGTTCTGTTTCCCATTTCCACCCATTTTTGTGTGTCACTGTAAGACAGCTGTTACTGATTAAGTCTTTTAAAGGATGCTTAGCCTGAGTCACAGCTATCAACTAGTTCAAATCCACAATAAATCCCAGCCCGTTGTGTGGGTTTCCAGGTGCCAGCTCTTTCAACTGAAACAGTGACAGCATAACTGCAGAATGCTAATCTGTCCACATAGTTTCTTGTACAAATCACTGTTTACATTCTCATAGACACGGTGTGCTTCAAGACTGGAATGGGCAAGACAAAGGACTCACGCTCAGAGAACCCTCATGAATGCACCTAGTGCCTGCATGTACTGATTCTTTGTTCCCTTTAAATAGTAAACTTTTAACTCCTGTGGAAATTTTGCCAAAGGTTTCGATATATATAAGATTATAAATCTTAAACTAACACTGCACAGAGAAAGACAAAGCTATTTCTTTTTAAATACAAATATCTTCTACATTCTATCATTTCAGACCCCTGAGTAATACTGTACCAAGGTACAGAGCTGAAGAGAAACTGAGGGTTCAGGCCTCAAGTGTTAATCTTCAATTAATTCCACACCAGTGGTGTGAGTTTCGTAACACATTCAAGCTGGCTAATGCTGACGGTCGGTCCCCTGCCCCCCAACATAATGTAGTAGGAAAAACAATGCATACTCCATGTTTGTTCTCTATCCTCAGGCTCCCACAGCAGAGCACATCCTGTGTAATTGCATAACTGCCCACTGTGGCATTGACCTGAATCTGGGTCCTGTCAGCGGAACTAAAGAAGGACAGTGCCCCAAGAAGACCTTGGTCACATTTGGGGAGCTCTTTGGAGAAGAGATAAATATGTTGCACTTTGCTCCACAGTGATTGTACTTTAAAGGAAAAATAAAATCCCCAATAATTGTTGTCCCACTCCATCTAGGGATCAGTTTGTTGTTTTTGGTTTCTTCAAAAACTCATACATGCCGTCCAGTAAGAAAGTAGAGAGGCTTATCATCACTGCTGTTGGCAGTTTGAAACTCATCCCGGAGGCGAAACTGCCACTCATCCTCCAACTCTAAGCGAACAATTGTTTGCCGTAAGGAGCTTCTGTCTTGGCAAATGACGCACAAGGTAGCACCTTCAGGAGGAACAGACGTTAAATTGATAAGGATGTTAACCACATTTGAGAACCAACATACAGGTAGATATTTTATTTTTAGTCGTTTTGCGAAAGTGCCGAGGAGCTTAAAGTGATGCTAGAAGGAGCTTTCCTTCAGCCTCAGCCTCTCTTGTAGTGACTGCCAAGACCATTGTTTGCTGAGTCTGTAGAGCAGGTGTTCTCAACCTGAGCACTTTGTTGTGTGTGCTGGGTCCCAGTCTGTGCCGTGGAGTGCTTACCAGTACTCCCGGTGTACTATCTGCTGAGACACACAGCAACAACCAACAGCCTCTTCAGGCACATACCTTCCTCTACCTGAGAACGACCGCTACCCACTCTTACACACACACTCAGAGCTAGCTGCCCACTTTCATGGTGCATACAGTATACTGAGTGTCTTCTATCACTGACCTCAGGTCATCTTGTAAGGATGATTTGTGGTCCTGGATTTGTAGATATTCTTAAGGTGAACCTATTAGGACAACTTTAGTGTGTGTGCCAGCCTCATAACTAAGAGTATGTCTGGGGGGTACAATTATGCAATTTTTCTGCTGTTGATTTCTGACCCAGTCAAATGACTTTAGAGTGTATATACTGCTTACAAACAGGTATAGGTAGAATCAAGCTAGCTTCTGTCCAGATTAGATACCAGAAACATATATTTTTAAAATAAATAATTGTAAAAGTCTGTTTAAGAAGTCACAGATAAAAATAGCTCAGTGGTTAAGAGCCTTCCTGCTGCTTGCAGAGAACCCAGGTTCAGTCCCCAGCACCCAGTCAGATGGCTCACACCCTTAAGTTCCAGGGCGTTGGATACCTTCTGGCTTCTGCAGGCTCTTGAACACATAAACACAAATAAAAAAAATCTTTTTTCATTACAGATCTTACCCCAATATTATCAGTAGCCCTGGTTTAGAATCAAAGTATTCAAACTTTGGCCAAAGCTTTGCTTGTGTGCCATTCAACTCATGATTTTTTTCTTCTAGTGACAATAGCATTCACATTCAAGACACTGAATTTGACTTACCTTTTAGAAACTTGAATTTCTTGAGAAGATCGGCACCTACAAAAGAGTCACAGAGGTACAAGAGAAGTCCACTGAAAAACACCCCTTCACAGTTGACATTGCTGGAATGGGGTCTGGAGCTGACATAGCATATGGCTACCTGAAAGAAATAAACAAACAAACAAAACCAAAGACATTTCATAAGCAATAGAGGACTGTCCTTTTGCTGAGGAACACTGTAGTCAGTGCCTTCCTCTTCAGTCGGGATGTAAGGTGAGAGCCACACTTCCTCAATGTAAGTTGTTGATTATTTACACTTTGTACTTATTTAGTAGTAAAGTTTCAATAGTTTTTTTTTTTGTGTGTGTGTGTGTGTGTGTGGTTTTTCGAGATAGGGTTTCTCTGTAGCTTTGGAGCCTGTCTGTCCTGGAACTAGTTCTTGTAGACCAGGCTGGCCTCAAAACTCACAAGATCCGCCTCCCTCTGCCTCCCAAGTGCTGGGATTAAAGGCGTGCGCCACCACCGCCCAGCTAAGTTTTAATATTTTTAAATCTCTCATTATATATTATACATATGTTATATTAATCATTCTTCTGACAGAAATGTGTGTGTGTGAATTTTTAAAAAGCCCTACATTCTGGGGCTAGAGAGTTAAGAGCACTGCCTGCTCTTCCAGAGGCCCCTGGTTTGACCCCTAGCATCCACATGGCAGCACAGTCATCTGTGACTTCAGTCTCAAGGGATCCTACATCCTCTCCTGGCCTCCATAGGCACCAGACATGTATTTATGCACATGGAGATAAAATGTCCATATACATAAATAGTAAAACAAAACAATACCATATTCCGTAAAAAAAAAAAAATTCATAGGAAAGAGTAAATATATTTCACTCTTATTTCACTCTGAAATAAGCTTAAAACAGCATTTCTAGGTCCATGTGGCTTCCATGATAGGCGATAACCACAAGCAGTACAGGAAAGCAGAAAGATAGAAGAGAGAACAATGGGGTAGCTACACTTGAATTCAAACACTGGTTCCTTCAGTTAGAAGTCATGTGGCATTGTACAGTTCTTCATCTACACAGGTAAGAAAACCTATTGGATAGAAGTATTTTTGATTGTTAATTTAGTCTGTTCAGCATTAAGCAAATATTAGCTGCTGTTAGTGTTGATATTGTGCTGACACATGGTTGGGTCTTTGTGTTTTAAGGCAGAATCTCACTCTGTATCCCAGGCTAGCTTCTGGAATACTGGGTTTACAGACATGTGCCTCCATGCTCAGCTACCGTCTGATTTTAAAGTTTCTATTTATAAAGTTAATGGTATAACCCACAGCAAGGATTATTAACAGAAGTTAAATTTAGTTTCCAAAATTGAATGCACTAGGACTTGAAAGAGTTTGTGTATGGAGTCAGTTCTCTGCACCATCTGGGTTCAGGGTGGAGTTGGCAGCATTGGCAGCAGGTGCCTTTACCCACTGAGACATACCATCCTGCCAACTAGGCTGGTTTTTGTTTTAAAAAATTCATTATAAGGATATATTACATTATTGAAGTTAATGAAATGGACTTAAGATAATGTGAAGGAAAAGCTTCTTGGCAAACACAGGGAGATGCAAATGGTAACTAACAGACGGAAACTGAGGGGCTTGAGAGTGGGAAGAGGAGAGATGGCAGCTGTAAAGGTGCTGAGCTTGTACTTATTCATCAGAAAAGATACTGTGTGCCTTTCAAGAAGAGAATCTCGAAAAAATCCACATAATGACAGCACAGTCTTGTCAGTGTTTAAATGAGCAAGTGGCTGCTTCTGTCCACACCGCCAGGGCAGGCTCTTCAGAGCACTGGCTAATTCTGTTCTTGTGGGGCCCTTTGAATCATACTGTCATTGGCTCTTCTAGAACAATCTATGTTTTCAATGGAACTAAAATGGGGAAGAAATGGATGTGGCACCCAGGACTAGCCAGTCCCGCCTTTACCTCCTGTCCAATGTTAAGGTAGCAGTCAATGGCCAGTACAGGACTCTTGAAGTTATGGATGGCTTTGGGGAAGAGTTTATATGAGGCATGTTGAAGGAACTTCTCCAGAAGGAACTGTGCAGGGGCTGCCAGTAGCGTGTGTTCACTGTCGGGAGCACAGACGTACTGAAGGGGCAAGATGGGAGCTAAGCTCTCTGAAACCTGAAATCAGAGGTCATGGGAGATGTGCCTGTCAGTGAATGAAATGCCTAAGATCACAATGGATTGCACCCTGATAACTCCATATACAGCACCCCCAAAGGACACCTGAAATTACACTTAGAATTGAACACTCATGAATGTTTGCGCATACATAAATACATTATAATTTCTAAATTAGGCACACAATACCAAAGTGTGGTCCAAGGCATAGATTGTCAGACCATGGTTAATGATGGTAAATTCCAGATAAATGACTGGTAGGGGCTGGAGAGAGGGCTCAGTGGTTAAGCTGTTCTTGCAGAGGACCAAGGTTTGGTTCCCAGCAGCCACATGGAGGCTCAAAACCACTGTAGCTCTAGATCCAGGGGATCCAACACCCTCTTCTGGCCTCCACAGGCACCAGATACACACACAGGGCACACACATACATGTAGGCAGGCAATAAGTTCATACACATAAATAAAAAATTAACTTTCAAAAACTAGCAACTAAAGAGGAATTGCCGTATTAATAGCAGTGGCCTGATGTGCTCTATGTCTCATTTTGTTCTGCATTCCCCCTTCTCTCACTTGAAGAATAGTCCAGTGTTACTTAAGTTAAAGCAAGAATTTTTGGAATGTTACTGTATTTAATAAATATGTTGTTGGGCCCAAAGGGAAGTCTTTAGAGTGCTGCTCATGTGTCTGGGCTGACTCTTGTCCTACTCAACAACAAAAGGCGGGAGTTCCTCAGCTGTAGCGATAAGCTAGCAGCAAGCTCCCCCTCCCCCGGGAATGGAGTAAAGAATTCTCTTTATAAGCTTTGAGCTGTAATATTTTCTTAAAAACACAGAAACGCGCGCGCGCATACACACACACACACACACACACACACACACACACGACCAGATGAGTATTTGTATCAGTATTTTTCTCCTGGGTTACATAAAGGTTGTCTTGAAAAGCTTTGCAGCCGGGCCCACACTTTAAGCCTAGCACTCGGGAAGCAGAGGCAGGTGGAAAACAAACCATAGAGCTTTGGAATCTTTAAGGCTTAACTCTGGGACTTCCCTGCGCAGCTGGTGCTGAGGACTCGGGCTACTTCCCTTTCTAACGCAGCAAAAAAGCACTTATGTGCCAGTACTTTAATGACAGAGCCATTTATGAGAGAGCATTTGTGCTTGTTTTCAACAGTAGAATCAAGCTGCATAGAACTTACCATAACCTTTGGTTTAATGATAAAGTCCCTTTGCCCTCCAACCTGAACATGCTTCTTCATGAGACTGAAGTTATTAAAGCGGCAGATGAGCAGGCCACTGCTGTTTGTTCTCAGGTTAAAGTCAACATCTTCACAGAAATACCTAAATCAGAACCACATCTCAGCTATGATAACTATACAGAAAAATGCATGGCAGACATTAGGGGAGGGCCTGAAACATCACCTTGTCCCCGAAGAGCTGCCCCACACTCTACTCATCTGGCATTATAAGCTTTAAAGGAAGGAGGGCTTGCTTCTATTAGGCCATGGGGTTTAGGTTGTTCCTGTCAGACACAGGGCTATATATCCTGTGGTCAGGAGAGCCAGAGGTCTTGTGGTTTACAGTTCTGGTCACATACAGGATGAAGCACGGAAGCAGTGGATATTCTAATAGCTACAGGTTGGGGGTGGATATTAAGACTTCATAGTTTCTGCTGGGCAGTGATGGCACTTGGGAGGCAGAGGCAGGCTTGAGTTCAAGGCCAAACTGGTCAACAAGAGGACAGGCTCCAAAGCTACAGAGAAACCCTGTCTTGAACCCCTCCCCTCCCCCCCAAAAAAAGACTTTATGGTTTCTGATATCATTCCTTGACCATTTCAGATTTCTTAGGAATGTGGGTATGATCAATTCAAAAGGCCTTACTGCTGCCTTCTGTGGGTCTTACAGCACTGGAGAGAGTGGTTTCTTCCTTAGTTCTCAGGATGAATATGGGGTTAATATTGGACATTCATAGGTCCACACATGGATCAGTATTGATTCAACAGTTTATTGAGTAATCAGGTAGCTAACATTCCAGTATCAAGTCTAGGTCATGCTAGGTGACACATGCCTGTGATCCCAGCACTCAGGAGGGTCACAAGTGTGAGGCCAGCCTGTGTCACATAATGAATTCTGGGCCAGGGAAGTTAGCTGAAAGGGGCTTGGCAATTCAAGGCAGAAGAGGTTGAAATGGACATCCCTTGGCAGATGCCACGGTGACCCGCATCCGTGAGGACTGACCTACCTGTTGAAGTCATACTGTACATTTTGAGTCAGGTCTATATTGAGGAGAATGAAATCGTGCACATGACATCTTGAGAATGGAGCCTTTAGGCTCTGAGACGTCAGCTTGCTATTCCATTTCTGTATGCCCAGAATTGCGTAGTGGACAATTTTTGGTGTGGCTTCAATATGCTGCAAGACACTCTTCAAGGACACATTCTTGCTGGAGATTCCTGCTTCTGTGGGCTGGCTGTAAAATGTAAAGTTAGTTTCTAGAAAATGTCAATAAATGTTTGAACCAATGCTACTATATATTAGGAATGCTGTGAAGGATGTACTAAGATTATTTATATTAAGAAAGTCAACTCCAGTCACACTACTTGTCATGACTCAGAAAAGATGGCCTTTGGTAGTGTATGTTATCAAGGCAAAAAAAAAAAAAAAGGAGGAGGAGAAGAAAGGAATTCAGCTCATATTTCAACATGAATAATGAACATGAGTTAACAAAGACGTGACAAAGGTTAGGAGTACAGAAATGGCCAGTTCTGATCATTACATGTAATAACTGTATGAGCATTTCATTGATTTCAAATCCACAGAAGTAATGATAGGAAATCAGCATTTCATTGGGGGCACTGTTGAGTTTGTGGCAATTTCACAATCATTTCAGTAGTCAGCATTGCCCGAGCACTGTGAAGGACTATTAGGACTCCAGGAGAAGACAGGATTTCAGCTGTATTACAGTGGTGAGCTTGAGACAGGCCACATGACTTCCTTTCCACTGCGGTAGTCAGGCTGGCGGAAGAAGTGAACCGCAGCACCGGAACAGGTCTGTCTCTTCGCATGGTCTTTCTGTGTGACTGGCCTAGAACTTGCTGTTGTGGACCAGGCTGGTGCCAGACTCGAAGTGGTCGCCCTGCCTTTGCCTCCTAAGTGTGTAACACTATGCCTTGGCCAGAACAGATTTTTGTAGCTAACGAATACCAAAATGTGGAAATGGCCCAGGAACTTAATGACACACTGTCTTTAGAAGAAACATCCCTAAGTAACCACCAGTGACCTACTAAGTGCTCTTATAATCCGCCATGCTCAGGGGAACTGTCTCTTCTTTACTCCCAAATATAACTACAGCTGAAAATGCTTTATCTGGGTCTTTGTGTCACCCCCCCCCACAAATTCCTGGAAGTGTCACCCCCACATACATACTACTTCCTGGAAGTGTCACTCCCCTCCGCACCCCCCCACAACTACCTGGAAGTGTCTGTCACCCCCCCATAAGTTCCTGGAAGTGTCACCGCCCCCCCCACAAGTTCCTGGAAGTGTCTGTCACCCCACACACACATACAAGTTCCTAGAAGTGTCTGTCACGCCCCTCCCCCACAAGCTCCTGGAAGTGTCTGTCACCCCCCCCACACACACACCTCGACTCCTCAGCGCTGTGAACATTCCACAGGACACAGGAATCATCCATCATGACGATGAAAGGCCAGACACACTGCCGTTTGACTCCCAGCTCCTCCAGGCGGTTCCTTTCCAGTTCTAGATTGTGGTAAGACAGCTCCTTGATGAGGAACCTAGCAGCACCTGAAAAGCAGCCACAGCTTGACATCCTTCACCCAGACCAGTCACATGACCTCCACTGGCATCCACGGAAGGGGCATGCTAGAGAGAAACCGAGAGGACCCTAATTTGGTTCCTAGCACCCATGTCAGGCAGCACCAGGGGGAATCTGATGCTTTATAATGTGTTAAAAATCTCCAAAAGAGTCACTGGAAATGTATTTTAAAATACAGATTCCTGGAGCCCATTACTAGAGATTCACTTAAGTCTAGTGAATGGCCAGAAACAAATCTGAGGAATATACTTCAAGAATTCCATTTCCCTGATATGACAAAGGACACAGTATACAGCAAATGATATTAGTGACTAGGGCCTTGCTCTTAGAGACAGCCACTTGCACATCCATCAGAGAGGAAGACAGAGCCTTGATGAAGAGTTTAACAGCACCTATGGCGATTCTGGAAACAGGCACCCATCCTAGATCTGAACTGTGGAAAAGATAGAACAGTAGATGTGTGATACAGAGCAAGAGAATAGGCCAGAGACAGGAGACAGGCTCATTCAGTCAATTCTATTGAGCTTTGGCTTCCTCCCCTCTAAAAGAAGTGATGGTGAAGTTATATGTGGTCAGCATGGTGGTCAGCATGTGACATACACTCTGGAATGTTAGTGGTAAGTTAGAGGAATTAGCTAAACTTTACTTATTTGTTTTATTATTATTACTATTTGTTTTCCAAGACAGGGCTTTTCTGTGTAGCTTTGGAGCCTATCCTGGAGCTTGCTCTGTAGACTAGGCTGGTCTCAAACTCACTGGGATTAAAGGTGTGTGCTACCACGCAGCTAGCTAAATTTTATAAGTGGGCCACCCTAAAATGAAACAAAATGTAGATTATAACAAAAAGGGCTAGTTAGTGTATGGAAGAACCCCAAACAGGGTTAGCTCAAGGTAATACCAGGACTTAGGAACATCTCCCCTCAAGAGTCTGTGTTTGCATTCTCAGCACCCTATGGACCACACAGGACAAATGGACAGCAACATGGCAGCCAGTGAAGAAAGAGCAGCGATGTCTGGCCAGAGCCCATAGGCAAGAAAGAGAAATAGTAAAACGATGTTCCCCAACAGTATAGCATATGTGGAAAAAATACACAGGAAACTGTTAGAACTATAAGAGAATTCAGCAATTTAAAAGGAACAGTTTCAGGAAGTTAGTTCTGTTATGGCATGAAAAGGTAGAATACTTAGGAATATACTTAATCAAGGAGGCAAAAGATAGTATAATGAGAAACACAAAATACTGAAGAAAATAAAAGGATATGCCAATAAATGGCAAGATGCCCAATGTTCATAGTTATAAAACATGATGAAGTAACTAATCGATGGTGACAAGAATGCAGAGGGAAGGGATCTCTTGTGAGCTGGTGGGGCAGCTATTATAGAAAATGTGCACAGTCCTACCTAAAGCAAACTGAACCTGGAAGTGTGAGCCAGCAAATCCGCTGGTGGGCGTATATCCAAAAAAGATATGACCATTATACTAAAGAGACATTTGCACAACATCTTCAGTAATGAGGTCAACGTAGATTCCCATAGATAACACAATATACATAAAGGCATGTGATACTACCACCTGGCTACATGTAGTTTTTTCTTTTTTTTTTTAATGGACTGTGGCAAAGAATCCCAGGCTAAGGATATCATCAAGTATTTCTTTTTTTTTTTTTTTTAAATATTTATTTATTATGTATACAATATTCTGTCTGTGTGTATGCCTGAAGGCCAGAAGAGGGCACCAGACCTCATTACAGATGGTTGTGAGCCACCATGCGGTTGCTGGGAAATGAACTCAGAACCTTTGGAAGAGGAGGCAATGCTCTTAACCACTGAGCCATCTCTCCAGCCCCTCATCAAGTATTTCAAATGCAAGAAATGAACCAAAGATTGGCTTGTTAAAAACAAAACAAAACAAAACAAAAAAACTGGGTGTTGTGGTGCACACTTTTAATCCCAGCACTCAATAGGCAGAGGGTAGGTGGATGTCTGAGTTCAAGGCCAGCCTGGTCTACAGCAATTCCAGGACAGCCAGGGCTGCACAGAGAAGGAACCCAGACACTTGTACACGTGTAGAAACATGGATGAAACTGAAGGTTGTTACATAGATGAATCCAGCCAGACACAGAAGAACTCAGAAACAGAAGAGCTCAGTGGAAAAGCTTGGGAAGGGCAGAGAGGAAGAAGTGCGGAGAGTCCAGCAAAGAGCCCCAACCAGGAGGAGTTAATTCTAGTTTTCTATAGCATAGTTGATGAGCTTCGTTAAAACAACACTATACATATCAAAATGACTGGAAGAATACAAAACCCCAAATATATGAGAGTGATTCCTATTTAGAGAAAGTATGTACACTCTGATCTGATTATATGTTACATATATTATCATAATCCATACATATGTCTGAAGTTTTTAAAAGGTGCAGGTTTTATACTTCTTCCTTTCAAAACCTAAAGCTATGTGTTAGTGACATAAAGACGGAGCTGTAGAGAGCCAAGAAATAAACCCTCTCATAGACGACAAGAGTGCCATGCCATTCTTGGGGAAGAATATGTCTTAACAATAGTGTTGGCACATCTGGATACCACATGAAAAGCTAAAGTTTCACCCTTACCATACAATAATTAATTAAAATACTTCCATAACCTAAATGCTTTCAGTTCCTTGACAGGACTAGAACTTGCCTTGTGCCCTTAGCAGGAGACACAGAAGGGAGCCCTCTCAATCACACACATCGCCACCTCCCTCCCTAGGAGCATTCCTCATGGATACATTCTGACCCTAGAATGTCCAGCCCAGGAACATTGGGAGTCCACTCTTCGAAGACTCCCTGTCCCGCGACTTAGTCCTTTCTGGTCCTCAGAAGTTAAAAATTTTATAAACTTGAAAAAAAAATGTTAGGGTCTACAAGATTACAAAGTGGGAGAAGGAAGAACTCAGAATTAAAAGACCCATGGTCAGGAGGACCATGAGCAACGTTTGGAAGATGCAGTCAAGGGAATGAATTCCCATCGTCTTCCCTGTCTTACCCACGCCTGCATTATTGAACATTCCGGGAAGCACTAGCATGATGTGGTTGGGCCAGTACTTTCGGTACAGTGGCATCTCATATTCTTTAACCACCAGGAGGTGAAGATGGCTGATGCCCTCCATGGCATGGAAAAGGTTTAGGAGTCCGTGCTCGTGGCGACCACTGGAAGGAGTGAAAATAGGGCTCTTGACTGCATTTAGATTCTGTGAAAGGAAAACAAACGAGAGCAGAATGGGAAGTAAAGCCCTCAGGTGTGAGACTCTTGGAGGACCCACCTAGGGCCCAAAGCCCTCACACCCAAAAACTCTAGCCCACCTTGTCTGAAACCAGGGGCAGCCGCATACTTTCCAGGTGTCTACCCTGTTTGCTGAAGACAAAATGACTCTCTTTGGACTTTGGAATGATGAAGTAGAGCTGGACTTCTTCTCCCAGCATAGAAGAGGAAAAGGTGAATGCATGCAGGGTTGAGTCAGATATCTAGATTTGCAGACAAAGAGAGGGATGGTCAGTATATGGTTTCCTGACTTCCAGGCCATTCTTTGAGATTTCTGACACAAGCAGCTGAGATGAGTTAGTGCCCCAGACATTCTGGCTGGGGGCAATGTGGAAAAGGCTTCATCGTTTCTAGCTGTCACTGCTGCCGGAACCAAGTGTGGAGCCCTGCTATAGAAACATTCCTCAAAGGCCCAGGTACAGAGGACTCTCCTCTGTGAATCACAGTGGACACGTTAAGTTTCCGCTCTTAGAGAGCAGGGCTAGAATTAAAAGCGTGCCTGTGGCTCCATCTTTTCTGGTTATAGTGAACAGTGAAACGTTTCTAACATTTGGTTCAGAACGCTGACATCAGGGAAAGACCACGTGACTCATAGAAGCCAAGTATATCTAAGCTGTCTGTGTCCAGGAGCCTGTCTCCATGCGTAAGTATAACTCTGTGGGCTGTACAATGAAGCCAATAACTGATTTAATGCATAACAAATTTTCATCAGCACCTAAAATCCATGTAGGTTTCCTAATAGTTTTAACCTAAATATTACATTTCAGAAAAAGAATAATGGAAGTTCTTCTCACAAATTCTAGTTCCACATCACAAATGAGGGGATCTATTACTTGTACTGTGGTCACACAGAAACTATGTCAGGAGATTCTATGTAGGAAATTTCTAAACACATAATTTATAGGCCAAGGCACTTGTTTCTTCTATATCCTGTGAAGAATTGTGAACAGAGCCAGTGGGATAGCTCAGCAGGGCTTGCTACCGATCCCTAGGGCCCACAATGGTGGAATGAGGGAACCAGCTCACATATGCATGCGTGCGCACGCACGCACACACACACACACACACACACACCACTTAAAGAATTGTCAACAAACTAGGAGCCTTCCAAGAATGGCTACAACAGTGACTGGTTTGGGGAATTTGTTCAGCACAGCCTAGAAGCAACAGGGTCCCAGGTGCTCAGTGCCAAGACATAAAATTCAAGAAGAGAAGTGGGGACATGACATGGGGCTTCTCCCCCAAAGTAGGGGCTGGGGATGCTGGAATGTCTAACAATCATTTTCAAGGCCCTGAGATATATCCCTAATGCCCAAAAAATAAGAAAATAAAACCAGGCACGGTAGGCACGCCTATAATTCTGTTCAGTATACAGGATTGTGAATTTGAAGCCAGCCTGAAACAGTGAGCTCCTGTACTAAGAAGCACATTGACGGAAGAGACAACTGCTAAGTAATAGTTTCTGTTGTTTTTCTAGGGCCTGAAGCCAGGAGTCTCGGGCTTCATCCTCCCTGCCCCCATACATACAAGGTTCATGGTGGCAACAGAGTTCCCACACGGGCAAAGCAGCTGCACCTGGGAGGTGGGCGTGACGTCCATGTACTGGTGGCACTGCTCACAGTGGTGGAAGGTGTTGTAGGCCGCATATTTGGTCAGCATCATAGACATGGTCTCTCGTTTCCGGGGTTCCTCAACTTTATATTCCTTTATTACTTCTGTGTATAAGGGGATGAGAAACTATTATCTCCATGGCATGCACATAAAGCTTAGAAAGAAATGTTTATTTCTCGTACGGACATCTTAATATATATATATATATATATATATATATATATATATATATATATATATATAGTTTTTTGAGACAGGGTTTCTCTGTAGCTTTGAAGCCTGTCCAGGAACTCACTCTGTAGACCAGACTGGCCTCAAACTCACAGAGATCCACCTGTCTCTGCCCCCATGTGCTGGGATTAAAGGCGTGCACCACCACTGCCTGGCTCAAAGAGCTATATAATTTGAGCCCTGATAAGCAAGTTTAAAAATCAAGATGTATGTGTGCTCATGTGTAAGAGTGAAAAACAGAATTACTCCCTCCCCTACCCAAACCCTGCTTTAGAGTCCCCTCAAAACCTTCAGAGCCTGGCTCTGCGTATACGCACCTTGTTTGAGCCCAGCCAGCTTCTCCGTGTAGACCAGGCTCATCGGACCGTACTTGGGGTCGTGCACACCGGCGTCAAAGGGCATTTTGCTGAAGGTCTCGATGTCAGGCCAGGGCTCGTGCTCCGACGCACTTACTCCGCAGGTTTCATTGTGATCTAGGGCAGGGCAGGCACAGGACAGGTGGGCCCGCTTCCTCCCTCCCGCCCGCCACTCTGAGGCGCAAAGCCTGGGACGTTGTGACAAAGGCACTTTTAAGAAATGAGCTCTCCCTTTTTTGTTTTTATTTTTAATTAACTTATTTATGTTAAGGGCCTGCATGTATGTCTGCATGACGGGGGCCAGATCCCCTGGAACTGGAGTTAAGAAAGTTGTGAGCTGCCATGCGGATGCTGGGAATTGAACCCTAGACTTCTGGAAGAGCAGTAAATGCTCTTAGCATCTGTGCCATCTCTTCAGCCCTGAAACAAGTTCTTATCCCAAAGTAGATGGAACCAGAACCATTCCTTCAGACTTGCCCTGAGTAGTTCACAGACTCACACTAGCTCAGTTCACAGCGCCCAACCCGTAAGACCAGAGTCTCCTGGTGCTCCAGACACATACTTACGTGGATGATCAAAATTCTCAGCTTTAGCTCTGCGATGCTTCTGTTAGCGTTCTTTCTACCACTGAGCCATGGCCCTAGCACTGTCTCCATGGCCCTAGCATGTCTATAAAAATTTGAGACAAGGATTGCTAATCTTGGTTGTCAGTTTGACTGCATCTGAAGTCAAAAAAAAAAAAAAAAACAAAAAAATGCAGCTGGGCACACCTGTGAAGGATTTTCTTGACTGGATCATTTGAGACCAGAAGATCCACCTTAACTCTGGGCCACACCTCCTGGTGGCAGTGTACAGCAAAGGATATGGAAGAGGGATCTTTTGCTTTTTGCTTGCTTGCTCTCACTCTTGCTAGCAAGCTCATTTATCCTGCTGCTGAGGCGTTACTTCCTATGGAGACTCAACTGTCACCAGAGTGATGGGAAAGGAGAAAGCGAGGCCCTTCTGCTAGGGACAGCTCAGGGGACACTGCAGCGCCTCTGGAGCCGCATGTTCGGTAAAATCAAAGGCTGTGGTGTCTAGGAGCACAGTGCAGGCTGGAAGGACCACAGGATGATTTACCTATCTGGGCACCTACGAAAGCTGATGAAACAGCTGTGCCCAGCAGCTTGCTGCACCCTGGGGAGAGGCCCCCAGACGCTGAGAGCCACAGTTCACTTGGGATTATTTGCTGAATATCTTGTCTTTAATCTCATGATATAACTCTGTAGCTTAGCTACCCTAGACATTCAGAGGGTGAAGCAACCTTGGTTCTTGGGTCTCAGGCCTTGGCCATAGTGTCCAGCCTCACCTGTGTTTATCTCCTCCTCATCATACACGTCCACCTCCAGCAGCCGGATGAGCATGCGGAAAAGGATCCTAAGGAACTGTAAATAGGAGCCAGTCTTTCCCACCTGATGGAGATAGTTTTAGTTGAGGAAGGGTGGAGGAGGGTAAGAGAGGGAAAGGAAGAAGAAAAGAGATTTCTTTCACACTTTGGCTCTTTAGCTGAGGTCGGAATGAGGTCTTCTGCCACCCTTGCCAACCCCCAAGCTGTACCCCTACAGCCAAGACAAAGCCTGCCCTGTGCCTTTCCTACCTGGGGGGGCCCAGTGAGCAGCAAGCGCCTCGGGTGCAAGGTCCCGGCGCCTGAGGCGGGGTCTGGCTGGTTGCTGTAGTCCGCGTGGTGCTGCCGGGCAGAGGTCCACTGGCGGTAGTAAAGGGACTGCTCCTCGCTGCCCATGTCCTTGTGCAGGCCTGGCCGCAGGGAGCTCACCCAGGCCACATCGGCGTGGGGTAGCAGGGACGCGGAGGGTGGCAGCCTGCCGCCCTTCTGGGATCCCAGCAGGCTGTATGCAGCTTTGGATAAGATCACCACTGGGGGCAAGGCTGTGTGCAGACCCCGGCAGCCTCTGGAGGGCTGCCCTGACCATGCAAGAGCCTGGGCACTTGAGGGTGAGGTCGAAGAAGGCTTGGAGGTGGTGCTGCTGGCCATTGGAAGGCCCAAGGAGTCACACTCCTGCTTCAGGCTCTCCCCAACCACAGCAGTGCTGGCGGAGACCCCTTCATCCAGCCGGACGCTGGGGGTCAGAGGCTGCTGCTGGGATTTGTCAGCTGTGCTGGAGGAACTCACCCCGTTCTCCATGATGGAACCTGGAAGAGGACAGTGGGGCTCGTCTATTCTCCCCGCTCCCCAGTGTCAAGGTCAGGAGTTAAAGGCTGGGGGGGGGGAGCTGGGCCTCTAGACTGCCTCCTCCAGCTCCCTTGCCTGGGCTGCTGTGGCTCATGGGAGACACAACTAGAGTGTGCCCTGGTTTCCTTCCCACATTGTCTCCTGGATGACCACCTTTCTCTGGGAAGCCAGGCAGGGTTCACAAGGTCACTTTGTCACCCGTTGTTCCTTTTCTAGAGCCACCCACATTTCTGGAGAGTCCTCCACCTCCTCTTTCAGATGGCTCCACAGTCAAGTCCTTTTTGGTTACACTTGCCGCCTTAGTGGGCTGAGAGCCTTCCACTTCTGGTGAGTTCTCTGGTCTAGAGCCATTTCCTAAACCAGGATAGGGATGTCGCCATGGGAGCAGTAAGAAAGTAGACCTGCTCCTGCGCTGGTGGATGAACCTCTAAATACTCATGGCTGAAGGCCCTCTCTGAGCCAGTTCTAATCCCGGCTATGGGAGAAAACCTCGCTCGGGCTAGAGAGAGGGCTCAGCTGTTAAGAGCATATGCTGTTTTTGCAGAGGCCCCACGTTTAACTCCAGCACGCATGTGAGGTGGCTCACAAGTGCCTGGAACTCCAGCTCCAGGGTCCAATGCCTCTGGCGTCTGTGGGCACAGCATTCATGTGCACACTCCCCACCCTGGACACACACACATGCATAATTAAAGATAATAAACAATACTTTTCTGAGAAAGAAAGTCTCCTTCCTGCTCCTGTGACTGGGGGGCTGCCAACTGTTGAGATCATGGTGCCCTACTCTTAAGTTACTCCATGTTGTGTATATAAAAACAGTGCTCCTCGCCATCTCAGGGGAGAAGGATGATTGCGGCCCTGCGTGGGCTGAGAAACTGGACCGTCTGTCGGTCACCACCCATTCAGCACAGAATGACCAATAACTTTTTCCTGGAAGATCAAGAAAAGAGTACGGATTGGGGCCACCAGGAATCCCTGCATAGGTGCTGAGAAGTCCCATCTGGATGGGTGAGTGTGTGCTATCCTGGGGCGCACTGTCCCGGTAGAGAGCACAAACGCCCCCCCCCCCCAGCTCCTGCTGCAAGGCTTTCTTTCCTACACACCCGCCCCCCACCCCCACCCCCAAGCCTGCCTTGTCTGCAAGGTCCTTAGCTGTGGAACAGTTTCCTGCCCTTTCACTAAGGCTACCAACCCAGAGCAGTGAGGGCCTGACTAGAGGGCAGGCCTCAAGGTCCCCGCCAGGGAAAGCGGGCCCCCGCTGCTGGGGCTGCAGTCTCTGCTGTGATCTCCTGGACCTGCTCTGCCTGCGCCCTACTTCCCTTTGTCCCTGGCTCATTGGGGCATCCAGGAGTTCCTGTGTAGGTGCCGAGAAGTTTCATCAGGACGGGTGAGTGTGTGCTATCCTGGGGCGGACGGTCCCGGTAGAGAGCACAAACGCCCCTCCCCCAGCTCCTGCTGCAGGGCTTTCTCTCCTACACACCCGCCCCCACCCCCACCCCCAAGCCTGCCTTGTCTGCAAGGTCCTTAGCTGTGGAACAGTTTCCTGCCCTTTCACTAAGGCTACCAGCCCAGACCAGTGAGTGCCTGACTAGAGGGCAGGCCTCAAGGTCCCCACCAGGGGAAGCGGGCCCCTGCTGCTGGGGTTGCAGTCT
The DNA here is from genome assembly GCF_950005125.1 of Chionomys nivalis. Lineage (NCBI taxonomy): Eukaryota > Metazoa > Chordata > Mammalia > Rodentia > Cricetidae > Chionomys > Chionomys nivalis. The sequence continues at coordinate 70,901,149 of NC_080099.1, forward strand.
CTGCTTGTGATCTCCTGGACCTGCTCTCCCTGCCCCCTATTTCCCTTGGTCCCGGGCTCATTGGGGCCACCAGGAATCCCTGCATAGGTGCTGAGAAGTCCCATCTGGATGGGTGAGTGTGTGCTATCCTGGGGCGCACTGTCCCGGTAGAGAGCACAAACGCCCCCCCCCCCCCCCCAGCTCCTGCTGCAAGGCTTTCTTTCCTACACACCCGCCCCCCACCCCCACCCCCAAGCCTGCCTTGTCTGCAAGGTCCTTAGCTGTGGAACAGTTTCCTGCCCTTTCACTAAGGCTACCAACCCAGAGCAGTGAGGGCCTGACTAGAGGGCAGGCCTCAAGGTCCCCGCCAGGGAAAGCGGGCCCCCGCTGCTGGGGCTGCAGTCTCTGCTGTGATCTCCTGGACCTGCTCTGCCTGCGCCCTACTTCCCTTTGTCCCTGGCTCATTGGGGCATCCAGGAGTTCCTGTGTAGGTGCCGAGTAGTTTCATCAGGACGGGTGAGTGTGTGCTATCCTGGGGCGGACGGTCCCGGCAGCTCCTGCTGCAGGGCTTTCTCTCCTACACACCCGCCCCCACCCCCACCCCCAAGCCTGCCTTGTCTGCAAGGTCCTTAGCTGTGGAACAGTTTCCTGCCCTTTCACTAAGGCTACCAGCCCAGACCAGTGAGTGCCTGACTAGAGGGCAGGCCTCAAGGTCCCCACCAGGGGAAGCGGGCCCCTGCTGCTGGGGTTGCAGTCTCTGCTTGTGATCTCCTGGACCTGCTCTCCCTGCCCCCTATTTCCCTTGGTCCCGGGCTCATTGTGGCATCCAGGAGTCCCTGCGTAGGTGCCGAGAAGTTTCATCGGGACGGGTGAGTGTGTACTATCCTGGGGCGGACGGTCCCGGTAGAGAGCACAAACGCCCCTACACTAAGGCTACCCAACCAGAGCAGTGAGTGCCTGCCTAGCGGGCAGGCCTCAGCAACCCCCGAAAGGGAGTGCAGGCACCTCCAGCTTGTACTGCAGTGTCGCCTGTGTTCTACTCGACCCCGCCCGACCCCTTGCATTCGGCCTTCTTTACGCGGGTCATTGGAATACCACGCATCCATGTTTTGGTGTTGAGGAGTTCATCTGGAAGGGAACGGTTCCTGCCCCTACACTGAGGAGATACACCTAGAGAGTTAGTCACAGCAAAGACTGGTCCAAGACATCAGGCCTCTCCTGGCTCCATTTGAAGGAAAAGATGGGCAGGCGCCAATGCAAGAATTCCCCCAACAACTTGAAAGGCAACGTGACATCACCAGGATCCAGGAATACCGAAATGAGAAGTGTACACCCTAATCCAGAAGAATTAGAAGAATTCGACTCAAAAGTGAATTTTATGAAAATAATAGAGGACCTTAAACAGGAGGTGAAAAACTGCCACAACCAATTAGAGATTACAAACAAAAAGGTAGAGGAAATGAATAAATCTCTCAAAGATACCCAAGAAAACCAAGAGAAACAAGAAAAAGTAATCAAACAGGTAAGGGAAACGGTTCAAGACTTGAAGAATGAAGTGGAAGTAATAAAGAAAACACAAACCGAGGGAAGGATGGAGATGGAAAATTTGAATAAACGAACAGGAACTACAGAGACAAGTACCACCAACAGATTACAAGAGATAGAAGAAAGAATCTCAGACACTGAAGATACCATAGAGAAAATAAACACTCTCATCAAAGAAAACAGCATAACCAACAAATTCTCATCACAAAACATTCAGGAAATCTGGGACACAATAAAAAGACCAAACCTAAGAATAATAGGGATAGAAGAAGGAGAAGAAGTACAGCTCAATGGTCCAGAAAATATATTTAATAAAATTATAGAAGAAAACTTTCCCAACCTTAAGAAAGATATTCCTTTGAAGGTCCAAGAAGCATACAGAACACCAAATCGACTGGATCAAAAAAAAACATCTCCTCGTCATATAATAATCAAAACACAAAACATACAGAATAAAGAAAGAATATTAAGAGCTGCAAAGGAAAAAGGTCAAGTTACCTATAAAGGTAAACCTATCAGACTTACACCTGATTTCTCTATGGAAACCATGAAAGCCAGAAGGTCCTGGATAGATATACTGCAGAAACTACGAGACCATGGATGCAAGCCCAGACTACTATACCCAGCCAAGCTTTCATTCACTATAAATGGAGAAAACAAAATTTTCCAGAATAAAAACAAATTTAAACAATACGTAGCCACAAATCCAGCCCTTCAGAAAGTAATTGAAGGAAAATCACAAACCAAGGAGTCCAACAATGCCCACAATAACTCAGACATCTAATGACCCTTCACCAGCACAACTTGAAGAAGGGAAACACACAAACTCTACTACCAAAAGAAGGAAAGAAAGAAAGAAAGAAAGGAAAAATGACCGGAGTTAACAACCACTGGTCATTAATATCACTTAATATCAATGGACTCAACTCACCTATAAAGAGGCACAGGCTAAGAGATTGGATACGAAAACAGGATCCAACATTCTGTTGCTTACAAGAAACACACCTCAACCACAAAGACAGACATCTACTCAAAGTAAAGGGCTGGGAAAAGGTTTATCAAGCAAATGGACCTAAGAAACAAGCAGGTGTGGCCATACTAATTTCTAAGAAAGTTGACTTCAAACTAAAATCAATCAAAAGAGATGGAGATGGACATTTTTTACTCATAACAGGAACAATTCACCAGGATGAAGTCTCAATCCTGAATATCTATGCCCCTAATATAAAAGCACCCACTTATGTAAAAGAAACGTTACTAAAACTCAAGGCAGTCATCAAACCACACACACTAATAGTAGGAGATTTCAACACTCCTCTCTCACCAATGGACAGGTCAATCAGACAGAAACCTAACAGAGAAATAAGAGGATTAAGGGAGGTAATGAATCAAATGGACTTAACAGACATCTATAGAACATTCCACTCAAATAAGAAAGAATATACCTTCTTCTCTGCAGCTCATGGAACCTTCTCGAAAATAGACCACATACTCGGCAACAAAGCAAACTTACACAGTTACAAAAAAATATCGGTAACCACCTGTGTCTTATCAGATCACCATGGATTAAAGTTAGAATTCAACAACAATGCTATCCCCAGAAAGCCTATGAACTCATGGAAATTGGACAGTCAACTACTGAACCACACCTGGATCAAGGAAGAAATAAAGAAAGAAATTAAAGTCTTTCTTGAATTCAATGAAAACGAAGACTCAACATACTCAAACCTATGGGACACTATGAAAGCAGTGCTAAGAGGAAAGTTCATAGCATTAAGTGCCCACATAAAGAAAACGGAGAAAGCACACATTGGAGACCTAATAGCCCACCTTAAAGCTTTAGAAAGAAAAGAAGCAGACTCACCTAGGAGAAGTAGAAGACTGGAAATAATCAAATTGAGGGCTGAAATCAACAAAATAGAAACACAGAAAACAATCCAAAGAATCAATGAAACAAAAAGCTGGTTCTTGGAGAAAATCAATAAGATTGATAAACCCCTATCCAAACTAATCAAACGGCGGAGAGAGAATACGCAAATTAACAAAATCAGAAACGAAAAGGGAGACATAACCACAGACACAGACGAAATTCAGAGAATCATTAGATCTTACTACAAAAACCTGTATGCCACAAAATTGGAAAATGTAAAAGAAATGGACACTTTTTTAGATAAGTACCATATACCAAAGTTAAACCAGGACCAGGTGAACAATCTAAATAGACCTGTTAGTCGCGAAGAATTAGAAGTTGTTATAAAAAACCTTCCCACCAAAAAAAGCCCAGGTCCAGACGGCTTTAATGCAGAATTCTACCAGAACTTCCAAGAAGACCTAATACCTATACTCCTTAATGTATTTCACAATATTGAAACAGAGAAGTCATTGCCAAATTCCTTTTATGAAGCTGAAGTTACTCTGATACCAAAACCACACAAAGACACAACCAAGAAAGAGAACTACAGGCCAATCTCACTCATGAACATCGACGCAAAAATACTCAATAAAATACTGGCAAACCGAATCCAAGAACACATTAGAAAAATTATCCATTATGATCAAGTAGGCTTCATCCCAGAGATGCAGGGCTGGTTCAACATACGAAAATCTATCAATGTAATCCATCATATAAATAATCTGAAAGAAAAAAACCATATGATCATTTCATTAGATGCGGAAAAAGCATTTGACAAAATTCAACATCCCTTTATGATAAAGGTCTTAGAGAGATTAGGAATACAAGGGTCGTTCCTAAATATAATAAAAGCAATTTATAGCAAGCCGTCAGCTAACATCAAATTAAATGGAGAGAAACTCAAAGCTATTCCACTAAAATCAGGAACACGACAAGGTTGTCCACTCTCTCCATACCTCTTTAATATAGTGCTTGAAATTCTAGCAATAGCAATAAGACAACATAAGGGGATCAAAGGGATTCAAATCGGAAAGGAAGAAGTTAAACTTTCATTATTTGCAGACGATATGATAGTGTACATAAGCGACCCCAAAAACTCCAGCAAAGAACTCCTTCAGCTGATAAACACCTTTAGTAGCGTTGCAGGATACAAGATCAATTCCAAAAAATCAGTTGCCCTCCTATACACAAAGGATAAGGAAGCAGAGATGGAAATCAGAGAAGCATCACCCTTCACAATAGCCACAAATAGCATAAAATATCTTGGGGTAACCCTAACCAAGGAAGTAAAGGATCTATTTGACAAGAACTTTAAGTCAATGAAGAAAGAAATTGAGGAGGATACCAGAAAATGGAAGGATCTCCCTTGCTCTTGGATAGGGAGGATCAACATAGTAAAAATGGCAATTCTACCAAGGGCAATTTATAGATTCAATGCAATCCCCATTAAAATCCCATCAAAATTCTTCACAGATCTTGAGAGGACAATAATCAACTTTATATGGAGAAACAAAAAACCCAGGATAGCCAAAACAATCTTATATAATAAAGGATCGTCTGGAGGCATTACCATCCCTGACCTCAAACTCTATTACAGAGCCTCAGTATTGAAAACAGCTTGGTATTGGTATAAAAACAGAGAAGTTGATCAATGGAACCGAGTAGAAGACCCTGATTTCAACCCACAAACTTATGAACACCTAATTTTTGATAAAGGAGCTAAAAGTATTCAATGGAAAAAAGAGAGCATCTTCAACAAATGGTGCTGGCAGAACTGGTTGTCAACGTGTAGAAGAATGAAAATAGATCCATATCTATCACCATGCACAAAACTCAAGTCCAAATGGATTAAAGACCTCAATATTAGTCTGAACACACTGAACCTGATAGAAGAAAAAGTTGGAAGTACTCTACAACATATGGGTACAGGAGATCACTTCCTACGTTTATCCCCAGCAGCACAGACATTAAGGGCAACATTGAATAAATGGGACCTCCTGAAACTGAGTAGCTTCTGTAAAGCAAAGGACACTGTCACTAAGACAAAAAGGCAACCCACTGACTGGGAGAAGATCTTCACCAACCCTGCAACAGACAAAGGTCTGATCACCAAAATATATAAAGAACTCAAGAAACTAAACTTTAAAATGCTAATGAACCCAATAAAAAAATGGGGCACTGATCTGAACAGAGAATTCTCAACAGAAGAAATTCAAATGGCCAAAAGACACCTAAGGTCATGCTCAACCTCCTTAGCGATAAGGGAAATGCAAATTAAAACAACTTTGAGATACCATCTTACACCTGTCAGAATGGCTAAAATCAAGAACACCAATGATAGCCTTTGCTGGAGAGGTTGTGGAGAACGAGGCACACTCATTCATTGCTGGTGGGAATGCAAACTTGTGCAACCACTTTGGAAATCAGTGTGGCGATTTCTCAGGAAATTTGGGATCAACCTACCCCAAGATCCAGTAATACCACTATTGGGAATATACCCAAGAGATGCCACATCAAATGACAAAAGTATCTGTTCAACTATGTTCATAGCAGCATTGTTTGTAATAGCCAAAACCTGGAAACAACCTAGATGCCCTTCAATGGAGGAATGGATAAAGAAAGTGTGGAATATATACATATTAGAGTACTACTCAGCAGTAAAAAACAATGACTTCTCGAATTTTGCGTGCAAATGGATGGAAATAGAAAACACTATCCTGAGTGAGGTATCCCAGACCCAAAAAGAGGAACATGGGATGTACTCACTCATAATCGGTTTCTAGCCATAAATAAAAGACATTAAGCATATAATGTGTGATCCTATAGAAGTTAAATAAGAAAGTGAACCCAAAGAAAATCATATAGTCATCCGCATGGAGAGGGGGAAGTAGACAAGATTGCAGGGCAAAAACTGGGAACTTGCGGGTGAGGTGGCACGGGGCAAAGGGGAAATGGGATGAGAAATATGAGAAGGGGAGGATGGGAGGAGCTCGGGGGATTGGGATGGTTGGGATATAGGAAGGATGGATACGGGAGCAGCGAAGTATATATCCTATCTAAGGGAGCCATCTTAGGGCTGGCAAGAGACTTGACTCTAGAGGGGTTCGCAGGTGTCCAGGAATATGTCCCCAGCTGGTACCTTGGGCAACTAAGGAGAGGGAACCTGAAATGACCCTATCCTATACTGATGAATTTCTTGCATATCACCTTAGAACCTTCATCTGGCGATGGATCGAGGTAGAGACAGATTCTCAATTTGGAGCAACGGTCTGAGCTCTTAAGGTCCAAATGAGGAGCAGAAGGAGGGAGAACAAGAGCAAAAAATCAGGACCACGAGGGATGCACCCACCCACTGTGACAGTGGAACTGATTTATTAGGAGCCCACCAAGGCCAGCTGGTCTGGGACTGAATAAGCATGGGTTGATTCCGGACTCTCTGAGCATGGCGGTCAATGAAGACTGATGAGAAGCCAAGGACAATGGCACTAGGTTTCAATCCTAATACATGAACTGGCTTTGTGGGAGCTTAGCCTGTTTAGAAGCTCACCTTCCTGGACGTAGATAGAAGACCTTCGTCTTCCCGCAGGGCAGAGAATTTGGACTGCTCTTCAGTATCGAGAGGGAGGGGGAATGGTGTGGGGGGAGGAGAAGAGGAGTGGGGATAGGGGGAGGGGAGTGGGGGGAGGGGGCAATATTTGGGAGGAGGGGAGGGAAATGGGAAACGGGGAGCAGGTGGAAATTTTAATTAAAAAAGAATAAAAAAATAAAAAAAAAAAAAAAAAAAAAAAAAAAGAAAAGAGTACGGTTTGCTCCCTTGCCTGGCCTAATACTGCGATGGCGTGACCCCGCACCAGCCTGTCATCTGAGGCCTGCTGTTCCTCCTTAGTCTTAAAGGTCTGGGCCAAGCTTCCTGCTCTCCGACACTGGTTCAGCCTCCACCTGGCAGTCGTCTACGGTCAGACCTGACAACAGTTGCCTCTTGGCTTTAGCCTGGTTTGTTTGTTTGTTTGTTTGTTTGAGACAGGGTTTCTCTGTAGCTTTGGAGCCTGTCCTAGAACTAGCTCTGTAGACCAGATTTGCCTACCACTATCTCCAGAGTGCTGGGATTAAAGGCATGCATCACCACCGCCCAGCATCCGGTTTGGTTTTAATTCAGGCTTTTTCTCAGCCCACTTCTGAACCCTCTTGAACTTTGCTGCAACCTCTTTAACCTGTTTTCTTTGTAACTCTTTTATACACATCTGTAGACACACACAATTTACTGTGTGCTGTGTGGTACGAGAGCAATATTAGTAACTAAGATCAGAATAGAGTCTGCGTTAGTCAGGCAACCGGGAAGGCAGATTATATGATACACTGCTGCCACTACAGTCACCAAACATTATGAGTTTGTTAGCAATAAATTCTGACATTGTGGAAAGACACAGGATATGTTGGTCGGTGTTTTTGGCATGGAACTCTCCTGATGTCAGTCATGTGAAGGAGCCTGCCTCTCACTTTCAGCCTCACCATCCCGAGGGAGCCCAGGCTGGGGTCTGAATGTTCAGTGGATTTACCAGAGCAATGTAAGTTAGGACACTATTGGTGCATGGGCAGGCAGTGGAGAACAGTGTGACCAAAGAGCCATTTGTGGGTGGCTAGAGAGACACTTCAGCTGCTAAGGAAACCTACTTTTCTTGTAGAAGACGGGTTCAGTTCCCAGCACCCACATGGAGGCTCACAACTTAGTAACTCTAGTTCCAGGAGACCTGATGTCCTCTTCTGACCTCCATGGGCACCAGGTACTCATGTGGTATACCTATATACATGCACGTAAGAATTTTTTTTTTTTTTTTTTTTTTTTTTTTTTTGGTTTTTCGAGACAGGGTTTCTCTATGGTTTTGGAGCCTGTCCTGGAACTAGCTCTGTAGACCAGGCTGGTCTCGAACTCACAGAGATCCGCCTGCCTCTGCCTCCCGAGTGCTGGGATTAAAGGCGTGCGCCACCACCGCCCGGCTGCACGTAAGAATTTTTAAAATCTCTTTTTTAAAAGAGCCACTGGGAAGGGGACAGTCCTGCCCCATCACCTTATGTCACTTTCTGACCTCATATTCCCAAGATCCTAGATATGACATTTCCCTTCATTTGTTACCTTGTACTAGAATTGATGGGGGTGAGGGGTTAACAAAATGACCCTGCTGAGGGAGAGGAGCTGGGCACAGCCTAGAGAAGGGTGGGTCTCATGTTCCTCCAGGCCCTGGGTCAGTACAGACAGGAGGGCCCACGGGTATGGAGTCATCCGACAACTGCTTCTCTCGGCGTGAGTGTGCGCATGCTTGCGTGTGCACGTCCAGTGATGCTGATCTCCATGCTGATGTAGAGAATGAGTGGAAAGCATGTCTCCCTCTGGTGGTGGTGCTTCACCGTAGTCTCTTTTTATACATCTATATGAAGCTGTATTACTTTCATAATTTTAAAAAAGTCTGAAAGTAGGGCTGCATGTACTATATTTACTAAAAGAAAATTTACACCAGGCCCTGTAATCAACTAGTAGCCTCTGAAAAGCCTGCAGTGTACAAACACTTGCCAGTAAGTACTTAGGATAACTAGCCATCCATCTATTCCTATGTCCTTCATCCAACCATCCATCCACCCCTTCATTCATCTTCCTACCCATCCATCCATCTACCCGTCCATTCATCCATCCATTCATCCATCCATCCACCCCTTCATCTACCCCTTCATCCAACCATCCATCCATGTGTTCATCCTTATAAACATTTGTGCCAGGCACTAAGTCACCTATTACAAGCTTACAGCTTCCATCTCTAGCCTAAAAACAAGGTATTTATGCAAATCTATGTTCTGGAGTAACTGGAAGGAGATGGAGAAGCATCGGGGAGCACGGTGCAGGCTGTGAGGCAAACCAAGCTCATGGTTACATGCAGAGAAAGCTGTGGTTGTTTAGCTTTCCTGCTTCCCATGCACCCTCCCCAGCAGCTGAAGCCTGGAGAGGAGGTCCCTGTCCTTGGAGGTCCTTGGAAACCTTGGGGGTGTTTTGGAGGAGAGTTCTGACCTGAGGTTCCTGTGACAGCGCTGCTATTGCTCTGCGGTCGCTCCAGGTCAATGAGCAGCTCCTCAGAGTCATTTTCACTGGTGGGGGCCCTCGCGCCCTCCTTTCCACTGAGGTCCAAGGCAGCAGCAGGCCCCCGGATGACCTCTTTTGAGACGTAGCAGCACGCCAGGCCCACCTCCTGCTCCAGGGCCGTGCGAGTTAAGTAGCTTGAGTCAATTAATCGCAGGTCACAGTACTTTAAAGACCTGCACAGAAGGAACTGCATTAGCGACACAGCGTCCCACACAGAGTACTTAGCATGCCTGCAGGTCCTGCGGTCTATGGAATGGTGAAGACCACACAGTATTGTCTAAGTCTGCTTTACATCTCGGCTCTCTTTCCTTTCAGCTTGCCATCCTTCTCTGTGCTTCTTCTATGCCCCCACAGTATAAAATAAAGAGGACGGAGGTTCGAGATGTTGACCAATGGCAGAAAACTTACCTAGAATGTGTGAGGCCCTGGATTCAGGCTCCAACATCTCTAAAAGCTAAAGGCTTAGTAGACAGGGCTGGCTCGTCAGGGTGATGCAAGGAAAGTGGCCTGACACCATGGAAACACTTAGCTGATGCTTTTACTGCTATTGCTTTCAGTCTATAGTCCCTAGATCCTCTGGACATCAGATTAACAAAGTGCTTTATCTAAAGATGTCTATCATCTATCTATCCACCTATCATCTATCTATAATCTGTCTACAATCTATCATCTATATGTCTATATATATTTGAATGTATATCCATCCATCCTTCCATCCATCCATCCATCCATCCATCCATCCATCCATCCATCCATCCATCCCTGCCTTTCCTCTCAGCCTCTCTGGCTGCCTTGTTCTGGGGCAAAACCACTTTTCATGACTGTGTCCCATTCCAGAACTGGAAATCTGAAAGGGAGAATGCATGAAACAGTTACCTCCAAACAACTAAAATTGCTCATCAATAATTTGGCAGTTCAGCTGAGGAACTGTGGCGCCACTGAGCCGGTGATCACATCTTACCTGGGAAAAGTTTCTCCGAGCGGGTCCTTGCCAGTTAATATCACTATGCAGGGCAGACCTTCCAAGTCCTGGTAAGTCCGAGGGGTCCAGTCTTCCTGGTCGTTTCCTCTCCAGGTCTGTAGAAGAGATACAGAAGAAATCATTAATGCTCCTCATTCAGATTTATATCTTAAAAAATGTTTCTGGATACAGGCTATAGATACACCAAGCTTTCTGACCATCTCCCCTGAGTGTGTGGACCATGTACAGGTGGTTGTTTTTGTTCTTTGTGACAGTGTTTTGATCATTGAGATAGGGTCTCATGTAGTCCAGGCTAGCTTTTAAACCCCCTTTGTAGCCAAGGATGACTTTGAACCCTTTATCTTGCTGCCTTCATCTAAGTGCTGACCCCACAGACATGAGCAGCGCACCCCCGCTGCTGACCCCACAGACATGAGCAGCACAACCCCTCTGCTGACCCTACTGGTGTGAGCAGCGCACCCCCTCTGCGCTGCTGACCCCACAGACATAAGCAGCACACCCCCTCTGCTGACCCCACAGGTGTGAGCAGCGCACCCCGCTGCGTTTGCTACCTTCCAAGCCAGCATAAAGCACTGCTACGAGCATGGACCTCAGCTCCATTTTAGTAGCATAGAAAGGCATTGGCATACGTCATTCGTTAGCTCCACAGGCCAGAGGAACACACTGGAGTATACTTCTCGTGACGTAAAGTGCACAGGCCAAGGCCACCCGCCCGCTGGCTCTGGCACCGAGAACTAGAGTTTTTCATATAATAGACAAACTCTGGGACTCGAGTGATGAGAAAGGATGGTTTTAGTTGTCAGGGACTTGAGAATGAATCTCAAAACTTATCCAAAACCCCATAATCAAGCAGATTAATGAAGATAGCCCCAATTCTGGTCATTAATTTTTCTCTTTCTCCATTTATTGACTTTAAAAATAACTGTCCTGGAGGTGTAGATCTATAAACCCAGTTACTGACATGGCTAGGGGAAAAGATGACAAGTTCTAAGCCACCCTGTGGGCATCTTAATGAAACATGTATCAAAATGAAAGATAAAAGAGGACCAGGGAATGGAGTAAGTGGTAGGACGTGCTAGGTTCAATTCTCCACCAAACCTGACAAGGTCTCCAGAGTCTTGCAAGCCTGACCAGGCTGAATCAAAAGGAAAGGCAACTGTTCGTATCTGGAGACCCTGCAATCTTCTTCTGATTTCACAGTGCCCACAAGGCACTAATTTCTCATGCATTACCACAAATACATATCCATGCAGTATCTTAATAGTTAGACAGCAATCTTGAAAATACAACCATATCAGTGACGGAAGAAAAACCCAATTTGAAAGATCTATAAGTTTGTTTGGTTTTTTACCTGAGGCAGGTATAGTGATATTATATTTATTTTTAATAAGTAAAGCTTGCCTGTATATCAGAGGGCAAAGCTAAGCCACTAGAGGTCAGACAGTGGTAACACTCACTTTTAATCCCAGGATTTGGGAGACAGAGGCAGATGGATCTCTGTAAATTCAAGGCCTCCCTGGGCTACACAAGATCAATGCAGAAAACAATGCAGGTGGTAGTGGCCTATACTTTTAATCCCAGCACAGAATAAAATGGGAGGAGAGAGGCTCTGGCTGTTTAGTCTGCAGTCGCCCAGCTTTGGTAGAGGTAAGATTTCTAGTGACTTGGCTGCTTTGCTTTTCTGATTTTCAGGTTGAACCCCAATATCTGTCTCTGGGTTATTATTATTCGTGCTACAGACAGGGTCTTGTGTGCTCCAGGCTGTCCTTAATCTTTATGTGTAGTTGAAGATGAACTTGGACATCTGATTCTCCGGCCTGCACCTCCCAAGGTCTGAGATTGCAGGTTTGCATCAGCAGTGCTGGGAATCACACGGAGGACTTCTGGTCCTTTCCAGGTGTGTTAGCACACAAATAAGAAGGAAGCTGCTGTTCAGTGTGCCAGCAGAGAGACACCTGGATCTCTGAGTTCAGGGCCAGTCTGGTCTACATTAATTTCAAGTCAGTCAGGGATACATACTTAGAATCTGTCTCAAATAAAAAATAAAATAAAACATTGCTGGGCAGTGGTGGCACATGTCCTTAATCCCAGCACTCGGGAGGCAGAGGCAGGTGGATCTAGAGGAGTTCGAAGTGTAGAGAATGAGTTCCAGAACAGGCTCCAAAGCTACACAAGAAAACCTGTTTCAAAAAATAAAAAAATTAAACTATTGTAATTATTTTTAATAATTCATATTTAATTTAAAGTTATTGTGAATTATATTTGTTTATTATAAAATAATTATTAAGTAACATGCTTTTTAAAAACATTTCCTTTTTTAGGTTCAAAATAGAGCGAAATCTCTTAGACAAGAGATAGTATAATGGTTCAATTAATGCTTTATTGAGATCTAGAAAATTCCTAATGAGAGTTGGCACTATAGTATACACCTGTAATCCCAACAGTCAAGACGCTGAAGCAGAAGGATTGCGTTCAAAATCAGCCTGGAATACATATTGAGACCCTGTTGGAAGGACTGAAGGGAAGGGAGGAAAGGGGGAGGATGAAGACCACTCAGAGGACCCAAGCTATTCTTAAAGTTTTTACTTAACGTCCAATTTATTTTCTCTCTGTGTGTGCACACACATGTACACACACATACACATCATAACCATCCATAGCTTCAGAGACTATGTCTTTGAAAATCAAGGCATATCCACAGCAGGAGGTTTCCATGTGGTTTCTCCAATGACCTTAGTGTTAGTCGTCCCTGTCCACAGTCGTCCTTTGTGCTTCTCTCCCATCCCCCTCCCAATATTTCCTCCTCTTCCACTTCCCCTCTGTCTCTCTGTGACACTATATTCTATTTCCCCTTCCTTGGGAACTCCTCTTGTGTGTCCGATTCCTTACTTGGTCCCTACCTAACCTCTGTGGTTATTCAGATCATAGCATGCCTATTATAAGCTCACAAGCTAACATTGCATACAAGAGAGAACATGGGGACTGGGCCATCTCCCTCAGGATGATTTTTTCTAGCTCCATCTATTTACCTACAAATTTGGGGGAGGGAAAAACATGGTCAAATATTTTTTATGGAACTTTTTTAATTAAATAAAATAAAACCACCATTCTAGACACATTTAAAAAAAAATCATTCTTGGTTTGGAATGATGACTCAGCAGTTAAAGAGTACTTCCTGCTCTTGTAAGAGGACTGGAGATAAGTTCCCAGTATCCATATTAGGCATATCAGGCAGCTCACAACCACCTGCAACTCCAGCTCACAGGATCTGATCTCTCTTCTGACCTCTGTGGGTACCCATATTTATATCACACACACACACACACACACACACACACACACAGAATTCCCAGCATGCACAGAGCACTGGGTGACCCTAGCACATGCCAGTAGAAGCAGGTCTTCCTCCTGGGCCTGAACAAGGAGCTGTTTGACTAGGTGGCCATCATGCTCGGTTCACGCTTGTCCTGACAGTGGGAATTCCCCTGCAGCATGTCAGGTTCTGGAATCCGCCAAGGGTAGAGAACCAGGATGCCAATAGTGTGGCAGAGGTTTCATCACTTGAGGAGCTTCTCCAAAGAGCAGCAAGCACATCTCATCCCACTCTTGGCCAGTAACTGTCAGGCAGCCACTGTGTCATGCTTCCCCCTCAAACTGCGACTCATGAATGAGTGGCCGCTTCCTGGAGCTACAGACCAGAGTGATTTTTGTCCAGGAAGCACTTAAGTCAACATAAAAGACTGAACAAGAACTTAGTTTCAGCTCCTTACTGGGACAATTATATAGATGCTTCATATGCTTGTTGAGCAAACTGATTGATTTATTTAAGATTAATTTTTTTGTTTGTGTTTTGTTTTTTTGAGACAGGGTTTGTCTGAGTACCTTTGGCGCCTGTCCTGAAACTTGCTATGTAGACCAGGCTGGCCTTAAACTCACAGAGATCCGCCTACCTCTGCCTCCTGAGTGCTGGGATTAAAGGTGTGCGCCACCACCACCCAATTTAAGGCTAAAATTTTAATCTATCCTAGGTTAAATTCTAATGGTTTCCAATTAACCAAAATGCATTGCATAATAGGATAAAGAGTAGTAAATATAAAAATGAGGTCATATAACAGGAGCAATGTTGCATTTTCCCCAGGACACCCTGCCTTCTGAGAATGGTGAGGGGGGTAGGAGTCAGGTGAGAGGGGTCTTGCTTAGATGTGAGCACTTCACAGGATTTCGTGTTCTCCCTCACACCAGTGGCACAAGAAAAAGAAACCGAGGGCCAGAGGGATCTGAAAATCTGGGACCCTTGTATGCATCTGTCTAGCTGCTACTCAGATAACTGAAGGAGACCCTACTGCCTTGGATGCCCTTCACGTATGGCACATTCTCAGAACAGTGATCCTCACCCAGGATGCACACAGCCAGTGCCCCCTTTCCCTAATCATTGCCAGGGACCCTGACACTCAGGGATGAGTGATGAGCAGCTTTACCGTGTTTTTAAACAGTGTTCCAGAGAGGCAGATTTTTTTTTTTTTTTTTTTTTTTTTTTTTTTTTTTTTTGGTTTTCGAGACAGGGTTTCTCTGTAGCTTTTGGTTCCTGTCCTGGAACTAGCTCTTGTAGACCAGGCTGGACTTGAACTCACAGAGATCCACCTGCCTCTGCCTCCCGAGTGCTGGGATTAAAGGCGTGCGCCACCACCGCCTGGCACAGAGAGGCAGATTTTTATAACCCACTGACCTATACTGACATTCTAAACAAATGACCCAAGACTTTGTGAGGAGAATCAGGGCTGACCCAAGAGCACCCTGTTGGCCGCAGGTGTGTGATTCCCCAGAGTGCTGTTGTGTAGTTACTGTTTGTAGTTCGAGTCTTAGTAGCAGTACCATGAGGACAGCGCCAGCACATGGCGATTCGCCCTAGGGGTTTCTGGAAGGTGGCTTTGACTATAACTTTGCTTTTCTCCCTCACACGTGGAGATTAATGACACACATCTATTCACAAGAAAACCCAGGTCTGAAGGCCGCCTGAGCTGCTCAGCCTTCAGCGACAGTGGAGACACAGTGTCTGCGTTTCTCAAGTAGCTCCAATAGAAAGACCACCACTCAGGCTTCATTCGCTCCCTGGACCCTCCCACAGTGAGAAAGAATGACCACAATGACAGATGACAGCCTCCATTCTACACATAGGGAGAGACTTCTCTAGTGAAGCTGGAGGTCTGATTTCTGAAAATCCACTCTTTCCCAGGAGTTGTCAACACAGATGTGATCATTGCTACTGACTGAGTTTCTGTTTGGGGATAATTTTATTTGTTCTAGTTGCTTATCAAGTATCTTGGGTTATTCATTTTAGGTTAGATAATACAACAGGAAAGCAACATTTGCAAAGTTATTTATGAATAGCAAATAGAAGTCTAGTCTCCAAGTTAGAGCTTAAAGAAATCATATGGTTCAAATCCTTCAAGCCCACACACTTTCATTTCAACAAATGTATGCCAAACTAGGTCATGCATAAGCCAGTTTAACTTCACATTTAATATTCAGTGGGGACATCGTGTCAGTCTGACTCAGATATACAGTAGCTAGCTCAGCCACATCAATAGAAATGTTTTCTAACGTCAAGACAAGTAAGATTATGAAAGTCCTCAGGGAAGCCTGGGTCAGGCATAAGGGTAGTTGGTTCAGCCTGACAGGAGGTCTGGGGAACTGGCAGGCAGTCCCTGGGTACGGGGGAGATCATGCTCCACCTTCCTCTGTAGGACTCTGGGAACTGACACAGACAAAGTCTGGCACCAAGGGTCAAAGAGAACACAAAGAAACAAGTTGGGAAATCCACATGCAAGGGAGCTGGAAGTCGCTCTAGAGGAACGCAGAGATGAAATGGAGTGTTACCGGCCAGCCACCGGCTGGTATAGGCCAGATGCACAGAAAAGAATTAGTGAGGAGAACCGCTTCCCTTTCTCTGAGGAAATAGAAGGTAGTGGGCCAGATGCATCTCTAGCCAGGTTGAGAAACACCGGGGCAAATTAGGTCATCTGGTTTTCTGTACTTGTGCTTGAAGACCATGGAGACCCCAACTGCATGTATATAGGACGAGGGATCTGATGGGATCATCAGAAACTGGTTTCAATTAAGAAAAGTGTTCACCTGGTCAGGGAGGTCAAACTCACACATGTGCAAAATCTTATCCCACTCAGTTATCTGGGTGGTCCATTTATCCAAGAGTCCCAGAAAACAGAAACGAAAGGCATGCCTGTCCTTTGCTGACCTTTAATCGTGCCACGAAGTGAGCTGCAACATGGAGTTCGGAGGCCGGGCTTCCCAGGATGATCTCAAAGCGGTACTGCAGCCCCAGCTTGTCCCGCACCTCCTGCAGTCGCTCCCGGGCCAGCATGGCCAGCTGCACAGAGGGCACTCTGATGATGAGCATGGGTCCCCGGCCACTCTTGCCTTTTCCTGGGCAGCTGAGGAGGTCATCCATGATGCTGAGTGTTTCCGGTGTGCTGTGGTCTCGGAGGGACGCCATGGTGGTGAGAGCCATCAAGGCCTCTGAGTACTGCTGGATGAGAAGATAGCAGCGTACGACCATGCTGTGCAGCCTGGGGTACCTACGACAGAGCACAGGCGCTAGCACGCAGCACAGGGCCAGCTGGACCAGCAGGCATGCACAGTAAAGGGCAGACGGGACATCGAAGCGAGGGACTACAGAGCAGACTAGCCTTGGATCCATGGGTAGGTTAGGGTTTGGGGCTGGCCTAGAGGCCCTACCTTCTCAAAGTGGACCAGCACCTGCACAGGGAAGTTAGAGCTGTCAGACTGCCCACGTCAGACTTACAGAAGCAAGCCCTGTTGCTGAACAGCTCCCTCTCCCACCGGCAACTGGGATGCTCATTAAAAACGGAGACACAATGACAGTGCAGGCTAATTGTGAACGAGTCTCAATCCCCAGGTCTTAACCCCATGCTGCAGCCTGGACACGTGGCCCGCGCGTTGCCAGCTCACTTCTCAGTCACTGCCGTCGACATTACAGAAAGGGTAACTGTAGCTGAACTGACAGAGCATGCCTGTGACCCCAGCACATGAGCCAGAGGCAGAAAGATAGAAAATTTAAGCCCAGTCTGGAAGACACAGCAAATTCTCGGCCAGCCTGGGCTGCATAATGGATGCCCTTATAACAACAACAAACAAAACAACTAGCAAAAAATGTGCAGCACATGAATTAGTGCTAATTTGAGGTCAGCTCTATGGGTAGCAGAAATTTATCTTTCCGAAAAAATAAATTGGGGCTGGAGAGATGGCTCAGTGGTTAAGAGCATTGCCTGCTCTTCCAAAGGTCCTGAGTTCAATTCCCGGCAACCACATGGTGGCTCACAACCATCTGTAATGAGGTCTGGTGCCCTACTTCTGGCCTGCAGACATACATGCAGACAGAATATTGTATACATAATAAATAAATAAATATTAAAATAAAATAAATTGATGCTGGGAAAATTGGAGCTAGCTGAAGAAGGAGCACCCCCTAGTGGTGGGCCTTTTATCACCAGAGACTAGGAACTCTGAGCTGGGAGCATTGCAGGCTAGACAGGGAATATCCGAAGACTTGATGACCAAAGGGCAGACGCCCCTAGCTGCATGAGGGGTTGAGAAAGCAGGCACCAGCAGGGCAGGGCGGTGCAGGGTTGGCAGAGGTGCCCAGAGCCTGGCAAAGGGCTGAGGAGTCTGGCCCCCTTTTCCTGGCCACCAGCTGGCAGTTCATGAGGAGCTCAGCGGCAGGTAGGCTAATAGGGGATTTCACCTTTACTTTATAATCCTCTTTAAAATTGAACAGATGTTCACGAGTTTGCCTAGAAAAGCCAGGGGTCAAATGCCAGCTAATTTTGAAGCATTTTGGGAGGAATGCACCAAGGGTGGCCATAGTGACCCGCTCCAGCTTCCACAGGGGCATGAGTGTGAGAGACGGGGAGAGTTCCAGACTGCGGCTGATTGGAGACAGAACTGGGTCTCGATTATATTCAAGTCTCTGTCATTGTGTTCTTGCACTGTGGGGCTTTAGGAAGTGGGGAAAGCACAGAGAGCTGCAGATGGCTAGTCTGGGCTAAGGCTTTCAGTTCAATAAACTTGGGCCGAACGCTGGAGGGGAAGAAACCACAGATGAGCTACATTTAAAGTTTAGGGTTATTTTGCTGGCTCATGTTTAAAACAAAACAAAACAAAGTTACAACAAATAGTAACTTCAAAATACAGATGTTTATACTCATACTCGACACTTTGAGAAAATTAGGACCTAACAGGGAAGTTTCCTCAATCCATTTGCATTAAACTATAGTACTGGTTTTGTAATTACAAAATCTATAACTGTGAAGTTGCTGGAATCACCTTTTAAAATACAAGCCGTGCACTCTTGTGGTACTACTGGGTTGAGAGACACGCCCTAAACCAGGGAAGGAACTGGATAGGAAAGTAAAAAGGTGTCTCATGGTGGAACTCTAGGATCACGGGAAGTGTGATACAGGGCTGGTCATGGAGGCTGTGGAATTCTAGGGTCACAGGAAGGTTAATGACACAGCGCTGGTTACGGTTGCTGAAGTCCAACAGCCGTGACAGTATTGGCTCCCACTCTGAGCCCTCCCTGACAACTGTATCTCGCTGGACTGGGTGCAATCACTTGTTTTTATTTATCTCTAAAACATTTCCAGGATGATAGGGTAGACTGTTAAAGCGATGACTCCACCTAATCAGGTTCAGTATTAAAAAACTAGAGCTACTAGGAGGTCTAATTTACCCCCTCCCCAATCTGGGATGGTCACACAGAGTACGGGGCAGAGGGCAGGAAGGGAGTTTACCTTAGCTTTGAGTCTATGAATCAGGTTCTGAGAAAAACAAAGCACAGAGTTTGACCTGGAACTGAGGAATAAAAGGAAGGCTAGCAAGGCAGAAAGAATTCTTCTTAAGAGAGAATTGAGACTCTTAGCCTTGAAGGTCAGTACCAGATGACGGGCCCCAAGGATAGAACACACTCAAATGCTTCAGTAAATAGCCAGAGTTTCCAAAGAAAAGTTTCTCTCTGAGGGAGCTGTCTAGGGATACCTGTCCACAGTGACCGGCAAACGGACAAAGTCGGGGGTGTAATGTCAGAGACTGGCCAGAGCTCAGGGGCCTGACCTTCAACACTCATGGTGAAGCTGGCAGGGGACGGCTGTGAAAAGGGGTGCTGGTTCTCCCACTGAGGCCAGTTTGCATTTGTTCCCCTTGGACGATCATACGAGCCCACGAGCGCAGGCCACTCTGAGACAGCCCTTCCGTGCCATTTGCACGAGCATCATCAGAACCACTGTAACACGACCAAGCAGACATTTTAAAGCAAGGGGCAGCTGTCTTTCCTTACCTCTCCAAGAGTGTGCTCACCATCTTCTCAAAAGTCTCATCACATCTCAGGAGTGGGCTGGTGACCCCCCACTGCAGTGACTTGCTGTACTCATTCAAGCCAAAGTAGAGCTTCTCACAGCCCACATCCTCCTGATTGAAAACAGAGCAGACGCCCAGTGAAGACAGGGTGCGTGTGTGTGCGTGCATTGTATGTGTGTGAGTGAGCGCGCGCGTAAGTGTGTGCGTGCATGTGTGTATGTGTGTGAGTGTGCAGGTGTGTGAGTGCGTGTGTAAGTGTGCAGGTGTGTGAGTGCGTGTGTGAGTGTGTGCACGTGTGTGTGTATGAGTGTGTGAGTGTGTATGTGAAGAGATATTGGTGGAGGTAAAAGAAAACTCTGCTGTGATGGAGGAGGGTCATCTGTCTATTGGTTAATAAAGAAACTGCCTTGGCCCTTTAATAGGAAAGAAAATTAGGTAGGCGGAGTAGACAGAACAGAATGCTGGGAAGAAGGAAAGTGAGGCAGTTGCCATACCTCTCCTCTCCGAGATGGACGCAGGTTAAGAGCCTTCCTGGTAAGCCACCATCTTGTGGTGCTACACTGATTACTAAATATGGGTTAATCAAGATGTGAGAATTAGCCAGTAAGAGGCTAGAGCTAATGGGCCAGGTGTGTTTAAAAGAATACAGTTTCTGTGTAGTTATTCCAGGTGTAAAGCTAGCCGGGTGGCGGGATGCAGCCCCGCCGCTCCTTCAACACTGCTGTGGAACTTGACACCAACTTTGCATTTTGACGGAACTTAGTGGTATGTTGACATGTTTCCTTTGGGACCAATGGGAACTACACAGAGAAAACAAACTAGGGGTTTGTCTTCCTTCTGTGTAGATTCACAGGCCAGAGACCTTCTTTTCCTGCTAGAAGCAGCTCTCTTTTCTGATGTATCTATCGAGTTTGGGGAGAAACTGAAAATATTTAAGTTTTTTGGTGCTATTTAATTGTGGAAACTCCTTTTACAATAAAAATTAGTTTTCAAATGGAGTATAAAAATACAGTGCAATGTGAACATCCTACCTCATTAGACAGAACACACAGCACCAATCCTCCCCCTCCGACTGACTCAATCATCACCATGCAAGTGAGTAAGTTTTGAGATATGACACAAGGATGCCCTCAGAGGATACTGGGATCGCGACATGCTGCTGTCTTTCATGTAAGAAGGCCCAGAATATTAAGTAAGTTTTGTGACTTCATGGATTTGATTTTATTTGTTTATACTTTTCTTTTTCTTCAGTTTTATTATAGTCTTTCCTAATACCCGTGAATTTTATTTTCATGGTTTTTATTTGCATTTTATTGTATTTTTATTTTCATAATTTTTTGAAAGTTTTTTAAGCATTAATTAGTTTATTTTATAAAGAAAAACAAGGCTAATTCTAAAATTATAATAATATAAAAATAAATTAGAGGGACCGGGTGATGGTGGCTCCCAGTACTCTGGAGGTAGGGGCAGGTGAATTTCAGTGATTTTGAGGCCAGCTTGGTCTACAAAGTGAATTCCAGAACAGCCAGGACTGTTACACAGAGAAACCCTGTCTCAAAAAACCAAAATACATACATACATACAACATACACACACACACACACACAAATAAATAAATAAATTAGAAGAAGATGAGGGTGGGAGAAACAAGAACAGACCAGGAGTAAAGTTAGTGACCCTGGAAATGCATAGAAATCTGTGTATAGTTTGTTAGAAGTGGTCACAAGTCTGAACTTTTCTCTCCTTTTAGAGACAGTATTTCATGTAGCCCAGGCTGGCTTTGAACTTGATATGTAGCTGAAGACGATCTTGAGTTCCTGATCCTCCTGCCTCCACCTTGCAAGTCCTGGCACTACAGGTATGTGTCACCATGCCTGACTCTATGCTGTGATGAGTTTCGAACCCAGGGCTTTAGGCATGCTAAGGAAGCATTCTACCAACTTAACTATATCCCCAGCCCCAGAGCCACTGAATAACCAATAATAATAATACAATCTGTGATTGGTAGAGTCTATAAAATGAATATGGGAGAACAAGTGCGATGAATCAATAGTTAAGAGTGCTTGTTGCTCTTGCAGAGGACCCAAGTTCAGTTTCTAACACCTATATGGTGCTTACAATTGCCTGCAACTGAAGCTCCAGGGTCTCTGGTGCCCTCTTCTGGTCTCTGTGTGCATCCACATGCATGTGGTATACACTAATATGCACACACATGCATATACATAAGTTATAACGATCTTTAACGATATAAGGTACTATTATTAGGAAGTTTTTAATTTTTAGCACCCTCTTTCAAACAAGATAACCCTGCTTGCTGGCACAGGGTCTTCTTTGAGAGTTGCCAAAGATGTACTCTTTTCTTTTTTCGGTGGACTTGCATGTGGCTTTGGGAGAAAAAAACCCATCCATTTCCCCTTTCACCTTCATCTGGATGGCGGCACACAGTCATGCAGAAGGAGAGTTGTATTGTGTGTATACTAAGTTCTCCTTTCTTTCTTGGCCCTAGTGCTGGTTTGTTTGGGAAAAGATAGCCAGGGCTGATGAGGTGGCTCAGCAGGCAAAGGTCTCACTAAAGGAGCCTGAGTGCAGTCCCGACGTGTGCTGTGCTTTCTCTTGCAACAATTAGCCCTTTGGGTGTTCTGTTGCTGCAGTGGGTTTATTTATTTATTTAGAGACAGGGTTTCTGTGTAGTTTTGGAGCCTGTCCTGGAACTAGCTCTTGTAGACCAGGCTGACCTTGAACTCACAGAGACCCACCTGCCTCTGCCTCCCAAGTGTTGGGATTAAAGGCGTGCGCCACCACCACCCAGCTGCAATGGTTTTTAAATTGAAGCATTTTGCTATATCTTAATTTCCCCCATCAGAAATGGGTGTCTGAAGAGCTGGAGAAGGGACTCGTGAGGACCTTTGTCTTCCATGTGGCTGGCTAGGAGGATTCAGCCTGATAGAGTACAGAATAACACAGCATCTTCCTTTCTCTCTGTTGAGCTCAGTTCCTTAGGGATGCTTTATTTAAAAATTATTATTTCTTTGCCAGGCACAGGTAGCACATGCCTTTAATCCCAGCACTTGGAAGGCAGAGGCAGGCAGATCTCTGAGTTCAAAGCCAGCCTGGTCTACAGAGTGAGTTCCAGGACAGTCAGGGATACACAGAGAAACCCTGTCTTGAAAAAATCTTCAGTGTGAAGACTGAGTTGTGTGCCTCATGCCTGCTAGGTAAGGGCTTGACAGATGGGCTACCACCCTAGTACTTTGAAATTAGTTATTTAAATTCACACAGGTAATTCAGGATATTAATGATCAGGATATTAATGATACTCTGGTATAATATTACTTCTTTGTTTGGAAATAGGGCATCACTGTGGTTATAACCCAGGCTAGCCCAAGTACTGGGGTTAGAGGGATGTGTCACCATATCTGGATACTAAACTCTATAGAGTATGCTTAATTTTGTATCTACAACATACATATGTACCTAAAGACTAGCCACCCAATGAACCTTCTGTAGGACACTACTCATGGTCGTTAATGTTATAATAACTGCAATTAGCACATAATGGTATAGTGTTCATAGTTTCAGTACTCAGAAAAGAAGGGTAGGAGATCAGGGCCAGATAGGGCAAAATAGCAAGATCCCATTTCAAAAAAATGATGACCATATGAAAAATGAAGCATTATGTATGTTAATTAGATGTCTTGACATATTTGTACTGAATTTTTACCCATCCATGGCCGTGTTTAGTGCCAGGTTTTGCCTCCTGGAGAACTGCAAATGTCTACACATGGAAGACTCACTGTTGTGTCCAGTTGTATCCAGTGGACCTCATTGCTGGAGCTGATTCGAGACTGCTGGGTCTGCAGTGTGTATGGGAAGGAGCTCACTTGGAGCACCAGGAGGTTGAAAGCTTCCAGAACTTCTCTGCAGTTAATGACTCGATCAGCCAATCCATGAGTTGGCTCACCATGTGACAGAGAGCCTGAAATCACACTGTAGAGATAACGAAAGTCATGTTAGAGCTTTCTTACCCAACTGACTGGCTAAGGAGCAGGTGACAGCACGGAGTGAGTGTACTTATTTTACCTGAGAGGAGAAAATACAACCAGAATGTGATTTGAGAGTTGGGTGTACACAGCTGTGATCGGAAAGCGTGTGAGAAGCTGAGGCAGGATGATTGATAGTTCAGGGCCACCCTGGGCTGTATAATGAGATCTTGCCTCATAAAACAATCATAAAACAAATATGATTTAAAAGATAAAAAACCTTTATGTCCTTCCTCACTCCTTCCAGACAGATTTTGGGGACTCTCCCCTCCTGCCTTTTCTTCTGAATGTAAACTCGGTCACACAGCCCACAGTAGCTCATCTGTGTTGAGATGGATTGTTTTCCTGTGAAACCTTCCAGCCCTGCAATGACCTTCATCCCTAACAGCCTCCTTTCTTCCTTGGCCTCTAGCCTGAGAGGAGGGTAGGGAGGAGAGCTGAGAGGCCTTCCTAACTCCACAGTCAGAGAGTTACACCTCTAGGGTTTTCTCAGTCAATTCAGTTTGGATACGCCAGGTTATCATGTAAACCCAAACCCACATATTTTATTCTATTTTTCTTTTCATTTTCTTCTGTAATTGTGTGTACATGCATATTCAGTCCCTGGAAATCACATGGTAGAAGAGAGAACCGATTCCCTCAAATTAGCCTCTGACTTCTAAGCGTGCATGACTGCTACATTCATGAATCAGCAGTGACAGAAACTGAAAATCAACATAAACTGGACAGAAGAGTTGAAGGGGCCAGGAATGGCTAGGAGGAAGTCACCAATGGGAAGACACCAAATGCAAGGGTCTCTGGGCCTTCACGGCAGGCTATGGAAGAAATGCTGGATCTGCTCGTACGGAAGCACTCACCTCGTGAGCTCCACATGGGAGCTATCATGAACTAGCACAAACAGTGTGTACGGATTCTGCTTCACCCTTCTCATAAAAACTTCAAACTTGCTTTGCATGTCATTGTCCAGGCCAACAACGTATTTTTCTGCTCTCTGATGAGCCGTCCCACTTTCCTCCAGACCCAGGTCTACAAGGACACCTGCCAAGAAAAAAAAGTTCCTCTTTATACGCACACCTTTATATATAACACACACACGCGCGCGCGCACACACACACACACACACACACACACACACACACACACACTCCGTGTTGACCGGACTGGGCACTAACCACATAGAGGTTTAGGTTTAGTGAGCAACGATATTTTTCTTTTCATATTCTATACCAGTTTTGAGGAGGAAATACCAGATTTCTCTTTCTTCAGAACATCCCATCTCATTTTCTTAGATAAAGGACAAGAAATACATTTCTTCTGTTTTTGTGTTTTTAAATTTTAATTAATTTTTAAAATTTTTGTGTTTTGAGACAGGTTTTCATGAGCCTACACTGGCCTCCCTGGATTAGACAGTGAAGGATTAGAGGCTTGGGCCACCACACCCGTCTTATAGAACAGACTCCGGGAATGTTGATTCCTGAAGAAAAGCTGTTGAATGTTGAGATCCATTTCATTTCACTCCTTATTGTAGAAAAGTGCTAATAATGATGTCTACCATAGGCATCCAGGAAAATCATCAGCTTTGGTTTGCAGACCTTGAGTGAATTAATATACCATAGAACCTTATTTCCCCAAATCCAGGGCTTACATATGCCAGGCAAGCACTCTTCCCGCACATCATAAACATTTCCTAGAGGGATGCACGCATACCGAGTGTAGGAGCCTTCAGTGAGTGTCAGCGTATTTTCAAATTACTAAACAAATGGGATTAACCATGACTACTGCCTTCTGGAGACATTAGACTGTGATGCTTGGATAGCGCCAGAGACCCTGCTGTAGCAGCATTCGACACACAAACATCTGAAGTGGGGCTGGGTGCATGAAGCTGTCTCTGGGACACACACAATACACCTGCCTCCTTAGAAACAGAGAGACTTGCATGAATTATACTGATTTCATTTTCTTTTTAAAAAATGATACTAAGCTGAGCAGTGGTGGCACACGCCTTTAATCCCAGCACTCAGGAGGCAGAGGCAGGCAGATCTCTGTGAGTTCCAGGCCAGCCTGGTCTACAAGGGCTAGTTCCAGGACAGGCTCCAAAAAACCACAGAGAAACCCTGTCTCAAAAAAACAAACAACAAAAAAAGAAAAACCAAAAACCAAAAAAAGATGCCAACCCAGTTCACACCTACAAACAGTTAGATCTATAAACTATAACAATAGCCTGGAGCAAAATAAGAGGGAAAAGTGAAAAACGCTTTATTATATGAAAAGTTTATCATACCAGAAAAGAAAAACATAAAACTAGTTTTTTTTTGTTTTTTTTTTTTTGAGACAGGGTTTCTCTGTGGTTTTTTGGAGCCTGTCCTGGAACTAGCTCTTGTAGACCAGGCTGGTCTCGAACTCACAGAGATCCGCCTGCCTCTGCCTCCTAAGTGCTGGGATTAAAGGCGTGCACCACCACCACCCGGCCATAAAACTAGTTTTAATTCAAGAAATATTTTCGAGATAGGGTCTCTTTATGTAACCTTGGCTGGCCTGAAACTCACAGAGGTCTGCCTGCCTCTGCTTCCTGAATGTTAGGATTAAGTGTGTGTGCCCTAAAATAGGGTTTTTATCTGATTTTTATGCATGCGTGTACCTATATGCATGCATACGTGTACCTATATGTATGCATATGTGTACCTATATGTATGCATGCGTGTACCTATATGCATGCATATGTGCACCTATATGTATACATGCGTGTACCTATATGTATGCATGTGTGTACCTATATGCTTATGTGTGCAGTGCCCAGGGAAAGCAGAAGAGGGCACTGGTTCTTCTGGAACAGAGTTACAGACATTTTGGAGTCACTATGTGGGTGCTTGGAATTGAACCCAGGTCCTCAGCAAGAGCAGCCAGTGCTCTTAACCACTGCGCCATCTCTCCAGACCCCCCTAGTTTTTTTTACTAGGAACCTGTACTTGGGAGATTGTTTTCAGTTTCCACCTGAAGTGTCACATTTCATTGTGAACGTTTACAACAGGAGGCCACTGTGATGTCTTTTGAAAGCAGAAGACCTGTGATGGTCACTCATCATTCAGGAACTATTTATTGGTCATCGAGTCCGTGAAGTGATCATCAGGGGCTGTGCCAAACCTGAGGATGCAGAGAGGAGTGAGACAGGCAGTGCCATGATGGCGGCAGCTAGCTCGGGGTGGGGGTGGGGAGCCAGCAGAACAGAGGGGATCTGCAGGAGCTTTTTATTCTTGTCTGGAAAGTGGGGAAGAATTGGGGCAGCTGAAAATGAGTCCTTGGCACAGAAGTAGTGGCAGCTACAACATTCAGTAAGAAAAGATCAGATGTTCGACACCGGAAATAAAAGGGAGAATGCAAGTTAAATCCTTAAAAAAAAAAAAAAAAAAAAAAACCAAAAAACCTTAAAACTGTAAGAAAGAAGTAGGTGGGAAAAACAAAACATGTTTCTCATTTCTACAAAACTCAGCAACAACACAGGAAGAAGCCAGGAAACCCCTGATAAAGCAAACTAAAATGACAGTCACGCAACTCCAGGTACACGGTCAGAAAGCCGGTAGGAAGAACGGGAGCAGCAGAGACACTCGCTTCTGTGAACACGTCTCCATGCACGGCAACCAACCCCCCGTGGGGTCGACATGGCAACAGAGGAATCCTCGCCTGTCATGAGGAATGTGCAGTGCAACAGTGGAGATGGGAGAGAAGGACTTGAGGGGAAACACAAGTCCAGGCTTGAAGACAAAAGGCATGTCAGGGACGTGCGGCTGCGATCGCATAAGCAATACAAAGTCCCGGTGAATGGTGCTAGATGAGGCGTTGTTTCTTCTTGTGATAAAAAGAAGTCACAAGCAGGAACAGGGGAAATGCCAAGATGAATTTGTGTTTGTTTTGGAATTGGAGGTCTCAATATGAACTCGTTACTTAAATGTATACGTAGAAGTAAAGAGGTGTGTGTGCATGTATGGGTTAAGACACGCACTTACACTTTCTAGTTCTGTCTGCCAGCTGTGCCTAAAATGATACAGCGATGTCATTACCATAGCAATGAGCATGCCAATGCCCAGATCTGGGCTTTTAGATACCCTTTTCAATAAAAGAATCAAAGCTTTTGGGGAAAAAGTTAGTCTCAGGAAAATGGCAGGGAAATACAGAACAATCTTGGCGGCCAGTGAATCGGCAAGCCTGACACCCCCCGCCCCCCCCCCCCCCCCCCCCGCCCCAGTTGATCCTGGAACGCACAAAAGCTGGTTGTGGTGGCTTGCGTTTGTAACCGCAGCACTCTCTTCAGGTGAGACCAGAGGCAGAGAACAGCCAGGGAGCTCGCGAGCTAACCTGGAGTATGCATGTCAGAAACATCGAGAAACACACTACCGCGGGGCTGGGAAGATAGTTCAGTGGTTAAGAGCACTTGTTGCTCTAGGTTGCTCTAGCAGAGAAGCTAAGTTTGGTTCCAAGGACCCACATGTGGCTCACAAGTATCCATAACTCCAGTCCCAGGGATGCGATGCCTTCTTCTGACCTCAGTGGGGTAGACACACCGGTGGTGCAAACACATGCAAACAGAACACTCCTGCACATAAAATAAAGTGAAATCTAAAATAAAAAAAAGTTAAAAAGAGAAAGAGAGGTAGAGAGGGCCAGGGGTGGGGGTGGCAAACCAGAGTCTTGACAGGCTCTCCTAGTAGCCCTGATAGAGACCAGAGCCAGGACAGGTTTCTAATAGCCCTTGCCAGGGACCAGGCCTTAGTTTGGGCTTACTGGAGGTGGCTAGTACTGAGCAAACGGCTCTCCAAGAAACCACAACTCAGGGGCAACCAATCACCAGACACCCCCTGGCCTTCTGTCTCAGCAGAAGACCACGGTCTCCTGATAATTAAAGATAGCTTTCCTACCCTGCTTCGGGACGGTCCCTAACACTAGGACCGACCACCAATCAGCCCCCAGACTAATCTTTCCTCCACCAATCAGCCCCCAGACTAACCTTTCCTCCACCAATCAGCCCCCAGACTAATCTTTCCTCCACCAATCAGCCCCCAGACTAATCTTTCCTCCACCAATCAGCCCCCAGACTAATCTTTCCTCCACCAATCAGCACCCAGACTAATCTTTCCTCCACCAATTAGTCCCAGATTAATCCCTCCTCCCTGGACTTCCCCTAACTCTCCTCAAAAGGAGTTTGTGACCTTCTAGGGAGGTGGCCATGCGCCACCGCAGCACAGGAATAAAGCGCTCTTGTTTATTACATATGTGACTATAGGTCTTTTCTTGGGGCCTTCTCTTGGACCCTAACAAGAACCAACTCCCAAAAGTTGTCATCTGACCCCCTGACACACACATACACACATGCACACACACTGCCTGCAAGAGATTCTAATAGCCAATGCTGGAAATTCTGAGCAACAACATAAAACAACAGTGATAGAAACAATCCAGAGGTTAAAATTAATATCCATGGGTCATTCTGGTAAGAAGGAAGGGTGGGAGGAAAGAAGAAAGGAGTTAAGGAAGGGGGATGGTTTTCCTTCACAGAATTCAGTTAATAAACTCCAAATAAATGTTTGGAAATGACAGAATCCCTGTTTTGACTTCTTTTTTCCACGTGGAGAGTTTTTATTGGAGGGAAGGGAGCAAAGGGAGAGAAGGGGAGCACAGAGCAGTCAGCCTCACGGGAAGGGGGGAGTGTACAGAGGGAGCTAGGAAGCTAGGGAAGGAGAGAGTGATGATGTAACTGCTGGCCGACAGTGGACACTGCCAGTCTTTCTGCTACTAAAGTAGCTTTTACAGAGATATCTGTCTATCGTTTTCATTTTACAAAAATCCAATGGTACTGAACATCTTTCCATGTGTTCATCACACACACACACACACACACACACACACACACACACGTCTTCTTTGGACTAACTATTGGGATACTTCACCTATAATCTGTCTTGTTCTTTATAATTGAGTTGTAATAGATCTTTAAGTATTGTTGATATAGTCTCCTACCAAATACATATGTTTTGAGAGTGGTCTCATATATATATATGAACTTCATTCTTTTGTACATGGGTATTCAGTTGTCCCAACGAATTCTTAAAGATATGAAAATCAGACCAGGGCTATAGCTCAGGATCGAATTCTTGCCTAATGTTCATGAGGTCTTGGGTTCTATTGCCCCCTCCTTCTTCCTACCATATGACACATGAAAATCAAGAAATATTAAATCATTAAAACATTTTCAGTTTTTTTTTTTTTTTTTTTGCCAGGTGGTGGTGGTACACGCCTTTAATCCCAGCACTCAGAGGCAGAGGCAAGTGTATCTCTGTGAGTTCAAGGCCAGCCTGATCTATAGAGTGAGTTTCAGGACAGCCAGGCTACACAGAGAAACCGTGTCTCAGAAAAATAAAATAAAATAGATCTCAGTCTTTAAAATTTATTTCAACATGTACTTTTATCTTAGGGTTTTGTTTTGTTTTGTTTTGATAAAACACTATGACCAAAAGCAGCTTGGGGAGGAAAGGGTTCATTTCATATCACAGTCTGTCACTGACGGAAGGCATGGGAGGACCCTGGAGGAGGGAAAGAAGCAGAGGCCCTGGAGGGGTGCTGCTTACTGGCTTGTCCCCTATGGCTTGCTCAGCTCTTTTTCTTATAGAACCCAGGACCACCAGTCCAGGGTGGCACTGCCCTCAGTGAGCTGGGCCCTCCCACATCAATAAAGAAAATGTACCACAGGCCAATCTAGTGGGACATTTTCTCGATTGAAAGCCTCTTCCCAAATGACTCCAGCTGGTGTTGTGTTAACAGAAAACTAGCAGCACAAAATTCTCTTACCTCCATATTCTCTTTTTATAGAAACAAAACCAAACCATAAAAGTTAGCTAAAATTCCACTAGCTGCTTTCAGAATCCCTTCTGTCCGGGAGGCACCACCCTTCTGTCTTCTCACTGGGGGAGAATTCTTTAATCTGGGTTTGAGAGACTGTGAAAGCACTCACTATGGGGGTTGCTTGGATCACAGGGAAATAGCTCCTGGCCTGCACAAGAACAGCATTCTAGACACACAAATGGCATTCAGCACCATAATCTTGTCTGCCTGATAGGGTACACCTATCAGGCTTGTGTACTGAAGGCCTCTACTCTTGACCAATAGTAAGTTCTGGAATGTGTTTCCAAAATTTGAGTTTGCAAGAGGAATTCCAAATCTTATCTATTGTTGTTATCTTTTTCTTTTAAAACACATTTTCACTTAACAAATCAATTTTTAAAATGTTATGAAAATCTGGTTTAGCAAATATTTATGACCTGTCTGCCAATGGCTAGATAGCCATGTTCCTTGAATGTTTCACTTCATGGCTGAAGAGAAAGTTCTAGAGGCACCCACCCTCGTAGCTAGGGAATCTTAAGGATACATCTGAGTAGTACTGGTGAAAGAAAAGCTGGGAAGTTTCTGGAAGCAAACTAAGTCCAGATATAATAATAACGGAAAAGATCAATGGTCACAGTGGCAAGAGAGCTGGGACACGCGAGCCAGGGAGCAGGGTGCTACAGCAGGGTGAGAGTTGGGGAAGGGACGGGGGACACGGGAGCCAGGGAGCAGGGTGCTACAGCCTGGTAAGAGGTGGGGAAGGGACGGGGGACACGGGAGCCAGGGAGCAGGGTGCTACAGCAGGGTGAGAGGTGGGGAAGGGACGGGGGACACAGGAGCCAGGGAGCAGGGTGCTACAGCCGGGTGAGAGGTGGGGAAGGGACGGGGGACACAGGAGCCAGGGAGCAGGGTGCTACAGCCTGGTAAGAGATGGAGAAGGGACGGGGGACACAGGAGCCAGGGAGCAGGGTGCTACAGCCGGGTGAGAGGTGGGGAAGGGACGGGGGACACGGGAGCCAGGGAGCAGGGTGCTACAGCCGGGTGAGAGGTGGGGAAGGGACGGGGGACACGGGAGCCAGGGAGCAGGGTGCTACAGCCGGGTGAGAGGTAGGGAAGGGACGGGAGCTCAGCATGGCTCTTCTGGTTTGGTAGTTGGAAGAGGACGCCGTGCAGGGCAGTCTGTCTTTGTGAATGGGTGGAGTCAACTGATGGAATGAGAACTGGTTGGAAGGAGAATGAGCACTAACAGTGGGGTGGGGCAGCTGGACTGAAACAGAAGGGAATCCTTCTGTCAGTCAGGAGGATGGGGCATGGAAAAAGGTGAATAAGCATGTTTCCAAAGCCGGGTGGTGGTGGCGCACTCCTTTAGTCCCAGGATTTGGGAGGCAGAGTCAGGTACATCTCTGTGAGTTTGAGGCCAGCCTAGTCTGGTCTACAGCCAGAACATCTAGGGCCACACAAAGAAAATCCTGTTTTAAAAAATGTTTCTAGTTTTGAAGGCAAGATGGTTTTAATCTGAAGTTTTTGAGCCTTTTTCCCCTAAGGATAAGAATAAAAGGGTGTCAGCAGCATTGCTAAGAAAGAAGTGTGAGACCAGACCCTCAAGTCTGCCAGAGTCTGTGCAGAGTGGAGAGATGGCCCCATAAACCAAAGAAGATATTGACATGGAGATGACTGGGAAGATGTCTCCACTCACAGCAGCTGACACTTTGATTATGTGCCAAAGGACTTTGAGTTTAGGAACTGTTGAGTAGGTGATTCCAGCAGGGCATGGATATGCTGTTTGGCAGAGGAGAATGGGCCAGAAGGAACTGAAGACTGTTTAGGACACTCTCTGGGTCACACACCTAGAGAGGAGTGGACAGGTAGGTTCTGTTTGAACAAGGGAGTTTCCAGTGTTTGTCCCTTTGTTCTGGGTCAAGACCTTCAGCCTTTCACTTGTCACCACCTACTAAGTGCGTCTTCTTTTTCCTGATGAAGATTTAAGTGACCAACAAGGGAGAGTAAAGTTGGTGGGGTGAAGAGGCTTGTTTCAGAAGTGGAAATGTTTCTTCAACACCTTAAGTTAGCCTCCAAATAGCTGCCAATCCGTGCCCATCTGGACCAGATAATCTACTTGTAACCAATAAGTAGCTCTGGAGTCTTCACAATTGTGAGCGTGTGTGGGTACAGATTCGCTTCACTGGTCCCATCGGTGTGGCATGTCCTGCACTGGTGCCACCGCACCTATCCCCATTTGATGGACATGTCACTTGCACAGAGTGGGGAGCCCCCAGCTAAGAACGGTCACCAATACTGACCCCATGCACTTTGAATTGAGTGACTTGCGTTCTTATTGTGCTTGTATGGCAGTGTTCTAATCCACACAATGTGGAGTTTCCTGAGTTATTAGAATTTTAGATTACTGGGCTAATTTGTAAAGGTTTAACCCATTTCTTTTCTCTTTTCACCTTTGAACTTTGTATTGCTTTCTCTTGTCCTCCCTTCCTCCCTCTGTCCTTCACTCCCCATCCCCTCTTTCCTTGATCGGAATGTGAGGTAGAGGCCATGAGCTTCACCCTGAGCTGGGTCTGCAGTGACGCAATGGGTTCTATTTCCATCTTTCTCCTTCAGTCACACGTGAGCTGCCAAGGACAGGCCCTTTCTAAGTGTCTGGCTGGCTGCTGAGACATTCCCTTTAGGGAAACAGGGTCAGGAAGAAGACCATGGAATCAGTTCTTCTCCCTCCATCCTACCCTCTGTTTCTTTGCCCCATTCAGACATGAACTGTGCACTTGCTTGGTGCCAGACCTAAGAGAGGCCTTAATGAAGCTCTGGCATTCAACAGTGAAAGCGTGACTTTCTCTTGAGGGTCTGCCTCTGTGTCCACAGGCAAGTTCAGCTTCCCATTTTCATGGTGAAATAGGAGGAAACCGAGTCAGATGGTTTCTGGGGAACCTTTTATTTTAATGGCTATCGTAGTTAAGTGATGTTTTAATGAGTAATTTCTTACTCCATCCTGGACAACTTCTCTTTACACATTAACACTTACATAGACTTTCCTATTAGCCAGTATGTGTTCCAAAATTATGAAGGTACTTAAATATGAAGACACATTTTGGTATAGTTATAATACGAAATACTGTGCATTCATTAAGAATGTTGCTTATAAAAATTTTTCCTGTCAAGTGGTGGTGACACATGCCTTTAATCCCAGCACTCAGGATGCAGAGACAGGTGGATCTCTGTGAGTTCGAGGCCAGTCTGATCTACAGAGAGAGTTCCAGAACAGGCTCCAAAGCTACAGAGAAACCCTGTCTTGAGACCCCCCCCCCCCAAGAAAAAAGCTTTTCCTGGTCTGGAAGTACACGTGCACTGTGATAGCAGGGACAGATACAGGCAGGAAGGAGGTGCAGCACCAGGTGGTCAGTAGTCTGTTAACAACAAAGTTTTCATATTGGTACCCTTGATTATGGGATTGCACATGTTTAATTTTGTGGGAATTGAATGCAGAGCCTCAAACATGCTAGCTACATACCCTACCACTAACCTGTAACCTCAGGCTACAAATGTCTACATTTTCTACTTTGTTACTTTCATTTTTCAAAATAATACCACAGGGTCAGAAAGATGGCTCAGCAGGCAAACATGCTTGCTGTCTTAAGTGTGACCCCTGGACCCCACAGTGGAAAGAGAAAAGCAACTTCCAAAAGAGTTCTTCTTTGACTCCAGCACATACATGTTCTGTTTCTCTCTCTCTCTGTGTGTCTGTGTGTCTGTCTGTCTGTCTCTGTCTCTCTGTCTCTGTCTCTCTCTCTCTCTCACACACACACACACACACACTCCATAGTCATGTTTTTTTCTATAATTAAAAAAGAATTGTATTTTTAAGTATATAAAAGTGACTGTTACTCCAAAAATTTTCATTTGCCTTTTAGAAGATTCCCTGGAAGTCTGTATAATTTTTGACAGACACTGTCAATATGTGCAGAATCCATAAGCTACATTTTCAAAACCTTGAATTCACTAAATTTTATGTTTTTGAATATAATTAAAATAAAATCTTTAAGTAAATTTTGTGTGACAAAGCTGAGTGAAAAATCAAAATTATAATTCACATTGTTTTCCAGATCTGCCTATAATGTGACTCCCACCCCAGATTAGAAGCCTATAAAATTGATGAGATTCTAGTATCTGTCTGAGGAATGACAATCTTAAAATACACGGAAACCTCCTGAGCTCTGAGAGGAGGGAGGAAGGCGGACCGCTGAGAGGTTATTCTGGAAAAGGCTCTTAGATGATGCTCACTCAGAATAGGTGCTATATGACGTGTTTGCTGAAACATGACTTGGGATATCAGACCACAAACCAAGGGACGCTGTGAATGCAAAGGATGTAAGAAAACCAGAGGAGGCACACCCTCCATGTATGGAAGAGAAAAGCCAGGAGGAATAGCAGGTCGGGTTACATGGACCTACGGAAGCCCATCCACTCCCCCACAGTGCAGGGGAGGAAAGAAAACAGAGTGACCGGAGCTGAGTTGTCAAGGAAGGATCCCTCCTCCTCCTTTTGCTTGTTTCCAAATGGCCATTACAAAGCTTGGCATTCAGAGATTTAAAGACTAAAAGGCAGACTGCACTGAGGCCTCCTGAAGCTGTGGACAACACTCCCTACATGTCAGGCAGATAGGCGAAAGCCTACTCTTGGCTCGCCTGGCCCCTGAAACTTGTAAGGGAAGATTTCATATGCTGTCCAAAGTGTGGTCCTTTGACCCACAGTAGCCAGGAGGCTGGGGCTCCCTAGATACAGTGGGGAGATCTGCATTTTTGAAGATTCCCTGGAAATCTGGATAAATTTGACAGACACTGTCTATTGGTGTGGAATCCACAAGCTACATTGTTAGAACTTTGAATTCATTAAATTTTCTGTTTTTAAATATAAGTAATAATTTTTTTAAAAAGATTTATTTATTATGTATACAACTTTCTGCCTCCATTTATAGCCACACGCCAGAGGAGGGCGCCAGATCTCTCCACAGATGGTTTGGAGCCACCATGTGGTTGCTGGGAATCTCAGGACCTCTGGAAGAGCAGACAGTGCTCTTAACCCATGAGCCATCTCTCCAGCCCAGTAATAATTTTTTTTTAATGTGGCAAAAAGATTAATCCTCCATCTAAAATTTGTGTCTTTCCCCCAGATAAGATAACCAGAAGGAAATTGACACTTAAAATTTTCTTTTTAAACCTGGTTTGTGCCAGGCAATGGTGATCTATGCCTTTAATCCCAGCACTCAAGAGGCAGAGGCCTGGTAGTTCAAGGCCAGCCTGGTCCACAGAGCAAATGCAAGGACAGTCATGGCTACGGAGAAAGTCTGTCTTAAAAAACCAAAACCCAAACAAACAAACAAAAACCTGGTTTATAGGAAAACCAACATTGCCTTAGCTATCCCAATTTACTAAATTCTTTATAGCTCTTTATAATTCTAGGCAAATTTTATTTTCATGAGGAGATATATTTAACACAGACTTGTAAAATTTTTGTTTTCTACCATTTCCATGTTCTAGAGGGAAATGTTTCCTTGTATTTGACCTCTAAGCTCTTGGAAAGAATTTTAACTTGGCTTCTTGTTGCTGATGTGGAAAGTAGTGTTCTGGTGTCTGCGTTGAAAATGCACTGGCAACCTACTAAATGTTTGAGAATTCACACTGAGAAATGACCTGCCTGGGCACAGGAAGAATTCAAGTGGTGTTGAGCCAGCATCCCCACAGACTCTAGACTTTCCTAAGCAGATGGCAGTCCCATGCATGACATCACAAACTTATGCCATCTGGCAAGCACACACATCAATTTAGCCTTGGCCTCCAAGGGCAAAAGGTCTGGGTCCTTAAAGTTTTTTTTAAAGTTATTTTTATTAAAGAATGTTTTAAATGTCTTCTAAACATTTGGACTAAGTGAGAGAAAGGGATGAGGGTTCTAATGCTGGAATAAACAGAAACTCAGAGAAGTTCACGCTCACCTGATTGTCGGACCCGTTGGAGAGTTTGCTGAACCAGAACTTCCGATCGTGGGACGATGATGATGAAGTCCACTTTGCTAAAGTGGCCAAGGTCCAGGCTCTGGCTGCCACTGTCCGCAATTGCACACACCTGGGACAATAGTCTTCTGGCAACTGTGAGCTGTGGTTGATAAATTTGGAAGGTTTCGTTATCTACATCTAAAATTAAAAAAAGTTATAAGAACAATATTAATTTAGTTCTTTGACAGGCATTATGAATCCATATGGAGACTTAAACACAGCGGAAAAGCAATGTCTTGCGGAGGAACCTCTATGAATTTGCCCGTGTCCCCTAAACCTGACTGAGAGGCTATGCTAGAGAACTGCACATGACAGTTTTACAAATGAATTATTTAAAAACTGGAGGATTATCTTACAGTCCTTTCTTTCCCTAAAAGCAGAGACAGGCCACACTGTCACAGCTGGACCGGGACTTGGCTGCAGAAAGGCCATATTTAGGCCTTTAGGGTTCTCAGCCCAGGCTGCCCAGGGAGGGAGGCAACGCTGCAGCTCTAACACTGCAGGATCCCTTTAAGGTTCTCGGGATGACACCACAGTGATCATTTCTTCTTCAGCATGTCAGCTGCAACATGGCCTGAAATACCCTCTCTGTGACCAGATAACGTGGTCAGAGTCATAACCTTCCCCTTTCTTCCTGTTCAGCTTGGCTTTGTTAGCACGTGTGACCTGGCGTGCCTAGGAGGTGCAGTCATTGCCAGGGCTGACGCCAGGACTATCCAGAGACCTGACTTGTGACACAGCCAGCCGGGCTGTCAATAGTGAGGTGCTGTACCGTCCAGATACTCTATTAATGACAGAAGCTCTTTATTACAAGTTTTACCAAACCACCAATTCCTGTGCACACCCCCCCCCCCTCCACAGACAACAGAAGATCCAAGTATAGTGAACAAAATGCCTGGGCAGGCAACTGCCATGCCTTCTTGAAAACGTTGCTCCTTATCGGGGACACGTTCTGGCAGTTTAGCTAAAGTAAAATCACAAGGACCTAATTAACCAGCACTCCCTAGTTATCTAAACTGAGGCACGGCTGGGGCAGCCGGTACGCTGGACACTGACTGCAAGTCCCTGCTTGCTGACAAAATGAACAGACCCACAGAGCTTGATGTTGTGCTTGAGCGGCAGAGCTGGGAGAACAGCTCGGTGGTAGGGCACACCTGTGGATGTGTAAGGCCCTGAGCTTGATTCCCAGCATTAGAAAAGAAAAAGTAATACTAGCACAAATAATTTTGTTAGATGAGTGTTCTGTCTGCATGTATGTCTGTGTACTACATGCATGTCTAGTGCGCAAGGAGGCCAGAGGAGCACACTGGGTCCCCTGGAACTGCTGTTGCAGACATTTTAAAATAGCTATATGGGTACTGGGAATTGGACTGGGGTCCTCTAGCCATCTCTCTAGCCCCTATAGTTTTTTTTTTTTTTTAATTTTTACCCTCAAAGACCACCATTGAAGGGGCTGAAGAGATGGCTCAGTGGTTAAGAGCAAACATTGTTCTTGCAGAGGATTGGAGTTTGTTTCCCAGCACCCACATCTCACAACCTTGGGGAAGCCTCTTCTGATCCCTGTGTGCACCCAAACATAGCTGGCTTACATTCACACAAACACACATATATACATAAATAAAAATTAAAAATAGTACCAATGAAACAAACTTGCCTTCCAACATCAACAGGTTATTCATCCCGCAGCCCACAGGATGGCTGGAAACCAAATGCATATATAGACTTGTATATATAATTTAACTTAGCAAACTATGAAGTTTGATGAAATACAAAACATTTATCCAAGGAGCATTTTTATAAATTTTTTATTATAATTTTTAGTATTTGTGCATGTGTGTGCAGGTGTGCGTGTGTCTGTGTGCCAGAGCCATGCATGTGGAGGTCATAGAGCACTTTAGGAGTTGGTTTTCTCCTTCTACTATGTGAACTCGGGGTTTGAACTCAGTCATCAGTCTTGGTGGCAATTACCTGTACCCATGGAGCCATCTTGCTGACTTCGAGCAACATTTCTTTTTGTTTCTTTATTTAATTATTTTATTTATTTATTTTGAGACAGGGTCTCACTAGGTAGCCCTGTCCTGAAACTTACTATGTAGTAGACTAGGCTGGCCTTGAACTCACAGAGCTCCATCTGCCTCTGCCTCCTTAAGTGCTGGGATTAAAGGTGTGTGCCACCATGCCTGGCTGATATTTCTTTTAAAATGTAAATTTTTTTTTTTTTTAAAAAATGTGTATAATGTTTTGGTTGCATGTATGTACCTAGTTCCCCCAGAGGCCAGAGGAGGTGTTGGATCCCCTGGGACGAGAGTTCTAGACGGTTATGGTTATGAGCTGCCGTGTGGGTGCTGGGATGAAACCTAGGTCCTTCCTCTTGAAGTGCTCTTAACAGCTTAGCTATCTCTCCAGTCCCTTTACACATTTCTTAAACAGGGAACCAAGGATATACTTGGAGATCTTTATGCGTTCTGGGAATTAAGAAATATTTATTTATTTAATTTATTGTTACATGTGTATGCATAATGTGTGTGGTGTGTGGGAGTGCATATGTGGAGATCAAAGGACTTGGTTCTCTTTTTCCACCTTTATGTGGGTCCTGGGCATCTAACTCAGGTCACTGGCTTGGGGTATAAGCAGCCTTTACTTGCTGAGCAAATTCTAAACTTATTAACAATTCAAAACAATTATAAACCCATTTTAATGTGCTGAATGATTGCTGTATTACCAATATTGCCCAAAAGTCAAGACACTTTATAGCCCATATTCATTTTTACTTTTACAAGCCCTGTTGCTACCTTCATTGCCTAAATGATCTTCTATATAAAACGATGCATTCCTATCCAGAGGAGGCCAAATGGCCACCATTAGCAGCTTACGTGTAGAAGGGGTATATTCCTTTTCTCTTTGATTTTCTATTCTATCTGATGATATCCCTATAATCAATGAACTGGGGAAGAAGTTTTTAATACCAAGGAACACAATTTAATAATCTGCTTCCTCCTCCCTGGCCTGCTGCCCACCACTGGGGCCTCTGACTCTTACCGTGCAGGTGATGGGAAGTGACATTGTTCTGTTGGCCTGGAAGGCCTCATACTCCTGAGACTGCAGAGTTTTGCAAGCCAGGGAGAAAGGGAAAAGAATCCTGCATAGCCTACATCTACATGATGAGTTTGGGGCCAGTTCAGGCTAATAAAATCCCCCCTCTCTCCATATATCTATATCTATATCTATATCTATATCTATATCTATATCTATATCTATCTGAGGATTCCTAGAATCATTATACACAAAAGAGGAACTTCATCTGAGTTCAAGGCCAGTTTGGTCTACAGAGTGAGTTCCAGGACAGCCAGGGCTACACAGAAAAACCCTGTCTTGAAAAACCAAATAAAATAAAATAAAGCCAGAAAATACTCATACACATAAAATAAATAAATTAATTAACAATTTTTAAAAAGAGGAACCCCCTTAAGGCAAAAAGATATCAACTTTAAGACCAGTCTGTGCAGAGGAACAGGAATCTCTTAGGGAAAGACCCAAGGAGAAGGGCACACAGCAAGGCTGTCCCAGTTCACACTCAGCAGTGAAAGCCTTTGGATCAAGGACTCCTCAAAGCCCTGAGCTGTCTGTCTGTTTGATATTAGCTTCTACAGTATGTGTCCCAAGGGCTGATTCCTTCCTTCGGCCTCAGGCCACATTACCCAGATTTTGTGTGGGGATCATAGCAGCAGCCTCCTGAGGTGACACACACTCGTTAAGGTCACCATTGAAAGGGGTGACCACACTGTCTCCTCTTCTTTGTTGCATTTTTTCTAGCAGCTTGTCCAGGTCATCACCTGTGTCAAAATACAGTGGATTTAAGAAGGTTATAATGAGCAGCATGCCGAGTGGTTCTTATCAGTATCAGACGAGATGACTGGGCTGGGCTCTCATCAAGATTTGTGAGATGGTCTGCAATTGAGGCGGAATTCCTTCCTGGCCATCTCTCCGCAGTAAGAGCCTTTCTCAATGGCATTCACCTCTGTGAGCTTACAACCAACACACTTTCCACGCTGGCTCTCTTTTGGCTTGCATCGTGAACAAAAGCAGGCAAAAAGAGGCTCTGTCTCTATCTGACATAGGAAAAAACTCAGATCCAGGGAGAGACAGAGAAAACAGCCCAAGGTCAGCAACAAGGCCACAGCTGAGCCAAGTTCTAATCCTGGCATACTTGTGCCTTCCTCTGGACCTCACGTGGTTTCCTGTGGTGGTCATCACCATGATAAACCACTTCGAATGAAAACTCCGCCACCAAGCCTAAGCCCCATCTTCATCCCCGACAGGCTGAGATTTAAACTCAGACAATCACGCAACTAGGGCTGGCAGGGAGGCCCAGTCTTACAACACTTACCTAATGAGGTGGTTCTGAAATGCGATGCCAGGAAACTGACCTTTCCCGTGATGAGCTCATAACTAATTTCTTTCAAAAACTCACTTGTGGTAAGCATGCTCTCTGCCAGAGCCCGGGACTGATGCTGACCTGAAGGACAGAGAGCAGGGGGATGACTCATGCCTGGAGCTAATGCATGCTGCAGCATTAACGACAGAATCTAGAGCTGCGGTGCTGCAGCACTGGCTATGACAGCTGCAGCATTAACGACAGAATCTAAAGCTACAGGGACGTAAGGTCATGGCATGTCAGTTCAAAGACTGTCTGCAGCAGCAACAACAACAACAATAAAATATTTGTAATTGATGCCAGCGACTAAATGGAAATGACATGTTTTATGTTTGTAATTGTAAAAATGTATGCATGCATATATTTAAAGGCCAGAGAAGTCCAGGGAATGTAGTAGTGTGTTTACATGGTTGTTATAAGGAATGACCTGAAAAACAAGCTTCTGTGGAATCATTTTTAGAATTAAAATATGAATGATCACACAGCCAGGAAAAGCTCTCTAAAACCCTAACGTAGAAGGGTGGGCACACAGTTTGGCCAGAGTGGGGATGGGCAGAGAAGAGAAATGACAGTGTGAGTGCTGATGGCTGGAGGGACCGGCAGAGTCAGCACAGAGCATAGCTGGCGTTTCTTCTCAGGGATTCCTGGAGGGTTCCTGGCGAATAGGACTGGCTGGCACTGGCAGTTGCAAAGTCTTTACAATTTAGCTGTTGTGTGTGTTTTTGTATGTCACAAATGCATGCAGGATCCTAAAAATCAGAATAGTGCTGGATTCCCCAGAATTGGAATTACAGAGTGTTGTGAGCTGTCATGTGGGTGCTGGGAATTAAACCAGAGTCCTGTGCAAGAGAAGTCAGTGCTTTTAACTGCAGAGCCTTCTCTCCAGCCCCAACACTTGCAAAACCTTTTAAGGACAGAGTTACATGAGATGAGGGAATCTGCTTCAACAGTTAGCTTTTTTAAAGCTTTTAAAAATCTTTTAGATTGTCTCCAGAACCAGGTGCTGAGGCACCAGCCACACTGAGGGCTTTAACACCTGATCTGAGAAAGATAGGGAAGTTAAAATTGGGAGGAGAAACCCAAGCCACAGTCATTAGCCAGAGAATAATTGTGTGGATGCTGGAAACATCCAATGGTTACTTTTCAAATACATATGTTAGAATGAATGCATTAAACAGACAAAGTCCCAACCCGACTCACCTAATACAACCACACAAAATTCATTTCCTCTGATTTTCGATGCACAAATTGCTACGACATAATCCGGTAGTCTCTGATAGTGTTTGGTCTCACTGAGAAGCCTTAGTGTCTCT
Organism: Chionomys nivalis; assembly: GCF_950005125.1. Taxonomy (NCBI): domain Eukaryota; kingdom Metazoa; phylum Chordata; class Mammalia; order Rodentia; family Cricetidae; genus Chionomys; species Chionomys nivalis. The sequence continues at coordinate 70,943,797 of NC_080099.1, forward strand.
GAAATGCCCTCTGCCAGAGAGTTTTGGGTCACGATCACATGAACCATGTCTTGAGACACACTGGCAGCTAATCTAGCAAGCCAGGGGAGCTGTCCCGGTGACACGGGTGTACACGGAGCACCCATCTGCAGGGTTCGCTCTCTCACAGTAAATTCCTGCATGGCTTTCAGCATGATCTGCTCAAATTCTTCCCTGAGAGGTATCTGGTCAGGACCTATATTGAAGAGAAGTACAGCTAGAAGGGAGAAAACGTATAGTGCCTCACACCCAAAATTTCCTCTAAACCCACTACGCTCCAAACAGCAAGTGTGTGCTTTTATCTTGCAGAGATCCTAAGTCACAGCTCATGCGATTAGGAAACTCCCTTTTCACCTCTCTCTGGCCTCAGCTCTTAGAACTTAGGCTCTCTTCCCCTATCCTTTAATGATGTTCTTTTTCAAGGAGGATTATGCTAAGGTGAAAGACTGTTGCATGTCCTGGGAGGTGATCACTTCCCAACCTTGGAATCATAGATTCTGCTAATGACTAATAAAATGAGCCACACACTGGTGTATGATCAATTTTAGGTTCCATTCATTTTTTATGCATAGATACTTAAAATATTTTAATGTCTTCACCTAATTTTGACATTATTCATAAGAAAATGAATTATTTTCCCAATTTACATGTTACACAGCCTCCACCCTTCCCCAGACAGAATACTCCTGTCATCTCATTCTCCTCCTGTCCTCGGGATTGTTGAATATGACATCTGGCCCCTTTCCCCAGCCATAGTTAAGCTAAGCTGTCACTGATGACCTGTGGCCCTGGAATTAGAGGGATTTTGTTTCTATTGTCTTTAGAACAAAATCAGAAGGCATTCAAGTGGCACAAATCACCTAAGATTTCTACCTTTAGTTTAAATTAAAACCTAGGGGATATAGTGACTTGTTCTGCTTTTTCCCCTGGTGTGAATCAAGACTTGAAACTCAAGGGTTCCTGTCAGCAGGGGCCCACTCTTCATTGTCTGTGATCTGAGGCTGATCACTGGCTCTAACCCCAGGCTATAGCACAGAAGTGAGGATCTAGAAGACGTCTGCCAGGATCCCTCCCTCTGATGACACTTAAGTGGTCTCCTGGCCCTGCTCATTTCCATTTTTGGAAAGTAAGAAAATAAGGGACTTAATTATTATTTTTTAAAGACAAGTGAGATTATACAAAATAAAACAAAAAATAGAACACACTCCAAAAAATAAGTAATTTATATTGGAGAAGCCACTTTTCCAAGACTGGTTGAGAGAGAACGGAAACCTCATAGATAGCTGATTGTTTTCTGTACATAGAAGCAAGAAACAATAATGCTTACATCAAATTTGTTTCTGGCGCACGAGTGAGGCTCTGGATTTGATCCCAGGACACCACCCACCCAACCTAAAACATTCTTCCCAGCCCTACTCCTTGCTAGGCAGTGGTGAACAGCAGGGTTTTTGGCTTTGTTTTGAAATCAGTTGGGAGTCATTCAACCTCGATCTTCATTCAGCTTTAACAAATTGGAATCAGGGTTTGTAGCCACTACAGTGGCTGAATTTGTACCACAAAATGAAGACAAGGTGGTCATTTTTTATAACTTTCTTCTGTCGGAGCACATGACAAATGGAATGCAGGTGGCATGTCTCCGTTTCCTAGTGTCTTCCATGAAAACCTGAAAGGTTCAGCTGCCCTGTTTACAGTTGTGAGGGAATCCAGGGCAGACCAGGCGCTGGCAACACATTCTCTTGGGATATACAAAGAATCCATCAAAGGCATTTGGGAAAATAAAGTGGTATAGCATGCTCCCAGAATTCTTTGTAATCTTAAAACTCATTTGTAAAGTTTTGATCGAATTACTGTTAAGAAACAAAAAGTGGAGGGATCATGTGCTCAGGTTCAGACAGGAGACGATCTCTTAGGAGAACACATGGTCCCCACTTCTCCATCTCTGCACCAGGTTCAGACAGGAGACGATCTCTTAGGAGAACACATGGTCCCCACTTCTCCATGTCTGCACCAGGTTCAGACAGGAGACGATCTCTTAGGAGAACACATGGTCCCCACTTGTCCATCTCTGCACCAGGTTCAGACAGGAGACGATCTCTTAGAACACATGGTCCCCATCTTCTCCATCTCTATCACTCTCAGTTCTGGCTGGATTCTAGGAGCCCAGTAATGGTGACTTTCCCTGTGAGAGCTGTCTCCCTCAGCATCAGCTCCGATGGCTTTTCAGATGGAGCCACCACGGTAGGGAAGGACACGTTTCCAGCAGACCTGGAGCCACCTGGACTTGCTGATTCAATTATTTACTTCAAAAGGTTTTTCAGTTTGTGAAATAACAGAAAAAATTTTAAGTGGCTATTATAGAAAGTCCCTTTCTTTCCAAAGACTCTTGCTTTTCTCTTTCCCTGTCAATGTTCAGAGAAACAAAGTATTAAAGCTGTCATTTTAGAAGTTTGGATAACTTTAAAAAATGTCTATAATCTATGCATATGTGAAAATATATGCTTCTCAAAATTAGAGGGACAGAACAATTTTTAAAAGCATAACAGGACAACTTGTTGGGGGACAGCGAAGTCCCCACACACACCTAGGTGAAAGGAAGGAGAAGGGCAGGGGGGACAGAAGGATGGCGAGGGAGAGAGGAATGAGGTATTTATGCTATACACTAACATAAATATATTTTATATATGCATGAAATATATAAATTTTAATGCATGAAAGCAAAATTCTGGAGAGAGGTGATCCTGTAGAGCAGAAAAGAATCTTGTTTAAACCAGAAATATCTAAGCTAAGAGGTTTTTAGTAACTTGAAAGAAGATATTTTATTTTTTTCATGTGGTTTATTTAATTAACTAGGACACTGGTTTTCTTGGAAGGTTATTAAAGTTGAAAAGAAAAGACAGAATTCGGGCCTGCTTGCCTTACAGAAAGCAGGGCGCTCTGAAGTTCTGTTCTCTCTGGTTCTGGGGGTGTTTTTCAGATCTCGGAAGACAGTCCACAGTCCAAAGTAGGGAGATTTAAATTTATGACCCCAAAGGAGCCAGGACGAGGTGATTTTTATAATTGTTTTACTTATGAACAAGAACAGTTTTCAAGCTACAGGCTTATTATAAAGGCAGTTTTCATGGGAAACGTGGCTTTAAAACCCCTGTCAGGGTGGAGGCCATATCAAGGTGGAGCCCTCTGGGAAATGGCAGATCCTTGCCACTGCCGCTACAGGACACTGGAAAGGCTGCATCCGGCTCGCTGAACACTTTGCTCTTTAAATGCTATCCCAGGATTTTTGTGCTTTCTTAACGCTGCAGTACTTTGTAACATAAAAAAAAAAAAAAAAAAAAACTCATAAGAACATATAAAAATTTTTGTATAAAAATTTGCACCTCAAACATTTTCCTAAGCAAATCAATGGCGTGAAATCCCAGAGAGAATATAATTAGGCCGCTCACTGAAGTTTGCAAAATACAGGGCATTTCAATGTAAATGCTGCTGAGCCACCAGTGTTCTGCAGGGACTCACCTAGGTTCAGAGGTTCATGACCTTTGCTTCCCCCTTTCCTAAGGCCTTCCTTCCGAAAGGGTTAGGGCGCATCTTGAGACTCGACAGTAGGGGGAGCAATTTGTTTCTTTTATGACAAGCGTGGAGAAAAGGGAAGGAAAAAGTCAGAAGACTGGAAAGATGAGTCAGGCAGGCAGAGGAATTGAAAAGGACACAATACATTCCAAGAAAAACAAACAAACAGACAGTTTCAAAGGTTCCTAGTCCATGATTGTGGAGAACAACTTACCTAGCCGAACAAGGTACTGTATGGTCAGAAGGATCATGCTTTCCACACTCAGGAGCTGGGTGCTAGCCAACCCCAGCTGCTCCAGATCCTTGTTTTCCAGCTGGGGGATCTTGTAGCAATTCACCAGCAGAGGACTCACAACAATGTCACCAACATTTCCATAGAAATAGGGTAAAGTGCCATAGCCTGCCCCAAAAGAAACATGTCAGAAAGCACTTTTGAGTTCCAGTCAGGCACACCAGTTCAGCGAGACTCAAGGATGCTCAGAAAGCCTCTGCCCTCCGAGAAGGCCACCTTAGGGAATTCACCTGCATGCTACACATTCTATAGAAACTGAGGGGCCACTCCAGTTACATCCTGTTTTTCCACAGAAGGTTACTGTGAACACTATAGTTCTGCCACAGAGGATTTATGAGATGATAAATAGTTCCTGATCAACTTTCTTTTCAGATGAGAAAACAAATATGACAGCATTTCACTTTGCCAGTGTTCTGGGAGATGGGGGAAGTTAAGCCAAGCTCACTGATAAACCAGTGTTCTGCTAACGAGCAGTAAACACTTAGAGATCTCCTACTTATTTTTCTATATTAGTGTTTGTTTTTTTTTCAGACTTTTATGTGGATGGATATTTTGCCTGCATGTATGTCTGTGCACCGTGTGTGTCTGGTGTCCACAGAGTTCAGAAGAGGGTGTTAGATCCCCTGAAACGCTAGCTAAGGATGGTACTGGGAACTGACCGTGGGTTCCCTACAAAAGCAGCAAGTGCTTTCAACAACTTGTCTACCACTTTAGCCCCTATATTGGTGGGTTTTTTTATTAGTTTTTTTCTGAATGTCAGGGGATTCTTTAAAGTACCTTATATAATAGGAGACAAATCCATTGAGAAGGTACCTGCTTTGGTGGTGCAGTAAAGAGAGGCACCCCTCTATGCAAGACTTTCTTTCAAGACAGGGTTCCACTAAGTAGCTCTAGATAGAACTCAATAAGTAGCCCAGGTTAGCCTTGAACTCACAGAGACCTCCCATGTTGGGAGTAAGGGCATGTGCCACCACACCTGGCCTCTGTGAGACTTTCTAAAAGTCAAGTGTCAAAGGAACAAAGGGCCCACATTCCTCATCTTTCTAAGGCTTAGTTGCGTCATGTGGATGCCAAGAACCTCCCCAGCCATATGGAATTTAAACACTGGGATTCCCCCAATACTTCCAGTCCTAGGATCAGTGGATAGGGGGACCTGATAAAGCTTGAAGTAAAAACAGCCAAGTCAACAGAGTCAGGCCGGCACAGGAGCAGACAGTGACTCATGGAAGACACCCTGCCTGCTTTATCATGGAAAGAAAACAGCCAGTCTCCCTCTGGTCTAGACCTGCCTGCCTACGAGGCCTTCAGATATGGGTATGAAAGGTACTCACTTACTGGAGAATGTAAGAGTTGGAATCCTAGAATTTGGACTCCTAAACAACCTTCTACTTTCACGGACAGTCAGCAGTGGGGGAGGATGGCTCCGCAAAGATGCTGACTCACAGAGATAGATGGCCCAGGACGAGCCTGGTGTTCTGATGTGAGGCCTGTCAGTTGGCTTAGTTTGTTTCTTTGCTTTGAGGTTTGGCCCTATCCTCAATCTGTCTACTTTGAGCAGACTTCGGCATACAGCTCAAATCTCAGGGTCTGATGGTTTTCTAAGACCCTTCCAGACAGAGGTAAACCCCCTCTTCTAAGACTTCCTGAAGCTGTTGGCTGTGAAGCTCTACCCACTCTCATAGTCCAATGGGTCAGGATGTTATCCTCATGTAGAACTGTTGTTTCCTATCTCCCCACTGCACAGAGACTCTCGAAGGAAAAAGTTTTATTCTCAGCTTCAAACCAGATGCTTAATACTGCATGAAGGGACTGGCCAAGGAAAGCTGATACAATCAATAAAGACAAATACACATACTCATGGGTGTGTGAATGAACCCACACACCAGGGGCAGGAGACACAGGAGTCTAGACGATGGAATTCTTCTCCCTTACCTATCAGGATCACTGGTCTAACTCCTGAGTTACTCAGCAGGTTTTCAGGAATAATCACAGTTTCCCCTGCAGGGACAGGCCGAGGCTGGAGAATTCCAGTTAATGGGGTCTGTGGAACTGGGGTAGATAAGAGGGGCTCTGGAAAGAAAAGATGGTTTGACAAGAAAGATTATGCTTAGGGGCTAACTGGAAAACTTCAGAAGCCAATGCAGTTTTAATACTTAAGAAATTTTAGAACTCTAATAGTTTATTGTGTATGGTTCCTTTTTCACTTACATATACATTACAGAAAATTAGAAGAAAAACAGAGGTAAGAAAAATAAGTCACAATCATTTCACTGTGGATAACGACCACTGATGGCTTCTTCTAAGCAATCTTTTGGATTTGGCTGTGCAATTTATATTTACCATGCCCTAGTGACCAAAGGTGTGGTTTTCCATTACATGAAGCTGAAAACAGAAACACGTGACAGAGATACTCATTATTAATTATTTCTACCTGGAAGCAACTGTGGTAACATATTGCCGTAGTTCTTTGCATATGGGAGATTTTTTATCAGTTTTTAAAATTATTTAAGCAAATTAAAAAGGTTTTGGGGTGGGAGTACTTGCTACTGTCTACTTAGAAGGACAGGTAGACAAATGTTTGAACACTTAGCTGTGAACACCTTTGGTCACGGTCTGGTTAGTATGAAGAAGAGCCAGGTAACTCTGCCTATTATAGGCATAGACTAAGCCATGAAGCCAAAGTAATCAAGATGCATCATACAGAGAACAAACCCTAGAAGGCCAACTCTCACACCACTGCTGACAAATCAAGTCCAAATGTGCCCGTGGTGGTGACGTTGTTTGCATCAGACCCAATACAACAAATGTATACATATTTACAACAAACTGTATACAACCAATGACAATGCTAAGATCAGCTGTGATAGTACATGAACTTACAGGGAAGGACTATGTTATGGAGACAAAATATTAACTATCACTATCAATACCCTTACATAATACTACTAATCACAATAATTGATGGAGGGCATTTACCTTCAAATGATAATGGCAGGAACAGAACTTATCTCTGCTAATAAAAGAGAAACATTTAACTATATCTTCAGTTAAAATCTTACCAGTTCTTGAAAGAGGGCGAACTGTGGGAACAGGCACAACTAGAGCAGGTTGGGAGACGGGCGACCCCGGATACCATCCCCGGTGTCGTTTCTTTGGTGGGCCAGAAATGAACATATTAGCTGAAAACAAAAAGGAAACACAGTTTTGTCTGCAGCAATGTGATGTGGGAGGTTCCTTTGGGGCATAAGCTAGCCAGGCAGCCGGGAACCAGGTGGCAGGAATGCAGCCCGCAAGGGATCATAGGGTCTTTGCCTTGATCTGCTAAGAGGACCCAAGTCACTGTCCTACCGGCAATGGCAGAGTTGAAAAAAGTCACGCTAACAATTCAACACCACACTAATAACTGCAACCATGTGCTGTTTTACATGCTACAATTTATACAGATTATTTGATTCTATTGACATCTCTGTTAAGTAACGGGGAAAATCTACTTGGTAAATGAAAAAAAAAGTATCTCGTGTCATATAAATCTTTTCAAATAGAGTTTTGTGCTTTGGTAAGTAAAAGATGTGAGTTTTCAAGGTTCTTCACTATAATTTTGATTAAACACTTATTTCCCAGTTAGTTTTAACCACATAGAATCATCAAGACATTTAACAGTTAAGCAAGTTTAAGCAAAGGGAAGGCTCTACAATGTGTGTTTGGATAATTAACTGTTGAAATATCTGTAGCTCTGGGCTAACGGAATGCTTTAGTTGGTAAAGTGCCACACAAACATGAGGACCTGAGAATAACCTTCAGAATCAATCTTAAAAAAAGCCAAGCTCAAAGGTTCATGCCTCAAAATCAATGCTGTGCCAACCAGAGGATCCTGGGGATCACTGAACCTATGGACTCTGAGCTCAGCCAGAGACCCCGTCTCAGAGGATAATGTGGAGTGCTACAGGGGAAGACACTCAATGTAGACTTTCAGTCTCCACTCACTTGTAAGTAAGTACACAGCTCCCCCCTCTCTCTCCTCTCTTTCCCCCTCCTCTCTCTCTCTCTCCTCTCCCTTCTCTCTCCTCTCTCTCTCTCCCCTCTTTCTCCTCTTTCTCTCCTCTCCCTCCCTCTCTCCCTCTCTCTCCTCTCTCTCTGCTCTCTCTCCTTTCTCCCCTCTCTCCCTCCCTCTTCCCTCTTTCTCTTCCTCTCTCCTCTCTCATCTCCCTCCCACTCTTTCTCCTCTCTTTCATCCCCTTTCCCCCTCTCTCCCCTCTCTCTTCTTCTCTCTCCTCTCTCTCCCTCTCTCTTCTTTATCTCCCTCCTTTCCCTCCCTCCCTCTCCTCTCTTTCTCCCTTTCTCTCCCCTGTCTCTCCTTCCTCTCTCTCCCCCATCTCTCTCTCCTCTCTCCCTCCCTCCCTCTCTCTCTCCCCCTCATCTTTCTCTCTCTCCCTCCCTCTCTTTCTCCCCCTCTCTCTCCTCTCTCTTTCTCTCTCCCTCCCCCTCTCTCTCCTCTCTCTCTCTCCTCTCTCTTTCTCTCCCCCCCCTCTCTCATACACACACACACACACACACACACACACACACACACACACACTCAGAGTACCTTGGTCTATGGATGTGTAGGTAGGTCTTGGTGACAAAGAGTAGTTCCCGGAGTGAGATGGCATGGAACTGGATGTGCCATTCTTCCCTCCATGGCTGCTGGTCCCATTGGCTGCTTCTGTAGAGCAAAAAAACAGCATTTTAGACCAGAGGTTTGGAGGATACTGTGAAGCAGCAGACATCTGGTAAACCTCACACTTGAGGATTCATGGAAACTACACAGACAGTTGTAGGGATATAGCCCCACCCATTGGGGGCGTGTTCGCCTCGGGCTAATGTTTACAGATAAATCTGCCGGGCATGATCCCAGCAGCCCCTTTTTCTTTTGCTCCGCTGCGGGAACCTGTGGTCCTGTAAGTCTATTTCCTTATTAAAGCTGTATATATCTATATAATCTGTCTGCATTCATTCACACTGCCACAGACAGTACTCAGCCTGGTTGCATAAAACCAACTACAACTGTTAGAGCAATCAGCTTCATTAAACTTAACTGTCAGATAAGAAAATGACTGGAATAAATTAAAAAACTAGGTGTACCCAAAAATAGTTTCCTGGGACCCTGAGAAATCTTTTAGAATTTTTTTGAAGAAGTCTTTGGAGATAGTAGGTAAATATGAGGGAAAATTTAATAGAATTTAACTCTACTTCATGGAAAATTCCAAACATACAAAAGGAGAGAGAACGGTACACTGCATATATATGCACCCACTGCCAAGGTCCAGCATTGGTCTCACGCAGCCACCTGTCTTGCTCATCACACTCTGACCTGCTTCCTGGCACAGATGCACAGTGCTCTGTTTAGTCAGAAGCAACCTAGCCAGCTATAATTTCACTGATAAGCACTTCTATAGATATTGTTAAAAGAACCTTTAAAATAAATTTGCAATAAAATTATTATACTTAAAATCAATAGTGATTAATAATTTAATATAATCAAATATCCCACCAGTATTCTAAACTTTCTCAGTTACCTCAGAAATAGTTTAAAGAAATTAAAAAAAGAACTTTATGTTTGAATTTAGGTGACCTATATTTCAGGTTTTTTTAAAAAAATACAAGATTAACTTTTATTATTTTTAATGTGTGTGTGTGTGTGTCCCTATGTGCACTACATATGTCCAAAGAGAGACTGGATACCCTGGAGCTGAAGTTATAGGCAGATGTGAGCTAGCTGCTGTGGGCCCTGGGAACTGAACTCAGGTCCTCTGACTAAGACATCTCCGCTCTCGCCCACAGAGTCGTCTCTCCAGCCGCCTTAGATTCTGTCGTCTAAAGGAATTTCTTTTCTTTTAAACAAATACTTCTTGGGATTGTTTTCCTTCTGAAAAGTCTTGAAGAATTTGCTGACTCAATGTTCCTAGTGTCTCTGAATGCCCACGTGCCCACTGTATTTCCAATAAACTAATTGTTAGAGGCCTAGTCAAATTCATACTTATTTTGCTTTTTGCAAAAGAATCTCAAAGGCAGCTGTAAATGTCCACCAGGAAGCAGAAAGTGGACAGTTTTCCTCTCTTTTGAGGATGTTAGGAACAATTTGTAGGGATTCAGAATTTGTCATCCTAACTCTTTTTTATTAAAGTTTCATTTTTAGGGTCCAGGTGCGGTGGCACTTGCTTTTAATCCCAGCACTCAGGAGGCAGAGGCCGGTGGGTCTCTGAGTTTGAGGCCAGCCTGGTCTACAAAGTGAGTTCCAGGATAGTCAGAACTGCTACACAGAGAAATCATATCTCAAAATAAAAATAAGTAAACAAATTTTCATTTTCATTTTTAATTATGTGTCTATGTGTGGGCTTGTGCATATGCATGTGGTAACCACAGAGTCTAGAAGAAGCCATCAGATTCCCTGTATTGGAATTATAGGCAGTTGTGAGTTGCCTGTGGTAGGTCTGGGAGCCAAACTCCCATCCCTTACCAGAAGCACCATGAATTCTTTTTGTTAGTTTATTTGTTTGTTTTTTAAGACAGGTTTTTCTGTGTAGTCTGACTGTTCTGAAACTAGCTCAGTAGACCAGGCCTCGAACTCATGGACATTGACCTTCCTCTGCCTCCTGAGTGCTGGAATAAAGGTGTGTGCCACCACTGCCTGACTAGCAGCATGCATTCTTAACTGCTGAGCTTAATTCTTGCATTATGGAGTCAACTGGATGATTTTAGTAACAACCTTGATTACTGATCTATCACTTCATTAATTTTTTTCACCACTGTGAAAACTTGACTTTAGTTTTTCATAACTAAAATCTAACTAGGAGGTAAATACTGCAAGAGTCGCTGGGCTGGAGTAAAAATCGTGGCAGGTTCTGTCAACAGTTGTGTCTAACTTTTGGAACATGTCCCAGAATGACCGGTCTCTGTCTTACCATTTCTTCTCCTTAAGCTCTGGATTTTTCTAGGATTCATCCTTCATTCATAGTCTGCCTCATCAGGTATCTTTCAGGGCTGATATTAGCCTTGGTGGTTTCATGACATGTTGGTAAAGCCCTCAAGGCACACGCCTTTAATCCCAGCACTCAGGAGGCAGAAGCAGGCAGATCTCTGTGAGTTCTAGGCCAGCCTGGTCTACATAGCAAGTTCCAGGACAGGGTCCAAAGATACACAGAGAAACCCTGTCATGAAAAGCAAGCAAGCAAGCAAACAAACAAAGGAAAAAGAAAGAGAAAAAGGAAAAAAAGAGAGAGAGAGAAAAGATCTTCTTGTAAGTCTATCACCTTCACTGGATTATGAGACATTTGGGGTCAGGCATTATTTTTTTTTTTTTTATAACCTCAGGTGCTAGTCACAGCAGGAGCACAAGAAATGTTTGTTGAACGAAATCAAACTCTAGTCTTCTGTGAACAAAATGTCATTTTGACTCTTCTGGTTGGAGCCCAGAGAGAGCAAAGCTTTGTCCAGTATTGCATTACTCTAGGCAGTTCCACGACATCTTTGTAGAAGGAGTGTCGGAGTGTTGGCTTTGTCAATTAAAGTTCACACAAGTCATTTGCTGTTTGCCAAAAAAAAAAAAAAAAAAAAAAAAAAAGTAGTAAGGAAGGAAAACATCACCTGCAGCAAAAGTCTTTCCTACGACCTGCAAAGATAAAGGCAGTGGTTTCACAACATTCTTATTCCGGGTCAGGTCCTGAGCGCCACTTAAATTGATTGCAGAATTAGCTCGACTGAGAGCCGGCGAATCTTTAAAATGAGAAAGGTTGTTTAAGTTAGCAAGCATTTATATATGCAGGAAGAAAGTTAATTTGGCATGGGTGAGCTGAGAAAGCAAGAGGGAGGGTTTAGCTTCTTCTTGGAACTATTGAGGTGCTTTAGAAAGGTCAATTTCTATGAATTCAGGTTTATTTATTTTCTACTTAACAAAAATGTACTAGGTGTTAGGTGTTACTGTAAGTACTTCAAATATATTAATTCACTTGATCCCCATAATACATTAGCTGGTCAAACTCAGATGACCTGTCATTGGGTTCATATCTATGTTCCATATCTAAATTATGCCCACGATTCCTTCAAAAACACATTTTAATGAGATATAGCCATCTCTGTACAGATAAATTTTTTCTGTGTGTCCATGCTTGTATGCAGTCATATGTGTATAAATATATATGTGTATAAGAATATGCATGTGCACATGTGTGCATGCATGTGTGGAGGAAAGAAGTCATGTCAGGTATCTACCTCAATTGTTGTATACTAGTTTTTGAGACAGGGTTTCACTGACCCTGGAGCTAATTGATTTGGCTGATTGCTAGTGAGCCTCACAGGGGTGCTCCTGGGTATGCTTTCCCAGCCCTGGATTTACAAGTGCTAGGGTGTTTGCCTGTAATACAAGCATGTGCGAGGGTGACACACAAGAATTGCTAATTCAAGGCCAGCCTAGGATAGATGGTAACTCCAAAAAAATGGGTGGGCCTCCCTGCTTTCTAGCTCAGTATCAGAAGGTGCTGAGCCAACTGTCAAGGGAGAGAAGCCACCAGCCATTTCACCCAGCAGTGAACCCCGAGAGTCACAGTGATGATCAGCATGATGGGGAACGCCATGGGTGCAATAGCAGTATGAATGCTATGGGGATAGCCAGCTGCCTTCTGTGTGGATGTAAGGCTACACACACAGGAACTGCGTGGTACTGCCAACCTGACAGAGACCCATGGCTAGGGAGCTCTCAGTCCTCATCAAAGACCCCTCTGTGACACAGAAACTCACAACTGGTCAAAGCAGAGAAAGTCTGTGGAGTAGTCAGTCAGAATGGAAAGGCTGTTCCCATGTCGCTCCCCAAAAAGAAAAAAGGGGAATATCATGGGAGAAGGGATGGGAAAGCTGTGCGGCCAGAGGCTTAGGCAGGCCTGGGTGTCTCCTGGGTATGGCAGAACTCGAACTCACAGCAGCTGCAGCCACATAGGCCTAAAATCATCACAAATGGAAAGGGGTTCATGAGCTCCCACCCTAGCTGAGGAACTATAGGTAGCTGATGGCTGCTAGGGGAGGAGAGTCGCTGGTAGGGCTGCCATACTATGGAGGACAGACATGAGTACAGGGCAGAGCAAAGAGAAAAAGATTAGCTGGGCGGTGGTGGCACACCCTTTAATCCCAGCACTCAGGAGGCAAAGACAGGTAGATCTCTGTGAGTTTGAGACCAGCCTGGTCTACATGAGCTAGTTCCAGGACAGTCTCCAAAGCTACAGAGAAACCCTGTCTCAACCCCCCCCCCCCAAAAAATAGAGAGAGACTCTGATGTTGGGAGGAGCCAGAGGGGTAAGGACTGTACCCAAAGGCAGGTAAGGGGAAGAGTGGGGGATGAATGTGATCAAAATGTAGTATATGCACATAATAAATCCTCAAAGAATCAATGAAAATATGATATTTTAAAAGGGTGTTGGTGCAGGGGGATGGCTCAGGAGACACAGTGGGCAATGACAAACATGAAGACCTGGGGTCAGGTCTCTAGCACTCATGCAAACAGCTGAACTTGTTGGCATACACACAATAAAATACAGTGAACTGTTATAAAGTATGTAGCATCTAAATTTATTGACTATATTTAGTGTGATCATTCAGTGTTAAGTCATATTTATAAAAGTTTTAAAATTATAACTGAATAAGTATACAAAAGAAGTAAAAATGTATACTATAAAATATTAAAGAAAACTAAATAGTCAGGCAGTGGTGGTACACACCTTTAATTCCAGCACTTGGGAGGCAGAGGCAGGCAGATCTCCGAGTTACAGTACAGTACAGCCTGATTTACAGAGTGAGTCCAGAATAGCCAGGGTTACACAGAGAAACTCTGTCTCAAAAAAAAAAAAAAAAAAAAAAAAAAAAAGACTAACAACAAAAACAAAAGACAAAAACAACAAAAAAGCCCCCCTCCAAAAAAAAACTAGTAAATGAAAAGATACAGTGTGCTCATGGAGCAGATGACTTGGTAATGATGAGATAGCACTGCCTAAGTGTTCTGAGAGTTTCCAGCAAGCTATACCAATATTCCAACCTGCTTCTTCCTAGAAATTAGCCAGCCAGTCCTAACATTCACATGGAAACACAAGGGACTCAAGGAAATCAAAATAATTTATAAACAGAATTGCAAAGCTAGAGAACTTAACTTTCCCATGTCAGAACCTCATAACTATATACATGAGGTATTGGCACAGGATGCACATATAAGATAATTCCACTTAAAGTCTTCATATAAACTCTTTGATTTTATGATTAATTGAATGTTGACAAGAGTGTTAAAAAATTCACTGGATAAGAAAACAATTTTTTTCAGCCATTAGTTTGGGGATAACTGCATAGTCCTAAATAATGGTCCTCAACAGACACATCATACACAAAAATTAACTTAAAATGGATTTAAATGTAATAGCTGGGATCTCTGTGAGTTGTAGGCCTACTAGGGTGACATAGTGAGGCCCTGTCTCTAAAAATATATAATAGCTACATGTAATAGCTAAAGCTACGACACGTCACAAAATACAGAAGTGATGCTCTTGACCTTGAATTATGTAATGTTTCTTAGGTAGGAGCCAAGACCATAAGTGACAAAAGAAAACAGAAATGATTTGGATTTCATCAAAACAGAAAAAACCTTGTGCTCCAAAGCACATAATCATAGCTGGGTATGGTGGTGCACACCTTGGGGGGGATATCTGTAGAATGGGAGAAACCTTTGCAAAAGATTTATGCCCCCAAATATATAAAGTCTTCATTAATCTATAAAAACATAAACAGCCAAAAATTGGCCAAATGAATTATATAAGCATTTCTTAACACACACTCACACACACACACACACACACACACACACACCACACAGTCAATAAGCATGTGAAAAACAGTTAAACTGGGCTGTGGTGGTGCATGCCTTTAATTCCAGCACTCTGGAGACAGAGGCAGGTGGATCCCTGAGTTCAAGGCCAGTCAGTTCTACAGTCAGGGCCACACAGAGAAACACTGCCTTGAAAAAACAATAACAAAACAAAAACAAAAATAGGAAGAAACAAAACTGCTAAACCTAACTAGAAACTAGAGGAGTGCAAATGAAAACTACAGTGAGAATTGCCGCCTCTGAGAACACTCGGACACAGTAACAGGAGTGAAGGAAGCAGCCCCGACTCAACACTGGACCCTTGCTTGTGCAAGTACAAAAGGGGGCAGCCTTGCTGACAAATGGTTCCTCCACTCCTCCGTTAACGTGTGACCCTGAACTCTCCCAGGCATGAAATGAAAGAGAAGTGAAAACACACGTCTAAGAAACTGCACGTGAATGTCCACAGCAGAATTGTCTTCATTTGATTGGTTGACTGATTTCTGGCTGAGAATTTAACATCCTACCATGAAGTCCTCCTGTGAGCTCCACTAATATTTCCAGAAGTCTCTACGTTAACATAAATACCCACTAACTGATAAATGCATAAACAAATTTCAGGGTTTTTTTTAGACAACAGAATATTATTTATCGGGGAGGGAACGGATCATCAGCAAATGCTACAAATGAGTCAAATGAAAGACAATTGGTAAATGTCAATAAAATGCCCTAAGTATAGAATGAGCAGAAACAGAAGGCAGACTTGGGGCTGCTCGTGGGTGAGGAGGGGTTAAGTAAGGATTTTGAGAGTTCTTCTCGGGGTGGGCACCGAGGCAGGAGGACCAAGAGTTTCCCAAGCTTTATCTGAGATCATGTACCAATAACTCACTACATCCATAGACTTGCAAACTTTTAATGGCTGAATTGTATGGTATATAAATTACACCTCAATATCAATAAAGCCATTATTCAAAAATTCTGCAAGTACTTCCCCAATATAAATAAATCTTAAAAAAAAAACACTGGAAGCAAAAATTATAAGGTAAAGGAAACTCATGTAAGTGACAGCATGGCCAGTAGAATCCGGAGAGAACATGGCTACTGCCTGCTGTCCTGGTCTCTCTGCTCCGTCTTTCACGTCAGCAGGCATCCCAGTGGACTGTGCCCTGTAAACTCACTCTCTTGGAGAAAGACTCCTGCAAGTTCACATCTGGTTCTTCAAGGCCATGAAGGGCTCTGGATCCTGTAAAGCACTCCAGAGCTGTGAGGAGTACAGTGCCTGCATCCATGAACAGAGCTCCAGGGCCTCCCATCTCTAGAAGACAATTCTGGAAGGCCTTCTGCATGCTTCTTAATGAATCTGACAGACCCGAGCCCTCCTGGGTCCTAACAATCAGAGAAAACATACTCTTACCCTGGCTTACTCCTGTTTCCAGGGATCGCTTCCCAAATAAAAAATAACACTCATGTTCTTCAGCTCTGACTCTATTAGGATCCAAACCATATCAACAATTTTAAAAAAGGAAAAGGCAAACAATACAAACAGACTATATAAAAGTTAAATAGCTTAAGTGAGTCAGTGTCAGGATAAGGGAAATGTAAGTCAGAACCACACTCAGATATCACTATTCCCATCAGAGTGACACAGATCTAAAGATTTTCATAACTAACTCCTTCAGCACATACAAACTGCCACGACACAGTTCAGTCTCCCTGGAAACCGGATCAACAGATCAGTACATATTTAGCCCAGCAATATCTGGACACTGATAGAGAAGTAAGAAAAGACATGTTTGATGTTACTCATTGATGAATTTTTAGAGAACAATGTAAACACCCTCCAGCACTGGGTCAGGCTAAACAATTACAGTACATCTGGGCAGCATTAAATACACTGCACTAAAAGTCAGTGAGGAAGCTCTCTCCCTGGACAGTCCTCTCAGACACAGCAACCTGGAGAGATGCAGGCAATGGTCAAAGCTGCTCTTTGGAGCAAGCAAGGCATATCAAGAGGA
The DNA here is from genome assembly GCF_950005125.1 of Chionomys nivalis. Classification (NCBI taxonomy): domain Eukaryota; kingdom Metazoa; phylum Chordata; class Mammalia; order Rodentia; family Cricetidae; genus Chionomys; species Chionomys nivalis. The sequence continues at coordinate 70,960,559 of NC_080099.1, forward strand.
ATCTGTATTTCTGCTTCATTAAATAGACAAAAGAACATCTAGAAAGCTGTCTCATCATTTGGATGAGTGTGAACAAACACCTGTCAGGAGCCACTTGAGAGAAGGGTTATTTTGTCTCATGGGTTCAGTGCATCACACTTAGAGCCATAACAAGCACATAAGAAATGGTATGCAGTGACTGTCATGCTTGCAGGCAGGCATGTAGAACCCAGGTGGTATGGAAGAGAAACTTACTATACACATAAGAACATATCATATACGTACACAAGTACAAACATGTGCATACAGGTGTTTTAGTTAGGGTTTCTATTGCTGCACTGAAACACCATAACCAAAGACCAGAAGCAAGTTGGGGAGGAAAGGATGTATCAGCTCACACTTCCACCTCACAGTTCATCATCACAGGAAGCCAGGACAGGAACTCATGCAGGGTAGGAACTTAGAGGCAGGAGCTGATGCGGAGGCCAAGGAGGATTGTTGCTTACTGACTTATTCCTCATGGTTTTCTCAGCCTGCTTTCTTATAGAACCCAGGACCGCCAGCCCAGGAATGGCACCACCCACCCACACTGATCACTAGTTAAGAAGTCCTTCATGCTTGCCTACAGCCCAACATTGTAGGGGCTTTTTCTCAATTGAGGCTCCCTCCTCTCTGATTACTCTAGCTGTGCCAAGTTGACATAAAACTAGCCAATATAATATGCATTCTTAAAAATATTAAATTTACAAAACATTAGAATAAATTGTTTTGAATAAATAAAGAAAAAATGCTTACATGTAAGTTGACAACTGGTATCAGAAGTGTTTATCAAATATATAAAGTGAACGTTTACTTCAGTATTGAGTTACACACAGTGATTTTAACTTTTTAAAAAAGACTTATTTCTATTTTATGTGTACATGTGTATGCCTACATGCATGTTTGTGCATTATGCGTATGCTGGTGCTAGAGGAAGCCAGAAGAGGATTCAGATCCCTTGGAACTAGAGTTAGTGGTGGTTGCCGGCTGCTTGACGTGGGTGCTGGGAACTGAACCCTGGTCTCTTGGAAGACTATTACGTGCTTTCTAGCTGCAGAGTCATCGCTCTACTCCTGGTTTCAACTTCCTGACATATATTAGTATATTTATTATTTATTTTATGTGTGTACACACATGGGCACATACCACAGAATGCGTGTGGAGTAGGTCAGAGGACAGCTTGTAGGAGCCAGTTGGCTCTTCCCAAGGAAGGACCTAGGGACTGTCAGATAGTCAGGCTGGACAGCAACACTTTCACTAGCTGAGCCATCTCACTGGCTCACATAGTGATTTTTTGTTTGTTTGTTTGTTTTTTCGAGACAGCCTTTCTCTGTGGCTTTGGAGCCTGTCCTGGAACTAGCTCTTGTAGACCAGGCTGGTCTCGAACTCATAGAGATTCACCTGCCTCTGCCTCCCAAGTGCTGGGATTAAAGGCGTGCGCCACCACCGCCCGGCTCACATAGTGATTTTTAAAAGGTAGAATTCTATTCCAATATAACTGTTTTGGTAAAGTTATCAATGATCTAATCTAAGAGATATGTTCTGGTCCCTATAACCCTGAGTTCCACTGCTTTCTTCTCCCCAAGACAGGGTATCCCTGGCTGTCCTAGCACTCACTCTGTTGACCAGGTTGGCCTTGAATTCAGAGATCCACCTGCCTCTGCCTCTCTTTTGAGTGCTGGGATTTTTTTTTTTTTTTTTTTAGTTTTTCGAGACAGGGTTTCTCTGTGGCTTTGGAGCCTGTCCTGGAACTAGCTCTGTAGACCAGGCTTACAGTAAAGAGAGATTCAAAGACAAAGAAAACTTTAAATGATTTACAGTGTGTTTAAAAATACATACAGGCTGAAAATTAAAGTTCTTAAAAGTAAAATAAGGAAGAAAGAGAGTAGTTGGGTGTGGTAGTGCACACCTTTAATCCCAACACTTGGGAGGCAGAGGGAGATTGACCTCTGAGACTTCAAGGTGTGGTAGCACATGCCTTTAATCCCACTGCCTGGGAGGCAGAGACAGACAGATCTCTGTGAGTTCAAGGACAGCCTGGTCTAAAAAGTTATTCCAGGACGAAGATATACAGAAAATATAAAATAAAAGTAAAAGTAAACAAAATAGAGTTAAAATAAAGCTGCACAAAGATGGAAAATACACAGAGAATCTTGATACTGTATGCTATTATGCTCTCTTTGAATTGTTTTAATGCTGAGGAAGGAGCAACAGATGCTAAAAGATATTTGTTTATAAATGCTGCTGAACTAATCCAAGATAGATATTTTCAAAATACCTTGACTTCAGAATTTGGATCTAAGGATATGATACTTTGGAAAAGAGTTTCTTCTTTTGTTTTCACAGCGGATGAGACCCTGTGTATTTCTTCTATTTCAATATGGTATGATAGACCACGCCCTCCTGAAAGGTTGCTGTGAACACCTTCGAAAATTACTTTGCTCAACTGCCTACTGAGATGAACCTAGCAGACAGGTTATCTCATAAAAGACCCGAATAACAGCGCCCCCATTCAGCAGGAAGCAGTTTGGAGAGAAAAAACTGCGCCCATGTTCCCATATATTGTTTATAAATGTTCTTTTACATTTAAAGGGGGAGATGATATAGATGTGAATAATTTGCATTGATATGAATCTTGGTTTACTGATATTAATTTAAGGTCAATTTTATTATATGTATATGTATTTCTGATATTGATTAAGGTATTGTGATTGTGTAGTTCACTTAAAAATGTAATGTCTATAGGTTGTTAATGGATAATTATCAATAATAGTCAAGTTTGTAGTCGTGTTAGTTAGATTTTCTAGATGTGCATGCATATATTTCAGATAGGCATTCATCATATCTTTCAAAGACTGCAGACTATGGCATTTAAAATATTTTAATAACTTAGGTTTTTCATGATAATGAGACAATGTCTGCTCCTGCAGCACCAATCTACTTCAAGGAGAAAGAAGATGGGCATCGAAGAGGATCCTTATGGAGTTTGATAGCCATTTGGGCAAGAAACTGCTCTTGCCTGGACTGTTGCATAAACTAGACACAAAGAACCCGCAGAGAGAGGACTACTGAACTTGCCTAAAGGTGAGATGATCTTTTCGGGGTTCCTGATTCATGAAAGAGTCTGCGAGACATTCTGCAGGACACAGATAGTGACTGAACTGCCTTTGAAATTTCCTGCTTCATGGAAATGTCTCTGGATACCACAGGCCTTTAGGCCAAAGATGGATGCCACAACGGTACAGAGGAACTTTGGGTGACTGTCCAGGCAGCGAGATGTCTCTGTGATTTCTAGAGTTTTGTAAGTTGCTTATTTCTTGTTTGCTTAGGTAATATTGTATCTTTCTGGAGTCTTTGATGGAGTTGAAGAATAGTTAGTTATAGTTTTCCTTTGTTATAAAAGATAAAATAGATATAAATATTGTAACTGTAATTCTTACTTGATAACTGTTTTGCTATATGTAATTTTGCTATGTTAGAGCCTTTCCTTTTTGTTTAAACAGAAAAAGGGGAAATGATGGAGGAAGGTCATTGGCTAATAAAGAAACTGCCTTGGCCCATCTGATAGGGCAGAATTTAGATAGGTGGAGTAAACAGAACAGAATGCTGGGAGGAAGAGGAAGTGAGCTCAGACTCGACAGCTCTGCTCTCTGGAGCAGACGCCATGCTCTCCTCTCCAGAGCAGACACGATGAAGCTCTGACCCAGGATGGACGTAGGCTAGAATCTTCCCGGTAAGTGCACCTTGGGGTGCTACATACATGAATAGAAATGGGCCAGGCAGTGCTTAAAAGAATACCGCTTGTGTGTCGTTATTTTGGGGCATAAGCTAGCCAGGCAGCCATGAGCCGGGCTGTGGGAAGAGGCCCACAGCTCCTACTACACAGGCTGGTCTCGAACTCACAGAGATCCGCCTGCCTCTGCCTCGCGAGTGCTGGGATTAAAGGCGTGCGCCACTACTGCTCAGCCTCTTTTTGCTAATTAAACAACTATCGAGCTGTTCTCACAGGTTAAGAACTTTGCTAGGGCCTATGAAGTAAACACCCTTACTTCAGCAGCAGATGAAAACATAAGAGATCCACAGCCACACATTAAACAAGGAGAGAGAGGGAGAATGGAACACACAGCTCTAAATGGGAAGTCTCCATAAAATCCCTACCCTCAGAGCTCAGGGAACCCTGCAGAAGAGGAGGCAGAAAGAGTGTAAGAGCCAGAGGGGATGGAGGACACCAGGAGGACAAGACCCTCTGACTCAGTGGTCGTATCACCCCACAGAGACTGAGGCAGCATGTGCAGGGTCTGCACCAGGTTCTCTGCATATATATTCCAGCTTTTAGTTTAGTATTTTTATGGGACTCCTGAGTATGTGAACAAGTGGGTTTCTGATTCTTGTGCTTCCTCTTGGACTCTTTTCCTTTTGTTGGTTTGTCTTGTCCAACGTTGACTTCATAGTTTTTGTTTTAGCTTATTATATTTTATTTGGTTATGTTTGGTTGTTATCTCTTAGAGACACAAAGGAAGTGAATCCAAGTGGCAGGGAAAGTGGGGAGGAACTGGGAGATATAGAGAGAGGGAAAACTATAATCAGGATATACTGCATGAGAAAAGAATATTTTTAACAAAAGGAAGAGAAAAAAAAGAGCCACACTTGTATGCTTATTGTCCTAAAATTTCCTGCTGCCTCTTTGTAATTCCTCCCTCCTGTTTTTTTCTCTTTGTTAGATAGATTCCCTAGAGCTGCTGGCCAGTCAGAATAACCTGCTCAGCGAACACCAGGCCAACAAGAAACTATCTCAAAAACTCTTGAAGTTATTCCCTGGCTTTTATTCCTTTCCTATATTGATGGGGAATCTTTGTCAGATAGTTATCTTTAAAATGTGGAACCAAGTTAGGACATGGCTTTCTGGGTATCCAGAGAAAAATGCCGCTAGGCCCAGGTCCTCTCTCTCTCTGTTTCTCTCTCTCTCTCGGTGGTTCCCATTCTATACATCTGAGCTTGAACTTCTCATTCCTATTTCGTGAGTTTTCCCCTTATAACAAAGAAAATATAATTGCTCTATCTATCTTTTAGCTAGCCTGGTTATTTCTTGATCTGAGATAATTCAATGGTTGGCGTCCAACATGGGGCGCGGGTCCCTTGCAGCTTCAGTCAGGTACCGCCAGGCTCCATGTGATTTGGGTATAGGATCCCCATGCAGTGACCCTGAGTAGCCACTAGCCTCGATAACATCTTGGAGCCACTCCAGGTCCTCAGACACCTGTGGTATTGGCTACTGCTCAGTTGGCTTGTGGGTCCAGCTTTCCCAGCACACTGTAGAAGCTCAGCCAGGATGCGGGCTTCCCTGGATGTCTCTGCCAGCATTGCTGCCTTGCTGTCCTTGTACTTGTGTAGCTGCTGACCAGTCAGGGACCTCCAAAGAGCACACAGTCTGTGATTTACACTGAATAACTGTTTTTAATTTGAGCATATTTTTCAGTATTTAATGCTATAACCAAGTTCAAGTCAGCCATGTGGCTACAACTGTGCTGCGACACCTACTGGCCAGTAATGGTTATTGCACCTACTCCAACTCATTACAGGTAAGATTTATAATTTAAAATATAATTTATAATTATAAATTATAAATTCATAATTTAAAAGGGAAATATGACAGATAAAATGATAATACAAGAATTCAACAGCTTTTTTACTTATACCATGTGTTATTCCCCAGAAGGCCCCTGAGCGTGGCTCGCCTGGGGAACTACATTTCCCAGGAGCCCCTAGCGGTCCACGCAAAGGCTGCGCAGGCGCAGAACGTGGCACTTGACGCACGCACGTGGGGGGGGGGACCCTTTAAAAAGGCTGAAACGCCATCCCTTCTCTCTCTTTCCCTTCTCTCCTGCACGCAATAAACCTCGCGCGCCGAGCTTTGTTGTGTCTTGCGTCCTCCTTTCCCTCCTTTGGCGGCGAAGAAGACGAAGAAGATGAACACGAAGAAGACGAAGAACAGAAGACTAAGACGAACAGACGACGAAGATTAAGAAGAGAAGAACACCATGTATGATATTATGCAAGGTTTATGTGATTTCCCTTCTACATCCCTCTGTTTGATTCTGGGGATTAGCTTTGTCCTTCATATTTTCTCCTTAAAAAGATGGTTTGAAAATAGGGCCAAGAATGAGACACTTTTAGAAATGATACAGTCTTTACAGACTGATAATGACCAACTAAAAGGGAAATTTAGCACTCTGGAGAAGAATATGACCAATTTGGCAAACAAAATCTGTCAATGACAGAGGTTGCTGAGACACTGTCTGAGAGAATTGTGCTGTTGAATGGATGAATCAGAATTTGTCAAATGGTTATGATAGATTGACATCTAGAATGTCTCTCCAGGATAATATGTACATTATAAAAATTACATCCAAGGATGAGACGTTATCTTTACTGGACCGACTTCACACCTTGGAATCCCAATGAGGGCATTAGAACAGAACACTGGACAGGAGATCCAGACTTTACAAAAGACAGTGTAAAAAGATTTGAAAAGATTGAGGAATTTATAGTATTTGATGACCAGGGGCAAAAGGTACAAAGACAAAATTTAGCCTCATCAGTATGTACCAAATTCCAGGATAGCTCACCCAGAGTTCTCAGTCCCTAACCAGTGATATCATCGGAAAGAGCATCTGGCATCAAGTACCCAAAGGTAGTCAAAGAATATATGTGGGAGCCCATACATATGACTGATCTAAAGAAAATTAAATAAGCAATAGTTTCTTATGGAATACATTCATCCTTCATTAGGGAAAAGGTCAAAACATATGCTTCAAGCAATAAGGCAACCCCACAAGACTGACTTCAATTAATCTCAGCTGTCCTAAAAAATGAACTGCAGCTTCTTTGGAAATGTTATTGGAGGGAAGAAGCAAATATTTTAAAACAACAGGGAAAAGCAAAAGCACTTGAGATTTCCCAAGATCAAATTCTGGGCAAGGGACTTTACTCTGATCCTCAGGATCAGGCTCTTTATGATAAACACTCCTTGTCCCTATGTAGCACATCAGCTTTAAATGCTTGGGACAGGAATCAGGAACCATGAAAGAGAATTAAATCATATATTAGGGTTAAACAGTGTCAGAGAGAACACTTTAGTGACTTTTTATAAAGATTAACTAAGACTGTACAAATAGTAGTAATAGATCCAAAAGCCAGACATGTATTAATTGAATCTTTGACTTTCGAGAATACCAGTTTAAAATGCAAAAAGATCCTTGGGCCTTTAAAGGTCAGATCAGAACCAATAGGTGAATGGATCTTATATACAATGAATGTTGAGACATTTGGCTATAGTACTAAAGCTTAGGTAGAAGAAGCAATTTCCAATGGCATGAGGGGACACCAAAATGCCAAATGTTTTAATTGTGGTAGAATAGGACATCTGAGAAGAGATTGTAGACGAGGAATTTCTAGGAATAATATCTCCTCTGGGAATGGCAAGAACAGGAGAACTCAGCCTTCAGGTATATGTAGGAGATGTGCAAAGCTCAACATTGGACCAATAAATGTAGGTCAACAAAAGACAGACAAGGTAGTCTAATACCATTGGAAAACTCCTTGGGGGCCTCTAGCAAGTCTCCATGACAAACATAACTCAATTATTCCTAGTTACTGTAGAGAACATGTCTCACCAGAAAAACTAAAAAAATCCAGTGCCTACTGTAAAAAACTATACTGGTCTGGATAATGGAATAGATGCCCCCATGACAGCTAGAAGTAATTCTAGTAGATGATATCCCCTCTCCCAACAAAGTTTGTCCTCAGGGTTGGAGACACTGTTGAGAGGTTGATTATTCCTTGTATAAGATAGAGGGTTGGGATGGAAACTATGTACCCCCCAAAAAAGAGGAAAAATTGAATGGGATAATAGATAATTTAGTGTGAACTTATTCACACTAATAATAATAGTGGGTAATAGAGTTAATACTTGTGAGCTATTATTTATAGATAATTTACATTGGAATAGTTTTGTATATTGATACAAGTTCAAATTATATTTGTTATTTCTGTTTATAGTATTTGTACACCTATGCAAAATTATTTGTCAGATTGTATACATGCATGTTTCTACCTCTGTTTAAGCCATTTTGTATATTGATACAATTTCTAGGATATATTTTCATATTGCATTATATATTATTCTTACCTCTGATCAAGATACTTACATTATGTTTACATTTTCAGGTCATTGTCCTTATTTGCTGCATATTTGTTTACAGATTATTTAATATTCTGATATCAAGTCTTAGTCTTTAAGTTATACAGGTATTAAGTATTATAGGTCAATAGTTATTCATGTTTGTAATACATATAGTCAGATTAATTAGGATCTTTCAATACACAGAGATTGCATTCTGTCTAGATAGGTAATCTTCAACCACTTCAAAGATCTGTAGAACGTGACATTTAAATAACTTAGGGTTCTGTTGACATGAGACACGTTTGCTCCTGCCAAGACAGGGTAAGACAGTTCTAAAATTCTCCATGCCTCTGAAAATGTTCTGTCAGTTATGCTAGGCCTTAGCCAAAGTTGGTTGCTTCAACAATGTAAATGAGACTTTGGGTGATTACTCAGGTAGCAAATTGTCTCTGTCATATACTGCTTGCTTTGGAAGCTGCTTGATTGCAGTTCTTGACTACTCAAGTAATCTTATCTCCCTTATCAGGCCTTCGATGGGGTTGAAGTTAGATAGTCGTAGTTACCTTCCTCTTATGATTTAGACAAGCCAATTTTTGTGCAAGGCCTAGACTCCTTAGAATAGAATGTTTATTAAAACATTTGTCATGTGTTCCTTGCTTAATATTGTTTATGTTGCTTGTAATTTTATACTTGATATCTGTTCCTATTGTATATAGCTTTGTATTGGGTTTGGATCACTCTTATTTAGACAAAAGGGGGAAGTAATGGGGAATCTTTGTCAGCCAATTATCTTTAAGACCAAGTTAGGACATGGCTTTCTGGTACCCAGAGGAAAAACACCATGCAGCCCAGGTGTTCTCTCTCTCTCTCTCTCTTTCTCTCTCTCTCTCTCTCTCTCTCTCTCTCTCTCTCTCTCTCTCTCTCTCTCTCTCTCTCTTTCTGATTCCTGCTCTATACATCTGAGCTTGAACTTCTTGTCCTGTTTTGTGAGTTTGCCCCTTATAATAAAGAAAAATATATTTGCTCTATCTTTTAGCTAGCCTGTTTATTTCTCGATCCAAGATAATTCAACACTATAAAGATGAAGACTGCTGGGAAATCAGTAAAATTCAAACATCATTTATATACTTAGCTTAATTCTGATCAGTTCTAGGTGTTTAAACTATGAAAATATTGGTAAAATTTAAAAATAGAGACAAATGTATCAAAATCTCACTTTTTTATGAAAAAACGTTGACTTTTTCTTCAGCATACACCAGTCTGTGTTCATCTAGACCAGTGGTTCTCAATCTTCCTAATGCTGAGACGCTTTAAGACTATTCCTCATGTTATGGCAAGACCCAAACATAAAATTATTTTCATTGCTACTTTATAACTGAAATTTTGCAACTGTTATAAATTGTACTGTAGGGGGCTGGAGAGATGGCTCAGTGGTTAAGAGCACTGCTTGCTCTTCCAAAGGTCCTGAGTTCAATTCCCAGCAACCACATGGTGGCTCACAAACATCTGTAAGGAGGTCTGGTGCCCTCTTCTGGCCTGCGGACATGCACACAGACAGAATATTGTATACATAATAAATAAATAAATATTAAAAAAATAAAATAAATTGTACTGTAAATATATGATATGCAACCCTAGTAAAAGGGTCATTGGACCCCAAAGAGATAGAGACGCACAAGTTGAGAACCATTCAAATCATCTTTTGAAATAATATAATAAAAATAAGTAAGCATTTCAGTTTGAACTATCAAACATTTTCAAAATGCTAGGTACTGTGCTTGGCTCTGAGATACAATATTAAAAAATACAAAGATACAAATCCTGCCCCTAAGTTGTTTACAGGAAGAAAAAAAAGGAAAGAGGCCACATGGTCTCAATATCTTGTAAGGGGTGGACAGATATGCTAGCCAAAGTGTACCCACACTTAGCAGAGAAGGTCGTTTGGCACACAGATTGGGAGAAGCATGGCTACCTCTTCAGGTTAGTCAAATGATGCTTTCTCATACAGATTGCTTTCGAGACAGCTGCCAGGAGGGGCAGAGGAGTCCAGTGTACAGGGCTTTGGAAGCAAAGTGATGAGCTGTGAATAGGAGGGCAGCTGGACTCAGCATGTCAGGACCCATTTGCACACTCAGAACATCAGTAGTGCTCTGAAATCGAGGTAAAGCCAAGAGATCAAGAAGTACAGGATGGAGTCAGGCATCCCAGCACTTGAGGCACAGGCAGGCAGATCTCCGAGTTCAAGGCCAATCTGGTCTACAGAGCAAGATTCAGGTCAGCCAGGACTACACGGAGAAGCCCTGTAGACCATGCCGGTCTTGAACTCAGAGATCTGCCTGCTTCTGCCTCCCAGGTTCTGGGGTTAAAGGTGTGCGCCACCATGCCCAGCAGCTTCTTCTATTTTTAATGTCGTGTTGCTAATTACCTCAGTAGGTAATCATCTTTCTATGTGTTTGTTAACTATTCAGGTTTCTTGTTTTATGAGGTGCATGTTAATATAATTTCTCACATCTTTGTATTGATTTGTCTTTTTCCTATTAATTCATAGGTGTCATTTTTCCCTTGAACTAGCTCTCTATTAGTTTTACATATTCCTATTGCTTTCTAATTTATGGATTTTATTTTTATTTTTCTTCTGGTGCTTCTTGTGGCTCTTTCAACCAACACTATGTATTTCTATTTTTGAGACATCCTTCCCAGACCTGCAATCATATTTTAAATATTTTTCCAAAAGTTCTGTGCTTTTTTACATTTATAGCTGCTAGCTACCTGGGATTTATTTTTGTATATAATAAAACCTCTTTTATTTCACATCCATATAAGGTTTTTAATTACATAAATGTCTTGCATATCAGCAAGTTGCTCTGGCTAAGTCTGTAATACACACATGTGATGTGAATCTGGGTTTGGATTTTCTTCTGGCTCCATTGTGTCTATGCCTGTGCTAAGTCCAACCCATCTTTGTTAGTGAACTTCCTTGGGCTTGGCCTGTAACGGGTCTCATCTGCTGTTCTCACTTCTTTAATACACAAGGCTACAACAGTAAGGAAGTTACTACCTACAGTGGCTCACAGAGGGGAAAATCCCATTTCACAGACAATAGTTCTAATTCTAATCATGGAAATGACCTCATTATACACAAAAGACACAGGCCCTTGAGTATTTATTTGAATGTTTCAGTTATTTATTTAAAATCATAAGGGAAAAAGTGAGGAAAATGTTTCAGTTTTTTGTGGGGTTGAGGATCAAATCAAGAACCCATACACATAAGGCAATTGGTATATGACTGAATTACATTCCCAACTAAGAAAGGGCTTTAGTGTATCATTTTAACACATTTATTTTTATACCAAATCACACAACATAATCACAGTATTTTTCTATGGAGAAATGACCTAGAGAGACAAAAATTGAGACAACCCACAAAGTCATACAATAGCCCTTCTGACAATTTTCTTCAAAGTCATTGTGTTACTGGTCTTGGTATGCCTTAAGTAACTCATCGTTGGCCTAATAGTGGATAAATGCAATTCTTTATTTGGAAATAAAATAATACTCTCATAGAGCTAATATAAGATGCAAATAAAAATTAAATCTAATAACCGATATTTAATACATCTTTCAGGTATTGGAATAAGCAGGAAAGCAAAATGAGAAATTTCGGGATTTGGGCTAAGAGGCCCTGGATGCATAAGGAGAGTCAGTGGTCAACTGCAGTGGGAACTCAGAGGACCAGACACTGAGACGTGGGCAGTAGAGACTTTGCTGATAAAGCTTACAATGAAAAGAATGATTCTATTGGGAATTACTAAAGGTCACATGTACTACATTCTTGCAAAGAACTTGTCTACATTTTCTGCATGTTTCAGACTTCTCAATTTGGCAAGAAAATTTCAAGAAAGATTAGCATTCAGATTATGGCATGGTTATTGCTGGTAGTTTTTAGTTAGACTTATAATGAGAATTAAGGACAAAAGCAGAGAAGAGTTTTTGAAAAGCATGTAGTCTGGACAAGAAAAGGGACAAACTGAAAGTTATAGACAAGTAAAGGGGGTGTGTATGTGTGTGTGTGTGTGAGAGAGAAAAATTATGTGTAGGTGTGTGTGTGTGTGAGCGTGTATTTTAAAAAGAGATTAGTGCCAGTAAAGAGAAGCCAAGCACCTAATATCACAGCAACAAGAAAGGTGCTTTAAGTGTATCTCAGTAATCAGCCAGACCCTACCATCACAGGCTCCAAAGTATAGAATTATAAACTCATTTAGAATACTCATTTGTAAAAAAATTGCTTCTGGACTCTCTAGGTCGTAGTCCCGGGGGTACATCCTGTGCCCCACCCTCACCTAGTGAAGCCCCAGACTTGGGAGCAGCCTCCCCATACCCCCAACCATCCCCCAAGGCATGAGACCCCATGGCATCTGTGACCACCAGAGCCTTGGCTGCACCCCAACCTGGAGAGGTGAGTATCTGGCTCCCCTACTCTCTAAGCCCTAGACCCTGGAGGCACATCCCATGCCCCACCCCCACCTAGCAAAACCCCAGAGACCTGAGAGCAGTCTCCCGACATCCCCAACCATCCCAACGGCATCTGAGACCACCAGAGCCTTGGGCCCGCCCCAACCTGGAGATTATTTGGCTTCCCAGATGGAGGGCCCTATTCTCTAGGTCACAGTACCCAGAGGCACATCTTGTGCCACATCCCCACCCAGCAAAACCCCAGAGACCTGAAAGCAGCCTCTCCAGACCCCATTCATTCTCCACAGCATTTGTGCCCACCAGAGCCTTGGCCCTGAACGCACCTGGAGAGCTAAGTGTCTGGGTCCCCGGCTGGACGACCCTACTCTTTAGCCCCCAGAAAATCCCACGCCATATCCGCACCCAGCGAAGCCCCAGAGACCTGGGAGAAGCCCTCCCCATACTACCAACCATCCCCCATGACATCTGCAACCTCTGAACCATTAGCCCCGCCTACACCTGGAGGAGTATCAGAGCCCTACCAGCATCCACCAGAGGCACAGACCCACCTGCACCTCAGGGAAGAACAGCCACCTAAGCCACAGACTCCACCAGTACCAACTGGAGGAAGAGATAGGCAGAGGGCAGTGTAAGAACACATTCAACAATATAAAGAGCAATATGGTACCACCAGAAACTAGGGGTTTATACTAGCAAGACCTGAACATCCCAATGCAGATGAGGCAGAAGAAAATAACCTTGAAATAACTTTATGAAGATGATAGAAACCCTTAAGGAGAAAATTAAAATTCCCTTAAAGAAGTGGAGGAAAGGACAAAGAAAAAATTGGAAGAAATCAACAAATTCCTTAAAGAAAGCAAAGAAAACCAAGAAAAAACAAACAGGTGAAAGAAACAGTTCAAGACATGAAAACTGAAACAGAGACAATAAAGAAAACACAAACTGAGGGAATTCTGGGATAATGATCAGGAACTACAGCTTCAAGCATAGCCAACAGAATACAAGATATGGAAGAGAGAATTCAGGTGTTGAAGATATGATAGAGGAAATAGATTCCTTTGGTCAAAGAAAATGTTAAATCCAACAAAATCTTAACACAAAATATCCAGGAAATCTGGGACACCATGAAAAGACCAAATTTAAAAATAAAAGGGATAGAAGAAGTAGAAACCCAGGCATAGAAAATAGATTCAACAAAGTCATAGAAGAAAAAGTTACCAGCCTAATGAACACGCCTATGAAAGTACAAAAAGCTGACAGAACTCCAAATAGACTGGATAAAAAAAAAAGCTCCTCTCTATATAATAATCAAAACACTAAACATACAGAATAAAGAAAGAATATTAAAAGCTGCAAAGGAAAAAGGCCAAGTAACATATAAAGGCAAACCTATCAGAATTACACCTGACTTCTTTTTTTTTTTTTTTTTTTTTTTTTTTTTTTTTGTTTTTCGAGACAGGGTTTCTCTGTGGTTTTGGAGCCTGTCCTGGAACTAGCTCTGTAGACCAGGCTGGTCTCGAACTCACAGAGATCCACCTGCCTCTGCCTCCCAAGTGCTGGGATTAAAGGCGTGCGCCACCACCGCCCGGCTTACACCTGACTTCTTAATGGAAACTCTGAAAGCCAGAAGGTCCCGGATAGTTGTTCTGCAGACACTAAGAGTTCATAAATGCAAGCCCAGACTACTATACCTAGCAAAGCTTTCAATTATCATAGACAGAGAAAACAAGATATTCCATCACAAAAACAGATTTAAACAATACCTATCCATACAAATTCAGCCCTACAGGAAGGATTAGATGGAAAACTCTAATCCAAGGAAGCTAGCTACACCCACAAAAAAAAATGAGCAAAAGATAATCCCACAGCAGCAAAACCCAAAGAAAGCACTCACACAATAGCGCCACCACCAACTAAACCCAAAATTACAGGTACTAACGATCACTGGTCATTAATATTCCTTAATATCAATGGTTTCCCTATAAAAAGACATAGGCTAACAGAATGGATACAAAAACAGGATCCATCCTTCTACTGCATAAAAGAAACACACTTCAACTTAAAGACAGACTACCTCAGAGTAAACAGTTGGGAAAAGATTTTTCCAATCAAATGGACCTAAGAAACAAGCTGGTGTAGCTATTATAATATCTAACAAAATCAACTTCAAACTAAAATTTGCCAAAAGAGATGAAGAACATTTCATATTTATCAAAGGAAAAATCCATCAAGATGAAGTCTCAATTCTGAACATCTATGCCCCAAATACAAGAGCACTTGCATTTGTAAAAGAAACATTGCTAAAGCTCAAATTACACATCAAACCCCACAGAGTAATAGTGGGAGACTTCAACACCCCACTCTCACCACTGGACAGGACTGCCAGACAGAAACTTAACAGAAAAATAAAGGAACTAGCAGATGTCATGACTCAAATGGGCTTAACAGACATCTATAGAATATTCCACCCAAACACAAAAGAAAATACCTTCTTCTCAGGACCTCACAGAACTTTTTCAGAAATTGACCACAAACTCAGTAGCAAAGCAAACTTCAACAGACACAAAAAAATTTGGAATAACCCGCTGTATCTTAACAGATTACCATGGCTTAAAGTTAAAATTCAACAACAACCCTCATTAAAGAAAGCCCACAAAGGCATGGAAATCGAACAATGAATCAAACCGAATCACCCCCGGGTCAAGGAAGAAAGAAAGAAAGAAAGAAAGAAAGAAAGAAAGAAAGAAAGAAAGAAAGAAAGAAAGAAACTAAAGACTTTCTAGAATTCAACGAAAACAAATGCACAACATATCCAAACCTATGGGACACTATGAAAGCAGTGCTAAGAGGAATGGTCATAGCACTAAGCCTACATAAAGAACCTAGAGAAATCTCACGTTAGTGACTTAATAGCACACTTGAAAGCTCTAGAACAAGAAGCAAACTCACCTAGGAGGAGTAGACACCAGGAAATAATCAAATTGAGGTCTGAAATCAATAAAAAAGAAACAAAGAAAGCAATACAAAGAATCAATGAGACAAAAAGCTGGTTCTTTGCAAAAACCAACAAGATAGTCAAACCTTTATTCAAACTAACAAAAAAAGCAAAGAGAGCATATGCAAATTAACAAAATCAGAAATGAAAAGGGGACAAAACAATAGATACAGAGGAAATCCAGAGAATCATTAGGTCATACTTTGAAAACCTGTACTCCACAAAATTGGAAAATGTAAAGGAAATGGACAACTTTCTAGATAGGTACCACATACCAAAATTAAATCAAGAACAGATAAACAATTTAAATAGATCTATAACCCTTAAGGAAATGGAAACAGTTATCAAAAGTCTCCCAAGCTTAAAAGCCCAGGGGCCAGTAGTTTCAGCGCAGAATTCTACCAGAATTTCAAAGAAGAGCTAATACCAATAGTCCTCAAATTGTTCCACACATAGAAACAGAAGGGACATTGCCAAGCTCTTTTTATGAGGCAACAGTTAACCTGGTACCCAAGCCACACAAAGATGCAACTAAGAAAGAGAATTACAGACCCATCTCTCTCATGAACATTGATGCAAAAATACTCAATAAAATACTGGCAAACTAAATCTAAGAACACATCAGAAAAATCACCCACCATGATCAAGTTGACTTCATCCCAGAGACACAGGGATGATTCAACATATGAAAATCTATCAATGTAACCCACCATATAAAAAAAAAAACCTGAAAGAATAAAACCACATGATTATCTCATTAGATGCTGAAAAAGTCTTTTACAAAATCTAACACCCCTTCATGATAAAGGTCTTAGAGAGAGCAGGGATACAAGGAACACAGCTAAACATAATAAAGGCAATATCCAGCAAGCCAACAGCCAACATCAAACTAAATATAGAGACTCTCACAGCAATCCCACTAAAATCAGGAACAAGACAAGGTTATCCACTCTCTCCATATCTATTCAATATAGTACTTGGAGTTCTAGCTAGAGCAATAAGACAAAGAAAGGAAATCAAGGGGATATAAACTGGAAAGGAAGAAGTCAAACTTTCACTATTTGCTGATGAGATGATAGTTTACATAAGTGACCCCAAATATTCTACCAGGGAACTCCTACAACTGATAAACACCTTCAGTAATGTGGCAAGATACAAGATAAACTAAAAAAATCAGTAGCCTTCCTATATACAGATGATAAAAGAACTGAGAAAGAAATCGGAGAAACTTCACCCTTCATAATAACCACAAACAACATAAAATATCTTGGGATAACTCTAACCAAACAAGTGAAAGACCTGTATGACAAGAATTTTAAGTCTTTAAGAACAAAATTGAAGAAGATATCAGAAAATGAAAAGATCTCCCATGCTCTTGGATAGTTAGAATCAACAAAGTAAAAATGGCAATCTTACCAAAAGCAATCTACAGATTCAAAGCAATCTCCTCAAAATCTCAGCACAATTCTTCATACACCTTGAGAGAATAATACTCACCTTCATATAGAAAAACAAAAAACCCATGATAGCCAGAACAATCTTGTTCAGGAGGCATCACAATCCCTGACTTCAAGCTCTACTATAGAGCTACGGCAATGAAAACAGCTTGATATTGGTACAGAAACAGACAGGTGGACCAATGGAATCAAATAGAAGACCCTGATATTAATCCACATACCTATGAACACCTGATGTTTGACAAAGAATCTAAAATTATAAAATAGAAAAAAGAAAGTATCTTCAATAAATGGTGCTGGCATAATTGAACATCAACATGTAGAAGAATTCAAATAGATCTATATCTATACCCATGCACAAAACTCAAGTCCAAATTGATCAAAGTCCTCAACATATCTCTAGCCACACTGAACCTCATAGAAGAGAAAGTGGGAAGTAGTTTTGAATGCTTTGCCACAGGAGACCAGCTCCTAAATATAACCCCAGTAGCACAGACACTGAGAGCAACAATTAATAAATGGGATCTCCTGAAACTGAGAAGCTTCTGTAAGACAAAGGACACAGTTAACAAGACAAAACAGTAACCTACAGAATGGGGAAAAAAATCTTCACCAAGTCCACACTGAATAGAAGGCTGATCTTAAAAATATACAAAGAACTCAAGAAACTAGATATTAAAATATCAAATAATCCAATTAAAAAAGGGGGTACAGATCTAAACAGAATTGTCGACAGAGGAATCTCAAATGACCGAAAGGTACTTCAGGAATCGCTCAACATCTTTAGCCATGAGGGAAATGTAAATCAAAACAACTCTGAGATTCCATCTTACACCTGTCAGAATGGCTAAGATAAAAACACCAATGATAACCTATGCTGGAGAGGATGCGAAGTAAGGGGAACACTCATCCATTGCTGGTGGGAATGCAAACTTGTACAATCTCTTTGGAAATCAGTATGGCAGTTTCTCAGAAAATTGGGAATCAATCTACCTCAAGACCCAGCAATACTAATCTTGGGCATATACTCAAAGGATGCAGACCCATATCACAAAGACATTTGTTCAACTATTTATCATAGCAGTATTGTTGGTAATAGCCAGAACCTGTAGACAACCTAGATGCCCCCAACTGAAGAATGGATAAAGAAAATGTGGTAGCCGGGCGGTGGTGGCGCACGCCTTTAATCCCAGCACTTGGGAGGCAGAGGCAGGCGGATCTCTGTGAGTTCGAGACCAGCCTGGTCTACAAGAGCTAGTTCCAGGACAGGCTCCAAAACCACAGAGAAACCCTGTCTCGAAAAACCAAAAAAAAAAAAAAAAAAAAAAGAAAATGTGGTAATTTATACTATGGATTACTACTCAGCAATAAACAACAATGACATCTTGAAATTTGCAGGCAAATGGATGAAACTAAAAAAAAAAATCCTGAGTGAGGTAACTCAGACATAAAAAGACAAAAAACACAGTATGTATTCACTCATTATTAGACATAAAGCAAAAGATAACCAGCCTATGGATCACAGTCCCAGAGAAGACAAGAAACAAGGAGAACCCTAAGAGAGACATACATGGATTCCTCCCCACAAGGGGAAGTAGACAAGACCTCTTTAGTAAAGTGGCCACATATGGGGTCAGGGGAGGATGGTAGGGAGGTGGGGAGGGGAGCAGGGAGGAGAACATGAGGGATGGAGAAGGTGGAATTAGGTGAAGGAGAGAGGGAGAGCAAGGAAAGAGATACCTTGAAAGAGAGAGCCATTTTGGGGTTAGCGAGAAACCAGGCACCAGCGAAACTCCCAGGAATCCACAAGGATGATCCCAGTTAAGAATTTAAGCAATAGTGGAGAGGGGGACTGAACTACCCTTCCCCTGCAATCAGACTGACCACTACCTTAACTGTCATCACAGAACCTTCATCCAGTAACTGATGGAAGCAGATGCAGAGGTTCACAGCTAAGCACTGAGCCAAACTCCCGGAGTCCAGCCATAGGGAGGGAGGAGCGATAATATGAACAAAGAAGCCAAGGGAAACCACAGAGACAGCTGACCCAAGGTAGTGGGAGCTCACTGACTCTGGACTGAGACCTGGGGAACCTGTATAGGACCGAGGCTAGGCCTTTAGAATGTTGGTGACGTTGGGTGTTTTGGGGAGTCTGTGGGGCCACTGGCAGTGGAACCAGTATTTATCCCTAGTGCGTGATCTGGCTCTTTGGAGTCCATTCCCTAGGGACCTTGGTCAGTCTAGATACAGCGGGGAGGACCTTGGTCCTGTCCACGTGGTGTGACAGACTTTGCTGGCTCCCTGGTTTTTTGAGGCATAAAGAATGCAAAGGTTGTGCTCGCTTCGGCAGCACATATACTAAAACTGGAACGATACAGAGAAGATTAGCATGGCCCTGCGCAGGGATGACATGCAAATTCGTGAAGCCTTCCATATTTTTAAATAAATAAATAAAAGAATGCAAAGGTTACTGGGGTCATCTAACTTATTTTGATTTTAGAGGGGCCCATGGCAGACTAGCTTGAATTACAGTAGGAATTTTAGACTTATACTTCAGAACAACATTAGAACTAATGCTTATGGGGACTTTGGAATTACACTAAATGCATTTTATATTAAGAGAGGGCCATGCACCTTTTTGGTAGAATGCTGAATTTGAAATGTCTCTATGAGGGCTGGAGAGATGGCTCAGAGGTTAAGAGCATTGCCTGCTCTTCCAAAGGTCCTGAGTTCAGTTCCCAGCAACCACATGTCCCTATGGGTTTGTGGTTTGTGGTTCCCCATTTGGTGGCACTGTTTGAGGGAGGCATGGGAACTTTGGGAAGAGAGACTTGGGTTGGCGAAAGAGGTCAATCTCTGTTTCCTGGCTGGCTATGCAATAAACAGCTCCCTCTGCCCACACATTCCTGCTGCTGTGATAGTCTGTCTTACCCTATGAGGTCAAACAATCATAGACCAAACCTCTTATTACCATGAACCAAAATAAACCGTCCCTCCCTTATCAAATGGTCTGCAGCAACTGGAAACATCAACTGGGAATCTCACCTCATACCATACACAAAAATTAACTCAAAATGTTTCCTTGACTGAACTGCAAGAGTTATAACCATAAAGGTTTTAGAAGAAATACGGAAATTTAAAGACTTTAGGTCAGGCCGGGCGATGGTGGCGCACGCCTTTAATCCCAGCACTTGGGAGGCAGAGGCAGGCATATCTCTGTGAGTTCGAGACCAGCCTGGTCTACAGAGCTAGTTCGAGGACAGGCTCCAAAGCCACAGAGAAACCCTGTCTCGAAAAACCAAAAAAAAAAAAAAAAAAAAAAAAAAAACAACAAAAAAAAAAACTTTAGGTTAGAAAATGCTTCTTTATCTGTTCTTGAATTCTTGTCCTGATTATAACATGTGTTTGTGGGGAGACGTGTATATAATGTAGGTAACCAAAGACACAGCCACCTTATGGCAAAATAATCCTCTAGAATTGGTGACTAGAATTGAAATAATCAGTGACACAAAACTGCTGCATGAAAATATGCAGGGACCAGGAAAACAAGATATACCTAACATTTGCCATGCTACCCTACTGCTTAACAGGAAATTCTTTTTTTTTTTTTTTTTTTTTTTTGGGTTTTTCTAGACAGGGTTTCTCTGTGGTTTTGGAGCCTGTCCTGGAACTAGCTCTTGTAGACCAGGCTGGTCTCGAACTCACAGAGATCCGCCTGCCTCTGCCTCCCAAGTGCTGGGATTAAAGGCGTGCGCCACCACTGCCCGGCTTAACAGGAAATTCTTACAGCCTATTCCATCCAGTCTGTGTCAGAAGGAGTAATAGTTGGTACGTCTACACACATAAGTGAATCAGTATGAAAATCTTCAATATGATGCCCTATAGAAAAGCATTTTCTTGTAGTAACCTATCTAGATTGCACCTAAATCGGCTAACAATGAATTTCATGGTCAAATCACCTCTTACACCCCCACACAAGAATATTGAAATAACATTTGGCCACTTGCGTTTCCTGTGAGTCAGCCAGTGACCTTCTCTCCCTTTCTAGCTCATGCCTCCTCAGGGTACTAAGGGATCCTTTGATGAGGCCTGAATCTTTGCAAAATACTGACTTCTTCTTTCATAACAAAAATATGTTTTCAAAATATATTTCCCGGAATAATTAAGATTATATTAGTGTTTATGACATTTTAATATTCTTCATTATTTTGGGGAACAGCTTGCTATTTCTGTCTAGGCCACCTTGTAGTAAAACTGGCATGGTTTATTGCTTTTTAATCCCTCCATGAGTGGTTTTAACTCATGGGAGTTCTTAGTCAAGTCTTGGAACTCTGACACATCTGATAAGGTTCTCAGAACACAAACACTTAATATGTACTTATTGGAATGAAGTAAATGTTGATTTTTAACGCTATAGTTTTAATTTTTCATTGTTTTTATCTCCAAGGTCTAAGGGCAGATAACACACCATAAACCCATCAAATCACTAAAACCATATTCTAGGACAGCCATGCAGGCCTGTTGCTGACGTAATGAAGGCTGCCCTTTCAATGCCAAGAGCCAGATGCCAACCTTCTTCTTTCTTGACTAGCTAGTGATATGATCTTCTTTCATTTATTTTAGAAAGAAGTAGTCTACCATCTTAGGTTACAGGTGCTATCTAAATGTCCTGGACAGTTTAAAAGTTAGACATTTTAATTTAGGGTCGGGCAGATTTTGCTGAATATTGGTGATAATAATAATACAATATATTATTATAATCTATAATAATAATAATAAAAAAAAAATAAAAAGCATGGTATTGGCATTAAAACAGACAGGCTGAACAATGGAATTGAATCGAAGACCCTGATGTAAATCCCCATATTTATGAACATCTGATTTTTGATAAAGAAGTCAAACTTATACAATGGAAAAAAGAAAATATCTTCAATAAACAGTGCTGGCATAACGGGATGTTCACATGTAGAGGAATGCAAATAGATCCATATCTATCGCTCTACACAAAATTAAATCCCAAGCAGATCAAAGACCTCAACATAAATCCAGTTACACTGAACCTGATAGAAGAGAGAGTGGGAAGTAGTCTTGAACATATTGGCACAGGAGACAACTTCCTGAATATAGTACCAGGAGCACAGACGCTGAAATAGACAATTAATAAATGAGACCTCCTGAAACTGAGAAACTTCTATAAGGCAAAGGACACAGTCAACAAGACAAAACAGCAGCCTACAGAATGGGAAAAGATTTTAATCAACTCCATATCTGACAGAGGGCTGTTCATCAAAATATATAAAGAACTCAAGAAACTAGACATCAAAATACCAAATACTCCAATATAAAAATGGGGTACTGATTTAAACAGAGAATTTTCAACAGAAGAATCTCAAATGGCTGAGATACACTTAAAGAATTGTTCAACATCCTTTGGTACCAGAGAAATGCAAATCAGAACATCACTGAGATACCATCTTACACTGTCAGAATGGCTAAGATCAACTAATGACAACCTATGTATGCATAGATTTCCCTGGAAAGGGGAAATAGATGAGATCTCCTGGGTAAACTGGGGGTGGGGTTGGGTTGGTGGAGGGGAGGGTGATGGGGGACTCCTTTCTTTATGCTGTGAATATGTTGTATTACCATTGATTAATAAAGAAACTTCTTTGGGCCTATTGTAGGGTAGAATATAGCCAGGCTGGAAGGGATATATAGAGAAAGTAGGTGGAAGCAAGGAGACAGACACATGGGAATCTTACTGGTAAACCACAAGCCTTGTGGTAAATATAAAACAATAGAAATGGGTTAATTTAAGATGTAAGAGCTAGCTAAAAATATGTTTAAGCTATTGGCCAAACAGTATTGCAACTAAGATAGTTTCTTTACAATTATTTCAGGTCTGGGCAGCTAGGAATGAACAAACAATTTCTGCCTACAGAATGGCACCCAAACATTTGTGGCTGATGCCCACCACCCACTTTGGGTCTAGGTTCTTGTGTGCCCACTGGAGTTGGGAGGAAAGTAGCTGAGATCATGCCCATGGTGCAGCACTCCCTGCCTGGTCAGGTCGTGGGATCAAGTTGGCTAGAAGTACATAGGCAGGAGAGCATGGCAGATTCCCACATCCAGGCCACGCAATGTGCTGCATGACAGATTTAGATTTTACTTAGATAAAAAGTGTTTATATGCTACATGGTGTTATCCAGAGTTGAAGTGACAAGGACAGCTCCTACCTGGCAGTTCCAGAGCTGGCAATGAATGTACCTCCACCATATTAAAAGGCAGAGAGAGGTGGAACCAGCATCCAGGGCCACTGCAACTAAGCTGCTTACCATTTTAAAAGTGCTCCTGATCAGAAAATAATTACAGATATGCAATAAAGACAAATTCAGACACAAATAAACCTCTTAATGGGTCACAGTATGTTTAAAAATGTATATAGGCTTGAGAGACAGAAAAAAAAGAGAGTATAGACAATTATAAAAAACAAATAGTTTTTAAAAAACAATAAGACAAAGTCTTTAAAGAGACAGTGTAGATTAAGGAGTTAAAAAAACAAGCCATGTAAAGATGAAATATATACAGAGTCTGGATTATATATATATTACTGTGTTTTTTTTACATTTTTTGACTACACAGAGAGATTTGATTTTGAGGGCTGCTAAGTTAAACCAACATATATACTTTAAAGGCATCTTGGCTTCAAAATTTGGATCTAAGGATATCTTGCTTTGGAAAAGAGGTTCTGCTTTTGTTTCCACAGGTAATAAAAAGCTGTGGGTTTCTTAGTGGCTAATATGGTTTGATCTAACAAGAGCCCCTGAAGCAATGACCCAGATGGTCCAACATCCATAACAGCTTCAGGATTGCTGGCTGAGATGGACCTACCACATAGGAGACCCCATGAGAACCTGATTAACAGCACCCTCAAATCAGCAGAAACTGGTCTAAAAAACAATGCCCGACTTCCCTAAATGATTGTTTATAAAGGTTTGTTTACATTTAAAGGGGGACATGCTACAGAGATCAATGCTTTGCATTGGTATGGATCTTGGTCTTAAGGTCAATTTTGTTATACTGTGTATATATTTCTGCTCTTTATTAAGGTATTGTGTTTGTGCAGATCATTAAAAATGTAATGTATAATTAAGAAATATAGGTTAATAGATAATTATTTATAATAGTCAAGTTTGTAGTCATGTTAGTTAGATTTTATAGATTACAGAGATGTATTTCAGATGGATAGATATTCTTCAGATCTTTCAAAGACTACAGAATATGGCATTTAAAATGTTTTAAGAGCTTAGGACTTTACATGACAATGAGACACATCTGCTTCTGGTAGCACCAATCTACTTCAAAAGGATGATGGACATTGAAGAAACTTGTTGTGGAATTTGTCTTCTATGTGACAAAGCTAGCCATTTGGGCAAGACACTGCACTTGCCTGGATTGCTTGATGCTATGCTATGTAAACTAGACTTGCAGGACCCACAGAATAATGACTGCTGAAGTTGCCTAAAGAAGCTGAGACAGTCCTTCAGGGATTTTGCTTCATGAAAGAGTCTCCCAGACATTCTGCAGGACATAGAAGAATGTGACTGACAAACTGCCTATATAGACGTAACTGTCTTTGAAATTTCCCACTTAACTGAAAAATCTGCCAGATACTATGGGCCTGTAGGCTAAGATGGATGCCCCAATGTTACAGAAGAACTTTGGGTGACTGCCAAGGCAGTGAGCTATCTCTGTCAATTCTAGAGTTTTGGAAGTTACTTAAAATGCATTTTCTGTTAACTTAGGTTAACTTCTGGGGTCTTTTATGGAGTTAAAGAATAGATAGTTATAATTATAGTTTTCCTTAGTTATGATAAAAGATAAAGTAGATATAAATATTATAACTATAATTATTGCTTGATAACTGTTTTCTTGTATGTAATCTTGCTATGTTAAAGTTAAAACCTTCCTTTTTATTTAGACAGAAAAGGGGAGGTGATGTGGGGTTCCCTTCTATATGCTGTGAATATGTTTTATTACCATTGGTTAATAAAGAAACTGTTTTGGGCCAATTGCAGGGCAGAATATAGCCAGGCTGGGAGAGAGAGAGAGAGAGAGAGAGAGAGAGAGAGAGAGAGAGAGAGAGAGAGAAAGAGGGTAGGTGGAGTCAAGGAGATGCCATATAGCCACTGAAGAAGACAGATGCTTGGGAACCTTACTGGTAAACCATGAGCCTTGTGGTAAAACATAAAATAATAGAAATGGGTTAATTTAAGGTGTAAGAGCTAGCTAAAAATATGCTTAAGCTATTGTCCAAACAATATTGCAATTAATATAGTTACTGTGTGATTATTAAGGGTCTACATGGCCAGGAAACAAATGAGTGGCCTCTGCTTACAGGAAGGGATGGGGGGATTGGAACACAAGGGATTGGGTTGGTTGTGTTGGGAGTGGGACAGAGGAGGAGAGTAATGACAGAGGTAGCTTGTTAGACGGGGCTATTTTAGAGTTAGGGAGAAGCCTGGTGCCAGGAAAACTCTCAGGAATACACAAGGATGACTGTTGCTAAAACTCATAGCAATAGTGGAGAGGGTGCCTGAACTGGCCTCCAATAATCAGACTGGTCACTATCTTAATTGTCACTAGTAATTGATGGAGGCAGAGGCAGAGATCCACAGTCAAGCACTAGTTGGAGTTCTGGGAGTCCAGTTGATGAGAGGGAGGAGGGATTGTACAAGCAAGGGGGTCTATCATGATGGGGAAACACTGACCTGAGCTAGTGGGAGATCGCAAACTCTGGACTGACAGCTAGCGAGCTGCATGGGACTGACCTAGGCTCTGCATATGGATGACAGTTATGGAGCTTGATCTGTTCATGGGGCACCTAGCAGTGGGATCAGGACCAGTCCTTGGTGCATGAGCTGGCTTTTTGGAACCCATTCTCCATGTTGGGTTGTCTCACCTAGCCTTGATGTGGGGGAAGGAGGAGATGGTCCTGCCTCAACTTGATATGACATGCTTTGTTGATTCCCATGGGTGGAGGAGTGGATGTATGTGTGTGGGGGGTAGATGTGAGGTGGGTAGAAGGAACAGGAAGAGAAGAGTGATGGGAAACTGTGGTTGGTATGTAAAATAAATGAAAAGATTTAATAGAAAATGTGCTAAACACCACAAAGAAAAGATTTTTTATCTAGTTATTTGTAACTGAGCAGTTTGTCTTGTATTTGTCTTGTAGCATTAAAAACCAGATCCTGGCTTCATCCACTGGGATACACAATCCATCCAGGAGCCTTGTTTCATATTCAGCAAGTGTGCTATTCTCGTTTGTCATCTCATGGTTTTATGTTTGTTTTTACTTTAGAGGGCCTGGCTTTCTTGGCATCCTCTGTCCCCTCTGGCTCTTACACTCTTTGTGCCTCCTCTTCCATGGGGTCCCCTGAATTCTAAGGGCAGGTATTTGAGTTAAATGGAGGTCTATCCTAGGATGCTAGTCTTCATGAATGTATTCTAGTAAGTGCTACACCATACCTGTGGTGTCTGATTTCTACATACTCTCTACTGACAGATTCCACTCTATGCTTAAGCTAAATTTTCTGCCAACTGTCAGTTTTTCTCTTCATTGTCTATACTGGTAGGACTATTGAGATGTAAGTAAGCCCTGGTCCCCCAGTGATTGCTGGGTTCTTACTGTAAGAGTAACTCTTACATTGATTTAGTCATATCAATGCTGGGTTCCTACTGTAAGAGTAACTCAAACAGTATCCTAGTAATACTCAAATAGTATTTTATCTGAAAATGTCTCACTCAAACCAGCTAAGCAAATTTAAAAATGCTTCCTTAAACATATATCTGTCCTTGCAATAGCAAAAAACTACTTCATACCTGTTTGAGTGAAGCCTGCTTTGTATCCATTAGCTGCTCCATTTTCTGGAGCCACAGTTGATGGCACTGAAGGCCTAGGTTTAGTGGATTGGCAAACAGCAGAAGATTGTCGGCTTCTGCACTCTAGAAGGGAGCGAAAACAGACAGGAAGAAGGGAGTTTTCATTTCGCTGGCAATGGGGACATAATCCATAAGATTTCTGAACAAATCTCTGCTTCTTGAATGGTGGTAGCTTTCCTAATTATTGTTTCAAAGCCTGTTAAGACTGGTGAGTTCTTCCTAAACCAGATGGTATGTTTAAGGCAAAGAACAATCACAATTTTATCGCCCACAGATTAGTTCCCACATGAAAAGTGCCAATAACCAATGCTGTCTTGTTAGTTTTATGGGTAAGACAGAGGCTAAAATGTCAATAATTATAAAAACATATTGAGCTTTTGAGATACCAGATAACTTCTTGTTCATAATTTATTTAAACATACAATAGCAACTTTAGTCCATCTAGTCTGCTTCCATTTGAATGAATATTCAAACACCAGAGAAATAAAAACTGTATAGATAAAGATAAAAATTAGAAGCAAATTATTATTACTATTATTTATTTATTTTGTTTTTTTGAGATAGGGTTTCTCTGTAGCTTGGAGCCTTTCCTAAAACTCGTTCTGTAAACCAGGCGGGCCTCAAACTTACTGAGATCTGCCTACCTCTGCCTCCTGAGTGCTGGGATTAAGCAGATTATTATTACTCTCAGTACTTATTTAAGGAAATAGGTAAGAAATTATTGATAATGTAGTGGCAATATTTACATTAACTGTCCGATATTAGTGGGGTTTGTTAAGTTGGGAGCGTAGCCCCCAGCCCCTGGTGTCCATCCTGGACTCCCTGGCCTGGGAGTTGTTTTGGTCTGGACTCCAAATCCCAGCATGCCAGATCCTGACCCCTCCCCCTGAGGTCAGGACCACTCCCACAGGGTATTTAAATGGGTTCCCAGAGGAGAAACATGGTGGTTTGGGGTTTGCATGGGCTTCCTGCTGTCCTGTCTTCCCTGCCATGTGCTCGGCCACCCAAGACCGCCTTACTTAATAAAACAATGGGCATTTTGATTTGGTTTGATTTGACCTAATTGGACTTTTTTTT
The DNA here is from genome assembly GCF_950005125.1 of Chionomys nivalis. Lineage (NCBI taxonomy): Eukaryota > Metazoa > Chordata > Mammalia > Rodentia > Cricetidae > Chionomys > Chionomys nivalis. The sequence goes on from NC_080099.1 coordinate 70,988,703, forward strand.
GTGCCGGCAGAGCTTCCCTTTTTTAATTTTTTCTTAACAGGGCTCTGGTATGATTCTAATTGTACTGTGTGCTGATTCAATGAACACTGTGGCAGTCTCTTGGACTTCAAGTTCCAACTAAATTTACCATTACTAGACTCAAAGAACAGCACATGAACTAAAGACATAAATGGTTGTATGACAGGGTTATAAGAGTTCTAAAGAAAGTCCCCATGGGAATGAGACATGCAAAGGCTGAAGCACCCTACACTACAACCTTCTAAAAGGGATTGTATTACATGTATATATGCATATCGCTATTATGTGATTTTTGTGTAGGTAAATAATACAATTTCTGTTCCAAAATAAAAACTGTGGTATGAGCCTACTTTAAAAAAGACAGAGCAGTGAGTCAGGCAATAGTGGCTCACGCTTTAATCCCAGCACTCAGGAGGCAAAGGCAGGTGGATCTCAGTGAGTTTGAGGCCAGCCTGGTCTACAAAGCAAGTACCAGGACAGCCAGGATAGTTACACAGAAAAACCCTGTCAAAAAAAAGAAAGAAAAGAAAAGAAAAGAAAAGAAAAGAAAAGAAAAGAAAAGAAAAAAGGCCAGTGAGGTGGCTCAGAGGACAAAGGTGCTCAGCAACAAGCCTAACACAGAAGTTTGTCTCTGGAACAGCGAAGGGATACAACACTAGGAAGAGAAACTCTCTTAGCACCAAGAAGTTAAACATATTTATACAAGCAAAAGGAGAGCTAAGGAAAAATGTTAAAAAAAATAGAGATATGATATTTATCAAGTTTTTAGTCTTTAGGGTTTATGGTATTCAAGAAGACTTTCTAGAGGAAAATTCCTTAGCTTTTACCAGATAAAGAACTATGAATGAAATTCTTAAGGTTCAGTGGTTGTGAGATTGAAGCTCTGATGACAGTGGCTTGGAACAGGCCACATCATTTCTTTCCCGTGGTGTCACACAATGTTCCTCAGATGCAGCTGAGAGTCATTGTGGTGGAGGACTCAGAGACAAATATGCTCCTGGAATTGAGATTCGTGCTATTCCATAGTCAGACACAAAGCTTACGCAGGCAAGAAGGATAGCGAACAGCTGTCAGCGTCAGAAGAAACTGCTTTCGGACAGTGACTAAAACCATGTGATTCCCACCAAGCAGCCTCTAACCTGCTGCTAATTCCAAAGAAACACAACTGCCAACCCACCCATGCACTTCCTCGGGCATCCAGAAGACTGGAGTGCTTATTTGAGGTTTGTTTTTTCGGTAAAATAAAAATAGAAAAAAATGTAGATTGGTGAGAATTGCTGACAAACTGAAATAAAGCAAAGAACTCAGGAAAATGAAAAGGCACCGGGCTTTATTTCCCAACCCCAGAGCTGCAAGTCCTCTCTAAAGACAAATTTAGAGACTTGCTTTTTCCTACACTCACAGGCTCCAGTTAATTATAACAAGGGATAAGTCAAACAACCTCCCAAAGACTTCCCATTTTAGAACAGCCTTTTGAACTTGAGCTGTTTACCTATCCCACACCTGTACTCTGAACCCTGTGAGGGTCACTAGTCACCACCCTCCCCTCCCCCTCCTGGAATTTGATTACCTTTCCAGCAGATGAGAGGCCCCTTTGCTAGCACACCCTGGGAGGTCCTGACTAGGTAGTACTTCAAGTGCTTCTGCTTCTTCGGCTGGGTGGTGAGCTTCAAGTTAATGTGGTTGGAAAATTCCGTGAAATATCGAAATCCCCTCTCTCCACAACCAATACAATTTCCAGAAAACCCTGAAATGGGGAAAGTCAAGGTTACTAGTGGCCTTGTACGCTGATGCACTACTTCTAAATGCAAAAAGTATAAAAATATTCATAGTCTATGAACCAATAGTGTCTCAACTATTCAGAAATACTTCGGAAGAGGGAAGAAAATGAGGGTAAGGTTTTAGTACCCCCCCCACCATGCGCTCCATCTTTTTTATTTTAAATTCTTCAGATATAACTGCAAAAAAACCAATGCTTGTAAACTGGTATTTTATGTTCAAAAGGATCAAGTAATTTAAGATTGCTTCAAGGCTGTTATTTAACATGAAATTCACAGTCAAATTATAGTAACAGTAGAATCATTTTTAACAGTAAGAGACTGGGAATAAATTAAATGCTACTATAACAGAATAATGGTTAAATAAAGAGTATCATGTGACAGAATTTATATAGTATATAAAGACAGGAAAATTGGGTGGGGCTGAGGAGTAAGATCAGAGATAGAATGCCTAGCTGCAGAAGACCCTGCGTCAGAGGTCCTGCACTGGGAAGGGGAAGGAGGAGGAGGGAGGGAAGGGAGAGGGAGGAGGGAGGAGGGATGGAGGGAGGGAAAAGAAGAATGGAGGGAGGAAGGAGGAGAAGGAGGGAGAAAGGGAGGAGGGGGAAGGGGAGGGGAAGGAAGGGGGGAAAAAGAGAAAGAAATTTTTATGCTAAAGCTCTTCAGTCTCTTCCTTTCTTTTTTCCTTCATTTTTTCAGGATAGGGTTTCTCTGTATAACAGTCCTAGCTGTTCTGGAATTTGCCTTGTAGACCAGGCTGGCCTCAAACTCACAGAGATCCGCAGACCTCTGCCTCCCAAGTGCTGGGATTAAAGGCCTGAGCCACTACCACAGCCCAGCCTGTTCCTTTCTAAGAACCTGCTGGGGGCTGGGGGTGAATGCCAGACTATGATATGCCTAAATGAAAACAGCTTATGAAACTGTCACGTTATATAATGAATAAACAGTAACTTTAACTTAAAATATCACTGCTTAGTTTTTCATTACTTAAAAATTATGTAATCATTAATTACTTGTTGTTATTATTCTAAAAAAGTTTTTTAAGAGCTTGTGGGTCCTACTATTGGTTCTCTGCATGGTTCACCACAGCATCTTGTCCCCAGAGACCACAGCCTATGGGTGCATGACAAGTAAGCATCTGGTCCACGATGGGACAGTTAGAATCTCTCTTCTAGAATTTTATCTAGATGGTACTGGGCCCTAGATTTGCAAAGGCTTGTAAATTGGAGCCCGTATGTGGTTGGTTTCAACTACACGTGAACTCTGGCTTGAGGAGGATAAGTTGAGAGGAGGGAGAGGCCGCGTAGGCAGAGCTGAGCTTCTGGACACCGCTGGTCCTGTGAGAGCTCAACACAGCTCTGTGAATTCCCCTTTTCTCTCTACTCACCTGAGCTTCTTCAGTCTTTTATACTGAATGTCTGAACAATCCCTTAAACAAAATAAGACTCTCAATGGCCTGTCTGGAGCAGATGTGAAGGTTAAGAAACCATGTACTGTTTTACGAAAAATCAGCCATTTAGTACAAAAAAGCTCCTTTAATACACAAAAGAAGGAAGGACCAGTAAGACAGCGAGTTCCTTTACTCACATTTGATGAGAAGAGAACACACATACTGTCATACAAAAGGATGAACAAAGGGTGAAGACAAGGATCCCTGTATCCAGTATAAAGACCGGGTACCTGTCTACAATAACTGAAAAGGAGACCGCTGACAAACTGGCACAATCTTCAAACCCCTGAACCATATGTATTAACCATATATGTTATAATCAGCATATATTAACAAGGATAAAGAGAGAAAGGCCACACGAATAAAAAGAACATTTCACAATATCTCCACTGGAGAATACTAATAATTCAAAGCATTTATAAACAGGCTGCCCATCCAACCATCCAACCCTCCAACTACCCATCCATCCATCCATACATACATACATACATCCATACATACATACATCCATACATACATATATGTAATAGTACATCTATCTGTCCATTCAACCATCCAGTCTTCCATCCTTGTGTTTGTCCATCCATCCAACCAACAGATACAAAATCTGACAGGGTTTTCTATATTATGAGGTTTCCTCTAGTCATGAAGAACCAGCGATGGATTATGAGACATTTTTTGGGGTTTTGAGTCAGAGCTATTACCTCATCTGCTCCATTACAAGAGACTATCATGTTTTTAAAATGTTACATATGTTTCCCAAATTGTTTTATATTACCAACGCGTCTTTAGTACATGAATGAAAGGACTATCCCTTATAATTTCCCCTCCATGTCATAGTTTAGCTTGAATTTCATTACACAGTACAGTCTGAATAACTACTATTGAATGAAGAAATTAACAAATGAGAGCTTGGATCTTCTTTGTTAATTTACTACAATTAATAAGATTTACCATTAGATTTCTGTTCTAAACTGTGTGCTAAATTTCATTTAAAGAGAAAATGAATCCATTTTTGGTTCAGTGCTAGTAACAAACTTAGGGCCTCTCTCCTCATTTTTTTTTTGACAAGGTCTCATTATGTAGCACAGGGTGACCATGAACTCTTGATCCTTCTGCTTTACTCTCTGATGCTGGGATTATAGGTGTGTGCAACTGTATCCATTATGTATTCTTGACACTTATGAAACATGAAAATGACCAGTAGATGTTAAACAATATTTGGCTCTGAACTATAATTTAAGAAGCCTTCATATAGTTCTAGGCAGAGGCAAGTGGATTTCTTGTGAACTCAAGGTCTACATAGTGAGTTCCAAGCCAGTCAGGGCCACACAATAAGATCTTGTCAAGAAAGGAAGAAAGGAAGGAAGGAAGAAAAAAGAAAAACAGAGAGAGAGAAGAAGAGAAAGAGAGAAAGGAAGGAAGTAAGGGTGTGGGAGGGAAGGGACCTCTATATATTATGTTTAGGGTTACTTTCTGACTTAAGATACTATATTGATGTTTTTCAAGGCTTTCTGGTATTGTATATTTAGATGATTGTGTAAAACTAAAATAAAAATCAACTCCACAAACAATACAGCTTAATTCTTTGTCCCCTTACTTTTACTTATATTTGTACTTTAAAGATATGATTCTATCTAAATAAAAGAAATTCTGAGAACCTCTAGGAAAACAGCAGCAAAATAACATCAAAGCTTATATACTTGTCTTTTTATTGCAAAACAAATTCAAAACCAGCTAGGTGTGGTGGTGCACACCTTTAATCCAGCACTATGGAGGCAAAGCAGACCTTGATGCAAGTTCCAGGCAACCCAAGTGTGCACTGTGAGATCTGTCCTGTCTTAGTTAGGGTTACTATTACTGCAGTGAACACCATGACTCAAAGCAGGTTGGGGAGGAAAGGGCTTATTTGGCTTATATTTTCACATCATGGTCCATCACTGAAGGAAGTCAGGACAGGAACTCAAACAGGGCAGGATCTCAGAGGCAGGAGCTGATGCAGAGGCCATGGAGGGGAGCTGCTCACTGGCTTGTTCATCATGGTTTGCTCAGCCTACATTTTTTATAGAACCCAGGACCACCAGCCCAGAGATGGCACCACCCCCAATGGCCTGGGCCCTCCTCACCAATTACTAATTAAGCAAATGCGCTATCCCTGGATCTTATGGGGACATTTTCACAACTGAGGCTCCTTCCTTTCAGATGACTCTAGTTTGTGTCAAGTTGACATAAAACTAGCCAGGACACTGTCTCAGAACAAGACAATAACAGAAACAACCACAGAAACCAAACCCACCCACCCTCTTTTTCTTATGATGTTGTGAAAAAGCCAAGAATCTAAGCCAGAAAATAATTCTGAGATATTGTTATATATTTCATGGCATTTATATATCTTGAGATATTTTAGGTGAACTGATAAAATGAGAAGCATCTATTAGTTACCTTTCTTGTTACTGTGATAGACTGATACAGAAATAGCATAAAGGAATGGTTCATTCATGCTCATGGTTCAAGGAATGCAATTTGTCTTAAGGAAGGAAGAGGCTGGAGCAGCTCCTGGCTGGAGTATCAGCAGTGTGAGGCACCTGATTACGCTGTAGTAGCCCTCCAGCCAGGCTCCACCTCCTAAAGGTTACCTGCCTCTGAGAATAGCACTACCTAGTCGGAACCAGTGCCCAGACACAAGAGCCTGTGTGTGACATCTTGATATAAACTTTACTGAGTGACAATTTCATAGTCATATGAACATTCTGATTATTATGCCACTCTCTAGTCTTCAGCCTGTTGGGGATATTTTACATTCAAACTAATCATATCTATGAGGCATTAGGTAGTATTGAAAATTTGCAAATAATTCACAAACAATTGAGAATTGACATTCGGTTCAGATCAGTTACTATACAGAATAAATTTCACTTTATTTAATAAATGCAAATTTTTACATGACTAATGATGAACTGAGATCATTACACTTGCTAAACAAACACTCTACTCTCACACCTAAAAATTAAATTCTGATAAATTGTATGTCGCTTTTTAATTTTCTCAAAAATTTTGCATGTCTAATTTTTGATAATAAAAATGTAAAATATATTTAAGTTAATGAGAGAAAAATATTTCCTGTTTGAAACTAAACCACTTAAACTCTAACTAAATTCAGGGACATACATATAAAATTCTCTGATAATTTTCAATTAACATGTATTTCAACTCCCTTCTCCTCGAAAGAGTGTTACAGACATTAAACACTCACCTAAAAGTGCATTTTTTCCATGGTCATCTGGTAGAAATCGCTTATCCACAGCACAAACTAGGATATGTTCAGGAAGATTGGGAGACTTGGCCCCCACCAGGAGGAATCCTGCTGGGATGTCAATTTGCTCCATACACAGTGACACCAAACGCAAATCCTTTCCTGCTTGACAAAAGCCTGGAAATAGAAGAACACAGTAGAATTTTAGGGAAGGTACTCTCCTTATCCCCATCGGGAAGGCAGAGTTATCTATGGGAATCACTTCTAAGGACTCAACACCTATGGACCCCCACAAGAAGACTGATCTAACCTCTCCTCTCTGGTTCCATTAAGATGACAACTCATGTTTTCTGGCCCACAAGTAAGGCAATCATAAATATATAGCTAACCCTGGGAAGCATGTATAAATGTTATATGCACATAGTAAGGTTTTACATTCTCTCTTTCTGTCTTTCTCTGCGCGCATGTGTGTGTGTGTGTGTGTGTGTGTATGCGCGCGCGTGTGGTGTACTTACATGTGAGTGTGAATGTATGTGTTGAGGAGCCTGCAGAGGCTCAACTGTCAATTGTCTTCCTCAATTATACTCTACCTTATTTTGAGAGTCTCTCATTGGATCTGGAACCCATCAGTCTGGATACGGTGGTGGTTATTAGTTCCAGGGGTCTATATGTATTCTCTTACTAAACCCCAGCAGAATTCGGTGATGGGGGAAGCTTTGTTAACCAATCATCTTTAAGAAGTGGAACCTAGTTAAGGCATGGCTACCTGGAGCCCAGGAAGAAAATCTGGGACAAACCAGGTGCTCGCTCTCTCTGGGTGATTCCCGTGTGACACAGCAGAACTTGGACTTCCCATTCTTGTGGCGTGAGTTTCCCCTTATAATATGTAAAAATATAATTGTTTATCTTTAAGCTGGCCTGGTTATTTCCCGAATTGAGTTAACTAATACACGGGAGTTACAGGTTTGGGATCTGAGTGCAGGTCCTGATGCTCAGAGCAAAGCTGCGTTACCAACGGTCCATCTCCCTAGCCAAGTGTCTTTGTTTTCAATATGAAGTCACTTCAACTGGACAACCACAGTCACTAAACAAGGAGCTCCCATGTCACAGCAGCAGAGACTGAAGCTGAGAGCTTGGTGACTCATCAGGGAAGTGGTCAGTTAGAACTCAGAACATACGGTTTTCTAGAGAAGCCAAGACGTGACAAGTCCTTGTGTAATCCCTTTGTGATGGACTATTACATTCACTCATTAGTGCACAATTTAGAAACATGCTTCATAGGCCTAAAGATACAGAATTGAACGGAACATTTTCCTTTAAGAACTCACTCAGCCAGGCGGTAGTGGGGCACCCTTTAATCCCAGTACTCAGGAGGCAGAGGCAAGTGGATCTCTGTGAGTTTGAGGTCAACTTGGTCAATAGAGCAAGGACAGCCAGGGCTGCACAGAGAAACCTTATCTCAAAAACAAAACAAAACAACAACAACAACAAAAACCAAAAAACAAGCAAATGAACATACATGTGCTAATTAGAAATGTGATAGTGAGTAGTAATTCCAGATGCACCACAGAGGACAGCTACGCTCCTATCGTAGGCGTCCTAGGTGAACATTTCCAGAGCTGGCCAGACTCTGAACACCACTCTAGACAAGCTACCTAAATAACCCACCTTTCTAGCCACAGTTGGTTGGTCCAGATGTAGGCATCTGATAAAATCGTGCCATTCAAAGATTTTGTATAGGAATTTTCAACATGGAGCTGGGGGTGAGGAGGCATGACCCAGTTTGATCTCTGTCACCTTTCTTGTTTCTTGACGTGCGTGAGAAGTCTCTTGGCAGAGACAGGAAGCTGAGCAGGTGGGGTGACAGTGACTGGATTCTGAAGCCCATCTGTGTTTGCATTTTCCAGGGTTTGGACCTGTCATCTTTAGCTTCCAACAATTTCTTTGTGTTGTCTAAGCTTGTTTCATTGGGGTTCTGCCACTTGCAGCAGGAGGTTGAGAAATGCTATTTCAGAAACCCATGGAAAGTGGCAGATAAATACCTGACTGACACACACAGACCTGGGAGAACACTATCCCCATTACCATAACACAGCTGTGAATAATTGTGTGACCTATGAGCAGTAATTCAGATCATGATTTTAACCACAAGTCAACAAATAGTTGGATGCCATCAGTTAGTATATGAAAAAGAAAAACCACAAAACTCATCAAAACATTGTATAGTCCTAGGTGCATACCAATCTAACATGTTTTGAATCATCAGAAGTTAAAAGCAGGTATAATAGAATTAGGAAAAACAACAAAAGCCCACAGTGATCAAATAATGTTGCTCAACCACTTCACACTTACAGATCCCCTTTAATGTTAATGAATATCTAGCATTCATGATGTGATACCAAAAATAACTTCCTTGACAATTGCATTTTGTTACTCAAAATGTCATTTGTTTATCAAAAAATTATTAATATCCATGAGGCATGTTACCTATTCAGTTTACAAACTTTTTTGGATCCAATGGACACATAGGACCCTCTAAAAAAATCTGTTTCGAACTTCTACTGCCATTAGGTGACAGGGTTCAAAGGCTTGGAAGTTAGGAATTAACAATGATGTCATTGGTGGTGTGCTGGGGAACAGTCTTTGTACACTGTAAATATGTATTACACTCATTGCTGATAAAAAGCTGATTGGCCAATGACTAGGCCCTTTTTAGGGCAGACAGAATGCTGGGAAGAAGGATGGAGTCAGAGAAGATACCATGAGCCATAGAGTGAGCAGGATGGGAAGCACATACATGAGGTAAATGAATCTCAGGGAAGCATATAGATTAATAGAAATGGGTTAATTTAAAATGTAAGAGTTCACATATATAAAATGAAGGACACTATAGTGTCATTTCATTTGTATGTTAATAAATAAAGCATGCCTGAAGATCAGAAAAGTGAAACAGCCACACTGGTCAGCCTTACAGACCAGGCAGTGGTGACACACACTTTTAATCCTAGTAGCCACACTAGTTTACCATAGAAATCAGGCAGTAGTGGTGCACACCCTTGATCCCAGAATAGAGAGGGATTGTAAGAAGGGAGGAGACAGCTCTCAGTCTCAGTTTTATTCTAAGGTTTCTTGGAGGCAGGATCACTATTTTTGGACTGAGGTTGAGTCCTTTTCTAGTTGAACCTCAATATCTGTCTCTGAGTTTTTATTAATCATGTTTCAGGACACACTTCAATCTGGCAAAAGGCAACCTAAGAATGGGGTACATGGCTATGATCCACTTGGGGGCAGGAATAGACTTTTTCATCAAATTAGAAAATACTTGGGGCTGGAGAGATGAGTTGGTTAAAAGTGCTTGCTGCTGAGTTCATTTCCTGGCCTGACATAGGACTGGCTTACAATCACCTGTAACTCCAGCTCCAGAGGATTTGACACCATCTTCTGGTCTCAAGCACATATATCTCACACAGATATAAAGCATATACAATTTAAAATAAAACAAAAATTTTTTAAATTATAGAATACTGATCTAGGAAGCACTTGAAAGTATTGAAAGGAGTATCAAGATTGCTCGCCAAAGAGATTATTAGATGCTGATAAAGTTAGAACACAATTTCCATAGGAAGTGGCATCCTTACTCTTAAGTATGACTTGCTTCAAGAGTTGGGACATCAAGTACCTTGATAACTAACCAGCATGGATTAATCATTGATGAGAAATTTATGACTGGCTATTAATTGAACTATCTCTAGGAGCTGCCTTTGTCACTAAGGCTGGAGAAGTGAGTCTCTTCAACTGTGACTCTATATTGGACGGAGATGGCAAACACAGCCTGTATCCATTTGCAAAATTACTGCAATGTGGTTAGAACATTATGTGGTAAAACCTTGAAGTTGGGGTTGGAGGGATGGCTTGCAGTTGGGAGTACTTGCTGCTCTTGCAGAGGATCACAGTTTGGTTCCCAGCACCCATGCTGTGTGACTCCCAACTGTCTGTGGCTCCAGCTCCAGGGATCCAACACTCTATTCTGGCCTCTGTGACCTCATGTGCACATATTAACATGCAAACACACATTTTAAAAACAAAATAAATCTTAAAAGAACCAAACCTAACCTTAAGGTCACCATTACATTGTTGCTTAGCAAGTAGCTCTTATAAATTCAGGGATTAAAAAAGATAGTCTAAGACACTTAGGAATTATATGTGAAATTTATTTTTTAAAGTTTATTATTATTATTGTATGTGTGTGTGATGTGGGGGGTGTGCATGTGCCACAGCAGGTACATGGAAGCTATGAAAGCTGGGAAACTCAGGCAAACACAGGAAGGTAGTTTTGCTAATTCATCCAAATGTGCTCACTGGGTATATGAAGCTGAATTTCTTGCCCTTACTCATTCAGGTATCTCCCTTCATAAGGAGCCACCGGCAGCTGACGGCTGCTGGGAGAGGGAGCGTCTGTCTTTTGGGAGTGTGTTCTCGTTGGTAGGTTTCCCATGCTCCAGTGTGCGGCTCCATGCAATGCACATACGTAAAGCACTAACTGGATGAAGTGGGTTGCCAGAGAAAAAAAAGACATGAAGTTGGGAGTGGGACACTTTGGGAAAATTGGAAAAGGGAGATGGGAAAGTGGACACAATTGTATATCATTGTATATATATATATGAAGTTCAAGAATAAAGACAGCTATGATTTTAAAATTACAAAATTAGAACTAAGAATGTACTTTAGTAGTAGTACCTAACATGTGCAAGGTTCTAGTTCAATTCCTAGTAACACATAGACACACACACAAACATGCAGACACACCGATATACATAAACACACACACACACATACAGAAATCAGTGAGATTATATAAATGCACCAATATGATTTTAGACATCAAAAAATTAATGTTTGCTTTCTTTTATTTGAAGCTCACTATGTAGCTCTGACTGGCCTAGAACTTGCTACATGGATCAGGCTGGCCTTGAGCTCACAGAGATCCACCTGTCTTTGCCTCACAAGCACTAAAAATTAATGTTATAAAGATTAAAAAATAGTAATTACGATTCAGCCTAAATTTTATCACATAGAGCAAAAATACAAAAATTGTGGAAATAAATTTTTATATTCCTTTAATCTCCAATCATAGAAATTCCATAACTTTGGCATCAAATGTAGTTTTGGTAGCCAGGAATATAGTTCGATGGGAGAGTGCTTGCCTAGTATGCAAGTCCTGGTTCTACAGTCAGAATGGGAGAGGAGTGGAAGAGTAGAGTTTAGATTGTTTTTTAAATGCTGAAAACATTTAAATCTATTTGTCTCTCCTAAAACAAAGTATAATCTTTTATTTTTGAATTTTCAACAACACAATTTTTTATTCATCCAACTTAAAGCTAATTAAACTACAACTATTAAATTATAAACTGTAGACAGTTGTTGTATAGTATAAATATCAAAGAATATGTTACTATACTGGTCAGTCTCCAATAAATGTTTTCTACTTAGAGCTAAAATTTCTATCATATGCCATGCAATGACGGAATTATTTCAAAATGCTTGAGGAGTTCAAAAGTGTATTTTTTTTTCTTTTGATTTTTTTCAAGATAGGGTTTCTCTGTAGCTTTGGGCCTGTTCTGGAACTAGCTCTGTAGAACAGGCTGGCCTTGAACTCACAGAGATCCATCTACCTCTGCCTCCCAAGTGCTTGGATTAAAGGCATGTGCCACCACCACCAGGCCTCAAAAGTGTCTTACTAAAAGATATTTGTGACTCGTAAAGAATGGGGGACACTAAAAATTCTAATCTCCCAGTGTGCAAATGAGAGAAAGGTTCAGGAAGGTTAACCAAATGTCCAAGGCCAAACAGCCATAAACCAACAACCTGATCTCTAACTCCAATCTCCACACCTCTCTCTGGCCATAAAGGCACATGCCAAAAATTCTATAACTCTGAATACTAAGTCTGCAAGACCTTGAATTTCAAGACCAGCCTGGGGTAGAGAGTGAGAATCGATATCACAACCAAATAAAAAAGGAAAACCAAAACCAAAATCAACAACAGCACCACCAGATCCCAGAAAAAGGTTGGCTGAAGAGGTGACTCCATTGTTAAGGGCACTTGTTGCTCTTATAGAGGACCCCAGTTTGGATGCCAGTACCTACATGCCAGTTCCTGGAGGAATCTGATGCCTTCTTCTGGCCTCTTTGGGCAGCAGTACTCATGTGGGGACACACACACACACACACAAACATATACATGTCAACAAAAATTAAATAGATCATAAAAACCAACAACAACCAAAACCAACAAGCACTTCTGACTTGTCTATGCTTCCCTCAACTCCAGTATAACCCAGGACACCACACTAGAGCCTCTTCCTTGCTTGTTTTTCTGTCAATCTTATCACTTGTTTTCACTGTGCCTGTTTTAAGCTAAATTCTGTGGAGCATTTGATATAACTTCCCTTGTCAACTATGACTATGGCATTATCTACCTATCTCATATTCACTGATGAATCCTTAAAATACAAGGTTTTAGCTATGAGTGCTGGCACCCAACTTTCATGCCAGCTACTCAGGAGGCTGAGGATGTTGAGAACTAAGAGTTTGTCAGTCTGGAAAGTTTTTACAAATCACAAAATGTTCTATGTTTAGAATATAATGTTTCGGGAGCTGGAGAGATGGCTCAATGGTTAAGAGCACCGTCCGCTCTTCCAGAGGTCCTGAGTTCAATTCCCAGCAACCACGTGGTGGCTCCAAACCATCTGTAATGAGATCTGGCGCCCTCCTCTGGTGTGTGGGTATACATGGAGGCAGAAAGTTGTATACATAATAAATAAATAAATCTTTAAAAAAAAAAAAGAATATAATGTTTCTTTTTTCTTCTCTTCCTCTCCCGCTGCATCCCCCTCAGTAGGCCAAAGGTCTGTGTCAGGTGTCTTCTTCAATTCTAATCTCCACCCTATCCTTCTAAGACAGGGTCTCTCACAGAACCTGGATTCACTAAATGGAAATGTGTACCCAACTAAATCTCACTCTTACTGTGGGTGCTGAGAATCTGAACAGCTCTGTCTCCACTGACAGAAGCATCTCCCCCGTCCAGAGAGTGACTCCTGTGATGAGACTCCTCTCATGGCAAAGGTGGGTGAGGGAGACCACTGCTTCAGCTCCTGACTAAACAGAGTTGAGAAGGCACAATGTTGGTAGGAGGCTGCTTGTTGTCCCCGCGGCCCTGCTAGCTCAGCCCCAAAATAACCACACAGAAACTGTATTAATTAAAACACTGCTTGGCCCATTAGCTCTAACTTCTTATTGGCTAACTCTTACATCTTAGTTTAACCCATTTCTATTAATCTGCGTATCGCCACGTGGCCACGTGGCAGTGGCTTATCGGCTAAGTTTCAGCAGCATGTCTTACTCTGGCAGCGGATCCGTGGCATCTCCCTGACTCCGCCCTTCTTCCTCCCAGCATTCAGTCCAGTCCTCTCCGCCTAAGTTCTGCCCTATCAGGCCAAGGCAGTTTCTTTATTCGTTAACCAATACAAGCAACACACAGCCAGAAGGACCTCCCACACCAGCACAACGTGGAGAGTGTCCACAGAAAGTATGGTATTTTTTAAATGAAAGAATTATTATTTCAGAGTCATTTGGGGGGCACAATGGAAACTATGTAACTCATTGAAACGAAGAAGCATGAACAGTTTTTAGTATGGCAGACTTGGGGATTCCCATTGAGGGTGGGAGGATAGAGGTCAAAAATAATAATCATTAAACAATAAATGGACTCTTTAAGAAGCATACTTTCTAGTCTTCTTGGTTAAAAACATTGGTACCTGAGACAATGAAAAGATAAAATGTGGAGGATGGTCTGTGAAAAGGATGCAAGAACCAATGAAAAGAGCTTCCACGTCTGAAACGAGGACTCTTTAAATAATACTCGGCAGTCTTGTGTATAACACAAACCAGAAAATAAATATCGACAAGGTTAGACATAAATATCTGAACAAATTTAAAAAGGTAGAGAAGAAATGGATATCAATGAGGTAAAAACTTCAAATAAACATATGTTGGTTCTTTGCCCCCAGTTATGTATACATAAATTTTACCTCTGGGATCTTCATCTAATCTCTGAGTCATCAGAAAAAAGACCAAACTCTTTGAATAAAGAAATTTTTTTACAAGATCTTTGATTAATATTCTAAAATTGCCAGGGCCATCAAACCCAGGAATAAAACCTATGAAAATGTCACAGCTAAGAGGAACCTAAAAAGATAAGCTAAACCTGTATAATTTTTTGATAGGACCCTGGCTCAGAAAAGGACATTGGATAAAAGCAAGGAGCCAAAGCAAACCATAGGCTTGTTAAAGCTCATACAAATATCTGAGCAATAACTCACTCACTAGAACACATGTGCTTCTTGTGCTACGCCGGTCACGGAAGAAACTGCCTATGTGCAGAAATAGAACTTGAGGCTTCACTTTCTACAAACATAAAGGTGCTCCTAAAAAGTACTCTTGAAATACTTTTCTTCAAGCTACTTGACAACACAGCCTCAGGCAATTTAATTAAAAAGAAAGAACAGAGGGGAAAGACAAAGCTACACTGAGCACTGGGTCAGGAGGGAATCAGTTTATGGCCAAAGACGCTACAGAATTAGAGAAAAGTTACTTAATTCAGTTTGTAGTTAGCCTAAAGATTCTGAAGTTCCCCTGCCAAGGACCTGGTGTTTGACTGTAAACATTTCCTGAATATTTCCCCAAATTCTCATTGTCAGGGGTTAGCACAGCTAATTAAACTCATTATAGATCAGAGATCCCCAAAGAAAGAAAAAAAATATTATGTTAAGAGCAATGTCTATTTTTTTTTTTAACTGAAAATAAACTGTGCCTACAGAATCCATGACATGTGACTGGATTTCGGACCAACAAATCCCAGGACCCCTCATGGCAGGCAGATAACTCTGAAAGGCTAATATGACCATTCCTCAGAGACCACTAGACCGCCTCAGAGCACCTCTGGAAGGCTCCAGGCTGCTGCGCACACAGGGAGGGAAGATGGTTGCCTTCAGGGGTGGACAACTTGCTTTGCAAACCTGCTCAGGGAGTGACTTATCTGGGAGCAATAAGAAAGGCTGCTCTCCCACCAACGCTCTTTTGAGACAAATGATTTTAATTAAAATGGCGGTGGTGATAACAGAGAACCCTTCTATATAAACTTCATCTGCATTTTCTTAATAGCCAGGGTTTCACTTCATAGAAAGGGATTTGCATTCTCCAATTATCTCCAACTTGAAGGCACCAGAGTAAATAGAAAGGGGAAAGGGACATTTACTGACACAGCAGCACCCAACTGAAGTAATGAAGCAGCTCTCAGAGGCCCCAAATCTGGCTGCTCTTCACCTGCACAGACAATCAACTGCTTCCCAGCAGGGTAGGAACCTGCTCTAGTTCAATAATTTACATAAGAAATTAGCAAGTAAAATTTCCCTATGAATGGCAACCTCTCAGGTGTTAAGTACCTGCTTATCTAAATTGCCTCTAAAAATAGCATTAGAGTTCCCCAAGCCTTAGGCAAACAGAGGACCGGGACTGGAAGGTGGTGTTCTCAAACAAGGCCACAGTCATTCTGTGTCCTGGGTCTCAGTGCTGCTTGTGTAAGCACATCTTCAGGGCTGCTTTCCTTTTGAGCAGGAAGATTTTTAGAACGATTGCCAAGCGAGCAGAATTGATAACATTATGTGAAATATAAAGTACCAGGTTATAAACATCTTTTTATTTTAAATGGGAGAGTTAAGCAGGGGACAAGAGCAATAACAGTAGTTATAAGAACCGGAAGTAGTTGATGTAGGAATTTGGGTACAGAATGAGTGTCTTCAGCATGTGTTGGATCTGAATCTTTTGCTTTGGTGGGGACAGTTCTTTATTCTCAGAAAAACTGCCTGCCTTTACCTTAAAATCACCATTGCCCTTTGGGGCTGAGGCTGAGGTAAAAGGATCACTCCAAGTTCTGTAGCTATGGCGTGAGTTAAAGGTCAGCTTGGGTTAGAGTGAGATCCTGACAAATACGGAGAACGCATCCTGACTTCATGGGGTTCTCACTGTTGTTGTTTGTTTTCTTTGAGACACTATGTAGCTGTGACTATCCTAGAATACATGACATGATATATGTCAAGCTGTCCTCAAACTCACAGAGATCCACCCCTCTGCCTCCCAAGTGTTGGAATTAAAGGTGTATTATTGTTAGGACGTCAAGTTTATAATTTATTACCTGCAAAATACCTTTCCAAAATACCTGGCTATAAATAACATCACTACCGAACTGCAAACATACTCCAGGTCCAGAAGAACAGGGAAAACCTCCTCCCCACACTCTAGTTCTAATTAGTTATTGTAAATGGAGACTGCTCTTTCATTTCTGCTGTCCAGACCTGAACAATCACACAGAAATTGTATTAATTGTAACACTGCTTGGCCAATATCTTAGACGTATTCCTACCTAGCTCTTGTATCTTAAATTAACCCACTTCTATTAATCTGTGTATTGCCACGAGGCTGTGACTTACCGGAAAGTTGTGACATCTTTCTCCTTTGGCAGGTACCTGGCATCTCTTTGACTCTGCATACTCTCTCTCTATATCTCTTCCAGCCTGACTATATTCTGCCCTGCCATAGGCCGAAGCAGCTTTATTCATTAACCAATAAAAACAACATGTATACAGAAGAACATCCCATATCAAATTATCACATGTAATTAGATTCTCAATGAGGCACCATCATTTTAAGCACTGTTCAATGTTATTTGTTACTGGAGGATCTTAGTTGAAGAAAACGTAACAAGAATACGAATCAACTAAACAGCAACGCACAGCTTCACTGTCCACATCCCCATGGGTTTAAAGGCATATGGCACACCAGTCATGAGTAAACACTGTGCATCATATTAAGTCTGAGCAAAAGGGTCAACCGTATGTGAAAGCAAACCCATAGAAGTGATGTGTTGTGGGCAGGCCTAATATGAAGAAAACAATGGATACCTCTTCGAGGGATACTTGTGAACCACAGGAGAATTCTTTAGGTCTCTTTTCCCTCCCTCTAGCTAGAGGAGCTGGAGTCCTCTATGGGTTGTTAGATTCTCAGGGAAGTAGGAGATCAAAAGAAAATACATTTCCAAACAAGGCCAACTATTTTTCTGGCTTCATCTGGATAAGGCTTTAATTTATATCAAATAACTTGTTCTCCAAGCTTTGTCAGAAAACTGTACTGAGATCTGGAACCTTCTTATTTCTCCCCTCCCTGTCTCCTCAAGGTTTTCATGCTCTGACACCACGCAGGCTATTATCAGTCAGCTGGAATATAAAACCACACTCCATATACTAATTAGGTGGGTGATCAGAACACAGCCACTAGGTAAGGGGAAGAAGGCAGACTTTAAGTTGGGATATCACTGAAACCACAGAACAATAAAAGCATTAGAAACCATGGTTTCCTTATTTAAAATGTGGTTAAAAGTGTGGTGGGATATAAAGCTGACCTGCACAAACAGAATGAGATCATCCCCTGGTGTGGTGCACACCTTTAACCGTATCACTTGGGAGGCAGAGGCAGGTAAATAAATCTCTGTGAGTTGGTGCCAGTATGTTCTATATACTGAATTCCAGGCCAGCCCACACTACATAATGAGACCCAGTCTCAAAAAACTGAGGGGGTAAGGGAAGGATGGGGGGGAGAGAAAGAGAGAATCAAATTACTTACATTTTATACTGTGTAACCAGATTTTACATTTATAATATTTATAAAGGATTTATATTTTACCTCAGCACTCAGTGAGTATAGCTGTAGGACCAGTGAGATGACTAGGTAGCCAAAGGTGCCTGTCCGCAAGCATGACATCTGAGTTTGATCCCTAGCATCCCCAGGGTGGAAGGAGAGAGCCTATTCCTGCAAGTTGTCCTTTGATCCATGTGGTTACCATGGTTCAAAAGCACCCATACAATATGTAACACACACGAGACATAAATAAATGTAATAAAAATATTCCAGGTAGATATAGAGTCAGGGCATCTAGAATAACTATTACTATCTTGGAAGTGAACTAAAAGGAGGAGAAAGCCGAAACATTTTTTTAATAAAAACTCATGGGAGAGTAAACTCTTAGTGTACTGGAGAAGCCTTGACCTTTGCCTGAACTTGCACCTGCACGGATCTTTAGTTCAACTGTGATCCTTACTCTCCTCATTTACAAGAGGGGCTATTTCCTGTAGACAACTGTTGTGAGCTTTCAAGAGTCCATAGGGGCGAGGAGATTGTGTGATATTTTGGTTGCATGCTTTGAATCAGAGGGCAGTGCTAGGTACTAGCTGACCAAAATTAACCATAAGGACTAAATAAAGATAGAGAGACAGGAAGTAGTAGGGCGGGGCTTAGAGAGGGTTTCATCTCCTTTGGATGGAGGAATGACAGAGATAGGTCACTGGTCACTTCTCCACTCCTTCTCTGATCTATTACCCTGATATCTGACTGATAAAGAGTAATTAGTTAAATGCATCAGGATATAGCCACTCATTCCTTCCAACAGTGACTGGTATCCAAACAGGCCAGATGAAATTACAACACAAATCTGAAAGAATTCAGAGGTGCAAACCTACCATCGGTAGTGCAAGATCCTTCTGGGGCTGGCTTTTGTGAATAGGGAATTGGTGGGCTGTTTGAGTCAGACATTTCTTCTTCATCTTCATCATCTTCCATTTCATTAATTGCTATGTTGTTAGAAAAATCCAGGCTGCCATTTTGAGTGTAGCGGTGTACTAGATCTTTATCTAGGTCTTCCACCTTGGGTTTGACATCTGGGTAAGCAAAGAAATCAATGCAAATTTAATTTTTAAGAAGGATGTTTATGGAGAAAAGATTATAAGAGAAATTTAGAAAGTTATTTTTGGGGAGTGTAAGATTAGCAGGATTTGGAATTCCTGCTTCTTTGAAAGGGGTCTAGAAATGCATGCAATTGAGAACTTGCCTGCAGATGAGAAAGGGTGTTGATCTGGGTCCAAGTAGAGCTGGGAGAAGATTGGCCGCGGCACGACACTACTGCATCTGAGCGAGGCCTCTATGGAGTTGTGTAGAGCTTCCTCAAATCTAGCCGATTTCAGTTGCCCAGCATATGAATTCCCCATGGTCTGTACCAGCACATCCCAAAGAAAAAGAGGAAGTAAAAAATTGTGTTAGATGTTTATATCCTAAAATTACAGGTGTGGGGCTAGAGAGATGGCTTCGCTGTTAAGAGTACCGGTTGCTCTTGCAGAGGACCTGGGTTTGTTTCCTAGTACTCACAAGGTGGCTCATAGCCATCTGTAGCTCCACACCCATGGAACCTGAGGCCCTCTTCTGGCCTCCATGGGCACTGCACATACATTCATGCAGGTAAAATACTCATATACATAAAATAGAAATAATCAAAAAAATTTAAATTGATGTCTGGCAAATATAAACTATATTCATATAGTTATGTGAACTGTATGAAATGTATTCTTTTTTTTTTTTAAAGATTTATTTATTAAGCATACAATGTACTGCTGGCAAGGAAGGCACCAGATCTCATTACAGATGGTTGTGAGCCACCATGTGGTTGCTGGGAATCGAACTCGGGACCTCTGGAAGAGCAACCAGTGCTCTTACCCTCTGAGCCATCTCTCCAGCCCCTGAAATGTATTCTTAAATCTAGCTGGCAAGATGGCTCAGTGGGTAAAGTTGGTTGCTATCACATGGAACCACATGATAAAAGATCCTCAGACCTCCACATGTATGCTGTGTCATACACACGGCAGCACACGGTACATATGCATGTGCATGCACACACACACACACTTTAAAAAAGAAAAGAAAAGAAATATTTAAAGAAAAAAAATCTATTGCAAGTTACTTGTTACATTGCTTGTGATTTTGGTCTTTACCATCAAGGCCCATGTCAGCTCCTTCAGAAGATCTCACAGTTCAATAGTAATAAATGTTTTAGATCCAGCCTCAATTTCCCTGTAAGTTATAAAGCCTAGCCTGCTGAACAATGAGAACACACCTTTCACTTACAGCTGTGGTGTGGGACAAATGTCTATATTCTGTCAATTATATTTTAAATAAATGCTAATTGGCCAGTAGCCAAGCAGGAAGTATAGGTGGGGCAACCAGACAGGAAGAAGAGGTGGGTCAATGAGACAGGAGTATTCTGGGAAGAAGGAAGCTCTTTCTGCAGTTGTGAGCCTGCCACAGAAGAAGCAAGATGTGACTGCCTCGCTGAAAAAGGTACCGAATCATGTGACTAGCATAGACAAAAATAATGGGCTAATATAAGTTATAAGAATTGATAAGAAGCCTGAGCTAATGGGCCAATCAGTTTATAGTTAATGTAGACCTCTGTGTGATTTCTTTGGGACTTAATGATTATGGGAACCAGGTTGGACAGAAAACTCAGACAACACAGTTGGGCTCCTACAACCATAGATCAGCTCTTTCAGCAACTACAGAATAAATATTTAACCACTGTTCCCTCTAAGGCCTAGTCCCCTAGGGGAGGAAAAGACTCCTGGAGAAACAAAATGAAAGTTCTACGATACGAACCAATTTTCTAAAGCAAGGTCTGTGTCACTTATCTCAAGAACTCATTTCTGGGATGTTACCCTTTATCTATGTAAAAATCATTGCTTCTTTTGTTTCATCTGAATGTCTTCTTCAGTATCCTTCAGTAAAGTGAACAAAATACATTTGAAGTCAGAGCCTACATATACTTCTAACCATTAGTATTTGTGTAGTGCTCTGTAGCCACAAAAATTGTATAATAATGATAATAATCAGAATTTATTGAGTGCTAACTAGTGGTTTGAACAATAATTTCCAAATGGTTCAGGAGCCCCATCACCCTTTCAGTGGCCTGTAAGGTAAAACAACATCAGGGCTAGAGAGATGGCGGAGGGGCTAAGAGAGTGCTTGCACAGCGCCCACATGATGGCTGTAACCCTAGCTCCAGGGTCTTTCCGTCTTCTGGCAGGCAAACATGTAGTATGCAAACAAAATACTCAGACATATAAGATAAAATAAGCATTAATTTTTTTCAAACTATGCTAAGAAAATATGTTTGCTTTATTTTTTAAAAATCCCCCATTCTTTCACATATACATGATGAAGCTTTCTAGAATTTGAATAATGTGTGCTATTATAACTGACTGAAGAAGCAGATAAGTTACTATTATATCTTTTCTTTGGGAAAAAAGTTATTTTGAAAAAGAGAAGGCAATGGAATACATATGATGTGAAAACAGAAGGTCAGATATTTATGGGGAGGAAGGGGGCCAGGCAGCAAGGGGCAGGAATGAGGATGAAGAAGGACAGTAGGGAGGGGTACAGAAAAGAACAGAGGGTCATGAAACACACACACACTCAAAAAAGCCAAGCCATAACAAAACCCAGTACTTTGTATTCAAACTTGAAAAAGTCTTTTTTTTTTTTTTCTTTTTTTTTTGAGACAGGGTTTCTATGTGTAGCCCTGGTTGTCCTGGAACTTGCTCTATAGACCAGACTGGCTTCGAACTCACAGAGATCTTCTTACCTCTCTGCCTCCTGAGTGCTGGGATTAAAGGAGTGTACCACTACCACCCAATCTAACTTAAAAACTAATAAAAAGAAAAAATGTTCTTACACACACACACACTATTTGCCAATAGAGTGGTCAGTTTTAGTTTCTAGTGTGTATAACCTATGTAGGCAGAACCTCAATAGCTCCAGGAATACAAAAGTGCTGAGGTCAAACGGTGAGAACTGAGGCAGTAGGCTCAGTGCTGTATGAAAGTAGGATTTTGGAGGAGGTACGACCTCTTTTCACTTAAACTAAAAACCAAAGCAAACAAGCTGGAGAGACGGCTCAGCTAAATTAGGGTCCCAGTACCCCGGGTTGGGAGTTCTCCATAGCTGTCAATCCAGTTCTAGGGGATGTGATGAGTTTCTAACCTCCTCTCTGCCACCCAGGGTCTCTCAGGGATTAAGGGTGTGCGCACCATATCAGCTTCTCTCATCTCAAGACAGATAACTTCATACCATTTTAGTTCTATTTCCTCCATTAAGGAGGGAGACAAATTTACTCTTCTCTGCAATGCCAACTCGGATAGACTCCTTGTGGGGAGTACCTGAAGAATGAACTGAGAGGTCCTGAGGAAAGGGAGCTATGATCCAGCCAACTCCGAGTAACACACAGCACAAGCCTAGTTTCACCTCAGATTTCAAGAGCGCCTCACCAGACTGTGCTGTTCCAGAGCTACTGAAGTACAGCAGAGAAAGTACACAGTTCCCGTAACCATGGTAGCGTGCAGTGTGGGCTCCAGTGTGGGTGAGCATCCCAGAGCTTCTTAGATACTCCTATGATTTGGAGGACAAGCCAGGTACTATTTGGCAAACTTCCTTTTAAAGAATATTTTTATAAGGACAAGTTCAACAGAGCCACCATGTATGGGCTGCCCACGCATGTTTCCACCATATATGGGCTGCCCATGCGTGTTTCAGCATTGTCAGGGCATAAATTTTAATTATTGGTGTACGAACGTTTAATCTGCATGTATGTCCATTTACCACACATGTGCCTGGTGTCCCAGGATGTCAGTTCTGGAGCTGAAGTTACAGATGGTTGTAAGACACCATGCGGGTGCTGGGAATCAAACCCAGGTCCTCTGAAAGAACAGTCAGTGTATTTAATTGCTGAGCACATTTTAAAAGTATAAAGGGTAATAGGACTGATCACAAATACCATACGCAATACGTATACATGTCACTGAAATTATTGGCATTCATCTCTAACTTGGGACCCCTCATCCGATGAGGGGACATCTGATGGAATGTTACGACGGAATAACTGGCCTCAGTTAGATAATGGAGAAACGGGGCTGGAGAGATGGCTCAGAGGTTAGGAGCATTGCCTGTTCTTCCAGAGGTCCTGAGTTCAATTCCCAGCAACCACATGGTGGTTCACAACCATCTGTAATGAGATCTAGTGCCCTCTTCTGGTTTGCAAACATATGTGCAGGCAGAACACTGTATACATAATAAATAAATAAATAAATCTTAAAAAAAAAAGAAAATGGAAAAACACTTTGCAAATTAGTCATCAAGTAAACTGCAACAAGAAAGAAGTCATGACATTGATTTCCATATTACAGACCTCTCAGGTGCTGATAGCTACTTTTGTGATACTAAGAAATGATCTGAGAAAGGGATGGTACAACGTGGGCCTTTCTGCACCACTAATTAGCTGCTCGAAGTACAGATGGACCCACTACAAACCCATGCTACCGAGGCTGGGTGCTTTCCGCTCTTGCCTTTTCCTTTTCCATAGAAAGGAAGGCTGGGAAAGTGGGGTGTGGGTAGGTAGGCAGCGTCGATACCTGGTGGCTCACAGAGGCAGTGAAGGAAAGAGGAGCTGGACAAATAACTTTAGCTATTGCTTTCAGACCTCTTAATCTTGTTTTCTCTCCTGTAAATGAAAAGGAAAACAGCATACTACCAAGAACTAACAGACTGTTCAAAGACACAGGCGTCCCCAGGAATGGTTCCTATAGCCAAAGATGCAAGGAATGAAACATAGAACAGAAACAGGGATCAAAGTATATTTACAATTTTTGCTACTCAAGAAGAAAAGCAGAGTTCTTAGAGAAACAAACAAAAACAAAGCGCTTAGTTAACTGGGCACTGTTAGAAGAAAAAGGAAGGAGCGTTGCTATACAGGGTCCTGCTCTTTCACAGTAACTCGGTTGTCAGAGAGTGATTTTCGTAAATGAAGATTTCCAACTAATAAATGTGCAAAGAATACTAGACATATGAAAGAATCAACCACTTTGCAACTACTAATTTTGGATGTGTGCAGGCAGTGGTAATAGGTGAGACCATTAGTTAGCAGGACGAGGGGAGCTTTATAGTGGAAAAATTCAGCTGTTACCTCCTGAGCCCATGGATTAAGCACAGAGTCATGATGTGAGGCAGAGAGAACTGTGGACCTCCCCAGGAGACAACATAAATGAAGCACACATGCCACCCAGGAAGTATCCAGCCAAGACATGTGGCAGGTCTAGTCAGGTCTCAGGGGGAGCCATTTGATGGATGAGTCATATAAAACCACAGGGAGCAAACAGAATCAGAACCTGGTTCCTGCCAAAGGACAGGGGCATTCCAGTTTTAAATTAGGATTTAAGTTTAAACTTAAAAATATTGTACATTTCTTCCCTATTTCAACATGTCGTTTGGCACAGAAAAAAGGTAAGAGTGGTTGCATGTGATGGTGCACACATATATTTGCAGCACCTGAGGCAGGGGCATTGCAGATTGCAGGATAGCCTGAGATACTTGCTGAGACTATACAGAGAAAAAGGAAAGGGTGGAGGGGAGGGTGAAGACGGTCTGTCCTGTTGGTGGGGTGAATGCATGTGGGGTGTCATTGTCTCTGTTTAGAAACTATTTTAAAGGCAGAATTTCTTGACTGTGTGGTGTGCATAGCACAGAAAAGGGGACAGTTCTGTGCAACTTACGAGATGTTTGTTTCTTCTGTCTTTACACACATTGTCCACACACTTTCCATACTTAACACACCAGCCAGCTATCATGAGAGAACCCTGCAGTTAAGCACACAGGCTCTGAAATCGATTCTTGTCCTACAGTTTCCTGGGTGGTACTGGCTACTTCATCTGCCATTCGTGAGACAGGGCTGAGATAGTCAATCTCCTAGTTTTTGTGAGAATAAGTAAGATTTTGGATATATAAAGTTAAAATAGGTTCTGTATTGAATCTTTTGTTTTGATGTCTCAGCATTTGCTACATTAAGATTTACTGAGGAGCCACAGTAGTGGTGCACATCTTTAATCCCAGCACCTGGGAGGCAGAGGCAGGTGGACCTTTGTGAGTTTGAGGCCAGCCTGGTCTACAGAGTGAGTTCCAGGACAGCTAGGGCTAAAAACCCTGTCACCAAAACCGAAACAAGGCAAAACAAAACAAAATGACAAATGGTCTCCTTTGAGCATGTTGGGGCCATGGTAGATTCTAGGTCATGATTCAGCAGCACAGAACTATCAATATAGAAGTTCCAAAGCAGGTTTTAAACGTTACATACAACTCACTAGAACATTTTATATTGGATAAACAAATCCTGAATAACCTTTGACACCAAGTGCTGCTCAACAGACTTCTCCAGCAGTAGAGGAGTGTCTCTAAGTCCACTTTGTGATATCCATCAGCCACGTGTGGTGACTGAGCACCTGAAATGTGGCTACTGTGACCTGGTGTCCGTCAACCACATGTGATGGCCAAGCATCTTATCTAACTGTATTTAATTTTAAAAGCTGCATGTGCCGAGTAGCCATCTTAATAGACATCTGCAATGATGTGACCTTGAACATGTCACTTCATCTTTATCAAGCTCTTACAGTCTTTGATTTTGTAGAAGAGGAAGCATTGCTGCATTATAGATTATATACTCTTTCTTACTAAAGATACCCATCCACATGATTTGGGGCTATAGCTCATTGGCAGAATGTGTACTCAGCATGCGGAGGCCATGGGTTCTGTTGCTAGCACTGACAGTGATAATGTGTGTGTGGCTCTCAGACAAATAAACCAAATTCAATCCTTATAAGTTCATATGAAGCCTCTAAGCCCAAACTGAAAATAAATACACATTCACAGTTCGCTCTGTTAGTATTTTATTATCTATTTATTTGTGATGCCAGGGATTAAGGCTCAGTCCTGTGTGCTAAGTATACTCCTGAGCTCCTGAGCTAAACCTCAGCTCTGTTTATTCTTTTAAATAGATATTTGTTACTCTTAATTATTTGTATTAGCTGGCTTTAATATTTGTTTATTTGACTGTGGGATTTTTGGGAGGGGTAGATATTTTATGAAACCAGAACTGAGTAAAAGGGGGTGAACTTTTGTGTGTCTTATCCAATTATATAGAAAGCAGATCTGAAGCAATACTATTTCTTTCTAAGCACATTTCAATAAGGCACAATGCTAAACACACATGCAAAATAAATGTATTTTATTGCACTTTTATCCATCTTCCTTGCTGAAGATCTGAAAAGACAATCACATTAAAAGACAATGCTTTAAAAAAAATCTGGGTGGGCCGGGCAGTGGTGGCCCACGCTTTTAATCCCAGCACTTGGGAGGCAGAGGCAGATGGATTTCTGGGAGTTTGAGGCTAGCCTGGTCTACAAGAGCTAGTTCCAGGACAGGCACCAAAAACTACAGAGAAACCCTGTCTTGAAAGTCCAAAAAATAAATAAATAAAAAAAACAAAACAAAAAAAAACCCTGGGTGGTGGTGTCATCTGACTTTAATACCAGCACTCAGGAGGCAGAGGCAGGCAGAACTCTGTGAGTTCAAGGCCAGCCTGTGAGTCCAGGACAGGGCTACATAGAGAAAACTTGTCTTGAAAAAAAAAAAAAATTCAGCCTCTTTGTATACTTAGATTGGGTAATGTCTACTTGGACAGGTTCTGAAGTCAAAAGTACAGCAATTTTTTTTTAAAAAGAAGCCTTTTTAAATTAACTTAATTCTAAATTCTTAATTCTAATGTTTTCAAGCATATACACAAATGCCCAAATGCCCCCAGTCGTTATGAAAATAATCACTGTGGTATACCCAGCTAGTTGATAGCAATAGGAAGATGAGGCAGCACTGGTTCACTCAGTAACAAAAGGACACAGTGTTCTAACTGGGAACCTTTCTGTAAAAGAAACATATCCTGTCAGGACGATCTGGAACTGGCGTAATTCCTGCATGACTCCCACCATGTCGCCAGAGACCAATTTTTCAATAGAGAGAAAAGTCAATAACCAAGACCAGAAAACATTAAACAATGAGAGAAGCTTCCCAAGCGTGGCTCACTACATCCATCAGGACTGTCAGGGTTTCAGAGCCGGGGGCTGGAGAAGAAGGTTCTGTGGGGATTAAGATTTGCATAAAGCTCCAGAGGCAAAACTAATTTCCAAAATGCAAATGTAATTTAAAGATACTATTAAAATGACATTCTAAATGTCAATACTAATTTTGAAAGTATTGCTGCAAAGGCAAAAATAATGATATTTTTCTTAATTTTTATTATTTAAGCATCCCATCTTGTTTTTTAAAAGATTGTTTAGAAAGTAAGCCATGAGCATTAACCCACTCGATGTATATAATGACACATTAAAGACTCTCAGAGTTTGTCTGGTTTCAGGTGATGGTGGAAACATCTAGAAACAAAGTCCCCTTATCCTGCACTTGAGGAAAAATTAAATCTAGGCTCTAAGCAAGAACAGTGAAATACAGGTACATCTAAGGCCAGCGAATTAAGCTTCAGAATCAACAAAATTTTATCATTTTTCTTAGATACTGTCGTCAAACAGATGCTTTTCCTCAGTCAGACGTGAGTTTGAGGCTTTTTACCAGGCATGCTACATTGTACAACTGAAAAGCAACCCGCCCCGCTGTAGTCTCGAGGCCATTTAGAGGGGGACACAGCTTCACAGAGAAAGGTCACGTGACTGGTGGGTTCCCCACCCCCTCCCGACATCAGTCTTTCGTTATCTTATTAACTCTGCTGATTGCGCTTGTCAGATTTCCCTCAATTCCAACGCTACTTAAACAGCTGTGCGTCCTCTCTAGGCAATTATCAGTCACCACACTCGGGTTTCTGAATTAGCTGGTGAAAGGTGTTTAACCTTGAGAAAATACATTCGTGAACACATCCTTGAATAGGAGTTATTACTGAAAAAAGGACTGAAAAGACTCACACGACTGTAGCTACTGAATATGTTAATTGCAACACTAATTTACAAATTAGCAAAAATGTTTAACAAGGCTTATCATACACATGATTTTTTCTTTATTATACATATCGATACATATGCTTTCTTTCTATATCTGTATATATGCATAATGTATAAAGTGGAATATCAAAATACTGCCAAAGCCCAGAGTGATAATCTGCCCTACGAATCCGTCAGGGGCTACCACCTTTAAAGGTGTTCAGGAATCATTCAGCGCTGCTCTCAGAGGTGGCAGACTCCGCACCCCCAGATTCTCCAGCTCCTTTCAAAGGCAGCATCCCTTATTGTGCTGCCATTCTTTGTGGGTGCTAGGACAGAACCCAGGGCCTCACACACTGGGCAAGCCCTCTACCACTGGATATACAATGTTTTTATTCTTGGCTCTGACATTGAATTTTTTTTCTTCCTGATATAATATATATGAAAAAAAGAAAACATTTTCAGAGAGAAATTTCAGAGGGTTTGGGGTTATTCATCAGCTTATAGTCCCCTTCTACCAATCAGTAACAGTTAAAATCAAAAGGTCTACAAGCCAGGACTGTAGTATGAATCCTGAGTTCAATCCCAGAGTCACATGTATACACAAAAAATAGTAAGAATTAAAAAATGTTAAAAACCAGTGAGCCAGGAACATACTTAATGTTTTATGTATGCCCTTTATAAACACATTAAAAGATAACCTTCTAGAGGTAGCAAGTTTTGGTATTTGAAAAAAAGGCTTAATAATAGTTTTCTGTGTGCAAGAAAGGTCTGAAGTATGTAGAAAAATTTTGAAATTAATGTGACCAGCTCCCTACTCCAGCATTCCCCTGCTTTCTGTTCCAAGAAAAGAAAAAAGTGATATTTCAACAGTGCAAAATTCTTTGTTGTGACAGAAACATTAATATGATAAATGTTCTGGAAGGCGAAGTACACTTCGAATCCTAACTATTCTTTCAGACCTCTGCTGAGTCTAACAGTCCTGGCCAACATTTGGTGAGGATTATCCTTCCTTTAGACAAAAGCTAGTGTTCCTTAGATAAATCAGGAGTTATTGCCATGAGACTCATAAAACCTTTTCACAACACAGATTTCCAAGGGAATCCTTGAAGGCTTTAGGGGCTGCTCCTTTTCCTAAGTAACAAAATACACCCCATGGTGTCTTGCTGACCCCACTCAGCTGTCCTCTGACCTCTTCAATTGTTGAAGCCTAACGCCAGGGCCCACAGAATTTGCCTCCCATATCAAAAAGGCTACTGTTGCTTCCTCCTAGCACCTGGTGAAACAAAATGCAACAGTTCTGGCTCTCCCTTCTGCCTTTCCTCCTCTCTGACCATTTTCCAGATGTTAAGCCAATACTGGGTTTCAGTGTCTTCGTGGTCATCACTAAGGAACAAACAGGGACTGGGCTGAAGTGGCAATGACCCTCTTGTTCTCTCTGGCCTCAAAAGGATACAACAGGTCATAAAAGAGAAAAAGCTCTTTGGCCTCCGCTGAAAACACTAGGCATTTAAACACACTGTAACTTCTAAAGCCGGGAGAGAGGGTTCGTATATTCTTTCTAAAAGCCAAGAGGCCCTAAAGCAGTCACACTAAATTCTTAATTCTTTTCTTTTTGAAATATTTTATTTTATGTACATTGGTATGAGAGTGTCAGATCTCCGGAAACTGGAGTTACAGAGAGTTGTGAACTGCCATGTGGGTGCTGGGAATTAAACCTAGGCCCTCTGGAGGCTCTTAACCACTAAGCCATCTCTCCAGCCCTAAATTCTCAATTCTTAACAAGTTTTTTTCCCCCGCTGATATTGGAGAGAGAACCAATATCACCCTTCCCCTCTGAATTAAAAGCCTTTAAAAAATAAAGTCAGAAACATTTTATTAAAGCTCTGTAACACGTCTCAGAACAGTATCACAAGGATGTGATCACTAAATACAGGCTGGGTTTTTTTTTTTTTTTTTTTTTTCTGCATAACCAAGGGCTTCAAAGTCTCTTATCAGACAACTGGAAAGAAAATTACAATTACCAAAGAGGAACCAAAAAGTGCATTCTTGGAGGGACTGAGTTTGATCAAGACATAATGTATATGTGAATGAAATTTTCAAAGAACAATAAAAAAGAAAAAAGATGTGAAAAAATAAGAGTTTAAGATTTAATTTTTATTTTTGTGTATGTGTGTTTGTCTGACCGTGGGGATGCCATGTGTGTGGATGACACAGAGACCATCCACACATTGGCATTGGATCTCAGGGACCACCCGATGTGGGTGACGGGAAAACTTCAGTCCTCTAGAGAAGCGGTTAGTGAGTGCTTCTACCCACTGAGCCTTCTCTTTAGCCCTTGAATTCACATTTTTTCAATTTATGTAGACAGGAAATTCAGAGCCATCTGGGAGAAAAACTTAGTAAGTTTAACTGGGGAATTGAGAAGACAGAGCAGAGAGGCGTGCAGAATGGGGCAGACCTGGAAAGGAGGGCGTATACGCTCCTGCTTAGTTTAAGGACCAAACATAGTCGCTTTATTTCAGCTGTAAATTAATCTAACAAAACCAATTTGACCATGAAAAGTTTGAAAAGAGGAATGCAATCACACAATACCTTGGTTCATATATTAACATTTTTGGATCATGTTCATGGTTAGCTAGGCAGTCAACATCTCAGGAAGCTTGTCCGAGATCACAACTTTCTTCAGGGTTCTTTGCACCTATAAAACATAGAATGCATAAAACCACAAGTTATTTCTCAGTTCCCTTTATTGCACAATATAACAATCTACAAATCGAAATTCTACAAAACCACAGGAATTACCAAACTCCTGTGTACCTCAACTTATTACCATGAGAAATAGAAAGAAGCTCCCTGTTCCTAAACTCCAACAACCACCCTCAATATATGGTCAAAATAATTTCTGCTTTTCTTAGAGCAACCCTCCCCACCCTTCCCTCAGTGCGAGCTGAGAAAGTTTCTTTGACATCATCATAACAGTAAAAGTCCCAGATTACTTCTGTTTTGGAATAGAATTAAGATAAAACAACTTTCTTATTCTGAGGCATCTGGGAGTTTTACAATCCCTGATATTTGTCTAAAATTAATTTATTCAAAGAATAAATTAATAAATTTATATTATAAATAGTATAATTATAATTAATTATAAAGAGGTCAAATATAAATAGGAAGGTAATAATTTTTACTTTTTGAACTTCTGTAGTGATTTCCAGAAAAATTGCAAGAAGAGAAAGGTTTCCTACTTTCTGAGCAGTATGTTTCTATGAGATATTAAATAAACTATAATCACCTACAATTGATTGAATAACGTGCCTATTATTCTACCCCACTAAGTAGAATATGGTTGATATAAATTAAACACAAAGATATGAAAAATTGGTAAAGCTTTAAATAAATTAAAGCAAATTGTCATTAATTTTTATACATAACTTAGAAGTAATTTTTACTGTGTCTAAAAAAGAAAACTAAAGATTCTTAGTTTTTAAGGATGTACTAAATGCAATATGAATATATATATAAATTAAAATACTTGAAGTCATGCTAAAAATGTTTTTGTACTTTCTTTTTTATGTCAACTTGAAAGAGAGAAAATAAACATTATAGCTTTTGGGATAAAAAATATTTGCCTTAACCTCTCCTTATTGGAAGAATGCCTTCTCACACAAGAATAACGAAAAACGCAGGCCCCGGATGTTCAGGCTAACACTTCTCACTCACATGCACCAACAGCATCTTTCCTACCTAATCCAAACCCAAGATTACCCCATATGGTCAATGAGGTCAAACTGCATTACTGTCAATGAGGACCGACTGACTCTGCAAGTATCTTAATGATTTTTAAAAGGGTCAATAATCCAATTCCAATAGCTTTGGAGTCTAAAACTGCTAATTTTTAGCCACGTGCTGCACACTTCACCTGCTAGTAATGACATTTTTGTATTTTCTTCTAATTACACTCAAAGCTAAGACCTTTGGCCCTGGACCACAGACCCCTATTCAGGTTGCACACATTTTTTTAAAGGACCTGGTCCTTTGTTGTCACTCTTCCTCTTTCATCTATTATTTACGCCCACAGAGAAGGAGAGACTCCACCGTTTATGCAGCTTAAAGCTCCTAACCATCTCAATTTCTTTGCCTTTCAACTGATGGGCTTTTTCATAGACAAATGCCAAAATGTTTGACAAAATCATTTTTTGTTTTTCAGTTACACTGCCTTCTCTTTTCTCATCTTCTATCCCGAGGCAGCTTCCTGTCCTCTCTGTCCCACAGGAGGGACTTTGTATAAATAAGGATTTACACACTGTGACTGTTATCAACCAAGCGACTACAGTACAAACCTCAGTGTCTCACAAATCAATAAAAATTATATATTTTTTCCATCACAGAATCCATTAAATGAAATTGAAGATAATTTAAAATAACTTAAAACCTGCCCCCAGTCTCCATTAAAACACAGAACTCTCAGAACTCCCTAGCGGAAGTGCCAAAGAGCATTCAGAAAACAATGAGGATATCAGCTACACGACCCAAGTTTCCAAGTGTCTTAACATCTACTAGCTGTCGGTTGACATTTCAATAATAATAATTAAAAAAAAAAAGTAGAAAAGGAAAAAACAGAAAGTAAATTGAAATGGCTAAATGTTCAATTTTTAGCTTAATCTTTAAAACATTTTAAAGCAAAATCTTCACAAAACATCCTATTATTATTGTTATTTCCCAATACTTTCTCCAGATATATATACACACACCTACATATATGTATGCACACACACACACACACACATTTTGGAAATCAGAAACACAAAACTGTTACCATGATGTAGATCACTCCCTCAGACCACAACAAGCCACCAAAGGATTCTGAGCTGCAGGCCGTTTCTGGCCTGACACTGGCCCATCCTTGCTCTCCTTTCCTCCAGGGCTCAGCTTACTCTTGAGTTCTAAGGGTTTCCCTGTTGTCTGGTCCTCTGCAGACCCTGAAACCTCTTGTCTTTTCTTGTTTTCACCATTTGCTTCACCCAGCAGTTCACTGGAGACCCATCCATCTTGTAATGCCTAGAGTGACAGATACTCTCCAGAGCAACCACACGCTGAGTGACCAGAAGATAACATCACCCCCAGGAACTCCAGAGAGAAATACAACCTTAGGACAAGGTCTGACTTGACAGACATCGGACCATAAACCTCTTCTAAGTGGAAAAGAAAACAATTGCCACACACACAACCGAATCTGACCCAATCAAAGGCGGAGGAGAGTGATCATTTGTGGATTGTCTTTTCACTCACTTTCCCCCAGAGCTTTTATAGTAGGGCAATTCACTCACCAAGAGGCAAGAGACTTCTCGGAGAAAAGAAAAGCCTTTCTCAAGTGCCTTCTTTTATTGAACAATATTCAAAGTGAAATTCATTGACGTGCGTGTTGCAGGAAACCCAAGGCTTCAGTTCAGCCCTCTTCACCATGCCCCTTCTTGTTGGAATAAAGCAATATCTGGACTTAGAAACGCTGACTCTATTCTACTGCTGTGAAAGGGACACTCATGCTTTGCAAATTAAAAACACATTAAGCACATCAGAAATTAAAAAGCAACATGTGACATAATGTCAACAATATGTGTAGCTCAGAATAGAAAAGCTCACCATCCATTAATCAACTTCCAACTTGGATTTAAAAGACAGTGATCAGGGGAGCATCCTGGGAAGGGCCGCAGACTCTCTGCTAACAAAGGAGAGGTCATGTGAACATCTCCCAGCAATGAACCAGTGCCAAGAAAGCTGTACATGCAGAAGGTTCTGCTTATCTGGAGTTTGGGGTTTTGCCCTTATTTCAAATCCAATGAGAAATAATTAAGCTTCTAACATTTAAAAAATAGGACGGAAATTCTGAAGAACAAATAAACAAAAACCAACCTGGAGATTAAATTAAAACATTGTGATCAACATCAATTATGGAAATTAACAACCCATTTTTATAACAAATACAAGAGACACAGAGGTAAACCTCTGTTGTAAAGAGATACATTCTCATTCTCAAAAAAGAATAAATAATACAAATATATACGGCATATCTAAAGACCCCAGAATGTTCAAGGAAAGACTCATCAACAGTATTCCTATGAACTGTGAGCAAAGTAAATGATACTTGCCTAGTAAAATATTTTAATTTTCCTTTAAAATTTTCACACAGAAAACCTTTAAGTTATGCTAAAATTGGGATGACTTTGTAGTCTGTGATTACTCCCCTCATTCCAAAATCACCACAAAATTTAAAAGATGTTTTATCTGTTATGTTTAAATAATGTGGGGAATTTAAAAAATTAGCCACATAAACTAATACCTCTTATTTGGATGTGTCTATGTCTCCTTTACTTCCTTACTTTGGTATCTTTATAAAAACCATAGTACAATTTTTTTTTTATAATCTCAGAATTTCTTATTTTATTTTTAAGGCTGGCAAAAAATATACAAAATAATTAAATAAATGTGAATAAGTTTGTAACTCAATAGAAAAAGATTAAATAATTACAGAAAGACTATCATCTTGTAGAAGACTTTGTCTACCATGAACTGGCTCAAAGTAGTTCTCCTAAACTACTGAGCCTCAAATAGCACATCCTTGAGTACTTTCCGACTTAAACATTAATAG
The DNA here is from genome assembly GCF_950005125.1 of Chionomys nivalis. Lineage (NCBI taxonomy): Eukaryota > Metazoa > Chordata > Mammalia > Rodentia > Cricetidae > Chionomys > Chionomys nivalis. Next base: position 71,023,641 of record NC_080099.1, read on the forward strand.
CAAGAAAGATTTGACCTTGAAATGACAGCATTCCTGCAAAGGGTTCCCAAAAGATCCAATTAAATCATCTTTTGATCCATATGCATGTGTGGAAAGAACACCCCTATGGGAAGTTCTTATTGCTTGACTGGCCAAAAACAAAACAAGACTTGTTTCTTTGAGGGTTGCTTCCAGATAACAGTTAGAGCTAGAAACCTACACTGGGGAAAAATCCATCAATGTGAAATCCTAAGAGGGTTTACGCTTCACCACCATCTTATTTGCGCTTCAAAACCCTGTGAGTCCTCCAGTAAAGGCAGGGCTGGACCAGTTCAATAAGAAGAGAGGTGGCCAGTGGCAATTTATCTTCCATTTGGCTTCCGACACAGACAAGAACACTCCCCAAGTCCCCACTGTCACTTTCTGCAGCCTTGGATGTGCAGTATAAACGACCCACAGGCTTCTTTGGGCACATTTTCTGGCAATGAACTGAAGCAGAATTTCGTGAAATGGGAGAGTAAGAGGAACACTGCAGACACTAGGGCAAAGGGCTGTTCTCCTTGTTCCAGGCTGAGAATGTGCAGGGTTTCCCACTGTCGACTCTCCTTTTTCTCACTTGCATTGAAATTTAACAGAACTTCTTAAGCTCTTTCCAATTTACCCCAATACAACCTTTCCCTCTGGGCAATGTTAGCCAACTTCCAGCAGTGTGGTATCAGTTAAAATCTACACACTGTAAAATATTTTAACAAATCCCCAAAAGTAACGTTTTCATAGGTCACAAACTCCTGGGTCAAAAAGACCTAAAACAGGTAAGAGATTAATTCTGAATCAGCTGATTTATGCCACCTTCTCCCCAAACATGTCAACTCACAATCATCCCCATGAAAAAACAAACAAACAAACAAACAAGCAAGCAAGCAAAGAGCTCCGAACAGTAGTAATTTAAGTCAGGTGGTCACATTTTAACTGCAGTGGGATTATTCCTTACAAACAGAGGACATTTTGTCACCAGGTATGACTTAGTCATTTCATAATTATTTCTGATTCTCAGAAATGACGATAAAATGTATTTATATACTTTTTCTGCTTATTCATTCTCTGTTTTACTTAAATGGCATCAATTTTCTAACTGATACTGATGATAGGTTCCACTTGAATAACACGGACAACACGCAGAGAATATTTTCTGTAGTGATAGTCTCACAAACTGAAAACTCTCTATTTACTTATATGTATTTTCTTTTGGCAGCAACCTGCATGTACAGAATGTATTCTGTTATATTCATATTATACTTATGTCCAGCTCCCATTTCCCAGCTAGCACCCTTCCTGCTGTGTCTGTTTATTTGTTTGTTTGTTTATCAGTTTTTGGAGACAGGGTTTCTCTGTGTAGTCCTGGATGCCCTGGAAATTGCTTTATAGAACAGACTGGCCTCAAACTCATAGATTCACAGGTCTCTGCCTCCTGAGTACTGGAATTAAGAGTATGTGCCACCATGACCTTTCTTGTATCTTTTTTTCCTTTTTTTTTATAACAATTTTTATTTATTTTACACCCCAACCACAGTTTCTTCTCCCTCTTCTCTTCCCATTCCATTCTTTACCTCCCTTCTGCCCACCCTCCAATCTACTCCTCCTCTGTTTCTGTTCAGAAAGGGCAAATCTCCATGGGTGTCAATGAAGTATGACATACCAAGTTAAGGTAGGACTAAGCTCCTCCCCTCATATTAAAGTCCGGAAGGCAATCCAGTATGTGGAATAGGCTCCCAAAAGCCTACCAAAGTGTAAGTGACAGGCCCCACTCCCACAGCTAGGAGTCCTACAAATTTTTTGCTGTTGTTGTTGTTTGTTTTGTTTTTCAAGACAGGGTTTCTCTGTGTAACAACCCTGGCTGTCCTGGAACTAGCTCTTGTAGACTGGGCTGGCCTCGAACTCACAGAGATCTGCTTGTCTCTGTCCTCTAAGTGCTGGGATTTAAGGCAGGCGCTACCACTGCCAGGCTAGGATTCCTACAAGTAGATCAAGTTATACAACTGTTTCACATACTTAGAGGGCCTATGCTGGTCCCATGCAGGCTCTTTAGCTGTTGGTCCAGTGTTGGTGAGCTCCCACAAGCCCAGCTTAGTTGTTTCTGTGAGCTCCTTGTCTGTGATGACACTGTGTTTGTGATGATCTTGTATCTATGATGATTTTGTGTCTCTGATGACTTTGTATCTGTGATGACCTTGTGTCTGTGATAACCTTGTGTCATGATGACCTTGTGTCTGTGATAATCTTGTGTCTGTGTTGATCTTGTGTCTGTGTTGACCTTGTGTCTGTGCAATAGAAGAAGACATCTGACATCAACCTATGGCCTCTAAATGCATACTTGTACACATACCTGTATACACACATGTGTACACACACATGTTAACACATAGACATAGGCAGGGAAGGAACCTCATTTACAGCAATAACCAAAAATCATATGTAGGTGTCATGGTAATAGCATATATGTTGTAACTTTTTAAAATTATCAAAATTTATTAAGTAATTAAGTGAAAATTTCTATACAAAGGAACACATTCCTTAAAGAGAAGCCTAATCATTATAAAGTTGCACATTTCCCAAAGAAGATAACAATGTAATTCTAATTAAAATATCAGTGGAGTTGGACAACTGTACTAGAACATCTGTGACTAAATTAATACTGTCAAAGAAAAGACAGAGAGAACTCTTCAAAATCAAGGAATCAGAGCTGGAGAGATTGATAGTTCAGCCATTATGAGCATTGGCTGCCCTTACAGAGGATCCAGTTTGGTTCCCGGCACCCACGTGGCAGATCACAACCATCTGTAACTTCAGTTCCAGAGGACCCATCAGGCATTATATATGCATGGTGCACTGACATACAGGCTTGCAAAAATAAAATAAATCTTAAGAAAAAAACAGGTTATAGAGGAGATAAGTCAGCACCACATTAAACCATGTTGTGAAGAAAGAGGTTTTGGTTATTAAAATCTGTTGGTAAAGCTCAGCAAGCATTTCTCTCATCTTCCTTTTATATTTCCTTTTGATTCCTTTTCATATATAATAAATTAGTGTGCATGTATGTGCATACATGCATGCTACCACACATGTGTGGGTATATCCATGTTTCAGAAGGCCTATAGTTTCAACAGACAAATTCCTGGAGTTGGCTCTCTCCTTCTACTGTGTGGGTTCTCATATCAAATGGCAGCAGGTGCCTTTCCCATAGACGCTGTGGGAACTCCTTCAGCCAATAGCCTTAAAGATACCAGCCCACTTGGGCATAGTCTCTTTTACTATAAATGCAGAGGACTTTGACCTGCGAGTCTATCCCGGAATAAAGAACCCTTTATTATACTCAATTCTGCACTAGTGTGGGATTACTTTATAATGTCCATCTTCATTGGGCACCCATGTGAATCCCAACTCTATACCTACTGGATGGAATGGCCTAAAAGGCACAAAAGGTCTGTTGACAGTAGGTCTCCCATCCCCACCCGCCTGGCTTGATTTCACATACTAAGTTTTTTTTTTTTCCAAAACCCAGCCACAGCAAGGCTACCATGCAGCAATTTGGGAATTTCCCAGGCTCACACACACTCAGCCCCCTCCCCCACCACTTTCCCTGCCATGTGGAGGCTTGTGCAGCTTCTGGTTTGTGTTTCTTGCTCACAAGCTCTGGGCTTCTTGCTCTGTGTACAGAACTGTTTTAATTACTCTTAATTTGTCAAGCAAAGCATATTTGTCAGTATTTACTAGGCACCAATGTGCAGAACCAAAGTGGCTCAGGACTATTTGTGTCAATGCTGGTCGCGTCTCTCTGCCACACACTGCAACCACAATACCTGCTGACCAATAAAGATTATTACACCTACAACAATGTACTGAAATCTCATAACAATGGTAACTATTTGATTAATAAATAAATCAATAAACTTAAAAATTATATAATTGCAGACAATATTTCCATTCAGGAATTTGATAATTTTTTTTCTTATACTATGGATCGTATTCTGCAAGGCTTATATGGTTTTTCTGAGACATTCATTTATTAGATATTGGGACTTAGCTTTGTTTTTCATATTATATCTATAAGAAAATGGTTTTATAACAGAGCCAAGAATGAGAAACTTTTAGAAATGATAGTTTTTACAGACTAATAATGAACAGCTAGCTGACAGGATTAATACCATGAAAAATCAAAAATTAGCTGAAAAATTAATGCCATTGAAAAGAATAACATTAATTTGAAGACAAAATTCAATCCATGTCCAAGGGTACTGAGAACTTGTCTGAAAGAATTCATACTATTGAATGTGACAATCAAAATCTGTTAAAAAGTTAAGTTAGGTTAGCTGGTAGAGTGTCTCTCCAGGAAGGTAATCTGTACACTATCCAAATAATGTCCAAGGATGAGATGTTATCTTTAAAGAAAAAACTTCATACCTTGAAATCACATGTGCAGAATGAGGATCAGCGGTTAGGTTTTTCAATGAAATCACTAGAAATATATACAGGTCAAGAGATTCAGGCTTTACAAAAGATAGTAGTAAAAATATTTGAAATGATTGAGGAAAGTATCAGTGCTGATGAGCAGGGAAAGAAGGTACAAGGACAGGATTTAACATCACCAGTACATGTCAGAGTCAGAGATGACTTACCCAGGGTTTTAGGTTCCTACCCTGTAATCACCTCTGAAAAAGCATCAAGTTCTAAATGCCCAAAAGGATCCAAAGAATGTAGACAGAAACCTATAGGTATGAATGATCTAAAAGAAACTAAGCAAGCAATAGTATATTATGACTTGCATTTACCATTAGGGAGATGGTAAAGACATGGGCTTCCAGCAATAAGGCTACCCCACATGAGTGACTTCAATTAGTTTCAGCAGTCCTAGAAGATGGAGCCACAACTACTGGGGAAATGTTATTGGAGAGAAGAGACAAAAATTTTAGAACAACAGGGAAAAGCCAAAGGATTTGAGACTTCCCAAGATCAAATTCTTTGCGAGGCCACTTATGCTGACCCACAGGCTCAAGCTCTTTATGAGGAACACATCTTGTCCCTATGCCACACAGCAGCCTTAAATGCTTGGGACAGAATTCAAGAACTGGGAAAATGAATTGGATCATATATTAGGGTTAAACAAGGTCAAAGAGAACATTTTAGTGACTTTTTACAAAGATTAACTAAGGTTGTACAAATAGAAGTAACAGACCCAGAAGCTAGATGAGTACTTATTTGAAAATTCCAACTTAGAATCCAAAAAGATACTTGGGCCTATAAAGGTTAGATTAGCACCAATGGATGAATGGATCCTGCATATAATGAACGTTGAGACATTTGACTATAATACTGAGGCCTGGGTAGGAGAAGCAATTTCCAAAGGTATGAGGAGACATCAAAATGTCAAATGTTTTAATTGTGGTAGAATAGGACATCTGAGAAGGGATTGTAGACAAGGCATTCCTAGAAATAATGTCCCCTATGGAAAAGGCAAAAATAGAAGGTCTCAATCTTCTGGACTATGTAGACAATGTGGCAAAGGCCAGCACTGGACCAATGAATGCAGATCAACAAAAGGCAGACAGGGCAACTCAATACCATTGGGAAACTCCTTGGAGGACCTCTCACAGGCCACCAAATAAAATGTGGTCCAGTCATTCCCAGTCACTGTGGAGAACATGTCTTAATAGGAAAATTAAGAAATCTATTGCCTGCTGTAAAAAAACCCATGCTGTTCTAGATGATGGAATAAACATGGAGGATAAATCAAAAATTCAATAGAAAACAGGAAGCATGTATTTTTAGCATACTTCTACAAATGATCAAAGACCGAAGCTAATAGTGCATATAAATAACACTGTAATTGAGGGATTACTGGACACAGGTGTGACTGTGACTATTATTACTCCAGAATCTTGGCATTCAAATTGGCCTATTCAAGAGGCAGATGTTCAATTCCTAGAAAATGGAACTGTATCTCAAGTGAAACAAAGCACGAGAAAGGTTGAATGCATAGGGCAGAAGGACAGAGAGGAAGGCTGTGCCATATGTGGTTAATATCACAATGAATTTATAGGGTTATGACTTATTGTAGCAATGGAATACCCAGATTAACATTTCTGCAGTCTCAGAAACTCATGTTTCTGGGAAGGATATTATAAGGTACTATACAGAAAGGTCACCAGCCATTCAGGCTGTACAAGAACATAAAACTAGCAAACTTTTAGAGGTATCAAAGACCCTACCTTTAAAATGGTAAACTGAGAAACCAATATGGGTTAAACAATGGTCTTTAATACAAGACAAACTTCAGGATTTAGAACAGCTGGTACAATAGCAACTAGATGCTCACTGTATTGAAGAATCAACCAGTCTTTGTATTCCCCTGTATTGATTATTAAAAAGAAATCTGGAAAATGGAGAATGGTGGCAGAGCTGTCAACAAGGTAATTCAACCTATGGGCCCTCTTCAATCTGGAATTCCTTTGTCTTCCCTATTGCCTAAAGGATGGCCTCTTATAGTTATTGATTTAAAGAATTGTTTCTTTACTATATCTTTACAAGAAAAGGACAGAGAAAAATTTGCCTTCACAAGGCCTACTTATAATAATTCTCAGCCTACTAGGAGGTATCAATGGACTATCCTCCCACAGGGAATGCTTAATAGCCCCACCCTGTGCCGATACTTTGTAAGTCAGCCATTGGAAATAATATATAAACAATCTCCTAAATCTGTAATTTATCATAACATGAATGACATTTTGCTATCTGTAGATACTTTAGAAAGAATGCTTGAATAAGTAAAGAAAGTTTTGCCTAAATGGAGATTACAAATTGCTCCTGAAAAAAATACAAAGAGGAGATTCTGTCAATTATCTAGGTTATAAAATAGGTTTACAGAAAATTAGAATACAAAAGTTACAAATTAGGAGAGACCAATTGTGGACTCTGAATGACCTTCAAAGATTGTTAGGAGACATTTACAGTCTATGACCAGCTGTTGGGATAATACCTGATGTAATAATTCATTTAAACAAAACCTTAGATGTGACAATGATTTAAATAGCCTCAGGGAATTAGCAGCTGAAACTGTGAAAGAATTAACTGTTGTTGAAGAGAAATTACAGGAGGCACATATTGATAGAGTGAATACAAATCTTAATTGTATTCTAGTCATATTGCCTTCTAGAATTTCTTCTACAGGAATTTTAATGCAGATGGAAGATATTATCTTAGAATGATCTTTTTACCACATAAACCATGTAAAAAATTTAAAACTTATGTGTAAAAGGTCTCTGAATTAATTATAAAAGGAAAATTGAGACTTTGTCAACTAGCAGGAATAGGCCCAGCAGAGATTATAGTGCCTTTTACTAGTGATAAAATTAAAAAATTATGGGAAAACAATGAACCCTGGCAAAGAGCTTGTGCTAATTTTTAGGAGAGATTAGTAGTAATTATCCAAAATGTGATAGAATTAACCTTACAAACAGAACTACTTGGATCCTTCCCTGCATTGTGTGTGACACAGCAATAGCTAGATCCCACACATTCTATACTAATGCAAGTAAATCAGAAGATTTAAGTAAAGTGGAGCAAAGCCCTTATAATTCTGTTCAAAAGGCAGAATTATATGCTATTTTCATGGCACTAAGGAATTTTAAAGAACCTCTCAATATAGTTACTAATTCACAATGTGCAGAAAGAGTTGTTTTGCAAATTGAAACCGCTGAATTTATACCAGATGATATAGCATTGATTTCATTATTCATTCAGGTTCAAGATATAATCAGGAATAGGCTTTGTCCATATAAATAACCAATCCCATATGAGTCTGCCAGTTTCTCTAGCACAAAGTAATGCAGAAATTGATCAATTATTGATTGGAAATTGCTGAAGGCTTCAGAATTTCATTAAAAAAATTATGTCAATAGCAACGGTTTAAAGAGTTTCCTATTACATGGCAAAAAGAGATGCCCTACTTGCTCTTTCTATAATGAAACACCATTACCTTCAGGGAGTAACCCAAAGGGTACTCAAAGGAATGAAATCTGGCAGATGGATGTGTTTTACTCTGTAGATTTTGGAAAACTAAATTATGTATACCACACCATTAATACCTATTCAGTATTTCAATGGGCAGCTGCTTTGGGCTCAGAAAAGGCTGATTCAGTAATCATGCATTTACTAGAAGTTATGGCCATCATGAGTGTACCTGAAAAATAAAGACTGATAATGGTCCAGCATATATCTCCAAGAAAATAAAATAGTTTTTTGATTATTATAATATAAAGCATATTACAGGTATAACACACAATCCTATAGGTCAGGCAGTTATAGAAAAATGAAATTGATCTATAAAGGATATGTTAAACAAATAGAAAGGGATGGAAAATACCCCCAGCAGGGTGGCACTGGATAATAGAAAAAAAAACTTCTGAATTTGATTTGCCAGTGTATTTCAAGGATGTGTTGACCTTACAATGGAAACCAGGAGATGTGCTACATTGGGGAAGGGGCTTTGCTCTTGTTTCCAGGAGAGGAAAAGCTATGGATACCATCAAAATGAATAAAGATTCAGTTTGAAAAAGAGAAATCTCTGAGAAAGAGAAATGACAGCTCATTCCCAGAGGTGACAAGCATACAGATGTCAAGGAGACCTCATAGGGGTTGGGGCAGGGTTCTGTTCTTGTCTTTTCATGAAAATTCTCATCTTCAAAAAGTCAAGAGACCTTGGACATTTAGATGCCTAAAGAAGAAAAGATGATTACCCAGAAAGGGTCACTGAGAAAAGACTTATGAGGACAGGTCATCTGTAGGGTAAATCTCTGAACCCAGTAGAATAATAGACTCACTTAAAAATCAAAGCTGGCTTTGGAGTTGGACAATGGCTATCATTCTCTAAATCCAAGCATGTCGTTGAAAGAAAAATTCAGAGTTTCTGTTTCATGTCAGGAATCATCTGATATGGGACAGAAAAAAGAAAGAATTTTAAAAAACTTATTTTTCTCCATACCTATTTTTGTCTATATCATACATTTTATTGAATATATATCTATATGATTAATGTTTAAGTTTTCCACAATGAACAATAAATTTTCCTGTAGTAATCTTTTAAGTTTCCAGGAAGAAGATGAGGTCCTACAACAATGACTCTTCCTGGTTGATATGACATCATGATGCTGATAGTCCTACTATAAGACTGGTTTAGGGTACCAGCTGCTCAAGATGGTTCCAACATGGTTAGCTGAAATGGTGCACCTTCTTACAACATTCTAGCCAGAACTTCAAATAGGAACCTCAGAAAAACCCTACCAAGTACTCAGAGACTATTTGCAATTTTACCAGACAGTGATCTTGGAACTTAACCATCATTTTACTCTTACAGGATCCCATAGAAAGAACATGGCCCCCATGCCAACTGGAAGTAATTCTAGAAGATGACAAAGTTTGTCCTCAGGGTTAAGGACATCAATTAGGGGTTAATTATAACTGGTATAGGGTTGTGGGTTGAGGTGGAAATTATGTAGGTTCAGGGATCTCTGAAAAAAAAAGGGAAATTGGACAGGATAATAGGTAGATTAGTGTGAACTTACACTAATAATAATAGTGAGTAATAGAGTGAATACCTGTGAGCTATCATTTATAGGCAATTTACATTGGTATAGATTCTTGTATATTTGTACAAATTCAAATTTTATTGAATATGTTCTTATTTTTGTTTACAACATTTGTACACCTAGGCAAAGTTTTTTGTCATATTGTATGCATGCATGCTTCTACCTCTGCTTAAGACATTTTGTATATTAATACAATTTTAGAATATATTTATCATATTTCACTATACATTTCTACCTCTGATCAAGACACTTATACATTGTTTACATTTTGAGGTCATTGTCCTCATTTGCTATACAGTTGTTTAAAGATTGTTTAATATTTATATATGAAATCTTAGCCTTTAAGCTATATAGGTATTAAGAATTATAGATCAATAGTCATCCACATTTGTCATACTTGTAGTTAGACTAATCAGGTTCTTTAGATACATAGAGAATGTATTCCACATAGATAGGTAATCTTTAACCACTTCAAAGAATTGTAGAATATGGCATTTAAATAACTCAGTGTTCTGTTGACACATTAAATAACTTAATTTTCTGTTGACATGTTAAATAATTTAGTGTTCTGTTGACACAATTGGCACTCCTGGCAACACTAACCTAAGCCCAAGAGAATGTTAAGCATCCAAGACACTCCACTTGGAGCTTGTTTTCTTCTTGGCACAACTGGCCTTTGAACAATGCATTTCTAGTCCCCCTTGGGCTGGACTCCTCTTTAATGCTTCTCTGTAGCTCACTGTCCTCACCATTAAGGGGTTGAGTGCCTGCCTTCAGTTACTTGCCGAGGTGTACATTCTAGTGTGGTGTATACTGGTGATACTGGTGGGTGCGTGTTCATGATGATGATGACGTTATAGTTTTTTTAAACAATTCTCTATAGACTAGAGGAAGAAGAATGCTTATGTTTTTAGAAGTGTGATGCTTCTCTTTGACCTGCCAAACTCTTTTATAAATATATCTTTATATTAAAAAAACCAATAAAAAAACAAAAAAAAAACGGTCTGTCAGTTATTCTAGGCCTTAGCCAATGTTGGTTACTCCATTGTTATAAATGAGACTTTGGGTGACTGACCAGGTAGTCAGTTGTCTCTGTCACTTATTGCACATTTTGGAAGTTGTTTGATTGCACTTCCTGTTTACTCAAGTAATATTATTTCCCTTCTCAGGTCTTTCATGGGGCTGAAGACTAGATAGTCATACTTATTTTCCTCTTATTACTTGACCAAGCTACTTCTAATACAAGACTTAGACTCCTTAGGATAGGATAATTATTGAAACATTTAGCATATGTTTCTTGCTTGATATTGTTTATGTTGGTTGTAATTCTAATTTTTACACTTGCTATTTGTTCTTATCCTATATAGTTTTGTATTAGGTTTAGAACTCTCTTATTTAGACAAAAGGGGGAGGTGCTGTGGGAATTCCTTCGAACAATTGCCTTTAAGATACCAGCCCACTTGGGTGCAGTCTCTTTTTCTATAAATGCAGCTGTACAGCTTGCATGGTTCTCTTCCAGCTGCTGGATTCAGTTTCTGTTCCCCCTTTGTGCGGAGGACTATGATCTGTGAGTCTATTCCTGAATAAAGAACTCTTTATTACCCTTAATTCTGAACTACTGTGGGATTATTTACAGCATCCATCTTCACATGGAGTCCTCTTTCTAACCCTTGATAGATTTCTGTCACTTTGGTCCCTTCTTCTGAATTTTGTGTGATTTACATTTCTAGTTTTCTTCCATTTGTAGGCTGGTTTTCAATTTTCTTTTTATTCACCATGCAGCAAGAAAGTGACGAAGTTCCACAGAATTAGTCTATGGAACCTTTCTTATTATTCTACTGCAAGCCCTGTCCTATTGCATCGAGCCTGACTAATGTGACTAAATACTGAACAAGAGACAATGTGCATTTTCAAAGGCCATACAAGATACTTCAGCAAGTTCTGCCTCCTGCTCCTGAAGGAAGGACACAGGAGTTCTGCAAGAGGCCCTCATGGCAGGAATGGAGATTTTGAAATTGCCAACATCAATTTCCCTTGTCACAACCCTCAACTCCTTCTGATAGCCTCCAGTTGCTTCTCTGCATCATGTGCAAGAATATCATGTTAATCATTGGCTAAAAACCTTCCAGAGGTCTGACACTTACTCTTAGGATAATGTCCACCTTACCTTGCAAGTGTTTTTCCTAACACTGAGCTCAGAAACAATGACCAACCTTCATATTTACAGCCTTCTACCTGTGCTACCACCCACTGTCTTTTGGGTTTGGTTACGTAAATTTCTTTCATCCTTTTTGACATCAATTCAAGGATGCCTTCTCTTCCAATCAGTCCTTTGCTGAAGGCACTTGTAGAGTCTTGTTCATCTCTTTCCTAACAGTTCACCCACTTCTGACACACACACACACACACACACACACACACACACACACACACACACACACACACACACCAGGTGCTACACTTATCTGATTTTGCCTATTATAAAATAACATTGGATTCTTTTCAACAGCACATGTACTAAAATCACAGAATCTGTCATGATATTCTCCAACATAGTAGGTAGTCAAAATATTTTAATCATTTAAATATGTGGTGGTTAAAGACTGAAAGGTTGAAAGGCTTTTTGGTTACAGCCCAGAAAGACTGTAATTAGAATTAAAACATTATAAAATATGAAACAAAAATTATTCCCTTCATGATCCTGAAATAATTTTTAAGTTATTAAGAAACTATTTCAGCTGAATGGTGGTGGCATATGCCTTTAATTACAGCAGTTGGGAGGCAGAGGCAGGCCTCTGTGATTTGAGGCCAGCCTGGTCTACAGAGCAAGTTCCAGGGCAGCCAGAGCTATAAAAAAAGAAACACGGTCTCAAACAATAACAACAACAAAAAACAACCAAAAAACAAAAACAACAACAACAACAAAACAACCAACCAACCAAAAAAACAAACAAAACAGAAAAAAAAAGAAAGAAACTATTTTAGACACCAAATTATGTAAGGGATTGGAGATGCAACTCCAAGGCACTGGGTTTAAATGATAAAACAGCACAATATCTGTTAATGGATTCTATTTCCTATCACTGATACAGTATCAATAAAGTGTCGGGCATAGCTGGGTCAGAGGAAAGAGAGGAGGAGTTACAGACAGCTGTGGCTGCCCCATGTAGGTGACAGGAATGGCAATGAGGACTTTCAACCTCTGCACCATGTGCTTAGTCCCACATTGGCTCTAGAGGATGATGAAGATGAAGGAGGAGAGAATGAGGGAGGAAGAGAGGGACACACCTGGGATAAGAAGCCAGGCTGTTGACCCGGCAGACAGACATAAGAAGCAGTGAAAGAAAGACACACAGAAGGAAAGAAAAGTAAAAAGTCTGGAGGCAAAAGGTAGATAAAGAGAAATAGGTTAATTTAAGTTAAAAGAGCTAGCCAGAACTAGGCTAAGCATTCATAATGAATATTAATTAACTTTGTGTGTCATGATTTGGGAGCTGGTTGGTGGCCTAGAAAGAAAAAGCCTGGTACATGTTTTCTGGCCTCTGTGCGTACTAGGTATGCATGGAGCACACATACATGCAAGCAAAATACTCATACACATAAAGAAAAATTCTTTTTTTCTCCTCTCAAGACAGAATTTCTCTGTAACCACCCTGTCTGTCCTGTAAACTCACTTTGTAGAGCAGGCTGGTCTTGAACTCACAGAGATCCACCCACCTCTGCCTCTCAAGTGTTGAGATTAAAGGCATGAGCCACCATGTCTAGGAGAAAAATTCTTAAGAAAATAATTTTAACAAGAAGTTCTCTTTTGTTTGTTTTTATTTGCTTTTTGAGACAGAACCTTTTCATAAAGCCCAAACTGGCCTTCAACTCATGATCCCCCTGCCTCAACCTCCCCAGTGCTGAAATTATTATTATTATTATTATTATTATTACCACATCTGGCTAAAAGGAAGCTTGGAGTTTGTGTCAGTTTACTGGTAATTCTGTGAGGTGGACAGAATGTGTGTTTCTCTCCTGCTCGTTGTCTCTCACTATTTAAGAAAAGGGCAGAAGCTGCATTCTGTCCCTTCTGTCTCCAAATAGCAGAGGAAAAGGAAAAGTAGCCAGATGAGTTTGAAATAGCCAGAGGGATCCTACAATTTCAGCTGCCAGCCCCTTCCTGCTTGTCATAAATTGGTCTACCAGGGTTCATTCAATGTAATGCTGTGCACTATCTCAGCTTGTGACATCTGTGCCCACACTATCATGACTTCTGTCCTGTTGTTCCTTCTTTCTCAATATGTCAACTCAATGTGCTCAGATCATTGAGTGTTAATACAGTAGAGGCAGTTCTTGTTCCCTGACTTCATGTGTTTGTTCACCTAGAAAGTACTGCAAACTAGAAGGGATGGCAAATGCTCTCTGAGCTCAAAGAGATCCCCAGCTAGATGTGAAGCAGACTCTGCTCAGAAAATGCAGAAGCTCTGGAGAAACAGAAAACATCAGAGACAGGGGACATGGTGTGGCTTTAAGAGATAGGGTAGGAATTTATCAAACATAACAGGGAGGGCCTGATAGGTCAACAGAACAGACTTCCAGGCATGGTATATTTAAGAAATAACGGAAGGTAAGTGTTGCGTGTTGGGTCGATTCCCCGGGTGGGAATCATGGGAGAGCTAAAGAGCCAGAGAAGAAAATTTTAAAGTATGGTGGGACTGGCCTTATAAGAAATTTTCTATGTCAAATTAAGAATCTGAATTTCATCCTAGAAGTAGGAGAAAACCAAAGAAGTTTCAAAGAACTAAAATTAGTCCTCAGATTTTAAAAAATAGAAGATAAATTTAGCAGTAATGTATAGAGATCAACTATTTCTGCAAGAGCTGGAGATGGAGTTCACTGGTAGAAAACCCAACCTACTGAACATCGGAAGTTTCTGCAAGAGTGTAGAAAGGGGTGTGGCGTAGGAGGTCCTTCTGTCTATGTGTTGCTTTCATTGGTTAAAGAATAAAGAAACTGCCTTGGTCTTTTGATAGGGCAGAACTTAGGTAGGCTGGGAAAACAGAACTGAATGCTGGGAGGAAGAAAGCAGAGTGAAGGAGAACCGCCATGGAGCTGCCAGAGTCAGACATGCTGAATCTTTCCCAGTAAGCCACTGCCATGTGGCGATACACAGATTAATAAAAATGGGTTAAATCAAGATGTAAGAGTTAGCCAATAAGAGGCTAGAGCAAATGGGCCAAGCAGTGTTTTAATTTAATTTAATTTCTGTGTAGTTATTTTTGGGCTAAGTTAGCCGGGCGGCCCGGGACAAACAAGCAGCTTCTTCCTGCAACAGGGGTGATGTAGGATTTCTTGTAATCAGGCATGGAGGGAAGGGAGGAGGAATCTCTTCAGTAGGCAAATAGAAATTCAGGACACAAGTTTAGGATTCCATCACACACAAACTGGGCCTGAAAACATCAACCATATGGTTAGCTTATACCGATAGTGGTCCAGGTAGTGAACTGTGTTGAATTGTTAAGCATCAAACTATGAGAAACACTGCAGTTTGAAAATCAAGCAAAGGAAAGCAAAGAAGATTGACAAAGAATCGTAGGAATGGAGTCGGCCTTATGAAGCTGAAGGAAAAAGAACATCCATGAAATGAACATGACATATAACAACTCTGATAAGGGTGGAAATAGGTTAGTAACTGTAGGAATAAGTGATGGTGGGGTACTTACAGGATAAGGGTCTTGCCTTAAAGAAAAGAGAGAAGAGAAAGTAGAGACTAGTTTGGAACAAGACCCAACAGACAGGAGCTGTGATGATGGCAGAGATGACCTTAGTCTGTAACCTCCCAACTCTATTAGGAAGAGAAACTTGTAAGGCATTTGGTAGTTCCTGTGATTTGCAGCAAACGTAAACATGAAGGAAAGAAACAGCTCAGTATGTCTTAAAGATAAGATCGGCCGTCAGCACTGCTAGACCCCCACGTGGGAGTAGAGGGAGTGATAGGGAAGGAAGACGGATGCATGCCCAGGTCTTAGGAGTTCAGGGTGTATCCTGAAGACCCAAATCAGCTATAAAGGGGCCAACATGGAGGCTGGGGGCTAGACCTGACAAGTATTTAGGACTTAAATCAAAAAAAAAAAAAAAAAAAAAAGCTTTGTTTTTTCCATCCCCATGGGTTCTACTTTAATTCACACTAGACCACCACATCAATTACTCCTTCAATGTGTATTTCCTTAGGACTTGTATATGGTCCTTAGACAGAAATGTGAATAATTGGAAATGATTTCTGTCTCCTAGATCTTAGGGAAACTAGTGACCACTGTGACTGTGTTATGTGGGGTGTTTTAATTCATGCCCAGAATACCTCAAGATTCTGTTCAACTCTGCTGTCTCTCATGCAAATGTATTAAATATGCTTTTTTTTTTTTTTAAAAAAAAAACACAGCTATGAACATACTATCTTGAATTGTTAGAGTCTGCCAACTACACTTTCTGTATTTGCCACATTCCAGCCAGGGTGGTTTTATTTACATGCAAACTGAGGTGGAGGAAGGTACCTTCTCTGCTAAAAGGGACTCTGGGGGAAGAAGCTGGGGTTTGGATGAAGATGAAGAAGCATTCAGCTCTTAGCCACACTGACTTTAAGATGGCTGTGAGGCATCCAAATGGAGTCATCCAGAAATCCTTTGATTAATCTGAAGTTTAAGTCAAAGGCAAGGCTAGAGATAGATAATTTGGTGTCAAAGTCAAAGCAATTACTGAGACTCTTTAGCGACTCCAGGAAGTGAGAAGAGCCAACCTGCTGGGAAAGCGCAGCTGGGCTGAGTAGTGATTAGGAAAACACAAAGATAAGATTCAGTAGAATGTAAGGTTAGGGACAATGCTGGTGCTATCCATCTACGAGGACAGGAACTTTTCTGCAACAGTGAACACAACTCAGGAGTAGGAGCACTTGCTCTTTCTTTTACTAGTTCATTTCTTCCCCTTGATTTGACTTAATTGACTATGAGTTCACCGTGGATTTAACCTTGATTTGCTAGAAATGTTCATACTGTAAGGTTCTACTCATACCCATAATC
Organism: Chionomys nivalis; assembly: GCF_950005125.1. Lineage (NCBI taxonomy): Eukaryota > Metazoa > Chordata > Mammalia > Rodentia > Cricetidae > Chionomys > Chionomys nivalis. Next base: position 71,040,313 of record NC_080099.1, read on the forward strand.
GTGTGTGTGTGTGTGTGTGTGTGTGTGTGTTCTGGGGGGTGGAGGAGTCAAGACAGGGTTTCTCTACATAGCCCTTGCTGTCTTGGAACTCACTCTGTGGACCAGGCTGGCCTGGAACTCAGAGATCCACCTGCACTGGGATTAAAGGAGTGTGCCACCATCTTCTGGCTTCTGTTTCTGGTTTTTATTGTTATAGCCCCATCAAATTTACACGTATGCCTGTCCTGCCTCCAGGATATACCAGAGACTCTTACAAGAGAAGCTGTGGTTCCATGTCTTCATAGTGGTCTCACTGCATTACAGTGTGGTTTACAGAGCACTGTCTTTAAGTATTGGGTTGATAATATTCTGGTGGCTACAGCAAAGAGGCTCACTAACTGTCCACTACCATCAACCTTTCATTCTGACTTTCATTGTGAGTCAGGGAGGAAGCCTCCACACAGCACACACCCATTTAATTTTGGAGTCGGGGTTCTATTAACAGTGACCATGGATCACTTGGTACTTGTGGACCTCTTGAATTTTCACTAGCAAAATTCAAGGACTGGAGCCCAATAATTGCTGATTCCATGAGTCCAGGAAGACGAATACCTCCTGACCTACAATTAAAACACAAATTCTCATCAGGCGGTGGTGGCGCACGCCTTTAATCCCAGCACTTGGGAGGCAGAGGCAGGCAGATCTCTGTGAGTTTGATGCCAGCCTCGTCTACAAGAGCTAGTTCTGGGATATGCTCCAAAGCTACAGAGAAACCCTGTCTGCTTTGAAACACTTCTTATTCTCCTATTGGGAACGATCAAATTCTTCTCTCTGTAAAACTGGGTTGCCATCTACAAGGCACTATCACTTGCATGAGCACACTTTGTTTACTATTCAGTTATTGTTTTGTCTGCTAGCTAAAATATTTTTATTAGATGCAAGTTTCTTTTTTAAAAAAATCCAACAATTGGGTACTTCAGTTCATTTAGGTAATAAAAAGCAACCAGGAGAAACATAAAATATCCTTGTGGATCTTGTTAACACAATGACTCGCATCCTTTTTCAAATGAGAAACCCAAGATCATTGAGGGACTAAAAAGCAGGACTGGGACGAGAGTCCAAGGCTCCCAGCCTCACTCTTTTTTAAACAACCAAAATGGTAAGGGGAGAAAAATCTCTTGAAAGGCAAAACCAGATGAAGGTGAAATGCCAGTTGGTTGAATTTAAACAGTGCTTTCATTTTGCTCTTTCGGGATTCACAAATAAACAACTCTAGTGATTAGCATGAAGGGCTGGCGGATAAAACATTCTAACTCCTCAACAAAAATATTTGTGTTTTCATGCCAGAGTTAGTAAACCAACTGCTAAAATTACAGTAAATGAAAACAAAGATGATTAGCAAACCTAGAGGACCATCTCCCTCACTCTTTTGAAAGACAAAAAACAAAACAAAACAAAAACCCCAAATCCCTGTGCTAGCAGCCCCGGGGTCCCATTGTAAATCCCCTCTCATAAAGAAGCACAGCTACCAGCAGAGCCAAGGAGGACAAATCATGTCGGTAAAGAACCAGAGGACAGAGGCAGCAGCGCCTGAGCCTGGTAGACAAAAGGCAGCATTCCAAGTGGATGCCACTGCTGGAGCTGAGGGTCTGAAGACAGGTCAGCTTAAAGCCACAGGAGAGACAAGTTAGAAAGTAAAGCCATTTTGAGACTTTAGAAAATGACCTTCATTAGACCCTCAGGTGTTTAAATGTGATCATTATTATTTTTAATTCCAAGTTGTGTCTGCCATGAGACCTGACGGAGGGGACTGACAGTGGTCGCTCAGGACTGAAAATCTCTGCCTTGTCCTCTCTTTGTTTGTTTGTTTGTTTGGCTTTTTGGTATTTTTGGGACAGGGTTTCATTGTGTAGCCCTGAAACTCATTCTGTAGACCAGGCTGGTCTCAAACTCAAGAGATCCGCCTGCCTCTGCCTCTGGAATGCTGGGATTAAAGGTGTGCGCCACCACCACCAGGCTGCTTTCCTCTTTTAATATGTCTAATATTTTCAAAGTCTGTATTGACTTTAAAATTGGTGATATGCATATTTCAATTTGTGCCCACACTACTCAAGAATGCTGTTTTAAACCTAGATTAGAAACATTCAACATCTTCAGTGGTAATTAGGGGAGGGATAGCACCGGATCGAGCAGCCCACATTCACCATTTTCAGTTACATGGTCCATCATTCACTGTGAAATGCGAGAAGATTTATTGTGAGACACAGACAAAAATGGTCTGATAATTTGATTTCTTTCAAGATGTATTTTTATGTGTGTGTTTTGCCTGCTTGTATGTATGTGTACTATGTGTGTGCTTGGTACCTGTGGAAGCCAGAATAGGATGTTAGATACCCTGAAACTGAAATTGCACACAGTTTTGAGCCACTATGTGCTGTACACAGAACGAGGGAGGGTTCCCTGGAAGAGCAACATATGTTGTAACCACTGAGGCCTCTCTCCAGCCCCATATCTGACGTTTTAAAGAATCCTCAAAATTGGGCTGGAGAAATGGCTCAGTGGTCAAGAGTATTGGTTGCTCTTCCAGAGGACCTGGGTTCAATTCCCAGCAACCACATAATGTGATCGGATGCCCTCTTCCGGCGTGCAGGCATACATGCAGATAGAACACTCACACACATAAATAAATAAACTAGACAAAAAAACACCACCAAAACAACAACAGCAAAAAGAACAAAAGAAAAATTTTTAGAAAGTAAAAACAAAAAGATCCCCCAAAGTCAAAACTGAATAATAATAATGAGGAAACTCATTTGCAATTTCTACTTTCAGAAAGGGAATTTCTCATCATAGGTCCCGGTTTTACTTTAACACCGAGAACAAAAGCGGTTCAGTGCTCACCTTCCTCTGAAAGATGTTTTTGCTTTGTCAAATCTAACAGGTTCTAAGCAGGGCTGCACTGACTTTCCAGCCAGGTGAACATTCGGACTTATTTATATTCAAAACGTGAGAAGGAAATTAACTGAGTTTAAATTCAAAAAAGCTGTCTGGCTTCTCCTATCCTACTTGGGTTCAAAATGATCATAAGTCAATCTTCCTAGCATTCGATAGCAAGAGGAGCACAGAATAAAGAGCTCATGCTGAGCCATATATGAAGTCCATTGTGAAAGAAGGGCACAAATGCCTTCCACGAACTTTCTAAGGAGAAATGTTACCGGAGCTACAGCCTCTGGTCTTTTCTGTTTCGTCACAGATCTGCCCTACAGATGCCAACAACTACTGTGTTTCTCAGATGTCCTTACAGCCTTCTGTTTGTCCAGCTGTTTCTCCCTCACTCCTTGGTAGCCAAGAGGCTGGACCCAAAGCAGCCCGATGTGTGCTGTGCCATGAGGCAGAGCAATGAGGAGCGCTATGAATTGTGTTCCACTCCTTAGAATAAGCAGTAAGCTGTGAAATGGAAACACACCTCAAATACCCCCAGAATAATGGCTGTGGATCACCTTGGGCAGTTAAAACCCTTCCAGGTGTAGGTCCCTATCTACAGGAGGTGTTGGGCTTTATTCTCTAAAGTTCTTTGCACACATTATCTCTTAATCAGATCACCACAAGCAGAAGCAGCAAAGCTGACACTCAATTGTTCTGACTCAAGAGCCAGTTTGTTTGTTTGTTTGTTTGTTTCCCTGTCCCCTGTTACCTGAGTGGCTGCTGTGGTGGGGCTGTAGTTATCTTCCTACAGCTCAGATGCTGTGAATGGGGGTTGAGAGTTTGTCTTGCACTGAAACAAAGGAAGCAAAGCTACATACATAAACAAATAAACTCATACCACTTCAGAGAGAAGCACACTTGGGGCTTGTCAACAGTGTTCACTGTAATGGGCAGGAAGAATAAAAGCGAGGATACAGAAACATCCTGGGGCACAGCACTTTATACAAGCATGATAATCTTAGGTTGGTCAAAGAAAAACTTAGGAAAATAATAGACTTTCCAACTGCCTTGGTCTAAATCTGAGAAAATGGGGGTATGTTAATTACAGTGCTTTCTAAAGCTCTTGCCACTCCTTGATTCTGTTCAGAGTTCTGAAGAAGAGGTCCCAGGAGCACAGGAGAGTCACTAAGGCCACTAGGCACTAGCAACAGTAACTCCTGGTCCAAGTTTCTTACTAACCTGTGACAGTTGGCCTGTACTGTATCCTCCCTGGTAGGGAACTGGGCATTAAACACCATTAAATACCTGCCTATCAACTAGAGTTTCAGCCATAAAACCTAAAGCAACCCATTGGCATGTGAAAAACAAACAGCAGGAGAGTTCAAACGGATTCACAAGATCAAGCATTTTGTTAGTTACTGGATAAGATGTGATGTTCAGGCTCAGGCTTTGATGAAAACTCTCAAGGGTCATAACTACACCTGGCTTTACATGAAAGGTCCATGTTCCTAGGGGCACCAGTAGACTGTTCAACAGTACAAGAAGCATCATGTCTGGAATTCTGAAGTAGAGGACACTTTACAAGACACTAGGCATCCTTATTCATGGAAAGACTGAGTAGAAAATGGATAGTATTACTAAGCACTCGATACTACAGTGCTTTTCTAGAGAAGGGGACATGGAAATGACAGGAGCTGAGGAAAGTGGTCCAGCAGCACAGAAGGGTAGAAGCGAGAGCACAAAGACAAATGGGGAGGCCGCAAAGGTAAATGTTGATTGCAAGTAGTGTGCGTTAGAAACCATGGCATTACTGCCTGTTCGGTACTGCCCCAGTTACTATGAGCCATACAAGATATCGCTGAATGAGTACACTGAAAAGTTAGTCTCCCTGAGTGACACAGGAATAAATATATAAATAAACATTACCTCACTCAGTGGGAGGGGCACAGCCAGATTCATTTTCTTATTCACGTTTTCTGACTACATTACTGTCAAGGATCCTCTGGCTGCATGGCTGAGAGATGAGTGGGAGGCTGGGTTTACTGTCATGTGATGTTTCCATGTGCTAAGGGTATTGTTTGCTTGGCTGGCTGCAGGAGTCACCTGCAGGGAGAGGACTGCTGACACACACAGCCAGGTACAGGGAGGCGAGCGTGCAAGCTCCCAGGAGAGGAAGCTGCGCAGCACATCTGAAGAGCCAAACACTGTTTCTGCTAGAAAGAAAGCCGGCTGCTTGCTTTCCCAAAGAGTTCAGTAATTACTCCCCTCTTCACAAGCAAAGTCGGCAAGTGTGGTTTTCAGAGGATCTGAAAGGTAGCAAGGCACTAATGATTACATTTCGCCTGTAGTTAGTTTAACCTTTGAAACCTGCAAATCATGGGACCCTCAGGAGAGGTCAGTGTAGCCTTGCTCTTCTTACCTTCTCGCCCTGGTCACATGGAGAATAACATACTAAGGAGATTATTTTATGAAACACAAAACACACCACAGGGACTGCAAACAGTCAAGGTCTTGAAGTGACTCATTCCCACAGCTGGTAGCTGGGAAGCTCTCCCATTTTAAGTTAGCTTGTTTTCCTTTCTAATCGCTGTGACGAAGCAGCCAAGTGACAGGGTTTTCATACTTCAAGTCACTAAAGAAAACGTCATCTGTCCTTGGGCCATCTTTTCCCCGTGATTTTGGACTAACAAACCATTTATTTCTAGAATGAAGGCTTTCTTGGTGTATGTTCAGAGACCCACAGAATCTCTAAAAACTCTATAAACCAGTATGGAAACATTCCTCTCATGCTGAAGGTATTATATGCTACTGAGTAACATAAAATAAAGCACACTGTCCTGAATTTAAGACACACCAATTACTGGTATTTCAATTAGGTATTCATTATTGAATATTGTCCAGTTTACAAATTATTAAATTACCTTCCCCACCCATAACACATTATACACCCATCTTAAAAATGCAATGTCCTGCTTATCACAGGGACATGAGGACACCATCACCAAGATTAATGGCATAAGGCATTTTAGGTACAAATGACCACTTTTATGTAGTGGCAAAAACTCAGCAAGGGTTTAGAAAGGAGAAAACCCAAGTGCTCCCCTATTGAGTCTGTTCAGCTAGTGGGCAAGGAATTGACAACTGGCTTTTGAAAGCAGGGTCAGGAAGACAAAGAGAAACATTTTCTCTAACTGGCTGTATTTTTATTAATTAGTAAACTGTCTCTTCTTCACATGTTCTATGTCATCCAGATGAATTATCTTCAGTTTTCATTGCAGTCCTCTCAAAGGTCACCTGAAGGACAGTACAAGAGGAATATAATGGGGTGCTTTTCCTTTAACAGAACCATCACGTCCCCTCTTGAAAAAGGAACGGGGAGAAGGGGAGTGCAGCCATTGACCCCCGGACTTTCACTTTTTCTGCAATTAAATTTTAAAAAGTTGTGGCGTATTTCATGAAAATTACCACTTTGGTTTATTATCTTCAAACATCCAAAACTAGAATGGAAAATAATTAAAGTTCTGATATTTTTCAAAACTCAAGTGCTGAAGTTTATTAAGCCAATTATTCCTATCAGATATGAAGTAAGGCACACAGCCAGGCATCCAGGTGACACTACCCAGTTTCTGGGGAGGCTGAGGCTGGAGGAGATCCAAGGCAGCCAGAGCAACACAGCACGAGTTTATCTCAAAGGCAAACAAACAAGAAAACAAAAAACTTCTCAATTGATCTCGGCTATGTAAATACTCTCTGGACTGGGGAAATGGCTCAGTGGAGTGTCAGCTACAAGCATGAAGACCCAAGTTCAGATTCTCAGCACTGACATAAAAAGCCAGGCTCTTCTGTGTTAGGTTCTGTAATCCTAGGATAGCAGGGACGAAGACAGGTGGATCTCCTGGGAGTAGCCAATTGGTCAACTCCAGGTTCTATGAGACCCTATCTCAAAAGAATGGTGGAGAGCAATTGAAAAAGACACCTGACATGGACCTTTGTTCTACACACACACACACACACACACACACACACCTTGAATCTGACCATATGAATGTTATAATTAACTACAAAACTATTACTAATATTAGCTAATATTAAAATCTATCTTAATGACTGTTTCCTGTGTAACAAGATAGTTGATATGTACTTAAAACTACTGGGGATCCAGAAAAGGCATGGTAGAAATGTCTAAAGCAGGAAGTTACTGAAAATCTAATCTCAAACCTAGTAGAAAAATATATGACTGGTGTCCTATACTAAGAGTCACTAAAGTAATAGATACTGTGCTGAATATTCTAGTACATAATCCTAGTTGTGTGTGTGCTTATGCAGGGTAAACATTTGAGTGTTGGGAACGCTCAACTACCTATGTAAGTACTTGGATGGACGAGAAAAGTGGATGATTATAGTGAACTAAGCCAAGAAATGAAACTGGTTTTGCTGCAGATGCAGGCTCTCCTTTATGTAAGAAACAAAATGGCAGCTTGCAATGACAAGTTCTAGAAGTGATAATTCACCCAGCAGGAAAAGACTTCTTCTCTTCCTCCTCCTCTTCTTCTTTTATAGAAATCTGACAATAGTGGAGAGACAAGTAACCTTCTACTGAGTATATCCCCAAAGACATTGTTTCATTTCTTTCTGTTCAATAGACCCCGAGTCGGCTATATGCATCATTTAAGAGGCAAAGTACAGTCGGGCAGTGGTGGCGCACACCTTTAATCCCAGCACTAGGGAAAAGGAGGCAGGCAGATCTCTGTGAGTTCAAGAACAGCCTGGTCTACAGAGTGAGTTCCAGGAGAAACCCTGTGTTGAAAAACCAAAAAAAAAAAAAAAAAAAAAAAAATGCAGAGTATAAACCAATGCATTTAGGAAGTTTTGGGTTTTTGTTGCTGTTTGTTTTTAACTAAAATGACTATTTTGTTTTTGAAATTTGAGGTTCAGATACCTGAAAAAGAAATTCATTTGACAAAACTTCATTGTATTTGTTTTATTCCTTGCATTCTATCTCTAAATGTCAAAGGTGATTCTAAGTAGAAGTTGTGCTCAGAGTGCCTGTGAGGAATGTATATATTTTCAATGTTGTACCTGTTTCAACTGGATTAAAATTAAAAATTAAATTTTAAAACAGATATCTGAAGTCATAAAATTATCTGCTTTATTCAAAATTGTGCGTTCTGATCTGCTGTCAGTTTTTAGTAGCACACAATGTCTCTTCTACTATAGGATGCACTTCTGGCTGGGAACAAGCCGTCTCCTATGGCTAGGGCATTTCCAAAGCTGATGCACAAACTCAGGCAGTCAGACCTTGAGGACTGCCGGAGAGGAAGAGCAGGAGGGGCTGCCTGAAACAGAATGACTTCCTGACCATCACAATGTCATGATGCAATCCAAGTGTCTCCGAAGAGTCCTCAAAGACAACAGAGTAAGAATTCAGATTAGCAGAGATATTTAAGTCCCTTTCTCTGAAAGTCTTCCATCAGAGTCAGAAGGATAATGTCTCTTTTCAGCCAATGAGAAAGTTGTTCTCACATGAGCATAATTAATCTTGTGACACTATGACAAAGAAATTTGTTAAAAGGATTTCTCCGATTTCCTCACAAATCCATCATCTGCTCTTCTTTTTGAATACTCACATCAGCAGAACTGTCCGTCAGAGGAGGCACCGGAGAGAGCTCTCTGCATGACCGAGAGGGCTCTGATGCTCTGCAGGCCTATTTAAGTGCAAGAAGCCATTGTTGCAAAGTTACTTTACAGCAGTTAAACAAATATAATGGCCACCAATTCAACCATTGTGCGCCCAGACTTGGCTAGAACTCCTGCGAGTTCACTGACGACAAGGCGCTGAGTTCTGAAGCCAGATAAAGACTCTGCAGATAAATTAGACTAATGTCCACTTATAAAAAAGGACATTCTCAAAGATGGAACAGTTTCTGTATAAATGAATGTACGGGATTCTGTACTGTATATCCATGAAGAGTCCATCTAAAAGAAGAAAAGCTTGATACTCGTCTAATATTGCGACCTTTGAAACTCCAGTCATCACTGCGCCACACCCACACTGCAGCTCTTTGTGGAAAGGGTTGCGATGTTCCAGCTAGGTTACAGAACAAAGTGCTCATTTGAACCCTTTTTTTTTCACTTTCATCATAATGATTTGTTTTTAGAGGGAGAGATGTAGGTATGTCTTTGTGCTTTTAGGACCACCTATAAAAGAAATTTGAAAGCCCTCTGCATTCCCTCGGAGTTTCTGCTGCTTCCTTGGGTGGGACTAATGAATCAGGGCACTGTAGGTCAGTTTCAAATACAGGAGCGAAGCACTCTGGGCACAGGTCCAGAGAATGCAGGCCCAGCTTAGTTTCAAAGCAATGACCACAAAATGGAAACAGAACGAGACATTTCACTGAACTGCTGAAAGAGCACCCCAGTATCAGCAGAGGGGATTACAACATGCCCTGTGTTCTTTATAGACGCCAAGAAAGGCCACCAGGACACACTGACACCATATATTCTGTTTGCACCACAGTAACCTTGACAACTCAGTTCTGGACACTGAAAACATTTGCTTACCCTTCCAATTCCCAAATACTGAGGGCGACCCTCACAGGCCAGGGATTCAGCTCCTGGTGCTCTCCTTGACATAACTAAAGGACAGACTGTCATTTCCTGCCCCATGTGGGGCTTCCTCTCCAACAGAATTGTCTCCTCAACAAGAGAGCCAATTGACAGGTAAGCTACAACTAGGGCCCATGTGTCATCTGATGGGTAACTTCGTTTCAGTTTTTCTTAAATTACAAAGATATGAAGAGCTAGGAAACTCAAGATGCAGAAAAACCCTGTCACTAAAGAAATCAGATTAGTTGGATTGAAGGCTATACTTCAGAAATTAGATTTGAGAAGCAGAAGTTAATAGTGGTGAGCTGGTAGTAAAAGCAGGAGAGAGGGCTAGCTGAAAGATGCCTGCACAAGCCCTGGTGGGTAGTGGGGGAGGGGCATGCCTGCCCCAGCCAGGGCCAGAAAGCTCCCAGGGGCTCTGGTCACCAACAGCTCCATTGTGGGTTAATTGTTCTTTTGTAAATAGCTTGCCTTCCTACTAGGATTGTGGGGGATTGTTTTTCTTTGGTGGGGCGGCGGGTAGGGGCAGCAGTAGGGGCAGGAACCAACTCTTATCATTTTGGTTTGTCCATTATGCACAGGGCAGCATTTTGTCAAGGAGAACAATAAACACTTACTAGCTGGACCGAGCTAGGTGGAAACTTGAGCAACAGGGTTTTAGCTGTGTCCAAGGCCATGTGTGTAAATCTGGGACGGGAACAGGCAAATCTTCCTAGACACAGTATATGGAAAAACAGCCGAGTCCTTGAGATTAAAGGCCAAGTCCTAAAAGAACATGTTGCTTGCAATAATCTTGGAGTTAAAACCTTGGCAAGAAAACCCACCAGAATTCATACAAAAATCAAGGCAAAACATTTCATTCTCTGACCCTTAGAGATTTCTTCTTAACATGGAATTAGTGTTTTTGTTGTTGGAACAGATCCTGTCTATGTAATAACCCCCGCTGGCCTAGAACTCAAACTTACAGCAATCCTTCCGCTTCAGCCTTAAGTGCTAGTCCAGGGCTGACTAGCAAGTGTTGGTTTGGATGTGGTTTATTAGAGTATTGTGCCAGTTTGCAGTAATTCTGCATGGTAGCTGGATCCTAGAGCTCCCATCTCAAGGGTACACTTGGATTCTCTTTGCCTCACTTTACTTGCCTATAAAATAGGGATAATAATAATAATGGTGTCTATCCATCAAGGTGTGGTTGGAAGGGTTAAACATAAAACCTAGCAGTGCATAACTGATCCTCTGTTCCTGTTTACACATTTCTCTTAGTTTCACTTCCCATTTTATTACTAGAGATTGAGGTGAGACACAAGTATATACAAACTACATAACATAGCTTTCAGTGTTGAGAAAGGAGCAGGTTCTCCAGCTTGAACTACATGGCTCTCTAATCAATCAAGAAGAAAGAATAGGAAAATCAGATGGAACCAGCAAACAGCCGAGCAGAGCAGAGTAACTGAGGAATGGAAACAGCCTGCCCCTCAGAAGTTGGCATGAACTCCAGTAGACCACGCGTGTCTGCTGCCTCCCAGGTCTCCTGCACCACCCAGTTTCCTTATCGTCTCTGTATCCCGGAAAGCAAGGGTTACAGAAAACACACTCCATCTTGTTATTTCACGGTTTCGTTTGTTACTAAAGCTGCCAAGTATCAGCACGTGTGTGAGACCCTACTGTACAGCAGGACTGACTTCCCTTCCCACAGGGTTCTCAGAGCGTCAGGGTTGAGGACAGGGGACATGAGCTCCGAGGGGGATGCTGGGTAACTGGGAAGTTTCTAGTTTGAACATTCCAACAAATATCCCAAGGTTAATTTAGAGGGGGAGAGTCACATTACTGACACCTGGACCCCCCAGGAGGGAAATAGAGTACAGATCAAAAGAGGAAGTCAACTCTTTTCAAATCGTTTTAAATAAAATAGTCTTTTATTTCCTCCCTCCCAAACAGCCCCATATTCTTCACTACTTCTGCAACAGTTGTTAATCAGCGTGGCTGATTTCATAAGCCAAATGGCTTGATGGATTTTTGTGTGTGGCTAAACTACTGTTTGGGTATGGGACAGCTAGGTGAAAAAAGAAAAATAAAGAAAAGCAGACGTCTGCCAAAAGGCCACATGTGCCAAATGGTGTGAGACAGAGCAAGGGCAGCAGAGGAGGCAAGAACAACCAACAGGCTCAGACACCTGGGTTTATTGCTAGGGGAGTTTCTAGGTGGGAAGACCTGCTTTATTGATGAGTTCCATAGTCAGAGGTCCCAGTTGAAAGGAACTTTAGAGGCCATAGCAGTTTTAGTCTCAGGCTACTGTTTAACATATATTTGATCAAGATTAAAGGGTGATTTGTATGAATAATTGACTGAAGTAGTGAAAAGTAAACAAAATGAGTGTGGTCTGTTGAGGAAAAGCAGCTAACTGGCTATCCAGCACATTCACTACAGCAAGAATCTAAGATGAGTGCTGATAGTGAGCAAGGATCAAGAGAGGATGCTTGGTGTGGGACAAATGTCTATATTCTGTCAATTATATTTTAAATAAACACTGATTGACCAGTAGCCAGGCAGGAAGTATAGGTGGGACAACCAGACAGGAAGTAGAGGCAGGTCAAGGAGAACAGGAGAATTCGGGGAAAAAGGAAGCCCATTCTTCTGCAGTCCTGACCCAGCCACAGAAGAAGCAAGATGTGGCTGCCTCTCTGAAAAAGGTACTGAGCCATGTGGCTAACACAGACAAGAATAATGGGCTAATAAAAGTTGTAAGAGTTAATAAGAAGCTTGAGATACTAGGCCAATCAGTTTATAACAAGTGTAGACTTCTGTGTGATTTCTTTGGGACTTAATGACTGCAGGAGCCGGGCAGGACAGAAACTCAGACAACAGATGCTTGGAGCTTAAGCAGCTTTCTTGAGCCTGACACTGTGGGCCACATCTCAGGCCCCGTTTTACTCTCTAGGGACTTCAGACAGTGAACGGGAAATACACCTTGCTATGTTAATCACAGAATGTGCCATTATTTACAGAAACACTCATCCATTTGGGAATATTTGGTAAGTAAGTAGCTTCACTTCTCAATGAACCTCTCCAACTTACTAACAGTAAAGACAGGGAAGGAAGAAGCTGGAATTACAACAGCCCAGGCCTAGTCTAGTCTAGACAGTTCCGTTTACAATCTACAGCTTGGCCCAAAGCCTAAGTCATCAAGAAAAAGGCAAGCTTTAAGCAATTAATAATCTACCCCAGAGAGAACTGCTAAAAAAACATTTACTTTAAAAAATCTGAACACTTAAGTCAGGCATGGTGGCGCACGCCTTTAACCCCTGCACTCAGGAGACAGAGGCAGGAGAGTTCAAGGTCAGCCTAGTCTACAGAGCATAGGCCAGCCAGAGCTAAACAGAGAAATGTGTCTTCAAAAACAAACAAACAAACAAAACCCCCAAAATCCAAAATACAGAAAAAAGACAAAAAGCTGACCACGAATTAGATGACCTAAAGTTTATCATTCTTCCTCACTCTCACCGGGTCTGGTTTTACTTGTATTGATCACTTTGTTCTGTCTTCCCTAGGCTTATGTTTCTGCCATGATTTTAACTTCTTCAGCACATTGCTCAATTCATCTATTTTCATTCTATTTTTTTACTAAATGATGTACTTTGGACAATAAGTGTTTGTCTGTATGCTGCTACAACTGTAATAAGATTGTGTTGTACAGTGGTTATGAATGCAATCAGTGGCACTCTGCAGCTTGGATTCGAGCTGGAAGACCGGGAAGTCCCAAAGTCTTGCTGTGACTCCACCTTCTCATCTGTGGATCAGTCAATATTCAGTGATTATCATGAGGATTAAATAGGTCAATACCTATAACTATGCCTGGCACACAGTAGGAACTTTCTAAGTAGAAACTTAAAAATGATTGAATTAATTATGTGATATTTTATGTTATGTTTTATTTTTATTACTTCCTTACTATCATTGGTGGTGGTGTTTTTAACTTTTACTAGGTGAGCTATGCTTGATTTCTGGATATATTTCTAGTGCTAACTTTGAAGTGTTTTGTTTGTAACTTGTTTTCTTGAGACAGGGTCTCTCTAAGTAGCCCTCGCAGTCCTAGAACTCACTCTGTAGACCAGGCTGGTCTCAAACTCAGAGATCTGCCTGCTTCTGCCTCTTGAGAGCTGGGATTAAAGGCGTGCAGCATCATGCCCAGTTTGTTTGTAATTTAGGATTGTAGGTTATATCTTACATTATGTTATCTACTTACTACTGAACACTAGTAAGTTCAGCATACGTCTGTTGTTTGCTGTCTTTGCATTCTTTGCTTCCACACCTGATTTTAGTTTATAATAATGCTTCTGAGTTTTCACCTTCATAATTAGTATCATATCTCTGTTTTTTCCTTTTTTAAAAAAAATCAGGTTCAAATTGTATATTTTGATCACAGCTATTCTGTGTAATTGTTTCCTCCAATAGAAACATTCCTTTTGGGGCTGGAGAGATGGCTCAGAGGTTAAGAGCACTGGCTGCTCTTCCAGAGGTCCTGAGTTCAATTCCCAGCAACCATATGGTGGCTCAAAACCATCTGTAATTCTATCTGGTTCCCTCTTCTGGCATGCAGACAGAACACTGTATACATAATAAATTAATTATTTAAAAAAATTCCTTTCTAAAGGGATGGAAGCTGGGGAGGGATATCAGGAAGGGTTTGGTGGTTCATGGAACACTCAACACTTAGAAAACTCACAAGGTCTTTCCCTGATGTTATTTAAGCCATGTAAAATTACTGGGAAAGATGGAATTCTCCAGCAGTGTAGTTGCCTGCTACAAGTTGTCCAGGGAACTCCAGGAACTCAGCTTTTTTGAGCCCTCACCCATGATAGGGTGCGCTTTTAGCTGATACATCTGACAGAGTTTCCCATGCTCCTAAAGCAACCCCAGTGACTTCACTGACTCGGCAAGCTCGCCTTGGATAGAATAGTTTCCTTGTTTGTTGTTCTATCTGGGTCAATAGAAATAGACTCCCCAGGAGAAGTAATGCAATACAACTGGTTCCCAATAGGGATTAACAGACCCAAAGATGAGTCTGAGAGGACCAGTGCATGGACTGTGCTATGGGTAACAGGGCATAAAACTGAGGTTAAGCCTTCTCAGTTGAAGCCTCCTCAGAGACAATCCCAATATGGCACCTTCCCAAGTGGTATGTTATGTCACAGTGGCATATCATTATAGTAGCAGTTGTGTGGCCTCTGTTACGGGTAAAATGTATGTAATCAAGACTGAGCTGTCAGAGTAGCGCATCCTTGGGAATAGTCTTGGGTGCCTGTCTTCTTCTGAGCAATAAGGGGTGGAATACCTCCTTAATGAATGGAGTTCACCACGTGAGCACGAGGATGCCTCCAGAATGGCTGCTGGGCTGAGGGGCATACTGAGTGCCTGAAAGTTGCATGTGTAGGCCAACGGTAGGAAGATTATGGAGGCAGTGATGTGGACACATTTGGAGGAGGCTGAGCTGCTTGCCCAGAAATACCTTATCTGCACAAAGGAAGGATGACAGCAGAAAGAAGACAGCAGATGCCATCTCCCGTGTGGCCTCTCATACGGCAGGAAGAGTGGGACGCGGAGGGTGAAATAGCGGTGCTGGTTTGCTGCTTCTTAAGCTTGTGGAGCATGAAGAAGAGTGCTGTTTAGATCTGTGTTTAGGCTCTCTACAAACTTACTCCACACTGGCTAGCCTTCACAGTACCAGAAGGTGCTATGAAGGCTACTGGAGGGGAAAGTCACCAACAACCTCACCTGCCAT
Source organism: Chionomys nivalis (assembly GCF_950005125.1). Taxonomy (NCBI): domain Eukaryota; kingdom Metazoa; phylum Chordata; class Mammalia; order Rodentia; family Cricetidae; genus Chionomys; species Chionomys nivalis. The sequence continues at coordinate 71,055,599 of NC_080099.1, forward strand.
GAACCACATTGTTGCTGTAGCAATGCCGCTGTGGCAAGATGTGTCTATGGAGACACTAGTGTCACAAATATCATGGGGGTAGCCAACTGCTTTCTTTAAAATTTGTTTTAATTTATTTATTTTATTATCTCTGTATGAATGTTTTGCAATGTACCAGATATGTAGGTCTGTGCACTATCTGCATGCCTATGACCAGGAAGGTCAAAGAGGGTGTACAATCTCCTAGAATTACAATTATGGATGGTTATGAGCTGATATGTGGGTGATGGGAATCGAACCTGGGTCCTCTGTAAGAACAGCAAGTGCTCTTAACTGCTGAGCCATTTCCTCAACTGCTTTCTGATTGGATTTAAAGTTTGCTTCACAGGAGGAAATACCTGGTCTTTAATTCTAGACAAAAACTCATGGTTCTTAAACTCTTAGGCCTAGGAGTGAGTACTAGTGTTACTTCACTAAACGAACACTATATCAAACAGCCCTTTAAATTCATATCCTTCTGCTCACAGATGAGTGCAGCTCTCAGCTCACGAGCGAATTTGTGCAGTTGATGGTGACTAATGCAGAAGCTCACAACTGGTTGAAGTGCAGGAATAAGAATCTGTGAAGTGCTCAGCCACAAATGGGATCCTCAGGGTCCAGGGATCACTACAGAGCAAAACAGTGTCCTCTGGACATGAAGGGGGACTGCACGCAGGAACCAGTCGGTGTTCACTCCTGCATAGATAAGGGAGGAGCTCAAGAGCTCCCACCCCAGCTGAATAGCGACTAACAGTGGACTTCAGGGAGAAGAGAGTCAGTTTTCTTTAGGGGGATAGCCCCTGGTAGGTTGGTCACATTCCAGTGGACAGCCCCACACTCATGAGCACATGGGCTTCACAAACTGGACTCGGGTTACTAAAAAAAGTCCTGAAGTTGGGAGGGGATAGGTTAAGGGTAGATATAAGAGGAGTTAATGGGAGGGGGTGAATATAATCAGAATATATTGTTTGCATGTATGAGATTCCAAAGAATAAATATGAGCCCTTCCTGAAATATACAAACTTAGAACTGATGGGAAGTGAAAAGTGATAAAAGATATCCCTCAGATCAGACCTATAATACAGAGGAAAGAAAATCAATAATTTAGAATGAAGATGGGGCCTTAATGAGGCTGGAATTCTAAGGCAGAATGAGGAAATCAGTCCTTGATGGTCTGGTTATTGCTTTCCAATGTCCTCATGAATATCTAAGATTAGAAGGCCACAGAGGAAGGACAGGGCATGTGACAGTGTTTGATGGCCAGCTCACTATGCTGGATGTGTGTGTTCACAGGAGTCTTAGAAAAAGAACTTGGGGCCTTGGAGCAGGTCTGTGGCTTTGCTGAGTGTTTGTAAGAGGCTACCATGTAATCAAGAATGTAAGAAGCATGCAAAAAGGAATAGAGAGAGAGAGAGAGAGAGAGAGAGAGAGAGAGAATGTTCTGTCTGACTCACTTGAATGCAGATGTGTTACATTTAGCCAGAGTCCCTATGGAGAAAGTTGACAGGAAACCAAATTCAGTGCATATGACTATCTAAAACACATAAGAAGGCTAAAATGGGCCAGGCAGTGGTGGGCTGAGTGGTGGCACACACCTTTAATCCCAGCACTTGGAAGGCAGAGGCAGGCAGATCTCTATAAATCTGAGACCAGACTGGGCTACAAAGTGAGCTCCAAGACAGCTAGGACTGTTACACAGAAAAACCCTGTCTTGAAAAACCAAAAGAAGAAGAGGAGGAGGAGGAAAAGAGAGGGAAGGATAAGGAAGAGGAGGAGCAGCAGGAGGAGGAGAAGTCTAAAACAGTTCTCCAGAGAGTTGGGTAGGAGGGAAAATATTAGGAGACGTAAGTATAGTCGACAAAGGTGAAACTTAGCTCACGGAGGACAACTGTGCCCCAGGCTGTGATGGAGTTTAAGAACAGAGGCTGGTTTTCCAGACCAGGATTCTTTCTCTAAGCTTCTCAGGAGCCGAAAGATGTGCAGCAGCCATGTAATGTCCGAAGATAATAAGCTGTATGGTTGAGATGATTAAAAAAACTAAGTGGCGACTCCTACCCACACCAAAACACCCAGTGCTTAACTGCTTAACTGATACACACAATGAGATTTGTTCATGCTGTATTAGACCTTGTTCACTTTTCCTTTTAGTAGCTCTTCAGCTGCTGAGTTTTTTTTTTTTTTTTTTTTTTTTTGCTTTTTCAAGACAGGGTTTCTCTGTGGTTTTGGAGCCTGTCCTGGAACTAGCTCTTGCAGACCAGGCTGGTCTTGAACTCACAGAGATCCGCCTGCCTCTGCCTCCCACGTGCTGGGATTAAAGGCGTGCGCCACCACAGCCCGGCCAGCTGCTGAGTTTTTAAGACCAAAGGCACCTGCTTGTAATGGGTGGTAGTGAACTCTCAGAGAGTCTGTCTAGCCTCTGTAAAAAGGTTTATTATATAATGCCAACTTTCAAAAGTTTTTGTACTGTCCTGGAAAAGCCTATGAAAGAATAGGAGGTAGGAACAGCATTAAAGACTTGGTTGGAAAAAAACACAGAAGACAAGTTATTGAAAGAAAATCTCAGTGCTAAAGATGGGTTAACTTCCTACTCATGATTGGTCAGGGAAGGACATGAGGTGTTCTAAAATAATTATTGCTATTGCTGTTGGTTACGAACAAGAACTAGATGGTGAGGCCCTGTTACTGAGGATGTTAATTTCTTTGTTTGCAGGGCATGGAAAAATCAAGCTAGAGCTAAACTGGAAGTTCCCTTCCTGCTGGCTGGCTTTTATACTGCAGGAAGGCAGCATGCTGGGGAAGGTTTGCCATTGAGGGCCCCGCGTGGTTATGCATCTTTCATGTTACATTGTCAACACTTGAGGCACAACACAGACACAACTGTTATGGGAGCAATCAACCACTTTCCCATTGGACTGAAGCCTTCCAAAAGAGGGAACCCACATTTGGTACCATAAACTGGGGCAAAAGCCTGTGCCTGAGGAGACTAGAGGGAGCAAGGGGAGACTATTGCTGCTGTTTTGTTAATATGGAGGAAGAGCATTTGTTAAATTGTCTTCTGAGTATTTTTGTATTTAATTATGGATTGTCACTGCTGTCATCCATGGCCGTGTAAGGATGCTCTCTTTGCAATGGGTGGCAGTTACTACAAATACTAACTAGCTGAACTGTGAAAATAAGACGTTGTTGTTGTTGTTATGGAATAGTGTCCCAATTCTTATCAGTAAATGGAAGAAAACAACCATACATCTATATATGAGCCCCCAAGGCTCCGGGAACATCAAGGAAGAGGAGACAGAAAGAATGAAATAGCCAGAGGAAGTGTGGCAGTTGCTGGATAGCTGTTTCTTGTGCACCAAAGCATTTCCTCCTCGAGGAATGAGGAAGGCACTCCAAGCCAACAACACACAACAGGTCTTACAACACTCGGGAGGACCCTTTCTGTTAAAATAAGCAGTGAACAATTTCTGAGGAGGGCACTGCTCTGTGATCCAGCTGCCTGCTGCTTGTTCCGCTGGGCACACTCCAAAGACACTGCTTTCTCAGTTTGTCACCTGTGCTGCTGTGGGCTTTTCAATGTCATAAGTTCCCGAGACTCCGGCTGTTCTCCTGTGAAGAACTCTAAGCTTTGTTTGCCAGGCTGTGCTTAGATTTCCGCTGGCCCCTTGCTGGTTTCATGAGAGATACTATCTCAAAAAATAAGGTGGAGCACAACTGAGGAAAGACATCTTTGCAGCCTCAACATCCATGTACACATGTATTTATACCCATATATACCACATACACACCGGGGAAGGGAGCACCTATCTCGATAATCTTTACATTTAATTTCTGAGACATAATGGTAAGATCACTCTGTTAGTCATAGTAAGGAGTGATGGTAACAGGAGAGGTAGCTCAGTTTTGAATACGGAGACAGTTTTTTCTTAGCACCATAAAACAACTTCTGAAATGTTACCTACATCATTTACAATAGCCGAGTATCATGGAGGTGTTTTTCTGCCAGGTAATGTGAGAGAGAGTCAGCTCAGGACGTACCAGGAGTACAAAAGCAAGTACACAGAGGAGGGTGTGCTGTGTTCTGCCTGTTAACCCTATAACTGTCTCCAGTGACCTTAAAATGAGTCACTGTCAGTTGGCAGAGACAAAAAGATCTAGGAGAGACATTTCAGCTGGCATGTTCAGAGTATTCTAATGTAATATTGAACCTTCCATGGCTTCTATAATTTGAGTCAGATCTTTCTCTACTAGCACTTAGATATAGTCTGGAAAAAAAGGAAACGGCTTGTGTCCTAGTTTTACTGATGCCTTAACTAACACAAAAGCTAAAGGGGGTAGATTAGTTTTTCACTCGTCACAGATCCTTGCCTTACTGAATTAAACAGTCGTTCACTTCAGGTAGCAACTCACTCCATAGTAAAATGAATACACCCTTTACTGAGTCCTAAATGAGTTCTGAAGAGTTATGTCCTCTGTGCCTACCCTTCTATATAGTTAGAAAATGCATCTGAGATGATTGGCATTTCAGCCACAGGCCCAGGGAATTGCTGGGTGTGATTCTATAGTTCTGTGTTATTTTAAACCCACACACAGAACACATTGGCTACATGGGTGAAATTTTCCAAAGGTGGGAAGAAATGAATTATTAATGGTCCCTAATACTTAGTCATACTCCCTGAACTTGATTTTCTTTGAGCATTGGTCTTAAGTTCATAATCATATGTTTTCTGTGTATTGTTCTCATTTATTGTAGAGTTCCTGAGAGATAAGAAGCTCCTCTGTTCTCAGTCAAGGTGTAGTCTTGGGGAGAAGCAGAAGGGATCAGAAATAACACTAATGGCCTGTATGCTAAGTCATTTACACATGTGAGCACCATGACTTTCCATAAACACTGGTATTCCCAATTCCCATTTTGAGAGAGAGAAAGCGAGAGAGAGATGTGTGTGCGCGCGCGCACACACGGAGTCCCAAGGTAGTATATCCCCCGGGGCTATAGCTACAGACCACCCAGTTCACACACTACTGAGCCTTGTTGCTAATATTTTTAAATATGTGTTGAATGTTTGCACACAACTCTACATTGCCTTCATTGCCAACTACTTCTCATAATAAACTCCAAGAAAAAGAACAGCTACACTAAGAGGAAACCAAAAGAGCTATCACCGTGCTTTCCTCTCTCCCTCCTTCCTATACAGCAGATTAACTGCCCTACATTAACAGTGATGAAGGTCAAACCTTCTAGATAAAAAGCCTTGTATATGTAGCCATTTGTTTCAGGACAGGAAGCAGACTTTCAAAGTATCTTTTGCTATGAAGTCTATTTAATTTCAACTGTTAAAATCAGAGGGGAGGGTCAGGAGATGGTTCAGGTAGTAAAATGCTGGCTGTACATGCATGAGGACCTGGGTTCGGATCCCCAGAACCATGGGAAAAGCAGTGTGTGTTTGTAACCCCAGAGTTAGGAAGATGGAGACAAAAATGATCCTAGAGGCTTTCTGGCCAGCTATTCTAGCTAAAGCAATGAGCTTTAGGCTCAGTGAGAGACTCAACCTCAAAAATCAAGGAGGAGAAGGGATTAAGAAGGACTTCCAAGAACTGGGAATATAGTGTGCCAGCCTAGCAGGTGCAAGTTCCTGGGTTTGACCTCTCATATTTCAGTATTAATAATAACAAAGGATATATTTATTGCAAAAGTAAACATTACAAACTGAAAGACACCCAACATCAACCTTTGACTTCCACATGTATGTACATTTGCACACATATACCCATGAGCATACACACACAAAAGTCAGAGGGGGGTAAGCCATAGCTCTCCTGACAAATATAGCCCAGGACTTTCTTTCACCAGTAACATTGTAAGTATGCTGTAAGTTTCCATGTTGCCTACAGCTGCTTTCATGCTACAATTGCAGAGTTGAGCAACTGTAACAGATACCTTATATGGCTGACTTATAGTTTTCTCTCTATTTGGCCCATTAGAGAAAACGTTTGCCAAAATGCTGATCTAAAATTATCACAAAATAGAAACCATAAACTAGCACAGGCCCCGGCTGTCCAGGAGAGTACGGATGAAAGTCCTCTGGAAACCAGAAGCTGGAGACCAGCTTAGACCACAAAGTACAGCATGCAAGCAACAAACAAACAAACAAACAAACATGAACTGGAACTAGGAAATCCGAGTGATAATGCTGTTCTCAAACTTCTACTGACATTAATCAAAATGCCATCATTTCCTATTTAAGAGGTGTTTATCAAGTGTCTGCTCTGTGTCAAGGAGACATGCGTCCAGCGCTAATGGTAATGGAAAAGCAGTTTTGTGGGGGCTTTGGGGGGACTTTGGGAATATACTCTTTTTTAAAAAGTTTTTGTTTCTAAGTTTTCATAAAGCCAAGAGATCTTCCCAGTTTTCTCAGACTATGAGAGCCTGGGAACGAGAATGAGTTACATAAAGAGTAAGCATTACAGAGGACTTTGGCAAAGGACACATGCATCTTCAGTACAACTTCAGTTTGAGCCACAGTAGCCTGACCACCTTGGCGAAAGACAAATCACGACAGCAGACACAGGGCAAGCCAGCACACAAGAAGGACACCACTCCTAAGGCCCTAAAGACCCTTTTCTGCAGATACTGCTTCTGCTGTAGCTGGTTTTTGAGGTGAAGAATCACTCACTTTTTAATACCAGGATAAACAAGGGATTGGTAAATGGCTATTTTATTTTAAAAATATAATCAATTGAAGGTATAATTTAGTGGCAGAGTAAACGCCTTGTGTATGCAAGGCTCTGTGTTCAATCCTGGGAAGGGGAATCAAAATTAAAATGTAGGCGTAAGCCCATAGAAGCTGTATGAGGAACTCACTGGTATTTTATTCCACATGAAGACAGAGAGATAAGCATGTGTTTGCAGAAAGAACATGAACTGGACCCAGTGTTTCAGAGAATTCTAAGCATATTTTCTGAATTCACATTTATTTTGGTTTTTGGCGTTTCACTGAGAAAACAAGAAGGACAAACAGTGCACATAGCACAGATATTTTCTCGCTCTTTGTTGACATCATTAGTCCGTTATACAACGGTATCAGAAACAACTAGCTAACATCCAAAGGTCTGCAATTGTCACTGGCTTAGGAATTTGATACTGCAGTGTCAGAAGAAGGGAAACTGTCTGTGGATTGGCATTCTTGTGTCTCCTACTATCTAGGCAGCTGTGTGCAAGGTTTCTCACCCTCGGGGCCTCATCCTTGGCAAATGTTGATAATATAATTTACCTTGCTGGATGGCCAGGATTAAATGAGGCAAACTGAGTTTTTAGTTCGTAACAGGTTCTTGGTAGTTCGTAAGTACTGAATAAAACATTTTATTTGTCTTCCTCATAATATAGAACACATGCTAAAGTACCTCAAGTGGGTTTTTCAGAATAGGTGGGGTACACTGTGACTCTTTTGCTTTAATCTGGATCTTATTTTTGTTTCATCATCATTAAAATTCTATTGCTAATAATATTTTGGTTTTTAGAAGTAGATTTGAGGCTTTTGAAATTTTCCCTGCCACTGAGACTAATGGACAAAAATGAATATACTGCCAAAGGCTTGACACCTAACCTGTGATAACCAAGCCCCTGTTGGGAATCAGCTAGAAGCAAGGACAGTACAATACCTTCAGAACACAAAGTTCCCATTTGAGAAGTATGTATGCCAGAAAGAGGGAAAATATATTGATCAGGCATCTGGATGGGTGGGTCATCCTGGCTACAACTTGTTTTTTTTTTTTTATGGATTATCTCTGATGTCCCTTATGGAAATATGTTCATCTGTAAAAGAAGTGTACATATCTGCAAAAGGAGAAGTCATTTCTACCTGGTCATGCCAATACAAAGCCAGCGGAAGAATGACTTGCTCCGACCTACTTAGGGTAATAAAGTCCTCATGTAGCTATTGACTATTTATAATGCCTGTTAAAGAAACACTCTCCAAAGTACCTGCCAAGAACTTTATTGCTTTGCTTATTTTGCTCTTGGAAGAGAAGTCAAAGATAGTGTCTTCTCTGACAATGAGTTTGTTTGTTTATTTGTTTGTTTATATAGGGTTGGTTGTCCTGGAACTTGCTATATAGACCAGAATGACTTTGAACTCATCTGCCTCCCAGCTTATTACTTATTTAAAATAGAATTCCACCATTTCCCCCTCCCTCATCTCCCTCAATCCCTCCCAACCTCTCCCTCCTGCTCCCTTTCAAACTCATGGCTTCCTATTCTTTATTATTGTTACATATATGTGTGTGTGTGTGTGAATGAATGTATACATTCAACCTGTTGAGTCTGTTTACTGTTACTTGCATATATATATATATATATATATATATATATATTTTTTTTTTTTTTTTTTTTTCTTTTAAACACTGCTTGGCCCATTAGCTCTAGCCCTTACTGGCTAATTCTCATATCTTGATTACCCATTTCTATTAATGTGTGTTGCACCCCAAGGTTGCACGTATATTTTTTAGGCTGACCATTCATGACTGGAAAATTATGTAGGATGTGCACCTCCGAGGAAGAGCAGCTTTTCTCCCAGGGCTGGAGTTCCATGCGATCCTTCATCACAATGGCATGCCCACTGGTGCTGTTACTGTTCAGGTCTTGTTTAATCAGCCACATTGCTGAGATTTCATGGGTGCAGCTTCCGTTATATCTGGAAGTCTCCTATCGGATATGCTGCCCCTCTGGCTCTTACAATCTTTCTGAATAATGGGCTTCTTTTAGTATGGTTTGATTCAAATGTTCTTTCTTCCGCTTTTCTGGTTCTTGCATCCCTCACCAGTGATCAAGTGGCTTATCTCAGCTTTCTCACCTTCCATCACTCCTAATTACATGGCTTCTATTTTAGTTTTATAGATATTGCTTTCTGAAGTCAGACACTAAACCCAAGTTTTCTGCTCAGCTTCATCCTCTACAGTGAGTGGTCTCTGAGGAGCTGTGGGTTATGAAAAGCAACATTTGGGACACAAGAATAATGGTGTTATTCTATTCATCTTTATTTCAACCCTGAGATTTTTTTTAATTTTTCACATTGTTTTTGCAGTATGAGTAATATCAAAACAATAAGAGGGATGGTGACTCAAATTCTTACAGAATATGAGATTGATAAAATGCGGCCCATTGTTAAACAGCAATTGTCACAGCGTGGTCTCAAGATCCATGGAGAGTTTCTGAGGTCCATGCAGTTGTTTCCATAATAATGACAAGCTGGAATTTATCTTTTGTGGCCATTCTCTCATGAGTTTAAACAGTGGTGTTTGGGGCTTAAGTGGCAGGAGCAACCGTGAGAATACAGTTGTTTTCTCTTGTGCCACATACTTAAAGGGACTTTCAACATATGAAGAATTATTGGTATTTTAAGTTAAATCAATATTCTAAGTTTTAATTTTCAATATCATATGGTAAATGCTGGTAGTTATCCGGTGGTGTGTCAGATCCAGCTTATTCCAGTTTGCAAAAAAGCTATTCGTAGCTCAAAATAGTCTGCGGTGGGGGGTTTACGTCATGAAAATCAGGAAGTATCACAAATAGTGCCTTTAAAAAAAAGTGGTGGTGTGCCGGGCGGTGGTGGTGCACGCCTTTAATCCCAGCACTCGGGAGGCAGAGGCAGGCAGATCTCTGTGAGTTTGAGACCAGCCTGGTCTACAAGAGCTAGTTCCAGGACAGGCTCCAAAACCACAGAGAAACCCTGTCTCAGAAAAAACAAAACAAAACAAAACAAAACAAAAAAGTGGTGTTTTTTGTTTGTTTGTTTGTTTTGAGACAGGGTTTTTCTGTGTAGCTCTGACTGTCCTGGAACTCACTCTGTAGACCGGGCCGACCTCAAACTCAGAGATCTGCCTGCTTCAGCCTCCTGAGTGCTGGGATTAAAGACATGCGCCACTACCGCCCGACTTCAAACCAAACCAAACCAAACTAAACCTTTTTTCCTATTTAGGTGTGTAGGTGTTTGTCTGTGCACCATGTTCATGGACGTCAGAAGAGGGCACTGAATCTTCTGGAACTGGAGTCAGAGGGCTGTGTGCTACCATGTGGGTGCTGGAAATTGAACCCTGACCCCCTGGGAGAACAATCAGTGCTCTTAACCGCAGAGCCATCTCTCCCAGCCCTGGGGCTTTTGGTTTGAATAATTAACAGCACAACACTGGATATAACTCACTTTAAAATTCTTTCAGGTCTTCCATAATTTTTAGGAGTGTAAATAGTTCCCAGGGCCCCACATCTGCTGTGCACTTTTAAGTGTTGGTTACTACATTCTTGTTACTCTACTCACAGGCTTATACTCCATCTCTACAGCCCCTAAGTCTGCCTATCCTAGACCTGGCTGCACATCTAATCCTTATTCTTCAATCCTCCCATTTCCTCTAACCTGTTAGAGTACCAATCATCTTCCTTGCATCTCTGAGACTTTTCTCTGCTAAAATATGCTTCTTCTCAAAGTAGATCAGAATTACCTAGGGGTGATTATTAACATTATCTATTCCTAGAATAAGCACATCACCCTAAATCTACAACTAGCAAGTCTCTGGAGCAGCTATAAGTAACTAGTAACCAGACAGAGGTTATTGGATCGACGTTCTTAAATTTAAGATCTTTTAATGTCCTCTCCCTTGGAGGTCTCACATAACTCCATATCCTTAAATGTTTCTTTTGTTTGTTTGTTTCTGTAGCTTCAGCCACTCTCTTGGACTCTAGAGCATATATTGAGTATATTCTAAACGCACCTATAACATTTCCACAGACTGTCTTGTCAATGTGCCCTGGACATAACCCACTGACTTCTGAAGCAAAACTGCTATTCAGCCAGTTACTTCTTCCCAAGTTAATGGTGCTACAGTTGTTCTTATTACCTGGGATGGACTGATAATGTGGTTTTTAACATTTTACTTCTTGATTTCTCTGTGACTAAACAAAAGCACTGGTCTTCCCTGTCCATCGTTAGCTAAGCACATGTGTCTCTCCTGTACACTTCCAGCCTCCTGATTTCTTATTCTTCTGGTAAGGGATACCCAGGAGCTCAGATGCTCAATGATTTATAATAACTTTTCATGCCTCAAAACTCCTAATGCCATCTGCTGGCAGGTTAGCACTTTACAGTACTCTTAGGTAGCCTTTTGCATACTGTTGTGGGCTACTGGTTATTTGCTCTGCCCCTGTAAGGTACAGAGCTGCTCCCAACAGAGAAAACTGACCTCAGGATAGGTAGAAGGCATAGACTGTGGTCCACAAGAAAGCTGGAATATAGTGTAGGCATTTTCTACAAGGATGGTAAAGAGATAAAGAGGTCAAGAGTCTCTCTTGCTAGATAAGAAGAGCACAGACACTGAGCAATCATCTCACAGAATTTCGGCACTGTTGCTACATGACATTTGCTTGACTTAAAATAAGTCTTATTTGTGGAAAACAGAATGGGTTAACAAAGATGGTTGAATAACAACAGGAGGAAAAAATTAAATGTAGGGCCATTGAGAAGGAATAAGAAGGAATGAGGGAAGTGGATCAGTCGAGTTATCTCCTACTCTGTGCCAGGAGTGTGAGCAGGCATTGGGGCAGATAATCAATGAACACAGAATATGAAGGTGACAGAAGAAACGAGATGAAGAAATCTACTGTATAATCGCTGTAGTTAATAGTAATGTGGTCTTTAAAGTTGCAAAGACAATAGTTTTCTCAGTATAAAATACACGAGGTAATAGATTAGCTCGTTAGCTACCTTATAATGAACACATAATTTAACTTAACATGCTGCACATTATAAATGCATATAATTTTTAAAAGATCAGATAAATTGGTAATGTCTTTAAAATATAGCTGCAGGTTCCTTGGTATTTTTTTCTGATGTGGCAAGAGATAATGTCTATGTATTGTCACCTTTATTTTGGGCAAAATTGTGGCTGTATGCATGACAGACTCCGGCTTTGAAGGTTGGATCACAAAGGCCATCTGGCTTCCACTTTGGCACTGGGTACATGACTGAAAGTCTTGTTCCTTTAAAAACTTAAAGTATCCGTAAGCCTCCACACTGTGAGATGAGAAAGCCAGAGCCACATGTTGAGGTGATTAGCTCATTGCTGCAGGAGTATTCTAGGTAGTTAGTTCTATCTTTCAGCATTTGTCTTCAGGCTGAGACCCAGACATCATAGACAGAGACAGTGTTAATGTCGTCTGCATGTTTTGAATTACTAACCCACAGACTCTCTAAGAAAACAGTTTTTAAAACACACTGCTTTTCATCTCTCAGGTTTTTGAAAACACACATCCCTTCCAGCTTCCTAGAAATTTCCTCTTCAATCCCCCTTTCTCTCAGGTGCCAATTTTTTCTATCAATTATTTATGAACCAAGGTGCTTAGGCAGGGTACCTTAGCTAGATTTGCATTATCTAATGACTTCCTAGAACTCCCATCCCTGTTCATTTTGAGCTTAAATTAAAAATTCAGTTCCGTAGACATCCAGCCTTATTTCAAGTACTTAAAGCCACATATAATCATGTCAACACAGGACATTTCCATCATCCACAGTTCTTCTGGGTTTTTTGTTGCTTTGAGACAGGTTCTCTCTATACAGCCTTGGCTATTCTGGAACTCAGTATGTAGACCAGGCTAGAACACAGAAACTTCTATTGAACAAAGTAAGGTATAGATTTGGGTTAGTGAAGCTTAGAACTATTGGCATTTCATTGCTAAGTATGTCTTCACAGTGAGACATTATCCTGTGTATTAGAGAATATGTATGTGTGCCCCTGCCTTCTACCCACCACATACCAGTGGTATCCCTCAGTGTGACAACCAAAAACCTCTTCAGACACAGCCACAATCTGTAACAAGGTGCAGGGAACCGAGTAAATAAAAGAGGTCAGGTCTGAGTCATGAGGTAACAAAACAATGAATTTTCTTCTTCTGCCCCCATGGCCTATAGAATAACCTAAAATAATTTTGATGAGCAGTGTCCCCACTCCATCCCTGCAAATGTAACAGAGAATTTTTACTGCGATACAGATTGACAATGTCTCCCATGCACAGTAGAAAGTTCAGAGCTGCCCATACCAACATCACTTCCTGATGCTAAAAAAGATTGACTTGACTGGATAGGATCCTTCATGCACATCTAGTCCTCAATACAATACAAAGAGTGCCGCACCTTTCTTCACCCACGGAGACTCTCTTGGGCATCCAGAGCAGTGCAAAACCAAAAAGCAAATCTTCATATGGCCAAGTTTGTAGCAGGTACAATTCAACTACACAAAGTAGCTTCTCCAAAAATGTGGTCAAGAGCCCTACAGCGAAAAAACTTCCAAAAGACAATTGCCCAAATTATTTAGGATGTTTCTTCTTAAATATACTCATTAGATATGTCTTTTGTTTATTTGTATGTATGGTTGTTTGGTTGGGTTTTTTTTTTCTTGATCCTAAAATAAAGAGAAAATTTGTGCTCAACTAAAATCTCCCATCTGCCTAGAAGGTTTTCTTGATACTCTACAAGATTTCCATCCAACGAGATCAAGGCACAAAAGATATCCTCTTGTGCAGGAAATGGTTATGCTTGAGAACTACAGGGGTCACCATATAGAAGAAATGGGCGTGGGGACTAAGGGAGAACTGAGAAGGCTGGGACCAGATGGCACACAATGGATGAACTAGACCAGACAACAGGCACAAGGCATGACTTCGTGGTCTTCCGCTTTCTTGTCAAGCAGTCAGTGTTGGCAATGACTGAGGAATAGTGGGGTCTACAGCACTGTAGGCTGGAGAGACACAAATCAGATTGGTGTGTGTTTCTTCAGTTCCGGGCCACTAAGAACAGTGACAGAGGTTTGGGAACTGGGTGTTCCCATATTTGTGACTAGTGATGTCATCCAACCACCTCAACTGAGACATGGGTGAAAGGCCTTGCCTATCTGGCAATGTGCTATGGGGTGCTAAGATTTTAAAGAGAATTAAGGCAAGGCCCAAGCCCTCAATGTGGCAGAAATCAGTTCAACATGGGACGCTGATGATGGTGGCAATGATATGTCTTTTTTCTTGTTTAATCCCACAAATGAGTGAGGCTGAGGTGATATGAAAAGGCTTCATCTCTTTTGGGCCCAGTGTTGTGACTGACAATCAGACAAGAATTCAGAGTGTCCTATAAACAGACAATTAAGGATATATAACGGCCTACCTTAGATGGCATACTAGGTCTTGGCTATAGCAGCTACTCAATAAATAAATGCTACTTGAATACTTAATAAGGCAGAAGATTCTGTACATCTCACAGGGTAGAACTCTAGAAGGCAATGGGGGCTTTTTAAATTTTGTGTGTACCACACAAACTATGTATAAAACAGGTACTTACAGAAAAGATCATTGACACTATCAAAAATTCAAGAAACAATAAACAGAAGCAACAAAAAACTAACAACACATTCAAATCAAGATAATCTATGGAGATTTCTCTGCAAGTGACTGTTTGCAGTGCAGGGAACTGTGAGAGATTCTGCCCTAATTTGGCACTGGTGACAGCGTAACTGTGGTCACTCCTGGGCGAAAAGATGAGAGGAAGGATTGATCACAGGAACCCAAAAGGAGAAAGTCTAATGGAGAAGAACCATGACCTGAGGTCGAAGGCACCAACAGCCCAAGGCAACCCCACAAGGAGGAGCCAGGAGAATAATTAGCCAGCTCTTACCCATCTCTTCTTGGAGACCCTGCTGGGACTCTGCTATAGGCAGGAAGAAGTCAGGCTGAGAGCCCAGGCTTAATTCCTTATGGTGGCCTCCCAGGGAGAAAGCCAGGGGCAAAGGGAGCTCCCCTTACAACTGGGTCATCACTCTCCCTTTGCACTGATATCTGGAAGTCTTCAAAATGCCAGCTGATGACCAACTGACATGCAATGTAGCAAAAAAGAATCACTCTATCCTGTCATTCTGCCTGAGAATTTTAAAACCACTCTGATTCAAAAACAAGATTTAATCCAGGACAAAAGTATCCCCTAAAAATTAAGAAGAAAGTTAAGTTCATATAACAAACAAGGAACTTTAATTCTGTCAGACCTAAATTAGTCAGCCATAAATACACCAACTCTGACTAGTTCTCATCAGGGGAACCGAGCAAAGGAATAATGATGATGGCCACATATAACCAAAGCTTTTAATGTGTGAGAATACGAAACAACCCAGATTTGGGAATTTGCCAGTAAACTTGGGAGATGCTCAAAACTCTTCTTTCTTTCTTTCTTTCTTTCTTTCTTTCTTTCTTTCTTTCTTTCTTTCTTTCTTTCTTTATCAAAACTCTTAAGATAAAGTTACTACCATACAGAGCACATAAGAGACTGGTGAAGAAGAAATCCAAGAAAAATGCTAGTGGGAAAAGTCAACTTTGAGGGTTGCTATAGTTCTTAAAAGCATGATGGAAAACATTATTAAATGACAGAAAATAATATAAAGGAATACCACAAAGAAGAATGTAGGGATTCTGGAGTGATTTCAGACATGAGACAAAAATCATTGTTGTCTAAATTTAGGTAGGTCTCAGGGCTCTAAATTACTGACATTTATTAGCAAATTATAACAAGAGAAAGAAAAGATAGTGTGCTTTCTCTTTCTTTATGGCTTAATTATCAGTATACACCCAATTTATTAAACTTAACTCACAAAGACAGTTACAAAATAAAACACTAAGTTTTCATTATGTACATAATCATTTTTAGAAAAATCATTATATATTCAGAAACTTCACAGTGAGTCATTTTCCTGTTTGTCACACAAATCCTGCAACGTAATGCTTGCTTTCTTGAGAGAGTGGTACGTGCATGGCTCCTGCTTGTTCGGTGCAGATTCTCTCATACTAATGATTGCTTGCTATTGATATCATATTTATCTGCAAGGAGCACACATTGTCCCGTGGTTCAAGCACAATTCACATCAAGTTGCAATTAAATTCTCATCAAGGTGCAATTAAATGATATGCATAACTAATGACCACTTTATATGTGCCTATCTGCAGGACAAAAAACCAACTGAACAGAACTGATATTTTTTCCTTGCTGTGAATTAACAAAATAACTCAAAGAGATAGGTCTATCACCTCATCTGTGGACCACCTAACTGTCATGAAAATTTGGCAGGATTAAAATCACTAAAATATCTCTAAACTGGGTATGGTGGCATGCGCCTTTCATTGTGACACTTGGGAGGCAGGGGCAAGTGGCTCTTTGTGAGTTTGAGGTCAGTCTAGTATACAAAGTGAGTTCCAGGACAGCCAGAACTACACAGAGAAATTCAGCCTCAAAAAACCTTTAATATATATTCTAGACTATTCTTTTCTGACTCAGCAGTTTAAACTCATGGGACTAAATAGCCTTGTTCCCCAATTAAGTCATAAATTCATACTTCAGAGCCTGCCATATTTAAATACACACATAAACATATAGTTCAGTGCCTGCCATACACACATATATTCAAACACAAGGAATATCTCAGTGGAAAAAGATAGAGATGTTCCTGTCCTCCCAGGATGGTGAGCCACAATAAGGAAATAACTGAATAAGAACTTCAGGCAATGACCTTGTTAGAAATAAAAATCCCCAAAACTGCTAGGATGAAGATAACCATGGCGGGGAAGGGCATAACACAGACAAGATGTTTTGGTGAAGTCTCTCTCACCACAGAGTTGACATTTTAGACAAAGAAAACAGTGAAAATATGGGAAAGGTCAATTTCAAGACATAAACCAGCTAAGACAAAAGCCCTGAGGTGGGGATGAGTTGGGAATGTTTAAGGAATAAAATGACCAGTCAGTGAGAGGAAAGTAACAGGAGACAGGACAGGAGAGCTAGCCAGACACCAGCCTTTGCAGGGCTGTGCAGACCAAGGAGTTTGCATTTTATTTCAAGAGTGGTGAGAAGTTGCCTTAGGGCTTGGAGCTAGAGTCCTGACTTTTGCGTTAAAAGCATCCCTGTGTCTCTGCGCGGAGAGAAGCCTGTGGGGAGCCGAAGGCTGTGGCTACGGAGGTGGTAGGAAAACAGATGTGAGGAGACTGGGAGTCACCCTGCAGTCCCCCACTAGCTGACTGAATGGGTAAAATGTGTAGGGAGGGAAGACAGAAATCCCCCGAAGTGACCCCAGGGGCATTGTCAGCACCTAATGGGGGGGGGAGGGGAGAAATGAAGGAAAACAACCAAAAATTATATTTGATACTGAGTATATGTGAGGTACCCACTAACACCTCAAAGGAGGTATAAACTTATACATATAGATCTGGAGTTTTAGGGAAAGGTTAGATATACTTTAAAAATAATCCAAATGGAAAAAAGTATTGCTAGAAAAATATGCTCAAGAGAGATATAGCCTATGATTTTAAGTTTACTTTTTAGGCTGTTGCTTCTCACACTGAAGTGCAAAACCAAACAAACAAACAAAAATCCTGTGGGACACTGTGAATTAGTGAGGAAAAAAAAAAACCTCCTGGAAATACATTTTTTTCCTTGATAACCTTACTACTTAGTCCAACTATTTCTCTATCAAAAATTTGTATGATTTATAATTACTTGCATCAGAAAATGATCAGAAAAAGAAACTAATATGAGCTAAGCAAATACAGACTGGAAAGGAGGTGAACTCAGACCTAGAACTAGACTCAGAGGCTTGCTCGTTCAAGCCTGCACACAAGAGTTGCTCACAGAGGAGTCTAAAGGAAGAAGGGCAAATGCAGGGAGGTCTCTCAACACTGCCACTGAAAACACAGGCAATGCAACAGAGGCAGCAATAACACGCAAGGCTGATTTATTTGTTCTGTTGTGGGTCAAAAGACTCAAGAAATATAAACAGTTTAGACTTGGTGGCTTCTCAACATGGGCTTGGCTTCTATTGGACTGCTTCATTTATTCAGCTATACAATCCACCACAAAAGGGAAGCAGAAGGCATTTTGATTCTGTAAGAGGAACTTATAAATTATATAATGAAACAAACACTTGCTTCTTGTTCTAGAGAATTTTCACTTGGGTTGATCTTTTTACATAGAAGTTTAAACACACACACACACACAAACACACAAAAAAACTTTTGTAAGGACAATAGGACAGGAAGTGGCAAAGTCATAATCAGAGAGTGACCTTAGATCTTTTTGAAGTGCAAAGAAGCAAAATAACAACCTACAGAGTAAAACTAACATCACACCTTTGACTCAGTAAGTGGAGGGAAAAAAATCATTAACAGCGATTCTTCAGTGAGAACTTCAAAACCAACCAGAGCAGTGGCTCTCAACCTTCCTAATACCGAGACCCTTTAATACAGTTCCTCATGTTGTGGTGACCCACAACCATATAATTATTTCCTTGCAATTCTGCTACTTTCATAAATCATAATGTAAATATTTTTGGAGATATAGGTTTGTCAAAGGGGTCACAACCTGTGTGTAAAAGTTCCAGCACACTGTGATTGTTAAAAGTTTATTTCCCCTTCCAAAATTTCATTTCCAGTCACTCTTAGAATTTAAAATGACTTCCAATGAACAATAATTTGTCCTTTGGAATGTTCTACTTTCTTTTATGACTTTACTAAACAATAATAGATTATTTGGCATGGGTTCTGTGGAAAGGAGAGGGCAAGAATACGGCGCAAAAGCACGGCACATTTCGCATTAAATGTGTCCAAGGGAAGGCTTGAGCTTGAAGAACTCACTGCATTCAAAGCTTTGGCCATGTTACTCAAAAGCACTCATGAGAAGCCTCTTCACACAGATCCCCCACCACCTTAAAAAAAAAAGTACCACTATTTAATATGTATTCATTCTTCTTCTTTTTTTTTTTTTGGTTTTTCGAGACAGGGTTTCTCTGTGGCTTTGGAGCCTGTCCTGGAACTAGCTCTGTAGACCAGGCTGGTCTCGAACTCACAGAGATCCGCCTGCCTCTGCCTCCCGAGTGCTGGGATTAAAGGCGTGCACTACCATCGCCCGGCCTTATGTATTCAATCTTAATATAGTCTTGGGTGGTGATGTCTGCTTTCTCCTGTCTTTGAACACCCCACCCACATATACATATACATTACTCATAAAAACCTACACACATTGGAACTTAGTCCCCCCCCCCTTAATTTTGATATAGATACCAATTATGAGGAGGAAAAGAGAAGAAAAAAAGAAAAGAAAGAAGTAAAAACAACCAGTGTTCACCCAACAATACCAGAATTAAGGAATGGAGACTTCTATCAAATGCAAGGGCTACCTATACTCAGCCCCTCTGCTTGCCATTTTCTCCTTTACTGTCCTCAGTGTCTCTTGCTAACCTCAGACTCAATGTCATCAACGCCATGCAAAACGGCTAAAAATTAAACTACAGAGGTGTTTCGATGCTCTGGATGAACTAAAATATTAGAACTGCTTATTTTAAAGGTAAAACAATTTACTTTAACTAAACCGAATAATTCCAGATTAATGATTCTCATTCAATGAAACTGAAGGAAAAGAATGGAGCTGTTCTATGCAGCTATCACAATCATACGCGTGTAGTCTAAGAACATGTAACCAAATATTTTTGTGAGCTATTCTACAGTTTTATAGGAAAAATGATCAAATAAAAACCTAATTAATATTTAATTTCTAATACTTTTAGGTGTATTTCTAAATTTTGCTAGTGCTGGCAGTTTTAGAGTACGGCAAGACTCAGTCCCCTCTTCCTCCCCATGCTTTCAGTGTTAGCCTAAAGCCCATGAACGATGGATACATGGATTCTGCCAAATACTCTTATCAAACACTCCCAGGGACAAACGCTTTTCTTAAAGTACAGCAGCACCTCAACTAAAGGCAGAAATAGTCCCCTTCTGTGTTCTACAGAGCAAACAAAATCATCAGTTGACAGAATCATCCCAAAATGCACACAGATAAGGCAATCCCAAATTTCTTAAAGAACCAACAAAGTGCATGTCAAATTATCTCAGTTATACTAAATGGTTCCAAGATAATCTGCAGAAACAGTCACATCTTCATTTCACAAATAGCAGATAACCAGCTGTCCAGATGCCGGTTACACGAAGAGCACCATGCTACTGAATTCAGAGATAAACATGCCAATACCAAGACAACCCTGCAGAGACTCAACCTTCCTCTAGGCATCCATTGGGCATGAATCCATCTTGGGCAATGCTCAAAGCACTGGAGAGCTTGGAAATAATCTGGGGAGCTATTTTCTAAGACCAGGAGCCATGATACTGCAATGTTATTCTAACAGTGAGTTTCACTTCCATATGCAAGTGTCCTGGTTAGACTGAAGTGTTTAAAAAAATAGCACTATTTTTTTTCTTTTGATGAAAAAGTTGGATCATAAGAATATGAACAAAGAAAGAAGTTTCTGCACACTTACTGACATGTATGAGCTGAATTTTTTTCAGTCTTGTGCTTATGGCACTGACTTCATGGAGCAGAAGAGCACAATTACTTCAAAGCATCTGCAGAGATAAAATCTAGGGAGTCTTCAAACCAGAGAGTGTTTGCAGAGGGGGAGGGGTAAGGAAGAGGCAACAGAAGTCAGAGCAGGATAACACCAGAGCCACAAAACTGGCTTTTGAACAAAAGAAAAAAGGAACATAAAACATTACGAGTGTTTTCATTCATACTATTTCTTCCTAAATCAATTAAAACATTGACTTATGATGGATTTACACCACAGTGAAACTCTTGACAACTTCAAAATCAACTTCATGTTTGGGTTTTCCATTCTTTCAGGTGATGAATAGTGGGAATCAGGGAAGGAATGTCACTTGAAGTCAGCCATTTATCATGGACCAAAATGGCTAAGTACCCCATAAACCGCAATGATCCATTTCCTATTAGCATTGCACAACAGAAGGCAGCCTCAAGGAGGCTAACAATTTTTATGACCTCCGTAGGCAGAGAGGCTAATGTTAGGAAATGGCTTGTTTTTGCCCTGTTATAAATGCTCATTATTATACCATAAAAAATTCTTTAACAGTATAAACTACTGATTGGTCCATTAAGGGATTCTTGGAGAGAGTGCTCTCGGGAAGGCACTTTCCTCCTCCACAGGCGCTGGCTTGTTTTGGATATGAAATAAGCACTTCTTTCCCAGATGTCTAATATCATAACAGACTATAATTTAAGCAATTTCTGCCCCTCCCCAAAACCCTGAGGTCACTGACAATTCTGTGCCTCAAGTTTCCAAACCCATACTTCAAGTTTTAGCTAATAGTAGGTTTTTTAGTTGTAAGAAAAGACATGGAATTAGGATGTTACGATTGAAATTAGATAAAATTGTTACAGAAGTTAAGAAGAATATACTGCCCATAAAGTACAACCTAACAGTTTAAGCATATCAGGGTTATGTCCGGATGGCTGGTGACAGCTCGCTCATCACGGCACCAGCAGGAGCTGCAGCCACTTCATGAGAAACGGCTCGGCACACAGACTGAGAGCTAAACGGGAAGACATGGAAAAGCAACAAGGGAATCTTCTTAAGATTCCATTTTTTAAAATTCATAAAAACCTGTTTTGAAGTGAATGGTTGAAAGCACAAAAAACATCCCAACATGTACCTAACACAGAAGCACCTGTGTGGTATGGAGTCTAGATGGAGCGTGTGGTTTGAGAATATGCACACTGCATCTTTACTGAGTTCTTGAAGATTCTTTAGTTCTTAGTCTCTATTTTTTCTTTCTATTTTTTTTTATTAAAAACATCAACAAATTTAGAAAATCTGAAAAGCATATAGCAGTTCTTTAAATTGGTTACATTCAACTCTAAACTTCCCAAGAACTCTATTTCACAAAGTAACAAGTTTCCCAAGACTGTCACTACTATTTTTACATAATTTGCACATATTTACCAAAGGCCTTGGGCAGAGAAAGAAAAATAAGAAATGGTCCATTTATCATCATCTGTCTAGGGAGAGAGGATACAATTCCGAATAAAAAAAAAATAACTTTCAAATTACTAAAAATAAGTAGAAACCACATCGCTGTTTAAATATAAGGATAACTTTTAAAATGCTTGTCGAATTATTAAAGAAAAATTTAGGAAGTAAAGCAAAAGAAAGAGTAAGATAGAAAGCTCGTGTGCTGTAAACAGGGTGACAGGAGGTTCATGAGAAAAGGGGAATCTCATTGTCTCCACAGTGAAGAAACATTTAGCGTACTAACAGTTTCACCATTTTTCCCACACAAAATAATCTTCTGGAACGTATGGGTTTCCCGGAGAACGCTGCCCTGCTAGAATGTGACAAGTGCCTCTGCAGCACGCCTTTCACACTTGGACTTTCAGCCTCTCCCATCCCTCTACCCATCACCATATGACAACAGGCTTTGTTTTCCTTTCTCCTTTGAAATCACCAATAGCCCTCAAATCAGATGCTCCCACCCACCAAGAACTAGGGGACCATGCAAATGGGAGCTGAATGTTTATGGCCTTACTTATACCAAGGAGGTTTTAATCATTAGAAACTCTCTCCACTAGTATAAAATGCCAACCAAAGATAAAACAAAACAACACAAAATGTCACATGAAGGGACACAAAAAGGGGCAGAGACAAGGAATCTACCCCCATTCGTTCTTAGATTTGTCTTAAAGATTTGGAAAAATGTGCTGAAGTGCTATTTAGTTTTTTGTTGTTTTGTTGTTTTGTTTTTTTGAGGGGCCACTGGGAATTGAACCTGGGACCTTGAACATATCAGGTGACTGCTCTACCATTGATCTCACTCCTTGTTCCACTGCTCAGCCTCATCAGATCCGCAGTTTAGGCCTTCCTCCCTCACTTGTCTACTGTCGGTACTTTCCCCTTGTGTGGCTCCCGCATGGAGAGACTCTCACCTTGGATCACAAACATTTCCCCTCTTCCACAATGTAGGGCCATCAGCACTAGCAGCAAGCGCTTGTATGTAGTGAACCCTCTTGGTAGCCTTCACACACATCTCTCTATTAAAACTATTCAGGGATCCTCAGTACAAACCCAAGTTTCTGATTGGTGCATGCCAGCTTCTCCCTCGAGCCACCCACAGAGTAGCATTTGTCAAGCCTATCAAAATAACCTTAGGAAAGTTTTTGTTTTGCTTTTTGAAACAGGGTCTTACTCTGTAGCAGACTGGTCTGTAACTTGTGAGTTTTCTTGCCTCAGCTCCCAAGTACTGGGATTTTAGGTATACGCCAGCACACTCAAACTGAGTAGCCTCCTGATGGCAGCAAGGAGAAGCAGCCCAGTGGTTTGAAAGGAAAACATTATCAGTCCATGTCTGTAACCCTTGTTCAGCCAGCACAAATGCTAGGAAATCTGATTAGGTATCTGGTCCTCTCCACCCTATTTCTCATCTCTCTAAAACAATGCTTCTCAAACTTCCATGTGCACAGTGATGAACACTTATAAAATAAATGCAAACTCTAGTTCCCTAAGTGTGGGACGGGGCTATAGTTTAAACAACCACCTGGTGTGGCTGATTCTGTCAATTCATTACACAAAGGTCTAGTCATAGTCCTTAATCCCGGTTGGCCATCAGAGTCCACCTGGGCAACTAAAGGTTGCTGGGCGGCTTAGGTTGCACTCTGTATATGAGCCAGCCACATCACTCACCAGTGCCTGACATAGGCTGCCCTCTCCCCTGAGCCAGAGTCACTGGCTCTGCAACACTTAGGGCCAGTCTTTTCTAGATACTCACTTTATCCTTCCCGGGCACCTGTCTGGGCGCCTGTCTCTTTCCTTTTCTTTCTAAGCTCAAATACATAGTAACAGGTTTCATATTCACACACAGTTTATTTTCCCCTCTCCTTCACTGGCCTTCCTTCTACCCCTGCTCCCACCTTACAGGTCCCCTCCTCACTCTCATAGACCACCTTTTGCTTTAATGTCACATGAATTCTATCATCCTCCCTTTTTCTTCCCTTCCTTTAAGATCTCTTTTTCCTCATTCATGATCCTCTGTCTAGTTTCATATGACACACTCACACACACTCACACACACACACACTCACACACACACACGCACACACTCACACATACACACTCACACACACACACACACACACATCCACTCTTATTCAATATAGTGCCCAAAGGCTTAGCTAGAACTATAAGACAAGATATAGAAATAAAAGGGGAAAAATAGGCAAAAAGAAGTCAAATTATCTTTGTTTGCAGACAACATGATCTACTTAACAACAAGGAAGCCCCTTTTCTTTAATCTCTGCCTGCCTCAGAGTGGGGTATGCACTCTGAAGCCAGTGTTGTTTTGTACACTCCCAGGGCCTGGCAAATATAAATGTTAAATGTCTCTTACTGTAACTCTGAGGTAGACTTCTAGGAAAATTCTGCAAATGACAGCGAATGAGGCATTCTTGTGTCTGAGAACAAACAGAAGGAGTCCTCACAGAGCACAAGCTGAGCACGAGCTTCACAGCCAGGATGGGCCATAGGTTTAGCATCCTTAATTCAGAAGCCTAAGGTTAGGACATGTTTCATGTTGACACTTAGCACTATGTACAAATATTCCAAACTAGAAAATAACAATTTTCTTAAAACAAAACAAAACAAAAACCTCAACCCATTCTGGTTCCAAGCATTTCAGACAGTGAATATTCAACCTATACTTTCAGACTTGACCGTGCCTCCCAGACAGGTGGGAGTTCCAGTCTAGCTCCTCGGTCACGAAGATGTGCTCCCGGGAAAGGAGGGTAGGAGTACCATATTGCCTCGCATGTGTAAGGCCTCGCTCCAGTTCCTAGGAGGACAGCGAGGCATTCTTCTGATAATCCATATCCTGCCAGAAGATTCCTGTGAGCTGACACTTCAGTTGAGACGGGTTTTCCACTCCCCACTCCTAAACCTCGGAGGCAGATGGTGTCCCTTCCATGTGAGAATGCTCAATTCTGTAACATCTCTAACAGACCAGCAGCAAGAGTGAGTCTTCATAGCTGTGCCATGACCACAAAATCCCTCTGTGCTTCTCTTCCACCATGAGCAGACTGTTGACACGCTCAGTTACCTCTCCTCCCTGTGTCGCCTTAGAAACAGTCAGTGTAGCTCCAAATCACACCAAGCACATTCTATCATGCTGATAAGTTCTCTGTGTTCTGACTTTTTCTTTTCTCTGGGTCCTCAACTTAAGAAGCCTATGGGAGACTATGGCGTTACTGAGCGATCAAACTTTAGGCCTTGTTCTGTTCTGTAATAGCCATCGATTCTCTCAGTAAGACTCCCACAGCAGAAAGTAACAGATGTTTCCTCATCTGATTCTGAATCCACAACTGTTTCACTGCTCCTCTCCTCTTCTCTCTCTCTCTCTCTCTCTCTCTCTCTCTCTCTCTCTCTCTCTCTCTCTCTCGCTAAGACCAAGCCAAGGACCTTGCACTTGCTAGCCAAGTACTCTACAATTGAGCTAAATCCCCAAACCCCAGAACTGTTTCTTAATTCTGCCTATACAGATTATACAGATGAATCTTGAAAACATTAGGCTAAGTAAAAGAAGCCAAACCCCAAAGACTATGTATAACATAATTCTTTCAAATGAATGTCTGGATCAGGAAAGGAGATATCCACATAGAAAGGAGATATCAAGGTTGCCAAGGACAAGGGAATAGCAGGAATGGGAAGTGACTGCTAGTGGGTATGAGGTACTTTTTTTTAAATTGTAATTCTTTGGGAATTTCACACAATGCAATTTGATTATATTCACCCTTAACTCTTCTCATATCTAGCCCCACCTTCCTAACTGCTCTGAGTCCAATTTGTGTTGGCCATGTACTCATAGGTGTGGGGGCATCTAGTAGAGCATGGTGGAGTGATGGAGGAGTTACTTTCATTTAATAAAGAAACTGCCTTGGCCCATTTATAGGCCAGCCCTTAGGTGGGTGGAGTAAGCAGACAGAATGCTGGGAGAAAGAAGCCGAGTAAAGGAGTCACCATGATTCTCCCACTCCAGACAGACGCAGGTTAAGATCTTTCCTGGTAAGCCAGCTCGTGGTGCAACACAGAATATTAGAAATGGGTTAGATCAATATGTAAGAGCTAGCCAATAAGAGGCTGGAGCTAATGGGCCAGGCAGTGATTAAAAGAATACAGTTTCCGTGTAATTATTTTGGGTAAAGCCATGCGGGCAGCCAGGTGCCGGGGACGCAGCCCTGCCGCTCTTATTACAACAGAGTGGCACCCAACGTGCTAATGAACTCCACGTAAAACCTGAGAGGGCTTAAAAAGGAGAGAGAGAGAATTTAAGACAGTTTTTTGCTGTTTGTGGGTTGCGTGCCGCAAAGAAATTGTCCTGACTCAGCAGCAGGAAAAAAACTGGCTGTTTTAAAATGCCGCTTTCTGGGCTGTGCCGCCATTGCGATCTCTGTCTGGCTCCTGCGGGAGAAAGAGCTTTTGAATGGATCATTTGGAGTAAAGTGCTAAGTCTTGCTTGATGGCAATGTGGACTGCTGTGTGCCTGGAACTGTGTGTGGCTCAGTGGCACCAAACGGTTCTGAGGCAGGACCGGCTCAACTCCACCATGCTGAACTGTGCTGGTCTCAGGCAGGAACTACCGTAATTACTGTAATAACAACGCACTTAAGGTTTCGACTGGGCAGGACACAGGCGGTACCATATTACCCCTATATGGTGCAACTTAAGTTTTTAAGAAGTGCTTAACATTTTAAGAAATGATTCTGAATAGTAAAAAAATTACAGATTCACAATAGAACTGATTCAGACACTGTTGGATGAATGTACGTAGGCTTGAGAGAGAGAAAAATATATATATAAAGAATAAAGTTAATGGTTTAAAAAAAGGGTAAAGTCTTTAAAGAGACAGACTACAGACAGTTATAGATTAAAAGAAATAAAGAAAAATAAGCCACGTAGAAATGGAAAATTCACAGAGAGTCTGGATTATTTGTATTATTGTGTTTTCTTTAAAATTTTTGACTGTGAAGGAGCTAACTACAGAGAGACATTTCATTATATGGGCTGCCAAGCTAAACCAGAATGGATACAAGGGTATTATGATTTCAGAATATGGGTCTAAGGATATGATGCTTTGGAGAGGGTCTTCTTTTGTTTTCACAGAGGATGAGACTCTGTGGATTGCGTCTATCCCGATATGGTATGATAGACCACGCCCTCCTGAAAGGTTGCTGTGAACACCTTCAAAAAATTACTTCATTCAATTGCCGACTGAGATGACCCTGACACACAGGTTACACCATGAAAGATCTGAATACAGCGCCCCCATTCAGCAGGAAGCAGTTTGGAGAGAAAAAAACTGCGCCCATATTCCCAAATATTGTTTATGAATATTCTTTTACATTTAAAGGGGGATATGATATAGATATGAATAATTTGCATTGGTATGGATTTTAAGGTCAATTTTGTTATATGTATTTCTGCTCTTGATTAAGGTATTGTGATTATGTAGTTCATTTTAAAATGTAATGTATAATTAGGAAATATAGGTTGATAGTGGATAATCATCAATAATAGTCAAGCTTGTAGTCATGTTAGTTAGATTTTCTAGATATATAGAGATATATTTCAATTAAATAGGCATTCTTCATATCTTTCAAAGACTACAGAATATGGCATTTTAAATATTTTAATAACTTAGGGTTTTTCATGACAATGAGACACGTCTGCTCCTGGCAGCACCAGTCTACTTCGAGAGGAAGATAGGCATCGAAGAGGCTCCTTATGGAGTTTGATAGCCATTTGGGCAAGAAACTGCTCTTGCCTGGACTGTTGCATAAACTGGACACAGAGAACCCGCAGAAAGAGGACTGCTGAACTTGCCTAAAGGTGAGATGGTTTTTCGGGGTTCCTGACTCATAAAAGAGTCTGCGAGACATTCTGCAGGACACAACAAAAAGTGACTGAACTGTCTTTGGAATTTCCTGCTTGATGAAAATGTCTGCTGGATACTATGGGCCTGAAGGCTGAAGATGGATGCCCCAACGGTACAGAGGAACTTTGAGTGACTGTCCAAGCAGTGAAATGTCTCTGTCATTTCTAGAGTTTTGGATTTCTTGTTTACTTAGGTAATATTATATCCTTCTGGAGTCTTTGATGGAGTTGAAGAATGGATAGATAGTTATAGTTTTCCTTAGTTATGATAAGAGATATAATAGATATAAATATTGTAACTGTAATTCTTGCTTGATAACCATTTTGTTATATGTAATTTTACTATGTTAAAGTTAAAGTCTTTCTTTTTTGTTTAAACAAAAAAAGGGGAAATGATGGAGGAGTTACTTTCATTTCATAAAGAAACTGCCTTGGCCCATTTATAGGCCAGCCCTTAGGTGGGTGGAGTAAACAGACAGAATGCTGGGAGAAAGAAGCCGAGTAAAGGAGTCGCCATGATTCTCCCACTCCAGACAGACGCAGGTTAAGATCTTTCCTGGTAAGCCAGCTCGTGGTGCAACACAGAATATTAGAAATGGGTTAGATCAATATGTAAGAGCTAGCCAATAAGAGGCTGGAGCTAATGGGCCAGGCAGTGATTAAAAGAATACAGTTTCCGTGTAATTATTTCGGGGCATAAGCTAGCCATGCGGGCGGCTGGGTGCCGGGGACGCAGCCCTGCCGCTCATATTACAACAGTGGAGCTATCAGAAACCATTCCCTTAAAGACAACTATCACCTCCCCTAGAAGCTTTCAAGTCATCAGCTCCACAGCTATAGGGGTGGAGTCTCACGAGTCCCTCACCTTTCCAGGCTGGACTGTGGACGGACTTGGTCGAGTGCAGGCGACCACAGCTGCTGAGGGTTCATGACTACAACCGTCTTGTCATGGCCAGAGAACACTGCTCCAATCCTCCTGATCTCTGGCTCTTGCAGTCATCCTGCTTCATCTTCAGTGTCAGCCCCGAGCCTTGGTGGGATGTGACACAGATCTACAGACATCCCAATTAAAACGTAGGTGATGCGACTAGATAGCACTCTCAGAGGAGAAAGTTCAAATGATGTTCACCATTCTCAGCCATAAGGGAAATGCAAATTAAAACTATGACAAAATTTCATTTAACCTCCTTTTATTCTAATCAAAATGCCTAGGATTAAAAAATGAACAAACAAGCCGAGCGGTGGTGGCGCACGCCTGTAATCCCAGCACTCGGGAGGCAGAGGCAGGTGGATCTTCGTGAGTTTGAGGCCAGCCTGGTCTAGAAGAGCTAGTTCCAGGACAGGAACCAAAAGCTACGGAGAAACCCTGTCTCGAAAATTCAAAAAAAAAAAAATGAACAAACAAATAAACAAGACAATAAATGCAGCAAGTTTGTGGGAACAGGGAGAAACCCTCTTGCATTATTGGTAGGAATGCAAATTGGTACAGCCATTATGGAAATCACTATGGTAATCAAAGAAAAAAACCCTAGAAATAGATCTACCATAGGACCCAGCTATACCAGTCCTGGGCACAAATCCAAAGGACTCTACTTCCTACTACAGAGGTATCTTATACTAAGATGACAAAAATGTCCCGGAATTAGATACTGGTGATTGTTGTAAATTTTGTAAACACATTAAAAACTATAAAAGTATTCTGAAATATTTTCTGTAATGTATATAATTATACCCCAGTTAAAAACAACAGCCTACATTTCTGCCTTTGATGGGAGCTCTATAGAAGTGTGGGAAACCATCAAAGAGCGAGGCTCTACAGCAGCTGATCAGACACCATGACACAGAGCTGCTATCAACACACCGGTGACACCAAACTATGCAAATCTTTCCACTGGTCCCTTTATTCATATTTGTTGCAACTATGTTTCTTTTTCATTCTCTCGCTTCACCCTTTTTATCAATGTGAACTCTTCAAATGCCATCCTATAGTCGAAGTCAGCTTATAACTACAGCTTCTCTAACTCACTTGCTGCCACACACCGAAACTGTATATCCCCTGATGGTGCTGGGTACAGAGGAGTTTAAAAATGGTGCCCCAAATCTGCCAGATCTAAGTGGGTCTGAGGGTACCAAGTAGGATGCATTAAAGTTTTGTACAACAGGGGACCCACCATTCCTTGAGAACCCTCTTACCTCAGTCACATCTGGAAGGTAATTAATATGATCCGTTTGGGAGTTAAATAACGAAACTGTATATCCCCTGATGGTGCTGGGTACAGAGGAGTTTAAAAATGGTGCCCCAAATCTGCCAGATCTAAGTGGGTCTGAGGGTACCAAGTAGGATGCATTAAAGTTTTGTACAACAGGGGACCCACCATTCCTTGAGAACCCTCTTACCTCAGTCACATCTGGAAGGTAATTAATATGATCCGTTTGGGAGTTAAATAACGAAGTAGGTGTCTACGCCATTGCACTTTATACAGAAACACCCCAAGGCCAAAGCACTCTCCACTTTCCCATTTTCCAGGAGCCAGGGAGCAGCATCACATTTGCTCTTCACCCAAAGAGGGCAGCTGTCAGTCACTAGCAGTGCCAACTGTCTCCACTACAGCCAGCCAGATGCTGATCCTGAATGCTGCAGTTCTCACAAAGTCCATTGTGCAGTTCACAAAAACAAACAAAACACAAACCCCAATGCATTCTCAACAAGAAAAACCCTATGTCCTGGTAATTCTGGAAGTATTTAGTAAAAAGCAATCTGTCGCTATGGTGATGAGGTGTTACCACTGAAAGTCACCCATGAATAAGCACATAATTCTGATTTAGCTGCCTAGACAATACAGAAATCAATCCAGGTTTTCACAATTGCTGTCCTTTTGTTGTCCTCCCCCATCCTATGCAAGTAAACTGAAGTCTTTCTATATGAAAAAGTATTTAAGCCAGTGGTTTTAAGTTGATGAAGCCTATTCAAATAGGTCCATGATTCAAGGACAGGACAAAAGAACACACTCTCTGAAGATCCTTGCTGCAAAGTCTACAGAAAAGGCGAGGGAAACTGATGGTTTCTTTTCAGCCCACCACTTGGACGCACACTGCATGACTCGGACTCACACAGAACTGTGTAATGGAAATCTGCATCTCGTTTTGAGCCATTGGGAAGGCACTCAGAAGAGAGCCTTACCCATGTTAGGATGCTGTTTTCAATTCTCTACCTTTCTAAAATACCATAATTTCCCATATAGCCTCAGAATTCATCTAAAAATTAAACCTGCACAAACGTTCTTAGGCTTTATTTTTGCTGAACTCTCAAAACCTTCCGAATGTGACTGTTCAGAGGCCAACTTTGAAAACATCCACCTGCCATTAATGCAGCTGCGGGAAGCGTGAATGGAATGACCCCCATAAGCTCCTAGGGAGCGGCACTATTGGGAGGTGTGGTCTTGTTGGGGGAAATAATCACCATAGGGGTGGGCTCTGAGGTCTCTTTTGCTTAAGCTTTGCCCCATGTCACAGTCCACTTCCTGTTGCCTTCTGATCAAGATGTAGCCAGCTCCTGTCTATCTGCAGGCTGCCATGCTCCCCGCCATGATGATAACAGACTGAGCCTCTGAACTGTAACTGAGCCACCATAATTCAATGTTTTCCTTGTAAGAGTTGCCGTGGTCATGGTGTCTCTGCACAGCAATGAAAACTCTAAGACAAGTACCAAAAGATTCTCTTTTTCCTCAAGGAGGTAACACTCCAAGATGGCAACAGTGTGGTGTCGTGCACAATTTTTGAGTCTAAGTTCTGGTTTGGGAAAGAATGAGTACACAACTAATTATGCTACCAACTCTACTTTTATTCTCTTCTTAAAAACAGACTCAAGACAGGCATGGTCATGCATGCCTTTAATCCCAGCACTCAGGAGGCAGAGTTCAAGGCCAGCCTGATCTACAGAGCAAGTTCTAGGACAATCAGAGCTACACAGAGAAACTGTCTGAAAAAAACAAAAAACAGACACTAAAGTCTCATACCAAAGAAAAACTTCATGTAATTCATCTACAAAAATATCAAATCATTTTGAAAAGCATGAAACTCACGGAACTTCCAGCAGGTATTTGAAATACATGATCAGGAGCTTTGGAGATGCTAAGAGACAACCTCATAACATCCTGGGCCTGTTTCACCACTATCCACCCTACATTAATCCACTACACTCAGTTAGGCTGCTCCAGCGTCAGGATATCCCTCAGAATTACCTGTCTCTTGATAAACAATTTATCCCTTCTAGCTGAAGCTAAATATCTGGAAAGAATAGACAAGAAGAACTTGGTGATACATGACTCCAGCCCCAGCTACTCAAGAGGCAGATGCAAAAGGCTCTTTGTTTGTTTGTTTCTGTTTTTTTTCCAGCCTAGGCAACTCAGTCTCCATTTTAAATGTAAAGTTTAGACTTAAAAATACTGGAAGAACTGGGAAGGGTGGTTTGCCAGCCAGGTGGCCCTGGAGAACAAGAATAACTCTCAGCTATCTCCAAGGTTCAAAATGCTGTGTAATATTTGTCAAAATTCCTGTATTAAGTCACTCATTCCAGAAATTAACAAATTTTCATTTAGGATTTCACATCTCATGACTCTGGATGTCATGTGACCACAGGGTAAATCACCCCACTTCTTGGAGTCTGTGTTCTTAGTTCCATATTTAGAACCTGACACAGCTCAGTAGCTATTTCTTCAGGGCCCCTCAGTCTCAGATTAGACCATGTATTTTGTATTTTTTACCTGAATGTATTCAAGACTTGTTTCGTTACTTTTCGCTCTTCCATCAATTTTAACATGACGATTGCTACCACAGGTCTCGTTTCCATTCTATGACGCCTTTCTTCCCCTTTAAATAGTTCCCCTACCATTTTAACTAAAGTTTTAATCTGGTTTTACTCCAGGATGCAAACACTTCTGTTACCTCTGAGTGTTCATGCTACTAATCTCCTCCATGTACAAAAGTCCAGGCCTCCACGGGAGGTTATCAAGACAGTCAGCAGTCAATGTTATTCAAATTGCGATCCATAGATGAGAGCTGGCGTCTGATCAGACAGGGTAGGACAGCAATCTGACAGAGTCATTTCGTGTCTGGTGAATGTAAGTGTGAAAAACACGGGGCTGCATTTTGTATGTCTATACATTTCCTTTTCTTAGTTGCTTATTATATTTAAAGATTACTATTATAATCCAAGTTTCAGGCCATCTGAATTCAGGGGGCAACATCAACCTGCAGAGTGCCTACGTCACCTCAGGAGAACACACAGTACATACATGTTACATATATGTGTTAGTTGTAATTTGGTTGTTGGGCTTTTGCTGAATGACAACTTACTATAGTGAGGGATTTAACATAAGAACTTTCCATTTCAGGGCTCTTCCAAGCATTTATTTTCATTCACTTGCTTAATTCATTCATTCATTCATTCATTCACTTGTAATGAGATTTAACTTCAAGCAAGTGGCTACAAGTATCAAAAGAAAAGGGTTTTTTTTTTGTTTTGTTTTTTCGAGACAAGGTTTCGCTTTAGCTTTGGTACCTGTCCTGTAACTAACTCTTGTAGACCTGGCTGGCCTCGAACTCACAGAGATCCACCTGCCTCTGCCTCCTGAGTGCTGGGATTAAAGGTGTGCACCACCACCGCTCGCCTCAAAAGAAAAGTATTTAAGGAATGGTCAGCCAACAACCTATGAAGTCTAGAAATGGCTCTAGCTCACCAACACTAGGCACAGACTGATATAGACTGGTATAAACTGGAAAAGACTAGTATGGTCTTATCCTAAAAACATTCCTGCTTGATATTCCTCTGTGCATAGAGAATGATCTATTTATGCAAAACAGATAAGCATACGCATAGTTAATGAGCATGTATATAAGTAAAATATAGATATTGAGTCATATATGTATAAACGTATAGTTTTATTTGCCTGTTTAGGATGCTTTGCCCTACCAAATTAAAGAAAAGCCATAAATATACTTTTTATGGAATAATATATATATCATAGTCATAAATATTAGTGCCTAATAATGAAAATAGATAAATAAATAGTCCCCAGGACAATATTATGAGGCGGTTCTAGTTGACATGTTCATTTCTTAATCCTTGTAGAGTAACAATGTTCAGTTTCTAACACACGAGGCGGCTTTAAACTGTCGTACTCCTGCTCCAGGGGACATGGAAACCTTTCCTGTAGTCTCTGGGTACCTACACTCACATGAATATACCCCCTCACACACATATACATATAACTAAAATAAAATACGATCTTTAAAATATACAAGGGAGATTTCCTGGTGGCTGGAGGATGGGAAGAGAGGGAGGTAGTGGACAGCTTAACCAAAGCTAAAAATGAAAGAAAGAAAGGACTTCTGGAAACCTACTAATTACCAAGGTAACTTTAAAATATGCCCTGAGGCAAGTCCAAAGAGACCCAACATGGGTGGACAATGATGCTTCCAGAAGTCATAGATAATTACACAAAAATCAAGCATAAGTCATGGGATAGCTCCCTATGAGTTATGGGTCAGAGAGGCCCAAGAAGTCTTCAAGACAACACAGGCTACTGCCGTTTATCTTGGTTACCTACCATAACAACAAGACCTTCTCTCTGAAGACACTATACACTCTGGTTCTAGGACATAGAGAAATGAGGCTCAAGCCAACAGGGAACCTTCCTCCCTGCTAACTTCCATAGTGCTAAAAAGTGCTGTTCGGCCTGCTACGGGAGAAAAAGACATCAATAATCTTCAGGGTCCTAATAATCTACAGGGTCCTAATGCTGGACCCTTTATGCTGGCATACTGACCAGCCGGCAAAATGTACCCACTGGTGCAAAGCGGCATGACTGACACAGGGTGACAATAACGTTCTGATTGCATTTGGCCCCTGTTTCACAGGAGGGAATTTCATGCTTGGTACTAGAACCTTTGTCAAAAGTCCATGTCCATAGCTAAGAAAATCAGACCTCATGGTTGTTGTTTATTATGCTAAATGATCATATTGTCAAATATCCTTCTAAGTGCTTATATTTATACACATAGACCTGGACTGGTATCAGCCTTGCTTAGAGAAGCTTCTTTCTGTCTCAGGCAACATCAACAGAGAGACTTACAGTAGGAGCCCAGAAAAAGATACTGTGAGCACGCATCCTAAATGTGACACTTAGATCAGTTTCTCCTTCCCTTAACTCCAGCCAAGGCTCAGTAAACATCTCAGAAGACATGGGAGAGCCAGGGGATGGGGGAGTTCTGTGCATACTGTCCTCTGGACGTGTATGCCGACTGCCTCGCCAACTCACCGCACCGTGCTCACTTGCACAAGACCAAGTCAGCCAAAATCTGGCACAGATGGGGGAGGTGCTCTCCAGGCTCCCCCTCCTACTGAGGAGCTGTTGGCAGTTGACAGATGCTGGGGTGGGGGAGGATCATTCTTGTTTGAAGGTGTGACCAATGGTAGGTTTCTCTGGATGGCCCTGCACCCACACACATATGGGCAGCACTAATTGGATTCAGAGGGCTATCAGGAAAAAAGACACATGAAGTTAGAAGAAAATGGGGACGTGTTTAGAGGACAAGGAGGGAGCAAGAGGAGAATACAAAGGGTGGAAATGATTACATTTTATTGGGTATATCTATGAAATTCTTCAAGACTAAGAACATTACAATAAAAAATTTTGATGGCAAGTTTAAGGGAAAGGATGGCAGACTGAGAAGAAAGTCCAGTTCGCATTTATAACCACAAGATTCCCTAGTCATAAAATACTAACTCCAACTTTTTTTTTAAAAAAAAAAAACTTTTTATTGATTCTTTCAGAATTTCATACCTGGTACCCCAATCCCACTCACCTCCCTGTCTCTCTATATCTGCCCTCTGCTCTTACAACATCTCCCCAAAAGAAAACATAAATTAAACATGATAAAAAAATTAAATAAAATTAAGAAACTAAACATCTCACCATGGAAGCTGTGGTGTGTCATGATGTGTCACCCAGTCCAGCCTTTTGCCCAAACAGTTTTACTTGCAAATGTTCATTGCAATGAGTCGTTGGCCTGGTTAGAGGCCTCTGACTTCTTCTATACTGTCAATACTGGATGGGGGAGGTGTTGGAGTAGGCCAGCTCAAACCTCTGGATCTGAGTTGCTCAGTCCACCACTCACCTAAACATGCACCACCAGAGCCAGTTCTGCTGGGCTGCCCAGGTGAGGTGCAGGGCCACTCTCCCCTAGCTCCAGCTTCTCACGGTTGGCCAGCACTATGTTCAGAAGCAAGAGGACAAGTTAGAACAGAACATATAAGGATTCCATAGGTAACGGCCTGTGCCAGCACTAGTGCCTACACTAGGGTGCAGACTCTCCATACAGGCTAAAGAGCCATGGACAATGAAGCCACAATGAAATAAATGCACATAATAAATAAATATAATCGGCCTCTATCCTACAGCCTCTAGGGTCTCTTCTAGACTTTAGTACCTGTTGAAGGGAGATACGATTTGGATCATAAGCTTCAGTCCCTTTCTGTAGGAACTGAAACATTAACTGAGAGAATCAAAACTGCTGAATGTGACAATCGGATTTTGTCTAAAGCTTATGACAGATTGGCGAAAGATTGTCAATACAAGAAGGCATGGTTTATGCCATAAAAATTATGTCCAAAGATG
Organism: Chionomys nivalis; assembly: GCF_950005125.1. Lineage (NCBI taxonomy): Eukaryota > Metazoa > Chordata > Mammalia > Rodentia > Cricetidae > Chionomys > Chionomys nivalis. Next base: position 71,092,114 of record NC_080099.1, read on the forward strand.
AGATGTTATCTCTAATGGACAAACTTCATACTTTAGAATCCTCAGTGAAGGCTTTGGAACATAATTCTGGACAGGAGATTCAGACATTGCAGAAGGCAATGGTGAATAGAATTGAAAAGACTGAGGAATTTCTAAATTCTGATGAAGAAGAGCAAAGGGTAGAAAGGCAAATTTTAACTACATCTGTGGGTAAATCTCTCCGGGACAATTTCCACAAACCTCTACCTACAGTTCTACCTGCCTTTCCAGTAATAACAACAAAGAAAGTGTTTGGTTCCAGAAACCCTAGGGTCATCAAGGAAGATACATGGGAGCCTGTCCGTATGAATGATCTCAAAGAAATTAAACAGGCTGTCATGACTTTTGGGATCCATGCCTCTTTTGTTAAAGAGATGCTAAAATCTTGGGCCACGACAAGCAGAGCAACCCCCTTGGACTGGCTCCAGCTGAGCTCTCCAGTACTTGAGAGTGGACCGCAATTGAAATGGAAATGCTTATTCAAGCAAGAGGCTAGACTTTTAGAACAGCAGGAAAAAGCGAAGGGAATTGACATTTCCTTAGATAAAATTCTAGGTCAAGGGCTCTTTTCCGACCCTCAGGAACAAGCTAATTTGGATGAAAACACACTCTCCATGTGTATTACAGCAGCCTTACGGGCTTGGGACAGGGTACAAGACCCAGGACAGAGAATGGAATCATTTGTCAGAGTTAAACAGGGTCAGAGAGAACCCTTTAGTGACTTTTTACAAAGACTAACTAAGGCTGTACAAATAGGGATATCTGACCCAGAAGCAAGACGTATAATGATTGAGTCTTTGGCTTATGAAAATGCAAAGGTGGAATGCAAAAGGATTTTGGGGCCTATAAAGCTCAGATCAGAGCCCTTGGAAGAATGGGTCTTGCATACACTGAATGTTGATACATTTGATTATGGCACTGAAGCATGGGTAGAAGAAGCAATTTCCAATGGTAAAAGGAGACACCAGAATACCAAATGTTTTAATTGTGGCAAAATGGGTCATATGGAAAGGAATTGTAGACAATGAATTTTCAGAAATAATAATAATGCATCTTCTAGAAATAACAGAAATAGGAGAACTCAGCCTGCAGGTTTATGTAGAAGATGTGGGAAAGGCAGACACTGGACGAATGAATGCAGGTCTACAAGAGATAGACAAGGCAACCTGATACAGATGGGAAACATGAAAGGGGGGCCTCACAGGCCCCCATGGCAAACATGGTTCAGTCATTTCCAGTTTCTGCAGAGAACATGCCTCGTCAGGACAGTTAGGAAGCCCCATGCCTACTGTTACGAGCAATAATGATCAGAAAGATAAGTTACGTGTGTTTTGGCAAACTTCTATAAATGATCAAAGACCTAAACTGAGAGTGTGTGTAAATGGCATTTTTATTACTGGCCTGCTGGACACAGGTGCTGATGTAAGTATCATTACCCCAGAATCTTGGCATCCGTATTGGTCTCTTCAGAATGTAATTGTTCAGCTCCTGGGAATTGGAACCCTATCTCAAGTAAGGCAGAGCATGAGATGGGTTGAATGTATAGGGCTAGAGGTACAAATAGAAAAATCAAGGCCATATGTAGCCAATATTGCAATGAATTTATGGGGTCATAACCTATTACAACAATGGAATACCCAAATTAATATTCCTGCTACTTCTAGAGCCTATATTTCTGAGAATAATATTAAAAGATATTACAAACAGAGAAAACCGGCCATTCGGGCTGTAGAAGAACAAGCAATTGATGTCCCTCCAGAGATACCAACAGCCTTGCCTCTAAAATGGTTGACTGAGAAACCAATATGGACAAAGCAATGGCTTTTAGCTGAGGAAAAGTTACAGGCTTTAGAACAGCTGGCACAAGAACAATTAGATGCTGGACATATAGAAGAATCTACCAGCCCTTGGAATTCCCCTGTATTTGTGGTTAAGAAAAAATCAGGTAAATGGAGAATGGTGACAGATCTCAGGGCCATCAACAAGGTTATTCAACCTATGGGCCCTCTGCAATCTGGAATTCCTTTGCCCTCTTTATTGGCAAAAGGATGGCCTCTCATAGTTATTGATTTAAAGGATTGTTTTTTCACTATACCTTTACAAAAAGAAGATAGAGAAAAATTTGCCTTCACAGTGCCTACTTATAACAATTCTCAACCTTTGAGGAGGTACCACTGGGCCGTCCTCCCCCAGGGTATGTTAAATAGCCCCTCCCTGTGCCAACATTTTGTGAACCAACCATTGCAAATAATACGCAAGAAATTTCCCAAATCTATAGTATACCATTACATGGACGACATTTTGTTATCCAATTCAAACATGGATACCTTGAACAGACTGTTTGAAGAAATAAAGATACTTTTACCTAAATGGGGATTGCAAATTGCTCCTGAAAAGATTCAGAAGGGAGATTCTGTTAATTATTTAGGTCATAAAATAGGTTTGCAAAAAATTAAGACACAAAAGGCACAAATTAGGAGAGATCACCTATGGACTCTCAATGACTTTCAAAGACTGTTAGGAGACATTTCCAGTCTATGACCAGCTATTGGGATAACACCTGATCTAATAATTCATTTGAACAAAACCTTGGATGGTGATAAAGATTTAAACAGTCCCAGAGAATTAACAGCTGAAGCAGAAAAGGAACTGACGATGATTGAGGAAAAATTACAACAGGCACATGTGGATAGGGTAAATCCAGAGCTCGATTGTATTCTCGTCATACTACCATCAAAAATTTCTCCTACAGGAATTTTAATGCAGAGAGATGATATTATCTTGGAATGGATCTTTTTACCACATAAACCAAGTAAGAAACTGAAAACTTATGTGGAAAAGTCTCTGAGTTAATTATATAAGGCAAGCTGAGACTTCGTCAACTAGCAGGCATAGACCCAGCAGAAATTATAGTGCCTTTCACTGCTGATGAACTAAAGAAATTACGGGAAGATAATGAACCATGGCAAAGAGCTTGTGCTAATTTTTTGGGAGACATTAATAACAACTATCCAAAAAGCAAGAGACTTAACTTCATAAAGAGAACTTCTTGAATTCTTCCTCGAATCGTCCGTGATGCTCCAATAACTGGAGCCTGTACATTCTATACTGATGCCAATAAATCAGGGAAGGCAGATTACAAATCAGAAGAATTGGGTAAGGTGGAACAAAGTCCTTATGATTCTGTCCAGAAGGCAGAATTATATGCCATTCTTATGGTGCTAAGGGATTTTAAAGAACCTATTAATATAGTTACTGATTCACAATACACAGAGTTATTTTACATATTGAAACTGCTGAATTTATACCTGATGATACAGAACTAACCTCATTGTTTCTCCAGGTTCAAGATTTGATCAGGAACAGGCTTTGCCCTATGTACATAACACACATCCGATCCCATACAGGTCTGCCAGGTCCTCTAGCACAAGGGAATGCAGAAATTGATCAATTATTGATTGGTAGTGTGCTACAAGCCTCTGAATTTCATAAAAAACATCATGTTAATAGCAAAGGTTTGAAGAAAGAGTTTTCTATTACATGGCAACAAGCTAGGGAGATTGTAAAGAAATGCCCTACTTGCTCTTTCTATAACCAAACGCCACTGCCTGCAGGGGCTAATCCAAAGGGCACCCAAAGGAATGAAATCTGGCAGATGGATGTGTTCCACTTTGCAGAATGTGGCAAATTAAAATATGTTCATCACACCATTGACACTTATTCAGGCTTTCAGTGGGCAACTGCTTTAAGTTCAGAAAAAGCTGATTCAGTAATCACTCATTTATTAGAAGTCATGGCTATCATGGGTATACCTACACAAATAAAGACGGATAATGGTCCTGCTTATGTCTCTAGGAAAATGAAAATGGTTTTTTGATTATTACAATATCAAGCATGTTACAGGTATACCATACAATCCTACAGGTCAAGCAGTCATAGAAAGATCAAATCGAACTATAAAGGATATGTTGAACAAACAGAAAGGGGTGGAAAACACCCCCAGAAATAGGTTACATAATGCTTTGTTAACCTTGAATTTTCTCAGCGCTAATGAGAAGGGAACAACAGCTGCAGAAAGACATTGGATAATGGAAAAATCTACTGAATTAAATCAACCAGTTTATTTCAAGGATGTGCTGACCTCACAATGGAAGTCAGGAGATGTGCTGCGTTGGGGAAGGAGTTTTGCTCTTATCTCCACAGGTGAGGAAAAATTGTGGATACCGTCAAAATTAATAAAGGTTCGGTTTGAAGAAGAGAAGCCACTTGGAAAAGATAAATAACAATTCATTCACAAGGATGGCGAGCATACTGATGGTAAGAAATACAGATAGGTTGGGGGCAGGGTTCTTTTCTTATCTCCACAGGAAAATACTCATCTTCAAAGAAATTAAGGGACCCTGAATATTTAATTACTGATGGATGGACACATTTTGTAAGTATTAATTTTTTTATATATATGTCTTATTAAACATTTCTTTATAAATATGTAGAGCTGGTTTTGAAGTTGGACTCTGGCTCAGTCCCTCTCCAATTCCAAGCCTGTTAGTAAGAGAAAAACCCAGAGTTTCTGGAGTTTCTGTCTCATGTCAAGAGCCATGATATGGGACAGAAAGAAATATGAGTTTAGAAAACATCTTTGCTTTTCTTCATATCTATCATACTTTTCATTGAATATATCTATCATGCCTTTCATTGAATATGTATATATATATATATGTATGTCTATATATGTCTATATGATTGTTTAAGTTTTTCACAATGAACAATGAGTTTTTCCTGAAGTGACATTTGAAGTTTCCAGGAAGAAGATGGGGCCCTACAACAACTCTACCTGGTTGATATGACGTCATGATACTGATAGCGCTACTACAAGACCTGTTTTGGGTACCAGCTGCACAAGACGATCCCAACTTGTTTAGCCGAAATGGTGCACATCTTGTACAACATTCTGGCCAGACCTCGACAAAATACTCAGAGACTATTTGCAATTTTAAAAGACATTGATCTTGAAATTTAACCATCATTTTACTTTCACAGGATCCCCCAGAAAGAACGTCGCCCCCATGACAGCTGGAAGTAATTCTAGAGGACGACGTCCTCTCTCCCAGTAAAGTCTGCCCTGGGTTTAGGGACATCATTTAGGGGTTGGGAGATTGGGGAGGAATTTTATAAGCTCAGGGATCATTTAAAAAAAAAACAAAAAAAAAGAAGAGGGAATGATGGGATAATAGATTTATAATTGTGAGTTTCTGTTTTTAGACAAATATATTGGTATCAATTCTTGTATATTGATACAAAGTTAAATTATACTGACTGTTGTATGCATGCATGTTTCTACCTCTGTTTAAAACATTTTTTATGTATTGACATATATTGTATTGATATATATATATTGTATATATTTACCATATTGCAGTGTACATTTCTACCTCTGATTAAGATACTTATATAATGTTTGTGTATTGATATATATTTACCATATTGCAATGTATATTTGTACAGTGTTCATATTTGGAGGTCATTATCCTCATTTGTTACACAGTTGTTTATTGTCTTAGTCTTTAAGTTAGATAGATATTGAGAATTATATAGATTAATAGTCATCTAAGTTTGTCATTTATAATTAGACTAATCAGGTTCTTTAGATATATAGAGATTATACTCAGTATAGATAGATAATCTTCAACCTCTTCAAAGAGCTGTAGAAAATGGCCTTTAATCTAACTCAGAGTTTCGTGATAGTGAGACACAATTGCTCCTGGCAACACCGCTCTATTCCCGAGAGAATGTTGAGCACCAAAGACACTCCACCTGGAGCCTTTCTTTTTGGCAGAACTGGTCTTTGGGCAAAGAAATGCCCATACCTCAACCACTGACAGAGATACAGAGCGTGCATCAATGGATAAAACAGGACTGTCATATCCTGCCAAGACAGGGTAAGATAGTTTTGAAAAGTTCCTTGCCTTTAATAATGGTATGTCAGTTATGTTAGGCCTTAGCCAGAGTTGGTTGACTCAACATTGCAAACGAGACTTTGGGTGATTGCTCAGGTAGTCAGTTGTCTCTGTCAATTGTTGCACATTTTGGATATCTCTCGTTTGTTAAGTAATATTTATTCCCTTCTCAGATCTTTGACGGAGTTGAAGATTATATAATTGTAGTTACTCTCTACATTATTTAGACTCCTTGAGATAGAATGTTTAGCAAAACTTTTGTTCTCAATATTGCTTGTTATATTTATTATTTGTTATTATTGTATATAGTTGTATTTGGTTTAGTACTGTCTTATTTAGACAAAAGGGGGAGATGTAGGGATAAGTCCCGCACCTTAGGGGGCGTGTTCACCTCAGGCTAATGTTTACCTATAAATCTGGCGAGCGTGCTCGCAGCGCTTGCTTCTGCTTTCCTGGTCTCCGCGGGAACGGTGGTTCTGTAAGTCTATTTCCCCATTAAAGTTGTATATATTTTTACAATCTGTCTGCATTCGTTTACACCGTTACAAGTACCTGCTCCTGACTAGATACAAACCCTGAGCCTCCAGACTGAGAGAAATACCAAGACCAGAAGACAGAATTCCTGAAGTACTTTATATTACATATTCTAATAGTTGCTTCTTTATTCTGTGCTCCTTTGAAGCTTAGAAATTATTCTTTCTCATTAAAATTTATTTGCTACATATGAGAAATATCCCTTTTGTATTTATATGTGTTAATATATGAAACATCTATCAATGCAGGGTGGAGAGCATTGATAATCAGAATGACACATATATTCATGGACTTTGGGGCCATGGCTGAGGAAGCAATGGGAGGTACGGTTAGATAGGATGTGGAGAATCAGTCTAGACACAGAGATGATGGGAGTGCTTGTGGACACTCTACACAGGTTCTCATATGTTCCTCACAGCCCTGGGACTCAGCCACATTTGTTAACCACACTTCCCTTGGTTAACAAGCCAGGGGAAAAACTTCAGTTAATCTCTATTATTAATATGAGGTAGTTTCTGTTCAGAATAAGGTTAATAACACTGTCTTCTGGGATTAAAAAAAAGGCAGAGTCAAAACATGCTATTTGATGTCCAAAGCACCCACATAAAGTAGTTCTTGAAGACCTATAAATTCAATATAATCCCCATCAAAATGTTAGGTAGAGTTTTAGCAAAAATTGACATGCTCAATCTAAAATTCATATAGAAATGCAAGGGAATAAAAATAACATAAGAACGTAAGTGGCAAAATAAAACAGTAAACTGTACATTGTCAAATTTTTTTAAAAAAATATGTGCTTCTAAAGGTACCATTAGGAAAATGAATAAACAGTACATGGAATGGAAGAAAACATTTACAAATTACACATCTGTTAAAAGCCTCATATCTAAAATAGGGAAATAATTCTTAAAAGGCAATAATAAAATAACAACTCAACAAAAAAAATAAAATAAAAGGATTTAAACAGACATTTCAGCAAAGGAGACACACAAGTGCCATGAGCAAGGCAGACAGTCAGCATTATGAAGCGTGGGGACATGCGGACGGTCACCGCTGTGGGACACCACTCTGTAAGCACTTGGATGCCTAAAGCAAGCAAGTGTGAGAGTTCGGGAAAAGTGCGGCCCTCAGGGATGCTGATAGGACTGTCAAACGGTACAGCCACTTTAGAAAACAGTGAGGGGAGGGAAGAAAAGGAAATAGTCTCGTCCTTCCTCACATGTTAACAGAGCTTTGCATGACCTAAAAGTCCATCCCGAGAGAAATGAAAAGATAGTTGTATGCAAAAATTTGAACATGAATGTTTGTAGCAGTGCTAGGCATATTTAATTATATTTAATAGCTACAAAAGGCATAAAAATTAACTATCTACTAAATATGAATAACTAAACAACATGATTATCATATACATTGAAATAGTATTTGGTAATAAAAACATAAGACAAAATCAGTTACAACCTATGACATAGATGACCCTTAAAAACATTATGCTCACCAGGTGGTGGTGGCATTCGGGAGGCAGAGGCAGGCGGATATCTGTGAGTTCGAGGCCAACCTGGTCTACAAGAGCTAGTTAGTTCCAGGACAGGCTCCAAAGTCACAGAGAAACCCTGTCTCAAAAAACAAACAAACAAACAAACAAACAAAAAACCCATTATGCTCAAGGAAACAGTTCAGTCTCAAAATCACACATTTGGGTTGATTTCATTTGTACAGAGGTAAAAAGTCAGCATATTTATAGAGTTAAAAAGCATTTATTAGTAATTATTCAAGGGTGGAGTTTTGAAGGAAAATGGAAGTTATTACTAACTCATTTCTGAGAGATGACTGAATTCTAAAATGATTGTGGTAATGGTTATAGAACTCTGAAATTTAGTAGGTAGATAGATTTGATGGTGTGTGAACTATAGCTCAATATAAATGTCTTTAAAAAACAACAGGCCTTTGAATGAAGGAGAGGGTGAAACAGGGGTGTGGGAAAACCCAGCAGTTCAAGGGAGGAAAGCAGTTCTTCCTGCCTCTGGTGTTTCCTGTGCTATCCCAAGACAGAAGAGAGGAAAGGCAGTGATTACCAAGAGATAGAAACAAGAGAGATAACTGTGAAGTTTGCACAATCTTTTTAAATCGTCTTCTAAATATGGGGATGAGGTTCCAGTTGTCATGCCCTGGCCACAGCACAGAGGCCAGCAGGGAGGGCAGCAGGGCAGACAGTGTGTTTCAGGGCCACCTTGAGCACGACCTCCTTGAGCTTCTACAACAAACTTGGCACTGAGCATGATCTTCATCTCCTGCAACAATTAGTACAAATGTCTAGTCGTTGGTCATTTCAGAACAAAGCCCTCCAATTCCCAGACTCAGTGACCTGCGTGCTTGCCCATTTAAAGGGTGATGTGGGCTTTCTAGATTATAGGAGCTGCTGGCACCTCCAGGGCCACTTAGCAAAAAGGGCCATCAATGCTAACTTAAAGTTTCTGTGTTTTTGGTTTAAGAAAGGGTTCCTCGGTATATATCTAGCTGCAAACCAATGAAAAGATGCCTATATAATTAAGATAAGCAAGTATTCTGACCCAACCTCAAGTGTGTACTCTACCCCAACCTAAAAGGGAGACCGTCCATTTGGAAATTTTACAGAATAAAAACACCAGGGAGCTACTGCCTTGAAAGAATATAATACTTATGGATTTTCATGGAATTCATGCTTTTCTTCACTTCTTCCACTAGTATACCTGGCAATTAGTATGCTGAATACAGTATCAGGACAATGATATAGACTGACTCAGAGGATGATATCAGCAAACCATATTGGTTCAACATGTATGGAATTTTCCAAAGAATATTAGACATACAACTGAATTTCCATTGCATGGAAGGCAGAGGCAGGGAGGTCAGGAGTTTGAGATCAGCAGCATGACACAATCTCAGATGAAGTGGTCTCAGAAAAAGCAAATGAGTAAGCAGATATTGACTGAAATCGTTAAAACTGAGGAGCAATAGAGAATTTCCAGGAATTTATCCTAAGTAGATACAAAGGGGAAAGTTAAACAAATGAATTTACTTTTTTAACTTTCAAGACAGGGTTTTTCTGTGTAGTCCTGGCTGTAGACCAGGCTGACCTTGAATGCTGAGATTTACCTTTCTCTACCTTCCAAGTGCAGGGATTCTGGGATTAGAGGTGTGCACCACCACTGCCCAGTTAAACCTACATTTCTATTAGGATAAAGTCTTAAACTGCCTAAAAGGCCAAACATAGGAAAACAACTAATTATCACATGACACATAGGTAACTAACGTGTGACATATATACTTTAGGGAGTAGCATCAACTGCAAACAATAATTATAGGAAATGATCAGAATGCTGACTTCCCCCTTCCTTCCTGATGCTGATCCCCCCTCCCTCCCTCCTTCCTTCCTTTCTTCCTTCCTTCCTAATGCTGATCCCCCTTCCTTCCTTCCTTCCTTCCTTCCTTCCTTCCTTCCTTCCTTCCTTCCTTCCTTCCTTCCTTCCTTCCTTCCTTCCTTCCTTCTTTCCTTCCTCCCTCCCTCCCTCCCTCCCTCCCTCCCTCCCTCCCTCCCTCCCTCCCTTCCTCCCTCCCTCCCTTCCTTCCTAATGCTGATCCCCTCTTCCTTCCTTCTTGATGCTAATCCCCTCTCCCTTCCTTCCTTTATTTTTATTTTTATTTTATTTTGGTTTTTGACAGAAGATCACACTATATAGCTCTGATTGTCCTGCCTCTGGTTGTGCAGACCAGAGATCTGCCTCAAACTCACAGAGATTCACCTGCCTGTGCCTCCCGAGAGCTGGGTTAAAGGTGTGTGCAGCCACAGCAGCCTAGGATGCTGATTTTCTGTCCTGATGCTTACTTATACACAGGTATAGCTATGCCTTGATGAGCAAGCACATAAAGGCTAGAAATAAGCAAGCAAGCAAACAAACAAACAAAAAACAAAAAAAGTACCAGAAAGTGTAATTCCATGTGACTAGATGAGGAAATGGAGTTTGGGGAGCTAGGACCATTAGCTGATCATGATTTCTGTACTATAGGTCTAGATTTGTTGACATAAAACTTGCTCACAGTAAATTTTTTAAGGGAACAGAGACCTGTGGCATATGGTATGATAAAGCTGGTATTTTGGATGGTTACTGAAAAAGTTCAATGATAATTTTATTGTTGTATAATTTATAAACTATAAAATAAACTAATTGTAGATGTACATTTCCACGACTTTTAAAAGCATGTGAAGGTGGCAGCCATCATGACAGCACGTCTCAGGACACCGCTGCCACCCCACCAATCTCTGCCTGTGGTGTGCAGTAAGCTCCTACCAGTAACCCCAGATATGTGTCTGTCAATATAGGCATCATTGTATTTTGGAAAGAAAAAAAAATGAATTACATATTTATATATTCACACAGTAAAATAAAAATAGGTGTGCACCAAAAATTTATGCAGGTCTATTTAAAGATATTAAAATTATAAAAACCAATTCCTGGCGGTTTAGCCAATTAGCTTCTATTGTCTATAAAAATTAATTTTTTTATTTTCTTTTTTGCATTTTTATTTATATGTGCACTCACATGCCACAGTATATGTTTGGAGGTGAAAGGAAAACTTGCTGGTTTTCTCCTTGTACCATGTAGATCCCAGGGACTGAACTCAGGTCGTCTTAGGGGCAAGCACATTTATCCACTTAGCCATCAATGAATTTTTTTCAATTCTCTCTTTAAAATGAATATGAGTCTCATATAAACATAACAAAGTACTCAGAAGAATTTGATTTTACTTGTTACCAAATCCAACTAAAAGTATAGTAAAGGTTTCTCTAAAGACATGAAAGTCACAAGAACAAATGAGAAAGAAGCAAAGGGACCAGCAGGATTACAATCTCAGAGTAGACAAAAAAGTAACAAGTCTTGCAGGACAGAGAAAATCAATTGCAACTCAGACACAGAGGAATGAGCAGATTTAGCCAGGGAGACACATTCTCATCTCAAAGGCAGAGCCAGGTTAGGTTCCTCATGTTGGTTGAAGTTATGTGGGAGAATCAGTTAGATCTCAAGACCCTTTCTCCACCAGTAGGCAGCCAAAGGGCAGCCAGTGCAGGGGAGGACCGTTCCATAATCAAAGGATTAAGCAAACGTTGCACAAGCTGATATTTTCTCCAACACAGCTCCCAGAAAGAGGGACAAGTCCTTCACCATCAACTACCTGAAGTCTCTGTAATCAGACTGTCTAAAGTACAAGACTCAATATGCTGACTGGAGATTCCTTGGGGGAAACAGAAAGCTTCATCATGGAATCAAGGCTTCTGAACAGCTTTCTGAGGCACTGTTTTTAAATAAGAGCAGACAACCAAGATCAGCAAACCTCTGAGAAATAGCTCAGACATGGAAGACAGAGTCCAAAATAAACAAATGAAAGGAAACCTGGAGAAACAGAGACTTCTGAGAGGGAGAAAAAACAAAATTATTTCAGTAATATATTCAGAGACAGGATACATATACAAAATAACACACACATTGAAAAGCATATTCCTGAAGAGTTGAAAACTGTGTCCACACAAACTTGTACGTAATGTTAACAGCAGCTGCCTAACTAGAAATAATCAAGATGTCAATCAGTAGGTGAATGAACTGTAGTACATCCACAAATGCAATGTAACCTAGTGATAAAAAAGAAATGAACTATTAAACAACAAAAAGACATGACAGAAGTGTAATTGCATATTGCAAAATAAAAGACTCCAACCTGAAAAGCTATCCACTCATGTGTCAGTTAACAATGGGGCTAGGCCATGCCCTGTGAAATGCCTCATTAGGTACATTTGCCACTGTGCAAACATCCAGTGCACATACAGAAACTAGGACAGCCAAGGAGCTTACTGAGCAATGTAATCTTGGAGAATCACTGCTGCAATATAGTCCATACGGTACAGGAGTGCACCTGTCATCTGAAAGAAGCAAAATCCAAGATACATTAAAAAGATCTATGGGTACCCAAGATTTGGAAGAGGAAAGGGGAAATGAGTTAATGAAGGAATTGTAATGATAGATGATCTCATACATTTTTCAAAAATGCACAGCAGTACAACACAAAGAATATATCAATATAAACTATAAGTTTTATTTGATAATAATGTATTCATCCACTATTACAAGAAAACTTCACTAAGACAAGACAAAACAAATAAGGAAATGATTGTAGGCCAAGGGTCACAACAGGGATCTAAGACCCTGTACTTTCTAACACATTTCCCTATAAATCTAAAACATCTCTAAAAACAGCCTACTCACTTAAAACAAAAATTACTAAATGACTCTTCATAAAGCCTGCTAAACTAGCACTGAAATTGAAAACTAAAGGGGAAGGGTCCATTAAGATATTATAGAACCAAAAAGTATAGCTTTCAACTCAGCAATTGTACTTTTAGAAATCTACCTGAAGAAAATTGGAAAAGGACTCATAAATTTAAATGGGAGCCATTTAATGTAAAACTGGATCCCATTTAAAACTAGATCTCATTTAAATTTCCCAGTGGGTAAAAGATTACACTCTAACATACTACTATGTAGAAGTAGTCTTCTGCAAAAATTAAAATCATAATTATTTGGCAACATCACAGAAAAATGTCCATGGAGCTAATATGTGTACAAAATTATGTGTGCAATTACAATTATGAAAAATACATTCTTGCAAAAAGCTGTATGAATTGGCGGGATTATAGATGCCATTTTCTTCATTTCCCCAAATTCTAATGTCCTGTTGAAGAATTCTGAGTGAAGAAGAAAACTGCATGTATTTCTTTGTCATGAAGCATGGTCTCCACGTAGCCTAAGTTAGTCTGGGCTCCAGATCTCATATCTCAGCCTCCAAAGTGCTGGGATTATAAGCATGTATAACCATCCCTGGCCAAAACTTGTATTTATGAGTTAACACAAATTTTGGGAGATTTAAATCTTAGATACTTACTTTTATAATAAAATATTTTTCAGGAAAATTAGAAAAACATGAAGATAGTTATAGATAGAATCACTACTCCATATGTTCTTAGCTATAGAAAAAGTATTGCTGTTCATATTGACTAGTCTGATGTTCATAATTTTTAAAATTACCAAAAGTCTGAACTTGACCTTTTAAAGGAAAACAATATTATTGGATTAAGACTATGGAATTCCTCAAGACTCAGTAATACCACTTTTGGGTATATATCCAAAGGATGCTCAATCATGCCACAAGGACATGTGCTCAACTATGTTCATAGCAGCTTTGTTTGTCATAGTCAGAACCTGGAAACAACCTAAATGCCCCACGATTGAAGAATGGATAAGGAAAATGTGGTACATTTACACAATGGAGTACTACACTGCAGAAAAAAATAACAAAAGCTTGAATTTTGCAGGAAAATGGATGGAGCTAGAAAACATTATTTTGAGTGAGGTAACCCAGACCCAGAAAGACAATTATCACATGTACTTACTCATAGGTGGTTTTTAAACATAAAGCAAAGAAAGCCAGCCTACAAACCACAATCCCAGAGAATTTAGACTATAATACGGACACTAAGAGAGACTTACATAGATCTAATCTACATGGGAAGTAGAAAGTAGAAAAAGACAAGATCTCCTGAGTAAATTGGGATCATGGGGACCTTGGGGGAAGGTTAAAGAGGGAAGGGGAGAGGCAGGGAGGGGAGCAGAGAAAAATGTAGAGCCCAATAAATATCAATAAAAAAAAGACTATGGAATTATAATCAGGAGGTGGTGGCACACACCTTTAATCCCAGCACTCGGGAGGCAGAGGCAGGCGGATCTCTGTGAGTCCAAGGCCAGCCTGCTCTACAAGAGCTAGTTCCAGGACAGCCAGAACGACACAGCAAAACCCTGTCTTGAAAAACAAAACAAAAAACAAACAAAAAAGACTATGGAATTATAAAGACAGATAATTGATTTCATTTTCATGTGTGCCGCTTCCTTATGATTTCTGGTTGTCATGGCATTAACTCAAAGCTGGGTTCTGGAAATCAATTTTTCTTCTTGATACAATGTTTTCATTACTGCTTACTTTATGTTTGGTCCTAGATATCACTCCAGAATTAATACTCGAATTTAAAATTTTTTAAAGAATACTTGATATCAGAACATTTTATACTTAAGAGTTCTCAGCACCATCAAGTGCAACACCCATACAGCACTCAGATATAGTCTTAGTGTGCTGAGTGCTAAATGCAAAAGTCTTGATATCTAGTACTAAACTTCGTATTTTGAGGATGAAGATGCCGAAGCCTCAGTATCCCATACTTTAAAGCTTAAGTGGCTTTAATACTAAATTAAAAAACCCACCTGCTATAGCTAAATCTGCTTCAAGAGGCCTTGTAAGGCTTTTTGGTGTTTTAACAACAGACCCTGCAATAAGGAAAACACTTTTGGTCCTTCATCTGTTAAGCAATTTCACAGACTGCGTTCATTCCAGAGAGCAGACACTTGAACACAAGGGAGCTTTATCGTCTTGGCTTCCACAGAGTTTCTGAGGAATAGAAAGCACGTGCTCTGACTTCAGTTCTGGGGGTTCACGTGGTGTGACAGGCTGTAGGACGACATAGGGACAACAGCACAGCAGGTGGTGACAGGCTATGTCCAGTTTGAGATCATTATGACATTCAGACACAGGAGAAGTCTCGTAAGAACTTGATGGTAGAGTCTGAGAAAAGATCTAGGCAGGGAATAAGATTTGTGTGTAAAGAGATAATAAGATTTCCTAGAAAAAAGTACGTAAGGTGCTAGAGGGATGGCTCAGTGGTTAAGAGAACTGGCTGCTCTTCCAGATGACCCAGGTTCAATTCCCAGCACCCACATGGTAGCTTACATCTGTCTGTAACTCATTTCAGGGGGTCCAACACCCATGGCAAAACCCCAGTGTACATAAAAATAAAAAATAATAATAAACAGAAAAGAGTGTGTAAAGGGAAAGAAAAGGACACTGAGGACTGAACTGCATCTAAGAAGTAGAGGCATGAAGCTCAGAAGATAAGTCAGTCAATAAAGTGCTTGCCTGAGTCTGATCCCTGGCACCCACATAAAACCAGTCATAGTCATGTGTGTGTTACCCCATGCTGAGCCAGGCTAGCTCAATCAGTGAACCCTATGTTCAGATGGAGATCTCACCTCAAAACTTAAGGTGGAGAGTAAATGAAGAAGACAATGATGTCCACCTCTGACTTCCGAACACATGTGCACACACAATGCACAGAGAGAGAGAGAAGGAAAGGGGGGGGTAAGAGAGGGGGGAAGTTAATTTCAAAACAGGGTCTCCCAGCCCAGATGGGAAACCATTAATGTAACTATAATACCCATTACCTAGTTTTGTAAATTTCTCTACAACAGTTAATGACCTCAGTGCAAAGACAGCCGATGCAATGATCAGTTGGCTGAGCACTGGCCATGACAGGAGAAAGTGTCTTGAAGACACAGCAGACCATCAACTGTGTGGTTGTGAAGGAAGCAGTGCAGCAGAAGCAGGTAAAGACCCATCTAGTCCATTCTCCTGATGCTCTTCCAAAGGAAATAAATGTTTTCTCTTTCCTCTCCTTTTAAAAAGTCTCTGTGCATGGGTGTGTGTGCGTGTTATCTGTGTGTGCCAAGGCATATGCATGCCTCAGCGTGTGTGCGGTGCTCAGAGGTAACCTTGTGTGTCAGTCCTTGCCATCCACCTTGTTTGAGACAGAGATCTCTTGTTCATCACTGCATAAACCAAGCCAGTTGGCCCATGAGCTTCCCATCAGTGTCAAAGCCCGGGACTGCAGATATATGCTCTCATGTCTGGCTGTGTGTGGGTTCTGGGAGGCAGTCGCTATGCTTGCATGACAGGTGCTTTTCTCATTGAGACATCTCTGTAGCCAGAATTCAGAAAAAAAAAATCACTGGGTTTGATGTCATTCAATTCTGCTCAAAAGTGGCCATAAACAATATACAAATGAAGAAGTTGCCTGAGCTCAAGTAAAATCTTGTTTTCAAAGGAAGATGGTGGAGAATATTTGGTTTAGGGTAAGTTTGTCAACCTCTGCCTTAGACCATTTGTTCTTTTTCATGTCTTATAATTTTTTAAAAATAATTTATTTTTATTTTATATGCTTTGGTGTTTTTTCTGCATGAATATCTGTGTAAAGGTGTCAGATCTTGGAGTTATAGAGAGTTATAAGCCGCCATGGGATTGCTGGGAATTATACCTGGGTCCTCTAGAAGTCAGTGCTCTTAACTGCTGAGCCATCTCTCTAATCCCTATAAAATCCTTTATATGAAGAGAATTGTAATGCTTTGTCATATCACCAAGACCGTTTGTTAATTCCTTTGTGGTATTTGGGGAAAATACAAAAGTTTAAATGTGTGTATGTAAGTACAGTCAAATCTATTTCTTTACCCTTGTTTTTGGCTTTATTGTCATACTCAGAATGATCTTTCCTACACCAATATTTTAAGCATACACTTTTCCTCCTCTCCTTAGATCTCCACAGCCATGAAGTAAGAGGAGAGGATTACTCGTGCTGATGAAGCCGAGGACTACAGGAGAAATGCAGTGCATGTAGGAAAGAAGCCTTGACACAGAAGAAAAGCTGAATAAATGTTAGTTGTCATATTTTGTTATCATTACATGGATATTGTTTTGACATCAAGCTCTCAATCTGACCCACTTATTCAGTCCCCCACCCCCTCACTTACCTCCCACCCCACTATTCTCAAGCTATCTTGACTTTCTTCCTCTCTTATATGAAGGGGAATTATTATTGTAAATATATTTTAATTTAAAAATAAAATTACATTTATAATTTTATAACCTATGAGACAGTCATGAGTCACTTAAGCACAGCCACTCATTCCAAGACATCGATTTTGAGTGTTTTCATCATGTGTGAACATCATGGAGTATATACACTCTTATACACCTAGATGGTACAGGTCAACCAACCACTTGAAGTGACCCCGTGAGGTAGCCACAACAGGAGGTTGGAGAAGATATAGGAAGCTACTTGATGGAGGTGGGTCTTCTGTCTATCTGTTGCTTTCATTGGTTAATTAATAAAGAAACTGCTTGGCCTGATAGGTCAGAACATAGGTGGGTGGAGTAGACAGAACAGAATGCTGGGAAGAAGGGAAGTGAAACAGTCGCCATGATTCTCTGACCCCAGATGGACGTAGGCTAGAATCCTTCCTGGTAAGCCACCACCTCATGGTGCTACACAGATTATTAGAAATGGGTTAATCAAAATGTGTGAGTTAGCCAATAAGAGGCTACAGATAACAGGCTTGGCAGTATTTAGAAGAATACAGTTTCCGTGTAATTATTTTGGGTAAAGCTAGCCAGTGGCCGGGAGCCAGGTGGCGGAAAGTGGCCCACTGCTCCATCTACAGCTACTGCCAGTGTAAAATAGCATTTTTTTTAGCATTCTTGTTTGGAAATAAGACTATGCCAGCACTTCGGAGGCAGAGGTAGGCAGATCTCTGTGAGTTCGAGGCCAGCCTGGTTTATAAGAGCTATTTCCAGGAAAGGTTCCAAAGCTACAGAGAAACCCTGTCTCGAAAAACAAAAACAAAAAAGACTATAAACTAAAAGACTGAAAAATTAGAAGATTAAATACACAAATAAGGGGAACATTTGTTATCAATTATTACTTACATGCTATACTCTCTCACACCACAGCCAACACAAGCACAGAGATGTGGTCAACATGTTCGAGGGTGTTGCAGCTGTTACGTTACAAGGCAACAGGAATCCTGAGCTGCACTGGCCTCCTGGCACCACCGTCACGTATGGCATCTCCTGCAGAATGTTGCTCTGTGTCGCCTGACTGGACTTGGTGCAGCCAGCCGAATGTTTGTACCAACCCAAAATTTCTGCTCTGAAATCATACAGTTTTAGGGAGTGCAGCCTTCAGGATAAGAGTAGGTCATGAAGGAATCCCTTGTGAGTGGGATTAGTGCTCCTATAAAAGGGACTGTCCCCTCCACTTGTGAGGACACAGTTAAGAGATACCATCTATGAAAAGGAGAGCCTTGGTGCTATACTTCCCAAAACTTGGGAGAAATAAATTGTTGGTTATACTAATGGATCCCATTTAGGTATTTATGTCGTAGCACTTAGCTTCCAAAATGCTCTGAGAAGATATTTATGTGTTTTACTCCAAATGTTATATGATAGCTAAAAAAAATTGGTCAAATGGTTTATTGGCTGGCAGGATGTCTCTGTGTATAAAGGCGCTTAATTCTAAGCCTGATGATCCAAGTTCGTACCCCAGGACTCACAGAATAAAGAGATAACCAACTACTACAAATCATCCTCTGATCCACACACGCATGCACACATACACTCATGCATGCACTCACACATGGACAAATAAATAAATAAATGTAATTTTAAAGGAATTTTTAAGGGCTTGTTAAATATTGTCATACAAGGAGTCCCGAGTTGCAACCCACCCGGGGAACGGCAGAGGAGGTAAGAGTGACAGACTAGCCCAGGAGCACCAGAGACCTGAGTCACTAAGCAACCACTCAGAAGGTCAAGCAACCAGAACCATGCCCTCCCCCTACTCCACCTTGAGGAGCGAACATCTGAGCCTTGGGCCTGTTGGCACCAGAAAAAGTAATCACCCGAGGTTCTGCTCTGTCTGCCCCTGAAAGAGCTTTCAGCAAGGACATAGCTCCCCAACTACACCAGTTTGAGGAAGAGCTGGGTAGGCAACAAGGTAAGAATAAACTCAACAACATAAGGAGCCATGCGGCACCACCAGAAACAGTGACTCTACAACAGCAATACCTGAACATCCAACACAGATAAAGTAGAAGAAAATTATCTTAAAAATAATTTTTGAAAATGATTGAGGCTTTTAAAGAGGAAATGAAAAATTCCCTTTAAAAAATGGAGGAAAAAACAAACAAAAAAATTGAAAGAAATTAACAAACAAAAACCAAGAAAAAGCAATCAAACAGGTGAAAGAAACAATTTAAGATTTGAAAACTAAAATAGAGACAATAAAGAAAACACAAACCGAGGGAATTCAAGAAATGGAAAATTTGGGTAAATGATCAGGAACCACAACTATAAGCATAGGTAACAGAATACAGGAGATTGAAAGAGAGAATCTTAGGCACTGAAGATATGACAGAGAAAATTGATTCATCAGTCAAAGAAAATGTTAAATCCAACAAATTCTTAACAGAGAATATCCAGAAAATATGGGACACCATGAAAAGACCAAACCTAAGAATAATAGGGATAGAAGAAGTTCAACTCAAAGGCACAGAAAATATATTTGATAAAATCATAGTAGAAAATTTTTCCAACCTAAAGAAGGACATGACTGTGAAAATACAAGAAGCTTACAGAAAATAGACTGGACCAAAAAAATTTCCCTTACCACATAATAATCAAAACACTAAACATACATAATAAAGAAGAAATATTAAGAGCTGCAAAGGAAAAAGAAAAAGTAATATATAAAGGCAGAACTATCAGAATTATATCTCACTTCTCAATGGAAATAATGAAAGCCAGAAGGTCCTGGACATGCATTATGCAGACACTAAGAGACCATGGATGCCAGGCCAGGGTATTACTCCCAGCAAAGCGTTCAATCACCCTAGATGGAGAAAACAAAATATTCCATGACAAAATGAGATTTAAATAATACCTAGCCACAAATCCAGCCCTACACAAAGTACTACAAGGAAAACTCCAACCCAAGGAAGTCAGCTACATCCACAGGCAAGAGATGATCTCCCAGCAGCAAACCCCAAAGAAGGGAAAAGCACGCACAATAACATCACCAACAACAAAAACTATAACAGAAACTAGCAATCACTGGTCATTAATATCCTTTAATAGAAATGGACTTTCTCTTTGCCTATAAAGGCACAGGTTAACAGATTGGATACAAAAACAGAATCCCCGCCGGGCGGTGGTGGCGCACGCCTTTAATCCCAGCACTCGGGAGGCAGAGGCAGGCGGATCTCTGTGAGTTCGAGACCAGCCTGGTCTACAGAGCTAGTTCCAGGACAGGCTCCAAAACCACAGAGAAACCCTGTCTTGAAAAACCAAAAAAAAAAAACAGAATCCCCAAGGCCAGCTGGACTGGAAATGAAAAAGCATGGGATAAAACCGGACTCTCTGAACATGGCTGACAATGGGGGCTAAAGAGAAGCCAAGGACAATGGCACTGGGTTTTGATCCTACTTCATATTCTGGCTTTGTGGGAGCCTAGCCAGTTTGGATGCTCACCTTCCTAGACCTAGATGGAGGGGGGAGACCTTGGACTTTCCACAGTGCAGGGAACCCTGACTGCTCTTTGGACTGGAGAGGGAGAGGGAAAGGAGTTGGGGGGAGGGGGAGGGAAATGGGAGGGGGGAGGAGGTAGCAATATTTTTTTTCAATAAAAAAACAAAACAAAACAGAATCCATCCTTCTGCTACATACAAGAAATGTACCTCAACCTCAGAGACAAGGGTTGCTACATACAAGAAATGTACCTCAACCTCAGAGACAAGGGTTGCTACATACAAGAAATGTACCTCAACCTCAAAGTTAAGGGTTGGGAAAAATTTTTCCAATCAAATGGACCTAAGAAACAAGCTGGTGTAGCTATCCTAATAACTAACAAAGTAGACTTCAAACTAAAATCAATCAAAAGAGATAAAGAAGGACATTTCATATTCATCACAGGAAAACTCCATCAAGAGGAAATCTCAAATCTGAACATCTATGTCCTAAATACAAGAGCACCCACATTTGTAAAAGAAAGCTTAAATCACACATGAAGTTCCACACACTAATAGTGGGAGACTTTAACACCCCACTCTCACCACTGGAAAGGTCTGTCGGACAAAAACTTAACAGAGAAATAAGGGAACTAACAGATGTTATGACTCAAATGAACTCAACAGATACAAACAGAACATTCCATCCAAACAGAAAAGAAATACCTTCTCAGCACCTCATAGAATCTTCTCAAAAATTGACCACATACTCAGTAACTAAGCAAACCTCAACAGATACAAAAAATTGAAATAACTTCATGTATATCATCATATCACCACATCTTTTTTTTTTTTTTTTTTTTTTTTTGGTTTTTTGAGACAGGGTTTCTCTGTAGCTTTGGAGCCTGTCCTGGAACTAGCTCTTGTAGACCAGGCTGGCCTCGAACTCCCAGAGATCCGCCTGCCTCTGCCTCCCGAGTGCTGGGATTAAAGGCGTGCGCCACCACCGCCCGGCTATATCACCACATCTTAAAATTAGAATTCAACAGCAATAATAATTTCAGAGAGCCCCAAAACACATGAAAGTTGAACAAGGCTCAGCTAGAAATTAAAGACTTCTTAAAATTCAACAAAAATGACTGTACAGCATACCCAAACTTATGGGACACAATGAAAGCAGTCCTAAGAGGAGAGTTCATAACACTACATAAGTTCATGCCTACATAAAGAAGCTGGGGAAATCCCATACTAGCAAATTGACAGAACATCTGAAAAATCTAGAACAAAAAGAAGCAAATTCATCCAGAAGAAGCAGATGGCAGGAAATAGTCAAGTTGAAATCAAAATTTAAAAAAAAATACAAAGAATCAATGAAACAAAGAGGTGCTTCTTCAAGAAAATCAACAAGATTGACAAACCTTTATCCAAACTAACCAAAAGGCAGAGAGACAATATCCAAATCAACAAAATAAGGAATAAAAAGGGGGATATAACAACAGACTGAGAAAATTCAGAGAATCATCAGGTCATATTTCAAAAACTTCTACTCCACAAAATTGGAAAATTTAAAGAAAATAGACATTTTTTTTGGTAAGTATCACATACCAAAATTAAATCAAGACTAGATAAACAAATTAAATAGATATATAACCCATAAGGAAATAAAAATAGTCATCAAAAACCTCCCAATCAAAAAAAAAAACCTAGGACCAGATGGTTTCAGCACAGAATTCTAATAGAACTTCAAAGAAGAGCTAATACCGATACTCCTCAAATTGTTCCACACAACAGAAGCAGAAAGAACACTGCCAGAGCTCTTTTTAAGAGGCTACTGTTACCCTGATACCCAAACCACACAAAGATTCAACCTAGAAAGAGAATTACAGACCAATCTCCCTCATGAACATTGATGCAAAAATACTCAATAAAATACTGGCAAACCAAATCCAAAACCACATCAGAAACATTATCCAACATGATTAAGTAGGCTTCATCCCTGAGGTGCAGGGATAGTTGAACATACAATAATTCACCAATTCAACCCACCATATAAATAAACTGAAAGAAAAAAACCACATGATCATCTCATTATATGCTGAAAAAGTCTTCAACAAAATCCAACACCCCTTCATGATAAAGGTCTTGGAGAGAACAGGGATACAAGGGACATACAAGGATATAAGGATATACGTACATATAGTAAAGGCAATATACAGCAAACCAACAGCCAACATCAAACTAAATGGAGAGAAACTCAAATTGATTCCACTAAAATCAGGAACAAGACAAGGATGCCCACTCTCTCCATATCCCTTCAATATAGTACTTGAAGTCTTTGCTAAAGCAATAAAACAACAACGAAAAGATAAAGGGTATACAAATTGGAAAAGAAGAAATCAAACTTTTGCTATTTGCTGATGATATTTACATAACTGATCTCAAAAATTCTACCAGGGAACTCCTACAGCTGATAAACACATTCAGTAATGTAGTAAAATACAAGATTAACTCAAATAAATCAGTAGTCCTCCTACAGATGATAAACAGGCTAAGAAAGAAATCAGAGACACATCACCCTCTACAATAGCCACCAACAACGTAAAATTTCTTGGGGTAACTCTAACCAAACATGTGAAAGACCTGTATGACAAGAACTTTAAGTCTTTGAAAAATAAAATTGAAGGAGACATGTTCTTGAACAGGTAGAATTAACATAGTAAAAATGGTAATCTTACCAAAAGCAATCTACAGATTCAATGCAATCCCCATCAAAATCCCAGGCCTCAAAAGAACAATACTAAAATCATATGGAAAAACAAACAAAACAAAACAAAACAAAACAACAACAACAACAAAAAACAGGATAGCCAAAACATCCCTGTACAATAAAGGAATATCTGGAAGCATCACCATCCCTGACTTCAAACTCTGTCTAGTGCTACAGTAATGAAAACACTGTGATACTTGCATAAAAACAGACAGGAGGACCAATGGAATCGAATCAAAGACCCGGATATTAACCCACACACCTATGAATACCTGATTTTTGACAGGCTAAAAATATAAATGGAAAAAAGAAAGCATCTTCAACAAATGGTGCTGGTATAACTGGATGTCAACATATAAAAGAATACAAATAGATTTATATCTGTCACCACACACAAAACTCAAGTCCAAACAGATGAAAGCTCTCAACATAAATTCATGCACACTAAACCTCATAGAAGAGAAAGTGGGAAGTAGCCTTGAATGCATTGGCACAGGAGAAAACTTCCTGAATAGAGCACCAGTAGCACAGACATTGAGATCAACAATTAATAAATGGAACCTTCTGAAACTGAAAAGCTTCTTGTAAGGCAAGACAAAATGGCTGCCTACAGAATGGGAAAAGATCTTCACCAACCCCTCATCAGACAGAGGACTTATATCCAAAATATATAAAGAATTTAAGAAACTAAACATCAAACTACAAAGCAATCCAATTAAATTGGGAACAGATCTAAACAGAAAATTCTCAATAGAAGAATCTCAAATGGCCAAAAGACACTTAAAGAATTGCTTAGCATACTTAGTCATCAAGGAAATGCAAATAAAAATGACTTTGAGATACCAAGTTACACCTATCAGAACAGCTAAGATCAAAACCACAGATGACAGCCTATGCTGGAGAGAATGTGGAGTAAGGGGAACACTCCTCCATTGCTGGTGGAAGTGTAAACTTGTGCAGTCACTGTGGAAATCAGTATGGCAATTTCTTAGAAAATTAGGAATCAATCTACCTCAAGACCCAGCAATACCACTTTTGAGCATATACCCAAAAGAGGTACAAACACAACACAAGGACATTTGCTGTGGGACAATGCTCTTGTACACTGTAAAGATTTGTCACTTATATTAGTATAGGTGCGGTGACCAGACTACAAGAATTCTAGGAAAAGGAAAGGCAGAGACACAGTTACCAGCCAGACACAGAGGAAGCAAGATGAGAATACCACACTGAGAAAAGGTACCAAGCCACATGGCGTAACACAGACAAAAATTATGGGTTAAGTTATAAGAGCTAGTTAATAATGAGTCTGAGCTATATTAATTTACAATTGATATAAGCCTCTCTGTGTTTATTTGGGACTGAACAGCTGTGGAACCAGGCAGGACAGAAACTTCCATCTACAGGCATTTGCTCAACTATATTTTTAGCAGCATTATTTGTAAAAGTCAAAACCTGGAAACAACATAGATGCCTCTCAGCCTAAGAAGAGATGAAGAAAATATGGTCGATTTACACAACGGAGTACTACTCAGTGGCAAAAAACAATGACATCTTTAAATTTGCAGGTAAACAGACAAAACAAGAAAAAACCATCCCGAGTGACATAACCCAGACTCAGAAAGACAAATACACACTCCCTCAAAAATGGATACCAGACATAAAGCAAAGGATAACCAGCCCACAGTCCACAACCTCAGAGAAGCTAGAACTCTCTTCCAGAAACAGATGGAAGCAGATGCAGAGATCCACAACTAACCACTGAGAAGAGTTCCAGGTGAAGAGAGAGACGAGTGAGAATATAAACAAAGGGGTCAAGACTATGATGAGGAAACCCACAGAATCAGCTGACCCAAACTTGTGGAAGATCACTGACTCCTGACTGACAACAGGGGAACCTTCACAGGATCAAACTAAGCCCCCTGAATACAGGTGACAATGGTGTGGCTTGTGGGACCAGGATCTAACTCTAATGCATGAACCCATTCTCTATGTAGAGATACCTTGCTAGGTTTAGGCATAGGGAAGGAGGTTGAGGGCCTTGGTCCTGTCTCAATGAGGGGATGAGATGGTCATAGTTGACTTCCCAAGCAAGGCCTTAACCTCTCTGAGGAGTGGACGGGAGGTGGGGTGGGGGAAAGAGGGAGAGCAGGAGGAGAGGAGGGGAATTGGGATTGTTATGCAAAAAATTAATTAATTAGTCAATTAGTTAATCAATTAATTAAAATAAAAATATTGTCATAAGAAGTAAGACTTTGGAATCTGGAAAGATAGGTTGGGAGCTAAGGGCCCTGACTGAAGAGCCAGTTCAATCCCAGTACCCATATGGTAGCTCATAACCACCTGCAACAGCACTTCAGGGGATCAAATACCTCCTGTAGCCTCCGCAGGCTCCTGCATGTATATGATGCACATACATACACTTTCACATATATGAGATTAAATAAATATTTTTAAATCCCTGACAATGGAATGATATTTTAAAGAACAATATAGGATAGCAGATATTCATAACCTCTTTTTAAAAATCTTATTTAGTTATTCTTTTAAAGTTATATATAATGTGTGAGTGTGTCTCTGTGTGTGAGTTCATGCACTTAAGTATGATGATCTCAGAGGCCAGCAAAGGGTGCTGGACTCTCTGGAGCTGGAGTTACTGGCAGCTGGGAGCTAGCTGACATGGGTACTGAGAATCAAACTCAAGTCCTCTGGGAAGGTGGTAGTGTATTCCGAATTGCCAAGCCATCTCTCCAGCACCCCATGCTGTCTTTTTAAATACTTATCTCTCCTTCCTTTTTCTGACAGGACTCCTTTTGGGGTGCCAAGGCACACAGTAGCACATAAAGGATTTTGGTTCATCTAAGCTGATGAAAATTCTGCTCCCTGTCTTCCTAGTTTCCTCTATAGTGAGGGATGGCGGCTGGTATGATAGACACCACCCTTCCCTCACCATGAGGGCTGCATTCTGAACAAAATAAAGGCATTTCAAATTTCTTCACATATTTCCAGTGTTGTGCATTTTGGGGTTAACATGGAACGTGTGTAGAAAAAGACACATTGCCCATCTAAAGGTACTGAACATTTTTTAAAATTTAAGTACTGAAATGAGGGAACAAAAGTCTCAATGGGCCCAGACAAACCCATTCCATTTATAAAATCTAAAATATAAGTGCCTATTAATTTAACCCTTAAACTCTTATCAACATTTACTAAACACAACAGATTTATCTTTTAGTTTCCTTTTTTCTTTTCTTTTTTAAAGACACAGTCTCACTATGTAGCCCAAACTGGCCTTGAAGTTGAGATCTTCTAGTCTTTGCTTCCCCTGGTACTGGATATTACAGACATACACTAAGTTAAAAGTGTGTGTGTGTGTGTGTGTGTGTGTTTGTATTCTTAGGGATTGAACCCAGTTACAGGATTCTGGCAATGAGTAGCAAGCCATTTCTCTCCCATCTTATTGGTGTGCTTTCTTTAAATTGAGATAACACAGTGGTAAGAGTTCAGGTCTTGGAGTCAGACTTCCTTGATTCTAATCCCACCTGTAGCATTTGCTACGTAAACATCCATAGTATTACACCTCTAACAGTTACTAAGACGGAGACAACTATAGCACATACTTCTAAAGACCGTGATAAAGACAAAACGCCAAAAAAGAACATAAGGCATTTAGTAGAGTCTTGGAACATAATGTTAAATAAATATGAGCTTTTAAAAAAATGCTTCCAAATGGTAGTATACAGATTCAAGTAGGGAAATAATCCATTGTGTGAGCAGGGAACCTTGTTTCCTATGTGTCTAAGAATGCTTTATGCCTTAGGCCTTCTAGTGAACAGACGGAAGGATGAATAATTAGGTTGCCTGAAAACCTTTGGACTGCTTGGGTTTTAAGTAAGGTTAAAACAACATGATTGCTCAGTTGTCTTAAGTAAAGGGTTACACAACTGCTAAGAGTCAGGAGCAGTGTGGCTAGTCTGTGTCAACTTGAAAGGAAGGGACTGCAACTGAAAAAAATGTCTCCATAAGGTTCAGTCATAAGGCATTTTTGTTCATTTGTTTGTATTTTTAAAAAGTTTTATTCTTGCCAGGCAGTGGTGGTGCACGCCTTTAATCCCAGCACTCAGGAGGCAAAGGCAGGTGTGTCTCTGTGAGTTCGAGACCAATTTGATCTACAGAGCAAGTTCCAGGACAGGCTCCAAAGCTGAGCAAAGAAATCCTGATTGAAAAAACAAACAAACAAACAAACAAACAAAACAAAAAGTTTTATTCTTAAAGAGTAAGAGATTTGAGATTTTTTTAAATAACCACGAAAAGAACTCTATCATACCTAATGACTATTGACTATTAACAGAAGTAGTGGTGTGTTCTCTAAACAGAAATCACACTGATGTACTGCTATAATAAACTATCTATTAATTAAAAAATACACTTTAGGGCACAGTATTGTATCACAAATTTTACAGAAGGGATACTTTGCAAGAATTTAATCAAACTAGAATAACTTTTAAATGCAGTACTTAGAAACATGCATTCTTTTTCTTAAAAAAATGAGCTTGTATGTGAGAAATGCTGCTTTATTGCTGCAGAGGTCAAAGTTCAAGGCTCAAGAGGTACAGGAGAGACTACAAAGGTAGGTAAGGCATTTTTTTAATTATTGATTGATGGGGTAAGGCCCAGCAGACTGAGCAAGCCATGAGGAACCAGTAAGAACACCCCTCCATGGCCTCTGCATCAGCTCTTGCCTCCAGGACCCTGCCCTGTTTGGGTTCCTGTCCTGACTCCTTCAGTGATGGACAGTGACACAGAAGTGAGAGCCGAACCCTCCCTCCCCAACTTGTTTTCGGTCATGGCGTTTTGTCGCAGCACTAGAAGCCCTAACTAAGACAGGCAGAATTGGGAGGAGGGTGTGTGCCTGCCTTGTCCATGTGAACTCTTATGCTCTAGCCTTATGGACTCTGGAGCCTCACTCCACACAAGATGACGAGGAGACAAAAGGCAAATAATAACCCCAGATGACACTGAGACCGACTCTGTGACTGAACTGGCTTGATGAGCGACCCTTCCTTCCACCCACCTCTGGACCAATCCCTTCCAAAGCTACATATTCAGTTGAAAAGGATGATCTTGCCTGGTAGAGAAGGTAGATAAATAGCTATGCTTCCCTGCTAGAAGCTCAAATCAAGCCTCAAAATGATAAGAGATATGCTGATCATTTTTGCAAACCTTTGATTGTCCATCTTCAGCCTCCATGTCAGGACAATACAGTGTCCTACCAGGCAGGCAGGCATGGGAGCAACAGGAAGTGAGAGAGTACCTCCAATGTTTGCGTGTCTGAAGAGATCCCTTCAGTGTGGCCTAAGAAAGCTCACTGCCACCTGTATCACAGCCATGGGCCAAGAGGCATGTTTTCAAAGAACAAACAGATTTCCAGAGAACATACCTAAAGAGGAGGCCTGCAGGAAGCTACAAGCTAAGCAAGCTCAGCTATCTGAGAACAGGGAAGCACACATCAAGAAGAAGGAAGAGATCATTGAGATTGTCCAAAAAGGAAGAGTCCAAGAGATGGAGTCTTCTCTTATCTGTACCAAGTGACTTCAGTCAGCAGTTATGTTGGTTAGTTATCCAATAAAGTGTCAACTTCTTTCACAGGAGACAATGTACTGCATTAGTTGGTCATTTTGCCACCAAAACAATCAAAAACTGCTAAGTCAGAGACATGTACAATATGCCTTAGGGTACAAACTAGTCCACTAAATTTCAGACTTCATAAGTATATGACATTTTTAATGACAACAAAGCAACGATACTGTATTGGAGGGGCAGTTTCCCAAAACATCATCATAGTACATTAAAGAGCCAAAATAGTAATACATTTAGTTAATCATACTACAAAAAACATACTTATACATAGACATGAAATTTTTCAATCAAATAACAAAATTACCTTTACCTCTTCAGCCTTATATTGGGCATTCCATTGTTGTTAGAAACAATTCTCTCCCATTTAAATTAGGTTTGGTGGGAGTTATCTAACAGAAAACCACCTGCCTTCCCTCTTTGGATGGAAGATGATCTACTCATGGGCCATCTGGTATAACAGCAATAAGGCTGTGTCCCTACACAGTTCTAATCTCCTTCAGTAATTTTAGACCCACCTCTAACTACACACTTTATTTTAATTTTTGAAGACAGGGTCTTGCTATGTAACCCTGGAATTCACTATGTAGACCAGACTGGCCTTACATTCACAGAGATCTATCTACCTGCCTCCAAGATTAAAAGTGTGTACCACCATGCCCAGCTTATCCATACACTTTTATTTGACTGTTTCCCTGTCATCTCGACCTCAATCTAAAGTCAAATATGTTAGCTCTTTCCCCAGAACATTAATTTGTCTTCCCATTTCCTATTGCTAGAGTCCTCTTGGTGATCGGGCTTGGATTATGAAACTGTTTCGCCTCCTACTAGCCCATGATATTAAAGTTGATAGCAATCACCTACCTCTTTTCTTTTTTAATTCTTGACTTCTCTTTCATTTCTGACACTAATGCCCAGGTTCCGTCACCCTACATCCAGATTTATGTAACAGCTTAATCACTTTTCTAAAACAAAGTTGCCATGTTTTTCTTCAGGAACTTTCAATGGGCCCTTAGTACTCACTAACGGCAGGCTTAATCTCAGAGTCTGGAACCTACATCAAACATGGTCTCAAACCACAGCTTTCTCACTATCAATCTCTTGTTGCCTCCATTTGCAGGACTTTTTTTATAACTCAAATTCAGTTTTTCTAGGCTTAGGTTCAGTCACTTGGTCACCCTTTGCTTCACTTGGAGAACTTCCTGTCCTGCAAAGCTCATTCCTCAGCTTTTGTACATTATGATACCCAAGTGACTTTCTACACTTAAGTCTGTGTCCTACTTCTTTGTCCCTAAAGTGCTTATCAGCTAATAAGCACTTTAATATGTCACAATATCTGAAAGGGAGGCTTCCAGTTTTCACTCATCATGAGATTCCTTTCCCCATTTGCAACAGTCCATCCTCCATCCTCTGTGGAACACTCTGGAACCTCTCACCCATGTCAGACATCCCGTTCCATCCTTAGAGAGGTCCCTTCAGCTGCCGGAACAGAGTGAAGTGACAGTGCCAAGTGCAAGACAGTGTGAGTTTAGATTCCTTTACATATTATGTGCAAGCAGAAGCTGGAGTTATCTTTCCTAAGAAGGGTTTGAGTGACTGGAAGATGATGCTTGAAAAATGCATCATTTTCATTAGTAAGCTTGCTGGTGTGCTTAGTAATAAAGCAAAACTTGTCTTAGTTCTTCTTATCATATGCTTAAATCTCCTGTGAAACTTTCACCCTGACCCTCATTCTCATCTCCAGAGCTGCCCAGCACAACTTAAACATGCTTATTGAGCAATTAATTAACATATCAATGAACTACTACAAAGAATAGTGCAGACACAGACCTGAGGGCTATCAAAGGTTTCTGAAGTAACCTTTGGGGTGGCAGTATTGTTCACGGTAGAGCCGAGCATGCAGAAGGTCCCAGATGTGACCACCTACACCATAACCATGAGCACACACCACACACACATGTAATATATTCTTTTAACGAATTAAAAATGTACAATACTATGTCTTAACATGCTCTAAAAATCTCCTAAGAAATAGGAACACTTTCCGAATTATGTATCTTACTTTTCTCCATATGCCTAATATTCTATTTTGTTTCTACTGGTACATGATGCTTGTCGCCTAAAGTATGTGTCACCTATGCTACAGGACAAGCTTTAAGTGTGTAGTACCCTCTTACATGAAGTCCTAAGGTATGCTTAGTTGCTTTAATAATGCAGTAACAGTTTTCAAAATTATACATAATCTCCTAATTACAAAGCAGTCTTAGGGAATAGGACATTTCTAGGTCCTATGAAAAGTTCACAAGATGAATGGAGATGCTCTTCCTCCATTATGAATAGGTATTTCCTGTGCTGTAATGTGGCTCCGTAAATATTTCCAGCATCAGTAAAATATACAGATATTATACACTAATTGAGAGTCCTTCTCAATCTAATGTGCTCATGACATCTTTGCCCCAGAATATACTAGAACATTACCATGAATACATAATTAGAATTTGTTAAGATTCACCTAATGAAAAACACCCTAAGTGGATCCAGTTGAAACAGAGAAAGAGAAGATAAAACACCCCCTTTCCTTAGAACTATAAGAAGCATTGCATGTGTGTTAAGCACCTGAGTGGATGGGTGTGCTGGTATGTAGGCATATGCCCATGTGCATACATTCAGAGGCTAGACTAAGATGATAGGTGTCTTCTTATTACCTTCCACGTTATTGCCTTGACACAGGTCTCTCACTGAGTTAGCAGCTTGCCTTTTTGAGTAGGCTGGTAGGCTGGGGTGTTCAGGAACTGCCCATCTTTGTCTCCCCGTTATTGGAGTTACAGCCATGTGAAACCATGCTTGACTTCGTAGGTGAGTTCTGGGGATCTGAACTGAGGTTTTCATCTTTCCAGGCAAGCACTCTTACCTACTAAGCCATCTCTCCAGCCCCCAAGGTTTCCTAAACGATGAAATCAATACTGGCTCTAGGCGTTCCTCATACTCATCAACACAAACCTGACCAGAGAAATATTCTCAAGCCTCTGTGTGACCAGCCTCCAATTTGAGCTCTAAGATGTTAACATCATGAAACTTATTCCTAAACTCATCTGAATTTTATAAGTACAGGTAACTTCAAGCAGCAATGACAAACATCACCAGTAACAGTGAACGCTGAGGTTTCTAATTGCTTCTAAAAGTCCCGTTAGTTCAATTCCATAAGCTCACCTCGAATGACTTCTGGGTAAAAAGTATCATGCCAGGAGTTGGAGAATTCTTTTCCCCTTTCCACCAAGTACAAAGAAGACTATGGAAGACCTGTGAGTAGAAGAATTACCAAGCACCTATCTGCCCTCCTCAGTTCGGTCACCACTGGACTCCCAGTCTTGGGTCTGGGAAACCTTGTGACTCAGACTTTTACTTCTAGTTTTAAATATGTTAAAACCAATGGACAACAGGGAAAAAAATCCTGAAGTCCTGACTGCTGACATGACTCTCTCCTAATGCATTTCCATAGCTGTGTAAGACTCATGGAAGATTCACTCCTCCTTCTGCTGGGCCTCAATTTCTCGATTCATAGAAAGACTCAAGATTTCTACAATCAAGTTATCTCTTAGGCTCAAGGAGCCACTTTTCCAGATACAGTCATATTCTGGCCTCCTGGCCAAAAAAAAAAAAAAATTAAATTAAAAAAAAAAAAAAAAGAGGGGTGGATTATCTTCCATCTCCTTTGTGGTTACTGCTGTTCCTGAAGGGCAGAGAGGGAAGCTGGAGAAAATTCCTGTGAATACCTCCCTTATCACCTCCGGGACTAGATGGAGCAATCAGGCAGTCAAGCCAGGGCTTCTACAAACAGGTCCTTCTTGGCCCCTCATCTGTGCTGAGATCTGAAGAATCCAAAAGCAGTGACGCCATCATTCCTCGTCTCTGGAGCTGCCGTTCAGTGAGGAGAGAGTCTTTACTCCCAACCCAAATAGGGAACAGCTAGATGCCAAACTATCTAGCCCCAATAATAAGAGAAAAAAAAAAGTCAACTATATAAACTATTAGTAATTTTAATGACATCCAACCCAACCTTTATTCCAAGCATAAATCTTCCAGTAACCTTGTGGAAATCGCAACTCACCAAACAGTCTATTTAAATTTTCTAAGTCTCTTGTGACTGAATCATTTTGGTTTTGACTGGAACTAAAACTCTGATCTGTTAGACTAAATGGTAAAAATTATTAAGACTTTTTAAGAACTGTAATATGTATATTGTTTTTTAAAAGACCAGGCACAAATCTAGCACAGAAGCTAAAGCAAACCTGTTCCGTAGGCAGCTACAGCACCACTCAGCATGTCTGCCAGGCCCTTCTCTACCCCAGTAGGCTACAGCACAAGATGCATGGAGCCCTCTGCAAAGCACAATTTGAAAAGCACTGCTTTAAAGGTAATTTGAATAAACCTTTCCAGCTGCACAGCATCCCTTATCTTCTTGGAAATATTAGCTGCTTAACTTTCTCTGTTTCCATTCACTTGATGTTCTTTCCCATCAGATCACCTAGTCTAATCATTCTCCTCAAAAAAAAATTAAGCAAAACTATATCTGAACACAATTTTAACAGGCTGAGAACACAGCTTCTCTAGCTACCTGTACACCAGGCCTAGTAAGCAAAAGTGAAAAGGGGAGCTGAGTGGGGCCTTTGCGGTCATAGGGTGCAGAGAGGCAGAGATGGGGGAAGATAATGTTCTGGGTTGGGATACAGAAGGAAGATGAGGACCTTCTGACTCATTTGGCCACTTCTCTTCCAGACCCACGGCTTCTGTTCTACTTGGCAGATACTCCCTTCTCATTTTAAGCCAGATCTTATCTCTATGAATATAGGGTTTTGGTTGGGACCAAATTAGTGGTGTGATCCAATCAGTACTAAAACTGCATCATTTCCATATTCTAGACATTGCCATAGGGGAAACCACACTCGATGAAGATGATAGATAAATCTGTGAAAAAACAGTTCTCTCTCAATGAGTCAACGTCTTGACAATAGCAACCATATGAAGCACATCCCTGTGGGCTTTCGAATCTAAAGCCACTCCAAAGGACACCAAATCTGCAGAAAATTAATCTTTCCTTTACTAGTTATCAAACTACAGCTAATGAGTACCCTGCTTGGACTGTAAAATTAGCAGCATTTTCAAGGAAATGAAGTTCATGCATTAGGGCAACACATCGGTGAGAGCCAATACTAAGAGAGCACACTGCTTGAATTTACCTTCTACAAATAAGAATGCAAGCACGTTGCTCCTTTACCTTATTTGGTTTTTCAGTCAAGAGGAGCAATTTTTAAAGACATTGCACTACAAACCTTTTTCTCTTCAGATGCTTCTTCACAGGTCAAATGAATGTTTACTAGAGCCCTTTATAGGAGTGGGGATTTCACATATTTAGCATCTCTAAACTTTAAGATCTTGTCCTAAATTTTAACTTGTGTCATGAAACTAAGGACTTTAAGACATAAAAATGAAACAAAACAAACAAACAAACAACAAAACCCTGATCTTACTAGAATTCAGGGTAATTGATTCAGACATTTTATTCCCATTATTTTCTCTTTTTACTTCATCTCAAAAGGAGATAATCTGAATTGCTCTAATCTGAAAAACAATAAGTGTAGCAAATACTTGACAATGAAAATGAAAAGCCTCTAAAAATCTGTTACCGTAGCAACAGCAGGAATGCGAGAGAATAGGAAGGCACTGTCAGGGCATCATTTCGGATTCCATAGGCTTGAGGCCTAAATACAGTCAGCTTTCATTAGCTTTTTGTTTTTCCCAGCAGGTCCTTGGACTTTGAAACAAAACCTGAATGACAGCTATGAGCAATTCCAGCCTGGCTCCTGATTAGCTATGCCAAACAAAACAACTCTCTGCAGTGTAAACTTTCCAGGCATCTGCAACCAAGCCTCTGGAGAGACTGCAATTCCTCAGTGAGACTTGAAGGACTCTTAGAGGTTGGGGGTGAAGGGTAGCTAGGAGGGGGATGGGTGGAAAGGCTCAGACCTTCCCCTCGAACTAGCTCCCCAAATTAAAGCACGGGAGAAATAAAGAGAAATTGCTGCTGTAGGCTCTAATTCTGACTTATTCTATGTAACCGATTCTTTAATCCAGAATATTCTACTCTAATTAACATTCGTGATATCCATAGCATCTGTCCTTCCAAACCAGTAATAATGCATTTAGCCAGCAAGCAATTCTGAGCCTTCTTAGACAGGATCAGAGAGTCAATAATCAATTAAAGATACTCCAGGAAGGAGGGGACAACATATGAGTGGACAAAACAATCTTGCTGTTTCGTTTCTTTTCATTCACTTTTGCTAGATGTGGACCTAAAATTAATTGCACCAAAGGACACTGAACTGTTGCATGAGGTCCCATCTGCTCCATAATTAGATCTCCAAGGAACTAACTAGTAAGCTTCCTTCTGAAGATCAGGCCCATAGATCCTGCAATACCTAAAAAAGTACTTTATCCACACAAAAGAATTCAAGATTAGATTTCAAGGCAGTCGACTCCAATTGGAAGCTCAGTTTCTAAAGTTATAGGCCATCACAGAGAAAGCACTGGAGAGCGAGGAGCCAGTTCAGCTGCAAGGAAGGGGGAACTCAACTGAATGACTGACTTAAAATCTACCAGCCGTCCTATCACTTCAGAGGGGAAAAGTCATGATTTTTTTTTTTTTATTTCATGGCTGCACAGCAAGATGATAGCATTGAATTAGCCTCGTCTTCTGAAAAGCGACCATTAACCAGATTCTGACCTCTGCTATACATGCAATGAGCTACAAAAACTGTTGGCTGGCTTACTTGAAATCCTAGGTAAAAATCCCTACTTCTAGTCAATAACCGCCTCTTTAAAAAAGAGGTATGATGATTTAACAGGAGGGAAGCTTCAACTTCCTAAAGTCTGATTTGAAGACGTGACAGTGGAGGCCACAGAGAAGAACACGGTCACAGCATGAGACCCTTACTCAGATTTAGTGTAGCTTTTTAAACCACCAAATGGAAAGTTCAAGTTCAGACAGAAGATTTGATTAGAAAAGCTTGTTAAAATCAATGTATCAATGAAAACTAGAGATGAGGAAAAATTGCCATTTCTTAACAGATAATGCCAAACTAGAAAGCTTCATTCCAAATTATTTTATTCAATGTGTCTCTAGAAACCACCTCTCTATAGAAAACCTTTGGAACATTGTTACAATTGATGAAGACAGGATGGGAACCGCAAGGATGGGAACCGCAGAACAATAGAAAGGACCCCAAACCTGCTTTGCAATCCCTAACCAAAGCTGCTGATTCAGCACAAAGTAACAGCAGAATTCTTATCTTTAAAAGGAACAACCTATTGTGTGCTGGGAACAAAGAGCCATGCACAGGAAATCAGCCAAATCTAAGCCAGATGGTCACTGATTCAAGTTTCATTATCCCATCCCCCACTTGCCTTGACACTCCAGAAATGAATTCAGATAGCATTTCACTTACCAGGTGACATCTTTCCAATTACCCACATCCTCCACCTCAATGGTATCTAATGCTTGAAACAGAATGCCCTTATAAGTTGAGAAAGTGGCCAGGCCACAGCTACTGAAAATGAAACGCCACTAACAAGCCATTCTCTGTTTCCTACACATGCCATGAAGTCCCACCGATGTAATAATGAAAAATGTCCACAGCAATCTGTTCTTCTCAATACAAAACAGAAAGAAAAAACTCCAGAGGACGGGTCCATCAGATGTTTGCGGCAGGGACTCAGCACTGGCCCACCACATTGCAAAGGGGTTAGGTTGTAACCCAGAAATACTTACCACAATGACAAATAAGAAGCTACCAGTAAAAATCATTGTAATAGGTATAAATGCTAATTTTAAATCGAATTAAGAAACATAAAAATTGTGTTACAAAGTACACATTAAATTAGGCAGGCTTCCTTCCACACTGCAGAGTGGAACAGTGTGTCGTTTTGTTCATTTGTTTTTTGGTTTCCTTATCTAAAAAAGATGCAACTACATGAAAAAGTAAAAATATTAGCATAGCACAGGACTTGAACAAGTATGATTCGTGTCCTGTATATGCCTGGAACAAGGATGTTTCCTTCACAAGTGCTGTCCTTCAAACAGAGAAGAGACTGAATATACAGTTCACGCCCTCTAACCCTAAGTTTGGAGGAGAAAAAGCTGTAGAAGCAAGAGAAAGGTTTGTGTCGGAAGGGAGCAGTACATGTAAGGATGGTGCTAACATTTCTGCTCGCTAGGAAATACCTCAGCATATGCCACGGCAGCTCAGGGAAAACAGACAAAAAAAAATGCTCACAGGTTTTGCTTACAAAATGATGCATCTGACTTTCATCCAAAAGAATCTGTAACTGAGAATTCTACTATACACACATATTTCAAACCCCTATTGGTTACTAGAAAACTCAGTCTTGAACCCAAAACAGTAATGATTAGAGTAAAATGTAAGGAATTGTGCCTCAAATCTGTAAATATTCAATGGAAACCTGGTTTTTAAAAATGTTCAACCCATTTCTTTATGATAAAATTAGGTTTAGAATAAATAAATTCTTTTCTTTGAAAGGAATCCTTAGGGGTTGGCTTGGGA
Organism: Chionomys nivalis; assembly: GCF_950005125.1. Taxonomy (NCBI): domain Eukaryota; kingdom Metazoa; phylum Chordata; class Mammalia; order Rodentia; family Cricetidae; genus Chionomys; species Chionomys nivalis. The sequence continues at coordinate 71,129,888 of NC_080099.1, forward strand.
AATATTTACATTTACAGGGCTTAAGTAAATTTTATCAACCAACAATAACAATTCCTTCAGTAAACTTTATAATCCTTTTTATAATTACTTTGAAAACATCAATGCAGGAGTACATTTTATTGGCATACTGTAGTGTCACTCTCCCCAAATTAACATATAGAAAGGTTGGGGTAGATCAAAGAGGTTTTGGTCTATTTGTTTGTTTTTCTAACACAAGATAATCACATGCTAGAAGGATAATGACTGAAGACAAAAATGACTTCAAAATATGCAATCAACAGCGCCCTGAGAAATGGCCTGTTTTATTGTAGGCAAATAGAAAAGATTTTTGAGACACAGACAGTACCCTTCTATGAGAGGACATTCGTGGCAATGGAAAAAACCAAATCACAGAATTTGCAATCTTGATTATTTGTCTCAGTGGAAAAAAAATGTCTACTCTTAAAAAAGTGTGTAATTTATAATCACAGGACGAGACTAAGCTTTATTTATTGGCTAAAATATATCCTAGATACATATATATCTCATAGATGTGCACGTCATACATTATATCAGTGTGCATATGCTGTCTGCAATAGCTATTTTTGGGTATCTCTGATATAATTTTTTAAGATGTATTTCTATCATTTGATTTCTGTTTGAAACATTACTATTTTTCTTTATATAATACTACAAAAATCACATCCATTGTCATCCTTAGCTATTGGTATATTTCTTTTAAAACATACAAATTGTTTTTTTCATTTAATTCTTAGAAATACCATTAATGAGAGAAAATTGATAACGAATTAAGAATCTTTAAAAATAACATTGCTCAGTGTTGGTTGTTTAATGTTTCTTTCTTCCTTTCTCTTTCTTTAGTACAAGACAGGATTTCAGTACTCATGAAAAAAAATAACTATTCATGTTAAAATTCTCTTTATTTTTTGAAATCATCTTTGGGGTCCCTCAGATAAATTTACATTTAAATGAAGCATACACAAAGGCAGCTGGCTGCCCTGACCATCACAGACACACCGATGCATTCAGAGCCTCAAATCTCAGTCCTGAGGGGGAGAAAATTGGTGATCACATAACTAGTTCTAACTAGACAACTTCATACACCAATTTCTTGGGATTTATGTGACAATGCTTTACAAATTAAGAAAAAATTAAATCTAAACCTCTAAGCCAAAAGAGAATTCTACTTACAAAACCCAACTCAGACTTCCTGTGTACAAACCCAAGTTTTAATAAATCAAACTATACAAAAAATGACTACATAATATAAGATAAAGTCTTGTAGACTAACCTCTAATCTAATCTTTTTTCTTTCCTTTCCTTCTTTCTTTCTTCCTTTCTTTCTTCTTTGTTTCTTTCTTTTTTTTTTTTTTTTTTTTTTTTAGTGGCTTTTCAAGGCAGGGTTTCTCTGTGTTACCCTGGTTGTCCTGAAGCTCACTTCATAAACCAGGCCTCGAGCTGAGATCCACCTGTCTCTACCTTATATAAATAATTTTAAGATGCTGTAAGAATTATATTTTGGGATCAGGTGTGGTATACACCTTTAATCCCAGCACTCAGGAGGCAGAGGCAGGAGGATCTCTGTGAGTTTAAGACCAAATCTGGTCTACAAAGCAAGTTCCAGGATAGCTGGGACTGTTACACAAACCTTGTCTCCTAAATTAATTAATTAATTAAATAAATAAAAACATATTCTGGGGCTGGACAGGTGGCTTAGTGGTGTAGGAGCACTGGCTGCTCTTCCAGGGAGCCCATTCAATTCCCTGCATGGCAGCTCACAACTGTCTGTTCCAGGGGTTCATCACCCTCACAGTCATGAATGCAGACAAAATACCAATGCACATAAGATGAAAAATTTTTACAAGAACTATAAAAGCTCACTTTTTCCTCATAATCTATTTGTGTCATTAGATACTGACATATGGAGTCACTGCTCTACTATTCTGAAGGCTAAAATGAGCTTTCATTCATTTTCTTTCTAATTGATAATTCCATATGCCTTAAACTTGCTACAGAAATGGCATCTCAGCAGGGGCACATTTATTAAAATTGGTTTCTGTTCTATAATATAAGAGAAGGATAAAAACTGAATGTTATTCACACTGATATTCCACTTCTCCTCCATCGCTTCTGGGTTGAAGAGGTGACTCAGTGTGAAAAGTATAAGGAATTGAGACCCCGGCATTCACAGAACAGCCAGGCACCATAGTGTGTGCCCCTAATCCTGGTACTGGGGAAGCAGAGGCAGGTTTGGAGGTCAGAAGACAACTTTGACCTGGAGGTCACTAGTCAGCCAGGCTATAAGACTGATGAGTTCAAGGTTCAGTGAAAGATCCTGCCTCTAGATATACAGACAGAGACAGACAGATAGATGACAGATGTCTGACAGACAGATAGGATGGATGGATGGATGGATGGATGGATGGATGGATGGATGGATGGATGGATGATAAAGTGAATGAGCCTTAAGATGGAGCCTTAAACTCCGAATTCAATTCCCAGGCCCCACATGGTAGAAGAAAGGAACCCACTTCTGAAAGTTGTCTTCTGACCTTCAAACCTGTTCCATCACATGTGCACATACCTACACATGTCTACATATACCAGGCACACATACACATGTACCTATATATACACATTCCTACCCTTCCCAAACAATGCATGTCATAGTTGAAGCATCTATAAGGCACGACTGGAAATTGTCTCCTCCACCCCTTCAGACTCCACAACTGATCCCTCAGAAACAAGTTTAAAGCATCTTTTGGCTTAAATAAGAAAGAATGGAAAAAGACATTTAAACTCCATCAGATTCCAGCTTTAATTAGATTCTTTTATAATTTTGATGTTGGGGAACAGAACAAATACATATTATGCTGTGTAATTTTATTGCATGTGTGATGGCTTAAGGAACATACTTCATATAAAATAAATCTGAATCTACAGAACCATCTTGTAGCTGGCTGTCATTTTCTCAGGGAAAGAACTACTCCGTGTGTGCCTGTCTTTCTCTTATAGCCCCAGTCCAGTCACAGGAGCCTGATAAAGTCTTATTACCGTAAGTCTAGCACAGTTTCCTGCCCAGTGGAGAATTCTATTATCACCACTGAATGACAATCTCTCGCTCAGCCAGAAAACCATAAAGATACAATCATTTCTTAGGAAGTGATAAATTCATTTGAGAAAATAATTACTTCATACTCAAATGAAAACTAAGAGACAATTATTTGATATTATAATAATTGTTGGCTTAAAAAATCAGTACACACTATACACAGCCTTTAATCTAAGACAGAATTATGGTGTCTATAATATATGAACTTCAGTTACATATGGACTCAGATAATCTACTAGAAAATATATCTGAAATAAGCCCACAATGATTTAATTTAGGAAGTTTTGTCAATTAAAATCCAATTAGCAATATGAATTGCAGCACTCGTTTAATATATATTATTGACAATATATAGAGAGACTATATATTGACAATATATGGAAACTATATATTGACTATATATAGTCACATTTTACATAGCATGTGACTATATATGTAATTATATATACAACGTATATATGTATAGTCACATTATATATATAGTCACATTTTACAGAGCATTTCTGTCTGAAACTCTCCCTTCCTAGGTTCTACTTCACTATGTGGTATTATCCTAGAAACACATGGCTTCAAGTTTTTTATTTTTGTTTTTGAGACAGGGTCTCTCTGTGTAGCCCTGGCTGTCCTGAAACTCAATATGTCGACCAGGCAAGCCTAGAACTCAGAGGCCTCCTGAGTACTGAGATTAAAGGAATGCATCACCACCACCCGGCTTTCAATTATTATTTTTTAAAAAAAGATATTTGCTGATAAGCTTAAAGTCTATATTACTTGAAGCAGATAAGCTTGAGGATAAATTAAATATGTATAAGAATTACATAAATAATTTTGCAAACTTAAAAAAAGAGAGAAATAAAATTAATCTCCCTTCAATCTCATCCACAGAATTGCTTTGGATTTGTTTTCCTTGCTACCAACCTTTATTCAAAAGATAATGTCTTTCAAAGGGCATGCGCCTTGGCCTGATATTCTGGAGAAGGTGACAAGATTTTGCTGTCCATCTACCATCCCTCCTTTCCCTGCAGAGTTCCGTGGACAATGGCTTAGGTCTGAACGAAGTTTGGTTCAAGTCAGGAAGATACATAGCCATAGACTAAAGCCAGCAGTTCTCAACAGGTGGTGTTTATGCACTCATTAAAAAATATTTATTGAGGGCTAACTATGTATTTGTTCCAAGAGCTGTAGCTAGAGAGATAAGGGAAAGAGACAGATATCTGCAGCTTGGGAGCCTTGTTCAAGCTTGGTGAGTGAACCCCGGGTTTGGTCCCTGCTCCACAACCACGTGACATCTTTGCCCAGCCTGTTTGCCCCCAGGTCTCACACCTGCTCCAACTTGTCTTCCTGAACACAGCAAAACATTGTAAGGCATAGTTACTGACATTCAGGTTTTAGAATCTAATAGTCACAAAATGCCAAGTGGATGACTTAAGGAAAGAAAACTGGCTCTGAAATCAAACAGCCTCTGTCTGTCTGCAGACTAATACCACCAAGGGACTTGGGAAACAGTGTGTCTTCTTGAGCTTCCTTTTTTGTAACTTTAAAAATCAAAATTAGTCAGCCTGTTTCACAGTTATAAACAATGTATGTGCAATGAGTGACACACTGGCCATTGGTTCTCAGTAACCAAACCATAACTATGAAAGCTTACTGAAAATTACTAGATTCTATGAGAATACTAAGCAGGGAAGAGCAGAGGGGTCACAAAGTCCTTTTTGGATATTTTTCAAAACCTGTGTTTTGTGCATATACAAATATTCTCTTCTCCCTCCCTCTGCCCACACCCATGCCCTGAAATGACAGACACACAACTGTTCTATGTGTTATGCTATTCCTAAGCAAATCCTGCTCTGAGGCACCAGTTCAGACAAGGCATACTACCGGCTCAAGAGTCTCTACAGAGGTATCAACCATTTAGAATATCTGATTTTACAATTGAGTACAGGCAAGGCAGTAGTGGTGATGGCGCACGCCTGTAATCCCAGCATTCCAGAGGCAGAGGCAGGAGGATCTCTTGAGGTTGAGGCCAGACTGGTCTACAGAGTGAGTTCCAGGACAGCCAGGGCTACAAAGAGAAACCCTGTATAGAAAAACCAAACGAAAAAAAAAAAAAGAAAAGAAAATGGAGAGATGACCTGGTGGTTTAAAGACAGGCTGCTCTTGTGGAAGACCTGGGTGGGATTCCCAGGACCCACATGGTGGCTCACAACCACCTGTGGCTCCAATTCCAGGAGATTTGATACCTTCTTCTTTTCCAGAACTAGGCATGTACATGTTACATATACATACACTGAGGCAAAATATTCATAAATAAACTACTTTTAAAATTTTTAAAAAGAATTCTATTTAAAATTTAAACATAATAAAACATAATTTCTCCAAATGTTTTTGGAATCTTGTAGTGTGGTTGTTCTACACTGTTTTTTGACATTAGCTATAATTTTGGCCCTGAGAAGACACGGGGAACATACAGGATAAAACAGAAAGCTGAACAAGCCAGGTGAGCTGGAAAAGTTACAGAAACCCCATAGCGGTGCTGTCTCTTGGAGTAAACTGGGTGAGCTGGAAAAGCTACAGAAACACCATAGTGGTGCTGTCTCTTGGAGTAAACTGGCCTCTGGCTTGTGACATGCACTCACATTCCATTCAGAAATAGGAGAGAACTGTTTCAAGCACAGAGTGCCCCAACATTTATATCACCTTTTAATCTTCAAGGGAGGGGGTAAATATGATCAAATACATTGTACAACATTCTCAAAGAACTACTAAAAAGCAAACAAAAATATAATTTCCGAAGAGTACTTCAGTGGTAGAGTACTTGCCTAGCATAAGTGAGGCTCTTATTTCAAACCTCAGCACTGATAAAAAAAAAAAAAAAAAAAAAAAAAGAGGTGACTTAACAAGAATCATTTTCTAAACTTTGGTCTCGCCTTTTAATTTTTGGCCCAAGCAAAAAAGAAAATAAACTCAGCTGAGCAGTGGTGGCGCACACCTTTAATCCCAGCACTTGGGAGGCAGAGGCAGATGGATCTCCGTGAGTTCAAGGCCAGTCTGGTCTACAGAGTGAGTTCCAGGACAGCCAAGGCTACACAGAGAAACCCTGTCTCAAAAAAAAAAAAAAACAAAAAACAAGCAAGAAAGAATAAAAAAAAAGAGAATAAAACTCAATTCCTCTCAAGTTCTCTCAGCAAACAGAAAACTGGGAAAAAATTTTGTTTCATAGCTTTAATATAAATTTTAAAATAAAGTATCTGCCTAAGTTTTTCAGTGAGGAAACTGACATTTTGTTTTTTACTGATATTTTTAACATTTTAATGTATATTAAAATCATCAAGTGGTATAGCTTATTATGATTTGTTACTGAATTTCCAAACAAATGGAGCTAAGCATTTTTCATATTTACTGACTGTTTCAAATTGTGATTCTGTAAGCAGTTATATTATTTGCAAAATGTCCTGAAAGTAGTACTAACATTTTAAGGACCGAGGAGAGATGTCAGAGGTTAAGAGTATACACCACTCTTGCAGAGGACCCGAATTCAGCTCCCAACACCCACATCAGGCAGCTCACAGCTGCCTCTAAGTCCAGCTCCAAGGGAGCCAATGCCTCTCTAGGAAGGAGGGAGGGAGGCTGAAGTTCATCTTTAAAAGGTGGGGTGGGCATGCAGATGGCACTGGCGAGATAGCTTAGTAAATAAAGGGTTGGCCCTGTAAACCGTAAGCCCGAGGACCTGAGAGCAATACCTGAAGACGAAGGATCTTCTAACGTAGCCTCTGCCTCCACACCCATGCTGTGGCAGGCATGAACTCTTCACACACATTCAAAGATAACAAATCAAATAAAAATTTAAACTAAAACCAAAGGGAACAGACTTGGAGGGATGGAGGCATGTCAAAAGAGACATTTCCTTTGCTCTCCGATGCCAATTATAATCAATAAGGATAGTTTTTCAGTCCCCTAAATACACTATGAGGATGTAGTGAATAAACTTGGTGAAAACAGTGCGGTAGATAAAAGAAATAAAGCACCAGGTACTCTGCTCTTCACACTGTAGCCTGCAGCCGTGGCAACTTCCCATTATCCGTGCTGCTAAACCAGGTCCGTAGGGTGTTATGTTGAGGGATAATTTTAAGACTTTGATAACCATAAAAAGCGCTTAGGTACAAGACACACTCGGAGGCTCCACCTCAGAAACACTTATTCAGTAAGGCGTGACTGCATTTCACAAGCAAATACGACAGGCGTTGATCCTGAAACACGGTGAATTTGGGGATGTTTAATTTCCTTCCAAAAAATTTACAGAGTATGCACAGCAGAGAAGACCAGGAGTTGAAGTAAGTCTGCCTCTCCAACCTAATCTGCAAACTCCCAAGGGGTGGCCACTCAGGTGTGGCTTCTCAGTGATGCAACCCCAGGCTCCCTTTCCACTCTTCCATGTTCCTCTCCAGTACTTCACCATCTAAAGGAGTCACTCTATGAGGCAGATGCTTTACTCCGTTTCCCTTGTTAAGCATGTTGCTCATCCAGCAAATGTGGAGAGCCACTGAACTTCACGGTGTATCCCACAGTGAGAACAGGGTCGAGACAAAGCTCAGGAGTTTTAACTCCGTCACAATAACACAGATGCGGCTTAAGGGATGCACAGATAGAGGCAGAGATCAGTTCACAGATTCCTGGTCCGTGCTAGAGTCTCATTCAACAGACCACAGGGAGGAGCAAGGGAGGCTGGGATGTGGACTTCTTTTTCTCTTTTTCCTTTGGTTTATCAAGACACGGTTTCTTTGCGTAACAACCTTGGCTGTCCTGGAACTCAATGTGTAGACCAGGCAGGCCTCAAACTCACAGAGACCTGCCTGCCTCTACCTCCTGAGTGCTGTGATTAAAGGTGTGCGCCACCACCGCCTGGCAGGACGTGCATTTCTAACAAGAACCCACAGAGAAAGGCTGCATGTGTTTTCAGAAGAATTGGCTCCCATAATCTTTTGTACCTAAGCTATCTACCTAAATAAGCAAAAGGATACTATTAGAGATATGTTCACTAAATATATTTAACACTACTTTCCCAAATATTTTCTGCCGACTGGTTTTCTCCGCTTTAACCTTGTGTTTACATTCTTTCTAAATTGTTTTTTACTGGAAAAATAAATTTTATTTTTTTGTTTTGTTTTTTGAGGCTATAACTCCCCCCCCTTTTTTTTAAATTGATTTTATTGAGCTATATAGTTTTCTCTGCTCCCCTCCTTTCCTTTCCCCTTCTACCCTCTCCCATGCTCCCAATTACTCAGGAGATCTTGTCTTTTTCTACTTCCCATGTAGATTAGTATGTTGTTGTCTAGGTTCTCTGAGATCGTGTAGGCTGATTTTGTAAACTTAATACTCTACTTTGTATATTTATTTATATACTTTATGTGCACAGCACACACCTGTGGGTGCCACGGTTTGTGTGTAGCGGTCAGGGGACAACTTGCCAGAGTTGGTTCACTCCTCCCTCCATGAGGGTTCTGGTAACAGAACTAGGTCATCCGGCTTGGCAGTAAGATGACCCACTGGACCATCTCTCCAGCTGCCTAGCTCAGGCCGGCCCCCAGTTCCAGACCCTCCTGCCTCAGGCTCCTCAGTGCTCGGATTACAGCTGTGCACCACCACATCAGGCTTAATTATTTCTTTCCAACAAACTCCTCGGGGGAAATTCCTGAAGAATTGAGTGCCCTCCAACAGAACTTACTTCTGCACAGGACTTGGTCTTATTTATATGCCCCAGCAAGTGGTCAGTAACCACGTGTCGCTCTCGAGCAATTAAAATGTGAGCAGCAGAGTTGAGAAATGGAGTCTCTGCTTGAAGGTGTTAATTTATGCTTAAATGGCTACCTATGGCCTGGGGTTACTGTCTTATATAGTAGGCAGTTTGATAAAGGCTTAATACATGATGCCAAATTGCTCTCCAGAAAAACCTGAATTTTTGCCTCCAATCTTAGTAGAACATAATAGCCAATTCTTTACCTAATTGGCAACACCAGACTTTAATTTATTGAAGTTTATTATTTGAACAGTGGAAAATGCCTGTAATCTCATTATACTTTTCCATTATCATGTAACCAACAGCAGATTTCTTCTGTCACCATGAGCAACTGGTTACGAATATGTCTCCCCACATCGCTTGACCCAGGATAGAAGTGATCAGGATTCGAGATTGGTTTGTTCAGTAAACTTTTTGTCATCAAAAATATTTAAGTAAACATAAGAATGTGAACTTTGCGCTTTATCTGGACTGCCGAATGGTGTAGCCACAGCGCCCACATTCCTAAATAGCAACAGGTAGAGGAGCTTTTGAGGCTCTGCCACCTTCAGACTTTCTTAACAACTAAGTTCATCACTGCAACAATAATAGGGGTGACTATTTTAGAGGTGTTCTGCCACCTCACACATTAGTGTCTGGCCCATCAGGCGTCTAGTTTGTAATTCCTGTCTGAATGAGGTTTTAAGAGATTAAATGACAAATAGGAGCTAATGGCAATAGCTACCTTTCATCCTGTGTTAAGCATGCAAAATGATTTTATGATGTTTTCAGATCAGTTTACAACTAATATTTAGCTCATAGAACACTTTTTGTGAGTGTTGAAGTTCCTTTCTCCCTAGAATAGTCACCCAGCATTATACGGATTGTTAAAATGCAGATTGGTAACTTTGCTTCCCAGAGCTTCTACTCAGTAGTTCAGGGTGCATTGTTAGACTCCTCACCTAACTCCAAGCTCACTCAGTAGTTCAGGTTTTCTCAAAGCCTACGAGGAGTGTTATACACTCCTAAAAGGGTTGTAATGGTATATAATTTTGACAACCTAGTACTGATGTGTGGGCCTTTTTTTCCCTAAAATCAAGTCCACATTTATTTTCTCATGTCTTTACAGAAATCCTATGCAAAAAGTCAGTAACTAAAGCAGTAATTGTTAACCCCACTTTCCAGAACAAAAACCAAGAAATTCCCTCACACAAGAGTTTAGAAGAATCAAAACAAAAAAGCATCCTAACCTTCTAAACAGAAACACATCAACACAGGCAGTGGTTCTGCTTCCAAACTGGTACCATAAAAACAGACCGTGTCCAGGAGTAGAGAAGGCGTTCCAAGACATGATTCCCTGTAGCACACATTGTGTCTGCTGGAGGGACTACTGAACACAGACAAAGTACAAGGAAAAGACTGAGTTCTCTCTCTTTGTCATGTATAGACAGGACAGAAACCATGCTCTGAGAGTGTATGGCGGGGTAAACATGGAGCTGAGTTGAAGTCATTGTGCAACCTCACATCTGGACTCGGAGGAGTGAGAGAAAGGGAAGAGTACACAATAGAACCCTCCCGGAGCTCAGGGCACAGAGAGCAGCTTTATCCACACTGGGTGTGTGTGGGCTGCGAGTGCTCCAGAACTCACAAGAGCTTGCTTCCGTATAGACTGAGCTACCTGGACTACATAAGAACTCTAGTCAGGGCCACAACCTTGTGACCTGTCTCTTGTCTAAAGATAACCCAATTAGTACATTTTATTGGTCTGATTTTTTAGAAGTATTTCTAATTGAAAGAAAAAAGACCATAAATTGTGATCAAAATTTCACTACATATAAAACAACCCTTCAAAGAAAAGTAGGGTACTGGTTTTTTTACTTTAATAAGAATATTATATTAGATTAGATTAGATATTAAGTTTAATAGCAACTTTCCCAAGATTAAACCCATAATAGTTGATAAGCATAGGATGAAAACAGAAAAAAGAAACCTATAATTGATCTGAAAAAGGCTATCTTGAAAGACTTAATGCACTCTTCACACATGTAACTGGAAGGCTATCTTGAAAGACTTAAGCACTCTTCACAAATGTAACTGGCTTCATATAATCAGTGCAAACCATGGAAGCACTGATGCTTCCATAACTCCATTTAGAAAACTACAGAAATACTGTAAAGGGAAACTATTCTCCCATGCGCAAGACCAAAGGAACAAATCAAGGGAAGTGGTGCAACTTTACTCTGACCAAACGCTAATAATTTAATTGCTACAAATCATCATAAATTTGAAACTTTATCAATAAAAGAGGGAACATTCACAGGCATTTTCATGTGCTACTTCTTTTTTTTTTTATTTTAACCTTTTAGAGAACTACCATTATAACCCGTTTTATAGATTGGAAAGCTAAATGACTAGAAAATAAACTACTTGATCAGTGTTCCCATCATATGGTATAGCTAGGTCTGAACCCAGAATTTCTAACTTTGAATCCACCCATTTACAACCACACTGAAAAAAAAATCCTAAGTATGTTGAGAAGGGAAAAAAAGAGAGGTAAAAGAAGGAAAGACTGAGAGGGAAAGAGGGAGAGTGTTTACATTCATAAGGATGGTCATATTTTTAATTACTTTAAAATCTCCAAAGAGAACATTAATTATGGGGCATGTGTTGCATAAAAATTTACAAAATTGTTATAAATAATGAAACTGTTTTTAAATGTTTATAAAAATCCAGATTAAAATTTACCTGTAACATAAGTCATCTATAAAAAGATCTGTGTACACATCAAGACTTGGAAGAAACTGAAATGGCTACTGTCATTTTAGAATAATTTTGTTCTTGTTACTTAAGTTATGGGGGAGTTTTGTTAGTAAATCAAAACTAACTGTTTTAGTTTTGTTATTTAAGTGTCTTTACAAACATATTCTTCTAATTTATAATTTTAGCACACCAATCAAGCACTTTTAAGATTTTAAAGATTTTGCTGTAATTCATTTGTAGAATAGACCTTCATCTTAATAGCAACGATTTTGGCAATTACTACCTGCAGTATATATTTTAAATCTCTTAACTGAGGTCTTTCATGGTGATCAGAAAATTTTCCTGCTAAGAATATGAGTGTATACTTACATAGTAACAAAATATCATAGCTGTAAGGAGTATCTGTAGTCTAAATATTCTTGAGAGTTGCTAATTAAATTGTCAAGACTCTTTGAGGTAAATGGGCTTCCACTTTAGCAAAAAGAAAAGTAACCATTTTGGAAGAGTGGTTTTCCTTAAAATAGCACCAAGATTTGTGAAGAGAAATCTCTCTCCAAGGTGACATGCAAAGTCCACTCAGCCCCAGAGTCAGCCTCCACCAACAGCAACAGCAGACGTTCCAGGAACCCACTTCAAGCATCTCTAGCTCTCCTTTCTGAGTCTACCTCCAGAAAATCCTTATCATTCCACTGTTTCATTATCTACAGTCCAATGGGCTATTCTTAGCTAGGCTTAGAGCACCTTGACTCCTTTAATAGAGCTTAGGAGCCAACAGAACTTAGAACTTCAGACAATAGACTTGGACGGTAGAACTGAGGAGTCAGAAGGACCCTGGAAAAACCACGTAGCAGTTTCTTTATTTAACTAAGGGGGCAGGAGCGGGAAAGCTTTCCCAAGGAAAGTATGGTCTATCTGAGGTAAAGAAATCTTAACTTGGCCTCCATATCCCTGGTGACATCTGTCTTTAGAGTGTGTATGTGCCTGTGTGTGGTGTGAGGAGACCCTGCCTAAGGTCTCAGACCAAGCACCCTATTTCTCAGCTGTATCTCCACCCCTTTAAATGTTGTTATTTATGTTATGTCAATGGGAGAACACAAAAGTTTACTTGGTGTTTTCAGAGAAAAAATTGTGGTGAACAAAGTAACTTCTGTTTGCTCTGCTTCCTAGAGGTTCAAGGTGGAGGGAGATAAAGGTCACAAAGCCAGCATGAAGAAAAGGTGCCCTGCTTTTTGCACTTACACTCGTTCCAAGACTTAGCTTTCTAACCGATTGCCAAGGTAATAAGTATCCACCACCAAATAAGACTTTATGAAAACACAAGAGGACCTCTAATTTGTAATTGTTATCATTAATATGCATATCCATCTAGATGTGAGCAATCTTATATTCCATTTCTCTCCTCCTCTATTACCATAACATTTTCATTTTAACAGAAATTTATACATATAAATTGGCAAACTCTACCTCATAGAGAAGTTATGGAAGGAAGAGTTTAATTTCCACTGTATACTGTTTGATGTTGCTTGAAATTGCTTCCTAATTTCTATTTAGTTTTCAGTATTTATTAAAGTTTACATTTCCTTTTAAAATTCATACTTATATGCATGTAACTTTATTATTATTTCAGCAAGTATATTATTTTTAAGTTTTCTCTTTTTAGTGAGTTTTCCATATTACATTTTCACCAAAGTTTTCAGAAAGGAAAAAATAATCACAGCAGTGACTAAACTAAAGCAGAATTTCATGATTTACCAGAACACGACAGAGGAGCCAGCGGTTTTTAAGTGAGAAATTCAGATAACCTCTTTTGAACTGCCTCAAATTGCAAAGGCTCTTTTGAAACAGAACTTGAGGAGGATTTCTTAAGGGAGGCGGGATGGAGAACCTCACGGTTTCAAAAGTAGAAATCAAGATTTGTTTTTTATTTTAGCCAGGAACACGGTTCTGGGATAGGGTTTCTAGAAAAGAGACTCAGTTGACGAAGCAGCCTTCCGGCACAGAGCCCTATCCTGCACGTTTCCTGGGCTTGGCTTCAATGAGAAACTCAAGCAGTGAACCTCTACAGATAATCTTTTAATGAAACGCAAGAGGACTCCAGGAATCCACCGATTTAACACACCGCCCACCTTCGCCCTGCCTGATCAGGGCACACCTCACCTTGCTGTCTATTTTCACGGTCAGCTGTCAACGCAACCCTTTGTGTCTCATTCAGAACAAGAGCAGTTCGGAAGAAGCTCGGAGAGAAATGAAAATGATGACCGGAAGACGCACGTGTGACAAAGTGACATTTGGCGTGGACCCCAGCAAACGCCTGACCACGTCTGACCACTCTCAACTTTCCCAAGCCCAACTCTACCCATCCTCTGCGCGGACACCTCCCCGGCTTGCTACATGCAGTCCACCCAGTGCTCAGGGACCCGCTAGCCGTCCCCTCGTGCTCGGGGAGCGGCCGGGACGCGCCCCCTCGCCGCAGCCTCCCTTGCCCCGCAGCTCACCGGCCACCTCCCTCCCGCCACAAAGGCAGCAGCGGAGCCGGGGTGACAGGCCTGTGACCGCGGGCGGCGAAGCTAGGCAGCCGGGGACAGGGACCGGGATAGGGTTTCCTGCTGGCACAGGCGCCTGCCTGGCCGCACGACTCACTCCACACTCCCGCGCCGCCACCTCCTAGGTCGTCAGAAGAAAGTCCAGGAGACGCTGCCCTGAGCCTGCAAGGTGTCCAGCCCGCCAGAGGACAGGCCTTGGTCGCCACCGAGTGCCCTCGCCTCCCAGTACCCGCGAGTCCGGAGCAGCTCACCTGGCTCCGACGGGAGCAAGGGCAGAGGGCCCCGGTGGTCTCTGCAGCCCCGGGCGGCTCCGCGCTGCGCTCGGCTCCGAGGTGCTAGCGCCGCCGGTGGCTGGTGTCTCTGCGACAGGCCGCGGGCTACGCGCTCAGTTCCCGGGGGCGGAGCGAGGCGCCTCAGCGGCCAGAGGCGGATTCCTCAGGTGCTGCCCCTCCCGCTCTCCCTCCTCCTCACTGGACCCTCCTGGCCTGAGCACCCGGTGTCCTTTTGGGCCTCCGAGTCTTCGGGCCCTAGAGGGTCGGAAGTGCACGGTGCCAAATGCGCTCCCACATGTGCTGTGGAGTCCTTCGTGCAGTCTTCATGCCTGGGTTTGCAAACTTTGGCGCAAATTTGGTGTGTGTGGCCACTCTGGGTAAGGAGGTAACGAGCTGGGGGTCTTCTGGGAGGAAGGATTGCCCCCTAGTGCTGCTGAAGAGTGTGATCAAGAAGCACAGTTGTTTGGGTGTTTTTTTTTTTTTTTTTTTTTTTTTTTTGGTTTTTTTGTTTTGTTTTGTTTTGTTTTCCTGGATCCTAGTTCATTCAGAGTGCTTTCAAGTCACTGTGTGACTTCTTTGTCACTAGATTACGATTAAAGCCCCTTTGCATGGGCAGTGATTGGTCAAAAGCCCTTGTCCTTTTGCATGAGGCAGATAACGGGACACAGACAAAACCAAACTCACTCCAAGTGGGTTCCAAGTCAGAACATATGTCTGTACCTCTCTGATGAGCACTCCCTGGAGTTCCAAGACACTGGTCCCCCACTCTCCTGTTGTGGTTCCCAGACCTTCAGGCTTGCCCTGCTCCTGCAAAACCTCCTACAAAGACCACAGGAAAGTTCCACCGAGGGCAGCCACTTCCAGCGGGCCCTGGTCCTTAAAGGTCACTACAAGGACAAAAATTCTGGAGGGATTCTGTGGCCGGTTAGTGACAGATGTCGCTCCAATTTTCACAGTTCATGGCCTCTTGTATTCAAAGCTGACTCTCATTTTCTTGAACTTTTGAAACTGTTGCCAGAGACATCATGACTACACCTTCCAGTAAAAGCAGCCTCATCCTGGATGAGTTGAAGCATCAAAACACAGAAAAGTTGATTGAGCCATTTTCATGCCTTTGAGACTGCAGCCCCGATAAGCTGCCAGTAGGTATGTTGACATTGTTGTCAAGCATTGTGGTATCATTCTCAATGATAGTTGAAAGACAATGTTAATTAAACTGTATCACATATGATCTGTAAGTCAGCACTCTTACTTTTTAATGGTTTGTTATTTTTTAAATTAAATCTCCCACCCCTTTCTTTTCTTGCACACACTTTCTCTATCTCAAATTCATGGCCTCTTTTTAACCGCTGTTGCATAGATACATGAGTACTAAACACATAACTAAAGCTTCCTCAGTCTGTATAATGTTGCCTCCATGTATGCTCTCAGGGCTGACAGCATGGTACTGAAGGTGAACCTACTACCACCACTTTACTAAGCCAGCATAATTTCTAAACACATTTGCCTTGCTTTTTAAACTTTCCTCTCAAGCCAAAATAATTTTCCCTTTTTTCCTCTTCTTGTGGCATAAGGAATTGCCAGAGAACCAGAGACAACTCAAAGCATGGGGCAGTATGAATAGTGAAGGAAGAAATGTGTTTGCAGCTCAGATTGTCTTGTACATTTTACAAACTTAAATAAAATCAGTGTTCCTAAATAACCACAACATGGAAGGTGCAAATGGTTGGCAGTTTAATTTATTACATCAAAAAAACGATCACCTGTGTGGGAAAGGCAGGACCATGAGAGACCAAGTTATGCTCATACAAAGTTAAACAGAAACAACACCTTCAGTTGTACGTGTCTAGGATTCAAGCTCTCGGGAGGCTGAGTCAAGACTGTAAATTTCAGGCCAGCCGGAGCTACACAGTGAGCTTCAGACTGACCTGGCTACACAGCAAGTTACCTGTCTCAGCAACAAAAAGAAACAAGAAATACTCAAAGCAAATGGAAAACTTTGGGAAAGTCGGTCCTTTTGAGCCTTTAAAAAGCCTGTGGAATCGAGGGAGAGGAACACCGTCCATTAACACACGATCTGAAAGTGCAACCACAATGCACTTAGTTTAGTTACCCTAGACTCTACAAGAATGTCACAGTTGAAGGACCTTCGTCTGACACAGGATTCTGGTATTCATTCTTCCATAGTTCAACAAATATTTATTGAACTCCTACTGAAAATCAGCTGGCTTAACACACTGATAGTACTAGGTAGGCTTCATCATTAAACAAGATGAAGTTTAAACAAGTTTAAACAAATCATTAAACAAGGTTAAAAGTTAATGATAAAACCAGACAGTGGTGGAGTATGCCCTTAATTCCAACACTCAGGAGGCAGAAGCAGGTGGATTTCTGTGAGTTCGAGGCCAATATGGTCTAAAGAGCTAGTTCCAGAACAGCCAGGGCTACACAGAGAGATCCTGTATCCAAAAACAAAAAACAAAAACAAACAAACAAAAAACATGGTAGTGCACGCCTTTAATCGCTTTGCTCTTGGGAGGCAAAGGCACGTAGATCTCTATGAGTTTGAGGCCAGCCTAGTGTACAAATCGAGTTCCAGGACAGCCAGAACAGTTACACAAAGAAACCCTGTCTCAAAAAACAAAAAGTGCTACTTTTATTACTAATAGGTCAAATTACTTAACTCTCTCAGCATCCCTGTTAGTAAAACAATCCATGCTTCAGGGAGTGGCTGCCTGAGATGAAGCATCAGCGCCTAGAACTCCACAAAACGTTTCTTCTGTCATTGTCTTTGAATTCTTCCACTCTCTCATCTACTTCCTAATGATTTCCAAATGTCTTATGCTTCAGGAGAGTCCACAGAAATGATAGAATATTTACAAATGTTTGCTGTAAAATCCCTTTGCTTCACCACAGGGCAAGTTCTGGGATGACAACCTGGTCCTGCTCCCAGGAGAAGCCTGCCTTTGCGTTAGTTTCTTTGGTCCTTAGCACCACCTTCTGGACTATCCTTCCTCGTTCATTACCCTCTGTGGTCACCCAGAGGTAGGCATTAGAAAGCAAGCAGTCTTGGGAGACGCTGAAGTTTTCACAGCCCATTATTGATGCAGGTTTGGAGGCTTCAGGCTTCTTTTACAGTTTTCTTGATTTCTCTGAAAGCTGATCTTCCATTGAGATACGTGTGCTTTTCGTCAGTCAGACCCAAAGTTTGCTAACTGGCAAAATTTCAAACACAATTGACCAGTGTGGCTGTTTTGCGTTCTGTTCTTCAGGCAAGCTTCATTTATTAAAATACAAATGAAATCCCACTACATCCTAAACTTATTTCTTTGCTTCATTCTTCTCCCGTCTCACTTCACCTGACTCAAGCTTGCTGACTCCCCATCCCTGCCCACCATCATAACAGTCAGCCTCCTCTGAGAAAGACACAAGTTTCTACACCAAGTTTATTTGTTGCAAGAAAACAAATCCACCTTCTAAGCTAATACCATTTTTTTCAGCAGTTAACACCGCCGTGGAGAACTGAATAGAGATCTGTCTAATTCCAGATGTGTTGCCAACTAGCAATGCTTGGTAGTCTAGACCCCTAGTCACAAATATGAGTAGACAAAAAGAAAAAAAAAAACACTAGTCATTTGAAAGAAAAAGTTAAAGCAAGAATCAAGAAAAACCTTTATTTTTTTTAAGATTTCTATGTTCTTTAGTGAAATTGGATAGTACTGAGGGCAGGTTGTCATGAATGTGGAGGGATCTGAATACCAGGCTGTCCCTGGGAACTAAGAAACAGACAAATGGCGGCCAGGAGTGCTGATGCATACCTGTTGCAAGATATTTGATACACTGTGTAAAGGTATGCCACTCTGACTGGTTTAATAAAAGGTTGAATGGCTAATAGCTAGGAGGATTTCCAGGCACTGAGGATGCTGGGAAGAAGAAGGATGGAAACACCATGAGATGCAGAGCAAGCAAGATGGGCACTATGGAGATGAGGTAATAAAGCCACAAGGCAGAAAGTAAATTAATAGAAATGGGTTAAGTAATGAGGTAGTTAGAAACAAACCTAAGCTATTGGCCGAGCTTTCGTAATTAATAAGAAGTCTCTCTCCACGTGGTTACTTGGGAGCTGGCAGGCAGGACTGAAAAATCTTCCCACATATGGCATCCCATGGTGGGTACCATTTATAGCCCGAGTTTTGTTTTTTGCAAAGGCCACCAGCTGCCAAATAATAACAGGGAAGTTGAGGCAGGAAGCTCACAAGTGTAAGACAAATAGGAGATATGTGGCAATCCAGGCCAGTCTGGTCAACATAGTAAGATATCTATCTTGCTGGGCCATGGTAGTGCACATCCTTAATCCCAGCACTCGGGTGGTGGAGGCAGGCAGATCTCTATGAGGTTGAGGTCAGCCTGGTCTACAGTTCCAGGACTGGCTCCATAGCTACTGAGAAATCTGGTCTCAAAAAACCAAAAAAAAAAAAAAAAGGAGAGACAGGGGTTAGAGAGCTGGCTCAGTGGTTAAGAGAACTTGTTAGATTCAATCCCAGCATCCACATGGTATTTCACAATCATCTGTAACTCCAGTTCTAGGTTTTCTGCCCTCTTTGGGCACCAGACATGCACATGGTGCACAGACATACATGCTGGCAAACACACAAGACAAATCTTTAGAAAGAAATGAAGAAGCCGGGCGCACACCTTTAATCCCAGCACTCGGGAGGCAGAGGCAGGCGGATCTCTGTGAGTTCGAGGCCAGCCTGGTCTACAGAGCTAGTTCCAGGACAGGAACCAAAAGCTACAGAGAAACCCTGTCTCAAACAAACAAACAAACAAACAAACAAAAAAAAAAAGAAAAGAAAAAAAGAAAGAAAGAAAGAAAGAGAGAATGTGGGTCAGTGTTGGAGTATTTTCCCAGAATGTAGCACTACAAAAAGTGAGAGGGGGAAATGTTTATGTATTGAGAAGTAAATTTAAAAGTAAAATGAAGTGCTATATACTGTAAACTATAAGGTATACTAAAAAGGAGATAAGTAAATGGAAAGACAGCCTATGCTGCTGGATTTGAAGATTTGTCATTGCTACAATGACAATACTTCCTTAACTAACCTACAGAGTCAATGTAGTCCCTATGAAAACCTCATTGTTTCTGTAGCTGGTCTTCTGACAAGTTGGTCTTATAATTCATAAGCAACATAAGGGGCCCAGAAGAGTCAAAATAACCTTGGAAAAAAGATAAAAAGGAAAAAAACAAACAAAGTGGACTACAGTGGTTTTAAACCTCATTACAAAGCAATAAGAAATAAAGACCATAGTGAGGCATAAGGAGAGATATAGATCAATAGAACAGAATTAATAGTCTAGAAATAAACCCATGCATTTGTGGTCAATCAAGTCTCAACAATCACATTGAAATAATGTGGTGGAGAAACAATAGTCTTTTCAGTAAAGGGTACTGGGATCTGGATGCGCCTATAAAAAGAATGAGGTTGGGCACCTACCGTATAGTAGCTAAAAGAATTAACCCAAACTAGACCCCAGGCTGAAATGTCAAGCTGAAACTATAAAAATCTCTCCACAGCGTATAATTCTGATGCAAAAAGCACAGACACAAATTTCACTGCAGCAAGGCTTACCATCTGATGAATGGAGAAAATGAGAGGTAACCATTTGGCATTAACAAAAGCAAAACACGAATACATGCTCCAATATGGAGAAATATAAAACAATCTTATCCAAATGAAATAAAAGGCCAGACATCCTGTGATTCTACTTATATGAAACACCTGGAGGAGACTCTCCTAGAGATAGGTATTAGATCGGTTGATGCTTTAGGCTTGGGGGTTTCAGAATAAATGAGGAATAAGTACGGATGAGTGCAGGTTTCTTTTTTGGATAGTGGAAATGTTCTAAAATAGAGTTGGTGAAGGTGTGCCATTCCATAAATACAGCAGAAACCAGTAGAGTGGATACTTTAAAGGGGACATTGTATTAAATACCAATTATACCTAGAGGGAAATGGAATTAAGGAGAAACAATATGGGCATAAACAATAGAAGAAATATTTTCTGAGATTAAAATTTATATATTCAGGATGATAAAGCTAGATTTCTTACAAATGAATTACACTTAAATCCTTGTGACTTTTCAGATTTTGAAGATAAAGAATAAGATCACACAAGCTGTTGTCCCACCCCCTCCCCCCAGCAAAAGCTTATGTGTAAGAAAATATAATCAGGTCATCGGCATCTCAGCTGCTACATCCCATGGAGGACGATGTTGGGAGGACGATGTTGGGAGGAAAAGGTGAAGTATGGCTGCGTCCCCAGCAGCCCACTGCATGCTGCTGCCAACAGGCAGCATTCTCCCATGCCGAGGGACTGTAATCTCCTTTCCTTTGTCCTGGTGATTGGGCCAGATTTCTAGGGCTTAAATGTGCCCCCTCCAAAATTAATTGGAGACAATTACCAAACGCCATAGGACTGAGGGGAGGAAGCTTTTCCCGGGTGTGTGGAGATTAGAGTTGCATGTTCATGAATGAGGAAACCTGCCACTAAATGGGGGGAGAAATGACTGACTTTGTTCCTTACAAATAAAATGACATAGGCTGGGCAGTGGTGGCCTGGGCACTTGGGAGGCAGGTGAATCTCTATGAGTTTGAAGACAGCCTGGTCTACAGAGCAAGTTTCAAGACAGTCAGAGCTACACACAGAGAAACCTTGTCTCAAAAAGTCTTTAAACTTTACAAGGACCTAGGGATCAGAGCAGGGATTCGGACACACTAGACGAACATTTATGCTACATTCCCAACCCTCCAGGAAGCTTTTCAACTGCTGCTTTCATTTGACCTCCACCTTTAACAGTATCTGGACACATGCTTCATAATTTATACAGAGTGAATACAATGTGTCAACCTGGCTAAACTAGGGTGCCCAACTATTTATATAAGCACTGTCTTTCTGCCAGGCATTTCTCAAATGCAGTTATGACCCACAATCAATTTACTTTAAGTAGAAGAAATTGTCCTTAAAAGTGTGATGGATCACACATCATCCATCAGTTAAAAGGCTTTATCCAAGAAAGTCTTCCTCAAGACAACATCAGCTCTGGCTTGAGTTTCTAAGCTTGCTGGTCTATTCCTTGGGTCTCTGACATGTTAGTCCTCACAATCACATAGCCAGTTCTCTAAATCAAATGTTTCACTCATAGTGTTATGTGTAAAATAATGTTTTGGGAGCTGTTCTTGAAGAGGACCTCGGTTTCGTTTCCAGCTCCCACATATGGTGTTTACCACCTCCTATAACTCCAGTGCCAGAGAATTCAAAGCTGTCTTCTGGTTTCTGAGGGTACCTGTGTGTCCACAGTATCCAGGCACACACATGTACACATAAAGTAAAATAAATCTTTTTTTTAAAAAATGAAAAATTTCCATCCTATATTATGCTTTCACTTGCTTTGTGGGTATCTGTGATGAGAAGAGGTTCTTAATTTGAACCTGTGTTTATTAATATTTTACCTCTTAAGGTTTACACATGTAATTTTCTCTTTACTCCAAAGTCTTAAAGACTCTCACCTATGTGTTCCTTTTTTTTCCACAACACTTAATCCAGAGTGTGTATGCGCTATGTGTGTGTTGTGTTGTGTGTGTGTGTGTGCACTTTCATGGTACTCATAGAGGCCAAAAGATGTCATCAGATCCTTTGAAGCTGAAGTCACCCGAGGACATGGATGCTGGCCATCCAGTCCCAGTTCTCTCAAGAGCAGCAGATGTGCTTGGCAATCTCTCCAGCCTCCTCACTTAGCTTTTTATTCTGGGCTGGAGAGATGGCTCAGTGGCTAAGAGCTGTTCTTCCAGAGGTCCTGAGTTCAATTCCCGGCACCGACATGATGACAAACAATGATAGTGGACCTGGTGCTCTCTTCTCACATAAAGTTGCCCTGCAGATAGAGCACTCATATACATACAATAAATAAATGAATCCTTTTCAAAAAGTTTTCATTTCAGCCAGACATAGTGCATACACCCCAGGCTACATAGAGAAACCCTGTCTCAAAAACACAAAACAAAACAAAAAATTTTCATTTTACACTCAACAGTAACAACAATTTCTTCCTCCTCCTCCTCCTCCTCCTCCTCCTCCTCCTCCTCCTCCTCCTCCTCCTCCTCCTCCTTTTTCTTCTTCTTCTCAACAGGGTTTCTCTGTATATTCCTGGCTGTCCTGGAACTCACTCTGTAGACCAGGTTCGCCTCAAACTCGGAGATCCTCCTGCCTCTGCTTTCTTAGTTCTGGGATTAAAAGTGTGCACCACTATGCCTGGCTAGGATGTTTAAATTCTTAAGACAACTGAATTTCTTCTTTTTAATTTTTCTGAAACACATTTCACTATGTGGCTCATGCTGGCCTGGAACTCACTATGTAACTTTGTTGCCCTTCCATCTCTTACATGGTGGGATGGAGGCCTGTGTCACCTCCTCACTCTTTCTGTTTAGAGTCTGAAACTCTGTCTTAGTTCAGAACGGCAAACTCTCTGTGTGACCCTTCCTAGATTCTTTCAAACTTCCACTCCTGCCTCAAAGAATTGACCTTTCAATTAACTCTACCTGGAAATACTTTCACTTGGAATATGGCATATTTTACCTCCTACTTCAGCCTTCTACCTGTTGTGGCACTTTCCTGAAGAGGTCTTCTGGGGAGGTGGTGAGACAGGGTTTCTCTTTGGAGCCCTGGCTGCTCTGTAACTCACTCTGTGGACCAGGCTGACTTCAAACTCAGAGATTCACCTGCCTCTGCCTCCCAAAAGCTGGGATTAAAAGTGTGTGCTGCTGCTGCTGCCACCACCAGGCTATATTACAATTATTAAGTGAATGTGTTGTAAAATACCAATGAGGAAAAAAATGTTTTTTGTTTTGTTTTCAAGACAGGGTTTCTCTGTCTAACAGTCCTAGCTTTCTGAAACTCGTTTTGTAGATCAGGCTGGTCTTGAACTCACAGAGATCCTTTTCCTCTAAGTGGCTTTTTCCTCTGAGTGCTGGGGTTAAAGGTATGTGCCACTACACTTGGCAAAACAAAACAAAACACTTCTTTAAAAATAAAATTGTGCTGGTGGCACATGCCTTTAATCCCAGCACTCGGGAGGCAGAGCAGGTGGATCTCTGTGAGTTCGAAGCCAACCTGGTCTACAAGAGCTAGTTCCAGCGTAGGCTCCAAAGCTACACAGAAACCTTATCTCAAAAAACCAAAACAAACCAACCAATCAATCAATAAAATTGTATAGTAAATTTCATTTTACAATTCTATGACAAAATAGGATATATGAGAAAGAGTGGGAACCAGTGGACAGGGCAAGTAGAGGAAATAGAGAATCATTGCCAAGACTGCCTCCATCTTGATAAATAGAGCCTGAGGTACTTAGAGCACTGCCTTTTCTACTGAAAGTAAGACAGAATGAATGAGTTTGTAAATCTAGGATTTAACAGTCTGAGAGGAAGTATTTCAAGCCCTAGGTCAGCCTGGGCTGTAAGGTTTCCTTCCTTCCTTCCTTCCTTCCTTCCTTCCTTCCTTCCTTCCTTCCTTCCTTCCTTCCTCCCTCCCTCCCTCCCTCCCTCCCTCCCTCCTTCCCTCCCTCCCTCCCTTTCTTTTCTCCTTCTTCCCTTCTTCCCTTCCTTTCTCCCTTCAACCCTAAGGCCTATTTCTAGTAGAACTTTTGTCTTACCCCTCAGGTCTTGTTGCTTAAAGCTAACTAATCCCCGTGGATCCCTGGCTGGCAAGGAAACAATCCCTGCTGCAGATTCCAGTGGAGGGCTTCTAGTCTTGTGGGACTGAGAATCTGGGGGAGAAGGGAGGTGGGAGGAGGGATTCGGAGGAGTGGGGGGAGGGGAAACTGCAGTCAGGACATAATGTATGAGAGAAGAATATTTTTTAAAAAGTGGGGGGAGTATACTCTCAGAATTCTGTCTCCCTATTGTTAAAATAAATTCTTCACCCCAACATTCCAGAGTAGAATTAGGTTTGATAAGGTCAAGGAGAGGGCCAATCAGCAGGGATCGCAGAGACTTTTCAGTACAAAGTTGAGTTCTTTCTAATGTAAAAGTAAGTGTTTTGCAGAGTCTCAAAAAATAAACAAATGTGACTTTGCATTTTCTCAGAAAGGAGAGCACGGATTTCCCTTTCCCCCTTTGACTCTTATCAGGAGGTAGAATCAAAAATAAGACTCTGAGTTTCTTTAATTAAAAAAGGCTACTTTTTCTAGCTCTAACCATTGTTTCAAGCAGACATTTCTACCGCTTATGAAGCAGTCCATTAGGGGGCAAATGTTGAATATTATCTCTGAGGAAGTAACTACAATTTGACTTGGGTTACGAGAGGTGGAAGATATGTTTTTTTAAGTGTGGAATAGTTGAGAAATCATATTCTCAAAAGTTCTAAGTGAAATTAGTTACAGAAAACAACTTATCATCAAAATCTACAAAGATACATTTACAAATTTAGAGAAGGCTCTTCTGTTTCCCTAAGTAGTTTTCAGAGCAGTCCGAGCATGGTTCAGGAAAGGGTCATCTGTGGGCACGTGTCTGGAGGACTGCGCACTTCGCCCTTGTCTGGGAAACTCACAGTCCGAGCAATTGTAATAAAAGATCTAGAATTCTGAAACACACACGGCCATGGGCTCCTCTGTGGGCTCCACCTGCTATCACCCCCAGAGCCTCTCTGGGGACAACACCCTCGTATGTGTATTCTAGACCAAGAATAAAACTGATTTGCCTAAGGGAACAGTTTTTTGTCTACTTTGGAAAATCACAAGTAGGAGAGTTACACAGTATTTTTATTTTAAGTCAACTAAAATTATTTTTTCCTTTTTGAAACTTTGTTTTGAAGAATTAGTGAGCACACACAAAAGTCACCTAGAGTAGCTCAATTTTCAGTGAAAAATAGTGAACACTCTGGTCTGGGTTAGTGCTTGTTAGGATTGTGTAAGCCAGACAACTCAGTTCCTGATGCAAGCTAAGCAGTTTGGGGGTATGTTTCACCTGTGTGTGACCTTTTAACGAAAGGCTAAAGGAAGTGTCACCACAGCAACCCTTTTGATGTTCCTAAATTCCCACTCCCTGTGAAGCTTTCTCTGTCACCTCCACTCACTGTGACTTGGCCTTTCTAATCAATATGTAATCAAATTCTATCTTCTATTGTTATTTGCCTGCCTATATTTCTAAGTAGCTTGAAAGAGTCATTTTAGACATGGACTAGAATCTCAAGAAATTCTTCTTAATGGCTCACACATGACCAGTGGACGGAAAGGGGAGAAGTGGTCTGCAGAGGAATTGGGAGCTCTCCCTCCCTCTGTGTATGGCTAGCCATTCCTCTCGGCAATTTTCTGGGTGTCCGCAGAGGGCTAGGCTGCTACTCTTGCTTGAGGGACATTGCCTGGTCCTGCCAACATTCCAGTGAGTCAGTGACCTGCTCATCAAATCAACAGAGCAGGGAGCTGTTGTGGCCAAGTCTGTTGAGATCAAATGGGCCTCAACAATAAAACAGAAGCGTGGCATTATTTCTGCATGTTTTTCCTGAGTCTTTAGGTACACTCCCCGAAAGCACACTGTGTCTCACAGAGAAGGTGCTCTCATGGTACAACCCCAGTTCTAAGGACCATTTGAATTTCTTAAACACAGACCATAGAGAAGTTGAAAAGGGAAAAAGGAAACACCTTATCCCTCATTGTTTCAGGTGATTCAGGCTGACTTTGGTCAAGGACAAACTCTGCTCAACAGTTTAAACAATCTCAGGACCCACAACGTGGTGGTATCCATGGCCTCCAGGAATTACCATCGTTGCTGCCTGTGTACTCATGATAGACATTAATTCTTTTGGCAACAATTCTGTGACTGTAAATTGTTCAGTCATCATGTACTCAGAATTGCTTTGGCATTGTGGAATAAACAAGATCTATAAAGGTGGTGTTCCTTCCCTGTGGGGACTTAACATCTATTATCACGAGACGACAGTAGCGTTGAAAACACCTGCGAGCAGTGAGCAGTACGAGGCAGCGTGTGTGGTCCAGGGCTGCTCAGGAGCCTGGGCCTCTACAACTGCACTGGGCACTCAGCAAAGAGGGAGGGGCCACCAGCAGTCCCTGCAACAGCAGAAGAGTTAATGAAGAAAATGAAGGGTTGAACACTGAAGACAGGACAAGATTTGGGACAAAAGAGGTAGGCTGTCCACCCTGGTCTCAAACTCACTATACTGCTGAGAATGACCTTGAATCCCTAATCCTCTTGCATCCCCCTCATTTTGTTAATTCTTAATCCTACAGCTCTTAAGCGCTACAAAACAGAATATATATAAACAAATACAATTCCAGCCATGCTTAGAGGAACATTCCTGTAATCTTACCACTTAAAAAGCTGAGGCCAGAGGACTGTGACTTCTAATTCAACCTACATATTCAGACTCTATCTCAAAAGCAAAGCAGCAAAAAACACATTCCCAATCACTCAGCTACCATTCTTTTATTTATTACCTTTATTATATGTAGTTTATATAAAAATATACATATATATTATGTAGCTAGTTTAATGGTTCGTAAATTTGGTCAATTTTCCATTATCCACTAAATTATTACCATATATATGGTAATAACTTAGATATATATAAAGAGTAATAATTTATCTGAATAGCTTTAGGATTTTTAATGACACTGATAAATTTATTCATAAAAATGTTTATTGTGTATTGGGTGCTGGGGATAAATTATTCCCGTTCAACTTTATTTATTTTATTTTTTTTAAGGATTTATTTATTTATTTATTATGTATACAACATTCCTTCCGTGTGTGCCTCCAGGCCAGAAGAGGGCACCAGATCTTGTTATAGATGGCTGTGAGCCACCATGTGGTTGCTGGTAGTTGAACTCTGGAAGAGTAGCCAGTGCTCTTAACCACTGAGCCATCTCTCCAGCCCCTTGTTTTTTGTTTTGAGACAAGGTTTCTCTGTATATCCCTGGCTGTCCTGGAACTCTCTCTTGTAGACCTGGCTGGTCTTGAACTCACAGAAATCTGCCTGCCTCTGCCTCTGGAGTGCTGGAATTTAAAAATGACTATAATTTTCGCATGTTTCATCAACAAAAACAAGATAGTTTTAGGAAAATCATATAGCATGGAAGACCACTTCAGACTGGAAGGACAGTGGCACAAGTCTCGAGGACGCTGTGAGCCAGGTCCAGATCTAAGCATGCGGCTGGAGGTAGTGGAACCAGGAAGAGAGTGTTCTAAGAGCAGAGAGACAACCAATATCCTTGAAAAGGAAGGGAGATAAAATTGAACTGGGAGCTGAATGGTGGAGGCGCACGCCTTTAATCCCAGCACCAGGGAGGCAGAGGCAGGCAGATCTCTGTGAGTTCGAGGCCAGCCTGGTCTACAGAGGGAGTTCCAGGACAGGCTCCAAAGCTACTGAAAAACACTGTCTCATAAATTCAAAACCAAAGAAATAAACAAAACAACAACAAAAAACCAAAACACTGGAGTGGGTTTTGCTTATTTATCTGCATTGTCAGTATGTTACAAAGATTATAATGAACTGAGTCAGTCGCAGGGATGTGTTTCTTATAGACCCAGTTACTTGCTTCAAAAAGGCGACAGAGAAAAATTTCTGGACCCAAGGATTTGGGACTAGCCTGAGCATCATAAAATCTTGTCTCAAACAAACAACAACAATACTTAGCAATAATGGTATTTAAATGTTATCCTTGTATTACAAGGTAAATTGGAATTAACTTTCTCTTATGAGGATAGCAATTTGAGAAGACAGAACAAAGGTGGCTTGCCGCTTCATTCTGGTATTGCTCACACAGCAGACACCCACAGAATGACCTCTCTCTCTCTCTCTCTCTCTCTCTCTCTCTCTCTCTCTCTCTCTCTCTCTCTCTCTCTCTCTCTCTTGTGCTGGGAGTAAAGGCGTGGACCACCACTGCCTGCAAAGCTAGCTACTACTAAGACAACAAAACAGGATACAAGTTACCAGCCCCTTTGGGAGGCAGGGCCGTGAGATAGTTAGATGCAAGGAATTTCACAACCACATTTGCTTCTGCCTTTTGGATTCTGTTGCAAAGTCTTGCTGGAATAAAAATATTTAAAATTAATAATTGAGTCATATTGAGAAATACTAAGATGAGAAACTCTTATGTCTCATCTCAGTTTTGGTGAGCCACATTATCTCCAATATCTCTCCCAGTCACAGTTCATCTGTCGTTTACAGCTTTGTCCAACTTCAAGTTAATGAGTTCTGGGCCAGGGCTGGACAAAGCTCAGCAGTTAAGAACATGTTCAGCTCTTGCAAAGTTTATTCAGTTCCCAGTTCCAAGTCACAGCTGCCAATAGCTCCACCTTTAGGATATGTGATTCCCCTCCACACACATCCATAAAAATACTTTTAAAATGGTTCTGAGTCACATGATCAAGCCCTGACCTATGGGCATGAGGTTTGCCTCACCGTCAATTGTGCAGAGATAGTTGTTACCCAAAGACAAGAAAATTATTCTGGACAGGAAAAAAGCTGATGCCTCCGACTCAATCCACTTTCCACTCAGCACTGAGAGCACTGAGGTCTTTCAGAGTCCTGAGGAATAGATACGTCTTCACCTATCAATCACATCATGGTTATTTTTCAAGCACTGAATAGAAATTTATTCTCTTTTTGTAAATGTAACTTATAATCAAGTTAGATCAAGCCTTTGAGTCTGAAAAGGAGGGTCTGAAAAGGACTGACTAAGGGGATGGAGCATCTTAATTAAGTCAAGCATTTTGCTCTCTCTTCCTGTGCCATTAGGTAACAATAGCTTCAAGAATAAAGACATTCACACTGAGAAGCATTCAAAACTGGAAAATAAAGTTGGCAACAAAGCATAATGGCCATAGTTTGAATAAACAACTAATAATAGTTCATCTTTTGTGTGTATTTATCACTAAGGCCACAGCAGTGTTTTGTCTCTGTCCTTGGATGTTAGCATCACTGTACCCATCTCATCTTCATAAGATTAAATGCAAATTGTGCAGTGGCTTTGATGGCTGTCACCTAGGAAAAAGGAGAAATCAATGTAGAAGAGATGATGAGCTTTTCTATGTGGTATAATAGATACAGGTGTGCAGACAAATCATGAGCAGGCCAGATGTCCGTGTGCTGAGAATGGCCCTGGAGGGATGAGGGTGTGGCTGGGCAGTACAGTACTCGTCTGGCATGCTCCAGCAAACAACCAAGAGAGTTGCCTTATTAGAAAGTTGTACAATCAAAAGTTCAGTTTGAATAGGGTCTTCCAAAGTCAAGAGAAAAGCACAAGAAAAGAAACATCAAGTTATGTTTCCCAGAAGGTAGAAACGAGCTGATTCACTGTGTGGCGACCAAAAGGCTGTACTACATAGGCTCATGCACATTTGCTGAGCGGATAAACCAAACCAAAGTGTCCTTAAAACCAATTAACAAGTTTGTGTCGACTTGGCACAGTACAAGGCTAAGAGTATATTTTTAAAGTCACAAAGTAAAAGGTTTTGTTAGTGATTTACATGATGGGGTAAAGTGTGCATTTTCTAGATGAAATCAAAGCAGGGAAATGAGTGGAGGGACAGGCAAGGAAGGGGAAAGCTAGGATTGCTAAGCCAGAGAGGCTCCAGTCTCCCACACTTGCCAGGTTTTACACTGGGAAAGCTGCCCTCTGCCTGGGCCTTGGCGCCCTGTGTGTTAGCAGGAGCAATGGGAGCATACACTACTCATAAGCACTTTAGGGACTGGAGAAAGAGCATGTAAGATAATAATGCCCGCAATAAGTGATGGCTGACTCATTATTGATGGTTGCTGGGCAGAGGATGACACTCCAGGCTTTGGGCACACCAGGGAGATCCACTTCCACTGAGGTACATCCTCAGCCCAGTAATGACAAATCATTGGACTTTATTGTAATATTATAATTTTCTTTTTTATTCTCAAAGTTAATTCTTTCAAGAAAAGGATGAACTATCTAAATGGCTTTAATACATGCAAGCAAGATGAGAAAGGAACTCAGTGGTCGGGGCTAAAAGCTTTGGGGTGGAAATCAAAATGGTCTTGGCTGGATTGTCGGTTTGGCTTGATAGTGGCATCATTGCTCGGGATTAAACCAGGTCCCCATACATGCTTCATGCAAGCCCCATCACCAAACCTAATCCCTACCACAGAACTAAGCTGCTTTAAAGGACTGTAGCAGGCTCTTAGAGGATATAAAGTAGGCATGGGTTGGCTGTGAATGTTTCTGTATAATCAGGGTTTGTAGTGTTTTTTTTTCACATCTGAGTGCACTGTGTGCACCACACTCTTCACATCTGAGGAGTGCACCCTGTGCACCACACTCTTCACATCTGAGGAGTGTACCGTGTGCACCACACTCTTCACATCTGAGGAGTGCACCCTGTGCACCACACTCTTCACATCTGAGGAGTGCACCCTGTGCACCACACTCTTCATATCTGAGGAGTGTACCACGTGCTCCACACTCCAGCATTTATTTGTAGAATAATTGCAAGAATGACCCTGACTTAGGTCCACCTAGAAATCAAGAAATACCGGATAAAAATCTGTAAAGATAGATTTTATAACCTGTAATTTCAAGAAAATGAGACAGCACACATCAGTCCTTATCAATCAATCAATCTGTCTGTCTGTCTATCACTGTGCCTAAATGAGATGTCCTTATGAGAAGCATATGAAAGCCGAGAAACCGCGCATGGACACCCTGACATTTGTTTCTATGTTGCTGCTCTTCCCAGAGCCCTTGAGCTCTCTGCAGAGATGAGGCTGCTCCATGAACTGTGAGGCTGCCGTCGGGTTTAAAGCATTTCAGATTCCAGTCAGCTGCAAATATTCTAAAGTGCAGGAAAGTTAGTCCTCTTTGGGTAATCTTTGTGTTTAGACTTATTTTTCTTTTATTTATTTATTTTTTAAGATCTCAGTTTGATAAGCCTGCCTTGCATGATCAGAGCCCCTGCTGGCTGTACCTAAATGTGTGTTTTCTTTTATTTATCTATTATTTTAAAACTATCTTTTCTCATTTTACACGCCAAATCCAGTTTCCACTCCATCCCTTCTTCGGCTCCTCCACCTTCTCCCCCATCCACTCCTCAGAATGGGTAAGGATTTCCATGGGGAGTCAACAAAGTCTAGCACATTGCTTTGAGGCAGGACCAAAGCCCTTCCCCCTATATCTAGGCTGAGCAAGGTATCCTTCCAGAGAGAATGTCTTCCAAATAGCCAGAATAAGAAGCAGGAACAAATCCTGGTCCACTGCAGTGCCCACAGATGCCCCCCTCACACAACTGCCACCACATTCAGAGGGCCTAGCTTGGTCCTGTGCTGGTTCCCTCACTGTCAGGCTGCAGTGGTGAGCTCCCATTAGCTCAGGTCAGCTGTTTCAGGGGGTGTCCCCACCATGGTCTTGACCCCTTTGCTCGTATTCTCACTCCTCCCTCTCTTCGACTGGACTTTAGGAGCTCAGTGCTCCACCGTGAATCTCTGCATCTGCTTCCATCAGTTCCTGGATGTAGGTTCTACGATGACATTTGAGATAGCCATCAATCTGACTACAGGTCAAGGCACCCTCTCCATAATTTCTTCAGGCCTTAGCTGGGGTCATCCTCATGGGTTCCTGGGAATTTCTCTAGTGCCAGGTTTCTTGCTAGCCCCATAATGCCTCCCTCAGTCAAGATATCTCTTTCCTTGCTCTCCATCTCTGTTCTTCTCCCATCTCAACCATCCCGTTCCCCCAATTTCTCTTCCCCCCTTCCCTTCTCTTCTCCTCTTTCCCTTCTGCCTTCCCTTTTCCCCTATACCCAAGCTCTCATTTCCCCTTCCCAGGGGGATCTATGTATGTTTCTTTTATGGTTCTTGTTACACAGCTTCTCTGGGGTTGTGGACTACAGGCTCCTTGTCCTTTGCTGACAGCTAGTGTTCACCATGCTCATCTTTCTGGGTCTGGGTTGCCTCACTCAGGATGGTTTTTCTAGTTCCATCCATTTGCATGCAAATTTCAAGATGTCATTGTTTTTAGGAAAAAAAACTTTATAAATTTCCACATTTATTTATTTGTTTGTTTATTGGTCTTTCAAGATAGGATTTCTCTGTGTAGCCCTGGCTGTCAAGGAACTCACTCTGTAGACAAGGCTAGCCTCTAACCCACATAAATCCACCTGCCTCTGCATCCCAAGTGGGATTAAAGGTGTGTGCCACCACCACCCAGCAAACTTCCACATTAAAAAAAACCGAAACATTGTAGGGAGTAATGAGATGTTTCAGTATGTACTTGCCAATAAGCCTGATGACCAGAGGCCCACTTGGTAGAGAGAAAACATACAAATAAAAATGTAATTAAAAAAACTTTTAAGATGCTAGATAGGTTTAAGAACACCTGCTGCTCTTGCAGAGGACCTACAAGAACAAAGTTCAGGGTCCAGAGTTTACAGCATCTTTATGGTTACAGCAACTATCTGTAACTCCAGTTCCAGACACCCTCTTCTGGCCTCCTTGGGTATTGGTTATGTACATGGTGTACAGACACACATAAGACAAACATATACGTACACACACATATTTTAAAAATTTAAAGCTATGTACATTAAGAAAGCAATGTACAAAAACGAGGTGGAAAGGGCTGGAGAGATGACTCAGAGGCTAAGAGCACTGGTTGTTCTTTCAGAGTCCCTGAGTTTAATTCCCAGCAACCACATGGTGGCTCACAGCCATCTGTAATGAGATCTGATGCCCTCTTCTGGTGTGCAGGCATACATGAAGGCAGAACATTGTATACATAATAGATAAATAAATCTTTTTTTTAAAATATTCTTTATGGTTTATTTAACTTTATTTTATATACATTGGTGTGAAGGTGTCAGATCCCCTGGAACTGGATCTTCAGACAGTTGTGAGCTGCCATGTGGGTGCTGGGAATTGAACGGTCCTCTGGAAGAGCAGTCAGTGCTATTAACCACTGAGCCATCTCTCCAGCCCCCTAGATAAATAAATATTAAAAAAAAAACAAGGTGGAAAAAAAGTAAAGTAGCTTTTGACAATTACCTAATACTGTCCAAGTAAGGTTCAAAAGAACTCAGTGACCGAGACCAGGCTATATACAAAATTCTACAGGGTCAATGGCATAACAGTTCCAGACAGCCTTTAGAATCAGCAAGGAATCAGTTCCAGGAGTCACCATGGATACCAACATCTGCAGTTTTTCCAACCCTTATAAAACAGTGTGTAGACTGGGGTTGCAGCTCAGTGACAGATGTTTGCTCAGGAAGCATAAGGTCCTGGGCTTGATCTCCTAGCACTGCAATGCTTGTACCCATGTAAGTTCCTCTGTGTACACTAAGACAGTACCTAATACCACAGAAATGTCATGCAAACCATGTTGTGATGAATGTTCAGAAAAGACAAGGTTTTGAAAGTTGGCACATGCTCACTTTCAATTTTTTTATTTTTAGTGATTTTGACTCATGCTTGGTTGACCCCAAGAAAACAAAACTGCATCCACAGAAAGCCGACCCTACACAGTTTCTAAAAGAGTCGTAAGAAATGCCACTTTCCTTAAACAACAGCTGTATTATACAACTACCAAACAATTAAATATTGACTAAAGATAGTGGAAAACAGAAAGTAAAAAGAGAAAATGGGCAAAAAATAAATTATAAATAAATATGACATTGGGAGGCCTAAGGTTAGCGAAAGAAGGGATTTGGGAAAAACAAACAAAATCCCCACTTTTGTAGTATTTTGCTGAGGTTGGAGTTCTTAAAGTGGAATGGGAAGCAGGGGAAGGCTTTCCAGTCTTTCACATCAAAAAGAAACCCGGATCTCAAGCCCACAGCCTGGAATTCTCTTTGGACTCTGCACAACCTGCATCTGCCACTGTAACCAAGGACAAAAGGTGTCGTCCGCCCAACCTCCTGCTTCAGTGTTACGCTGGGGTGTGAAACAAAACACAATTTTACTTTCTTCACCCCTTTAAATGGGTGTTACTTCCCTCGACGGCACTGCTGTGCTGCACCAGGAGGAGGGGACTCAGACCCTCACTCAGAGCCTATCTTGTGTCTGTTATTGCTAAACTTATGCATTGAAAATACATAAAATCTAAAATCGCCAGCTCCTTACAAGTTTTAAAGTAGATGGTTTTGCATATGTTTAATTTGCTCATAACGAAAGTGTTAAATTTTTGCCAAATTTCTTAGGCTTTTACCCTTGGAATGGATAATTTAAAATTCTAAATATAAATCCTCTGTATCAGAACAAAATAATTCCCTTTGATGTGCCTGGCACCTAACTTTTAAGTATCATTTTTCCTGTTATAAGTGAATACCACAGTTTATCTTAGGACCAAGACGCAGTAAGAGGAAGGAAAGAGATATCTGGTGATTAAGACTCAGTTGATTTTCATATTTTCTCTGGAACCAAAATAATTCATGCCTGTCTATAATTCTGGGTCATAATTCAAAGGGACTATTTTCAGTCTCCAGTGAAGCTCTCATCCCATGTCCAACTCTTTGATTTCCCAGACTCACTGTGGAGCTCCAGCTGGTCTGGAACTCACTATGTAAACCACGTTAGCTTCAACTCAGAGCTCTGTGGCCCGTCTCCAGAGTGCTAGGATTAAATGAGGTGTGTGCCACCATGCCCAGCACATGTCCAGCATTCCTTTAATAAGGTAAAACTCTCAAAAGTTAACAGGAAGTGGAGGCCAAAGAGATGTCTCAGGCTATGAGAAGGCCTTACTTTGCAGAGGATCCAGGTGGTCTACAGCACCCACATGGGGGCTCACCGCCATCCTGAACTCCAGCTTTAGGGAATCTGGCAAGTCCACCCTCTTCTGGCCTCCTCGGGTATTAGGAACACACATGGCTCACAAACACGTGCAAACACTTACATGCATAAAATAAGATAGATTAACAGAACAAGGAAATGCTGTAATAAAATAACAGTCACAAATTACATTATGTTCCTTTTCGCCCCTGAAGTCATAACTGCAGCCACAAACGGTCCTAACCCTCAATCCATGGCACCTTCTCAAGCCTCAAGAGGTACTTTCTTCTCTTCCCATCCTCTATCCTTTAGTTCTGTAGTCCTTGTTAGTGTGCCGAGACGATGTTCCTAAAGTCTGTTCATCAGTCTAAACTTGGAATGCTTCTCTGGCAATCTGGTCAAAGAAAAGCATTTGAGGCTTGCTTAGGCTCCTGGAGAGCTATAGAATTCTTCCCATACACACACAAGAACGACCTACAAGTCTGTGGCTTTACTATCAACCAGCATGGGCACAGAACAGTAGAAAAACAATATGTGTAAAATAAGGCATTGGTTTAGATATTTTTCTGTTATCTTAAGGAATGCCAGAGCTGTGAAATGGCTCACCCAACAACGATACTTCTGCCAATCTGACGGCCTGAGCGTCATCCTCAGGATCCACACAGTAGGAGAGAACCAACTCCCAAAAGTTGTCCCCTGACCTTTCCCTGCAAAGTGCGACACACACACACAGACACATATGCCTAAGTTCTCACACTGATTTTGAGAAGTTTCTTCTGTCTGGTGATGTAATTTAAAAGACAATCTAGCAAATATTTTCTAAAATTTTGCAGTTGGTTCAGACAAGTTCTCCAAATTCAAATGCATCTTAGGCTAGTTTATTGGAAACAAAGCTTTGAAATCTCCAAATGCACTTGAAATTTTAAAATTATTCTTTTTCTTTTTTCGAGACAGGCTTTCACTGTAGCTATCAAGCCTATCCTGGAACTAGCTCTTGTAGACCAGGCTGGCCTCGAACTCATTGGGATCCGCCTGCCTCTGCCACCCGAGTGCTGGGATTAAAGGCGTGGGCCACCACCTCCTGGCATTAAAATTATTCTTAAGAGGATTTATTTGAGAATAAGAGAAGTAAAAAAATAAAATCAAAAGATGGATGGATGGAAGCAAATAAACAAATATATTTTGGGCCCAAAAAAGAGCTGGGTTAGAATTCCTGTACTGTTAAATGCTGACTGCATGTCTTTCAGCTGGGTTAGAATACCTGTACCGTTCAGTTCTGACTGTGTCTTTGAGCTGGGTTAGAATACCTGTACTGTTCAGTTCTGACTGTGTGTCTTTGAGGAATTATTTAACATAAACAATTTCAGTTCCTTTAGCCATAAACTAAACTTGGTAGAGCTGATGTGAAAACGTGAAGAGTTCCTGATTCAGATATTAACACAGAAAATGTTAAATAAATAACAGCCAACATTACTGACGGCGTACAAGATTAAGAAAGAATGGTATAAAGACTCCTATTTATACAGTAGGCTGCTGTTATCTATGGTTGTTTTGTACCTCCACACTCAAACTTAGAGATATTTTTGGCTAGGACAGAAACTTTTAAACTTTCATTTAAGCTGGGGGGTGGATCTGTAGTTAAAATGCTGGTCACTCAAGTGTGAGAACCAGAATTCAGAGCCATAGAACTGATGGAAATTCCACGTTAGAGTGGCAGCCTTCCTGTAATTACAGTCCCCAGAGCAAGCAGGCAAGACTAGCAATAGTACGGACCTCTTGGTTTAACTGAGAGACCTGGCCTCAGCAAATAATGTAGAAAAGCAATAGAGGGTGAGGGCTGACATCAACTTCAGGCCTGTACATGCATGCAAACAGACAAAAACTCGTGTACCCCAACACGTGTACATGAATGCAAACAAATGTTTATGTACCCCCTTAACACCTGTACATGCAGGCAGACAAATGCTTGTGTACCCCCAACACCTGTACATGCATGCAAACAGACAAATGCTCATGTACCCCCAACACCTGCAATGCATGTAAACACACAAATGCTTGTGTATCCCCCCACAACAAACATGCAAACATATACACACCTCAGCAGCATACAAATGGAAAAGGAAAAATAAAAGGCTTTTATGTGAATATTAGAAATATTGGAGAAAATGGGCCTGGAGTTGTGGCTCAGTCAATGGAGCACTAGTCAAACACGCATGAAGTGATGACCTCAGTCTCTGGCACTACATAGCAAACTTCTCTGCATTATGAGTGGTAGCTAGGTAGTATTTGCAACAGTTATACTTGCCTAATGTTCCCTCTGTCCTAGATAGAAAATGAAAGAACACGTTGAATCAAAGAACATAATGAAAAACAACAGAAGATGGCAGGAACACTTCATTCCCATTCTTAAAAATATCATCCTTCATTTCTCTGTGAAATGAAGCAACAAAGTACAAATACATTCTAGTTTCAGGTTACAGGCGATCTGCTGAATAAAGTTAAAAATACATTTCCAGGAAGCTTTAATATACTGCTCTATATTGTAGCCAGGAGACTTTATGGGAGAAGCTATACACTCTTTAAAGAGAAAAGAAAATGCTTTGTTTCTAACCCAACCACTATAATTCTCTGGAAGGAGGGGTTACCAAATAAATGATCTCCAAGATGAGTTCAGCTGATTACAAGAAAAAGATGACACTGTCAATTATTTTCAAAAGCTGCAGCCACTTTTTGGATGACAAAAAGCATGACTATCCCAGAAGAAATGCTTTCAAGTCATGGTGTTCCTTCACTAATGTAAGTAGTCCCATTTTGGCAGTTCTGAATATTTAGCATCCAACAAAGAAAAAGACATGGTCCATCACATCTGCTGCAACAAGGGACAGCAATTCTCTTTTCGTGAAGAACCAGGACTGTGTGACATGCCTAGGACTGGTCACCTCAAGTGTTTTCTAGTTCCTTTCAGAAGGAGCACTTCCTTGGATGATTCCCAGTTCCAGGTGACCTTCTACCTGAGAGTATTCTCGGAGGGCACTCTACAGACCAGATTTACAATGAAGTTGCTCTCTTTTGCTGTGGTTCATAGTGGCTTGGGCGGAGGAATAGTAGATTTACACTAGGGGCTGGCAGAGCTAGGGTAGTGGACAGATTAGGCATTTATTTTAGGGGCAAAATCAATACTTTTTATATGTTATTGTTTTTAATTGAACTATAAATTTTGCCCCACTCCCCTTCTTTCCTTCCCTCTCCCTTTCAAAAATCAATAAATGTTGCCAATAACTTGGCTATTGATTACAGAAGAAAAGGAAAAAATACAGGATGATCATACTTAAGTTATAATTAAATGGGAACGGAGTCATTTACAATACTGATAAGACAGAAGGTTTACTGGTTTTGAGGAAAAAATAATATAGTTAATAAGAGTTTTTCTAGGGTCTGGAGCTAGCTGAGTGGGTAAAGGTAATTGCCACCAAGTCTAATGACCTGAGTTCAATCCCTGGTGTCCACATATTGAAAATAGGGACCCGCCACAACATGTCCTCTGACCTTCATACATTTGCTATGGGACACACATGCGTGAGCGCACACACACAATAAATACAAGAAAGAACATTTTTTGAGACAGAGTCCTGGAACTCAAGATGTAGACCAAACTGGCCTCACACGCACAGGGATTCACCTACCTCTGCCTCCCAAGTGCTGGGATTATAGGTGTGCATCACCATGTC
Organism: Chionomys nivalis; assembly: GCF_950005125.1. NCBI lineage: Eukaryota > Metazoa > Chordata > Mammalia > Rodentia > Cricetidae > Chionomys > Chionomys nivalis. The sequence continues at coordinate 71,168,871 of NC_080099.1, forward strand.
TGACTACAGAGAAAATTCTAAGAGTCTTTCTGAATATAAGAACTATAAGTGCTGGAGGGATGATGGTTCAGCAGTTAAAGCACTGACTGGCAGGCTGGAGAGATGGTTCCATGGTTAAAAGCATCGGTTTCTCTTCCAGAAGACCCAGGTTCAATTCCCAGCACCCACATGGCAGCTCACAACTGTCTCTGATTCCAAGGGATCTGACACTCTCACAAAGGCAAAAGACCACATAAAAATAAATCGGTCACTTAAAAAAACAAAACAAAACAAAACCCAATGGGATTGGAGAGATGGCTCAGTGGTTGAGAAGAGCACTGGTTGCTCTTCCAGAGGGCCCATGTTCAATTCCCAGCAACCATGTGGTGGCTCACAAATGTCTGTAACTACAGTTTTAGGAGACCAGACACCCTTACATAGGCATACACACAGGCAAAGCACCAGTGCACATAAAAGTAGATAGATATCTAGATATGTAGATAGATGATAAATATGTAGATGATAGATAGATGGCAGATAGATAGATAGATAGATAGATAGATAGATAGATAGATAGACAGACAGATAGATATACAGAGAGAGAGCACTGACTGGCTGCCCTTCCAGAGCATAGATAGATAGATGATGGATAGATAGATGACAGATAGATATACAGAGAGATAGAGCACTGACTGGCTGCCCTTCCAGAGCATAGATAGATAGATGATGGATAGATAGATGACAGATAGATGATAGATAGATAGATAGATAGATAGATAGATAGATAGATAGATAGATAGATCAATCGATCAAGCACTGACTGGCTGCCCTTTCAGAGTGGTGTAGGAGGTTCTTCTGTCTAGGTGTTACTTTCATTGGTTAAATAAAGAGACTGCCTTGGCCTAGTTGATAGAGTGAACTCAGGTAGGTGGGGAAGACAGAACAGAATTCTAGGAGGAAGAAGGCAGTGTGGTAGACACCATGGCTCTCCTCTATGAGACAGACGCTGGTTAGACTCATGCCGGTAAGCCACAGTCAAGTGGCAATACACATTAATAGAAATGGGTTAAGCAAATATGTAAGAGTTAGTCAATAAGAGATTAGAACTAATGCGCCAGGCAGTGTTTAAATGAATACAATTTGTGTGTTGTTATTTCGGGATATAAGCTAGTCGGGTGGCTGGGAGCCAGGCAGGATAAAAAGCAGGCCCGCTCCTCATTACTACACAGAGGACCCAGGTCCAATTCCCAGTACCCACGTGGCTTCTCACAACCATCTCTATGTAACTCTACTCTCAGGGGAGTTAATGAATTCTTCTGACCTCTGCAAGCACTACATGTTCATGGTGCATAGATATACATGCAGGAAAAACACCTATGCATATAAAATAATAATACAGATGAAAGAAATATCAAAAACACTTTAAGAAAAATCAAAGTGTTATAAAACATTTCTAAACACCTAAATGTTTGTCTTTGGTATAAAATAATCCTTTTGCATATTTGCCAGGCCTCTTTCAAAGCTCTGATATTCAATAGTGAATTGTGGTAGATTGTAAACCGTTTACTGCTCTTATAGGAAAGGCTAGAGTATATCCGTTGTGAAAATTAAAGCAAAATTTAAAAGACAGTTCCCAGCCCTTTCCTCAAATTCCATGATTGTTTTCAAAAGAATCCATGCCTTGTTTTTGGCTGCCAGCAAATACTAGCTGGCAGTGCACAGTAATATACAACAAGGTGGCTGCAAATGAGTGTTTAACTGTTCCTTGTTGAACCTCACTAGGTATTAAAAGTTGGTATGTTTTAAAAATAAAAACTTTAGTTCATAAATACATAAAAATTAAAATCACCAAGATTTAGCTGGGGATGGGAAAGGAGACATTTTAAAAACTAAGTTTAAGGCAGGACATAGGGTCACAAGTCTTAAATTCCAGCACTTACGACAGGTGATTTCTGTAAGTTTGAGTCTAGCCTGGTCTGCATAATTTTTAGGACAGCCTGGGTTACGTAGTGAGACCTTGTATCAAAACAAACAAACAAACAAACAAACAAACAAACACAAAGGAAAAAAGAAGCACAAAGAAAACACCAAGCGATAGTAGAGTCGCAAGTGGTTCATTTGCTCACCTAAAAGACACAGCTGCCCTGGTGTTCATCTGGATATCCGTCTGTACCTGACCGCTGTTCATCTATTTAATTACAAGACACGACTGACCTCTAGTGTTCATCCGTAGTATATGCAGCTGAGTACTGTTGGTTTACTTTCAAGACTCCGAATGTAGCACAAAAGATAAAACAAGAGACAAAGAAAACAGCCAAGAGCAACAGCAACAACCTAAAAAGGCAGGCATACAACTTCCAAGAGTTCAGAGAAGGGTCCCTCATCTTGACATTAGAAATTAGAAAGGAAAACTCACCGGTGGCCAGAGTGTTAGGAGGGCAGCGTCATGACTCAAAGCTGGATATCGAGGGCTAGAGTGACATCTGGGACAGCACTGGCTGTGTGAGGCTGAAGCAGAGGACACTGGTGAGGGAGACAAGCAGCTTAGCACCGGAGCCATCTCCACAACCCCAGATGGCCTGTTTAACAAAACAGCGAAGAGTAGCAGGAATGATGCCTGATTCCACCTTTGTCAACGCGACCTGAAGGTGCACGGGTGCTGGGGAAGTGATGCTCACAGTCAGCAGAAGCTCTGAGGGGAATTGACTGTAGAGAGCAGATGTCCGGGTCCGGAAGTGCTTCCGATTTCCTATTTTTTAATTGTTGGAATATTTGCATATAAGTAATAAAATTTCATGGGCTTGAGAGCCAAGTCTAAGCACAAAAAGCACTTATGCTTTCTATATACCTGCATATGCCTGAAGGTTATTTGTATTTTTTTAGTACTTTTGCATCTTGATAGCACTCTGTCACGTGAGGTATTTCCACTGTGGCATCACATCGGCTCTCCAGAAGTGCTGGGATTTGGAGCACTTTGGAGTTTGAATTTTCAGATTAGGAATGCCTAACTTGCCACATAAGTATGAGAGTGCAGATATTCTTTTTTCTCTTTAAAGGAATTACTAAATACCTAGAGTCGTCTCCTTTCACACCAGAGACAGGAATTACATTACAAAAGTATTTCACAGGCTGCCTATAAAGTCTTCACCCAGCTTCCTCTAATGTTTTCCGAGTTTTAAAATTTTGAAGAATTTTATTTATGGTGTGTGTGTGTGTGTGTGTGTGTGCATGCACGTATGTGACATGGTTTATATGCATGTATGTGACATGGTGTTTAACACCATGGGGCTCAAACTGAAGGTCAGAAAAGCAAAGCAGCAGCCACCTCTACCTTACCTCTACCTCCAACTGAAATGGCAATCCTGCCTCCTCGAATCCTAGAATGAGACTGAGCGTGAGACCTGTCACCTCCCATCTTATATTTCTTAGTGCTGGGAGTAAAGGTGTGCACCACCACCATCCAGATTCTATGGCTAACTAGCGTGGCTGCTTTGCACTGACTTTCAGGCAAGCTTTAATTATTAAAACAAAAATAACACACCATATAATAGTGTGTGTGCATATAGAGGTCAGAGGACAACGTGTGGGGTCAGTCCTCTCCTTCAGCCATGCTGGACCCTGAAGATTAGACTGTTGGGCTTGGCAGCAAGCAGCTTTACCTCCTGAGCCATCTTGCTGGTCCTTTTTTTCCTTTTTTCAATTTTTTCAAGACTGGGTTTCTCTGTGTAACACTTCTGGCTGTCCTGGAACTTGCTTTGAGGACCAGCCTGGCCTTGACCTCACAGAGATCACCCTGCCTCTGCCTCCAGAGTGCTGGGATTAAATGCATGTGTTTTATTTTTTAAGAGCTTTGTAAATTTGCCTCATATAAATTCATTGGCAATTTCATTTTGTTCTTTATAGATGTATTTGAAAAGTAGTTATTGTGGGCAGGCAGTTTGTGTTTATCCTTCTGATTATGTTGTCTCCAAAAGGCTCTCGTTGGGGTCAAGAGAAAATGCCTAGCATAGTGGTTCTCAACCTTCCTAATCTGTGGCCCTTTAACACAGTTCCTCATGGTGTGCTGCTTCAAAGCTGTAGTTCTGCTACCGCTAAGAATTATAATGTAAACAGTTTTGGACATAGAAGTTTGCCAAAGAGGCCATGACCCACAGGTTGAGAACCACTGGCATATTAGATATGGGATCCTCAATGAAATAATATAGGTAATTACTCAGAAAGATACCAGATACTAACTCATCCCACCAATGTAAGACAAAAATGATAGTTTAAGTTTAAGGCCAGCCTGGTCTACTAACCAGGACAGTCAGGGCAACACAGAGAAACACTGTCTCAAAAAACCAAAAAGAAAAAAAAAAATGTATATATATTAACAGAAGGCTGAAACCACACATAATTACTGTTCCACCCTTTTCATTAAATCAGGTTCTCATCTTTCACTTCTCAGCTCCTGATGACGATGGCATGTGGTGTATGTTGTCACTTTTACTCGTAAACTACTAACAGTGACCTTTGATGGCTGTCGCAGTCCTCTAATTATTAAGCTATGTAAGATCACAAACCGTCCACGGTTCCTTCTTTGAATCTTCCTGATCAGGATAGACAGGACTGTATATGTTGTAAGGGGAGGGCCCGCTTGTTTGTCCCAGCCGCTTGGCTAGCTTAGCCCCGAAAAAACCACACAGAAAGTGTATTATTTAAATCACTGCTTGTCCCATTAGCTCTAGCTTCTTATTGGCTAACTCTTAAACCTTAGTTTAGCCCATTTCTATTAATCTGTGTATCGCCACATGGCAGTGGCTTACTGGGAAAGATTCAGCATGTCTGACTCTGGCAGCTCCATGGTGGCTCTCTCTCTAACTCTGCTTTCTTCCTCCCAGCATTCAGTTCTGTTTTCCCAGCCTACCTAAGTTCTGCCTTATCAGGCCAAGCAGTTTCTTTATTGATTAACCAATGAAGGCAACACATAAACAGAAGGACCTCCTAAACCACTGTATATACCTAAGCAGAAAGTGAGGTTGTCTCTGAAGACAGAACTCCAGTGAATGAGCCACGGCTTTGAATTTTATGTGAAATCACTGTCAGTAAGAGCCTGGATGCACCTCAGAAATCAAGGCCTCTAGGGCAGCATTTCACCACTTCTACTGACTTCCTCCCTGTGAGCCCAGAGTGAAGGCGTATAGGAAATCCTCCTTGGCATAGCCACATGCTTTGTCTTTGAAAGTACACTGACTTTGCTTATAAATACAAACAGTAGAACTTTTGAGCATATGAAAAATTTTAAATCAGATATTTGACTTTGCACTGTCAAATCACAGTTATTTCTGTATCTTCCAGGAAGGGTGGCATAGAAGGAAAGAATTCAGATAAAATTTTTCTATGGTCCCAACCACTGTTTTAACAAATGTGAACGAGTGAAATGTTGGTACACAAGGAGGGTGGCCCTTTGTTTGTCCCAGCCACCCGGCTAGCTTACACCTGAAATAACGACACAGAAATTGTATTCATTAAATTACTGCCTGGCCTATTATCTCTAGCCTCTTATTGGCTAACTCTCACATCTTGATTTAACCCATTTCTATTAATCTGTATATTATCACCATGACATTGTGGCTTACTGGGAAAGATTTAGCACGTCTGACCTGGCATCTCCATGGCGTCTCTCTGACTCTGCTTTTTTCCTCCCAGAATTCAGTTCTGTCTTCCCCACCTACCTAAGTTCTGCCCTATCAGGCCAAGCAGTTTCTTTATTGATTAACCAATGAAAGCAACACATAAACAGAAGGACCTCCTACACCAGTCAGACAGTGGTGGCAAACACCTTTATTCCCAACACTCAGGAGGCAGAGGCAGGTGGATCTCTGTGAGTTTGAGGCCAGCCTGGTCTACAGAGTGAGTTCCAGGACAGCCGAGGCTACACAAAGAAACCCTGTCATGAACACCCCCTCCCCCCAAAAAAGGAGTTCAGCACCAATATTGCATGTTATGAATCATTATTTAGGAGTCTCCATTTCTTTTATTGTGGTTTTTGGCTGTTTCTAATCCAAGTAACTGTACATAAAAGTGTTCTGTTTTGGAAAGAGCCTATATTTTAAAATAATTTTATGTGCATTGGTGTTTTGCCTGCATGTGTGAGGTTGCTGGATCCCCTGGAACCAGAGCTATAGACAGGTATGAGCTGCCATGTGGGTGCTGGAAATTAAACCCGAGTCCTCTAGAAGAGCAGTCAGTGCTTTTAACCTTTTAGTCATTGTTCCAGCCACAGGAAGAACCCTATTTTTGAGTATAGCATTCATTGGAAAAAAATATTTCCTAAACTAAATGGTTTAAATCTTGAAGTTCTCAAAGTGACATTTGATGTATTTGCCCCTATGCAATTTTATTTTAGATAAATCATTCTTGTCTAGACAAGAAATTGGGACTTGCTATTCTATTAAAGAAATGATGTAAAACACTTGAAAAATGGCTGCATGACAAATAGAGAATGCTGACAGAAAAACAGAAGCAATAAAAAGAAGAGCCACACAGATCTACACTCGATGACCAAAGAGTATGTTCACTGAGTGGGCTTATCAACAATTAGGGATAGCAGGAAAAAAAAGGATGTCTTCTGAGAAGTAGGTACCAAGAAGGGATTAATGTGCTAAGAGAGGCAGAGGAGGTGGGTGTGGATGTGGAAGGAGATGTTCTGGTGGCCGCACAGCCAGGAAATGATGAAAACACAGCATTAGTCTTTCAAGATCACTATCTTGATTCAACATGGGGAAGGGAGAATGGCTATACTCCTTGGACTTTAGACAGCGCCATCAGTGATGAGAACAGATTGAGAAAATGCTGTTGGAAGAAGAGTATTATTTGTCTAATAAATCACTTCCAGAAAAATTCTGAATTAATCAAAAGGAAGATGATAAAAAAAATATACCAACAGGGTACATTCTCCTACAAAACCAGCCAGTTATGATAGAAGAAAAAAGATTATTTGAACAAGGACTGGCTAAGTTTGATCAAAGATGGACCAAAATCACAACACTAGTTCAAAGTCACACAGTTTTACAAGTGAAGAGTTACACCAGACAGTACTTTAAAAATAAGGGAAAGTGGGGTGTGGAGAAAGAAACACCAACTAAGAAGAGCAGCAATGATCTTCAGGTGAAATCTAAAGATGAGAGGACGAAGGTGCGGGCAGCATCATGTTTGATGGGCGTGTCAATCCTAACTTGAATGCTGTGAAAATTGAAATGTTATCTGATAATGAAGACGTAGACATGTCAGATGAACTGGATGAGTTGACTTCTCAAACACCAGAAAAGAATTCTGGCAGTCTTCTCACTTTAGACATTCCTAATGGTAAAATTTGCGAAGCCAACCACGGAGAATTCATATGCTCAAAAGGCCCCTTAGCTAACTCTTCCGGGGAGTATCTTCAGAACGCGAAGCCAAGTAACACAGAAGCATGTTCAAGCTCAGAAATTACATCATGGGCTACAAAGCTAACCAATAATGACAAAAACTCAGTCGAATTAAGTGAGAAGTACAATAAATTGGTTCAAGGCTACGATGTACAAGACAGAAAAGAAATAACAGATGAAACCAAGCCATCACCCTCTCCAGAGTCCTTGGAGAGGCAGCAGGATTCAGGTGGCAATGAAATGCTTTTGCCTCTTCTCCAAAAGGTGGAGGACAACCATGAGGGAGAAGAATTTAAGTCCCAAGAGCAAGAAGTGGAAATAGATAGAAATGCCATTCAAGAAAAAGAAAAGCAAGCAATTTCTGAAGTTTTTGAGGGGCACCAAGCTAAAACACCAGAATGCTATTTGAAGATTAAAAACTACATTTTGGATCAGTGGGAAATATGCAAACCAAAATACTTAAATAAGACTTCAGCATGTCCTGGCTTGAAGAACTGCAAGGACGCTAATTGCATTGGATGGATTTATACATACATACCTTGAGTTGATAAGAGCAACCAATTTTGGATGTGAGCAGGCAATACATAACAGGCCACAGCCAGTCACTAAAGTACGAGTAGTGACAGAACAGATGCAGAAGCAGCATGCCAGCTTGCCTGGCCCTATAGTCTATGCGTACAAGGAGACATAGGGCCCGAGACCCATGGGGAAACTGGAGTAATGCAAAGGACTTAGAAGGGCAAACACTGGAGCATCTGTCTGTGGAGGAGCTGGCAAAAAGAAGAGAAGAGGTAAAGTGTAAACCTGTTAAGTCTTCAAAACTTTCAAAACTACCAAAAAGCTCAGTTGATCCCTTCCAACTGATACCTTGTAATTTTTTTAGTGAAGAAAAGCAGGAGTCTTTTTAGGTGAAAGTAGCTTCAGAAGCACTTTTAATAATGGATTTGCATGCTCACGTGTCTATGGTGGAAGTGAATGGGCTGTTAGGAGGAAGATACTCAGAGGCTGAGAAGACCCTTGAAGTCTGTGCAGCAGAACCATGTAACAATCTGAGTATAGGACTACAATGTGCGGTGGACTCTGTATCACAAACACAGGCCTCAGAAACTTTGGCTCTTAGAGGCTACAGTGTTATTGGGTGGTACCATTCTCATGTTGCATTTGATCCTAATCCATCTTTATGAGATATTGACACACAACCAGAGTTACTTCTCCAGAAGAGGAGCAAAGTTCATTGGAATGATTGTTAGTCCATACAGTTGAAGTAACCCTTTACCATGCTCCCAGATGATCTGCTTGGTTATAAGCGCAGAAGTTAGCCCTGATGGTGCCTGTCGTTTACAAACTTGAAGTACAACAGCTGTTAGAAGAACCTCGATGGGAATGAGCGTTTGAAAAGACAAGATGGATAACTGAGAAATACAGGCTTTCTCAGAGCTGTGTTGCCATGGGTAGAATCTTTCACTGGGATTTTCAGGGAACTTTTGGAGTGTCTAAGGAAAACACTAAGCAAAGTAGCCAAATGTTTCATCGCTAAGGAATTCTTGACTTAGATAGAAAAGTTGTTCCTTTCCAATTACAAAAGCAAGGAAGAAAATAGACCGGCTGAAGAGTACAACAGAGTTGTTCTTGTGATATTTTAAAATGTCTATATGCTTTGACAACTGCAGGTGGCCCCCAGGCTGGCCTTGCCAACCATGGCCAAGGCCTTAAAGAAGCACAGATGAGTCTGGACCCAAGGAGGCATGCAACACAGAAGTTGACGAAGCAGGTTCCCAGAAAAGCCCATCCCAACAGTGTGCGCAGCAGTGGAGGACCAGAGACACCTGAGACCTTCATCTCAAGCTCTGCCTTTTTGGAGGACACAACTGTAAAATAATGAGCTTAGAATTTGTTTCTTCTTATGCCTTCGGTAAGGAAAATTAATAATATTAGACTTAGTGCTCAAGAAAGCAAATCAGGCCCTCAGTTAACCTTGAGCCATTGCTAGAGTTGATTTGAACCTGTGCTCACAGCTCATAAACTTTTTAGGCCCCAAGCACTTTTGCCCTCTTGAATCCCTTCCGTATAAAATTTAAATTTATATTTTATAATTGTGTTTGTATAAAATGACAATATTCATATTTTGGATTAAAATATTTCTTATCTAAAAAAAATAAATGTACTAAGAAATTAGTGGAAATGAAAAAAAAATGTGGAAGGAGCTGGAGAGAGCTGAGTGGCCATCAAATACTCATGCAAGTCTGACCCCTAGTGAAGGAGAAAGGAAGGCACACTTGATAGATGATGATCAATGCAGTAAGCCAGCCACAAGGAGATTCCAGCATCTCTGGAACAGGCTGGCCTAGTGACTCATATCATGTATAATCTCAATACAAACACAGCAGTAGATTTCAAAGAACAGTAGCTGTGGTCCTTGACCAGTGGCATTCACTGAAGCTGGAGGTCTAAGAAGTATTTCCTCATGGCTTCTGTAGTTCATCACTTCTGTTCCACAACTTGCTGTTCTTCACAGGTTTTGGGAACAGCTTGTTCGTGAGCCTGTGGACCTCATTCCTTAGGGAAAGCTCCAGAGAAAGAAGCATCAAAGCATTGTGTGCTCTTGAAGCCAGGGCAGTGAAGCTCCCACTCCCACAGCCTTCATCACAGTATAGCACACCTTCCCCAGCAGGGCGCTGAGCCCCTTTGGTATGCATCCAAATGTCCAGAGGTACTGCCACTCTGACAAATGCTTGCCTTTCCACTGCAAGACTTCTTAAGCCATGACTAAAGGACCTGGCTCATGGCCTTGACTTTTGTTGTTAACTGTCCATCCTTCATTATCCCTCCACAGAACAGGAACAATTCAGCAGTAATCAGCCAATTCTACTGTCTTTGTGGACCCCATGGACCCATAGTTTTCAATTTTTGTTACTTTATCTTTCAAAATATTGCCCTCTAACAATTTAGTTCCTTATTTTAATACATTAGATACTAAACGGAGGAGATGCTGTTTCCCATAGGCTTTCTGCTCCACCCAGCAATAGAACAACATCCTGTTTGCCTTCTAGGTCCTGGACAAATCAGTCCTAGATATTATCTTATAGCCTGCTTCCTCAAGTCACTCCAAGCTACTTGGGTACTTCCTCAAACCAGACACTAAAAATAAACTAAATTACATTAACAGGTTAAATATGTTATTCGAGAAAATTATTGTTATAGAAACTGAGGGAGTATGCTGGGCAAAGGTGACACATGCCTTTAATCCCAGCATTTGGGAGGCAGAGGCAGGTGGATCTCCAAATTCAAAGCCAGCCTGGTCTACATAGTGAGTTCCAGGACTTCCAGGGCTACACAGAGCATCTCAAAAAAGAAAAACAAAACAAAACAGAAAAAAAAACCAAAAACAAAACAAAAACAGAAGAGAAGGAAGAAGATGAAGAGGAGGAATAAGAGTAGCAGCTATTGGGAAAGCAGAGGCTTGAGAAAGCTGTGATGGCCATCAATTCATACTCCTAATCTGATCTGAATGATATGAAGAGTATAGGTGAGTGAGCTGGAGTATTTTGATGGTTCACTGTGAAGTCCTTGAGCACTGTCAGCCTAGGAGCATTCTTAAAACCTTCTTCAGGTTCACTGGACCAGGAAGCAAGCTGTGTGAGGTGTGGCCCTAGCACAATAAATTCAGACTTGATTATACAGCCTTGTAGCTAGCCACCTTCGAGTCAACTCTGTGACCATCATCATTCCTAAACTTGGTAGAACCTCTAGAAACAAAAATTTCAAGAGACAAAGGGAATGAAGACTAAAAATTATAAACAAAGCCTTTTTTACCAGGATGGTGCTGGAAGCAAAGAAGGAAGCATTTCCTCTCCTAAAGCCTTCTGAAGCTTTCAGAGCCAAGAGGGCAACGCTGGAAGGCATCTGTATCAGGAAAGCAAGGCATGCGCACCAGCCATCTTCACAGCCTAGACCCCGCAGCTCCTGAGGCAGCCCAAACATCCTCAGAAAAGCCCTCCAGAACAAATGCATCCAACCGCAATGCCATCATCAGGTTCCCAGACCACTGCGCCCAGCAAGGAGACAAGTTTGTGTAAACGTGACTGGGAAGATCAAATAGTGCAAAGGGTGTCAAAAAAGCCATGACTCTGAAGCAGTCTGTTCCTGCTCAGGCTTGAAGAGACAAAGGCATCTACGTGACTGGCTTCTAGTTAAGTCACAACTGGGACCAATTGCTCGCTGTAGAGCTGAACCAATAATCCCAGCACTCATCAGGATACGTTAGAAAGATGTCAAGTCCAAGGCTAGCCTGAACTAGCTAGTGACATCTTGTCTGAAGAAAGCAAGCAGTGTGTGTGGGAGGGTGGGGGCGTGATGAAAGAAAAAAGAAAAATCTAAACTGGGTCCATCTGGCTAATTCTAAATATATTCTTTTCAACATTAAAAAAAAAGAAAAGAAAGAACAGTGCTTCAGCTTCAGATTTGAATAACAGAACAAAGAAGCAGAACAGAAGCAGACAGAGCTGAAGACAAACATAGCTGATATTTCCCAAAATTTGGTGGAAGAAATCTACTTACATATCCAAAAGTTCAAATAAGTTCCAAGATAAATATAAGAAAATCAGGGCTCATAAGATAGCTCAGGGGCTGGAGAGATGGCTCAGCGGTTAAGAGCATTGTCTGTTCTTCCAGAGGACCTGGGTTCAATTCCCAGCACCCACCTGGCAGCTCACAACTGTCTGTAACTCCAAGATCAGACAAACATGCAGGCAAAACACCAATGCACATAAAATAAAAAATAAATTTGTTAAAAAAAAGAAGATAGCTCAGTCAGCAAAAATACTTGCATATGAATGGTGGCAGAAATTCAATAGCATTCTTAACCACTGATGATTTCAAGGCTTCCTTGGTCTGCAGGGGACATTGTTTCAGAAAGAAAAAAAGTAAGGCCTGACAGTGGTGGCACACGCCTTTAATTCCAGCACTCTGGAGGCAGAGGCAGAGGCAGGCAAATCTCTGTGAGTTTGAGGCCAGCCTGGTCTACAAGAGCTAGTTCCAGGACAGCTAGGACTGTTACACAGAGGAACCATATCAGAAGAAGAAGAAGAGGAAGAAGAAGAAGAAGGAGAAGGAGAAGGAGAAGGAGGAGAAGGAGAAGGAGAAGGAGAAGGAGAAGAAGAAGAAGAAGAAGAAGAAGAAGAAGAAGAAGAAGAAGAAGAAGAAGAAGAAGAAGAAGGAAAAATATTGATTATAGATGATGCCTAATTGTAACCCTCTGACTTTCCCAAACACACGTACTTACATATACATACAAAAAGAAAGGAAAAATCACAGCCATATAATTCAATCACCAAAAATAAAAATTATATTGAAAGTATCCAGAGAAGATCAAGTCATACAGAAAAACAACTGTGCTACATTCACCAGAGAAGACTGCTAAGACATGGCTTTAAGTCAACAGAAAGTCATTTTAGCCAGCCAGTGACTACGCTGGGTGCTCAGGATCCCATTGTAACACCAAGTCTTTCTCAAACTGAGCTTTTAAGCACAAAAACCATGTTCTGGGTTGACATACTTCAGCTAACAACAACAGTCATCCAGAAGCTAAAAAGCGAGGCTAGTACATTTAGAGACTCCCAGAATTACTGACTTAGATACATTGGGGATTTGTTTTAGTTTGGCAGGTTGTGTTGTTTTTACATGCTGAGTTTTACAGCCTGAATGGTACTTCCATCATGGAATCATTTGTGCTAAGGATATAAATGGTGGATAATTCTTCATAAGAAACACTAAGCGCCAGATGAAAGGAAAACATTTGGAGTATTTGGAGCATTTTAGCATTTGACGCATGTACCAGAATGAACCATAGGATAAGTCAAAAAATAAGTCTCCAGAAATTTCCAAAGCATTATAGTCTTACATAATATATTCCCTACAAACAATGGAATAAATGTAACAAATATAAAAAATAAATTAGTGTAAAGTATCTTTATTCATAGATAACCTGATTGCTTTTACAGAAACATATAAGTTATTTCACAAAAAAAAAGTTCTTCTTTGAAAATCTTACAGGATTCTGAGCTGAAACCATCTGGTCCTAGCCTTTTTTGGTTGGGAGATTTTGACGACTGTTTCTATTTCTTTAGCAGTTATAGGTCTATTTAATTTGCTTATCTGAAAAGAAAAGCTATGGGTACCATTGAAATTAATAAATATTTGTTTGAAAAAGTATAAAGGAAGAAGAGTCCAATACAGCAGTGAAAGGTCTACTTGCACAAAACTTCAGTAAAACCTGTTTTTAAAAAGTATTGTCTTAAAACAGTCATGTAAAGTCGGGTGTGATGTTTTATATCTTTTAGGACTCCGAAGGCTGAAGCAGGATTACAAGAAGTTTAAGGACAGCCTGGGGGGTGTACAATGAATTCAACAACCTACAGAGTGAGATCCTATCTTTAAAATAAACAAGCAAAAATAGACATTAAGAATATATATATATTCTTAGTGTGTATATATATATATATATATATATATATATATATCACATTTTCTTTATCCATTCTTTGGTCAAGGGGGATTTAGGTTGTTTCCAGGTTCTGGCTATGACAAAGCTGCTATGAACATAGTTGAGCACCTGTCCTCGTGGCACGATTGAGCATCCTTTGGAAATATACCTAAAAGTGGTATTACTGGGTCTTGAAGAAGGTTGTTTCTTAATTTTCTGAGAAATTGTCACACTGACATCCAAAAATAACCCATTATTCTCATCTATGTTAGCCACATGGCTTGGTACCTTTTCCAACAGGGTAGGTTACATCTTGCTTCTTCTGTGTCTGGACAGGACTGGGAAGATATTATCTTAAAATGGGTCTTTTTATTACATAAACCGAGTAAAAAAATTAAAATCTTATGTGTAAAAGGTCTATGAATTAATTATAAAAGGAAAATTGAGACCTCATCAGCTAGCAGGAATGGACCCAGCAGAGATATAGTACCTTTTACTACTGATGAAATTAAAAATTATGGGAAGACAATGAGCCCTGGCAAAGAGTTTGTGCTAAATTTTTAGGAGAGATTAATAGTAATTATCCCAAAAGTGATAGAACTAACCTTATAAAGAGAGCTACTTGGATCCTTCCCCACATTGTACATGACACACCAATACCTACAGCTTGTAAATTCTATACTGATGCCAAAGATCAGGAAAGGCAGGCTACAAGTCAGAAGATTTAAGTAAAGTGGAACAATGCCCTTATAATTCTGTCCAAAAGTCAGAATTATATAAATTTTCATGGTACTAAGGAATTTTAAAGAACCTCTCAATATAGTTACTGACTTGCAATATATAGAAAAAGTTGTTTTGCATATTGAAGCCACTGAATTTATATTATATGATACAGCATTATTATATGACTTCATTATTCATTCAGGTTCAATATATAATTAGGAATAGGCTTTGTCTCATATACATAACACACATCCAATCCTATATGGGTATGCCACGTCCTCTAACACAAGGTAATGCAGAAATTGATTATTGATTGGAAATGTGCTGAAGGCCTTAAAATTTTATTTAAAAAAATTATGTCAATAGCAAAGGTTTAAAGAAAGAACATGGCAACAAGCTAAGGAGATTGTAAGGAGATCTCCTGCTTGCTCTTTCCAAACACTGCTACCTGCAGGGACTAACCCAAAGGGTACTCAAAAAAATTATATCTGGTAGATGGATGTGTTTCACTTTGCAGAATTTGCAAAATTAAATATGCACAGCATATTTATGCAAAATTAAATATACCATTGACACCTATTCAGGTTTTCAATGGGCAACTGCTTTGAGCTCAGAAAATGCTGACTCAGTAATCATACATTATTAGAAGTTATGACCATCATGGGTATACCTGCACAAATAAAGACAGATGATGGTCAGCATATGTCTCTAAGAAAATGAAACAGTTTTTTGCTTATTATAATATCAAGCATATTACAGGTATAACACACAATCCTACAGTTATAGAAAAATCAAATTGAACTATAAAGGATATGCTAAACAAACAGAAAGGGATGGAAAATACCTGCAGAAATAGATTGTGTAATGCTTTATCAACCTTGAATTTTCTTAATGTTAATAAGAAAATAACAATGGCAGCAGAGAGACATTGGATAATAGAAAAAACTTTTGAATTAAATCAGTCAGTGTATTTTGAGGATGTGTTGACCTCAGAGTAGAAATATAAAAGTTGTTAAAAGAAAAACTCAATAGTTTCTGTCTTGTATCAGGAGCCATCTGGTATGGGACAGAAAAAAGAAAGAATTTAGAAAATATTTTACTTTTCGCCATAAGTATTTTTGTCTCTATCATACCTTTCATTGAATATATGTCTATATGAATAATGTTCAAGTTTTCCATAATGAACCACAAATTTTCCTGCAGTAATCTTTGAAGTTTTCAGGAAAAACATGAGGACCCACAACGATTCCACCTGTTTGATATTATGTCATGATGTTGATAGCATAACTTTAAGACTGGTTTTGGGTGCCAGCTGCTCAAAATAATTCCAACTTGGTCAGCTGAAATGGTGTACCTTCTTACAAGTCCAAATGAGAACTTCAGAAAAACCCTACCAACTACTCAGAGACAATTATATCAGACAGCAATCTTGACACTTAACCATCATTTTAATTTTATAGAATTCTATAGAAAGAACATTGCCACCATGTCAGCTGGAAATAATTCTAGAAGATGACGTCCCCTCTCCCAACAAAGTTTGTCCTCAGGGCCAGGGACATCAATTAAGGGTTGGTTATAACTGGTATATGGTTGGGGTGAAAATTATGTAAGCTCAGGGATCTCTTCAGAAAAAAAAGGAAACTGAATGGATAATAAGTATATTAGTGTGAGTAAATTCATACTAATAATAATAGTGAGTAATAGAGTAAATACTTGTGAACTATTATTTATAGGCAATTTATATTGGTATAGATTCTTGTATATTGAAATAAATTCAAATTATATTTGTTATATTGAACATGCTCCTATTTCTGTTTACAATATTTACACACCTATGCAAAGTTATTTTGTCATATTGTATGCATGCATGTTTCTACCTCAGCTTAAGACATTTTGTATATCAATATAATTTTAGGATATATTTATCATACTGCACTATACAGTTCTACCTTGATCGAGATATTATATATTGTTTATGTTTTGAGATCATTGCCCTCACTTGCTGCACAGTTGTTTAAAGATTGCTTAATATTCTAATATGAGGCTTTAGTCTTTAAGCTATTAAGGTATTAAGAATTATAGGTCAATAGTCATCCATGTTTGTCATACTTACATAGTTAGACTGATTAGGTTCTTTAAATACATAGAGATTGTATTCTGCATAGATAGGTAATCTTCAACAACTTCAAAGAAGTATAGAATATGGCATTTAAGTAACTTAGGGTTCTGTTGATGTGAGACACAGTTGCTCTTGGCAGCACCAATCTATTCCTGAGAAAATGTTGGGGACCAAAGACACTCCACTTGGAGCTTGTTTTATTCTTGAAAAAACTGGCCTTTGGGCAAAGAACTGCCCATGCCTCAACCACTGATAAAATGCACAGAGTCTGGACTGGACAAGCAGGATACAAGAAAAAAGACTGTCAAACCTTGCCAATACAGGGTAAGGTTTTGAACATTTTTCTGCCTCTGAAAATGGTTTGTCAGTTACTTTAGGCCTTAGCCAAAGTTGGTTACTCTAACGTTGCAAATGAGACTTTGGGTCATTTCCCAGGTAGTCAGTTGTCTGTGTCATTAATTGCACATTTTGGAAGTTGCTTGATTGTACTTTCTATTTACTCAAGTAATATTATTTCCCCATGGGGTTGAAGACTAGATTGTCATAGTTACTTTCCTCTCATAAATTAGGCAAGCCATTTCTAATATAAGACTTAGACTCCTTAGGATAGAATACTGAAACATTTAGCATATGTTTCTTGCTTGATATTGTTTATGCTGGTTGCAATTCTAATTTTTATACTTAATATTTATTCTTATATATAGTTTTGTATTGGATTTAGAATTCTCTTATTTAGACAAAAGGGGGAGGTGCTGGGGGAACTCTTTTGGCTAATAGCCTTTAGGATACCAGTCTACTTGGGTGTGGTCTCTTGTACTATAAATGCTTATGCAAAGGTTACTTGGCTCTCTTGGCTGCTGGATTTGGTTCCTGTTCCCTGCTCATGCAAAGGACTGTTGATCTGTGAGTCTACCCCTAAATAAAGAACCCTTTATTATACTCCATTCTGAGCTAGTGTGCATAGTACTTATTGTATTTTATTGTAATCATCTACACATTTCACCAGATTGTTGTTAGAATTAAAACAATAATAAATATACAGCTCTTCTAAGACTTTATGAATGAACTAAGAAAGAGCAAAGGCCTTGGACATGTGATTTTGATATGAAAGAAGAGAATTGGAAAGTCACAACACACACAACCACAGAGGGAGAAGATAGGCTTTATTTAAGGGCGATGGCAAACAAGTACACTATAGAGATTCTAAGAGGTATTGGGAACATGACAAGAGAGAGAGAAGGTAGCATGGCGGGATATGGAGTGATTGTTAAACATGTATAAGGCCCTGGTTAGATTTCCAGCACTCATAAAAACTTCCACTGAAAGTTAATTTTTAAAGGCTATTTGTCTGAGAAGATGGCACCAGATCTCATTAGGATGGTTGTGAGCCACCATGTGATTGCTGGGAATTGAATTCACACGTCTGGAAAAGTAGTCAGTGCTCTTAACTGCTGAACCTTCTCTCCAGCTCCCATAAAACAATTTTTAATTGAAAAAAAAGATTGGGCTATAGTTAAAAACAAAAGCAAGGTGGGCAGTGGTGGCATACACCTTTAATCCCAGCACTTGGGAGGCAGATCTCCGTGACTTTGAGGCCAGCCTGGTCTACAGAGAGTTTCAGGACAGACTCTAAAGCTACACAGAGAAACCATGTCTCAAAAAACGAACGAACCAACCAAACAAGCAAACAAAAAAGTCAATGCCAGAGTGTTGATGCCAGTGAGAGGTTGTCAGGAGCCATTTCAGGCTTCTCCTTTCTCACATCTCACAGGGCCTTGAAGGAAAAATCTTGAGCAGAAAATTTAAAGTTAGCCAAAACATTACGTGCTGACCGTGGAGACTCAAGCTCTGGAAAGCACCACAGAGTGTCTTCATGGCTTCCTGCTTATCACTAACTGCAGGTGTTTTAGCCACTGACCTTGCAACTGCCCCACTTAGTTGCCTAGCTACTGAGCCCCTCCTTCCCTTCCCCCTTTCCTCAGTTCCCCCTTGCCCTAGCTCCTTTCTGAGGAGTATTTAAGACATCAAACTTGCTTCAATAAATGGGATGCCTTGACAAGGAATATTGCTTGGCGTCCGTTTCTCCCCCCGCCCCCATGTCTTTCAGATAGTGCCTCTTCAAGACCCTGGAGTAACTTAGGACCTGCTGGGCGGGTCAAGAGGTGAACCTTATCTCTTAATTAAAGCAGTGGGTTAAAAGAAGCCTGCCCATGTCCTGGGAGATAAGACAATGGAACAGCAAAGGTATGTGCTTCCTATTGGCCTACCTATGAGAGAACACCCTCCTCTAGAAATACCTCTTCAAACTGTTGCTAATCCATCAACCAGCATAAGAGTGCCAGGGAAAGCCAAACCTAGTTCCCATGCACACACAGGCTAGTCTCCACAAACAGCTAACATTCCTAGGAAAACCTGCATGTCTTTGAAACACATTTTCTGAGGAATTACCAGACCTGAGTTAAAACTTAAACGTTCTAAACATGGAATCTAAGGAGAGCAACGAAGGTCATTACTACTGACTGAGAAATTTAAGTTTGCCAATTGTCAGGGTCCTAGACCAACGCATCCACACAAGCACTGCCGCAGCAATGGCTCTGGCCCCTGTTGGGACAGTCAGGGCTGTGTGTCCACCCAGCTCTCAGCCATCTGTGTCTCCCTACCTCATCCAGTGCAGAACATGGAGAACTCCCTGTGCTCTAAGAAAGATCTCTTATCACCCCCTCCAGGAGGACAGATTTGCACTTTGCCACATCACTAACCTTACCACGAGACTCTGGTCCAAGTTTACAAGAGGCCTCTGCCTTCATGCAGACTCTCCAGCTTCTGGTAGGAAGCTCCCTGTGGGCAAACATCTAGCAATCTACAACAAGCTTGAGGCCAGATAAAACCTAACAAGTGTGTAGGATCTTTGACAAACCCACTACTTACGGTGTAGCAACAGCAGCCCAAAGGGAGAGCAAAAAGACAGGGCCTGTGATCAGGTAACATCCAAGAAACAGAATACAGGCAAGAGTACAGAGGCAAACTTCCACCCACGCTGTACAGGGCAGTCAGGGGACCAGGTTCAATCATGAACACTCACAAGCCAGAAACTTCCAGTTTCTTCAGCATTTTACCTCAACCTCTCAAAATTGGTAGATTTCTGTGAAAGGAAACAGAAACTAAGGTAGGATCAACTTTAGCAAGCCTGACCTCTGAGACTGGAGTGGAGTCATGCTAGTCACCAGTGGTGCTTTGATTGGCGACAGACCCCCAGGGTTTTCCACTGAGAAGACCACTGTTGATCATACAGACCCTCTCTTCCAACCCCTCCCCACCAAAAAAAAAATGGATGCAGAGGAAATCTATTGCTCTCACCATTCTGACGAAGTGATTCTGCTGAATCCATGGCTCTATCGACTTCCTCGTGGTACCCAGTCAATGCACCAGCCGAATCCATGGCTCTATGGACTTCCTCGTGGTACCCAGTCAATGCACCAGCCGAATCCATGGTTCTATCGACTTCCTCGTGGTACCCAGTCAATGCACCAGCCGAAGCAGCCAGGGGAGACTTTCTTCTGTCTCCAGCCGTTCTTGCTCTGCTCTCCTCCAATAGAGTAAGCAGAGCAAAAGTCCAAATGACAAGTACTTTGTTGTCAGTCCAGAATTAGCAAACTTAAACAGGATAAGGCAGGTAAAAACAGACTGCCAGACCGGATTTAGAATAGGTTTTAACTCTTAGAGGCAGCAGACTGAGAGCTATCACAGCTCCGAGAAGTATTACAGTTCAAACACTCTTGGAGGGCTTCCGCACGCCAACCAAGAGCTGTCCCTTGCCAAGCAAGCACACCTGTAAATCACCAATAGGAATTCAGGCCTTAGAGATAGCAGCCACCGAAATGAATTCTGGTCTGTTGAGGCCAAGGCTGGAATGAGTTCTTACTGCTTGCAGCTGCTGGGTAAGTCCTGGAGGCTGCCTTGAGCAAACTCACTTCCAGGGGCAAAAATCTCAGGTTTGGGAAGCCTCCAAAGAATTCATTCCCCAAAAGTCTTGAAGGCAACCTTCCTTATTCTGGGAAGCCAGACCCCGAAGTCTTTAGGCTTCTCCCCTGAAAAGAACAGGAATGTCTGGGGCCGGTCTCCCAGCCAGTCAGGGGCCAGGCCTGGAAGTTCTCATTTTCTTCCTTCCTCCCAAGGTTCTGTTGCAATTCTGCCTCCTTCTAAAGCCTGATTTTATAGGATACCAGCTGGGCCCAAGTGAGCTGGGCCCAAGTGAGCCCAGTCTGGCCCAAATTAGGTGAATATGGACATGCAAATTAGGTTAAAACAAACAAACAAAACAAAACCAGGACCAGTCAGATGAGCAATCAAAAACTAGTAGGGGAGGGGGGAAAAGTTGATGTCCGTGGTCCATGTTACCACAGGGAGGCTATAGGAACCATGCAGGTTTAAATCTGAGGGTTGTGCTGAGCCAGCACGCCCTTCAGGAGCCCTTCGAGAGCCGGCCCTGCCCCTTGATGGACACTGCCGCAGGGGAGCATCTGGCCCTGGCCCTCATGAGAGAGATGCCTCCCAACCCCTACCGCACTTGGGAGAACTGACCCCCTCCCTCACCACAGGCATGAGAGAGCTGACCCAGGGTCTGGGTCTAGGAAAGCTGGCTCCATCCCTCTTCGGGGGGGGGGGGAGGTGTCGGTCTCAGTGTCCCAGACAAGCCTAGCTCAGCTACCACTCAGACCCACATCCTGGGCCTTGGGTTAGCCGACCTTAATATCCACCTCATCTATGACCTATTGAAGTCTGTAAAGGGACTGGTCCTGCAGAACCATAACTGCAGGATCTCCGTGACTTGGGTGGCTGAGGGATGTCCCAGAGGAGTTCCAATGAGGGTCCGGTAATGATGCATTGCAATAAACATTTGCGGGTGGGGCTGATTGGACAAAAGGGTTGAGTGACACATTGCAGCTCCCAATGCCACTAGGACAAATGAAGATGTGTTGGAAAGGTGGGGAAGACGGAGGATCAAGGTGGTTTTTGTTGTTGTTGTTGTTTTTGGTTGGTTGGTTGGTTTCAATTAATTTTGGAGCGTTGTTTTTAGGGGACATTGCAAGGGTGAGGGGCAGATATGAAGGGACTAGGAGGTGAGCAGGACTGGGGTGCATGATGTGATATTTTGAAAGACTCAATTGGGCCCACAATTCACAGTCCCAAACATTCCACTTACAGCAAACATCAGGTCCTTAAGGGAAGTGTTTCCTAACCTTTAGGCTAGCCTGACTCAGCCTCAACTCTCTTCAGCTGAGACAGTTTCTTTTGATAGTACAGTTTATTATTATGTGGAATGCTAACTTTATACTCCTACTTCCCTGAATTTTGCAACCATATTATTTTTACAAAATCATATTTTGAATTTTTACCAAGTAAGGCTTGACAAAGACTCTTTGAGCAGAATAGTGTTCTTTAAAGAGGGTAGTCATATAAAAACAGAAGTTCAAAAGCAGTAAAATCACTAAGCTTTCTTTTAAAAAACATCTAATTATCAGACTTTTAAAAACCAGGGGTTCCAGGCAGGTCTGGTGGCACTTGCCTTTAATTTCAGAACCCTAAGGCAGAGACAGGTATGAACTAGATAGTGGCCAGCCTGGTCAATACAGTGAGTTCCAGGCTGGTCAGGATTACAGAGTAGACTCAAACCAACAAAAAACAACCTCACACCCAAAACACAGGTCCACTGATGTCACAAATACACATAGACCTTTGGTTTTTATTTTATCAAAGAAGACTTACCCATCACATGAATCATGAGCTACTGACATATATTTATAAAAACTGTGAATGTTCTTTGTAAGTGTGTTAAACATTCATGATAAAACGCCGTTACTGTTAAAGAGCCAGCTTGAGGAGAGGTGATTATAAGCATATTGTCCCTGAAAACCAAGACTTTCCTTTTGCTTCCAAGCATACTTTTCTCCAAGTATTTTCCCTACGTGTAGGATATGCTACCAATAGGTGGCAGCATCGGTGGTCGTTAAAATAAAAACTTGGGGAATTCTTCGGGACCACCCTACCATCCCAGATGAAATTTACAATTGAGATATTTTGTATCCAAAAGTATCCAGCCAGCCAGCAAATATTCATTGCCTTTCAGCAGATAATGATCTACTTGTGTTTAAAACAAATACCAGAACCACTTTAAAAAAAAGTGAAGTCAGACAAAAGAAAGTGGTGGAAGCACATTGTTTCTGCACCATTATCCTAAGTCAGTGGCTCTAAACCAGTGGCCCTGTGGATTGCATATCAAAATTTTACATTATAATTCATAACAGCCAAATTACAGTTATCAAATAGAACTTTACGACAAAAAGTGTCAGTTTAATGATTGGGGGTCACCACAACATGAAGAACCACTAAACGGTCACAGCATTAGGAAGGTTGAGAACCACTGCTCAAAGTGGAGAAACTCCAAAGGAGGTGCTGGGATGTGTGCAACCGCAAAGGCTCTGTTGTAGGAGCCGCTTGTTGGTTCCCGGCTGCCCAGCCCAGAAATAGCCACACAGAAATTGTAAAACACTGCTCTAGGTTCTTATTGGCTAACACTTATATCTTAATTTAACCCATCTCCATTAATCTGTGTATCACCACGTGGCTGTGACTTACCAGCTAAAGTTCTGGCGTCTGTCTCTAGCAGGGCTACATGGCTTCTCACTGACTCTGCCCTTCTTTCTTCCAACATTCAGTCTAGTTTTCCCTGCCTAACTCTATTCTAGACAAGCCAGTTTCTTTATTAACCAATGGTATTCACAGCATACAGAGGGGAATCCCACATCAAGGCTCAACCATGAAGTGGGACTCAAACTCAGGGAAGTGAAGAAGGGCTAGCAGATAGCCTGGTGAGAGGTCAGTGGAGCCAACTGATTTTCTTTTGTTGTTGTTGTTCTTGTTGTTGTTCTTGTTGTTTGTCTTTTAGATACAGGGTTTCTCTGTGAAAGTTTGGAGCCTGTAACTCACTCTTGTAGACCTCAAACTCACAGAGATCCACCTGCCTCTGCCTCCCAAGTCCTGGGATTAAAGGTCTGCGCCACCACCGCCTGGCTCAAATTGCTTTTCTTATGTACATCAAAAAGGGTACAATTCAGGCTGGGGAGATAGTTCAGTTGATAAATATTTGATATACAAATGTAAGAACCTGAGTTAAATCCCTTGAACTCATGTAAAAAGCAGGACGCAGTGGTTGGCTTGGTGAGCCTAAGTCCAAGTAAGAGACCCCTGAGGAAACACACCCAAAGAGTACCTCTGCTTTCCACATGCATGCACAAATATGTATGCAAGCACATATACACACACAAATGCACACACACAAGCATACATGCACACATACACACAAATTTTTTAAAGGCAAATTTTTGAATCCTGTAAGGACTAAAATTGTATGTCAGAGAATATTATTTTAAGTTGCGTTACTTTCATCTGTGTTGCATTTGTTTAACTCTGTGAAGCTGTGTTACTGTGCCTGTCTAAAACACCTGATGGTCTAATAGAGAGCTGAGCAGCCAATAGCAAGGCAGTAGAGAGAAATAGACAGGGCTGGCAGGCAGAGAGGACAAATATGAGGAGAAGTCTGAGAGAGAAAGAATTTGGGAATGAGAGAGGAAGGAGGGGGATGTCAGGGGCCAGCCACCCAGCTACAGTCAGACACAGAGTAAGAAGGAAAGAAAAGGTATACAGGAATAGAGAAAGATAAAAGCCCCAAAGCCGAAGATAGATGGGATAATTTAAGAAAAGCTGGCAAGAAACAAGCCAAGCTAAGGTCAAGCATTCATAGCTAAGAATAAGCCTCCATGTGTGATTTATTTGGTTGTTGGGTGGCAGCCGCCCCCACCACCACCAAAGAGACCAAAATGGTAAAATACCAACAACAACAACTGTGGCTATTTTTCTATGTAAACAAAAAACAGCATAAACTACAAACTAACTTTGTCCTCTAATGTAATGGTATTCAAATCTTTCAGACTCTGACCCTCTACAGAAATACATTCTGGCCCATTTGCTCTCAAATCTGGTCCTCATCCTTCTCTATTCTGCAAGAATGCTCTTTGAGACTCTTCAGGCTGCCGGCTGACAACTGGCTAAAACTAACCTTTAAACACTGCCCCAAAACAGAAGAGAGGGGAGAGTAGACAGCACTCTCTCTATGGCTTCTTTTTGATTTTAGCCTTGTTGGATGATCTCAGTTCTGGGATCCAACAACCCTGCCACTTTTCTTCATTCCATAAGCCTAAAGGAATTAGTAGTTTCTGCATTACTGATACCTACTTGCTTTAGTGTCTTCAATTCAATTTTTCGAGCTTTTCAGTATTTATGTAACCAGCTTCCTTTTTAAAATTATCTCTTAAAAATATAGTGACATGATTTCTGTTTTCCTGATGCATGAACATAGAACACACAAATATACTATATGAAACTGAAGCAAATGTTTCGCTAATAATATTCATTTTATTCTGTGCAGTGATTCTGATATTTCCTGTTCTCTCTCTCTCTCTCTCTCTCTCTCTCTCTCTCTCTCTCTCTCTCTCTCTCTCTCTCTCTCTACCTTTTAAGGGTTTCCTATAGCCCAGGCTGGCCTCTATGTCCTGAGTGTGGCTGGGTTTACAGAACTGTACTACTATATCTGGTTTATGCAATTCTGGGGATTGAACCAGGATTTTATGCAAACAACTGATCTATAATCCCAGCCTTCTGGTGTTCTTTTAAGAATAATAGTCATGCCAGGTGGTGGTGGTGCACACATTTAACCTAAGCGCTCAAAAGGCAGAAGCAGGCTGATCTCTGTGAGTTCAAGACCTTCAAGGCCTACAGATCGAATTCCAGGACAACTTGGGCTACACAGAGAAGCTATGTCTTGAAAAAACCAAAACAACAAAGAATAAAAATTACAATCCACTAAACTGAGTTTACAACTCACTCGTGTATTTGATCCCCACAGCAGAGATGTGGAAAGCACTATTAAGGAGACTATCCAAATTTATTTTTTAAGTCGGGTTTACTAGATTATAGTTTATGCAAAGTATAGACTGAGGTTCACCTCATGCAGATGCATACCTGAGCATCTGAACTGTTTTCCTGAGAAGACTGTTCTTTGTCTCCTGCATATCTTTGCTTCTTTGTCAAAAAATATGGGGCTCAGTGGTTAAGAGCACTGGCAGCTCTTCCAAAGGGCCCAGGTTCATTTCCTAGCACCCACGTGGCAGCTCACAACTGTCTGTAACTCCAGTTCCCGGGGATCCAACATGGTCCTGTAAGTAAAACCCCACTGCACATGAAATGAAAATAAATCCTTAAAAGATATTGATTGAACAGTGTGTGTGTGTTATTATTCAACTGGGTGAATATAGAAAATAATTCACTTTGTTTTTCAATCATACATAGAAACAGAAATGACAGTAGTGGACATTAGTGGGCTAGCATAGGGCGTTTGGTCCACATATCTAACCTGTAACTCAGTCTCAGTAGGCAATCCCAGTGTGTGACTATTGCACTGCACAATGACTACAGAGAGTAAACAAGTAAGATTTTACAGTTCAAGAAGATAGACAGTATCTTAAGATGTCTTCACATGAGGAAGTAACAAATGTTTGAGAAGACAGATTTTTAACCTAATTTAAATATTATAGTATCTTGTTTTACTTTTTGTGTGGTTGGATAGGGGGATTTGAGACAGCATCGGACTGTGTAGCTTTTGCTGGCCTGGAACACAGTATGTAGTCTTGGCTGGCCTTGAACTCACAGAGATCCACTTGCCTCTACCTCCAAGTATTGGGATAAAAGACATACACTACCATGGGTGCTGAATACATGTACTAAAACAACATATGGGGGAGGGACTGGAGACATGTTTCAGTGGTTGCTGATCCTGAGGACCTGGATTTGATTCCTAGCACCCACATGGTGCTTCACAACAGTCTGTAATTCCAGTTCCAGGGATCTAATGCCCTCTTCTGGGAATCTACACCTGTGTAGTTCACATGCATACACTCAGGTACACACATATCACAGGTAGTCCATTAATGTGTATAATTTAATAATTTTATGTGTCAGTTTTCCTGTGTGTGGTGCTGATGATTGGGCCCAGGACTCTTTTGCAAGACAAGTATACATTACACCACTGACTTTATCTTCAGTCCACTAAAATTCATTTAATTTAAATTAAAAGATATATTTGAGAATTTAATTGAAAAAAGTTGACCATCTGCTTGTCTATATGTCTGGATGCTCCACGTCCCATTATCTGATTATCTATTTCCCATCAATTCCATATTGTTCTTGTTGGAACATAAGTGTTGGAATCAGGTTTCTTACAGTCCCGATGAAAACAACGACGACAATACCGTATTTTACAAATCACACTCAGCTCTAGAACCAACTTCTTTGTATTTACCAAAAAGTCTTCTAGAATTTTGATTGGAACTGCACGTGATCAGTATTCCATCTAGAAGTGGAATCCTTGTGGGAAACACTGATACAACATTGAGTCACGAAGACTAAGCTCAGTCTGAAATGCAGGCTGTCCTTCTATTATTTGTTTGCAGTCTTAGTCTAAGGCTATACAGAATCTCTGAGTGGGTTTTAACCGCTAGAGTCATGAGGTGAGAGTTCAGCACAGGGTGGTCTGGGCTCTGGAGTCTTCTTTGGAATTGGATCTGATGTATCCAACCCTTGCTACATCACCATCTTGAGCAAGCTACTGAATCTCCTTTAAGTTACTGTTTCCTAACATGTTTCCTGGGGAGACAGCGGTGGGCTCCCTGTAATCCTGGATCTGAACCTTGGCATAGCAACAAATGAACTTGCAAATTGGGTATATAATACATTTCTAGCACTTTTCCCCAAGTTAATTGGCCGGGCAGCAGTTTCAAGTTTAGCATTGAATTGTATCTCATATGGAACGTGTATCTGGTCATCCAACAACATAGTTTAGTTACTGAAATCCTGTGTGATGGGATAAGCATGGAGATTATTTTTGTGAAACATTTGTTGCTGCTGCTGTAATAAAGGCTGACTGAGTTTATAAAACACTGTTTCACTGGACCTCTGAAAGACCTCCTCACCACGCACAGGAGTAAGCATTTTAACCCCTTTGTGTTTGGAGAATGAGCGAGTGAACTGTGTTTGGAGCCAGGGATTCATCTGTGTCCTATAAACAAAGACAAATTGTTTTGTTTTTTTCTTTTATGCACATGAGTGTTTTGCATATATATATACTACGTACCTGGTGCCTGTGGAGGTCAGAAGAGGATATCAGATCCCCTGGAACTAAAAATAAGGATGGTTTTGAGACACCATTTGAGTGCTGAGAATTGAACCTGGGTCCTCTGGAAGAGCATTCAGTGTTCTCAACTTGTGAGCTATCTCTCCAACCCTAAAAAATTGTTTTGAATTGACTTCAGTTAAGGAAAGGAACTGATTAGCTGAGTTACTTTATGTGTATTTTAATCAACTTAAAAATTTCAAGTCAATAGTTAACAAGTCATATTTCTCTGTTAGAATGAAGTGCTTATGAATTATATAAAGTAAATTTCATACATATCTATATATTTAAATTACAGCAAAATATCTTCATTTTTAAAACAATATATCTTGGGGCACTCAGAAAGTCATTAAAATTTCATCTCCACGAAATTTAAAATTTAAAAGCTATGGCTTCACTGTTTTCTGTTCTAGGGAGTTCTAGTCAATAAAGTTGTTAAGGGTCCTGAAAAGTATTTACAAGGTACATTCATCCATTCTACAATAGAATACTTATTACACATTTGTAATTGTGTTGCCTGAGGCATACTTCACTTGGTGACTAAGCATTCACAGTCTACTGGAGACAAAGACAAATAAGTTCGGACAGTGTAGAAGATATTCTAATGAAGAAATTAATTCATTAAAAATGTTGGATTTAGTTTATTCCAGTAAGTGCTTAACTAAAGTGTTAAGAATGACATATAATGCTTAAACTTAGGGCAGTGATTCTCTGTCTTCTTAATTCTGTGACCTTTTAATATAGTTCCTTATGTTGCGGTGACTCCTAACCATGAAATTATTTCATTGCTGTTTTATAACTGTAATTTTTCTATTTTTATAAGTTATGATGTAAATATCTGTGCTTTCTGATGGTCTTAAGCGACCCCTGTGAAAAGGTCATCTGACAAACCCCAAGCATCACGACTCACAGGATGAGAACCACTGGCTTAGGGATGGAATGTAACTTAGTGGTACGAGAACTTGCCTGGCATGTGTGAAGCACCGAGTGTGATCCCAGCGTGGAAATATAAATAAATACTTAAAAGTCAATATTCTAATACTAGAGATAAACTAATATGGAAGAAGTTACTAAAAATGTATCTAACCTAACTGAGTGGGAGGATGCAGAAAAGGCTACTCAGAGGTAAATTTTAAACTGAAAGTTAAAAAACTAATGAAATCCAGAGGAAGATGAAAAGGGACAGAGACACAGCAGCCACACAGGTGCAGAGACGAGGAAAGTGAAAACCACTGTATGACTGGTTCCTAGAGCTGAAGATGGAGAGTATCGTTCTATCGCACTGGGTGACTGGCGAGAAGTCGATGAAGGACTATGTGTCTCCATACCAGTTTCTTTTCTCACTGCCGTGATAAAATTCCTGACAAACACAATGAAGGAAGGAAAGCTTCTCTCAGTGAGGACAACATGGTGGACATGAGATGGACTGTAATGTGCTACCTGTGTTGAATGTGCTGCTCTGCTTGCTGTCTTTTTATTCAGCCACTTTTGCTATTTCACAAAAATGGAATATATGCGATGTGGACTTCTATGATTACATTATTACGTTACATATATGCAGTTTTCAAGGTCTATCCATGTTGTAGCTTGTATCAGTACTCATTTCTTATAATCCTGAATAATATTCTATTTATCTTAGTTTGGTGTTGCTGCTCTAACTATCAACAATACAAATGTAAACTTACCATTGTAAAGTTCTATAGGTCCAGCATATGATGCTGGTCGCAATGAACTAAAATTAAGGTGTTGTTAGGGACATGTTCCTTATGGAAAGTACAGAAGAGAATCTGTATCCTCACCTTTATCAGCATCAAAGAGATCCCTGCATTATTTGGACAATGGCCCCTTCAATCTGTAAAACCAACAAAACAGGGCCATGTCTTTCTCACAATTCTCTTTTGCCTTGTAATATGATACTCATGGTTCTGAAGATAAGGGTGTGGACACATGATTTATGCATCATTGTATTTGTCCCTGTAACAGTTGAAAAATTGATCTCCAAAATATACAAAGAACTCAAGAAATTGGTCATCAAAAGAACAAATAATCGAATAAAAAATGGAGCACAGACCTAAACAGAGAACTCTCAACAGAAAAACTTAAAATGGCTGAAAGACACTTAAGGAAATGCTCAGCATCCTTAGTCATCAGAGAAATGCAAATCAAAACAACTCTGAGATTCCAACTTATACCTGTAAGAATGGCCAAGATCAAAAACACTGATGGCAACTTATGCTGGAGAGGTTGTGGGTAAATGGAACACTCCCCCATTGCTGGTGGGAATGCAAGCTGGTACAGCCCCTTTGGATGTCAGTGTAGTGATTGCTCAGAAAATTAGGAAACAACCTACCTCATGACCCAGCAATAGAGGACTGAGCTGGCTACCTAGGCTGGAGATGGCCTGAGATGGCAAGCTCTGTGGGAGTAGGAGCAGATTCAGACCAGGGTCATTTGTGGAAACAGGATTGAGCCAGTGACCTAATCCAGAGCAGGCCTGAGACAGCGAACTCCACAGGAACAGGTACAGAGGAGCAACCACTGAGTGAGTAGACCTGAGCCAGGACCTCTGTGAGTGCAGGTGTGCGTCTGGGACCTTCAAGGGAGTAGGCAAAAACCAGAGACCTCTGTGGGTCCAGGTGTGAGTCTGGGACCTCTGAGGGAGTAGATCAGAGCAGGTAAAGGGGAGCAACCACTGAGGGAGAGGGCTAGAGCCAGAGACCTTTGCGGGACCAACCCCAAACCAGGGACCTCCAAAGGAATGAATCCAGACCAGGGACATTTACAGAAATGGAACTGAGCCACCAACCTAGACGAGAGAATGCCTGAGACAGTGATCTCTACAGGGGCAGAGCAAGTCCCTGATGTGCCAAACAATCTCCAGGAACACAGAGTGACCAATGGGGTGATTGGAACAGTGGCACTGACTACACCATGAGGAGCAACCATCAAGCCTTGGATCTACTGCCACCTGGAAGATTGATCACCTTAGTCACAGACAGCCCCAACTACAAAGGAAAAAATGGGTAGACAACGTAAGAGCACACGCAACACCACAAAGAGCAACACAACCTGAGTAAAAACTAGTGACCATACAACAACAAGACTTGGATAAACAAAAAATTAACAGAGAAACAAGGGAACTATGTTATGACTCAAATGGATTTAACAGACATCTATAGAATATTCCATTCAAACATAAAAGAATATACCTTCTTCTTAGCACCTCATGGAACCTTCTCATAAATTGACCACATATCCATAAAAAAACAAATCTTAACAGAGACAAAAAAATTGAAATAGTCCCATGTATTTTATCAGATCACCATGGTCTAAAACTAGAAGTCAACAGCAATACTAATTCCAGAAAGATCACAAACACATGGAAATTAAACAATGCTCACCTGAAATCATCAATGGGTCAAGGAAGAAATAAAGGGAGAAATTAAAGCCTTCCTAAAATTCAATGAAAATGACCACACAATATACCCAAATTTATGGGACACAATGAAAGCAGTGTTAAGAGGAAAGTTCATAGCACTAAATGGCTACATAAAGAAGCTGGAAAAATCCCACACTAGTGAATTAACAGAACATTTGAAAACTTTAGAACAAAAAGAAGCAAACTCACCCAAGAGAACTAGACTGCAGGAAATAATCAAATTTAGAGCTGAAATCAACAAAATAGAAACAAAGAATACAAAGAATCGATGAGACAAAGAGTTGGTGCTTCGAGAAAATCAGCAAAATAGACAAACCATTATCCAAAATAATTAAAAGGCAAAGAGACAATATCCAAATTAACAAAATCAGAAATGAAAAGAGGGACATAACAACAGACACGGAAGAAATACAGAGAATCATCAGGTCATATTTCAAAAATCTATACGCCACAAAATTGGAAAACTTAAGGAAATAGACAACTTTCTAGATTAATATCACTTACAAAAATTAAAGCAAGACCAGATAAGCAAATTAAATAGACCTATAACTGCTAAAGAAATAGAAACAGTCATCAAAATCTCCCAACCAAAAAAGGTCAGGACCAGATGGTTTCAGCTCAGAATCCTATAAGATTTTCAAAGAACTAACTTATTGAGCTCTACATTTTTCTCTGCTCCCCTTCCCTGCCTCTCCCCTCCCCATTTCAACCCTCCCCCAAGATCCCCATGCTCCAAATTTACTCAGGAGATCTTGTCTTTTTATACTTTCTACTTCCCATGTAGATTAGATCTATGTAAGTCTCTCTTAGTGTCCATATTGTTGTCTAAGTTCTCTGGGATTGTGGTTTGTAGGCTGGCTTTCTTTGCTTTATGTTTAAAAAACACCTATGAGTGAGTACATGTGATAATTGTCTTTCTGTGTCTGGTTACCTCACTCAAAATAATGTTTTCTAGCTCCATTCATTTGCCCGCAAATTTCAAGATGTCGTTATTTTTTTCTGCTGTGTAGTACTCCATTGTGGAAATGTACCATGTTTTCCTTATCCATTCTTTGGTCAAGGGGCATTTAGGTTGTTTCCAGGTTCTGGCTATGACAAAAAATATTGTTTTTTATCATAGTTGAACACATGTCCTTGTGGTATGATTGAGCATCCTTTGGAATTAACCCAAAAGTGGCATTACTGGGTCTTGAGGAAGGTTGTTTCCTAATTTTCTGAGTAATCACTACACTGACATCCAAAGGGGCTGTACCAGCCTGCACTCCCACCAGCAATGCAGGAGTGTTCCCTTTACCCCACATTAGTTGTCGTCAGTGTTTTTGATCTTGACCATTCTTACAGGTGTAAGATGGAATCTTAGAGTTATTTTGATTTGCATTTTTCTAATGTCTAAAGAATGTTGAGCATTTCCTTAAGTGTCTTTCAGCCATTTTAGATTCCTCTGTTGAGAGTTCTCTGTTTAGGTTTTTACTCCATTTTTTTTATTGGATTATTTGTTCTTTTGATGATCAGTTTCTTGAGTTTGGAGATCAGACCTAGGTTGGTGAAGATCTTTTCCCATTCTGTAGGCTGTCATTTTGTCTTCTTGACCATGTCCTTTGCTTTACAGAAGCTTTTCAGTTTCAGAAGTTCCATTTATTAATTGTTTCTCTCAGGGTCTGTGCTACTGGGGTTCTATTTAGGAAGTGGCTCCCTGTGC
Source organism: Chionomys nivalis (assembly GCF_950005125.1). Classification (NCBI taxonomy): domain Eukaryota; kingdom Metazoa; phylum Chordata; class Mammalia; order Rodentia; family Cricetidae; genus Chionomys; species Chionomys nivalis. The sequence continues at coordinate 71,202,004 of NC_080099.1, forward strand.
CAATGTGTTCAAGTATACTTCCCACTTTCTCTTCTATGAGGTTCAGTGTGGCTGGCTTTATGTTGAGGTCTTTGGTCCATTTAGACTGAGTTTTGTGCATGGTGATAGATATGGATCTATTTGCATTTTTCTACATGTTGATATCCAGTTAGCCAGCACCATTTGTTAAATATGCTTTTTTCCCCCAATTTGATACTTTTTGTTTCTTTGTCAAAGATCAGGTGTTCGAAGATGTGTGGATTGATATCCGGGTCTTCTATTCGGTTCCATTGGTCCTCCTGTCTGTTCTTATGCCCATACCAGTCTGTTTTCAGTACTGTAGCTCTGTAGTAGAGTTTGAAGTCGGGGATTGTGGTGCCTCCAGAAGTTTTTATTGCACAGGATTGTTTTGGCTATCCTGGATTTTTTGCTTTTCCATATGAAGTTGAGTACTGTTCATTCGAGGCCTGTGAAGAATTTTGCTGGGATTTTGATGGGCATTGCATTGAATCTGTTCATTGAACATTTTTAGGTGTAGGGAACCCACCTAGTTACTAGAGAAGTTACAAAGATGTGCAAAATCCACTTCTTTCCCTCAGCAAACTTAATCAAATGGAAGGGACATGGTCACATATCCAAATCACAGCACAAACTGTAAAAAAAATATTTGAAAATTATTTCAGTAATATATACTTACAATGTACTCAGTTGGTTTGTTGAGATAAAATGTCTAAGTAACAAAATACAACCACTAGACATATGATTTGTGCAATCACCGCCACAATCCAGTTCTAGAACATTTCCACTACTACGAAAAAAATTCCCTTATGCGAGCATTTACAGGAAATCCCCCTTCCCACCCACCCCCCAAGGCTCAAGCAACAATCCATCTCTTTCCCCTGCCTTGACTTTGATTTCACTCCAGAGACAGCACCTTTTTGAGGCCTCTGCCCAGTGGTGGTGGGAATGTGCAGGGTAGGTCCTGTGGGAGTAGCCCTCCAGGGGATTTTCTTCCTGTTTTTCTCTCCAGTCTTTTGAGTGTCTCCGCAGTCTCCCTGCACTTAGCAAAACTCAAGGGGGCCTCTTTGCAGATGTGGCAGATACTCTTTCTGCTTGCTATTCTTTTCTTTGAAACTTTGCCTACAAATTTTAGCTGAGCCAAACCCAGTTCTAACCTCCTCAGCCCAAGAAAGTTACGGTCCCTGTAGGATTCTTTTGTCTTTTCATTTCCCTGATGTCACAGCCCTGAGTGCTTGTTGTCCAAATGCTGTCTCGGATGCTTTATACATTTTCTAGCTATTTCAGATGGGAGGGTGAATCCACTCTCCATTTTTCTATTATAACTACAAGTAGAGGTTCTGTTTCTGAGGGTGTTTCCCGGTAGGACCCTGTATCACCATCTGTGGTTAGGTCTGTATAACACAATTCTCAATAGTTCAGTGGTAGATTTAAAAAGTTTTAAAACCAAATTTGGTAAATAAATGCATCGATGTGTATTTAAAAAAACAATGTGGTGGTGGCTCATGCCTTTAATCCCAGTACTTGGGAAGCAGAGGCAAGTGAATCTCAGTGAGTCTGAGGCCAGCCTGATCTATTAAGCAAGTTCTAGGACAAGCAGGACTGTTGCACAGAGAAACCCTATCTCAAAAATAAAAAAAAAAACACAATAAATAAATAAATAAAATAAAAATATAAAAGGGATCAGTGAGATGACTCAGCAGATAGAAGGCTCTTGCCTCCCATCTGACAGTCTGGCTTTAATCCCCAAGTCCTACATAATGGAAAGGGAGAATCAACTGTGGCAAATCTTCCTCCAGTTACCCCATGAGAGCCATGGCATACTCATGCCCCACCACCACATAATAAATAAGTAAAATATAATAAAAGCATAAATGATTGACAGATCTATGAAAACCTCTACATATATGTTAAGATCTCTAATAGTTTCTATATTAACAACTCAATAATAACATCCCTTTTCAATTATATGTACATAAGTGTAATCTTGAATTTCATATGGATTAGAAAAATTGATCCAAAGGTTCATTAGTTTTAATGAACTAATTCATTAAATTAGCAGGGCGAAACTGCTGGGCATGAACACAGGCTTTGTTAATGTGAACTACAGAGCTATATCACCACTCCCAAGACAGGAATTTTGAAAATAGCCTCTTCATTTTGAAACAACCTCTTTAACAGCATGGTGAGTTCGCTTAGAGAGGAGAAGTAGCCACGAGAGAATGATGAAAGCCCATCCAGGATACTGCTTATTTGTGTCACATTTTACAACACTGTTTATGTAATAACAGAAAGATAAATGTGTTTTTTAAAATCAGGATTGATTTTTTTTGATAGGGTCATAGCTGGCTTGCTAACTTGCTTATGTGTAGATCTGGTGGCCTCAAGCTCACAGAACTCCATTCTCCTGCCTCCCAAGTGCCGTAATTAAAGGAGTGCCCCCACCAAGCCCAGAACACTGATCTTAAGGTTCTTACTAACAGAAACCCCAGCTAAACCAGGGAAACAAAAAGAAAATTAACTTGCTAACTAGAAGTCCATGTTAGATCCAATTTAGACATGACTGACTATAAAGGACACTTCTATTTATCTCCCTCCCGTCTAGCTCCATTTCTTTGACATCTTTCCTAGAGTAGTCTCCCATTCAAGATACTGAGAGGCCCGCGTCCCTGCAGATTCAGTGAGTCCGTAGCCCTAGCTCAACTCCTGAGCAGCCTGGTTCTGGGTTCAGAGCCAGGGAACACACCCTGAAAATGGGTCCAGAGCCAGGGGAAGAAAGACTTTGCCCCCGAACCTAGAGCCAGAGAAAAATCCCTAGACCTTGAAACCAGGACCAAAAGAACACAGTAAGACCCTAGATCCAGAGCATACCAAAGATATTTACCATAGTCTAAAAATTAGAGTCAAAAAGGTAAACAAAACAACACAATGAAAGAAGCACAGTCTGGCCCCAGAATCAAAGTCATCTGTGTCCTGATACAAAACCAGCCAATCCCTGAGCAGGGAAAACAAACCAATCACTGAGACCCTAGAGGCTTAGACTTCCCCTCAGGCAGTCACTGGTAGTTGGGAATTCCACTTAGACCTTGAAATCCCCATACATCATAGGGGGCAGCCAATCCCAAGCCTGGAAGTCTGAAATTCCCCTCATGGGGACAGCCAATCATAAGCCAAGCCCAGAGGCTTGGCATTCCCCAACTCTCTTCCCCTTTACAAATCCTCTCTTTCCACCACTGGTGTCTCTCCTGCCCTGTTCCTGTTGCTGCGGCTGCTGCTATTGCTTTGGACAGATGGAGGGACCTGAGTTAACGCACAATAAAGACTTTGCTTTTGCATTGGAAACAGTCTCGTGGTGATGTTTTGGGGATCCAGACTTTTGGTGTAACAATACTAAACATGCATATTTCTACTTCATTGATGTGGGATTTCATTGGTCAATAAAGAAACTGCCTTGGCCCATCTGATAGGGCAGAATTTAGATAGGCGGAGTAAACAGAACAGAATGCTGGGAGGAAGAGGAAGTGAGCTCAGATGCAGGGCAGCTCCTCTCAGAGTGAGACGCCATGCCGCTCCTCTCCAAGGCAGATGCGATGAAGCTCCGACCCAGGATGGACGTAGGCTAGAATCTTCCCAGTAAGTGCACCTTGGGGTGCTACACACATTATTAGAAATGGGCTAGTCCAGGTGCGAGAGTTAGCCGAGAAGAGGCTAGATATAATGGGCCAAGCAGTGTTTAAAAGAATACAGTTTCCGTGTAATTATTTTGGGTATAAAGCTAGCCATGCAGGCAGCCAGGTGCTAGGAACGTAGCCAGCCACTCTTATTACTACACTTCATGGTTCAAAGTATTCCAAGCAGATGTCCCAAGGCTTATTCCAGCCTAGGCCACATATCTATTCCTGACCACTTTAGCTTACTGAGGGGAGAGTTCCTTGGGATCTTGAGATTAAGGATGTGTAATGAACATGGAAACAGATTCCTCTGAATGAATAAATAAAGGGAAATCTGTAGTGTAGATACAGCAGAAATTTTATAGAATAAGAATGAATGCAACTTGGTGTAATGTAAAAGCATTTTTTCTTGTGTGTGGTGTGAAAAATTACTAAGATGAAATATCAAGAGAACATTTGCCCACTTGAAGGCTACCACAAATGGGGAGGCTGCACCCAGCAACCTTGGTAACGAAGTAATCTTGCCACACGAGAGGGACCCCCACTTTTCTGTGGCCAGTCGATACTGATAACCTAGGACATCTGGTTATCAGAAGAATCAAATGAGAGGCAGTTTCAAACTGGCATAAAAGACACTCTGCCTTCCTGAGTGCAGACAGAACTCTCTGCCTTCCCGAGTACAGGCAGAACGCTTTGCCTTCTGAGACCAGGCCATAGACTACGCAGTCAAGAATTGATGTAGCACCTGATACCAACCTAAGAGCAGGACATTGAACACCTTATCTCCCAAGCACAGACTACGGGGTCAAGAGTTGAGCCTCGCTGTCCAGCCCCCAGTGCTGTCAGGCATCCAGCCTGAAGAAATTCAAAAAGTCCTTTTTTAAGGCTGAAGAATACCAGGTCGTATGATGCTATTTAATGCGTGCAAAAAATGTTAAGAGAAGAGCATAGATGTGAATACATATGTTTAGTATATGGAATGTTAAGAGTTATCTTATAAATAAGTGATAAGTTGTATTAAGCTTAAGAAGTGTTTGATAGGTAATGGATAAGTTGTATTAAGGTTAAGAAGTGTTTTATAGAAAAGTGATAAATTAGATTAAGGTTATGAATTGGTTTTATATATTAGGATTAGTAGGATTAATAATTGTGATATTGAATTGCCTGTGTGTTGCCCATCATCAATCCCCCATGCCTATTAAGACTGTAAACCCCATTGATGCCTTGGATATTGAAATTGCTAGTAAAGAATCATTATAAAGACAATTCTCTTGCTTGGTCTGGTCACTCATCACTCTCTGGGGAGAAGGGCACTGAGTCCTCATAGATATTACTTGAAAAGAACCTGGAGCTGAAGTCCCCCAGCTCGTAACAGGATGGAAATCTCAGCTGCAGTTAGGAAATTTGAAGTTCTCCTAGAGGCAAATAAGAAATGTGTTCCGTGTGTAGTGTGTGTAGTTGTAGTCAGGTGAGTTTAAATCAAATCTACTTTCAGTTATAGCTTGAGAGCCAGATGTGGTGAAGTGTGCTACAAGCCTAGCTCGTTGGAAGCTGAGGCAGGAGAATCACTTGAACCTGGACTCTGAAATAAGCATGGACAACATAGCCAGACCCTTTCTGAAAAACAAACAAATGGACAACAGTTGACTGTGTTTTCTCTCCCCTTCTCTTGTCCAGCAGAGTCCCAGCTCCCTAAGTAGCTGAGAACTTGAGGTGCATTGTGTAACAGGAAACCACACAAGGAGATGATAAAAATGGGAGCCAGAATCTTGGAAGACCTCACAGAAAAGTGAGGATTTAAGTATTTATAGATACATGGTCACTTCCCAGGGAAAAGGTAAACAAAGGAGAGGTTGAGGTCATGGCTGACACTGTAAAGAGGCTGAGCAAAGGTCAGAAAAGCCCTTTAGCCCCACAACAAAGCACTTGGCCATTACTGCTGAGTGTGGTAGGGCACATGTTGGCAACCTTTTAAAAAAGAAACCATTTTTATTTTATGTGTATGTGTACACCTCTGTCTCCCAGGTGCTAGGAGTAAGATGTGCAAATCATGACTGGCCCAAATTTCTGTAATTTTTTAATTGATAAAATTCTAAATATACTATGATTTAGTAAATGTTTTCCTGATACAGTTATGCCATATGAATTGGGGTTCAAAGTTAGTGGGCCCTATCAACACTTGCATTATAAATATTCACCTGTAAAAAATATTCTTAGTTTACAGGTTGTATTTACAGGAGGCTGGATCTGACCCACAGCCTATAGTCTATAGAATGCTGCATTAGGGAATTGTTCATATTTTATTACATTTTATTTATATGTTTATTGCATGTGGGGTGGGTATGTGTGACACAGTGCTGCTGTGCAGGTTAGAGACAGCTTTCAGGTGTCAATTTTCTCTTTCTACCTCATGGGCCCCAGAGATCAGACTCAGGTTTTCAGACTTGGGGAAAGCATCTTAGTTGAGACATCTCGCTGAACCTCACTTCATATTTTTGAGGATGAAGATTGTTTGATCATAATATTAATTGCATCAGAATGAGACAAATCAGAGGCAAAACAATAGTCCCCCAATTATTTAATGTTTTCATATTTGAGTTACTTGTTTTATAGTCATGGTCAAATATACAAGGTGGAAAGTTCCAGAAATAAACAATCTATAATGTTTAAATAACATGTCATTTTGAGTAGTGCAATAAAATCTCATGCCATCTCCATTTTGTTAGGGATGTGAATCTTCCCTTTGTCCAGTATAATCATAATTACATTGTATATGCTATGCTCCCATTGGTCACTTGGTAACCATCTAATCAGACTGTTATGGTGACATAGTACTTTTATTCAAGTATGCCATTTATGCTTAGTAATAGTTCCCCAAATGTAAATGAATAATCCTGGCAATTTAGATATGCTAAATAGAAGCTGTAAGGTGCTCCCTTCTCTTGATAATGTGAAAGCATGGTAAGGTATTTTGAGGGAAAGAATAAACTTCTATAACTTTCAACATAGTATATTATTTTAATTGTTCTATCTTATTATTACTTTTAATTTCTTAGTATGCCTAACATCTAAATTAAACTTTATTATACATATATGTATAAGGAAAAACATGCTATATTTAGGGTTCTATATTAGCCTTGATTTCAGATATCTTCCGGAAGTCCTGGAATGTATTCCACATAGATAAAGGACACAGGTATATAGTTAGGTGAGTGTTGGACAGCAGTTTCCTCTGAGATTAAAACCTTCCATTTTGGAAAGAAACTTTTTTTGATACAGGGTTTCTCTGTAGCTTTGGAGCCTGTCCTGGAACTAGCTCTTGTAGACCAGGCTGGCCTCAAACTCATAGAGATCTTCCTGCCTGTACCCCTACTCCCTACCCCCAACTTGAATGTCACTATTAGACAAGCCCAGCCTCCTGGAAAAAGCACAGAACAGCTGAACTGCCTAGAAGAAATAATTAGTCAACTTGCCTGGAAGAGACACAAAACTGAGATGCCTGGGAAGGAAACTCTTCAATCTGTGGGTGGCCTGCAGACTGCACAGTGTCCAGGGTCCCAGCCTTTGTGAGTTGTCACTCATGCTGGAATGGGTTTTGGTGATGCAACTTTCTTTTGAGTATTTTTGTACCCTGAAGTAATTCCCTTTTCCATATTCCTGTAAGTAACCGAGATAAACTCATTGGTTCACTAGGCCAGACTTCAGCAATATTCTTTACTTTGGTCTGTTGTGGGATTCGTATTTGGGGTGTGTAGGTATGTGTGTTGTATGTTGCCTATCCCAGGAAAAGTCTGTCACACAATAGTGAGACATAGCAAGACTCCAGATTATAATATTATATTACTGGGCAATGATGTCATGATATTTCATTTGTATTTTAATAAATAAAGTTTGCGGGGGCTGGAGAGATGGCTCAGCGGTTAAGAGCATTGTCTGTTCTTCCAAAGGTCCTGAGTTCAAATCCCAGCAACCACATGGTGGCTCACAACCATCTGTAATGAGGTCTGGTGCCCTCTTCTGGCCTGTAAACAGAATATTGTATACATAATAAATAAATATTTAAAAAAATAAATAAATAAAGCTTGCATGAAGATCAGAACACAAAACAGCCACACTAGTCAGCCATACAGCCCAGGCAGTGGTTGCACACACCTTTAATCCCAACAGCCACACTAGTCAGCCATAGAGGCCGGGCAGTGGTGGCACACACCTTTAATCCCAGCACTAAGAAGAATATATGGGGGGATGAGACAGGAACTCACTCTCTTTCGGTCTGAGGATTTCATAGAAGTAAGAACTTTTTAGTTCCTTGGCTGCTTTGAATTTCTGATCTTCAGGTTGAATTCCAATATCTGCTACTGGGTTTTAATAATAACTCATGCTATATTTGACACCCAATGTTTGGGGTACAAATTCACGAGAAAGCTGTATGCCTGTGACGTTTCAGGCACTGGCACAAGCCAGAGCTGGACATGGGGCTCCAGCCCCACTTAGCTAGGCTTCCTTTTCTTTTTTCCCCAAGTAAACTCTGAGCAAGTCTGGGATTTTCCTGTAGCCTCTCTGAAACAGTCTCCAGCTTTCACCCATATTCCAGAAGCACCTGGACTAAATGCCATAGGACTCATCTGCCCTACACTGGCTGGTTCTGCCTTCAGGCAGCCTCCCACCAAACATATTTTTTCTGAACATTTCTTTGTGTGTTTTTTCAGACAGCTGGCTCTCTCTCTGTCACACCATCATGGGTTATGGGATCTCTCTGAATCCCCTTTTCAGGCTGCTGTCAAACTAGGTAGCTGACTTAAAATTCAGTCAGGCTTTTACTGTTCTATGCAGCAGCAATAAGCCTTACATCATCATCAACATCATTGGTAGATTTGGTAAGACAACTGGGAATTCTTAAAGGGAGGAATTAGTTAAAAGAGTTTTTTCCCCATAGTAAAAATGTTTGAAAATGTAATGATTAAATGGGAGGATATCTAATTTAGATGGGTTTTATGTAATGTCAATTGTAAACAATATCAGCTTTATCATCTTTGTCTTATCACTAAAAAAGTTGGTTAATCTGAGTGCTAAGATACAGGCTTTAGAAAAACCTAATAAAGTTGGGTGGTGGTGGTACATGCCTTTAATCCCAGCACTCAGTGAGGCAGAGGCAGGTGGATCTCTGTGAGCTCAAGGCCAGCCTAGTCTACAGAATGAGTTCCAGGACATGCAGACGTACACAGAGAAATCGTATCTCAAAAAAAATAAAGAAGAAGAAGAAAAATCTAATAAAACAAATAATAGAGATGTTCAAATTCAGACAGAGGAATTTAATGGAGAACCAATTTCAGCATTGCATTATAAGAATAGAAAGGAACAGCCTAAGGTTTTCAAACAACCAACCTCCAATCTACAGAATCGCCAAATGGCAGAGGCTTTGTTACAGCTAACTGGACTCCTGTGCCTATGTTAGATTTAAAGAGATTCAAGGAAGCAATAATCTCATATGTCATGCATTCACCTTTTGTGAAGCAAATGTTAAGCTTGTGGTTCATTTGAAATAAAATTATCCCTAAACACTGGATAGAATTGGTTAATGGTGTTTTAGAGCCTGGTCCACAATTACAATGGAGTACCTGAGTGCCTAGTTCAGAGAAGAGAATTATATTATTGAAGGAGTAATGCTAGAGGTAGGGAAATCTTCCAACATCAAATTCTTGGAGGAGACTATGCTACTATAGAAAGGCAAGCTGTATATGATGACCACACCAGCAGCTTTGAATGCTTGGGACAGAATTGGAGAAATAGGAAAGAAAATTGAGTCATTTATTAAAGTTATACAGGGCCCAAACAAAGCCTTTATGGATTTCTTGCAAAGACTGACATCAACTGTAAATAGAATGATATCAAATTCAGAAGCTAGAGAAGTAATAATTGAATCTCTGGGTTTTTGAAAATGCCAATTCTCTATGCAAAAAGATAATTAGGTTATTAAATCAAGGTCAGCACCTTTGGGAAAATGGATTTGAGATACAATTAATATTGAATCTCATGAACATGATGATGCATGGGTAGAAGTGATTTCCAGAGGTTTGAGGAGAAATCAAAATGTCAAATATTGTAATTGTAGCAAACAAGGTTACCTTAAAAGGTATTGTAGTCAGGGCATTCCTGAAACAATGCTTTTTCTAGGAATAATCCATTCAGAGTTCTCTTTCCTTCTGGATTATATGGAAGGTATGACAAAGGCAGGCATTGGACTAATGAATTGTTGGCATAGGTCAACAAGGAGTATTCAAAGTAATCCTTTGCCATTGAAAAACTGGTTCAGTTGTTTTCTACCATCATAGAAGAAACTCCTTTCCAGAGCAATTAAAGAACCTAATGCCTATTGTAAGAAACCAAACTGCTGTGGATAATAGAACAGGTATAAAAGAGAGAACAAAAAATTCAGGAGAAACCATAAAGCGAGTATTTTGCAAAGCTTCTAAAAATGAACAAAGGCCAAAATTAAAAATACAAGTAAATTTTCTTTCTTCAAAGACTTAAAGTTCTTGTCAAATAGATCTTTCACTTCCTTGGTCAGAGTTACCCCAAGATATTTTATGCTATTTGTGGCTATCGTGAAAGGTGATGCTTCTCTGATTTCCCTCTCTGCATCCTTATACTTAGTATATAGGAGAGCAACTGATTTTTTGGAGTTGATCTTGTATCCTGCCACATCACTAAAGGTGTTTATCGGCTGTAGGAGTTCTTTGGTAGAGTTTTTGGGGTCACTTATGTATACTATCCCATCATCTGCAAATAACAAAAGTTTAACTTCTTTCTTTCCAATTCGAATCACCTTGATCCCCTTATGTTGTCTTATTGCTATTGCTAGAACTTCAAGCACTATATTGAAGAGGTATGGAGAGAGTGGACAGCCTTGTCGTGTTCCTCATTTTAGTGGGATAGCTTTGAGTATCTCTCCATTTAATTTGATGTTAGCTGTCGGCTTGCTATAAATAGCTTTTATTATATTTAGATATGACCCCTGTATCTTGGGCAGCTGAGGAGAGAGAGCCTGAAATGGCCCGATCCTATAGCCATACTAATGAATATCTTGCATATCACCATAGAACCTTCATATGGCGATGGATGAAGATAGAGACAGAGACCCACATTGGAGCAATGGACTGAGCTCCCAAGGTCCAAATGAGGAACAGAAGGAGGGAGAACATGATCAAGGAAGTCAAGACTGCGAGGGGGGCACCCACCCACTGAGATGGTGGGGCTGATCTATTGGGAGCTCACCAAGGCCAGCTGGACTGGGACTGAAAAAACATGGGATAAAACCGGACTCTCTGAATATGGTGGACAATGAGGGCTGATGAGAAGCCAAGGACAATGGCACTGAGTTTTGATCCTACTGCATGTACTGGCTTTGTGGGAGCCTAGCCTGTTTGGATGCTCACCTTCCTAGACCTGGATGGAGGGGGGAGGACCTTGGACTGCCCACAGGGCAGGGAACCCTGACTGCTCTTTGGACTGGAGAGGGAGGGGGGGAGTGGAGTGTGGGGAGTGGGGGAGGGAAAAGGGAGGCGGGGAGGAGCGGAAATTTTTAATAAAAAAAATACAAATAAATGACATTGTCATTGAAGGTCTGGTAGACACAAGTGCAGATTTAACAATAAATGCACCAGAATATTGGCATCCAAATTGGCCTCTTCAGGATGTAAATGTTCAGTTTTTAGGTATCAGAACTTTATCTCAGGTAAAATAGAGCATGAAATGGGTTGAATTTTTAGGGCCAGAAGGACAGAGAGTAATATTAAAACCATACTGGCAAACATAGCAATGAATTTGTGGGATGTATTTGTTGATTCACAAGACACAATCAGGAATAGGAATCATCTCATACATAACACACATCCAAACCCATGTGGGTCTGCCAGGTCCTCTAGCACAAGGTAATGCAGAAATCGATCAATTATTGATTGAAAATTGCTGAAGGCCTCAGAATTCCATTAAAAAATCATATCAATATCAAAGGTTTAAAAAAAAGACTTCTCTGTTACATGGCAACAAGCCAAGGAAATTATGAGGAAATGTCCTACTCGTTCTTTATACAACCAAACAACACTACTTGCAGGAAGTAACCAAAGGGTACTCAAAGGAATGAAATCTGGCAGATGGATGTGTTCCATTTTGTAGAATTTGGAAAACTAAAATATATATACCATACCATTGATACGTATTCAGGTTTTCAATGAGCAACTGCTTTGAGCTTGGAAAAGGCTGATTCAGTAGTCACACATTTCCTAGAAGTTATGGCCATCATGGGTACACTTGTACAAATAAAGACAATGTTTCAACATATGTCTCTAAGAAAACAAAACAGTTTTTTGCATATTAGAATATAAACCATATTACAGGTATACCACACAATCCTACAGGCCAGGCAGTTACAGAAAGATCAAACTGAACTCCAAAGGATTTGTTAAATAAACAGAAAGAAATGATAAATACTTCCAGAAATGGTTACATAATGATTTATTAACTTTGAATTTTCTAAATGCTAATGAAAAAATAGCAACAGCTGTGAACAGACATTGGATAGTAGAAAAAAATGGAATCAAAACAGCTGATATACTTTAAAAGTGAACAGAAAGAAAAGGAACTGAAAGGAAAGCAGGGTATGTGTTACGTTGCGGAGGGGGTTTTGTTTTTGTTTCCACGGGAGAAGAAAAGCTATGGAAACCATCAAAATTGATAAAAATTCTATTTGAATTAGAAGAGATGATAGTTCATCAAACAGCATGGCCGTTTAATCTAAACTAACCTATAAAACTAACAAATGTTCTTCATTTGATCGGATATAACTTGCCAAAAGAGAATCTCCCCAAAATTAGGGATGGGGAAGGATCTTGTTTCTGTCTTTTCAGGAGAATAAAAGCATTCAGCTAAGGAATCTTAGCTGGACAAATGAGACATCTGAAGAAAAAGGACAAATCATCCAGAAAAAAAATGTGTCAAGAAAAAAAGTAAATTGATCTATTGGTATATCACATTTCTAACAGGATAAAACTTCATAAATCTTCCCAAATGTTTGTTTCCACTATTCTCTACAGACATATAATGCAAATGGTCTTTTTGTAATCCCAGTCCAATTGTCATTTGGAGTTGGAATGCAACTCTCTACTTCTCTAAACCAAAGCATGCTTAGTAAAGTGAAATCCAAAATCTCTATCTCATGGCAGAAGATAAGCAAAAATTTAACAAAAATTCTTCTGATATGGACAGAAGAAAAACAAAAATTTAACATTTTGTCATGATATTAATAGTCATATAGAGTACTAACTAATTCTAGAAAAAGGTTTCATCTACCTTCCTGTATAAGATTTTGGTTTGAGTCTGTATCATTTTTCTGTAGTGAACCATAAGCACACCTAACTTTGAAGTCTCCAAAAAGAGGATGGGGGCCCACAATGATGATTCCTCCAGGACTATGATAACACCACTAAGTTGAAAATCACCACCTAAAGATAGGCTTTGGACTACAAACTGCTCAAAACAATTTTTAGGTGTCTAGCCGAGACAATCAAGTCTCACAGACTGTTCTAGCCAGGACTTAAGACAAGCCCTATACTTTCCCATTACGCAAAGACTAGACAACAAGTGATACAAGTCTCCAGGACTTGAGAATTAACGCAAATTTTTCTTTTTAAGATCCTCTAAAGATGCCTTTGCCCCCAGACAACAGGAAGTAAATTTAAGAATACAGTGCCCACATTTCCAAGAGGTGGGGTGGGTGATTTTTGGTCATTCAATGGGTTATGGATATTTGTCATTGTTTGGGGGATTGGTTACAAGTTGTTATTTGTAATGACAATGAGACATGTCTGCTCCTGGTAGCACCAATCTACTTCAGAGAAGATAATGGGCATTGAAGAAACTCTACATAGAGTTTACTTTCTTTGCGGCAAAAGAAAGCCACTGAACAAGAAAATCCCTTGCCTCGACTGTTGACAGTATGCTATCCTAATTGGACAAGTAGGACACAAAAGAAAGTGACTACCAAACACTGTCAAGTCAAGAAAAGACAGCCCTTCAGAATATCCTCCTTCACAGAAAAGTCTGTCGAATATGCTAGGCCTGTAGGCTGAAGGTGGCCACCCCAATGTTGCAGAGGAATCTTCAGTGACTGTCCAGGCAGGCAGTTGTTTTTGTCATTTCTCAGATTTCACAAGTTGCTTGCTTGCACTTCCTGCTTACTCAGTTAATCTTATTTCCTTCTTGGATCTCTGAATGAGTTGAAGACTAGATAGGTATACTTTCCTTTATTTATCAAACTAAGAGAAGAAACTCACTAAAGGAGTGTAAAGTGTAAAAGGTGAATTGATAATGCAAATTACAATAAAAAGTGATTTAGTTACAACCTTTTGAACTCACCATGATAGGCTAGATAGTGGAGTATTTTTCTGAATTTGTCAAATGCAAGTGGACTAGACATTGTTGATGTATTTACTGCCTGTATATATTGCATATAGTTATTGTATATAGTTTTTCTTATATTAGTTATAACCTTTTATTTTAGACAAAAAGGGAAATGTAGTGATATTTCTTTGTATTTAATAAATAAAGCTTCCCTGAAGGTCAGAATGCAAAACAGCCATACTAGTCAGCCATACAGGCCGTGCAGTAAGTGGCACACACCTTTAATCCCAGCAGCCACACTAGTTAGCCATAAGGCTGGGCGGTGGTGGTGCATGCCTCTAATTCCAGCACTAGAGAGAAATATAAGGTGGAACAAGACAGGAACTCACTCTTTTTTCAGTCTGAAGATTTCATAGAGATAAGAGCTCTCTAGTGGCTTGGCTGCTTTGCTTTACTGATCTTCAGGTTGAACCCCAATATCTGTCTCTGGGTTTTTATTATTTATGGTACACAATCATGTTCAGGAACACAGCTAACCTAAAGCAAAAAAAGAATCTTGAGTCAAGACCATCACCACCCAGACAGTGTTTGCTCCCTTTTCATTACTGTCTTCACATGTGATGGGACCTTTAGACTCAGGCCTGCCAGAGACTCTTTAACAAGAGAATGATTCTTGCAAGAAATATTTTTTTCTGATGCCGCAGTTTTGTAGCTGTTGTTAGTCATCATTTTTTTTCTACTGTAAAAAAAAAGTATATTTTAAATCAAAGAATGATGAGAAGTAAATTTTGTTTCTTTTTTTTTTAGTTATTTATTATTTGGGAATCACACATCATACATCCCAATTGTGCTCACCTCCTAGTCTTCCCATGTTTGTCCCTTTCTTGTAAGCCCTGCCCTCCAAAACATAAAAAATGTCCCTTTTGTGTTGTTCATATGGTCAAGTTCCTAGTGCTCACACACACACACACACACACACACACACACACACACCGGCAAGGGTGGCTGAGTCTTTATCAGCCTGCATCCACACCAGAAGCCATCGGCTGAGGAGAGCTGCACAGCCAGATCTCCTCATTGGCCACTGAGGGGCGGAGCCAGCCTTCCTTGGCCCACAGACATTAACATGACTTCAAGCAGCATCAGCACAGACCAAGAACATCTGTATCAGGATGACTGACCCACTCATGACCTTCAGTGGCTATGGGACCTGGAGCCTCAACATGGCCTCAGGTGCTTACACACGGCACTCACGTCAGCACGGCTCCCAGAGGCAGCGAGTCCCAAGGACATCATCAAGGCATCAGTCTACATTAATCTCAGGCTTCATCGAGGCCTGGGGCAGCATGGACCACAGACACCCTTATGGCCTCTGGTGGCATTGGGGATGATGGTGGTCCTTCGAGGAGGTTCATTCCAGAAAGGGATCTTTTTCCTCATCTCCAGTCTCCATCTTTGCCCAGAACCAGGGAGATCCCATGGCCAGGTGGCAGGTGCGGGTCTGAGTCTGCATCTGCATAAACTCCCCCTGACCCTACTGGTCACTGACAGCATGTCGGCCTTAGCCCTTTCTCCTACTTATCACTGCCGTCAAGTCTCCAGTTCCTCCCCTCTCCACAGCGCATACACTGTTCCATTTTATCTATCTTTCCAACAGGAAATCACATATTTGTTCATAATAGCGATGCCCCTGCAGCTTTCGGGTGTCACCCATTGTCCCTGAGCCATCATTTATTTTGTGTGTGTTCCATTCTTTCCATCTAGGTCAAATTCTCAGGTCTAAAAGAATGACAACAGCTTTTAGTGCTTCATTAAATAGACAAACTAATTTTCAAAGAATAAGATTCATGTGCTCTTGAGGTCTTATGACTAATCTGTACCTTGTTCTCCTTAGACCCTGAGGTCAGTATGTGAGTATGTTTCAAGGAAGAAAGAGTCTGAACCACATATGTCTCAGGTTTGGTGGGGTGCCAGTAACAAATCCCAGTACATAGAAGGCAGAAGCAAGAGGACTGCTGTGAAACTGAGGTCACTGTGAGCACATGGTGACACTCTTTCACAAAAGAAATGAAGAGAAAATTGAATAATTGTGTTGTGTGATGTCAAAGATCCTGCTTAGACAGTATTAAGAGAGATTGGCAGTGTCCATTAGTTAATATCTACTGCCTAGTTCGCAGAGTTACACTTGGGCCCTAGGGTAGTGCAGAAGTTAGAAAAGAGTTAAAACTGTACAGTGGTGGTGGACCTCCTCCTTTTGTTTAAATAAGAGAGTTCTAAGGCTAATACAAAATTATATACAATAGGAAAAAATATCCTATCCTAACTAGCTTAAGTCTTGTACAATTGGTGTACGAGGTCCTTCTGTATTTGTGTGTTGCTTTTATTGGTTGAATAAAGAGACTGCCTTGGCCTTTTCATAGGGCAGAACTTAGGTGGGTGGAGTAGACAGAACAGGATTCTGGGAAGGACAGACAGGCAGAGGCCATGAAGCTCCTGCCTGAGACTGACGCTGGTTAGAATCTTTCTCGGTAAGCTAAGACCTCATGGTGTTACACAGATTAACAGAAATAGGTTAAATCAAGATGTGAGAGTTAGCCAATAAGAGGCTAGAGCTTATGGGTCAAGCAGTAATTTAATTAATACAATTTCTGTGTGGTTATTTGGGAGGTTAAGCTAGCCAAGCATGGGACACAGGACTATGGATGATCTTGTTTTCTTAAGAAAAAAAAAAGAGGGGGAAATGGTGCAGGATAGTCTATATTCTGTCAATTATATTTTAAATAAATGCTGATTGGCCGGTAGCCAGACAGGAAGTAGAGGTGGGGCAAAGAGAACAGAAGTATTCTGGGAAGAAGGAAGCTCTTTCCCCAGTCCTGCCCAGACCACCGAAGAAGCAGGATGTGACCTGCCCCACTGAAAAAGGTACTGAGCCATGTGGCTAACATAGATAAGAACAATGAGTTAATATAAGTTACAAGAGTTAATAAGAAGCATGAGCTAATGGACCAATCAGTTTATAATCTTATGGAGACCTCTGTGTGGTTTTCTTTGGGACTTGCTGGCTGTGGAAACTGGGAAGGACAGAAACCCCAATAAGCAGTACCTAATGCTACATATAATAAATAACTTGGTCAAGTCATGAAAGGAAAGTAACTATAATTACTAGTCTTCAACTCCATCAAAGATCTGAGAAGGGAAATAATATTACTTGAGTAAGTAGGAAGTGCAATCAAGCAATTTCCAAAATGTGCAACAAATGACAGAGACAACTGGCTACCTGGGCAATCACCCAAAGTCTCATTAGCAGCGTTGAAGCAACCAACTTTGACTAAGGCCTAGAATAACTGACAGACTATTTTCTTTTTTGTTGTTGTTGTTGTTTTTTTTTGTTTTTTTCGAGACAGGGTCTCTCTGTAGCTTTGGTGCCTGTCCCGGAACTAGCTCTTGTAGACCAGGCTGGCCTCGAACTCACAGAGATCCGCCTGCCTCTGCCTCCTGAGTGCTGGGATTAAAGGCGTGTGCCACCACCGCCCGGCCCTGACAGATTATTTTCAAAGGCAAGAAAATTTTCAAAGCCATCTTACCCTGTCTTGGTAAGATTTGACAGTCCTGCTTATCCATTTCCAGATACTATATATCTTCTCAGTGGTTGAGGCATGTGCATTTCTTTGCCCAAAGGCTAGTTTTTGCTAAGAAGAAACAAGTTCCAAGTGGAGTGTCTTCGGTGCTCAATATTCTCTCAGGAATAGATCAGTGCTGCCAGGAGCAATTGTGTCTCACATCAACAGAACTCCAAGTTATTTAAATGCGATTTTATACAGCTCTTTGAAGTGGTTGAAGATTATCTATCTATGCAGAATATAATCTCTATGTATCTAAAGAACCTGATTAGTCTAAGTATGACAAACATAAATGACTATTGAACTATCATTCTTAAAACCTATCTAACTTAAAGACTAAGACAATAAACAACTGTGCAATAAATGAGGACAATGACCTCCAAATGTAAACAATGTATAAGTATCTTGATCAGAAGTAGAAATGTACATTGGACTATAATAAATTTATATCAATATATAAAAATGTTTTAAGCAGAGGTAGAAGCATGAATGCATACAATATTCAGTAAAATTTACCTTTATATCAATATACAAAAATCTATACCAATGTAAATTGCCAATAAATAATAACTCACAAGTATTCACTCACTATTATTATTAGTGTGAGTAAGCTCATACCAATTTATTATCCCATCAAATTTCCCTTTTTTTCTTTTTTTTAAAAAAGATCCCTGAGCCTATAAAATTTCTCCCTAACCCCCAATCCTTTACCAATTATAATCGACCCCTAAATTATGTCCCTAACTCTGAGGACAAACTTTGTTTGGAGAGGGGACAATGTCTTCTAGAATTACTTCCAACTGTCATGGGAGCGATGTTCTTTCTATGGGATCCTGTGAAAGTAAAATGATGGTTAAGTTCCAAGATTCATATCTGGTATAATTGCAAATAATCTCTGAGTATTTGGTGGAGGTCTGGCCAGAACATTGCACAACTGTGCACCATTTCAGCAAACCAAGTTGGAACCATCTTGAGCAGCTGGTACCCAAAACAGATCTTGTAGTAGCGCTATTAGCATCATGATGTCATATCAACCAGGTGGAGTTGTTGTTGTGGGGCCCCATCTTCTTGCTGGAAACTTCAAAGATTACTGCAGGAAAATTCATTGTTCATTGTGGAAAACTTAAGCATTATTTATATAGATATATACAGGCATATATATTCAATGAAAGGTATGTTAAAGACAAAAATAGATATGAAGAAAAGTAAAAAGGTTTTCTAAATACTGTTCCATGCATGACTCCTGACATGAGACAGAAACTCTGTTTTTTTTCTTTTAATAATATGCTTGGAATTAGAGAGGGACAGAGCCAGTGTCCAACTCCAAAACCAGCTCTATTCATAAATATAAATGCATATATATAAATGTATATGTATATTTTTCAACATTTGTGTTTACAGAACAAACATATTCGATTTTCTTGATGGTCCTTATTGGGTAGTTACTTTTCCATCTGTCAGTATTTAAACATCCAGGGTCCCTGGAATTTTTGAAGATGAGTGTTTTCTTGGAAAGACAAGAGCAGAACCCTGCCCCCAACCAATATGCTTTCCTACCACCTGTATGGTTATCATCATTGTAGATGAGCTGTCATTTCTCCTTTTCAAGAGGCTTCTCCTCTTCAACCCGAATCTTTATTAATTTTGACAGTATCCATGGTTTTTCTTCCCCTATGGAAACAAAAGCAAAACCCTTTCACCAACGCAGCACATCTCCTGGCTTCCATTGTGAGATCAGCACATCCTTGAAATAAACCACTTGACTTAATTCAGAAGACTTTTCCATTATCCAATGTCTTTCTGCTGTTGTTGTCCCTTTCTCGTTAGCATTAAGATAATTCAAGGTTAATAAAGCATTATGTAATCCATTTCTTGGGGCATTTCCACCCCTTCTGTTTGTTTAACATATCCTTTATAGTTGATTTGATCTTTCTATAGCTGCTTGACCTGTAGGATTGTGTGATATACCTGTAACATGCTTAATATAATAAGCAAAAAAATGTTTCATTTTCCTAGAGACATATGATGGACCATTATCTGTCTTTATTTGTGCAGGTATAGCCATGATGGCCATAACTTCTAATAAATGTGTGATTACTGAATCAGCCTTTTCTGAGCTTAAAGCAGTTGCCCACTGAAAGCCTGAATAAGTGTCAATAGTGTGGTGTACATATTTTAACTTTCCAAATTCTGCAAAGTGGAACACATCCATCTGCCAGATTTCATTCCTTTGGGTGCCCTTTGGATTAGCCCCTGCAGGTAGTGGTGTTTGGTTATAGAAAGAGCAAGTAGAGCATCTCTTTATAATCTCCTTAGCTTGTTGCCATGTAATAGAAAACTCTTTCTTTAAACCTTTGCTATCGACGTGATGTTTTTTATGAAATTCTGAGGCCTGCAACACACTTCCAATCAATAATTGATCAATTTCTGCATTACCTTGTGCTAAAGGACCTGGCAGACCCATATGGGAACAGATGTATGTTATCAATATAGGGCAAAGCCTATTACTGATTATGTCTTGCACCTGGATAAATAATGAAGTAAATTCTGTATCATCTGGTATAAATTCAGAAATTTCAATATGCAAGATAACTCTATCTGCATATTGTGAATCAGTAACTATATTAAGAGATTCTTTAAAATCCCTTAGCACCATGAGAATGGCATATAATTCTGCCTTCTGAACAGAATTATAAGGGCTTTGTTCTTATTTAATTCTTCTGATTTGTAACCTGCTTTCCCTGATTTATTTGTATCAGTATAAAATGTACAGGCTCCAGTTATTGGGGCATCATGGACAATCCAGGGAAGAATCCAGGAAGTTCTTTTTATAAGGTTAAGTATATCGCTTTTAGGATAGTTGCTATTAATTTCTCCCCCAAAAAATAGCACAAGCTCTTTGCCATGGTTCATTGTCTTCCCATAACTTTTTTATTTCATCAGTAGTGAAAGGCACTATAATTTCTGCTGAGTCTATACCTGCTAATTAACAAAGTCTCAATTTACCTTTATAATTAATTCAGAGACTTTTTCCACATAAGTTTTTAATTTTTTACTTGGTTTATGTGGTAAAAAGATCCATTCTAAAATAATATCATCCCTCTGCTTTAAAATTCCTGTAGGAGAAATTCTGGAAGGCAATATGACTAGAATACAACTAAGATTTGGATTCACCCTATCCACATGTGCCTCCTGTAATTTTTCCTCAACGATTGTCAATTCCTTTTCTGCTTCAGCTGTTAATTCTCTGGGAGTATTCAAATCTTTTATCACCATCTAAGGTTTTGTTTGAATGAATTATTAGATCAGGTGTAATCCCAACAGCCAGTTGTAGAATAGAACTATCTCCTAACAATCTTTGAAAGTCATTAAGAGTCCATAACGGGTCTCTCTTAATTTGTGCCTTTTGTGTTCTAATTTTTTGTAAACCTATTCTGTAACCTAAGTAATTAACAGAATCTCCTCTTTAATCTTTTCAGGAGCAATCTGTAATCACCATTTAGGCAAGACTTTCTTTATTTCTTCAAACATCCTTTCTAAAGTATCTTTATTTGAATCAGATAAAAAAAAAAGTCATTCATGTAATGGTAGATTATAGACTTAGGAAATTGCTTACAAATTATTTCCAATTGCTGTCTTACAAAGTATTGGTACAGAGTGGGACATTTTGAGCATTTCCTGTGGGAGGATAGTCCAGTGGTATCTCCTAGTAGGCTGAGAATTATTATAAGTAGGCACTGTGAAGGCAAATTTTTCTCTATCCTTTTCTTGTAAAGGTATAGTAAAATAATCTTTCAAATCAACAACTATAAGAGGCCATCCTTTTGATAATAGGGAGGGCAGAGGAACTCCAGATTGTAGAGGGCCCATAGGTTGAATAACCTTCTTGACAGCTCTTAGATCTGTCACCATTCTCCATTCACCACATTTCTTTTTTACAGCAAATACAGGAGAATTCCCAGGGCTGGTTGACTCCTCAATATGATGAGCATCTAGTTGCTCTTGTAACAGTTGTTCTAAAGCCTGCAACTTATCTTCAGCTAGAGGTCGTTGCTTAACCCAGAGGTCTGTTGGTACCTTTAAAGGTTTGTTAGTTGCTATATGTTCTTGTACAGCCTGAGTGGCTGGTGACCTTTGTGTATAGTACCTTATAATCCTTCACAGAATTATGAGTTCCTGGAACTGCAGGAATGTTAATCTGGGTATTCCATTGCTGTAGCCAGTCATGGCCCCACAAATTTATTGCAATATCAGCTATATATGGCCTCAGCTTCCCTCTTTGACCTTCTAGCCCAATACAGTCAACCCATCTCATCCTTTGTTTAACTTGAGATATGGTTCCAATTCCTAGTAATTCAACATCTGCCTTTTGAAGAGGCCAATTTGGATGTCAAGATTCTGGAGTAATAATACTCACATCTGCACATATGTCTATCAAGCCAACAATCACAATGCCATTTATACGCACTCTTATCTTTGGTCTCACTTATAGAAGTTTGCCAGATTGTATATTTCTTATTATCTATTTGATTTTTTTACTTATCCTCCATGTTTATGCCATCATTTAGAACAGTATGGTCTTGCACAGAAGGCTCTGGATTTTTAAATTTTCCTGGTGAGACATGTCCTCCATAGTTACTGGGAACGACTGGGCCACTTTTGGCTTGGAAGATATTATTCCTAGGAATTCCTTTTCTACAATCCCTTCTCAGATGTCCTAGTCTACCACAATTAAAACATTTTGCAGTTTGATGTCTCCTCATTACTTTGGAAATTGCTTCTCCTACCCAAGATTCAGCATTATAGTCAAATGTCTCAACATTCATTCTATGCAGAATCCATTCCTCCAGGGGCTGGAGAGATGGCTCAGTGGTTAAGAGCACTGACTGCTCTTCCAGAGGACCCGAGTTCAATTCCCAGCACCCACATGGCAGCTCACAACTGTCTGAAGATCCCGTTACAGGGGATCTGACACCTTCACACCAGTGCACATAAGATAAAGTTAAATAAACCATAAAATGTTTAAAAAAAAATAAAAAGAATCCATTCCTCCATAGGTGCTGAGCTAACCTTTAAAGGCCCAATTATCTTTTTGCATTCTAAGTTTGCATTTTCAAAAGCTAGAGATTCAAAAATTACACGTCTAACATCTGGGTCTGTTACTTCTATTTGTACAACCTTAGTTAATCTTCGTAAAAATTCAGTAAAGGGTTCTCTCTGTCCCTGTCTAACCCTGGTATAAGATTCAATTCTTTTTCCTAGTTCTTAAATCCTGTCCCAAGCATTTAAGGCTGCTTTGTGGCATAGGGACAAGATTTCTCTGTCATAAAGAGCTTGGACCTGTGGGTAATCATAAGAGCCTTCGCCAAGAATTTGATCTTGGGAAATCTGAAGGCCTTTTGCTTTTCCCTGTTGTTTCATATTTTTGGACCCTTCTCTGAAATACATTCTAAACATCAATAAAGGTCTGTCATCCAGGACTGCTGAAACTAACTGAAAAAAGTCATGAGAGGTTGCCCTGAAATTAGAAGCCCAAGTCTTTATCATCTCCTTAACAAATGTGGAATGCAAGCCATAAATTACAACAGCTTGCTTAATTTCTTTTAGATTGTTCATTCCTATAGGTATCCATCTAGCTTCTTTGACTCCTTTTGAGCCTTTAGAAGCTGATATTTTGTCAGATTAAATTACAAAGTAGGAAGCTAAAACCCTGGGTAAGTCATCTCTGACAGCCACTGGTAATGTTGCATCCTGTCCTTATGCCTTCTTTCCCTGTTCATCAGCTCCAATAATTTCCTCAATCATTTCAAATCTTTGTATTACTATCTTTTGTAAAGCCTGAATCTCCTGGCCTGTATATATTTCTAGTGACTTCATCGAGGCACTTAATTTCTGGTACTTAGACTGCACCTGTGATTCCAAGGTTTGAATTTTCTCCTTTAAAGACAGCATTTCCTCCTTGGACTTTACTTCAATATTATGAAGATTGCCATCTTGGAGATGCATTTTTTTCTCTTAATTTATCATAACTTTTCGACAGTTTTTGATTGTCAATTTCAACAGTATGAATCCTTTCAGATAACTTCCTAGTACCCTTAGATATGAATTCAATTTTGTCTGTCATAGTATTAATTTTCTCAGATAACCTATGATATTTGATGTCAACTAGCTGTTCATTATTAGTCTGCAAAGATTGTATCATTCCTAAGAGGGCCATATTCTTCCTTAATGATAGAATATGGAGAAGAAAACAGAAACCTAATAACCAATAAATTGAGGTATCCCCATAGTCATATAAGCCTCGCATAATACAATCCATAGTATTAGCAAAAAAGGTACTAAAGGTTGCATTGGTAACAAAATCTGCCATATTACCTGTTATGCAATTCAGTAAACAACAATCTTTATTGTCCAGCAGATGGAGTGGTTGCCGAGTCACGATTGGAAACAATGCAACTGGTGACAGGGATGGTCCTGGGCTGCTTTAGTTTCTGCCTTGGTACTGGTTAAATACTGAGAAATATGTGTTGCTTAACAAATTAAAAGCAATTAAATCAATTCCATACATGGAGCAAGAAACCCAGAATCTAGGGGTGGGGAGCAGAAACCTGAAGCTGCATTAGTCACCAGGGGGCAAGGAACCACCCTGCCCCGGGGAAATTCAGCAGTTGTGCGTATGTGCACTTGGGAAATTTCCAAGTCGCCACACACAGCAAACTCCGTTGTGATGGGGATTCTAAAACAAAACAAAACAACAACAACAAAACACCACTTAGGCAAAGCAAGCCTGTTTGGGCTGTGGAAGGACCAGGCCATCCACCAGGTGGGTGTGGAGTTCAAATCCACATGGGCGCCAAGTGATGATCGAACAAGGTGATGAACTGACGCTTGAAAGAAATCCCACATTAGCTCAGAAATGAGAGTTATTTATTTAGGGGTAAACCCAAATCAGAATTCTCTGCTTGAACAGTGGACAGAGATCGAATTCCACAATCCAACAATTCAAATGAGCAGCCGGCAAAAAGGAGGAAGAAAGAAAAAGGGGCAGACGCAGGTTCTGCGTTTGGATATATAGTATAAGAGGCCACGCCACAGTAGGCTGGTAACCACAAGCTACAAGCCTTCCTACAGCAGACAAAGATGGAGAGCAAGGAAAGAGATACCTTGATTGAGGGAGCCATTATGGCGCTAGCAACTTGGCACTAGAGGAATCCATGGCATTCTTTTTTTTCGGGGGGGGGGGGCGGGGGTTTCGAGACAGGGTTTCTCTATAGCTTTGGAGTCTGTCTTGGAACTAGCTCTTGTAGACCAGGCTGGCTCCAAACTCACAGAGATCCGCCTGCCTCTGCCTCCCGAGTGCTGGGATTAAAGGCGTGTGCCACTACCGCCAGGTTTCCATGGCATTCTTATTTATTTATGTATGTATGTATGTATGTATGTATGTATGTATGTATGTATACGATATTCTGTCTGTGTGCATGTCTGCAGGCCAGAAGAGGGCACCAGACCTCTTTACAGATGGTTGTGAGCCACCACGTGGTTGCCAGGAATTGAACTCAGCACCTTTGGAAGAGCAGACAATGCTCTTAACCACTGAGCCATCTCTCCAGCCCCCCCATGGCATTCTTAAAGCCAGGTGTTTGCCACTTATAGGTAGATAAAGTAAAAGGCCCTAAAACTGAAGGCTTCCTTGATTTTCTTTTCTTTTCCTTCCTTCCTTCCTTCCTTCCTTCCTTCCTTCCTTCCTTCCTTCCTTCCTTTTTATTTTTTTTTCTACATACCCAAATCCTAGTCTTGGGCCATAATCATAGTCAGTAGTGGGGATAATTTTGTTCACAATTAGATACTAATAGGATTAAACAAAACAAAAAGCCATGTGACTTTCCTAATAAAGCATCATGTGTAATATTTGGAAAAACTCATAAAAATGTTCACCCCTTAAGCACCATGGAAGACAAATGTAGTCTTAGAAATATACCATGTTGATTCAGGTCCTCTGTGCTAAAAACATAACAATGAATTATGGAAAATACTTTCTCATATACTGAAGACTGAGGTGTCACCAGACCTCTCTATTTGATATTTTCTTTTAGAGAAGCTGCAGAGAAGCTGTAGCCATGCAGTTATGCTATTTCTAAGCAGTGTTTGCTTTACCATAAAGAAAACCAACCTATTTCTTAAGGAACAGGTGTATGCGTTATTAACCAACAGTAGCAAACAGCAGTGTTTGCTGCTATGAAAACAACCTGGTGCCCTAGTAACCAGCATATTCATTTGCTTGGGCTGCCCTGTGGAGTTTTATCAACACAGGTAAAGGGCTTCTCCATAGAACTTGAGTGGCAGCCTTTGAGCTCCAAAATGAAGGTGTGTCCATATATGTAAATTGAGAACAATGAGAAAGTAAATAATTCAGTAAATCAGGCCGTAGTTTGGGAGCCAAAGGACAGCAACGTAGGAGTTAAATTTATTCCTATCTACTCTTTATCTAGATTTGCTAGAAATAGGTCTCTTTCCATATTCGTTTGCTTTCCTAAAGGAAGGACAAAAATTCAATGGCAGTGGCTCTGCCTCTGCCTGCCTTCCCTGGATTGCAGTACTTTCCCAAAACTTAACATGCTCTCTGCCATGTGATCCAAGCCACAATCTGAAGGCTGTGCTTTCCTTTCCTGCTTATTTTCAATTGTGATCTCTACTTTCTGTAAGAATGATGGAAAAAAAAATTGGGGTGGTGCAGACCCTGGAGATGGCACAAGGCAGGCAAGAATTCCTTGGAGACATTTGATCTGAAAAGTCTTCAAAATCAATCATATTTGGAAATGTGATGATGAAGCACCTTATTTTGCACAGTTAATATGCACTGATAAGTTTGTAAATCTTACAAGGCCCACAGGAAACCTCAAATTCTTGAAACCCAGCTGGAGCGACTAACTTGCTCATCATAGCACAGCATCTGCTCAAGGCATCAGCTCGGCAACTCCACCTTTGTTCTTAAAAGTCCCTTCCTAGGAGCCAGTCGTGGGGGGTGCACGCCTTTAATCCCAGCACTCAGCAGGAAAAGGCAGGATCTCTGAGTTCAAGGAAAAGGCAGGGTCTCTGAGTTCAAGGCCATCATGGACTACAGTGTGAGTTCCAGGATAGCCAAGGCTGCACAAAGAAACCATGTCTCAAAACAAAACAAAACAAAACAAAAAAACAAAAAACAAAAACAAAATAACAACAACAATTAAAAAAAGCTCTTCTACTATCTAAGTCTGCCTTCCTCTCTTTTTTCCCACATTAACTTAATAGACACTAGTAATTATGCCAAACATAGCCAATCAGCATTCTCTCTACAATTCTAGAGATGCCTAAAAAGGTACTCAAAAGCAAATGGTAAATATTAATTCAAAGGTGATAAGTTCACAGTGAAATGAATTATGTCCTCAGATAGCTGGGAGAACTGGGGATTTCGGTGCCATCATTTAGTGGGATTGAAAATCAATATAACTTTTCAATGAAATTTATTCTAAAAAAAAATTTCTTTTTCTCTGTGTAACAGCCCTGCCTGTCCTGGAACTCACTCTATAGACCAGGCAGGCCTCAAACTCACAGAGATCTGTCTTCCTCTGCCTCCTGAGTGATGGGATTAAAGGCATGTACTAACACACCAAGACTAAAAGAAATTTCTAAAAGAGAATCTATATTTAACATACATAGTAAATAAAGAATATTGAGAATATTTTTCCTCTTGTTCTGATTTGTGTATGCAACCATACCTATACAAATATATAAAAAGCCTAAAGGGTTAAACAATAAGAAATTTAAAACATAAGTCAAACTTTAAAAAAAATTGTATTTTTTAAAATTGTACTTACGTATGCTTGAATATATGTATGTGGACCATATGCATGCAGGTGTCTATGGAGGCCAGAAGAATGTCTTAGCCCTTTAAAACAAGTTAAAGGCATTTGCGAGCTGCCTGATGTGAGTACTACGGACTAAACCTGAGTCTTCTGCAAGAGCAACAAGTGCTCTTAAGTGCTGAGCCACCTCTCAACCCTGATAAATCAACTGCTTTATCTTTAGAATGCTTTGACCCTTTCATGAGTTGATGTTATAACTTGGTAAGTTATATTAACACAAAATATTTAAAAGACGTTTTATAAAAAATAATTAAAGAGTCTTTCAATTACTTTAATATTAAATTTCAGATTGTTAGTTTTTAAAAGAGATTCAGGGTTTCTTTTTGACTCAAAATAATATTTAACTATTTGATAGTAAAATATTTGAAAATGAACAGAAAGCATCAAAATGAATTACAAAAGTAATTTAAAAGTTCAAATCATTTTAACTAAAAATTATTTTGATAATTCAGAATATTACTGTCTATAACTGTAACAGCCAGAAGGGGAGACACACACCTGCAATCCCAACAATTGCAAGGAGCAGGAATTCAAGGCTAGCGTCAGCTAATTAGCAGTTTTGAAGCCAGGCCTGCCTACATGAGATTATCTCAAAATATACACATATATAAAATTAAATATGTGAATATTGTTGATAATCTAAAATATACAGATATCTGGTTTTTGGTTTTGGTTTTTTTTTTTTGTGGGGGGGAGAAGGTTATTTCGTTTTGTTTGTTTGTTTGTTTGAGATAGAGTTCCTCTGTGTAACAGCTCTCTAGATATGAAGATATCTAGCCTTTTAAGCAATACCTTGGGTTAAATGTAAAGAGCAAGCACGGTAATTACATCAACTTCTATTTTAGTAACATGCTGAGGCAGATTATAAATCTCTTAGTCACAATATAGCCACAGCCTTTAAAGAAAAGCTTTCCTTTAGTAGTTAATCTCAAAGTCAAAATAGTTCTAGAAAAGTAATTTTAATGCCAGAGATAAATTATTTTATAGGCAAACTTTGTGTATTTTGATTTGTAATATGCTGTTGAAAGGCATTTAATTTTCTGAAGAAAATTTCTCTGTATGATTTTTGTTTTTTCCAGACAGGTTTTCACCGTGTAGCCTTGGTTGTCCTAGAACTCACTCTTTAGACCAGACTGACCTTGAACACACAGAGATCCACCTGCTTCTGCCTCCCAAGTGCTTCTCTGCATGATTTTAAAAAATTAATAAAAAATATTATAAAGTCCTGCTCCAGATTTCCTAAGAGCTCTCGGCTCACTGCTTCCTTCTTACTTCTGCTTCTCTGTGGTCACCACCTCTCCACAGGAAGCAATTTTGCAAGCATTTCTATGGCTTTGAGCTATGTGTTAGTTAATTAAAATGGCTATTTTTTAAATCTCTCTAACAGTTTATAAAGCATATTAATCCCTTCTCTTACATTGTGTCAGACTTGGATTCTGCCCTTTGAGGAAGAATACATTGGAGGTAAAAAGTTGTAAGAAAGAGATTAGAGCAGAGAGTCTTAAACTAGTCTCTCCTCTTTAAATATGCTGTGCAAACTCCTCCTGAGATCTCTTTGACACACAAGCAATGCTAGCAGCAATTCTTTAGTAACAGGATCCAACAGATCCTCTCCCCGCTCTGGCCTCCCATCCCCCCACCCCCACCCCCGCGCCACCAAACCACAAACACACTTAGCTGTGTTGTTTATCAAAATTACATATTCTTCCTAGAGGCTCCTTCTCTTTGAACACAGCTCTCTACAGATAGACAAAAACTCCATCGCGTAAACAAAGCCTACTCAGTGTCACTCCAAACCAGTGCTGAACTGAGCTAAATACAATGGACAGTAAAAAGAGGAGTTAGTGTGTGCAGAACAGGAGGTGGAGCAGAGGCACTTTCAATTGCTTTGGGAGCAGCAGTAGCTTCCCTTCCTTTTCCCCTCCTTCTGCCCTTCATTCCTATGCTGATGAAGTTAATATTATATCCCTTTGCATCCTCCAAGCAGAGCAGATGCATAAGCCATCCATGATGAGAACTAAGCTAAAATTGTCCTGAAAATGTCCTGATTTCTGCTCCATGTGTCTGCATCATAAATACTCACTTGGCTTAGCACAATAAATTGATTACATGCTATTTGTTCTGTGTGTATATTCTACATTACTCCTCATAAATTATGTTGGCCATTAGCTAGCAAGGTGGGAGCGAGACCTACTTCTTTTTATGATGTGGCCCAAGATTTTAGTCCAGTCCAGTGTAGAATAAACACACTCAGCAAATACTGGGGGGTAAAGTGGTATTGTATCACTTTTCCTCAGTCCTTAACAAATGTAAACGAGTAAAAATAAACCATTGAAGTTATCATGCCAAAACTATTTGACCTTGCCAAAAAAAAGCACATCATGTTTTCCACATTTACCTAATTTCCAACCATATTTCACTCTAGTCAAATTTCTTTTTTTTAATTATTTATTTGTATTTTACGCGCATTGGTATTTTGCCTGCATGTATGTCTATGTGAAGGAGTCGGATCCTTAAACAGGAGTTGCAGAGAGGTGTGAGCTGCCATGTGGGTGCTGAGAATTGAACCCAAGTCCTCTGGAAGAGCAGTCAGTGCTACTCTTAAGAAGTTAAGAACTGCTTAGCCTATCTCTCTAGCCCTGAGTCAAATTTCTTTTAACTAGTCTTTTACCTACAGAGAGCAACTTTAGAGGCCTAGTTAGCCCTCAAATTGAGATTGGAATGATAATAATTCTTTAGCAGATTCTTCTATTTTGTTCATCCTTTTTTGTATACACTGTACATCCTGTTCAGACTTCTTTAAAATGATACTGTGACTGTTTATTGTTCTAAAGATGCCCACTCCAACTTGGTGGTGGTGGCACATGCCTTTAATCTCAACACTCAGTGGGCAGATCACTTGAGTTAGAGACTAACCTGGCCTACAGAGTTCCAGGACAGCCTGGGCTACACAGAGAAACTCTATCTCAAAAAACAAAAAAAAAAAAAACAGATACAACAAACCTCAAAAACATCAACAAAAGATGCCTATTTCATAGGCTATGAATTCCTTAAAAGTAGCTGTGATGGTTATGTGTTACCTTGACTGAGCCACAGATGTCCAATGAGCTGACTAAACATCTTGGTGTAGCTATGTGGCTGTGGTTCAGATATGGTCTGTATTCTCTCAAACATTCATGTGTTAAAGGCTGGCTGCAAGAATGATTTTAGAGGGTGGTGGAGCCCTTATGACATGGGACCTTAGGACACTGGAGGCATGAGTAGCTTTGCCCTTCCCTGAGTTCTCAGGAGAGGACTGTTACAAAGGAGGCCATCTCCTGATTTGCTTCTGCCACACATCTACTGTACATGTAGATATATATGTCACAAGATGATGTAGCCAAGTGATAGAATTTTACCATGAACCTAAGGGTACTAAACTTTAAACTTCTAAAACTGTGATCTAAATACAACTCTAATTCTTCATAAGTATAACTACCTATGTTGGGTAGTTCATTATACTGCTGAAAAGCTTACTTCTATAGAGGGTATTTTTAAATAACATAATTCTTTATTGATTCTTTGTATAATATCACATCATGCTACTGTGGGAGCTCCTTCTGCTACTTCAGCCAATAGCCTTTAAGATATCAGCCCACTTGGGTGTGGTCTCTTTTGCTTTAAAAAGCAGTGGTAGCCATGCACTTGCTCTCTTGTTTTTGGCTCTGCTTCTGGCTACTAGACTCCTTTCCTGGTCATGCAGAGGGTTGTTGTCTAGGACGGTGATCTGTAAGTTTTTCCCTTTAAATAAATAACCCTTTTATTAATCATAAATTCCAAACTGGTATGGTATTGTTTTGTGACTTATGCCTTCATCATTCACCATAATTCCACTCAATTCCAAATCCCTCCATATTCACCCCTCATCCCTGAAGCACCTCCACCTGAGGAATTCCCCCCAAAATATTAATTAGAAACAGAAAAACAAAAATACCCCCCCACTCCTCTGTGTTTCTAGCACCTCTTCATTTATCCTAATGGTATCTAGAGCTGCAGTGTGTCACTAGCATGCCCTCTTGTCCAATCAGCCCCACCAGCAAAATGGTCATTGCAATGAGTCATAGGACTGGTTTAAGGCCTCTGACAAACCATCATCTCTGGACCCTCACCGAAACTCTTAGATAGCCCACTGTTGGCCCTAGTCATGGAGATCCTGCGGGACCAGTCCCTTCACAAGTTCCAGCAGGTCATAGATGGGGTAGATGTTCTGGGCCCAGCTGAAAGCCTAGGATGTGGGTCTGAATGATAGCTGAACTGGTCAGTCTGGGCCACTGGGACTATCAGCCAGCTCTTCTAAGCCCCTGTGGTGAGGGATGGTGGGGGGCATCTCTCCCGATGAGGTTAGCATTTGAATAGATGAACTGGATAAAGCAGCTGACCCTCCCCTAGGTGGGTGGGGATCTTCCAAGTTATTGAGAACTGAGTAGGATAAAAAGGCAGAAGGAAGACTGGTTTCTCTATGCCTGACTGCCTGCCTTTCCAACTGATTGTAGGTCATGAGACTTTTCAGTTTCTGTAATCATGTGAATCAATACTGTACACTAAAAACAAACATACATTTATCCAATGTCAATGGCATCAATAGTCATCTTTATACATTCCAGCAGGAAAGTTAGTCAACCAATCAAGTTATTGAGACAAACCATTATGTATATTGTAGAAATTAAATAATGATATAATACAGTGAGTCTCATGGGAATATAAAAAAGAGCATTACTTCTTCTTTTTAGAGGTTAGGATTAGGCTACATAGAGGAGGAAACATTTCACCAGCCTTCACCCAGTTGGATAATCTAGAAAGAGGTGTTGTGTGATATTTTGATCACATTCTGACAATAAAGTTTGCTTTGAATCAGAGGACTGAGCTAGCCACTAGCAGACCAAAATTAACCATAGGGGTTTTGGAGGACTGAGGACAGACAGGAAGTAGTAAGGCAGGTTTTAGAGAGAATCTCAATCCTTTTGGATGGAGGAATGGAAGGGATAGGAGGTCACTGGTTGCTTCTCCACCGATTCACTGATCATTCAGGTTCTTACCTGATACTTGACTCCCAATTTTTAATTGATAAACAATAATTGGATAAATGCATCAAAGAGGGGCTTGAGAAGATGACTTAGCAGGTCAAGTGTTTGCTATGCATGCATGGCAACCTGAGCTTGTATCCCAGTTCCCATGAAAAGGCTGAGCCTAGAAACACGTATTTATAACCCTAAAACTCAGGCAAACTCCAGGAGCTTCATGGCCAGTCAACCTAGCAAATGACAAATGGCAAGCAGTAGGTTCAATGATAGACTCTTGTCTACAAGAAATAAGGTGGAAAACAATAGAAAAAACTACTTTTGTTACCCTCTGGCCTCCACATCTGTGTACACTGGGGAGTACACACACATATACACCCCCCCCACAGATACACACACACTGAATAAATGTAAGAAATCAAGTCTACAGTATAGCACTAGAATTCCACTCAGTGAAAATGAAGTAAGAGGAACTAGATTTATTCTTCCAAGTAAAGGGCAGTGGTGGTGCATGCCTTTGATCCCAGCACTTGGGAAGTAGAGGAAACGGGTGAATCTCTGAGTTTGAGGACAGCCTGGTCTACAGAGTGAGTTCCAGGACAGCCAAGGCTACACAAAACTGTCTTGAAAACCAAAATAATAATAACAAATGAAAAAAATAAAACAGGAGATGTACATGGAATGATAGTTCAAAATATCAGGCAAAAATAACAAAGGACAGTGATGGATACAAGATAGCACTGGTAAGATTATCTTTAGAATTTTCTCATCTTACCTGGAGTTTCCAGGCCATGACATGCAGTGATGGACCTCAGATAGAGCCCATTGATCCTCCTCTCTGAGGAAGTGCCCATATTTGGAATTGGGGTGGGGTCTGGGTTGCTAGAATGTACAAGGAAAAAGTCTGAAGCTGCAAAGAGAAAAAAACCGAGACCGGCAAAGATTCCCTCTGGAGTCTGTGAACTAAGTGTTCATCAACATATGTAGGATTTTAAAAAATATATACACACCTGTGGATGGGGAACAAACAACCCAAAGATTAGAGGTAACAGTCTTCAGCTTGTGAAAATAGTACTTTTCTCATAGGCAAAGTGAAAAACTTTATAATGCGCAAAGAATTTGATAGAAATGGTTTGCCTTGGGTGGACTTGCAACTATCCTGGTTAGCCATTTCACAGATTTCTGTCTTTAGTAAGATGGCTCCATTGTTTCTGGGTCTATGATGAGGCAGAGCATCATATAGCAGAGCCAGAGCAAGGTGTCATGAATGCCAGAAGTGACGAAAGAGAAAGAGCATACCCATTCCTGCTGGCTTTCTCCTTATGTTTTTGCTCCGTCTGGACTCCCAGCTTGACTGACAGTGTGACTTACATTTAGTGTAAGTCTTTGACCCCTTGGTTGCCGTCTCACATGCCACTCATCTGTTAGAGGACCTTACTAATCTCTTAAGCATCTCAATGCAATCAAGTTGATAGTATTAATCACATTGTAGAGCAAATTGTCAAACTAGCAGCCTGTGAGTATGGTTCATTGGTACTCCACATGATGAACTTTCAGGAAGCTTTGGGTTTGACCCCCAGCACTGAATGAGCAAAGCAAAACCTTACAAAATTATCCCACAGTTTTTGTGCAGGGCAGTTGGTTCTTATGCTAAGGCTTCACTAAGCTAAAACCGGGGTGTGACTGGGGCTATGGGTCTCAGAAAGGCTCAGAGTCATCCTCTCTCAAGATCATTGATTCATTACAGAATTTGCATTTTGGAAATTATAGGATGGGGAGCCTTGCTTTCTTGCTGATTGCTGATATGAGATTCCTTTCAGCTCCCAGAGGCCCCGAGGCAACAAACTCATGAGTTTCTCTAACATTTCATCGTTAAAAGCTCCTTTGATTTTGTCAGGCCCACCCAGGGTGATATCTCACTGCCTGTTGTGATTATGAACCTGTATATAGGTTATATTTAAGGCAGGTATATTAAATCAGGGGAGACTACAGGAATGTAGAACACATGGTTCCAATATTTAATCCACACTAGTGAACTGCGAGTACTGGTGTTTTTTGGTAAATTGTAAATAAGCAAAGTAAAGTCTTAACTTAATGCCTAAAAGGTTGCTCACTTATTTATCTAGAGCCAGTTACAGTGAAATACAAAGAGAACTGTGGCTAAATATTTAAGTAACCCACAGGAAATCAGAATAAAGAAAGTAGAGAGCACTCACAGCTCTTACAGGGGATCAGAGTTTAATTCCCAGTATGCACATCAGGTGACGCACAACTGTATGTAACTTCAACCCCAGGGGACCGGATGCCCTCTTTGACCTCTGTGGCCACTGGCATGCACACACACACACACGCACATCACATGCATGCACGCACACACACACACATGCGCACACATACACAGACATGATATACACATGAATAAAAATAAAATTTTTAAAGATACTATTAAGAGAATGAAAGGAAAAGTCATAAATTGAGAGACAACCTTTGCTCATTATCAGTATCAGAACATATCTGATAAAGGGATGATTATTCAACATATACAAATAATTCTTAAGCATAAGAAAACTACCTAATTCAAAACTGAGAAGACCTGCACAATCAAATATTTCACAAAAGAAGTAATATAAGTGGAAAATAAACATGAAATGGTGTACAGTATCATATGTTATAAGGAACAGGATATTAAAACAACAGTGAGAACCACTACTTATCAAAGTGACCAAAATTCAAAACATTAACATTAAATGCTAAAGAGGGTGAGCAGCAATGGGAACTCTCAGTTATTGTGGGTTGAGATGCTGTGTTAGATAAGGTTTTATTGCTGTGACGAGACAACATGACCACAGCAACTCTTATAAAGGAAAACATTTAATTGGGGCTGGCTTGCCATTTCAGAAGTTTAGTCTATTATCATCATGGCAAGAAGAATGGTGGCATGTCTATGGTGCTGAAGAAGGAGCTGAAATTCTACATCTTGATCTATAGGCATCAGAAGGAGACTGGATATAGCTTGAGCATATGAGATCTCAAAGCCTTCCCTGACAGTGACACACTTCCTCCAACAAGGCCACATCTCCTAATACTTCCACTCCCTATGAGCCGAGCATTCAAACACACAAGTCTATGAAAGTCTATGGGAGCCATACCTATTCAAACCACCATAGATGTATATTGGTAGAACCAGTTTAAAAAGTTTCTTATAAGACTTAACATATCCCTTGTTACATGAGGAGGGTGGCCCTTTGTTTGTTCCAGCCGCCCGGCTAGCTTACACCCTAAATAGCCACACAAAAACTGTATTAGTTAAAACACCGTTTGGCCCATTAGCTCTAGTTTCCTATTGGCTAATTCTTACATCTTAATTTAACCCATTTCTATTAATCTGTGTATCGCCACATGACTGTGGCTTACTGGCAAGACTCTAACCAGGGTCAGTCCTAGGCAGGAGATCCATGGCGGCGTCTCTCTTTCTGCATTCAGTTCTGTCTCCTCCGCCTACCTAAGTTCTGCCATATCAGGCCCAGAGCAGTTTCTTTATTCATTAGCCAATGAGAGCTACACGTGGACAGAAGACCCTCCCACACCAATCCCTATTACGTAATCCAGTAACATTACTCTTTGCAGGGGCTGGAGAGATGGCTCAGTGGTTAAGAGCACTGACCGCTCTTCCAGAGGACCTGGGTTCAATTCCCAGCATATTCCCATGTTGGTGCACATAGTTAACAGAACCTAGGATCTGTGATTCTGAGAGAACATGTGATGTTGGTCTTTCTAAGCTTGAGTTGCCTCACTTAATAAAATGTTAAGTTTCCTGCAAATTAAAAAAAAAAAACTGTAACTCCTTCACACAGACATACATGCAGGCAAAACACCAGTGCACATAAAGCACAAATGAATTATTAAAAAATTACTCTTTGCCTATTTAGTCATGTGGTTTAAAAACAATATCTACACAAAACTCAAACATAGATGCTTATTGCCACTTTGCTCATATTTGCTTCAAACTAGAAATGAGATCTTTCTGTAAGGAGTGGACAAATTAACTGTGGTATATCAAGACAATAGAACATTAGTGAGACAAAGAAACTAAAAGATGGGAAAGACACAAAGATGCCTTGAATGCATTTTACTAAGTAAATGAGGCCAATTTGAAAAGGCAATTATATGATTTGAACTACATGGTGTTCTAGAAAAGGCAAAAGTAAAAAAAAAAAATGACAAATGACCAGTGGTTTCCAAGAGAAATAAGGAGGAATAGACAAAGTATAGAGGATTTTAGGGCAGGGAAATGATTCTGTATGATACTACAATAGTAGTTACATGTTATTATTCATTTCAAGTCTCTTAAAATATACAGAATCAAAAGTGAGTCTTCATGAGAACTGTAGATGATAGCAATGTGTGTCCATCAGTTGTAACAAAAGTACTCTTCTAATGTTGACAGAGATTGAGGCTGGTGTGTCTGAGGAGGCGGGGATATGTGGGAACTCTGTGGTTTTTGTGATAAAGCTACCGTGCAACATTGAGATGAAGGACAGAAACCCATCAGAACAGTGGGGTGCAAACCCCGAAGCTCCTAGGAAGACATAGCAAGCAGATAAATAAGCAGAATTGCATTGGACTTCCTGACAGTAACCTAGATGCTGGAAGACAATGAGTCAACACTCTCAAAAAAATCACAGAATTGTTTGATTTCGCTGACGTCAAGGCCTCACATATTCCAGGTAAATGCTGTACAATTGAAATGTATCCATAGTTTTAAACTAGAGTTTATTCTAAAGGATAAACTAAAATACTATATAAAAATATAAAAAGCACTTTTCTTTAAAACTCATATTTTTGGGTGAATTTAAAAATATTTTCATGAGGCTCTATTTGCTTCCTTACTTATGTAATTATTTAGAGACAGGTCTCTAGCCCAGACAGGTCATAAACTCCCTGTGTAGCCAAAAGATGCTCCTGAGCATCTGCTCCTTCTGCCTTTACCTCCCGAGTTCTGGATTCTAAGTGAGCATCACTACTTCTAGTTTATCCAGTGCTAAGGATGGTTCCAGGGCATATGTATGCTAGTTAAATACCCTACCAACTGCTATCTATACTCAACCAGACCATAAGATGTTTAGGTTTGGGTTTTTAAAGATCTACTTATTTTACTTTATGTTGTTTTCCTGCACTACATGGATGTAGTGTCTGGGAGGTACCAGAAAAAGGGTGTCAGATCCCCTGGAACAGGGTTATACACGGTTGTGAGCTAACATGTGAGTGCTGGAAACTGAACCCAGGTCCTTTGCAAGATCAACAAGTGCTCTTAGCCACCAAGCTATCTGTCCCAGCTTCCTATCATGAAGATTAATAGTGACCAAAAAGAATATTGATATCATTTCACTCAGAAACAAAAATATAAATATTTCTATTTCCAAATTATTCCAAATAGAAATAATTAATATATAAAAGCATTTTTGTCTTTCACATATGAAGTTTTTTTCTTTTGTTTTTTTTGAGACAGGGTTTCTCTGTGTAGCCACGGCTATACTAGAACTCACGAAGACCCACTTGCCTTTGCCTCCCAAGTTCTGGGATTAAAGGTGTGCACCACCACCACCCAACTTTAAAATTCTTAGGCACTGTGAATATATTTCTGTGTTTCTCTTCCAATCACAGAATTCATAGAACTTCTATTTATTTAAATGAGAGAGCAAAGAATTGAGAAAGATTTCTACTTTGAAAAAAAATGTACATAAAACAAATTTAAGCAGATTTGTATTTTTCGTTCTTATAAAAACAACTTCCTAGAGTGTTTTTAAATGATATTTATTTACTATTGTTATGAGTGTGTATGATGAATGTGTATAAGTGTATATGTACTATTTACATGTGTGGAAATTAGAGGAGACTTTTGAGAGTCAGTTCTCTCCTTCTAGTGAGAATGAGGGATTGAACTAGGTTGTCAGGTTTGCACAGCAAGAATCTTTATCTGCTGAGGCATTTCACTGGCCCCAGAGTATGTTTTCAATAGTACTTCATAAAGTTTCTACCAATGGTCATATTTATACAGGCACATCAAGTTAATGTTCAAAGATATATTGCTAACTCATAGTAGGACTGGAGAGATGGGTTCAGCTGTTAAGAATGTATACTGCTCTTGCAGAGGACCCAGGTTCAGTTCCGAAGAATCACATGATAGCTCACAACTGCCGGTAACTCCATTTCTAGGCAGATCTGCTTCCATCTTCTGGCCTCCTGCACACACATTGTACATATAAACTTACACAGGTATGCACACATATACAATAATAATAATTTTTTAAAAAGTTTTAATTTTAGTGTAATCCATGCCAATTAAAAATATAATTACATTTTAGTTATTTTTATTACTCACATATTCAAAAAACACACAGACAGGGCTGGAGAGATGGCTCAGCGGTTAAGAGCACTGACTGCTCTTCCAAAGGTCCTGAGTTCAATTCCCAGCAACCACATGGTGACTCACACCAATCTATAATGAGACCTGGTGTATATGCAGGCAGAACACCGTATACATAATTGATAAATAAAACTTTTTTAAAAAACCACACAGACTTTATTGTAAACTTTAAAATGAGTGGATATGAACTCTGAGAACTTAAGATTTAGTATTTATTCAAGAACTGGTATTTAGGGTTAGTGCATTCTAGAAAGAGCAGGGGATTTTTAGCTTTCAATTTTAGTTTCTACAAGATAAAATGCCCCATATGTGTTTATGAAAATACTCTGTAAGCTTAAAATACCATTCAATTAATATGAATTTTTTGAGAATAATGTGGGTGGATTTAATCACCCACATTGAAGATGGAAAGCAGAGCAGTAAACAGAAAGGATAAAGGACTTTAAAATAATTTCCCGAGGTCTTGAGATTTAGCTCAGTGGCAGACTTGCCTGCACTGCAAGGCCCTGGGTTCAGTCCCCAACACCAGGGGGGATATCCTCAAATGCCAACTGTCTTTCTCTAAGTTAAAGAATTTGAAGGAAATATAAAAGTACCAACTTTTCAAAGACCAACAAAAATAGTAAGGTGATAAATCTTGTTGGTACATAGAGAAGTGAATCCTAATAGTTAGCATGAAATGTTTTATACTATACTAGACTATCTTATTTTTAGTGTATCTTATTTATGTATTGTAATGCATGTGAAAACCAGAGTACAAATTGAAGAAGTCAGTTCCCTATTTCCACTTGTGTGTCCTGGGGAGAGAACTCAGGTCATCCAGGCTTGGCAAGAAATGCCCTAACCCACTGAACCATATCGTTAATCTTAGTTTACTCTCAGAACAACCCCCTGAGGCAGGTGTTAGAATCCTCACATCCCAGAAGAAAGAGCTGGGGCTCAGCAGGGACGTTCCACTTTTTGTCCTTTAACTTCTCTGCCAAATCTCACCAAAGACACTTCCTCTCTCTTGACTGTAAGGGCTGTTTTCTGGTTTGTAGTTTTTCTTTTTGTTGTTTTTGAAAAGGACTCTGTAAGAAACATAACAGCCATGTAGGGAGGGCATACAATTTTCTCCACCAGTGACACAGCCAGTTATATTGGTGTATGCTGCCTTGTTAGGACTAAAAACAACCTGACAAAGTTCTCTACTACCCACAGATACAGAAATAGATATCAAGTAGATCTTGGCTCCCTCAGGAATTTGGGTTGGCATTTAGGGAGTGTGTGTGTGGGGGGGGGGGACAGAGGGAGAGAGAGAGAGAGAGAGAGAGAAACAGACAGAGAGAGACACACAGAGAGATAGAAACAGAGAGACAGACAGAGAGGGGGAGAGAGAAAGAGGAGAGAGAGAGAGACAGAGAGTGGGAGAGAGAGAGGAGAGAGAGAAAGACAGAGACAGAGAGAGATATAAGGATTGGGGATGTCACTGTGATAATTATTTCTTATGGAGAAAGGTTAGTGCTGAGGAAGTATAAAGAAGGAAACAGGCTAGAGCTCCTTCAAATGTAGAGGAAAAAAATAGCATAAGGCACCATATACTATTTCAATACACTCAATAAACTAGTTCACAGAACACTTTCTAAAACTTCTCCTTTTTGGTGATGTGAAACAGCCTTGTACATGGGGGCTGTGTGCTTTAGTCACACAGTTCTCAACTTGTTCTATGTTCAATAGATATGTTTTTTAGAAACATGTAAACTACTAGATTTTCTGACTAAATAAGATTAAGATATGTAACTCAGGAATGTGAGATGGAATACTTCCAGGTCATGAATTTGGACAGCTTACACTGAAGGGGAAGTATTAAGACTATTGAAGAAAAGAGACAAAATACAATTGCAAATAGGTAGCCCACCAAAAGAAGTAATAACTCTAAATGTGCATATACCTATTAATGGGACTTCAAAATATATGAAACAAAACCAGATAGAGATAAAGGAAACATAAAGACACCTGATGCATATGTGAGGCATGTACACTTATCAGAAGAGAGTAGAACAATTAAGTTTTAAAAAGTAGTGGAGTATCTGGGGCTGGTGGTGTAAGCCTTATTTTATTTCCTCAGGACTAAGTCAGAAGGATAAGTCTTTCTTGGACTAGAGTGAGTTAAAGGCTACCCTTAGTAATTTGGCAAGACACTGTCTCAAAACACCAAAAAATAAAAAAGGGTTGTGGTATAGCTCAGTGGTAGAGTACTTGCCCAGCTTTTCTAGCACACGGAGGCCCTAGGTTTAGTTTCCAGTACTTAACACACAAAAGAATAGAGAAGAAAAGAATGACACT
This sequence comes from Chionomys nivalis, assembly GCF_950005125.1. Classification (NCBI taxonomy): domain Eukaryota; kingdom Metazoa; phylum Chordata; class Mammalia; order Rodentia; family Cricetidae; genus Chionomys; species Chionomys nivalis. The sequence continues at coordinate 71,243,401 of NC_080099.1, forward strand.
GTTGGGGACTAGAGAGACAGCTTAGCAGTTAATGGCGCTTGTTTTCTTTCAAAGAACCTGGGTTTGGTTCACTGTATCTACATGAAGGCTCACAACCATCCGTAGCTCCAGATGGAGGGGATATTGATGGGAACTTCCTTTAGCCAATGGCCTTTGAGAGGCGTGGCCTTGGGTACCAAAAAGTGCTGTGCTCTCTCTCCCCTCTCCACACCTGGATGTGGATTCCTGTTCCTCATTGTGATCCGTGAGTTCTTTAATAAAGAGCCCCTTATTATACCCTATTCGGAGCTAGTAAGGGATGATTTGATTCGCGTTCCCCTTCCTCTGCAGGTGTGTTCCTTTTCAGCTGCTGCCCAACGTGGGAACAAGTCCTTGCTTACAGAGACACCCCCCTGCACCCGCAACTGTGCTCCCGGGTTGCCAGCCTGGACACATTTCTCGCCTGCTTGCGGCCCACCTGCCAGGGCCTAGGACCCTTTCTCTGCCACAGTCCGCTGTCTTGAACATCATGGCTTATTTCCACCTCTAATCAAGATACTTAGACATTGTTTACATTTAGAGGTCATTGTCCTCATTTGCTACACAGCTGTTTAAAGATTGTTTAATATTCTAATATGAAGTCTTATTCTTTAAGTTATATAGGTATTAAGTATTATATAGGTCAATAGTCACCCATGTTTGTCATACTTATAGTTAGATTAATCAGGTTCTTTAGATACACAGAGATGGTACTCTGCACTTCAAAGAACTGTAGAATATGGCACTCAAATAAATTAGGATTCTGCTGATGTGAGACACGATTGCTCCTAGCAGCACCGATCTATTCCTGAGAGAATGTTGAGCACTGAAGACACTCCACTTGGAGCTTGTTTTCTTCTTAGAAAAACTGACCTTTGGGCAAAAAAATGCACATACCTCGATCACTGACAAAATGCAGTATCTGGACAGGACAAGTAGAATACAAGAAAAAAGACTGATAAACCTTGCCAAGACAGAGTAAGACAGTTTTGAAATTTTTCCTGCCTCTACAAAGAGTCTGTCAGTTACTCTAGGCCTTAGCCAAAGTTGGTTGCCCCAAAATTGCAAATAAAACTTTGGGTGACTGCCCAGATAGTCAGTTGTCTCTATCATCTATTGCACATTTTGGAAGCTGCTTGATGGCACTTCCTTCCTACTCAAGAAATATTATCTCCCTTCTCAGGCCTTCAATGGGGTTGAAGATTAGATAGTCGTAGTTATTTTCCTCTTATGACTTAGCCAAGCCATTTCTAATACAAGACCTAGACTCCTTAGGATAGAATAATTATTAAAATTTACCATGTGTTTCTTGCTTAATATTGTTCATGCTGGTTGTAATTCTAATTTTTAAAGGTTTATTAATTAATTATGTATACAGTGCTCTGCCTGCATGTCTGCCTGCAGACCAGAACAGGGCACCAGATCTCACTGTAGATAGTTGTGAGCCACCATGTGGTTGCTGGGAATTGAACTCAGGACCTCTGGAAGAGCAGGCAGTGCTCTTAATCATTGAGCCATCTCTCCAGCCCCAATAATTCTATTTTTATATTTGATATCTGTTCTTATTATATATAGCTTTGTATTGGGGTTGGAACTCTCTTATTTAGACAAAAGGGGGAGGTGATTTCTCTGGTGCATTCCTCTTCAGGATATGACACTTTCTTCTGGTCTCTTTGGGCACCAGGCAAGCAAGTGGTGTACCTACATACAAGTGCAGTGGTGGTGCACACCTTTAATCCCAGCACTCAGGAGGCAGAGGTAGGAGGATCTCTGTGAGTTCGAGATTAACCTGGTCTATAAAGCGAGTTCCAGGACAGACAGAACTGTTACCCAGAGAAACCCTATCTTGAAAAACCATAAAAAAGTAGCATACTGAGTGCAGCAATTTATAAAAATGATAGTGCCTCCTGACAAATTGAAGGCTTAGTCAAGCACTGAAATGCTGGCTTAATATATCTTAATGACTGTGATTGTATCATATCAACATAAAAAAGAAAACCATATTATCATCTCAGTAACAACACTAGAAGCAGACAAAAACCAAAACCCATACCAAGATTTATAAAAAAGTTTATCAATTGCCTGAAGACATAATCTGGTGGTTGAAAGTGCTTGCTCTCCTCCCACAGGGCAGCTCAGAACTGTCTCTGACTCTAACGAAGGGGATCCAAAACTTTTTCCAGTTTCCACAGGCATTTGCATACATGTGACAATACACTTATAGATGTATACACACATATATACACATATGAAAAAAGAAAGTTCTTTATATATTTATCAAACTATGTTGGGCATGGTGGCTTGCATCTATAATCCTAGTACTTAGGAGGAAGAGGCAGAGGATTTCCTGAGGCCTAAGAACTATCTTTTTGTTTAAGAACTAAAGTCCAAAAATAATTTGCTTTTAGATGCATAATGCTGAAAATGAGCATCAGTAACCTGTAAGGTCAGTTAAAGGTTGAAGCAAGTGACAAATTGCACATTTGACACAGGAAGCAATGTCATGAAAGCAATCCAATTAATACTGGCAGCTGAAAATGCGTCATCAATGGTTTCCTTTGGAGAATTACTCTTCTGCCATGTGTAGCCTTCAGGCTGGAGTGTGGGCAACACTTAGTGTCTACGCAGGAAGACAGTCTGGAGAGGAGGATGGTGGGAAACTTGTATCAGTCGGAGAGGCGTGACCAGAACCTGACCTAATCTAGGTCGTTTCTCACGGAATACCCAGAGGTTGTATCCCCGGGTGATTCTACATCCTGTCAAATTTATGACGAAACCATCATAATCTATTCTGTGGTAGTACTGTGTTGCTTTGATAACTATGACTGTGTATTATATTTGAAAGTTATCCTTCTGTTTTTCTTTTTGTTTGAGATGGCTTTTGCTATTGCAGGCTTATTGCTGTTCCATATACATTTTAGGATTTTTTAAAAGTTCCTCAAAGAAGTAATTTTGATTCCATTGTCCATTTGTTCTCTTTATATGATTTCATTCCTTTGCCAAATGAATTACTTTTTTTCTTTTGTTTCATGTGTTCAATTTTACCTACTTGAAAGCCTTTGTCTAACCACCTTAACAAACATGTCATCTTGGTAGTCACTTTTGACTGATTCTTCATTTTTAGACTCATTTTATTGTGTTTAGGACTTTTTGAATATTCATTGTTTAGATATGAGTCTTGTAAAAGCCTAAAAAGTGTTATTTTAAATGATTATTGATATTTTTGCAGATGACCAATCATATTAGCTTTCGACTGCAAATTTTAAAATTCCTGTCTGCAGACTGGGTTTCTTACCTTTCCAGATCTTTGTCAATGTCAATTTAGATCTATACATCACTCATACCTCCTTATATATGTCCAGCTTGTGTGGTCCCTTCAGATCTGGAGTCACTGGAGATTGACATCTTACATTGCACAGAACAGAACAAGGAGTTACCTGGTTCAGAAGAGCAGAGGAGTAGAGGTTAGATGCCTTTATTCAGTTCTTCAAGTTAGTGCTTCTTGCCTTAGGCCTGCCTCATGTACACACAACTCACAGGTTCCTTAGGTCTGCCTCATGTACACACAACTCACAGGTAACTTGTCTCTTTGGGAGCCTCCTACTCATTTCTGGGGTCATTCTCTTCTCCAGCTTTTTTTTAAAAGAGGTATCTTTTTACCAGTTCTGTGCAGAAAGATAGTTTCTTCTTAGAGTTTTTAACACCCTGCATAAGTGCTGCTAAGAAGCTCTGCAGTTCAATTTTTCCCTTAAAGAAAAGCCATAGGAGAAAAGAGGGAAAGGGAAAACTCACTTTTCTATATGTTCTCTGTATGTGTGTTAGTGTACCATGTGCCTGCACTGTTTGCAGAAGCCAGAAAAGGGCATTGGACCCTTGGGACTGGAGTTGCAGATGGTTTCACAAAACATGTGGGTGCTGGGAATTGAACCCAGGTTTTCTGAAAGAGCAGCTAGTACTCTTAACCGCAAAAGCCATCTCTCTACCCTGTGATTCTTTAATTTTTGAGTCCATGCTACAATTTGTCCATTGCGCTCATTTCGTAAAGTCTTGAGACAGTGTTTTAATATATATTTTATCCAGTTCTGATTTGTAATAGCAGGAGTCAGAGGTCACTGTCTTGGTTAAAATCTGTGAGTTATATTGTGATATTTAATGTACAACTAAATGCCAAAGATATTTGTAGAATGTGCAAAATTAATATAATGAAGCTCTTGGAGATCATATAGTCCAATGGAACTATATCAGTAGTTGCCTGGGGAAAAGGGTAAATGCTATGTATAGACAACTAATCAAATAAGTATTTGCTTAAAATAACTGGCTGTAGTCAAAACACAAGCAGTCTATTTATGCTGTGATGTGATATATTATCTCATACTCTTTTTCACTGAAGTAGCTTGTGTAAACATCCCTCCATGGTGTCTAGGATAGTGACTTAGGAATCATTTTACTCAGAGCCCCAGGCTAGGAGTAGTGGGAGTAGTGGGTGTGGTTAGACTTGCTGCTAACAGCCTCCACCTCCATTGCAACAGCCCATGCCTTAATTTGCTTTCACATTGTGGCTGGGTTTTTTTTTTTCCTTTTTTTATTACTTAAAAAAATATCAACCCAAATTCCCACTCTCTCTCCTCCTGACAGTCCCCTCCCTCTCCCTTCACAGACCCTGCCCCCACCCCTCCAACCCTAAGGGAGTGCCTTGCACCCCACCCTGTGGAAAGTCCAAGGCCCTCCCTACTACATCTAGGTTGAGCAAGGTTTACATCCAAAGAGAATAGGATCCCATGAAGCCGGTGTATGCAGTAGAGACACATCCCAGTCACTATCAGTGGCCCTTCAGTCTGCCCCACTGTCAACCCCCTTCAGGGGGGCTTGGTTGTTCCAATGCTCGTTCACTCCCAGTCCAGTTGGAGTTGGTGAGCTCCCATTAGCTCAGGCAAACTGTCTCAGTGGATGACCCTCTCATGGTCTTGAATTCCTTGCTCATACTCTCACTCCCCCCACTCTTCAACTGCATCTTGGGAACTCAGTCCAGTGCTCCGATGTGGGTCATTTCATCTGTTCCCATCTGTTGTTGGACGAAGATTCTATGGTGATATTTAAGATAATCATCAGTCTGACTTCAGGGTAAGGTCAGTTCAGACATCCTCTTCTCTATTGCTTAGGGTTTCAGCTGGGTTCATCCCAGTGGGTTCTTGGGCATTTTTCTAGAGCCAGGTTTCTTGCTAACTCCACAATGGCTCCCTCAATCAAGATATCTCTTTCCTTGCTCTCATATCTGTCCTTCCTCCATCTCACATTGGGGCCATTTTAACAACTAAGTTTTATACTGATAAATAAAATCATAGAAAGTCACCAGTTTAAAGAAACTTTATCACAATTATCTTTTTAATGTAATTACTTTTAGGAGAGAGTTTTGGTTTGGGCTTTAGTATATATCTTTAATACTTCTTTTAATGCTTTACCAGTTTTACACAGAAATAATTCATCTTAAAGCATTTGCTAATTTCTGATGTAAAACACCCTTTCTCAGATAAAGACAGTGTCTTTTTCTTCATAGATGTATTAATATCAATAAAATATTTATATGCCAAATACAACACATGCTTTTACTTGAATGGCATTTTTCATTTGTGTAATTTTTTAGACTTAAACTTTGCTTTAAAATGGAGCTTTATATTACAGAAGATGGAGAACCAAAATTATTTTCCTCAAAGGAAAGGCAGACATAAAAGTAAATCAAGAAACACTATTATAAAATTATGCCTGCCTGAGACCTAGAGTCCACATGGTGGAAGTGAGAGCTGATTCCCACAAAGTTGTCCTCTGACCTCAAAACACACGTACACACAAAATAAAGTAATTTTAAAAGAAATAGTATATAAAGTAAGTATATATCTTATATTGGTCCTGTTATAATTTGATGAATTACAGTACTTATTAAAATTTATTAAAAATTTAAAAATAGGTGGTCTTTGGGTTGTGCATGTCCCCCCCCACTCTGTCTCTCTTTCTTTCCCCGCCAAGTTTTCTCAGCCACCCAGGAGCACTGTAGTAAACATGGGCATTAATTCAGTCTAATTTGGTCTGACTGGAATTATTTGTGTCAGTGGAAAGTCTTGTCTTAAGAATATTCCAAATACTCAGGACCGACTGTGCCTTGTGAATCTCCACGTACATTCTAGCTCCAGTGATAATCAGCTGTTAGGATATTTGATGCCTTTGAAACTTCAAACTGGAGGAGTGAGCCAAACTGGGCCAGAGTAGGCCTGAAGTACCAAATTCCACAGGAGTAGGACTGAGCCAGTGACCTGGGCCAGAGCAGGCCCGAGGCAGTGAACTCCATAGTAGCAAGACTGAGCCAGTGACCTAGGCCAGAGCAGGCCTGAGATAGTGAGCTCCACTGGAGAGGGAGCAGATCCAGACCAGGGACATTTGTGGAGGCAGGACTGAGCCAGCTACCTGGACCAGACAGACCTGAGACAGCGAACTCCACAGGAGGAGGTACAGGGTAGCAACCACTGAGTGACTGGGCAAGAGCCAGAGACCACTGCAGGTCTGGGCATGAATCTGGGACCTTCAAGGGAGTAGACCTGAGCCAGGGCCCCTGTGGTTCTGGGCGTGAGTCTGGGACCTCTGAGTAAGTAAGCAGGAACCAGAAACCTCTGTGGGTCCAGGTGTCAGTCTGGGACCTCTGAGGGAGTAGGATTAAGCCAGGTACTCTGCAGGTCTGGGCACACCTGAGTCTGGGACCTCCAAGGTAGTAGATCAGAGTCAGAGACTTTTGCAGGACCAATCACGAGTCAGGGACCTTTGCAGGAGCAAATCCAGACAAGGACATTTACAGAAACAGATCTGAGCAGACAACCTACGCCAGAGCAGCCTGAGACAGCAAACTCCATGGGAGTGGAGCAAAGCCTGGGAGCACTGAGCAACCTCAAGGAACAGGGAGTGACCAACGGGGTAACTAAAAACATGGCACTGACTGTACCATGAGGAATAACCATCTTAGCCTTGGATTCACTGGCACCTAGAAGATTAATCACCAGAATCACAGATGGCCCCAACCACACCAATAAGAGGAAAAGATGAGTAGACAAGGTAAAAACACATGCAACACCACAGAGAGCAAAATGACACCAGTGAAATCTAGAGACCCTACAACAGCAAGACTTGAACAACAAAATATAGATGAAGCAGAAGAAAATGACCTCAAAAATAACTTCAGGAGAATGTTTGAAACTCTTAAAAAGAAAATGAGAAATTCCCTCAAAGAAATGGAGAAAAAGACAAACAAAAAAAATTAGAAGACATCAGCAAATTCCTTAAAGAAAACCAAGAAAAAGCAATCAAACATATGAAAGAAACTATTCAAGACTTGAAAACTGAGAGACAATAAAGAAAATAGAAGTCGAGGGAATTATAGAAATGAAAATCCATGAGAAAATGATCAGAAACCACAAACACAAGCATAGACAGCAGAATACAAGATATGGAAGAGAGAATCTCAAGTGCTTAAGATACAATAGAGGAAATAGACTCATCAGTCAAAGAAAACATTAAATCTAACAAAGCTTAACCTAAAATATCCAGGAAATATGGGACACCATGAAAAGACCAAACTCAAGAATAGTAGGTATAGAAGAAAAAGTTGTTCAACTCAAAAGCACAGAAAATATATTTAACAAAATCATTGAAGAAAAATTTTCCAACCTAAAGAAAGATATGCCTGTGAAAATACAAAAAGTTTACAGAATATCAAACAGATTGGGTCAAAAAACAAAACAAAACAGTCCCTTCACCACATAATAATCAAAACAATAAACACGCAGAATAAAAGAATATTAAGAGCTGAAAAAAAGGCAAAGTAACATATAAAGGCAAACCTATCAGAATTACACATGACTTCTCATTGGAGATAATGAAAGCCAGAAGGTCATGGTCAAGCACTATGTAGACATTAAGAGACTATGGATGTCAGCCCATACTATTATACCCAGCAAAACTTTCAATTTCCATAGAAGGACAAAACAAGGTTTAACCATGACAAAACCAGATTTAACCAAAAATTTACCTAGCCACAAACCCAACCCTATACAAAATACTAAAAGAAAAACTCCAACCCAAAGAAGCTGGCTACATCAACAAAAACACAGACAATTGATGGTCTCATAGCAGCAAATCACAAAGAAGAGGAAAACACACATTGACATCACCAATAACAAAATCTAAATTAACAGAAGATAGCTTGTCATTAATATCCCTTAATATAAATGGACTCAACTCATCTATAAAGAGACAAGGCCAACATATTAGATACAAAAACAGAATCCATCCTTCCTCTGCATACAAGAAACACACCTCAACCTCAAAGACGGATATCACCTTAGAGTAAAGGGTTGAGAAAAAATTTTCCAATCAAATGGACCCAAGAAACAAGCTGATGTAGCTATCCTAATATCTAATAAAATAGACTTCAAACTAATATCAGTCAAAGAGACAAAGAAGGACATTTCATATTAGTCACAGGAAAACTCCATCAAGAGGAAATCTCAATACTGAACATCTATGCCCCAAATATAAGGGCACCCTCATATGTAAAAGAAACATTTCTAAAGCTTAAATCATATATTAAACCCCACACAGTAATAGTGGGAGACTTCAGGACTCCACTCTTACCTCTGGACAGGTCAGTCAAACAAAAAATTAACAGAGAAATAAGGGAACTAGCAGATGTTATGACTCAAATGGACTTAACGGACATCTATAGAATATTCCATCCAATCATAAAAGAATATACCTTCTTCTTAGCACCTCATGGAACCTTCTCGAAAACTGACCACATACTTAGTAACAAAACAAACCTCAACAAATACAAAATAATGGAATAACCTAATGTACCTTATCAGATCATCATGGCTTAAAAATAAAATTCAACAGCAATATTAATTCCAGAAAAACCACAAACACATAGAAATTAAACAATGCTCATCTGAATCATCAATGGATCAAGGAATAAATAAAGGGAGAAATTAAAGACTTCCTAAATTCAATGAAAATGGCCATACAACATACCCAAATTGATGGGACACAGTGAAAGCAGTGTTAAGAGAAAAGTTCATAGCACAAAATGGCTATATAAAGAAGCTGGGAAAATCCCACACTAGTGAATTAACAGAACATTTGAAAACTTTAGAACAAAAAGAAGCAAACTCACCCAAGAGAACTAGACTGCAGGAAATAATCAAATTGAGAGCTGAAATCAACAAATAGACAAAAAGAAAAAAATACAAAGAATCAATGAGACAAAGTTAGTTCTTCAAGTAAATCAACAAAATAGACAAACCTTTATCCAAACTAACCAAATTAACAAAATCAGAAATGAAAAAGGGGACATAACAACAGACACAGAGGAAATACAGAGAATCATTATGTCATATTTCAAAGACCTGTACTCCACAAAATTGGAGAACTTAAAGGAAATGAACAACTTTCTGGATAAATATCACTTACCAAAGTTAAATCAAGACCAGATAAGCAAATTAAACAGACCTATTACTGTTGAAGAAGTAGAAACAATTATCAAAATCTCCAAAATAAATAAATAAATAAAACAAACCAACCAAACAAACAAACAAAAAACCCCAGGACCAGATGGTTTCAGCTCAGAATTCTACAAGATTTTCAAAGAAGTAATACCAATACTCCTCAAATTGTTCCACACAATAGAAACCAAAGAACACTGCCAAACTCTTTTTATGAGGCTACAATTACCCTGATTCCCAAACCACAGAAAGACATTACTAAGAAAGAGAATTACAGACCAATCTCACTCGTGAACATTGATGCAAAAATACTAAATAAAATACTGGCAAATCAAGTCCAAGAGCACATCAGAACATCATCCTCCATGACCAAGTCGGCTTCATCCCAGAGATGCAGGGATGATTCGACATACAAAAATCTGTCTACGTAATCCACCATTATAAACAAACTGAAAAATAAAAACCACATGATCATCTCATTAGATGATAAAAAAGTTTTCAACAAAATACAACATCCCTTCATTATAAAGTCTTGGAGAGAGAAGGAATACAGAACCATACCTAAACATAATAAAAGAAATATACAGCAAGCTAAAAGCCAACATCAAACTAAATGGAGAGAAACTCCCAGTGATCCCACTGAAATTGGGAACAAAACAAGGTTGTCCATTCTCTCCATATCTATTCAATATAGTTCTTGAGGTCCTAGCTAGAGCAGTAAGACAACAAAAGGAGATCAAGGGGATACAAATCGGAAAAGAAGAAGTCATACTCTCTCTGTTTGCTGATGACATCATAGTTTACATAAGCGACCCCGAAAATTCTACCAAGGAACTTCTACAACTCATAAACCTTTTAGTAATGTAGCAGGATACAAGATTAACTCAAAAAAATCAGTAGCCTTCATGTACACAGATGATAAAAGGGCTGAGAAAGAAATCAGAGAAACATCACACTTGACAATAGCCACAAATAACATAAAATAACTCGGAGTAACTCTAACCAAACAAGTGGAAGACTTGCATGACCAGAACTTTAAATCTTTGAAGAAAGAAATTGAAGAAGACACCAGAAAGTGGAAAGATCTCCCATGCACTTGGGCAGGCAGAATTACTCGTGTGTGTGTGTGTGTGTGTGTGTGTGTGTGTGTGTGATCATAGCTTTTGTATCAAGCACTTTTACCTTCTTTGCCATCTCACTGGACCCATTTTCTGTTTCTGTTTTTTCGAGACAGGGTTTCTCTGTTTAACTGCCTTAGTTGTCCTGGAACTAGCTTTGTGGACCAGGCTGGCATCAAACTTATAGAGAGCCAGCTATAGAGTGCTGGGATTAAAAGTGTGCACCACCACTGCCTGGCTACAGGTTTTACCTTTATATCAAGATTCTAATTCCAATTAGACTTAAATGAAAATCCATATAACCAAGACATGGAAGAAGAGCAGGGGGACAAAAGAAAAGAACTAGAGGCTGGAGAGATGGCTCAGCAGTTAAGAGCACTGGCTGTTCTTCCAGAGGACCTAGAATTGATCCCCAGCTCCCACAGGATGGCTAAACAACCCTCTGTAACTCCAGTCCTAGGGAATCCAGTGTCCTCTTCTGGCCTCCACAGGCATTGCATGCATGTGGTATACATAATACATGCTGGCAAAACACCCACAAACATGAAAATTATTTTCATTAATATTTATGTATTTAATGTATATGAGTGCTCTATCTGCACAAGAGATCATCAGATCCTATTATAGATGGCTTAGAGCCACTATGTGGGTGTTGGGAATTGAATTCAGGACCTCAGAAGAGCAGTCTTAATCACTGAGCCATCTCTCCAGCCCCTGAAAATTATTTTTTAAAAAAATTAAAACTAAAGCAGAGTAGTAGTGATGCATATCTTTAACCCCAGCACTCAGGAGGCAGAGGCAATCAGATCTCTGTGAATTCAAGGCCAGCCTGATCTACAGAGTGAGTTCCAGAACAGCCAGGGCTATACAGAGAAACCCTGTCTAGGAAAACAAAACAAAGAGAGAGAAAGAGATAGAGATAGAGATTAAGTGAGAGAGAGATACTCAAAAATTAAAAAAATCGGTTACAATGATACATGTATATCTAAAGATACAAATGAATTTAGGAAAAACGTAAACACAATAGATGAATAGGTGTGACATATAAATATGCATAGGAAATGAAAAGCATGGGCTGCAGATACAGCTCAGTGAAAAGCACTGGCTGCTCCTGCAGAGGACCTGGATTCAGTTCTCCTCGCCTACATGGCAGCTCACTGTCAGCTCCAGTGCTAATGAATTCAATGCCCTCTTCTGACTTCACTGGGCACTAGGCATGCATGTGATGCACACACATGTAAGGAAAACACTAATACATGTAAGATAAATCTAAAAATTTTTTTAAATAGTCAGTATATATGGAAAATTGAACCATGGCCTTATCATTAAAGATATAAAAATATAAATGAACTCAACACAATGACAAATCCAGTGCTAGAGAGAGAATAAAAGAGCACAAACATGTTAACAGTGGCACTGTGTACTTCTACCAGCATTGCGAGAAACAGCTTGGCAAAACAGTGTTCCTAAAAAGTGTTACCTGCTCTCACCTAGTTCTGAGAACCACTTCTTGGAAGTAACTCCAATGGAGGGAACTCCGAATTTCTCCTGCTGAGATCAATATCCGGGTTCACCAACAAGCAGCACCAGGTGCTAAAAAAAACCACCTAGTGGACTCCAACCCAAATAAGGACACTCACAAGGCTCTGGCTGATTGATTCAAACTGACAGAGACATTAAGATTTGGTTCATTTTGTGAAGGAACAAGATACAGCTCAAGCAGTTGTCCAAGGCCTGCAGAATGCAGCTGAGGTACAGGTATACAAGTCAGGTGACCATCACGTCACCACAGTCGCTCTCCTGCCCGTTGGCCCCAGCCTCCTCTTCAGTCAACACAAAATGCTGTACAAGTACCATCAAGATGGACAACTAGGCAGAACCCGGAGGAGTTCTCTGAAAACACCAAACCCAGGCTCCCTGAAACTTTTGAAGCCTTGAGGAGATGGCGTCCCAGGATTTCTGACCCTTGCAGGAAGGGCACATCTGACTCCTGGTCGGCGAATATTCAGTTGCAGCTCTCACTTTTTAAAGAGTGTTTGTGTGCCTCATGGTTGACTTTCAACTCACTCTGCTATCTGGATTACAGTTTAATTAATCCCTCTGCCTTTCCATGCCCACTTTTGGGTTTTGTTTTATTTTGTGGATGTTTGGATTCTGGCCTGGGACTTACCTTTCACCTCCCAGGTGCTGGGCTGCTCAACCTTTCTGTAATTTGGTTGTTTTGAAGTTTCTTTTTTTCCTCTTATGGGATTTTTTTTTCCTTTAGCATTTTTATTTACTTTTGTTTTTACTTCTTTGATGCAGTTTCATGCACCACCTTGTCCTAGCACTGGCCCTTTTTGCTAACTTGTATTCAACTTACTTGTTGGGGGAGGGGCTATTGGATTTTCATGTCTATTTACAGTAGATTGATAATAAAGTTTTCATAGAAATTAAAATTAAAAGATGGAAAGATGGCTGGAGAGATGGCTCAGAGGTTGAGAGCACTGGCTGCTCTTCCAGAGGTCCTGAGTTCAATTCCCAACAACCACATGGTGGTTCACAACCATCTATAATGAGATCTGCAGGCACACATGCAGGCAGAACACTGTATATATAATAAATAATAAAGCACTATTTATAGGATGATGGTTAAATAAATGATCTTAATTATCTGTGATGCAATATTATACAGGTATTAAAAGGGTAAATAGGCTAGCAAGTGAATATAAACTGAATAGAAAACAGTATACAAGAATTATATATAAAAAGTGTGAAACAAATAAATGTCTGCAGAGGAAAAGAGATCAAAAGAGATACCCCAAGCACATCAGCAGTGATTATAACTGGGGACCCCAAGAATATCCGTGGTGACTGTAACTGGGGGGAGGGATATGGGTGATTCTTGCTCTGCTTGCTTTTTATGTTTTCCAAAATATTTTTTAAAAAACATGTGCTACTTTTATGATGAAAAGAAAAACATGATTAATGCTTTTGCTTTTTAAAACTGTAGCTTGGTCAGGTGGTGATGACGCATGCTTTTAATCCCAGGACTTGGGAGGCAGAGGCAGGAGATCTTTGTGAGTTTGAGGCCAGCCTAGTCTACAGAATGAGTTCATGCCAGCCAAGGTTACAAATAGAAAAAAAAAAAATAAAATAAATTCTAGCTTATGCACTAAGGAATGTATGAAGCAACAAAGACAAGGCCACATAGATCAAATATATAAAGACAACAAATAGAGTATTTACACTATGTGCAAATAAAAAGAGATAAAGTACAAAAAGTGCATAGTAGAATTAACAGAGTTAGGAAGATCAGGAATCCAAGGTATCTTTAACTACATAAGGACTTTGAGTCCAACCTGAGCTACATTAAACCTATTTTTTTTTAATTTTATTTATTTATTAAAGATTTCTGCCTCCTCCCCGCCACTGCCTCCCATTTCCCTCCCCCAACCAACCCTCCCCTCTCTCAGCAGCCCGAAGAGCAGTCAGGGTTCTCTGCCCTTTGGGAAGTCCAAGGACCTCCCACCTCCTTCCAGGTCTAGTAAGGTGAGCATCCAAACTGCCTAGGCTCCCACAAAGCCAGTACATGCAGTTGGATCAAAACCCAGTGCCATTGTTTTGACTTCTCAGCAGTCCTCATTGTCCGCTATGTTCAGCAAGTCTGGTTTTATCCCATGCTTTTTTTTTTTTTTTTTTTTTTTTTTTTGCTGTAGGAAGTTTTTTTTTTTTTTTTTTAATTAAAATTTCCACCTGCAGCCGGGCGGTGGTGGCGCACGCCTTTAATCCCAGCACTCGGGAGGCAGAGGCAGGCGGATCTCTGTGAGTTCGAGACCAGCCTGGTCTACAAGAGCTAGTTCCAGGACAGGCTCCAAAACCACAGAGAAACCCTGTCTCGAAAAACCAAAAAAAAAAAAAAATTTCCACCTGCTCCCCGTTTCCCATTTCCCTCCCCTCCTCCCAAATATTGCCCCCTCCCCCCAGTCCCCTCCCCCTATCCCCACTCCTCTTCTCCTCCCCCCCACACCATTCCCCCTCCCTCTCGATACTGGAGAGCAGTCCAAATTCTCTGCCCTGCGGGAAGACGAAGGTCTTCTATCTATATCCAGGAAGGTGAGCGTCTAAACAGGCTAAGCACCCACAAAGCCAGTTCATGTATTAGGATCGAAACCTAGTGCCATTGTCCTTGGCTTCTCATCAGCCTTCATTGTCCGCCATGCTCAGAGAGTCCAGTTTCAACCCATGCTTATTCAGTCCCAGACCAGCTGGCCTTGGTGGGCTCACAATAAATCAGTTCCACTGTCACAGTGGGTGGGTGCATCCCTCGTGGTCCTGATTTCCTTGCTCATGTTCTCCCTCCTTCTGCTCCTCATTTGGACCTTAAGAGCTCAGACCGTTGCTCCAAATTGAGTCTCTGTCTCTACCTCGATCCATCGCCAGATGAAGGTTCTAAGGTGATATGTAAGATATTCATCAGTATAGGATAGGGTCATTTCAGGTTCCCTCTCCTCAGTTGCCCAAGGTACCAGCTGGGGACATCTCCCTGGACACCTGCGAACCCCTCTAGAATCAAGTTTCTTGCCAACCCTAAGATGGCTCCCTTAGTTAGGATATATACTTCGCTGCTCCCGAATCCACCCTTCCTATATCCTAACCATCCCAATCCCTCAAGCTCCTCCCATCCTCCCCTTCTCATGTTTCTCATCCCATTTCCCCTTTGCCCCTTGCCACCTCACCCGCAAGTTCCCAGTTATTGCCCTGCAATCTTGTCTACTTCCCCTCTCCAGGCGGATGACTATATGATTTTCTTTGGGTTCACTTTCTTATTTAGCTTCTCTAGGATCACAAATTATAAGCTCAATGTCCTTTATTTATGGCTAGAAACCGATTATGAGTGAGTACATCCCATGTTCCTCTTTTTGGGTCTGGGATACCTCACTCAGGATAGTGTTTTCTATTTCCATCCATTTGCACGCAAAATTCGAGAAGTCATTGTTTTTTACCGCTGAGTAGTACTCTAATATGTATATATTCCACACTTTCTTCATCCATTCCTCCATTGAAGGGCATCTAGGTTGTTTCCAGGTTTTGGCTATTACAAACAATGCAGCTATGAACATAGTTGAACAGATACTTTTGTCATATGATAGGGCATCTCTTGGGTATATTCCCAAGAGTGGTATTACTGGATCTTGGGGTAGGTTGATCCCAAATTTCCTGAGAAATCGCCACACTGATTTCCAAAGTGGTTGCACAAGTTTGTATTCCCACCAGCAATGAATGAGTGTGCCCCTTTCTCCACAACCTCTCCAGCAAAGGCTATCATTGGTGTTTTTGATTTTAGCCATTCTGACAGGTGTAAGATGGTATCTCAAAGTTGTTTTAATTTGCATTTCCCTTATCGCTAAGGAGGTTGAGCATGACCTTAAGTGTCTTTTGGCCATTTGAATTTCTTCTGTTGAGAATTCTCTGTTCAGTTCAGTGCCCCATTTTTTTATTGGGTTCATTAGCATTTTAAAGTCTAGTTTCTTGAGTTCTTTATATATTTTGGAGATCAGACCTTTGTCTGTTGCAGGGTTGGTGAAGATCTTCTCCCAGTCAGTGGGTTGCCTTTTTGTCTTAGTGACAGTGTCCTTTGCTTTACAGAAGCTACTCAGTTTCAGGAGGTCCCATTTATTCAATGTTGTCCTTAATGTCTGTGCTGCTGGGGATAAACGTAGGAAGTGATCTCCTGTACCCATATGTTGTAGAGTACTTCCCACTTTTTCTTCTATCAGGTTCAGTGTGTTCAGACTAATATTGAGGTCTTTAATCCATTTGGACTTGAGTTTTGTGCATGGTGATAGATATGGATCTATTTTCATTCTTCTACACGTTGACAACCAGTTCTGCCAGCACCATTTGTTGAAGATGCTCTCTTTTTTCCATTGAATACTTTTAGCTCCTTTATCAAAAATTAGGTGTTCATATGTTTGTGGGTTAAAATCAGGGTCTTCTACTCGGTTCCATTGATCGACTTCTCTGTTTTTATGCCAATACCAAGCTGTTTTCAATACTGAGGCTCTGTAATAGAGTTTGAGGTCAGGGATGGTAATGCCTCCAGACGATCCTTTATTATATAAGATTGTTTTGGCTATCCTGGGTTTTTTTTTTCTCCATATAAAGTTGATTATTGTCCTCTCAAGATCTGTGAAGAATTTTGATGGGATTTTAATGGGGATTGCATTGAATCTATAGATTGCCCTTGGTAGAATTGCCATTTTTACTATGTTGATCCTCCCAATCCAAGAGCAAGGGAGATCCTTCCATTTTATGGTATCCTCCTCAATTTCTTTCTTCATAGACTTAAAGTTCTTGTCAAATAGATCCTTTACTTCCTTGGTTAGAGTTACCCCAAGATATTTTATGCTATTTGTGGCTATCGTGAAGGGTGATGCTTCTCTGATTTCCATCTCTGCTTCCTTATCCTTTGTGTATAGGAGGGCAACTGATTTTTTGGAATTGATCTTGTATCCTGCAACGCTACTAAGGTGTTTATCAGCTGAAGGAGTTCTTTGCTTGAGTTTTTGGGGTCGCTTATGTACAAAAAGTGCATAGTAGAATTAACAGAGTTAGGAAGATCAGGAATCCAAGGTATCTTTAACTACATAAGGACTTTGAGTCCAACCTGAGCTACATTAAACCTATTTTTTTAAAAAAAAAAAAAAAAAACAAAGTTGGGTAAGAGTATGAAGAATCTATGGCTCTCTTCTAATTACAGAGATTTTTCTGGAGATAATTGGATGATGAGAGTGAAATGTCAAGAACATTTTTCTGCTTCTAGGTCATCAGAAGTGGCTTAAAGCTGGTATTGATGTGTGATAACAGAAATGATGAAGGAAAGCAAAGCGAACACTGAGCCAGAACTTGTCATTTCTAAAAAAAACAACCAGTGAAGGGCCTTAAAGGGAAAGATGGAAAACCTGAGAAGCAGTGGGTCAGAAAGCAAGTTTAGCCTTGGAATTCAGGGGAATGGTGTTTTTAGGCAGGAGGAAAAAAATCTAGATCGGAGACTTGGAAAAAAAATGAGAGGTTGTGTAAGGAACCATGTGTGTGACTATCACTTCCCTGAACTGGGTTCCTCTCTTACTGGGCTCACAATAGACCATCTCAGAAGGTTTACAAATATTAAAAAAAAAAAAAATAAAACCCCTTACTCTTGGTATACATTGGAATATTAACCATTTTCAAGCATGGGATTAGAGGTGTGGTCACAGTGAGGCCTCAAGGACAGCAATGACATAAAACAGAGAGTAACTGATTTACAGGAGTCATTCCCATTCTATTTCTCCTTCTATTTCTAGGGTCAATGCAAGTGTGTTTGCAGCTGAATGGAATAGCAGCTTCTAAGAAATACAAAACAGATGCTGGAGGAGACATCCCGGGTGAGTCAGGGTCTGCTTGCAATTTGCCATATACTTTTTTTTGTTGTAATTTTGACAGATTCCTGCATTCCCAATTCTGTCCAGGCAGGACCACGACTGTAGTAGATCTAAAAATGTCAAACTACATTTACTCCTAATCCTGAATGTTCTGTGGAAAGAAAAAAGCAAAACAAAACAAAAGAAAAAACAAACAAACAAAAAACCCTCTTGGCTGATCTCAGAAGAATTACTCTTAAGAAAAGGAACATATCCTTCCTGATTCACTTCTTTGAAAATAAACGACTTTGGTGTAAATATCAACCATATAAAACCAGCCTCTTGAAATAGAACTGAATCTAAATTCTCATAACTTTCTGCTTACTGAAGTTGTTCAGAAACTGGTAAACTTTTTTTTTTTACATTTATAAAAATATAATGGCTTTGGAAAGTTACATTAGCCCACAGTAAGCATCACTTTCCCGGAAATACTGGTAATGTTTCTATAGCAACTTAGCTCTATCACATTCTCTCTGTATGTGACCCTTTATTGATTCTTTGGGAATTTCACATCATGCATCCCAATCCCGCTCACTTCCCAGTCCCCTCTCTCCATATCCTCTCCTCACCCCTGCAACATCCCCCTCACAAATCAATTAAAAACAAAACAACACAAACAAACAACAAGAACAAAAAACTTCACTCCTCCATCTTTCCCATCTTTCCAGCCTCTTCCTTCAACCTAGTGGCACTGGGTGCTGTGGTGTGCCACTCAGTACACCCCTTTCCTCCAATCAGCATAGTGGCACTGGGTGCTGTGGTGTGCCACTCAGTACACCCCTTTCCTCCAATCAGCATAGTGGCACTGGGTGCTGTGGTGTGCCACTCAGTACACCCTTTCCTCCAATCAGCCTAGAGGCACTGGGTGCTGTGGTGTGCCACTCAGTACACCCCTTTCCTCCAATCAGCCTAGAGGCACTGGGTGCTGTGGTGTGCCACTCAGTACACCCCTTTCCTCCAATCAGCATAGTGGCACTGGGTGCTGTGGTGTGCCACTCAGTACACCCCTTTCCTCCAATCAGCCTAGAGTCACTGGGTGCTGTGGTGTGCCACTCAGTACACCCTTTCCTCCAATCAGCATAGTGGTGCTGGGTGCTGTGGTGTGCCTCTCAGTACACCCTTTCCTCCAGTCAGTCAGCCTAGAGGTACTGGGTGCTGTGGTGTGCCTCTCAGCACACCCCTTTCCTCCAATCAGCCCCCCACAAAAATGTTCATTGCAAAGAGTCATTGGTATGGTTCAAGACCTCTGGCACACATCATCACTGGACCCTTGCCAAAACTCTTGTTGAATATCCTGCCTTTGCACCGAGTCAGGGAGGTCCTGTGGTTATTGTTCTGCAGGACCAGTCTCTTCACACTCCAGCAGGCCACAGATGGGGTAGACGCTAGGGTGGGCCAACCCAATGTTCAGGTGAGGGGCAGGACCCATGGTGAGGGGTGGGGTCAACTCTTCCACAGGTAGGGTAGCAGCTCTCTTTCTGCAGTGTCCAGTGAGGGGCAGGGCCAGCTTTCCCAGGGCCAGTGAAGGGCGGGGATGGTTCAGCACTGCCATCAGATTTCAATACACATGGTTCCTATGACCCCTGTGGCAACTATAGACATCATCATAGACCCCAGCTGCAGCAGGAACATGCACCTAGACATGGCCCTTGGCAGCAGTTTGGGTCTAAACATTACCATGCCCCTGGTGGCAGCACAGGCCATTGAGATCACTATGGCGGCAACAAGGTCCTTGACACCAGTATGGTCTCAGGTAGCTGTCCAGACTCCAGCAATCCACACAGTCCTGGGTAGTAACAGGAGCCACAAGACATTTACCCAGACCCTGGCTGCTGCTGGACCATGGATCTAGACATGGCCCTAGGCAATAGCCCAGGCCCAGATGACACCATGACCCTGTGTGGCAACATAGACCACACAGATTGGTAGGGTCCCAGTGGTGGCATGATCCTCAGACACCAGCATTCCACAGGTTGTAGCCTAGACCCTGGGCATCTGTGTAGCCTTTGGTGGCACCATGGTCCATGGACATCAACGCAGACTTGGGTGTGATAGGCCCACAGACTGAGACATCGTCCTCACCAGCAACCCAGGCTCAGATGTCACCATGGCCCCAGGAGGGAGTGCAGGCCACTCAGACACCAACATGGCCCCAGGTGGCAGCCCAGCCCCCTGGTATTGGCATGACCTTTAATGATATCAGGAGCCAAGAAAATCAACCTAAAACCTGGCTATGGTAGGGCCACAAACACAGACATGACCCTACCTGTAGTTCGGGCTCAGACATTACCATGGTGCCCAGGTTGGCTGCACAGGCCATCCAGATAAGCATAGCCCTGGTGGCAGCATGGCCCTTGGACACCAACACAGACTCTGGTGTCTGACCAGACCTCAGCCATCCACATGGCCTTCAGTGGTTACTGAAGTCACGGACATCAACACAGATCCTGACTGCTGGAGGGACACAGATCCAGACATGGCGCCTGGTAGTAGCTTGGACACAGATGTCATCATGTCTCCTGGTGGCAGCACAGGCTACTGAGATCAACATGGCCCCAATGGTGGCAGGATCCTTGGACACCAAAATGGCCACAGGTGGTAGCCCAGACCCAAGCATCCCCATGGCCTTGGTGGCCACATGGGTCATGTTAACACAGAATCTGGCAGCATAGAATCATGAACCCAGACATAGCCATAGGCAGCAGCCTGGTCCCAGATGGCAAGCAGGTCGCCAAAATCAGCCGAGTCCTCACCACCCATGCTTCTTCAGAACTATCTCTTACCACAGCATGTGAACCATTCCATCATCTTTCTCTCCCATTTCTCCACCATATACTGGCTCATCATAATGGCACCTACTTGGGCAGGCCCGTGGATGCCTTCAGCCAGTCCAGTCCATGAGGACCCAGGCTGCCCCATGGATGTCTTTCACCCACCTGAGCCACAGGATATCAGACAGGCCCACTATATCACATTCTTAACATATTGTGGTGTGCATTTTTGGAATAACATGTAATCTATGAAACTGATTAATAATTGATGTTCAATTTATAGTATGTGCCTGGAATTTTATGTGTTTTGCGGATAGCATAAAATGATTAAAATTGAGGAAATAAAAAAATATAGCTAAGGGACTAGAGAGATAGATGACTTGGTTGCTGAGAACACTTGCTGGTCTTACGAAGGACCTGGGCTCAATTCCCAGCACCCACAGGGTGGCTCACAACTGTGTAATCTGATGTTCTCTTCTGGCCTCCCTGGCACCAGGTATACATCTCCATTTCCCCAGCATAAGGACTATAAATACATGTAACCATGTCCAGCTTTTCTGGCTTTTTTTTTCCATGTGAGTTTTAGGGATTGAATTCAAGTCCTCACTCTTTTTTTTTTTTAGGGGTGCAATGAACTTTATTGATGGTATTCAAGAGAGTAGGGCTCCCTAAGCCCCTCCTGCTATTCTGGGGGTCTGGGATGGAAACTGTGAGGGAGATGCTCAGTGTCAAGGGTTGAGTTAGGATAGGGACTGCTCAGCAGCCGAGGGCCTCTCTCTTGCTGCGTCCTTGCTGGGATGGGTGGTCCAGAGCGGGCTTCTTACTCCTTGGAGGCCATGTAGGCCATGAGGTCCACCACTCTGTTGCTGTAGCCGAATTCATTGTCGTACCAGGAAATGAGCTTTACAAAGTTGTCATTGAGAGCAATGCCAGCCCCAGCATCGAAGGTGGAAGAATGGGAGTCACTGTTAAAGTCACAGGAGACAACCTGGTCCTCAGTATAGCCCAGGATGCCCTTTAGTGGGCCCTCGGATGCCTGCTTCACCACCTTCTTGATGTCGTCATACTTGGCAGCTTTCTCCAGGCGGCATGTCAGATCGACGACGGACACATTGGGGGTAGGAACACGGAAGGCCATGCCCGTGAGCTTCCCGTTCAGCTCTGGGATGACTTTGCCCACAGCCTTGGCAGCGCCAGTGGACGCAGGGATGATGTTCTGGGCAGCGCCACGGCCATCTCGCCACAGCTTCCCAGAGAGGCCATCCACAGTCTTCTGGGTGGCCGTGATGGCATGGACTGTGGTCATGAGTCCTTCCACGATGCCAAAGTTGTCATGGATGACCTTGGTGAAGGGGGCTAAGCAGTTGGTGGTGCAGGAAGCGTTGCTGACAATCTTGAGGGAATTGTCATACTTGTCATGGTTCACACGCATCACAAACATGGGGGCATCGGCAGAAGGGGTGGAGATGATGACCCTTTTGGCCCCACCCTTCAAGTGGGCCCCAGCCTTCTCCATGGTGGTGAAGACACCGGTCGACTCCACAACATACTCAGCACCGGCATCCCCCCATTTGATGTTGGCGGGATCTCGTTCCTGGAAGATGGTGATGGCCTTCCCGTTGATGACAAGCTTCCCATTCTCAGCCTTAATTGTGCCTTTGAACTTGCCATGGGTGGAGTCATACTGGAACATGTAGACCATGTAGTTGAGGTCGATGAAAGGGTCATTGATGGCAACAACGTCCACTTTGCCAGAAGTGAAGGCAGCCCTGGTAACCAGGCGTCCAATACGGCCAAATCCGTTCACTCCGACCTTCACCATCGTGTCTCTGGAATGAGGCTGGCACCGCACGAAAAGAAGCGGCTGTCTCTAGAACAGGGAGGAGCAGAGAGCCTCAAGTCCTCATTCTTACACTGAGTTATCTCCCCAACTCTGTGTTCCTCCATTTGTTTAGAAACATTTACAGTTCTGTGCAGATGTCCTGCTGGAAATAAAAGATATAACCATGCATCAATTTTTTCTTTCTTTAGCTGCTTTATTGTAGATACTGATTATTATTTTGGGTAATGTAAAAAACAAAAGTATATACTGTTTCCAGTTTCTTGTTTCTATATTTACTTGTGAATGAAACATTTTTCCTGGGACACTGTTTTGTTTTCTCCTTCTGAGAAACCATCCCAAAACAGTAGATCATTGCAAGAATTGTTTCATTATTTTATGATTCTGGTGAATAAGCAGTGCTTAAGGGATCAGCCAGTCTCTTATTCTTGGTCTTATAAAAGGCTGGGGCTGGCAAGTATCTAAGTATTTGAGAGGTTAATTAAGGAGGTTAAAATTTCAAGCACAGCGGGAGCTACATAGAAAACCCTAGACTCTGGAGCAGACCAGGTCTGAGGTACCTATTCTCAAAGTCAGATGGACTCTCAGTTCCTCCCATGTGATCTCTTCTGGAGCTTAATGAGCTTGGGTTTCCTTGTGCTGTGGTCATTTCAGTTAGTACACCTTACCAGAGCACAAATCTGTTAGTTGCCAGACATTCTCTAAACTTAGGCCTGGCCTAGTGCCTACGCTGCATTCTACTGGTTAAAGTCTCAGCCTAGCTTCACTGTGGGTGGGAACTCCACGGTAAACCAGGAGACACAGTTCACTGAAAGTCATCTTTGGAGGCTACCTCTCACAGCATTTTCCTTCAATGTTTAGGAAAGAAACTGTATAAACATTCAACCAAGTGTATTTCCCAATAAATAACCAAATAAGATAAATGCACAATTTGTTTCACTATATTGAAGTCTAGATCCCCATCTAATTTGCCTACAATCTCTCCCAACAATGTCTCCTTCCAATTCTTCCGGCATTGTAGTTTCTTCACTACAGGTTCTAGCATGAGTCTACTCTAAATTAAATGTTTCCAGATGTCTGAATCCCCAAGTCCAGAAAAATTTTAAAAAATGACCAACTTAGTCTATATGTTTGTATAGTCTTACCAACTTGATAATCTTTAATTGCTGACTAAGAACACTAAAGAAAGATTCCAGGAGCTGGACTTAGAGCTCAATGGCTATTGACACATGCTTAGCATATGTGAGGTCCTGACTTCAGTACTGAGCAACAACAACAACAATAAACAAATACAAACCAAATTCAAACAAACAAACAAACCCACAGACCATCAATTATTATTCTTCATCCTTAAAGAAAAATTGTTTAATTTTTTTAAAGCATAGTAAAGATTAAAAGATACTTTTTAAAAATCTAGTTCTGTTTTGTTTATAAAAACTTATTACATCTTTTAAAAGACTTTTCTTTGTTGGACAACATTTACGAACTTGCACAGTATATAATACTTCATTGATTGGCCTGTTCTCCTTACACCTAGGCGACATTAGCCTTTGTCACTTCAGTTTTAGCTGTTTGTGTACTGCAAATGTGGTCATTACATCTTTATTTTTCTCACTTTGCTCCAAATCATGGAAACACCAAGGGATGACACTGGTTCTTGAACCCGGTGTTTAGGAATGGTTAGCCAATTCAATGTTATTAAACACTGTCAAGACCTTCTTTACTCTGAACCTACAAAATCATTTTACATATTTAATCCTTTAATCCCAGTACTTGGGAGTCCCATGCCTTTAATCCCAGCACTACAGAGGTGGAGACAAGAAGGGATATGGCTGGGCAGAGAGAGGAAAAAGCGGTAAGAGGAGACAGGAGCTCAGTGTAGTCTGGAGATGCAGTCTGAGGATGGAGTCAGAGAATGCTGTCTGAGGAGGCAATCTGAGGACAGCATCGCCCCTTTGGGCTGAGCATTGGTAGAGATAAAAGGTCTCTCCAGTGGCTGGCTGCTCTGTTTCTCTGATCTCTCAGTTTTCTCCCCCTAATATCTGACTCCAGGCTTCTATTAAGAACAATTAGAATCTGTGCTACACCTATGGATCATAATCATATTGATCCTTCTCTTACGAGGAATCATTTAAATCGTTGCCGATGCAAACAATACAATGCATTGTTGGTTCTCCATTTGGATTGAACTATTGTTGGGAAATTGCTTCTGCTCCATTTTGGTTTCTTTATGACTAATGAGCAAGTAAGCAGCTATGATCTTGAGCACCTGTTTCCCCATCTGTGGTACAGGTATACTCATAAGAGTTTGTTTGAAATTATTATATACATCTTTATTTCTATGTGTATGTGTGTATGTCCATGTCTATACGCCATGTGTGTGGGAGTGCCTTCAGAAGCCAGAAACATCAGATCTTCCAGATCTGGAGCTAGGTGGTTATGAGCTGCCTGAAATGGGTTCCAGGAACAAAACTCACAACTTCCAGAAGTGCTTGTAACTTCACTCCTTTGTTTAAGTTTTAATGAGATAATATATAAAGCTTATAAAGTAGCACCTAGTCCTTGGTAAGTTATTTGTATGCATCTTAAAATATTCGTAAGTTTCAATAATAGAGCATCATCCTCTATTACTTTTCATTCTTTGTAGCGATATTCCATTTGTATTTTAGTGAACAAAGCTTGCCTGAAGTTTAGAATGCAAAACAACCACACTAGTCAGCTATACAGACCAGACAGTGGTGGTCCACGTCTTTAATCCCAGCAGCCATACTAGTTAGCCAGAGAGGCCAGGCAGTGGTGGTGCATGTCTCTAATTCCAGCGCTAGAGAGGAACATAAGGCGGGACATGACAGGAACTCACTCTTTTTTCAGTCTGAAGAATTCATAGAGGTAAGAGCTCTCTACTGGCTTGACTGTTTTGTTTCCCTGATCTTCAGGTTGAACTTCAATTGCTGTCTCTGGGTTTTTATTATCATGTTACATTGTTTTTGTTTGTTTGTTTGTTTGTTTTTTCAAGATAGGGTTTCTCTGTGTATCTTTGGAGTCTGTCCTGGCACTTGCTTTGTAGACCAGGCTGGCTTCGAACTCACACAGATTTACCTGCCCCTGCCTCCCAAGTACCGGGAATAAAGGCATGCACCACCACCACCCAGCTTACTTTTTAAGTAAACAAGCCATGGTATGTTACAATCATCAGAATAGCTTTGTAGGTAAATACACATACACTTCAAATAGACTTCCAGTAGGAGAATTGTCAATAACTTCCCTTTATTGGATTCTTACTGCCTTAGCTATCTGTACTGTTTCGTGTGTTTCCAAATGGAAAACAACATAATGTTCAGTTCTCTGAGAGAAAAGAATCCTAAGAATACCTAAAAATGGTAATAAAGAACAAGCAGGGTTTAGAAAGCTTATTTCAGGGAAACTGTGAGATTATTTTAAGCCCTATGCTTAAAAATAAATCTAATTCACATGACTGACTTGAAATACTGAGGCCAAGAAAAGTCACTGCAAAAGCATTTAATAAAATACCTGTCCCTGTTTTTTCTTGGCTATGATTTTCTGTGAAGGCTAACTTCCTATTTTGATTGACACAGTGAACTTTATAGCTAAACAGTTTTTTTTCCTTTTTTTTTTTTGATTTTCGAGACAGGTTTTCTCTGTAGTTTTTGGTGCCTGTCCTAGAACTAGTTCTTGTAGGCCAGGCTGGTCTCGAACTCACAGAGATCCGCCTGCCTCTGCCTCCCTAGTGCTGGGATTAAAGGTGTGCACCACCACCGCCCAGTGCTAAACAGTTCTTGTACTTAATAAAATGAAAAAAAGAAATAAACATATTCAAACAATATAGTATTTTCCTAATCTCTGGACCCATGATGATGTACTGTTAGACACCATGCATTGCTTTTTATATAGGCACATTTGGTTCATCTGTAGCATTTGCAGTGTGGGGTAAAACACACTCACATGTTCAACCTCCAGCAATCTTTCATTTGACTTATGATCAAACTCACGGATTGATTAGAAACAAATAGGGGTTGGACAGTGAAAAAGTATCAAAGATCTTTTACCCCACGATCAATGAAGAAACTGAACCAGAAGGATATGCCCATTATTTTCCAATCCCACATTCACTGTGGCAAAACCACAATTCCAATTTTTACTAAATGACCTGAAGTTTAAACAGTAGCCTCATGAAAGCAAGACAGAACTCAAAGTTGATGTGAGAAAGCGAATAGGAGTAGCTTAAAAACATTGATTTTTCCTGTTTAATTAAACTGCGTTAACTTCTATCGCGCCTATCTCCCAGAGTCAACATTTTAAGGCTCCCTTGACACACAAGGCTTGGGAACGCAGAGTGCCTGGTGATTTTTCCCAGTAAATCGTAAACAGACTCAGCGTGTTGGGGCTCAAGGAGAGCTGACCAGAGTGCTCTGGAAAATCCAAGCTCCGCTGGTGCTGAAATAACTCTCTTGTACCTACGGGACGAAAAGCATCCTCCTATCCAGTCAAAAGTATCTATCTCAGTGATAACAAGCGCCTTTTTTTCTTGTCAGAATTTTCCCGACCTGAGGGTAAGCAAGGCCCAGAGGAAGCAAAGCTGGGGCGCCTGCCAGCACCCGGACCAGAAACAGGGAAAGGTCCACCTCCGTCCGGACTTCCATGGCAGCCCCGCCCCGCCCGGCCAGCCCCGCCCTCACAGGCGCCTGCGTGCGCGCGCGCGCGCGAGACCCGGCCTGTTCCCCTTCCGAACGCCCGCGCCGCGCATGCGCACGGCGCACCGGCGGTCTCCGTTTGTTTGAACAGGAAGGCGGACATATTAGTCGGTCTCAGCGCTCCTCGCCCCACCCCCCAGGCATTCGCCTCCGCGACTCGCCCTTTTCCCAGCCCGACCGCAGCCCCTCCCAGGAGCTCCCGCATCAGCAGCCGCCCGGACCCCACGGTCGTCTTCCTCGCCAGGAGTCGTCTTCGGGCCGCCGACCTCGCCCTGCCCCGCCGGACACAGCGGTAGCAAGCCCAGCAGCGACCGGTTAGAAATGGGAGCGTGAGCCTGGTCTGCGCGGGTCAGGTCTTGGCCGAGGCTCATCGGCGCGTCGGGCCGGGCCGAGCGGAACCAGGGATGCGGGGCTAGACCGCCTCCAGCGCCTTCGAGCGGAGCGGGGCCGGCCCGGGGCCCAGGCGGCGCGGCGGCGGCAGCTGGCGCAGCTCCTCACCCGCCCTTCGCTTTCGCCTTTCCTCTTCGCCCTCCCTGGCTGCCCCGAGGGAGTCTCCACCCTGCTGCGCTCCCTCTTCCCGCCGCTGCCCTTCTCTGGACTGGGCCCCGCCATGGCGAAGGCTGCCGGGGCCCGCTAGGCTGAGGCGCCTCGCCGGAGCGACCCGGCGGCAGGCGACGGCGCTGTCGGCTGTCGCGAGGGGCTGCCGGGTGGGATGCGACTTTGGGCATCGGAGCGGCTGCGGGTCGCTGTCACCCCCAGCCTGGGGTCTGGAGAGCCGAGGTCCCCTCAGTGAGGGGGAAGAGGGGGAACCGGGCACACCTGGTGACCCCGAGGTTCCGACTCTTCTGCCCCGCGGCTGCAAACCCCCCGCGGAGGAAGTTGGTTGAACTTGTTTTCCGCTGCGAAGGTATTGTACAAGTAGCAGCATCATGTCGACTGGGGACAGTTTTGAGACTCGGTTTGAAAAAATCGACAACCTCCTGCGGGATCCCAAATCGGAAGTGAATTCAGATTGTTTGCTGGTGAGTGCCGCTGTTTTCTCTGGGTTGCCTTGGGTTCCTCTTGTTTGCTGTCTGGCTAACTGCAACGAGTCTCAGGTGTGCATAGTCATCTTGGGAAGATGCCAGATTTCTCTTTGGAAGAATTTCGGAGTACTAGTAAACTTAATAATTCAAGCCTCTTTTAGCTATTTCACTGGTTCTCAGCTAGCTACTCTGAACTTAGGGTTTTGATTCCGCTTGTCAGTCCCTTAAAATTCTTAGAAACTGCTATTGCAGGTCGTTTCAGAACGTTAACACGTCAAAGTTTATAGTGTATAGTTTGGTGAATACGATTTTAGCATTAATCTTCCAGATTAATTTGACGGTAGTATTGAAAAATCTACTTTCTATGTACAGAATTAGTTCCTAGGGGTTTGGAATTTAGACTTGGAAATGATAATGGAGAATTGATACCGAGAAAGTGATTTTTAAGATAAAATTTTAGGTGTCTTGAGGCTAAAGAAACTTTGCTGAACGTTAAATGCAAACACCTAAGATAACTATATTAGGCCAGCACAAGGTTGATGGCTTTTGAAATATTGTTAGTAAATATATCTCACATATATTAATAACTCTTTTTGATGGTAGTGAACTTACTATTACCATTTTAAAAATGTTTTAAAGTCCGTAGGTCACAAAAAGTCAAAATCCAACCTAAAAATTGACCAGTCGTTGATAGCAAATACAATTATTTGTAAATAATTGACATTTGAGCACTGCCAATACAGTTACCAACAGAATTTTCCCGATTACTACTAGAAATTATATTTTACTACTCTTTCAGTTCAAACAAAATTACTTGATCTCTAAAATCATGTTTTAGTGACTTTATGGACATGGGAGTCTCAGAGAATTATCTTTGTATACTCATAGTTTGGATATTTAAGAATAATAGAATAATACCATTCAGAGAGATGACATTTTAAAATCTCACATTGAATGAGGAAATTTTGTAGGTTAAAAATGTGTATTTCAGTTATTCTAAACATTTCTGTACAGTTTTAACTGAGTAAGGTTTCTCACCAAAGCTTTCAGAATTGCCCTAAGCATACTTGACTATAAAATGAGAGGGTGTGGGTAATGTGTTTGGAGAGTTTCACCCATATTATAGATTCTCTTTCATACTGAGTAACAAGGTTGATGCATAAGAAATTTGAATTTTTTATTGAATGATAAAAGTAATTAGAATACTTATCTAATGTATTCCACATTTTATATGTCTTTAAATATTTACTAAAATGTGTCCTAGGTTTTATTATTGTTAGTGGTCCTGCCATTTTGAACCCAGCACATGCTAGACAAGCACTCCACCATTGAGATGTTCATCCTGTTTTGATTTTTTTCTCCTCCTGTTATGAAGTAGATTATAAGGAGAGTTTAGGAGCTTGTTTGTATTTTTATTGCTTGTTTTCTCTTTTGTTACAGCATCATTTGGTAGGTACTTGATAGAGTTGTGGAGCATACAAGGAGATAAATACATGTTATATGGACTCTTGAGAGTTGAATCCACTTAGGAAAACATTTTAATATAACATACACAGAAACAAAGAAAAACAGTTTACAGATTGAGAAAACAGCCGGTTAATTCCAAATGACTATTTAGTATCCTTCAGTCATCTGTCTGTATCATGAAAACTGAAGGTTGCTTTGAGTTCAGAGTGGCAAAGTGTGCTTTCTGATGAATAGGCTACCGATTTGAGGATAGCATAGAAGATGGGTGCATCCATGTTTAGGGAAACAAGATAGAGTTGGAAGGATAGTGGGGTTAGATTTGTCGGATTGGAGTGCATTTAAGGCTGTCAGAAGATTAGTAGTTATAGGCAAGACCCGGGATAAAGTGAGATCGGAGCATTTTAAGAGTGCTATAATAGGCTACTGACAGTTGGAATCCCAAGCTAGGATATGAAAATGAGGAAGGAAGAATTGATAGAACTTGATTGACAGAGTTTAAGAGGAGAAGGGAGAACAAGAGAGGCATTTAGTCAAATGACTCTAAAAATGTTGAGTCTGGGTTACATTGAAAATGGTGAAAATAATCAGGTTTTGAAATCGCTTAAGAAAAATAGCTCTACAGATGTATTTTAAATGTGCTGTATTTGACAGGATAGTGAGATGAGAGAGAAGAAAGGGTCTGTAGACTATTGGAGATGTGGAGTTAAACTTATAATAAAGGATAGTGATTTGGGAATCATTTACATAAAGTTGAAACTGATATCACGAAAAGGAATAACCTAGAGAGAGATCTAAGGGTGAAAGATAAAGGTTGAATAAAAAGGAAGACTCAAAGAAGCAAGCACTCTAGGTCCTCTGCGTTAAGGTAGCCAACTAGCTTTAGGAGTACAGACTTCAAAGAAACGTTTGGAGAATTAATATTGAATGGACAGATTTGATTACTTTCTGTTGTAATCTTACAATCTTGATCTTTTTAAAATTCCATTATTGAAGGTGACTTGAAATTTTATTATCAGGTCACCCTGAACTTTAAAGATGGGGATTTTCTTTGGAAGCAGAAATCCTCTTTCCAGTTTTATAGTGTCTAGCATGAATTTTCTTTGTACAGTATTTTACGTTTATCATTGGGCATTCATTCATTCATTCGCTCATTCATTCGCTTACGCTACTATTTGCAGTGACTTATGTCACTACATTTTTCAGTGAATTTGTAACTGCTTTGTATGGAATTTGGACCTGTTTTAGATGGGAGTTTAACACTCCTTTTTCCTTGGTTGCCTCTCTAGCTTTGAATGCATGTGAGCTGTGTACATATAGGTACTGTTAGAGCCCAGAAGAAGGGTGTCACCTCCTGGAGCTGGAGTTACTGGTGGCTGTGAGTCACCTATTTGAGAACTGTGAACTGAACTGGTGTCTTCTGCAAGAGCAACAAGAGCTTTTAACTGTTCTCCAGCCTCTGTCCAGATCATTTTAATCCTTGGTGACTGATTTTGCTGATACTTGTTCATATTATTTGCCACATACTGTGCTTGTCCTTCTAGTCTTTTAGCATCTCTTTAAATAGGTTGTGGGATTGTTTGCTTCTGGATCCAGTTTTCAGTAATGAAAGCTCTCAAACCTTTTGGTTTCACAACAGTTTGCTAGCAAATGTTTTTAAATCTAACTTTATCCAGAAAACACTTATTTGGGACAGTAATAATGTCATCATTTATACAATAATACCGTGAAGAAATGCTGGTAAGTGGCTGTCCAACCTTTTCTTCAAGAGTGTGACTTTGTTTTTGTTTTCTTCTAACTGGTGAAGTGTAAGATGGGTGGATAAAGGGGAAGGGGGATTTGTGTTATTTACAACGTTCTCTCACTGTTGTGTCCCTTAGTACATATTTATTCCAACTTTTTTCTCATTAGTCAATTTTTTTTCAGAATGTGGAAAGCAATTGTAAAAAAAAATTGTATGCTGGTTTTTATTTTTCTTATGTAAAATTCTCTTTTTTGTATTTTTAACTAGTGCTTTCCCCATCTTTTCATTTTAGATTTATTTTTCTTCTCTTTGCCTTATTCTTTGCCTTGAATGTGATGGATAATGCATTCCAAACTTGAAGCATCAATTTCTTAGCACTCTTTTCATTATCTGTAAATCTTTTTATATACATACTTATTAATATTGTGTGTGTGTGTGTGTGTGTCTGTGTTTGTACTTGTCATGTAGATGTCAGAAGACAACTTTGTATAGTTAGTTCTTTTTGGCCACTTCTATGCGTGTGCTGGGGGAGTGACTCAGGTTGCCAAGTTTGTGCTTTAAGCATCTTTATTGACTGAGCCATCTATTTTGCTCTTTATTCTTTTATTTACTCCAAAGTTTAAATATTCAACTGGCTTTTAAACCTCTTCGCTTAGACATATTATCACCTAGATTTCTATATTCTAAAATAAATTATTTGTGTTGTTAATATCACTACTATCTCTGCCACTAAACTGGACATTTTGTTGTCAAGTTTTTGGCAATACTATTCCATGCATTTGAGTTTTTACACAAGACTTAGAGTCGAATTTGAGGGTCTAGATTGCTGCATCATCTCCATCCTCTTACCAGTTCGGTCAATCACATTTGAGAATACGCTGCCGTTGGCGGAATGAAAAGACTTGAGATAACTCTTTGCACCGCATACTGGCTCTGTGTGCCAACTGATTGTCAACGCTATGTGCCTGCTGTTGTTCATAGGTAGCTGTGTGCCAATTAGTGCTCATGATTTCAAGTTTATCGGTTTAATTAGTAGTAGTAGGACATATGATTGGTTTGGAGCAAACCTTTTTCCTTAGCCTGTTGTTAATCTCTGTTCTATTTCTATGAGAAGATACTCTGACCAAGGCAACTTTTATGAAAGAAAGTATTTAATTGGGGCCTTGCTTACAGTTTCAGAGCCCATTATCATCATGGTGGGGAGCATAGAAGCAGGCCATGTCCTGATCTTCAAGCAGAGAGAGACACACACATACACTGGGCCTGGCATGGACTTTGAGAAGTCAAAGCCCACCCCAGTGACACACCTTCTCCAACAAGGCTACACCTCCTAACCCTTCTCAAATAATGCCACTCTCAGTGACCAAGCATTCAAATATATGAGCTTATGGGGGATCATTCTTATTCAAACCACCACAGGATCTAACTTTGATGTAGCCTCAAGCAATGAAATTCTTACTTCAGCCTTGCAAACATGCATAGTTTATACTAGACTGTTCTCATTGTTAGTTTATTGCAAGGACATTAAAAACAAACTAGTCTTCTATTTCATTTAAATACTTAGTAAATGTTTCTGTAGCGCTAAATGTGAATTCAAATCTAGGCCTTGTCAAGTGTGAGTTGGAGGGGTTTTTTGTTTCTTTGGGATAGGATTTCTCTGTATATCCCTGACTGTCCTGGAGGGTTTTAGGTGAGTTATTTTAAGCCTGGAAAGCTCATTTCAAGGTTTAAACTTAAAGAAAATTGTTATGAAAATTAAATAATACAAATTATAATATGTATAGTGGTCAGTAACCTGTTACTTAGTAGCTGTTACTGTCATTTTGTAGTATTTCTGGTACATTGTTTTCCTTAAGTGCAGAGTAATTTACCTGTCACTGAAGTCTACAATCTAGATATGTATTGTTGAAACATCCAAACCAAATATAACTGAAAATGTAGATATTAGATGCATTTAACTAGGAGAAGGGTTTTTGGAGATTGTTTACTCAGTTATGTTTTATTTTTGTAGTTATGTATTTTAATTCCGGGAACTTGCACATGCGTGAAAATGCTTTACCTCTGAGTTACATCTCCAGCCCCTTAGTCACGATTTATAATATACTTGCGGTGATTTGAATAGGAATGTCCCCCTTAGGCTCATCATTTGTTTGAATGCCTGGTCATTTGGGAGTAGTGCTATTTGAGCGGGATTAGGAGGCATGGCCTTGTTTGAGGAAATGTGTCACTGAGGGTAGGCTTTGAGGTTTCAAAAAGCCCACTTCAAACCCATAGACTCTCTTCCTGCTGCCTTTGGATCCAGATGTAGAACTCTGAGCTACCATTCCTGCCTGCTTTCTGCCATGCTCCTCACCATGAGGATAATGGACTTAAACCTCTGGAACTGTAAGCAAACTACAGTTAAATGCTTTCTTTTATATGAGTTGTATTGGTCATGGTCTCTTCACAGCAACAGAATACTGACTGTCTTAGTTAGGGTTTTTATTTCTGTGAAGAGACACCATGACCAGAACAACTCTTAAGGAAAACATTTAATTGTGACTGGCTTACAATTCAGAGATTCAGTTCATTATCATCACAGCAGGAAGCATGGTGGCAGGAATGGCAGGCATGGTGTTGAAGTAGCTGAGAGTTCTACATCTTGATCTGCAGGAAGCTGGAAGTAAACTGTCTCCCTGAGTATGGCTTGAATGAATATATATATATATATATATACATACATACATAAAGACTCATATGTTTGAATGCTTGTAGCACTATAGGAGGTGTGGCCTTGTTGGAGGAAGTGTACCACTGTGGTGGTAGACTTTAAAGTCTCTCTCTCTCTCTCTCTGAGTCTTTAGGGGCCATACCTAGTCAAACCGTAACACTAAGACAATACCTAATTTTACTAAAGTTTTGGGTTAGTATGAAAGGCAGTTGGGAGCTAATTTGTTAAGATTTAGTTGTTATCTTGTTCTCTTTATATGTGTGTCTTCAGTACTTTCAATGTCTTCTGTAAATAGGCCCTCTAACACTGAGCACACTGGGTGCATAGAAAAGTGGCTCACAATACTTTTAACTCAGAAGAAAGAACTACACATAAAATTTAAATTATGTTAGACTTTATAATCTTACAGTTTAGCTTTTATGTCATGGTTATACATTTTGGTATATGGACAGTGAAAACTGTGGATTCCATTGTGAAAATTACAGAAAAGCTTACCTATCAGGAGATATTCAAATGGTGCTCTGTTACTGAAGATCAATTAGCACCACTTTCCTATTCCCATACGTGCACAGAAAGAACCATCTAATTAGTTGAAGTCCGTATCATAGCTGTTTGTAGCACATATGTTTATTTATAAGAAGATAGATGTTAGTGAATTAGCTCATCATTTAAACGCACTGTCCGCTTAGTCTGATGATCTGAGTTATATCTCTGGAACCCGCGTGGTAGAAGGATAGAATTGACTTCTGCGAGTTGTCCTCTGACCTCCAGGTGTGGTGTGTGCTCCTGCTCACACACTGTCTTAGTCACTGTTCTCTTGTAATGAAGAGATACCATGACCATAGCAACTCTTATAAGAGAGAGCATTAAATTGGGCTTGTTTACAGTTTCAGAGGTCTAGTGAATCTTCCTGGCAGGAAGCATGGTGGCAGGCATGGCAGGCATGGTATTGGGATGTAGTTGAGAGCCGCACCCTGATCTGCAGGTAGATAGAGAAAGAGACTGGGTCTGGCATGGGCTTTTGAAACCTCAAAACCCGTTCCAAGTAACACTTTTTCCAGCTAGACCACACCTCTTAATCCTTTTCAAGTGGTGCCATTCCCTGAAAACTAACCATTCAAATATATGATCTGCAGGAAGCTGGAAGTAAACTGTCTCCCTGAGTATGGCTTGAATGAATATTATTCAAATGACCACATATACACATACAAAATAAGTAGTTGTACGTATTTTAAAAAGAAGAACATCTGGGTAGTGCTGAGTTCATCATAGGAAATAGTAATTTTTGAAAACAGGTTATTGGCATGATATAGTGAAAAGAACACTGGACTGAACATTCAAAGCATTTTCATAGTTTTTTGTTACTTATTAAGTCTTGTAACGAATTAAATTTTTGTCAGTTTCTTTTTTGTAGAATGATGAAGAGTTGGGTCAAATAGTTATTGATGTCCTTTGTATCTGTATAGTCTATGAGTCATTACAGTTTTTAAATTATCCTTGGGACGGAAGAGATATCTTAGCACTTTCAAGAGCATATGTTGCTTTTGCAAAGGACCCAGCTACTAGCATTCAAATTGTGGTTCATAACCATCTGTAACTCTAGTTCCAAGAGATTTGACACCTTCTTCTGACCTCTTGAGGGCACCAGTCACATATATAGTACATATACATACATGCAGGTAAACAATTGTACACATAAAATAAATCTGAAAAAATTGAAAATTTTTTATTGGTTCATTAGTTAGGAAATAAAGTTTGCACAGTTCAGTGGTATTGGGGTAGACATACAACTGTAAGAACTACCTTTGGGTCATGCTGATTTTGGAAGTAGGTCTTAAACTGACTTTAATTGTTATACTTGGCACTTGGTTTTATGTTTTATAACTTACTTTTTTATAACTCTATGGTACTGATTCTCAACCTTTCTAATGTTATGGTCCTATACTACAGTTCTCATGCTGTGCTGACCCCCAACCATAAAATTATTTTCGTTGCTACTTCATAACTGTAAGTTTGCTGCTGTTGTGAGTCATAAATGTAAATATCTGTGTTTTTTGATGTTCTTAGGAAAACACCTATGAAAGGGTCATTTGATGTCCTGCTCCCCAAAGGTGTTGTGATCCACATGTTAAGAACTGTTGATCTAAGGGTTTGTGCTTTTTGAACAGAAATTATAATCAAGATAATTGCTTTTCTATTCACTATAATATATGTGTAACTCTGAGTGGTGTTACAAATTTGTAATCTCAGCACTTAGGATGTAGAAGTAGTCCAAAGTCATCTTCAGCTACATTGTGAGTTGAAGGGCAGCCTGACCTACAGGAGATCCTATCTCAAGATAAAAAATAAAAACAAATAAAACATCCTCCCCATGTGTGAGTGAGTAAAATATGTATATATATTTTATTTTTGTAAAATATAGCTCTTTTCTGTTTGGGATTATGAAATACAAAGTGTACTTTTCTTGTAATTGCCAAATGATTAGCAGGAGACTAGGTACTCAGATTAAAGTCTGATATTGTAGAGAGCCAAGAGGTTATCTTTACTTTGGTCATAATTTAAAAGGTTGGCTAACTTCCAGTAATACTTTCTCTGTTAAACTGAAACAGTGGGTCATGTTAACATCTTTTTCTTTTTGCTGTCATTCAGTCATACTCACTGTTGGAACTAAAAGGCAATGGGGACACCATAGTGAGGTAAAAACAAATATGGGTCCTGCTTTTATGGAATTCATAATTGTAGGGAAAACATTAACTAAATGTCTGTCACATTAAAATAGTTGAAAGGGAGATAAGGTATGTAAGATCCATACTTTTACTTTAAGGTTTGGTATATATATATATTTTAAGACTTGTGATAAAGCTGTCTTGAGTGTTGTCTTAGGGCTTTTATTGCTGTGAAGAGATACCATGACCACAGCAATTTTTATAAAGGAAAACATTTAATTGAGGTGGCAATTTACAGATCAGAGGCTCAGTCCATTATCATGGGGAGCATAGTGGCATGCAGATAGACATGGTGCTGGCTACATCTTGATCAGAAGGCAACAGGAAGTGGACTGTGACACTGGATGGGATCTAGCATAGGAAACCTCAAAACCCACCCCCACAGTGTCATACTTCTTCCAGCAAGACCACGTCTACTCCAACAAAGCTACACTTCCTAGTACTGCCACTCCCTATGAGTTTATGGGGGCCAGTTACATTCACACTACCGCATTCCACACTCTGGCCCCCATAAGCTTTTAAACAATATAACGCAAAATGCATTTAGTTCAACTTCAAAAGTTCCCATAGTCTATCACAGTCTCAACAACGTTTAAAAGTTCAAAGTCTTTTCTGGGATTCATGGCAATCTCTGAACTGTAATCGTCTGTAAAACCAAAGAGCAGATCTCATACTTCCAACATGTAGTGACACAAGATATTCATTACCATTCCAGAACATAGGGAAGGAAGCACAGTGAGGAAACAACCAGTACAAGACCGAACACCAGCTGGACAAACCCCAAACTCGGCATCTCCACGTCTAATGTCAAAATGCTCTTCAGATCTCCAACGCCATTCAGCTTTGTTGCCTGCAACACACTTGTTTCTTTCTCATGAGCTGGTTCCACTCCCTGTTAGTGGCTCTCTTTGGCAGGTATCCTACGATTCTGGCATCTCTAACATTTTGAGAAGGCTTCACCTTCACAGCTTCACACAGTGGGCTCTTTACTAGGTAGGCCTCCTGTCAGATACACCCCTGACACATGCCTAGCCTCAGTGGCTTTCCGTAGTCTTGAGGAACAAATTTCATCTGTCCTTAACTCTAAAGCCAGAACTTTGTGGCTGACGCTGCCAAATTCTGCTGCATGCTGGGACTGGAACATTGTTCAATTACATCTTCACCAGCTTTCTGTTTTTGATTGTTACCTTTACTGCCTAAGCCTGACTGCTCTTTTTCTTATTTATTTATTTATTTATTTATTTATTTATTTATTATGTATACAATATTCTGTCTGTATGTATGCCTGCAGGCCAGAAGAGGGCATCAGACCTCATTACAGATGGTTGTGAGCCACCATGTGGTTGCTGGGAATTGAACTCAGGACCTCTGAGCCATCTCTCCAGCCCAGCCTGACTGTTCTTGAATTTGATCTGTAGACCAGTCTGGCCTCAATCTCAGAGATCTGCCAGTCTCTGCTTTCTGAGAGCTGGGATTAAAAGTGTGCACCACTACACCCAGATCTAAGCTTTTTTTAATTTGTTTTCACAGGTTGGAGACTTAGCTGGGTAGTTTCTTGCCCTGAGGTCACCACTCCTCTTCATTCCTTTTCTTAACTTGTTTATCCCCTTGTACAGAGGATTTAGCTCTATACCACTTTCTAGTGCCCTTTTCCCCCTCAAATATTTTTCCTTGCTCAGCTTGCTTCTTTTCATTATATATCTTCATTAGACTTACCACTAATATCTACATGATAGAGTCCATACTAGGCTGTTTTGAGATTTCTTCCAACAAAATTAATCCAAAACTCTTCACTTTAGCCTCAGGCAGATACTTAAGACAAGGGCAAAGGGCAGCTACTTTCTATACCAAAATATCACAGGAAATATTTCTAGACAGCATACTGAAATTCTTCTCTGAAACCTCTTGAGGTAGCCATCCACAATTCATCAAACCACACTCATCACCATTGTCTTCCATACTCCTACTAGTATGGTCCATTAAGCTTTAAGTATGACCCATTAAACATGTTTTCCTAACCCGATACCAAAGTCCTTATTACTCCACACAGTAACATGGTCCAGCATATCACAACAATATCCAGTTCCTGGTATCAACTGCTGCCTTAGTTAGGGTTTTTATTGTTGTGAAGAGACACCGTGACCACGGCAACAATTATAAGGGAAAACTTTTAGTTAAGGTGATGGCTTACAGTTCAGAGGTTTCAATTCATATCATGGTGGGAAGCATGGCATCATGCGGGCAGACATGGCACTGGTTAATCTTGATCAGAAGGCAACAGGGGGTAATCTGGGATACTGGGTGTGGCTTGAGCATATACAATATCTCAAAGCCCACCCCTACAGTGACAACAGGCCATACCTATTGCAACAAAGCCACACCAAAATAGTGCCACTCCCTATGAGTTTATGTGACCAATTACATTTAAACTTCTAAAAGTGTATAATTTTCATATACGAATCTGTGGGTTTTTTGAATCAGATTCACCTGAGGTACTTGTTTAAAAATAGATTCTGGGCTTTTCCCTAGGTAAACAAAAATCAGAATATTTGGGGATGATTTCTAGAATTTTTCATGATATGTCAGGTTCTTAGATGCACTCAAGCTGCAAAACTAGTTCTGGTGAGGGGGAGGAATACTATATTTGAGTTTAGTTTGGTAATTTTATAATGAAAAATTTCAAACATATAGAAGATAATGTAGCTCTGTTGCCCAGTATTTGCATTTCTCAGAATTTTATGTTTCACTGTCCATCATTCACCCTTTTCTTCCTATAATATGTTAAATTCTATGTATTATTCCCCCCCCCCCCCATGTGTGTTGGTATTTCAAGACAGGGTTTCTCTGTGTAGTCTTAACTGTTCCACTTTGTAGACCAGGTTGGCCTTGAACTCAGAGAGCTGCCTGCCTCTGCCTCCCCAGTGAAAATAAAAAAAAGGATATTCTCTTATAACCACAGTGACTATTATCATATCTAACAAGACACTCTTTGTTATCATTAATTTCCAGTTTATAAATAAATATAATATTTCTCTGATTATCTTAACTAGCTCCCCCCCGCCCCCCCCCCTCGGGTTTCCCTGCGTAACAACCTTGGCTTTCCTGGAACTCCCTCTGTAGACCATGCTGGCCATGAATTTACAGAGATTCGCCTGCCTTTGCCTCCCATGTACTGGGATCAAAGGCGTGCACCACCACTCCCCCAACTTGTTTTTTTTTTTTTTTTTTTTTAATCCAATTGCTTTATTAAAATCTGGGTCTTTGCAAATTGAACAGTCCCACATTACATGTTACTACTGATTTTGTTTTGTTTGGTCTTTTAGGTCTTTTAAATGATTGAGTAGTGGTGGTTTAACTATGTTGGACTTTTTAGTAAATATTTCTGTAGATGTGACTGTTTTCTTTTGCACATCACAGCAAGAAGCATA
Source organism: Chionomys nivalis (assembly GCF_950005125.1). Lineage (NCBI taxonomy): Eukaryota > Metazoa > Chordata > Mammalia > Rodentia > Cricetidae > Chionomys > Chionomys nivalis. Next base: position 71,283,938 of record NC_080099.1, read on the forward strand.
TTATGTATAATTTTAGTATTCCTTCACGTTTATTAACTAATTCTGTTGAGAGAAGGACTTGTCATTACCTATGGCTGTTTACTTTGAAATACAGTTCATCATACGAAGAGTGAATTCTCCAACTTTTAATGGCTACTTTGCTGAAGAAGTTATTTTTTGAGCCTTACCATGATAGGCTTGGCAGAGACAGACTTAGAAAGGTCTAGATAATATTCAAGGAAACTTTTTAGTGAGGTGACAGTGCAGCAGTACTCTTGACTACCTGCCACTGTCTTAGGGACTGAAGGGATGAAGGAAGAGAGATGGGGGTAGGAAGCTCCATGAAAAGGACCCATATGTTCTAAGTAGAAACAATCATTTTGTTACAGCAGTTGGCAGTAAAGGAGCCTAGGGGATTTTTCCTAGCTGCCTTCTAAGCCCTACAGTCAGTTTCTGTGGTTTTTCATTGCCCGAAAAACTACTAGGAGTGCATTTTTCCCTCTACGATGTGAATTACAGGGATAAAACTCAGGTTGCCAGGTTTTTTGGTGAGCATCTTTCCCTGATGAGGTGTCCATCTGACTGGGCAGTTTCATCTATTTTTGAGTGATGGGAGGCTCTTCATGTTCTTATGTTTGTGTGTGATCCTAATAATTTTTGACAGAGCATTTGTTTCTGTCATAAGATGCTGAGGCTCATCTTGCACGTTTCTTTGTCCCATGCTTGAAAATTAGTTATTATTCCAAGAAAATTTCCTTTTGATGATGTTTTGAATTCTCATTGCTACTGGCCTGCAGTTGTTTCTTGTCCTTATTTGGTCAGTAGAGCTTTAATTTTTGTTTTAATTTTTGAATTTTAACCAGCTTACTATTATTTAGACTATTTCAATGCAGTATTTAGAAATTTGATCTTCTCTCCCCTGCTTTCCCTCTCTTTCCCTCAGTTCAAGATACAGTTGAGAAATTCTCATTAGTATATAACATTTTTATCCTTTTTTCCCCCTGTGGTTTTTGCCCCTCCCCCCCCTTTTAAAAAAAAGACAGTTTCTCTATGTGTAGCCCTAGCTGTTCTGAAACTAGCTCTGTAGACCAGCCTGGCAAAGAGATCTGCCTGTCTCTGCCTCCTGAGTGCTGGGATTAAAGGCGTGTGTCATCACCGCCTGGATTTCCTTTCTTAATTTTGCTTTAATTTTATTAATTTTTATTTTATTTTGTTTTTTTGAGATAGGACTTCTCTGGGTAGCAGCCCTAGCTGTCCTGGAATTAGCTTTTGTAGACCATGCTGGCCTCAAACTCACAGAGATCCTCCTGCCTCTGCCTCCTGAGTGCTGGGATTAAAGGCGTGCGCCACCATCACCTGGTGCAACTTTATTTTAGACTTATTTTTATTTTATCGTGTGTTTTGCTTGCATGTATGACTGCAGTGTGTGTATGCATGGTACTCATGGAGGCCAGATGTTGTTGGATTCCTTGGAACTAGAATTATAGATGGTTATGAGCCACCTTGTGTGTACTAAGAATCAAACCTTTGGAAATCAAATCTTGCCTTTGGAAGAGCAACCAGTGGTCTTAACTTCTGAACTATCTCCCTAGCCCCCTATTTCATGCTTTAAAATAGTACTCTAGTAATTCTTTTTGTAAATTCAGACAAATACACATGTACTACTTGTATGTATAAGTTTATATTCATATTTTTACCCTTTTCTGGCAAAGAAAAATAGCTTATCAAACTGGAATGCATTTTTCATTCTTTTTTTGTAGCCGCATAGTATCCTATTTTATGGATGTTATGGCAGTTTGAATGTAAATTGCTCCAGTAATCTCATAGGGAGTGGCACTAAAAGGAGGTGTGACTTTGTTGGAGGTCACTGTGGGGGCGGGCTTTGAGGTTTCCTGTACTCAAGATACTGCTCAGTTGAGTTCCTGTCGCCTGCACGATGTAGGGCTTCTTAGCTACTTCTCCAGCACCACACCTGCCTGCATGCTCCATGCTCCCTGTCATGATGATAATGAACTGAACCTCTGAAACTGTAAGTGAGCCCCCCAGTTAAACATTTTCCATTATAAGTGTTGCCATGGTCATGGCATCTCTTCACAGCAATAGAAACCCTAACTAAGACAAGTTAATATTGTTTCTTCAGTCTCAAATCAGTGGATAGTGTATTAAGTTTTTGCTATTAGTAATATTGTATGTAAGTTTTGCCATTGTCATACATACATATATATGTATATATACTTGTGTTTACATACATAATATACTCGGGCTTATAGAAGTTTACTGAAAAGAAACCCGTTACCGACAGAGCTATTAGTTGATCACTTGTCCATTGACAATTCGGATCATGTATTCATTGCTATATTAAATATTACATTTCAGGATAGACTAAGTCTAACAGCTCCCAAATTGCCCAACAGTTAGAGAATTACAGAATATTGAAACTCTTATTTGGAATACAGAGTGTTTGACTTCCAACTTCAAATTCCCTGTGGAACAATAACAAACCATTTTTTCATTTATATGCTTAAAATACATTACCTTTTCTTTTCTGCTTGTGCTATAAATTTAGTATTGGTTACCTATAACATAATCTCAAACTTGTTAACAGTGGAAGGCTTAAACAAGAATGGATGCTGCTGGAATAATGCCACTTCCTTTCCATCTTCACCCTCAGAAGATTTCTTCTGCATGTTAAGAGCATGAGGAATGGTTTAATGTCATAATCCAGAATGTCTTTAAAAGTTTAGAAGTGAGATTGCAGGAGTCTGTTTTCTAGGATAAAGCTATTCCCATAGTAAGAAGTGTCCTTACAGTAGCGTATTAAACCTTACAAATTTAGTAGGTGAGAAGTAGTATCTTACTATAATTTTCTTTTATAAGTAAAGTTAAACATATACATATAATATATTAGACATACATATATTTTACTTATATATGTATATGTTTTGCTTGCATGTATGCATGTGTATTGCTTGCATGTCTGGTATCCTCAAATTAGAAGAGGTTGGAGTCTCTAAAATTGGGGTTAGAGATAACTGGGAATGATCATGTGGGTGCTGAGAACTGAACCAGGGTCCTCAGCATATCCTCTTAACTGCTGAGCCATTTCTCCAGATCCATCTTTTCATATTATGTGGTTCATATTTTTATGAACTCTAAAATTTTTTACTATTTTTGTCTAGCTTTACAACTTTCTGCTTATTAAGGGCTCTTCATATATATTAAAATCTTATTACTTTTCTGTAGTAAAAGACCAATAATATTTGCAGTTTATTATGTGCCATATTTTGTTTATTTTACTTGATAATTTAAAAAATAATGTTTGAATCACCTGTCTCTTGTTTCAGAATTTTGAGTCATAATCCCCCAATCTGAGTTATACATGGATTCTTCCATATTTTCATTTAGTACTTCAGTTTTGATTTTTACATTTAGATCTCTGATCTCTTTTTAATCATTTTGAGATATATAAAATTTCAGTTTTACCCAAATAGCTGTTTGATTATCTCCACAAGCCTTTTATAAAATGCCCATCATGGTTCACGATAACACTTTCTCCATAGGTTGCATTCCACACGTATTTGTGATTATTTCAAAACTGCAACAATATAGTAAGGATTATTTCTAAACTGTAGCAATATAGAACCGGATTGTGCTGATTATTAAGGCTGTGTGGTTGTGCTTTTTGTATTATATAATGGGGACTTTAAAATTTTTATTTTTTAATAAGAGCCTCAGTAGGCCAGTCTGGCCCTGAACTTGCTATGTAGCTGTGAACTCCTGATCCTCCTGCTTCTGCCTCCCAAGAGTTGTGATTACAGGCCTGGGCTATCACTCCTAGCTGTTAGGGCTGTTCTAACCATTGGTATTTGAAATTTTACTAAGCATTATAATATCTTGTTGTCTCATTTCTGAGATGGAGTGATGATACCTACTTTACACTGTTGTCATGAGGATGACCTAAGCAGAACTGTCTTGACAAATACTTACTGGCCTAGGGAATTCATACTGTTATTTCCAAGACTGTAGGTATTATATAGTCAAAAATTGATTAAGAATCCAAAGCCTTGAATTTTAGTTTTTGCTTTAAATTGTAAATTGAAAAACTGCAATATCTTCTATCTTTGAACCTTGGAATTTTTTAAGACTATTATAAAAAGTTTACTAATTCTAATCATTTCCATTTAACTTCGGTAGACATAAGTTTATTTGAATTGTCAACTGTTGAGATTTAAATGTGAAAGTGAGCGGTGGTGGTGCACGCCTTTAGTCTCAGCATTTGGGAGGCAGAGGCAGGCGAATATTTTGAGAGTTAAAGATACAGAATAGCCTACAGTGTGAGTTTCAGAACAGCCAGGGCTATTACACAGAGAAGTCCTGTCTTGAAAAATAAGATAAAATAAAGATTTAAATGTGAAAATGCATAGCCCATGTTTTTAAGTCGTTGGTCCTCACCTGGTGGCATTTTTTTTTAAAGTTTTTAAAGTCATATAACATTTGAGCATGGGGCTTAGTTGGAAAATCTAGGGCAATAGAACAGGCTCAGCTCTGCTTCTGGTCAGTTCTCTGTGTCCTGATTGCTGCTGCTTAAGAAAGATATCCTTAATATTTGCCTGTAGGCAAGTCTGTGGGGCATTTTCTTGATTAATGATTGATGGGGAGGGCACAGCCCATTGTGATGGTGCCACTTCTGGACAGATGATCGTGGCTTGCATTAAAAAGTGGGATGAACAAGCTATGAGAAACAAGCCACTGGCTGTGAGGAACTGAGTCAATATAAAGCTTTCCTTCAGAAAGTTGCGTCTTTCAGTTATTTTATCAAGCTGTGAGAGGAGTAACTGTGACTACTACTTCACCACCCTGAACACAGCCTGTGAGGGTCAGGCCTGGTGAGTGTCTAGACTGGAGAAAAGTAACTACACCAGCCTTGTCAAAACGTTGTTTCAGATACAGGAGTTTTAAGTTGTTGCCACTTCTGTAATAGAAAAAATAAAATGTTTTCCCAGTTTTTATCACTCATCTGCTTTAGTTGCTTTCTATTCCTGTGATAAATACCATGACCAAAAGCAGCTTGAGGAGGGAAAGGTTTATTTGGCTCACACACCCTGGTCACAGTTCATCACCGAGGGAAGCCAAGGCAGGATCTCAAGTAGAGCAAGAACCTAAAAGGCAGGAACTAACGCAGTCTCATAAAGAAATACTGCATACTGGCTTGATCCTCACGGCTTGTATATCCTACTTTTTTGTATACAACCCAGTACTATCTGTCCAGGAGTGGCACCACCGTGGGATTTGCCCTCCCCCATCAATCATTAGTCAAGACAATATCCTACAGACTTGCCTACAGCCAAATCTTATAGATATATTTCTCAGTTGAGGTTCCATTTTTTTTTTCACATGACTCTAGCTTGTATCAACTGACAAAAACAAACAAAAAACTAGACTCATAGTTGTATAGTGTGTGAGAGAATGAGTCTGGAATAGAATTGGTTCTGAATCCAAGGTTAGCCGCTTATTAACTTTGTGATTTTGGACAAACTTCTTAGGAGTTTTAAGATTCAAGTGTATCATCTTCAAGTAAGAGTAAGTATAGGTTTTTCTTCGTACTGCTAGGAATGTTAGAAAGGATAATGCCTAGAAGTTCCTGGTAATGAGTCAATATTAGCAATTATTGTCATTATTCATGTTGTTATTTATCTTCATTATTTTGTCCTTGTGGAAAAGAACTTGGACTGATCAAATGAATTATTAATCTACCTCCCCATTGCACAGTTCAGCTTTTTATTTAGTTGTGTGATCTTGGGTAAATATCTAATTATTTGAGCCTGAAAATATGCATAGTTCATAAACTTGAGGATCATGGTAATATTTCATAGGTTTTAATTATGCAGATGGAATGAACAGGTGTCAATAGTTACTTTTATCTGATCTCTATAGACAGAGACTAGGCTGACTTGGAACTCATGGAACTCTTTATCAACCTTTTTCTGCTTCCCAAATGCTGGAATTAAGGGGTTGTGCCATCACACTGACTGGTAATTTAAAATGTTCCTTGATATATAATCTTTGCTTTCTGTTACTGTTTCCTCCGTCCAAGTCCAAATTTTAACTCAACCTTGTTGGACTAACAGGCTAATCTAGCAGTTTGCCAGTCATGATCAATACAATATTTTTTTTCTTTATCTCAATCCTACCTCTTTGGTTCGTCTTCATTTCCACCATTCCCCAGAATACACTGTTCTTCAGGCTTTCTATAGTATTTCATCTTGTTTTTTACCATTCTACTCACATATTTCCAAGGCCTATTATTTTCTTGCCTTGAGTTCTTTCACCAGTTCTTTCATTTTTATATTTTCAGCATCCATCATAACTGTATTGGACTTTTGTTTTAAGCTCTAACTTTATCATACCTTTTGTGTAGTTCAGAACTCATTTATATAGCTGTCATGTATGTGTCTGTTTTGTGTGCTAGTTTTACCTTTAATGAGAATTTGAAATCTTAGCTGAATCCTGAATATTAATTCTATTAATATTTGTGCATTATAAATAACTATCCTGTCCATGCCTCACTCTTTCCTTTTCCTCTGAATTAATTTCCAGATGGTGAAACCCAACTTAAATTTTTGCATACAAAATGAATTATACATTCAAAGAAAACTAATCTGATTAAACGTGAAGATTCAGTAGCTCTGTCTCTTCTCTCACTTTATATTGACTTCATTCTTTCTCTTCAGACAGGGTTTAATCACGTAGGAAAAATACTGCTGCCCAGAGATCAGAGCATCACATCTAAACAGCTTTAACTTTGGTCACTAACTTCAAACCATTGACTATCAAGTCTAGATCTCAGAAAGAAAAAAAAAATCAATTGATTATACTTAGTTGGGTGCCCACTTAACTAGATGAGGATCCCATGAGAATTATGGGAATGGCCAAACAGGTTTTAGGAAAATGACAGCAGTGGAGCAAGGTAGTTGATACCATAGATGTTCATCTTAGATTCTTAGATGTTAGCTAAGTAATTTAAACTCTCCTAAACTGCAGTTTTTTTCCAGTCTATAAAATGGAGTTAAGAAGAATATTTCATAGTATAGTAATATTTTATTTGTATTTTAATAAACAAAGCTTAGCTGAAGACCAGAAGGTAAAACTAAGCCACTAGAGGCCAGGTAGTGGTGTCTTATACCTTTAATCCCAGTACTAGGAAGTCACACACCTTTAATCCCAGCACTAGAAAAAATATAAAGCAGGATGAGATAGGAACTCATTCTCTTTCAGTCTGAAGATTTCATAAAGGTGCAACCACACCAATTAGCAATAGAGGCTGGGCGGTGGTGGTTCATGCCTTTAATCCCAGCTCTATAGAGGAATATAAGGCGGGACTCGCTCTTTTTTTTTTTTTCAGCCTGAAGATTTCATAGAGGTAAGAGCTCTCTAGGGACTTGGCTGCTTTGCTTTTCTGATCTTCAAGTTGAACTCCAATATCTGTCTCTGGGTTTTTATTAATTGTGCTACATTTGACATCCATCGTGGGTTTGAATTCATGACCCTACAATTAAGAGTCATGCTCTACTGACTGACTTTAGCACAGGGCCAGGTGTGTGGGTGGAGAATGTACGAGAGCTGCTAGTGGTCCTGGGGAGGCTTGAGGTCGATCATGTGATGGAGGAGTTACTTTCATTGGTTAATAAAGAAACTGCCTTGGCCCATTTGATAGGCCAGCCCTTAGGTGGGTGGAGTAGACAGAACAGAATGCTGGGAGGAAGTGAGGCAATCGCCATGCAACTCCTCTCTGGGTCAGATGCGATGAAGCTCCAGCCCAAGATGGACGTAGGCTAGAATCTTCCCGGTAAGCCAAACTTCGTGGTGCTACACAGATTACTAGATATTGGTTAAAGCAAGATATGAGAATTAGCCAGTAAGAGGCTAGAGCTAATGGACCAGGCAGTGTTTAAAAGAATACAGTTTCCGTGTTATTATTTCAGGGCATAAGCTAGCCAAGTGGCCGTGAGCAGGGCAGCAGGAACGTAGCCCACTGCTTCTTTCTACAATTATGAAAGGGAAGTGGTTACTGTGTTTGCTACTGATCCTACTGTGTTTGCTACTGATCCTTGGAACTGCAGCTGTTCCGGCCCATGATGGACAGGATGATGGCATGGTCGATATTGAAGATGATATTGATGATGTTACTGATGAAGTAGAAGATTCTAAATTGAAATCAAATACTCCACTCCTCCATCTCCAAAGGTCACTTACAAAGCTCCAGTTCTAACAGGGGAGGTTTATTTTCCTGACTCCTTTGAAAGTTGATCTCTTGTCAGATTGCATTTTCTCTAAGCCAAAAAAAATGACACTGATGATGAAATTGCCAAATATGATGAAACGTGTGAGGTAGATGAAATGAAGGACACAAAGCTTCCAGGTGATAAAGGACTTATGCTGATGTCTTGGGTCATCATGCCATCTCTGCAAAACTGAACAAGCTTGTTCACTATGAGGTTAATTTTCAGAATGGAATAGAGTGTGGTGGAACCTATATGAAGCTGCTTTCCAAGACCTCAGAATGCAACTTGAATCAATCCCATGACAAGACTCCCTAAGCTATTATGTTTGGTCCAGATAAATGTGGAGAGGACTACAAAGTGCACTTCATCTTTTTTACAAAACCCCCAAAACAGGTGTTTATGAAGAAAAGCACACTAAGAGGACTGATGTAGAGCTTAAGAACTATTTCACTGACAAGAAAATGCATCTTTACACATTAATCTTGAACCCAGACAATAGTTTTGAAATATTAGTTGACCAGTCTATTGTGAACAGTGGAAATCTGCTATAAACGCTTCACGTGAAATTGAGGTCCCAGAAGATTGGAAGCCTGAGATTGGGATGAAAGATCCAAAATGCCAGATCCAGATGCTGTCAAGCCAGATGACGCTAAAATTCCAGATGAAGAGGCCACAAAGCCTGAAGGCTGGTTATATGATGAACATGAATATATCCTAGAACCCCTTGCAGACAAGCCAGAGGATTGGGATGAGGATATGGATAGAGAATGGGAGACTCCTCAGATTGCCAGCCCTAAATGTGAGTCAGCCCTTGGGTGTGGTGTCTGGCAACCCCACTTATAAGGGCAAATGGAAGCCTCCCATGATTGGCAATCCTAACTACCAGGGAGTCTGGAAATCAAGGAGAGAGTAGGTGGAGTCAAGGAGACACCATGTAGTTGCCAAAGGAGAAAGATGCCAGAACATTACCAGAAAGCCACAGCCTTGTGGTGATAGATTAATAGAACTGGGTTAATTTAAGATGTAAGAGCTAGCTAGGAATACGCCTTAGCCATTGGCCAAATAGTGTTGTAATTAGTATAGTTTCTGTGTGATTATTTGGATGTGGGCAACCAGGAAATGAAAGCACAGTCTCTGTTTACATCATAGGTTGTGTTGAGAATGATATGAGATAAACTTTGACATTTTTCATAGCTCTGTTTGAAACCTCACGAAAACAGTGGAGTCACCTGGTAAATAGTTGGCTTTTGGCCTCTTTTACCAACATGTCAAATTTACCTGGCCCAACTTGCAAAAGGTTTTTACCTATGGCAGTTTATCTTGCTGTTTCAGGTTACTAAAGGGCCTTAAGATAGTTCCCTACTCAGATGCATCTCCCATACTACCTACGGCTTTAAATAGAAGTAATTAACCTCATGAATCTCTTGGACTTTTCGATTATTATCTTGGTGAAAACAATGGACTTGTTTTATAATGGCATCATTCAACTCATCCACTTTCGCTCTCTTCATCTTGACTCTGTAACTATTGAAATCTAGTGAGCTAAAAGGCTAAGGTCCTAGCGTAAACACTTTTTACCTACCATTGGGAGTGTTTTGATTACAAAGGTTTGAAAATTCAACTTTTTTATTGTATAAACAATAAAAATTATGACTTGAATAAGTCATAGGTAGATTTCATTTTCAGTTAAAGCCTTTGATTCAGAACTCAGATGATGTGACTGGCTACTGGTTTTTCAAATCTGCTTTTTTGGTTTTTGTCTCCTTTCATGGGTAGACTGCTTCTTGGGATTGCAAGATGATTGATTGTAATTGCTTCCAAATTGCTAAAATTCTTCTCTTTTAACTTTCAGTTAGAATTTCTGACTGATCAGATCAGCTCAGATCATGTGCCAGTATGTAAAACAGTGGTCAGAATACTAGCTGATGAGCTTAGGCCTGCTCATTTTCAGCACTTAAGAGTGAACCAGCTTACACCATGCCATTTTACAGTTGGATGAGGGAAGGGTGGAAATTGGAGTTCATGTAACCAAGAAAAAAGTTTTCATGCTAGACAATCCCACATACCTTCCAAAGAACATCATTAAGGGAACTCAAGTAGTGATTATCTGTTATTTTTTATACTTTTGGAAATTACTTTTTAAAAGCTTAATTATTAAAATTTCCAACATTAGAAAAGGTATTTCTAATTAGTTCTAAGGACTGAATTGAAAACTAACAACTGGGATCTTTAATGCTGCTTTCTGTTCTTTTGGATGACATGGTGAAGGATTTCCAAGTGCTTGTTCATTGATCAACTGCCTCAGAACCAAATACGTTTAACAAGTGAGAACTAGCATTGACAGAGGTGGTGTAGTGGAATTTGTATTCTTAGGTGATTGTATGTATGGGTTGCTAGATATTATGTCTCCTGCATCTCTTGGAAAACTGCTGGTAGGAAATCAAAGTAAATCAAAGTAGGAATAAATAAAAAAAAGTCTTGCCTCCCGTTTAAGATACTCTTTTTAAAGAGAAAAGCAGTTAATCACTATCCTATATTGGAGAGGATTAACCTTTTTCTGTTGGCAGAAATGACTGACTTATTTTTGCTTGTTAGATCTATTTTTTGTTTTGTTTTGTTTGAGAATCAAAGTTGATATAGAATCCAGGAAAAGGAGATAGATCTGACTTATTTTGTATGTGTATGCTTATGCATATGGTTAAATGTATGGGTGTGTGTTGCGGAGAGTCAGGACAGTTTGACAGGAATCAGTTGTCTCCTACCATGTGAATTCCAGAGATCCAACTCAAATATCAAAGTCTTGGTGGCAAGCACATTTATCTGCTGAGTTCAACTGCTGTCCCCTGGATCACATTTTTTTGAGGGGGGGGCGAATAGGGAATCATTTTATATCAAATCTGAATAAAATGATCCTTTCATTATTACATTTCTTTAATTCTTGTTATTTTGTCTACCATAAGAAAAGGACTTGTTTTCTTTATTACATTTGTGTATTCATTGACTCATTGATTTTTGTGTCTGGAATTGTTTAATGTGAAAAGGTTATACAAGAATAGTTTACTATATGTAAGAACAAATACTTCCACAAAATTAAGAGATTAGATTATGTTTTTTCTTTAATGAAAGTGTACTTAGACTATTTAAGACCTTGGTTTCTGAGCTACTATTATTTGTGATACTGATGCTGTTCAGGAAAGCCCATGCAAATAGGTATTTGATTGTATTATTTATAGATGTGTCGAGTGTTCTTGGAGCAGTGCCTGGCCCATTGTAAGTTATATTATTTTGTGTTGTTCCTGTCGTTCCCGACCCTTGCAGTGTTTCTGAACTTCTAATGAAAGTTCACAAACTAGTAATGCTCATTTTTATAAGATTTGTCACATTTATTTAATCTTTACAATGGTTTTATGGATTAAGTGAAACATATTATTGCCACGTTATGAATACAATTACACCTCAGAAAAGGTTGAGCTACCTAACAGCATATATATAGCTAGTAAGTGGCAGTCTTGCTGATATTTAGTATGTAGTCCAGCAGGAAGAATGTAACTATTTAATGTGCCTCAAAGATAAGTAATTCCTGTGGGGAGTAGGAAAGAATACTTGGCACACAGAATGCAATAAATGAAGAATTTTTGAATAAAATAGGCATCTAAAATTTTGAGTGGCAGGGGGAGATAAGAAGTCATAGGGAAAAGACCTTAGCAAATATTTATTGACAGGGTTGTGGAAATAAGTCCTATGATACTTTATCTAAGAAACAGTAATCACAAACGTGACCACACGAGGGACTGGTGAGATGGTTCAGTGGTAGCAGCAAAGCCTGATGACCTGAGTTTGATCCCTAGAGTTCATGGTGGTGAGATCTGACTCCCATACATTGTCCTCTGACCCCCCACAGATACACCATGCTGTGCACACACTAATGAGTAAGAAATAAAATTTTAAAACATTGAAATAATTTGATGAGATGAGGAGTAAAAGTGATATCTGTCTGAACCCGCAGTATATTATGAGGTTAAGATAGTTGACTACTGAGAACTGAGCTGGCTGTGGAAATAGCAGGAGAGAATCGAGTGGAAGAAAGGCAATGACCAGGCCTGAACATTTTAGAGAAACAAATAACTGTCATGTCTGTGTAATTACCTTGAAAAACCCTTGTTCCTAGAATGTGGATATGTGTGCCATCTCCAGTGCATTGACTCAGTGCAGGGCAGCCACATAGGGAGGTTTTGTACTCCTGTTGATTTGTGTTCCTTGTGGTTCTCCTTTACTAGATGTCCTTTACTAGAGCTTCAGTAAAGCTATTTTGCAAATAGAAGAGTTTCAAGGAGATAAAGCTTTTGGTGTGGATACAGCCATTGTCATTTAAGGAAGTTGTGGTATTGGCAAAAAGAATTGGAGCGATGTACTGCGGTACTCAACTACTCAGTTTGTGTTCTGGATTTCTAAATGGTTGACATTAGGCCGCTACTGCTGTAACTTAGATGTGGGAACAAGCAAAGATTTTAATGTAGAGGTTTGTAGACTATTTGATCATCTATAAGGGTTAATTTTGTTGCTCGTAAAACTTGTCTTCTGGAGTGTAGGCTTAGGTTATCTGCCATCACTAGCCTTTGACCATTCTGTGGATGAATTTTCTGTTACATTGAGTGATGATTTTCCTTGGTATGGTTTGTTGACATCATTTGCTTCTCTCACATTGGCTATGTATGAATCATGAGTGTTACTACTGAAGGTATTCATTATGGATCCTGAAAAATCAAATTTAGGATGATCTTGGCTTCCTAGTAAGATGACATGATGAATACCAGCATGATTAGTATTCCAGTTTATCCTGAGGAAGACAAATAGACTTTTAAACACCCAGATACACACACACACACACACACACACACACACACATTCACAAACCACCTATTAAAACATGGATTTGTGGTGTCTGTAAAGTAAGTTTAAGTAAGCTGTGAAGCATGAAGCTGGTGTTGTGAAGAAGAATAATGGTGAAGAGTTATGGGGTGATGATTAATGACACCATCATGCATACCATGCAATATTAAATAATAGGAACACATCACCAAGTTTCGGTAAAATAAAATAGGAAGTACCTTAGTTTTCTTTTATTGCTATGATAAAACACTATGACCAATAGCAACTTGGAAAAAGGAAAGGATTTTTTTCAGCTTGTAGTTTATAGTTCATCATTGAGGGAAGTCAGAACAGGAATGAAAGCAGGAACTAGGCCATAGTGGAACTCTGCTTACTGGCTTGCTCTTTAGTCTCATGTTTAGATAGATATATTTCTTAGAGCACCTTCCGTGGACCACCTGCCCAGGTTTGGCACTGCCCACAATGTACTGGGCCTTCCCACATTAATCATTAATCAAGAACATGCCCTACAGACTTGCCTACAGGGCAGACTGATGGATCCATTTTCTCAGTTGAGGCTCCTTTTTCCAGATAATGCTAGCTACTGTCTATCTGACAAAAAACTAAGCACAGGGGACGATTATGAGAAAAGTTAACATTGTTTTATTTGGTAAAGAGTTTGCTGTCCTACACTGAACAGTTATCAGGGTCTTGGAATAGGACAAAAGATTCACCACAAAGAGGGAACTTGCTGGGGGTGAGGTGGGAGTGGGCATTATGCAAGTGTAAGGAAAAGATGTATATTTGAGAAAGAAATATTGGTCCTAAGACAAAATTGAACATTTATTTGTTGCAGTTAACAGTTAAGTATGTGGTTATATGTAGGCTTGTTTGTATGAACGTATCAACTAGAAACACCTATGTTGACTAGATATTGGAAACTTTTATATGTGACTATGAGCTTGACTGCCTTGTCTGTGTGTGTGTTTGAGACTGGGTCTCTTTATCTAGTCATGACTATCCAAGACCGTCGTCAAACACATAGAAGTCTTTCTTCTGACCACTGAGTTGCTGGGATTAAAGGTGTGTACCACCATGTATACCATGCCCAGCTTTAACTGCTTTTCATACTTAATTGGGGTGACATTACTAAGTATTATTTGTCTCTATTGTGTAGAGCATTTTAGAAGAGCCAAGTGAGTAAGCCAGCATAAATGTTTGATATTATAGAATTATTTTTCAATAAAATGATCCATTCAAAGTACAGAGTGGAACAGGAATTTCAAGAGATGCCATTTGTCACAGTTTGACATAGGGTTGGGAATTTTCACAGTAATTTGGAAAGACTCTTGAAATACTATTAAAATATTATTTCTAGCTACATAACGTTCTTGAAGTTGTGTTTTCACGCTTCAACCAAGACAATGTATTCTAACAGGTTGCATGTGGAAGTAAATACTGAGAATCTGTCTCTTTCCCTTTTTTTTTTTTGAAGTTATTTTTTTAAAATTAGAAACAGTCTCACTATGAAGCCTTGGCTGGTTTGAAACTTACTCTGTAGACCAGTCTGGCCTGCAAACTCATAGAGAGCCACAATCTCTGTTCTTGGGTGACTGATTCCTTTTTTTTTTTTTCCTGTTAAACTGAAAGTTAAAGAAGAGATTGGTGGGTCTGGGGATTTAGCTTAGTGGGAGAGTACCTTCCTAACATGGTTATATTTAGGAAGTGGTCTCCTGTGCCAAGGTGTTCAAGGGTACTTTCCACTTTCTGTGTGAGGTTCTGTGTGGTTGGTTTTATTTTGAGGTCTTTGATCCATTTGGACTTGAGTTTTGTGCATGGTGATAGATAGGGGTCTATTTGCATTCTTCTACATGTGAACATCCATGTCAGCACCATTTGTTGAAAATGCTTCCCCCTCCCATTTTATAATTTTAGCTTCTTTGTCAAAAATCAGGTATTCATAGGTATGTGGATTGATATCTGGGTCTTCAGTTTGATTCCATTGTACGTGTGTCTGTTTTTATGACAATACCAAGCAATTTTCATTACTGTAGCTTTATTGTAGAGTTTGAAGTCAGGAATTGTGATGCCTCCAGAAGTTCCTTTATTGTATAGGATTGTTTTAGCTATCCTGTTTTTTTTTTGTTTTGTTTTGTTTTGTTTTCCATATGAAATTGAGTATTGTCCTTTTGAGGTCTGTGAAGAATTTTGCTGAGATTTTGATGGGTATTGCATTGAATTTGTAGGCTGCTTTTGTTAAGATTGCTGTTTTTAATATTTTAATTTTACTTATTCAAGAGCAAGGTCTTTTCATTTTCTGATGTCTTCTTTGATTCCTTTCTTCAAAGACTTAAAGTTCTTGTCATACAAGTCTTTCACTTGTTTAGTTAGAGTTACCCCCAAGATATTTTGTTATTTGTGGCCATTGTAAAGTGTGATGTTTCTCTGATTTCTTTCTCTGCTTATTTAACATCTCTATATAGGAAGGGCAACGGAGATATATATATATATATATATATATATATATATATATATATATATGAGTTAATATTTGTGGTCACTTATGTGTATCACAAATAATAAAAGTTTGACTTCTTTTCTGATTTGTATTCCCTTGATCTCCTTTTGTTGTCTTATTGCTCTAGCTAAAACTTCAAGTAATATATTGAATAGATATGGATAAAGTGGATAGCCTTATTTTGTTCCTGATTTTAGTAGGATGCTTTGAGTATCTCTCCATTTAATTTGATGTTGGCTTACTGTCAACATCATTTAATGCCTTTATTATGTTTAGGTCTGTTCATTGTGTTCTTGCTCTCTCCAAGACCTTTATCATGAAGGGGTGTTGAATTTTGTCAGAGGCTTTTTCAGCATCTAATGGGAAGATCGTTTTTTTTTTCCATTTGTTTATATGGTGGATTACACTGACGGATTTTTGTATGTTGAACCATGCCTGCATCTCTGGGATAAAGCCTACTTGATCATGAATAATTTTTCTTATCTGTTCTTGCAAGTATTTTATTGAGTATTTTTGTATCAATGTTCATCAGTGAGATTGGTCTGTAATTCTCTTTCTTAGTTGTGTCTTTGTGTGCTATGGGCAACTGTTGCCTCGGAAAGTTTGGCAGTATTCCCTATGCTTCTATTGTGTGAAACAATTTGAATAGTATCAGTGTTAGCTCTTCTTTAAAAATCTGGTAGAATTCTGTGCTGAAATCATCTGATCCTGGATTTTTGTTGTTGTTGTTGTTTTTTGTTTTTGAGCGACTTTTGATGACTCTCTATTTCCTAAGGGGTTATAGGTTTATTTAATTTGCTTACTTGGTCTTGATTTAATTTTGGTGTGTGATACTTATTCAGAAAATTGTACATTTCCAATTTTGTGGAGTCCAGATTTTTGAAGTGTGACTTGCTGATTATCTGGATTCCCTTTGTGTCTGTTGTTATGTGCCTTTTTCATTTCTGATTTTGTTAATTTGGATTTTCCCTCTCTGCCTTTTGGTTATATTCTCAATTGAGACTTCATGTTGATGGATTTTTCCTGTGATAAATATGAAATGACCCTCTTCATCTTTTGACTAATTTTAGTTCGAAGTCTATTTTGTTAGATATTAGGATAGCCACACCAGCTTGTTTCTTAGGTCCATTTGATTGAAAATCTTTTCCCAGTCCTTTACTCTGTATAATCCTTTTGTAGTTGAAGTGTGTTTCTTGTATGCAGCAGCAGGATAGATTCTGTTTTTGTATCAAATCTGTTATGCTGTGTCTTTTTATAGACGAATTGAGTCCATTGATATTAAGGGATGTTAATGACTAGTGCTTGCTGTTCCTGTTATTTTTGTTTTTGTTGTTGTTCTTGGTGGCGTGTGTGTATGTGTTTCTCTTCTTTGGGATTTGCTGGTGTGTGATTATCTATTGCCTATGGGTGTAACTGACTTTCTTTGGTTGCAGTTTTCCTTCAAGTACTTTCTGTAGGGCAGGATTTGTGGATAGGTATTGATTAAATCTGGTTTTGTCATTAAATATCTTGTTTTCTTTATCTATGTTGATTGAAAGCTTTGCTGAATATAGTTAGCAGTCTGGACTGGCATCCATGGTCTCTTAGTGTCTGCATGATGCCTGTCTAGGACCTTCTGGCTCTCATTGTTTCCATTGAGAAGCTGGGAGTACTTCTGATAGTTCTGTCTTTATATGTTACTTGGCCTTTTTCCTTTGCAACTTTTAATATTCTTTCTTTATTCTATATGTTTAGTGTTTTGATTATGTGGCAAGGAGACACTCTTTTTGGTTCAGTCTATTTGGTGTTCTGTATTGTGTTTTCATAGGCATGTCCTTTAAATTGAGAGAGTTTTCTTCTATGATTTTGTTGAAAATATTTTCTGTGCCTTGAGCTGGACTTCTCATTCTTCTATCCCTATTATTCTTAGGTTCAGTCTTTTCGTGGCATCCCATATTTCCTGGATTTTTTTTTGGTTAAAAATTTGTTATATTTAACATTTTATTTGACCAATTAATCTATTTCCTCTATTGCATCTTCACTGCCTGAGAGTCTCTCTTTAATCTCTTGTATTCTGTTGTTTATGCTTGCATCTGTAGTTCCTGATCTTTTACTCAGATTTTCCATTTTCAGATTTCCCTCAGTTCGTGTTTTTTTTTATTGCCTCTATTTTAGTTTTCAAGTCTTGAATCTTTTTTTTTTTTTTTTTTAAGGAATTTGTTGATTTCTTCCAATTTTTTGGCTGTCTTTTCCTCCATTTCTTTAAGGGAATTTTTCATATTCTTAAGGGCCTTACTCTTTATAAAGTTATTTTCAAGGTTGTTTTCTTCTGCGTTGGGATGTTCAGGTCTTTCTGTTTCTAATTTCTGGTGGTACTGTTTTATACTTCATATTGTTGAGTGTATTCTTACCCTGTTTACCCATCTTTTCCTCCAGTCTGAACAGGTGGAACCTGTGTTTAAGGGGGCCCTTTTTTCTCCAGTTGGTGTAGTTGGGAGTTGTGGCTCTGTGGAACACTCCTTCAGGTGTAGGCAGAGCAGACCTTCCATTGATCATTCCTCGAGGTGCCTACAGTCCCAAAGCTCAAATGGTCCAGTGGTTAGATAATTTCTGGACCCTGCTGACATGCTCCACCGAATTGCTGATGCTTTTCCGTCTAGCCCAGCCACCGCGCTGCTGCTCACGCCTCCGTTATCATTCTTTTTATATGTTGTTGATCTACATTTGTACTTCAGAGCCAAATTCTCAAAAGATACTTGCTTGTGGTTTTCTTTTATACTTTACTTGACTTTGATATCAGGTTATTTGGCTACGTTGAAAGTACTCTTCTTTCTGTTTTCTAGGAGAGATTCTCTAAAATTGTTAATTCTTTTTTGGTTTGATAGAATTCTCTAGAGAAATCATCAGGCCTTAGAAATCTTTTTTCTTTCTTTTTGGTAGGAGTTGTACTAATTAATGTATTCATATTGAGTTACTTGCTTTAGTTTGTTCTTTTCAAAAGGAGTTGTTGGCTTCATCAAAATTAACACATTTATGTGTAGTTTTTAAATTTATTTCTGTGTTACATTTCCTGTATTTTCAAGATCTTTTGTGATCGCACCTATTTCATTTCTCATACTAATTAGTCTGTTATCTAATTGTGGCCTGTAGTTTTACAACATCACCAACATCCTCCTTATTGCTCCTTTTCCTCCTGTGTCTTCTAGTGCTAATCATCATCTTATTTCATTGCAAGACTTTGATAAATTAAAGATGTCATATGCCGCTCTCCTCCTTCCTTTTAAACTCTTGTTTCCAGATGGGTATTGAAAGATAAACACCCAAATTCCTAGCCTGGGTGTGTCATACTTTAATGTTCCCTTACCCATTTTTCAGTTTTACCTCCTCCATGGCCTTTCCAGTCAGAAGCACTCTCTTTTCTCTAACTTCTCGCTTTTCCTCCTTGTTTTACCCTATCTTCATCTTACTCCTGCTAGGTTTTATCTCTACAAGTTTCTTAAAGCCCCCCAAATTGGGCAGTCCTTTCTGTTAATGCTAATTCCTACTTACAGTTGGTAGATATTTTATATTTCCTTTTTTGCTCTACTTCTGAAATCTTGAGAGACAAGTTTTTATTTTTTTCTTCTATGATTTCTGTACATGAAAGGAGACTGAGATATATATATATATATAATGATTATATAAATGATTATATAATAGGCCTTTTAAGAAATTTATAATTTATTATTTTTATTTTTAAATTTTTAGTTTACTTTTATTTATGTGTCTGTGCAGCATGTGTGTACAGGTTCCTTCAGAGGCCAGAAGAGGGTATCAGGACATGAGACTGCAATAACAGACTTGATGTAGGTGCTAAGAATTGAAAACAGGTCTTCTGGAAGAGCAGCAATTGGCCTTAACCACTAAATTTTGGAGGATTTCTTACTTTGCTTTATGGTTGAATATTCACATTCTTGTATTGCACTGCTTTTCTACTTTATCAGAATAGAAGCCTGAACTCTTAAGTGTCTTAACATTCATTAGCCATAGTTGGTGTATGCTTTGTTTACACTAGAATATCTTTCCAGGAATTTTATTTCTTTGGCTTAACATAACTTGGATTTTGCCTGTGGGTGGCACTTAAAAACATAGATCGTCCCATCTTACTATAGAATTAGTATATTTGATGGTGGGGCCAAATATCTAGTGGCCTGATGCAGCTAGTAAAGGTGACCAGATTTTCATTAATAAATATGTTACCAAGTTCAGTGGTCAAAAAAAAGGTAGATGGAATTGCTAATTAGTGAAGATTTTAACATCATGACCTGAGTTTTCTCTTAAAATTTTATAAGTATATGACTAAAATGTGTATTTGTCATTCCTAGCAATAGGGAGACGACTCTGGACATAATAAAAGAAACATGGGAATATTCAGGGTTTCACATGCTTATCCTAGTCTCACAAATCAGATGCAAGTAGATGTGTAGATAACTACTAGTTCTCACTTTACAGTGCCGAAAACACAGGCTCAACGAGGTTATGTGGTTTGTATTCTCAGTAGCATGTAAGTACAGGTATGTTTTCCTTTGGATTGTAATTATTTGATTTTTTTTCTTTTTTTTAAAGCTAGAAAATACTGAGGCCTTTCTGGAGTTCATTACTTTATTGGGATTATCCAAAAATAATTATTCTCTATTACTAATAAGTACATAAACCACATTGACAGAAGAGCAACTCTTTGTAATGAAGACATTCTAGGATTACTTGAATGTGCCTTCTTCTATATCATATAGTAATATATAGTCTCAGTACAAATTTTCCTTTGCTTATATGGATTGCTACACCTTCACATTGCCCAGCACTTGCTTATATATTTAATAAATGCCTAATTTTAAAAAGGAAAAGGCTCCTATTTCTCATTTCCTATTTGTTGTCCTAGAAGGTGCTTTAAGAGAGAAAGTAATCCCTGTGAACACTTGTTATGCTTTTATAATTAAATATGTCTTGCATATGTGATTATGTATCATTTGGTTTAAATTTTATGCTTCATTCAATATTATTCGATTTTCATTAAATTTATGCTCCATTAAATATTATTTAGTTTATGATTATTACTCTGTAAAAGTTTATAATTACAAATGTAAGTTTGCTGAACACTTGTGAAATGAAGATAAATTTAGTAGTAAAGATAAGTAGAATGTAAAATCTTGTAAAGAGAGTATATGAATCATAATCATATGCAATCAATGTGGTGATTTTCCTCTTCCACTGACTGGAAGATTTAGAAAGTAAAAAGGAAAATATTTATATGAAATACAAAAAAGGACTTTTATCACTTTTGTAACCTTGTAAAGGATGTTCAAAGAACACAAGGTGTATTGAAGAGAGGATATGAAATATTAAAATCAGAAAACATTCTGATTTGCTAACACTACCTGTTTGTTTGTTCCTTTAGGATGGATTGGATGCTCTGGTTTATGATTTGGACTTTCCTGCCTTAAGAAAAAACAAAAATATCGACAACTTTCTAAGCAGATGTAAGTACTTGCTGTAGAATTTTATGTTATTGTGCGTGTAACTCTATATCCGGTTATTCACATCCCCTTCCCCTTTTGTTGAATTCTTTCTGTTTTATCAGTGAATTCTATGTAATATTAGTACAAAGATTGACACTACCTGTTGTACTAAAGCAAGGCCCCACCTTGTGAGTGAGATTTTAGAAGTAATTTAGGTGCCTATCATACATACTGATAAGTAAAAGTCACAAATGGGGCATCTAACGGTAGTACAAAGAAAAACACTGTACTTTAACATATTAACACATTAATACAGGAAATGTATATCTTGATACTGAAAAATTCATATTCACAAATATCTGGTGAAAGAAACTTGTTTATCTTAATAAAGGAAACCTGTAATTCAGGTTTTATTCTTCTGCATGTGTGTGTCCAGTTTTCCTAGTTTCACATGTTGAGTTTATTTCTGGGTCACCTATCCCATTGGTCTGTGTAGTTCGACAGTCTTCTGCGTTTAGTCACATGAGTTAGGAGTCACAGTCCTAGTTGTTTATTTGAGAAGGAGTAAAGACATGGGGAGTAGAGTGAAGTAGTAATTATGAATATGTATTAGGAATATCATAAATACTTTGCAGTACCACATTTATAATTATTTACAGATTGAAAAGCTTTCTTATGGCCAGATGTGGAGGCCCATGCCTGTAATCTTGCAGTTGGGAACCCTGGATTTGGGGCCATCTTAGAATATGTAGTAAGGAAAGAGCTTAGAGGCAAAAAGCTTAAGAGAAAGAGGGGACATCTACTCGACATTGACTTTGAGGGATTTAGTTAAGATAGGAGTATTGTGTCGTTAAAGGTGAAGAGGTCAGTTTTGTCTGCTCATGCTAGAAAGTAAATATATAATTCAACACACGCACATATGTATTGGTAACCTGGCAGTTGTCTGTGTGCTTCATTTGTTTCAGCTTAGTAATCACTAAGAATATTCAGTTTGAGTGAAAATCAGTGAGAGGTTGGTGGATGATGTAAGGAAAAACCCACAAAACTGAAATATGTCTTAGGATTTCTTTTGTTGTATTAAGACCAAGACATCAAAAACAACATGGAAGGAAAGGGTTTGTTTCAGCTTACAGCTCCACATCACAGTCTGTCATTGAAGAGACTCAGGGCAGGAACTGTTGCTCAGGAGGTAGAGAAGTACTGCTTACTGGATTGCACAGCCTGGTTTTTCATATCACCTAGGACATCAAGCCTAGGGGGCGACAATGCACACAGTGAACTGCACCTCCTCACGTATCAATCAAGAAAATGCCCTGGGCCTGGAGAGATGTCTTAGCGATTAAGAGCATTGACTGTACTTTAGAGAACCTTGGTTCAATTTCCAGCACCCACTTGGTGGTTCATGGCTGTGACTCTAGTTCCACGGGATCCGATACCCTCATACATACATGCGTGCAAGCAAAAACATCAATGCACATAAAATAAGAATATATCATTTAAAAAAAGAAAAGAAAATGCCCTACAATATTGCTTGCTCAGAGGCTAGTTTGGTGGAGACATGTTGCAAGGGGCTGCTTATGGACCTCCCACACCAGAGACATTCTCACTTAAAGTTCCCACTTTCAAATGTCAAGCTTACATGAAACTAGCCAGCCCAAATACTGTGTTGTAGATTGGGGAAATATTAGATACTAGAGTATATATTGAAAGTACATTAGGAAAATGCATAATTGATAAATAGAATTAAAGCTAACTTGATATGTATGATTATGATTTAAATAAGAAACATGGCCTTATGTTTATCTAGATATTAGATATGTTAAGCTGCATAAGTGCAAACAGGATAACTGGTGAATTGGATTTAAATAGGATTGTTGTTTTGCCAAACTAAGTGTAACAGAAGAAGGCAAAATACATGTAAGAGAGTGATCATCTAAGCCTTTAAAGAGTTAAACCAGGAGAATATTGGAGAAATCAGTAAACTAAAAAATTGTCTAAGTGACCTAAGAGTCAGTAGATTTACAACCATCTCATTTACAGTGAGATTTTGTGTATGGAGAAGGGATCTGACTTCACCTGTTTTGCTTCTGGGACCAGTAGTCTAAGTAGGATGGGAGAGGAGGGGTTATCACTTGAGAACTGCAGAAATGATGTCCTCAGATGAGAACTTGGTTTCCTTAAAGCCCAAGCTAAGGGTAATATTTACATCTTTAATAATTAGAAAAATTAGAGGAATAATATATCATGATGTGAAATGATATGAAATCCAGATTTCAGTGTCTGTAAGTAACAGTTTTATTGGGACATTGTCATGCTCAGTTTTTTGTTTATTTTGTTTTGTTTTTTTGAGACAAAGTTTCTCTGTGTAGACCAAGCTGGCTGTGAACTCAGAAATTCACCTTCCTCTGCCTCCTGAGTGCTGAGATTAAAGGCGTGCACCACTGCACCCAGCACCATGCTCAGTTTTTAATGCCTCATTTATAGCGGCTTTGTGCTATAGTGGTTCAGTTGGGTAGTTGTAACAGGCCATACATGACCATTTAGTGTAGTGTAAATCATACTGATATAATTATAAGTTGTATTTTGAGTGCCACGTGTATCACGTTTTACCTTTTATTTTAGTACATACCTGTTGTGTTCAAACAAGAATAAAAAAATGTACTTTAAATGTCCTTTTGAGGCATGTTGGAATATGGGTTGTTTTATCAAGTTAGATGGTAAAACATTTTTGTTGTATAGTTGACAGAATAGCCATGCTGAAGAATATAATATCCAGTGATATTATCAGGCTAAATATTCCCAACTCAGAGGACAGCATAGTTATAGAGAACCAGAGCACTTAAAGTGGAATAGTCTCATCACAGTAAAATTTCTTCACAAAAATGGAAAGAAACAAGGCTGCAATCTTTAATAAGTTTGCTACTGGCTTATTTTATAGCGAAACAGAAAAGTTATTCACTAATGGTATGTGATTGATGGCAACCAAACATGTAATGAACAGAGAAACATGTTCCTAACACTGTTGGCTGGGTAGAGTGCTTTCCTAGTGTGTGCAAGGACCTGGGTTCAGTCCCTGTCTGCCACAAAAAAGACCATTAGAATTTTGACAAGAGCATTGCTCAAAAACAAGGAAAAACAAACAGCTGCTACATTTAAAAAAAGACAGTCTTGGTGAGGGTCTTTGCTCTCTCTGCCCCCTTTTGGTTATCTGAGTCCCTTATGTAAAAAATAGCCCAAGCTGGCCTGAAATACAATCTTTTTGCCCCATCCGTTCAAGAAATGGGATTGTAGGCATGCAATACCATGTTCGGTTTTGGCTTCAGTTTATTTGAGGTACCAATGCACCTTAGAAATTATTCTGTAGCTATCTTTTGACTTGTAGACTATAGAAAGTTTGGCCTTATTTCCTTTATAAGTATACATTATAAAATGAAATGAACATAATTGCTTACTTATTCTCTTCTCTCTAGAACAGTGGGAAATGAACCACAGGGGTCTCCCTCCTCCGAGGCCATGAAAAAACATACTTACATTATGGCTCATAACAGTATCAAAATTACAGTTATAAAGTAGCAACAAAATAATTTATGGTTGGGGTCATTACAACATGAAGAAATGTATTAAAGGTTTGCAGTATTAGGAAGTTGAGAACCACTGCTATAAAAATGGCCTGCCTATACCAGGGATCCTATTTCTTCTCATCTTTAAGTATACTTAGTGACTGTGAGTGAATACTTGCTTAATATGATATTCTTAATTCTTATTCTTAGATCTGGTTCCTTTATAAGTTTGTCTACATTATATTTGTACCCTAATGTTGGTGTTTAGATATTAATTGTGATTTTTATAAATCTTATCATATGCTGATAGTGAGAAGTAATAGTCATGTTTTAGGATGTTCTGCTAGCATAATGTAACTATAGAGCCCCCGAAGATTATTTATATGTAAAGGGGGGGGGGGATGAATGACTAATAGTATAAGAGGGAATTACTTATCTTGGATTGTTACTACATAGCTATGTTAGAAAACATAGAATTAAAGTTAGGATGGGCCAAGTGTAGTGGTGCACATAGAGCCAGGGTTGCATAGTGAGATCCTGTCTTAACTCCCAACTGCCTCCAAAAAATAATAAAAATAGAAAGGTGTTGTGCATGTAATGCAAATTATCATACCTATCATATTATCATATCTATCGTACTGTTGTTTTCTTGACTGTTAGGGAAATTTCAGTGAATATCAAGCCTAAGTTTCCTGTTGATGGAGTTTACAGATCCAGTAAAATCCAGTCATCTAAGATAGGCTTGGAAATTTTTTCTATTGTTTGTACTGTTGTCCACTAAAAAAGAATCATAAATAGTATCCCTCCACCAAGGAGTGCTTTGTTGAGTTTTTAAATCCTGAGGTAAGGTGGGTAAGTAGTTGCAACTAAACTGTGCAGGTTGGACTTTACTCTTTAAGTCTGTGCTTAGTTCTAGATTGTACCCTTGGTGAAGTAATCTAAGGTAGCAAAGGCCATAGAAAACTGAGTTTGACTCAAAACTGTTGCCCAGCAGACCTTTATACTTGGTAGTATGCAAGCCTATGCTATGACAAGCTAACTAGTCAAGGAACTAGGAGGACCTATTGATTTTAATTATTGTTTCGTCTGCCAGCCATCTCAGTACTTTGCAATTTTTTATGGTTCTAAACCTTTTATAACTAGAGTCTGTTATACTTTTTCTACCCAGTTTAGGATTTTCTTATTTCTCTTGTGGAATGTAAAAATGCTTTTAAAATTCTCCCCATCCAGTCTTAACCTTACTGAATTTATCTTTAACATTCTTCAGAGTAGTTTAACTAAAGTGTAGGTTTGATTACACTTACTTCCTGAGTTTCTTTTTACAGCTTCCAACCCATGCTAGTTGTTTTTAAATTGTGCCTTGATTTTTATATTTTGAGCTGCCTAAACCTGTAATCTGGGGGGGAAAACCTAACAGTTTCCTATCATTAAGTGATAGCTTTCTTTCGAATTTTCTTTATTTGTTGCTTCCTTGCTTGTTTTCCTTTTTCCCTTTTCTTGTTTTGACTGGCCTAGAGTTCACTGTGTAGACCAGGTGGCCTTGGTCTACTCACAAAGATCTGCATGCTATTAAAGATGTCTGTCACTAAAATAATAATTTCTAACTACTGACTTACAGGCAAAGTTCAGGCTCCTTAACTAGGTTGGGGATCCCCAGCCTCTTCTGCCACTTTACCACAAGCATACTAGACTAGCAACAGAGCCCTTGTGTACACAGTTTCCCCGTTCTATCACTTAGATGTTCTGTCTTCATGGTCTCACATGGCTAACAGCTGCCTTTCACCTCAAATGTGTTTCAGGTGTCAATGTCCCTAGATAGTCTTTCTAATCCTCTTTCTCCAAGGCGGGCTTTAATTGGTGTTTTTCAGAGACCCTGCTTATCTCTTTTATACTGTTTTGAATTAGGTTTTTCATTGTTTCATTCATTAGCATTTGACCCTTTAAAAACAGTAATAGTGTTACTAGTTGCCTTGCCATATCTCTAGTGATTACATTAGAACCTCATGTAGAGTAGACACAAATTATATGTGTAAAAGGTTGGTTGAATAGTATCTGTTTCTCTATATAGTACCATCTTGAAGTACCTAGCAAGTTGATAAATTTATCCTTGTGTAGAAATTTATTAACATTGCATGTGTCTGTTGGCCATAACTTACACCAATATTTAAGTTTGAACATATATTTTAACAGAAAGGCAAGAATATTATAGCTACCTTTATTAGAAACTAGACTTTAATCATTTTTTATGTGCATGAACAACATGAAATGTGGAACTTTTCCATGCAATCTCATACCAGTGTTGACCCATATGGATTAAAATAATGCTATTTTAATCCATGACCAAATTAGGAGCTAAACTATCTTCCCAGTGGGAATTTGTAAATTACCGTCATCTCTAGCATGACAGGTTTATATAAATAATTTCAGTGATCCCCACTGCATGTCTTAAAAGTCTAGCTTCAAATTAATGCTATAATTACAAAGATTGCCAGCTAGAAATTTAATTTTAATTCTTTTAGTACATATGGCTTTGATATTTTGAATTTGTATCTTTTTAAAAGGATTGCCTAAATGAATTGATAAACAAAGTTTTATTTCGTTGATGTAAAGCACCTATCTATATTTTCTAAATCAAATCTGTTATTTACCTAACATCCCAAGACTAAGTTAAAATTAACTAATTATATTATTTTTAGTGCTGCATTTATATTCCGCTTGGGAGTGTAGCTCAGTTGGTAAAATATACTTGCCTAGCATAAACGGAGCCCTGGG
Organism: Chionomys nivalis; assembly: GCF_950005125.1. Lineage (NCBI taxonomy): Eukaryota > Metazoa > Chordata > Mammalia > Rodentia > Cricetidae > Chionomys > Chionomys nivalis. The sequence continues at coordinate 71,311,392 of NC_080099.1, forward strand.
TTTGACTCCTGAAACCACATACACTTTGGATATATGAGATACTGTCTTAAAAAAGAAGCACAGCAGTTTTTGTGTTTAAAATAACATTAGATTTTTATAAAAAAACTTTTGATGTGATAGTTAAATTATCAAAAACTGTATTTGAACCAATTCTTAGTATATTAAATATTTCTCTATTTTATAACTTCAAATTTCATGCATATCAATTATTTTGAGAGATAGAGTGCTGAGGCTCTAAGCCCAGAGCCTCATGAGCCATCACCACTAATCCAGAGCCTTCACCACTGATCCATCACATTCCTAGTTTGTAATGTGTTGTTGTTGTCTTTTCATTGTGTTCTTCAGTAATTTGATTGTAAAGTAAATGGCGTTCATTATAATGCTTTAGTGACTTAATTATATTTTTCATACAGATAAAGACACAATAAATAAAATTAGAGACTTACGGATGAAAGCTGAAGATTATGAGGTAGTGAAGGTCATCGGCAGAGGTGCATTTGGAGAAGTTCAATTGGTAGGTTACTCAGAATTTCAAAAACATTTTTTTAAAAGTAAAAAACAAAACACCTACTTGCCTGCTTAATATATATTTGGAAAAATAATTGTTTTTATAGAATCTTTTCTTTAAATGACTGGCATTTTGCTTAAGGCATGAAAACCTTTGGTCAGATTTGGAAGCGGTTGGGAAGTGTTTTCATTAAGCATTTTGATAAACATCTCATTTTCACAGGAAACTCTTATGTACAATTCTGTGGAATAAAGTTTTATGAACAGGGCAATATACATGATGAGACAGACTATGGGGGAATATAGGGAGTAAAAGGTTTTTTTTTTTTTTTTAATAGCATTCCTTCTGGTAATTAAAGTCTTGACACTAGTTAGTTGGGATAAGTAAACAGAAGCAAAGAAACAAAAATAGCCACATTATTTAGTAAGTATTAAAGTCATGTTGTAAATTTTTCAATGAAACATTGAGCTTTAAATGTTAACTAATGGTTTGTTTTCAATTTTAAAGGTAAGACATAAATCCACCAGGAAGGTATATGCTATGAAGCTTCTCAGCAAATTTGAAATGATTAAGAGATCTGATTCTGCTTTTTTCTGGGAAGAAAGGGACATTATGGCTTTTGCCAATAGTCCTTGGGTTGTTCAGGTATGGTTTTGACCCTCTTTTCTTAATGCAGTACTGGTTTGTAAATAACATATATGAGAAATATATTTTTAGAACAGTAATAATTTATGGGTGGTTATAAAATTGTCTAATATATCATTATTTTTGAAGTTATAAAGTTTAATTTAGTTATCTTTAGAAAGGTCAGAACAAAGTAATTTTTTGGTAGAATTTAAGGAAAGTTTTTATGCTTTAACGTTAGCAGTGATTTTGTGTGTGTGTGTGTGAACATGAGGCCCTCTTTTTTAATCACCTAGTCATGTAAATGTCTTTGTGTTGAATGAAAGAATGGGGAAATTAGGTGACTCAGCACACACATGTACACAAAATAGACAACATTTTGCAAATCTTTTTATTCTAGTTATTAGAGTGCTTATTTAGTCTTTAATATATATTGTAGTAACAAAATATATGTTTGGAATCTGGACATGATCTTGCTTAGTTGAGAAAGATTTCAGAATTAAAGACAAAAAGTCATAGAGGTGACTTAGTTGAAACATAGGCAGAAAACTCAGAATAATTTAGTGGGGTTTGAGTCCATGCATGACTTTACTTCACAATTAAAATAACCAATTAGGCGGGTGTGGCATGTACCTACAATCTTAACACTCAAGAAGTAGAGGCAGAAGCCTGACAATTCAAAGCTGTCCTCAGGTACATAGGAAGTATGAGACCTAGCATAAGATCCTGTCTGGATAAAAAAAAATACACATACACACAAACACACACTAAAAAAGAGAGCTTCATATTTATAAGCAAGGAAATTATGGCCCATGAATTTTACATAATTTGGTCATTGGCAGTCACTGCTACTAGAATTTATGTATTTCTTTTGTAGATCGGGTTTTGCCTGGCACTTCAGGGCCTCGTACCTTTGCCTCCAGTACTGTGGCTGTGCTGTACCATTTTGGTATATGTTCCCTGGCACTAAAAATTTAAGGCCAAATGGTTATCAAATGAGGACTGTTAAGAATACATGAGCTCTGGGGGAGGGGGCATTCTTGTTCAAACCACTGCAGTTACCCACTTACTAGTGTGTTTATGATGTTTGACAACATCTCTGTCCTTTATCCAGAATATACCAGTGACAATTCTTCCACATTCCACATACCAGTTATGACAACTGAAAATGCATTTAGACATTGTTGATATCCCTTGATAGTGGGGAGCAAGAGATTGGGGAGACAGTATTCCCTTCTTTTAACTCCTGAAAAATGGATGTTTAGTATTATTTCTATTAAAGATTAAAAATTTATATCATAATTGTTCAATTTGCAATTTAGACATCTTTGAATTTTATCTTATTACATTATATGTAAATAAGCTGCCACCAGAATAACAATGCTTATCTTTAATTATGGTGCTCAAGTTAGAAAGTCTGGGGTAGTGATGAAATACTTCATTTCTTATTCTTACTCCTAAATTTAGTTGCTTTTAATTTAGTGATAATGTGGGCATATATTGTGTGTGTGTGTGTGTGTGTATGTGCATGCAGGTGCAGGTGCATTTGTTGAGGCAGGATGAGAACTAGCACCATTCGCTACCTCCTTTGAGACAGGATCTTTCATTGGTGTAGAGTGCACCAATTAATCGATACTGGCTGTCCAGTAAATCCCAGCTATCCTGTTTCCGTCTCTCCAGCACTTAGATTACAAGTGAATGCCAACATACCTTGAAGTTTTATATGGGTTCTAGGGATCGAACTTAGGTTCTTTTGTTTGTAAAGAGTGCTTTAGCAACTGAACCCATCTGTCCCTGTTTAGTTTTTAAATTAATATAAGTGGTCTAAAAACATTTGTTCTTGAGAGCTTGAAGACCTAAGTTCAGATTCCTAGCACCCATGTCAACAGTTAAGATCTCTACTAGCTGATTTAGAGGACCCGAGTTTAAATAATTCTAAGCACCCATATAGGTAGCTCACAACCATCTTTAATGCTAGTTACAAAGGATTTGATTACTTCTTTTGACCTCCATGGACACTAGGCATATACTTTGTGCACAGACATAATTGAAGGCAAAGTCTATACACATTAAAAAAACAAAACAAAACTTGGATGTAGCAGCATGTGCCTGTAATCCAGTACTGGGGGGTAGAAACAGACCGATCCTAAGAGCTTGTTGGCTGGCCAACCTGAATGAAGCAGTTTCCCAGTTCATCGAGAAACCCTATCTCAGTGCTGTGGAGCAGAGTGGTAGAAGAAGACACCCAGTGTCGTGCTCTGACCGCAGCACACATACTTAGTGGAAATCTACCACCCAGCACACAGTATGTAAAGAAACATATAAAATAAATAAGTAAAATCAAAGCAAGCCTATAACTAAACACTATTGAGAAAATGAAATGTGAAGGCTTTAAGACATCTGTGTAAGTCTGGTGGTGTTTTCCCTGGGATTGCTTTTAGTTTTGTTCTGAACTAGTGTTTACTTAAAAATTGCTAGATTTCTACTTCAGCTCTGAACACACAGTAGATTTATGCCTGATATTTTTGACAGTTTCTTGCTAATGGTTTGGTCTTCTAACAGTTCAGAAAGACAGTTATTGTTGGGTGCGCTTCAAGTTAGAGGTTATGATTATTTTGTTCAGTAAAAATTTGTTAAACTTATTTAGCCAGGTGGTGATGGTGCACTCACTCCTTTAATCCCAGCACTTGGGAGGCAGAAGCAGGCAGATCTCCGTGAGTTCAAGACCAGTCTGGTCTACAAGAGCTAGTTTCAGGACAGGCTCCAAAGCTACAGAGAAGCCCTGTCTTGAAAAACCAAAAGAAAAAATAAATAAAATAAATTTTTTTTAAAAAACGTTAAACCTTTTCAGCTACCAGGCATTCAGATGCTGATTGCTGGTTTGCAAATAAAAGCAATTAGTTCCTTATGCCCTGTAGGAGAGATGATGGCCGGTCAGAAACATGGAGAAATTAAGCAGATTTCCAGAACCAGGCAGCTAGTGATAGCAGTGAAACCAACCCAGTTCATGAAACCTGAGAGTTTTAATGTTCATTTTAAAGTTAATATTATAAAGTCCTCATGTGCATGTTAAAACATAGAAGTACAGTATTTCTTTGCTTAAGAAGTTTGTCCTTGCTGAAACTATTACATACCATTCAGTATAAAAAGTTAGATGTAATATAGAGAGCTGTGAAGTGTGACTCCCATTGCATCTTTGGAATATTGAGTTTATAACTCTTTTGTGTGCATAGCATCTTTGTGGTGTTTATCCTTGCCCTAAGTATTAGCCTGCACTTAAAGCTATCCTACATTTCAGTCATTTACTTACATATTACAGTAGTATTTTTGTTAGGTTTTATATGAAAACCAAGTGTTGCAAAAATCATTCTAATTATTTTTCTTTTAATTTGTAGCTTTTTTATGCATTCCAAGATGACCGTTATCTCTACATGGTGATGGAATACATGCCTGGCGGAGACCTTGTAAACTTGATGAGCAACTATGACGTGCCTGAAAAATGGGCACGATTCTATACTGCAGAAGTAGTTCTTGCATTGGATGCAATTCATTCCATGGGTTTTATTCATAGGTAAAGATAACAATGCTTTCAGTTTCTTATTTTCAGAAAGGAGTAGTGAAAGAGAAGTTAAACATCACTTGATTGATAATTCCTACTCTCAACCTGCCTAGTTTCCTTCCCTATGACACGGGCGGCATGTTACAATTTTAGTGCACGTTTAATCTTGTAAATATATTCTTTAATAATGTTAATTAATTTTATATCATATATTAAAAAATCGTAAAGTGGTTTTCAAAAGTTATGTGAACAATAATTTTTTATTTCCATATTATACATAATAGATTTGTTACATTTTTATTCTGTATATAATATATTTTGATTATATTCATCACCCATTACCTTTTCATGTCCTACTAACACTGATCTTCCTGTAGCCCTTGTACTTAAATATCTTTTTACCTTCCTATGACTTTAATTTGGGTCGCTTACAGGAGTGTGGTTGAGCAGTTATTTTCAGGAACATAAGGACTTGCTAGTGGCAATGCCACTGAAGAAAATGTCTTTTATTCCCTAAGCAAACATTGTTTCATTTGACTTTTATGTCTAGATTACATGTATTTTTGTGTTTAATCTCTGAAGCTACTGATTTTCTTATTATAAGAATCAAACTGAGCTACACAGAAACATCCTGTCTCCAAAAACCAAAAAAGGGAAAAAAAATCAAACTGTGCTTTAAAAAAAATGTATAAAGGAATATTTTGATGTGCTTGAGTCTCTAGGTGTCGATAAGGAGTACATGCAGATTTAGGCTGTCACATGTGGGTTAAGGGTACTTGGTCTGGAGTAACTGCTTCATAGCTTTATCAGTGTCTGACCGTTTCAGCAATACTCTGTTGTTTGTTTTTCCCTCCCTCAGAGATGTAAAGCCTGATAATATGCTGCTGGATAAGTCTGGACATTTGAAGTTAGCAGATTTTGGTACTTGTATGAAGATGAATAAGGTTAATTTTTAAATTGTAATTTTGTTTAGCTGTTAAAAATTTACTGACCATATCTGGATTTGTCCAGAATTGACAGAACCATATTTGTTGATCTTGATACCATGGTTACAGTGTCATATTAGAAACTTGTCAGTGGTTTATTTTTTTTTCCTCTCTATTTGGGGTTAATGTAGGTTGTCAGATTTACTAATCTTTTATAACACCTTTGCCATATACACTACTGGTAACTAGAAATGGAATTAATGTAAATGTCACTAAATGTTAAAATTAAGACTTTCATAAAAATGGATTTTATAAAACTGGATTTCAAATGTTTCAGAAATATTTTATGAATACTTTAGTTATGTTCTCTTAACATGTACAAGATTCTGTGGTTTATTTTAAAAGTGAGTTGGAAGAGAAACTTGTGTTCACTATTTATAATAATAATTTATACATATAGCAAAAGGAGGAAATATGCAATCTTTTTTGTTTGGTTGGAATGGTTTATATGTTTTTAATATAGCAGAATAGTTAGAAATGTACATTTATCATTTTGAAAGATATACTGATTAAAAAGAAAAACTAAATAAAAACTATTATGTCAATAATTTTATTTATTTCAGTTTTATTTCAATTAGTTTTTATTCAGTTGCATTAATCAAGTAGGTAAAATAAGTAATGTTGGAGGAGGGTATTAAATGTAGGCCCAATAGTTACTCTGTGTCAACACCATCAAATCCTTCACCTTACACATGTTGCTCAATTTAATATCTATATAGTTAGCTTTTGTGTATTTTTAATCACCGTTCTAGTATAATTAAATCAGTCATAAGAAATAATGAAATCAGTATTTATATGCTGTAAAATGTTTTGTTATATAATCTCAGTCTGTTTGCCTTGATTTGGTCTCAGCAATGAATATGCAGTCATTATATTGGCAGTTAGAAGAATAAGAGATTGTGGCATCTACTGAGTGCTACAAAACAAAGCAAAAACTTGAACTACTGTTTATTAGCTATTGAGAATAATGTGTTAAATTTTGGTATGATATTATATAACCCAGTTCTTCTTTAGGTTGTATTAAATTGAAAACAATTAAATCCTAATCCATGCTTGCTGTCCATTTTAGGAAGGTATGGTACGATGTGATACAGCAGTTGGAACACCTGATTATATTTCACCTGAAGTATTAAAATCCCAAGGTGGTGATGGCTATTATGGACGAGAGTGTGACTGGTGGTCAGTTGGTGTATTTTTATATGAAATGCTTGTAGGTGAGTAAAGGAGGTGTGTGTGTTAGTTAAGATAATTTTATGTGTATGAGTAATTTATCTTCTTGTTTGTTTGTGTACCCTGTGCGTGCCTGATGTTTTTACAGTTCAGCAGAAGGTGGGTAATAGAGCCTAGGTCCTATGTAAGAGCAACAAGTATTCTTAACTGCTGAAGCATCTCTCCAACTTCTGTTTTGTTTTTTTAAGCATCTTATGGTTTTCATCCCAGACTCACCACTTAGCTTCTCTCATAAAATATATTAAGCAGAATTAATTTGTATGAAATAAACATGTTTTGTCTGTTTTAAAAGCTATAAATAGCTAATTTTGTGATGTGTTAAATTTTCTATATTAAGTGTGTGCTTTTGTTTAACAGATTTTTTGGGGGGGGCAGGTAAATAATTGATTCTTTTTTAAAAATACGTATTTTTGCAAATGTATTTCTTTGGTTTTCATTTTTCCTGTTAATTTTTTTAGGTGATACACCTTTTTATGCAGATTCTTTGGTTGGGACTTACAGTAAAATTATGAACCATAAAAATTCACTTACTTTCCCTGATGATAATGACATATCAAAAGAAGCAAAAAATCTCATTTGTGCCTTTCTTACTGACAGGTAAATAATGCTGACACTGACTTTCCTCTTGTTATTATTATTCTGTGTATGCTGGTGCCCCACTTAGAGGTTACCCCTTCTCTCCTCTCGAAGCCAGGTTGTCAGGCTTGCACAGCTTGTGCTTTTTCCTGCTGAGCCATCTCATCTCATACACTTCTTTAAATTCTAGGGCATTCTCATCTTGCCTCTCAGTTTTTAATGTTCATACTTAACCTTTTCCGTTTAAACTATTAGAATATAAAAGTTGATGTCTTGAAATTGATTTATGATAATAAGGCCTGATAAAAGTTTAGGGTAATCTGATAGCTTTTCTGGCCATCTTAGTACATATGAGCAATTGGCTGATAGCCAGATAACTTTTCTTTTGTTGTATTTTAACTTGATTATCAGACTGATAATTATGGAATCTTGGATTTCCTCCCCTCCCCTCCCCTCCCCTCCCCTCCCCTCCCCTCCCCTCCCCCCCTCCCTTTTCCCTTTTCCCTTTTTCCTCCTCACATAGACCTGAATGTCTTAGAACTCATACCCAGCTACATTTTTTTTCTTGATACATTAAAACCTCTAAAATTTTCTGTATCTTTCATTACTGATTTGCACTGATGGAAAGTATATTTCTCTTCGTTACCTAAAAGTGATGACACACCTTCTTTATGTCATTTTTGATTTGGTGATATAGTATTAAAATGAGTGCCTTTCTTACAAACATAGCTATGGCTGTTGTGTTTTTCAGCTGAACGAGTGTTTATAAATATGTGTGTTTAGTCCACCTTTAATTTCAACATGCGGGAGGCAGAGGCAGGTGGATTTTTGTGAGTCCAGGACACCCAGGGTTTTTTTTTTTAGCACTGTCTTGAAAAAATAAAAAATAAAAGCCCAAAACTAAAATAAATGTATTTGTTTTTAAAACAAAAATTGGAGTATTTCATACACTTTTTTAGTTTGCTGTAATATTGGAAATTGAATCCAGGACTTAATATATGGGACAAGGAAAGTGGGTCTTTAGTTTAATGGAGTACTTGTGTAAGAACTTGGATTTAATTCTTTTAAATGCACAAAACAGAATCGAATGACTTTTTAAGATTACACTTAATGTTGATTTATATGCTAATTTAAGTAGCAGCAGAAGCCTGGTACTTGTAAATACATTTTAATTTTATGTTTACTTTAATTAAAATTATCTTCAATATGTCCTTTAGAATTTGAAAAGCATGGTTCAGATTTTTACATCTTCATGTAAGTAACTGTCTTGTGTTTGGTGTTAGCCATGTAGAAATTAGCAAGATAATATGGCATCTGCCTCAAGTAACCTTAGAGTTCTCTTCGGAGAAAATAGGCAAACATTATCCAGTGATTATTACAGTGAAGTCAGTACTGTGTACCAGAGAATCCGGCCTGAGAAAGAATCGGTGAAAACTACTAACAAGGTGTTAGCACATATCAATGACTTTTGAAAAATTTGCTATTAATGGTATTCTAGCTGTGCTAGAGAACATGGGGCACCAAGCTCCTCTTTTTTCCTTGTATTGAAGGCCAGTTTTAGTTCATTATGCTCTCCAATAAGGGACTAGTGATGTTTGTGGGTTTTGTTTTTATTCACTTTTAAGGTGTGGGTGACTGTTGTCCTGCAAACTGAACCCAAGACATTGTATGGTTTAAGTGCTTTGCCATTAGACTACAGTCTCAGAATAGCCCCATCCGGCCTTGAGCTTGTAATCCTCCTTCCTCTTCGTGTCCTGTCAGGATATTGTCAGATTCCCCATGCTCAGGTTTTAATTGATTAAAAATGTTGAATAATTTTAAAAAATAAAGTGAAAATTAAAATTTAAAATGTGTTTCTGGGATCTTTGGTAGAATTTAATATGAATTAAAGTTGTTTATAATTTTACCATAAATTTTTAAAAGTCATTGCATTTGACTTGTCATATAAATTTATTTGACTCGGTTTTCATTAAAAATAGAAAATAGGAATGAGTCTGTGCTTTTATATATTTTTTTCCTTTCAAAAAATTCTTTAATATCAATCTGCTTTTTATTTTCTGAAAATTTAGATGAATATAGATTTTGGTTTTTTCAAGACATAGTTTCTCTGTGTAGCCCTGGCTATCCTGGAACTCACTTTATAGAGGCAGGCCTCTAACTCAGAGATACGCCTGCCTTTGCCTCCCAGGTGCTGATATTAAAGGCATATGCCACCACACCCTGCCTGAGAATAGATTTTTATGATGACAGAGCTGTTCAGGTTTACAGGTTATAATAAGATCTTAGATGATTAATTACTTTTCCCTTTCTGTGTAGAGAAGTGAGATTGGGCAGGAACGGTGTAGAGGAAATCAAACGTCATCTCTTCTTCAAAAATGATCAGTGGGCTTGGGAAACACTCCGAGACAGTAAGTTATTTTTTCCCCGGTCATTCAAGAGTGTTTGAAAGTAATTGTAGGAAGTTGAAAGTGTCTTGCTAAATATTTGTGTGCAGTTGATGAAAATAAGTTCACAGTGCTGCTTAGAAAATGTCTAAACCCAATTAAAAAGAATATTTGATAGTGCTGAGTGAGCACTTTGTGAAGCTGTTTCTCTCAAGTCTCTTGCACATACCATACAGGGGAATGGAGCTGATGTTTGAGCATTTTTGAGTTGCTCTTCAATTAGGCTTAGTTATTTGTATATGGAAAAGAATCAGTAAGTAGAAGCAATTAGAATCAAAATGTTTTCCCTTGTGAAAAGACAAGTTTTTCTCTTATTTTTATTAAAACTTAAGCTATTAGAACCTATGTTACTGGTAAATATGGAATATAATGTTTATGTGTACATTGGAACTTGTGGTGTATTTTATTTCATTAGGGCTTTGCAGATTGCAGTTGTGAAATAAATACACAGAAGACTTAATTTTCAGTCATTGTAGAGCATTTTCTTAGTTTTTATTAAAGAAAGTTAAAATTATAAGGTGATCTGAAGAAAACTTCACATAAGACAATTATATTAAAATTATACAGTAGCACCAAAGATGTCCCAGATTTGGAAGAATAAGAATTTATCTTTTTCCCTATGGAAGTTTCAGATTTTTTTTCCTTTTTATTTATCAAAAGGATAATGCTACTATGTCATCAGCCATGAGCAGTAGTGGAAATAAGCTCTCTTGTAAAGTGTTAGGAGCATTAAGACTGTGGAATTCATGAGACAGTGAGTGGTAGTTCTTACTTGAAGGGGAAATTTTTAAATTAATTTTGAAGAAATGGGTGGTGTAGGTTTGCTAGTTTTAGTGGTCTATTCTAGTTATCAAAGATTACTAAACGAAACAGTTACATTGCTTACAGCATAGCATGTATGTCCTAAGCTATAAAATTACCCAAGAAGAAGAAGGGAATACAAATTACTCTAGAGGATCGATAGATTGTACTATATCAAGAATTGTCAACCGTACTTACAGGCTTATAAGAGAAACTACAGCAGCAGTGTGACCTTGGGAGAACTCATTGACAGCCCTGCCTAGGAGAAAACTTCCTCTTACTGATAGATGTGCTGCCATTACTGTCCTTAGGCTGCACGGTGGACTTGCTAGACAGCAGTGAGCAGAAAACGAGGCAGATAGTTAAATTGAAAAGTTTTTCTTTTTTAATTCATGTATGCTTTTAGGAAAGTTTTAGAAGGTTAAAAAAATCTAAAAATAGGACACTGAAGAGAAGTATCTTTTTGAATTGTTTTTTAAATTATTTTTTAGAGTTAGAAAATATACAGATAACTATAGAATAACCACATAATAAACTACTCTAAAAATAGAATGCCTACATTTCGGGTTTTTCGCTTGAAAAGTTGTTTTTAAGTAGGAGAGAAATATTTGAACCCTATTTCAGGCCAAGCATTGTTTTATTCCAGGTATTGGAAGAACAGCAGTGTCAAGCCAAGTTTCTTCTTGTGCAGCTCGTAGTTGTGTGGGAATGGAGGTCCAAATTCATGTCACTTTATTAAAACCCTGCATGTCCTTAGTAAAACTGCCTTTAGTTATAAAGAAAGGTGGGCTTATAGCTTTAAATCTAAGGACTTATACTTAGCAGATTATTGCTATCTATTGTGATTTTATTAGTATTGGGTTTTCTTTTTTATATATTTTAAAGAGCTGCATTGCTGTTTGTTTTTAAGAGGGTTTTGTTGGCCGGGCGGTGGTGGCGCACGCCTTTAATCCCAGCACTTGGGAGGCAGAGGCAGGTGGATCTCTGTGAGTTCGAGACCAGCCTGGTCTACAAGAGCTAGTTCCAGGACAGGCTCCAAAACCACAGAGAAACCCTGTCTCGAAAAACCAAAAAAAAAAAAAAAAAAAAAAAAGGAGGGTTTTGTTATTGCTGTTTTGTTTTGTTTGGTGATACTGAGAATTCAAGCCCAGGATTTTATGTGTTCCAGACAAGAACTGTACCACTGAACCACATGCCTATCCTTATGGTTCTGGGATAGTCTTAGATTCAGCATACTTAGGAACATTCTTATAATTTTTCTTAAACTTAATAGGTTCTGCTTTGTGGTTATTAAAACAACTAAAGCTGTGGAATTACTATCATTTCTTCCCTTTCCTTCTTCCTGTCCTTTTTCACAAACTACTCCTAAAACACCAAGAAATGCTTTATTCTGAAATGAACATACTGAACTAATTTTTAAATAATTGTATATAATAGTTATAATTCCTTTAGACTTTTTAAAAAAATTATTTTTTCCTTTGGAAGGAATAAAGTGGTCATGATTTTTTATGTTTGCTTGCATGTATGTATGTGCAAGATGTGTGTGCCTGGTGAGTGCAGAGACAATAACAGGCTGTTGTATTCCTGGGACTGAAATTGTAGATAGTTGTGTACAGCCATATGGGTGCTGGGAACCAAATAGGCTCCCCCAAAACAGTGTGATTAATGGCTGAGCATCTCTCCAGTTCTAGTTATTTGTACTTTTAATATTTTTGGATTTCCATTTTTCTGTGTTAAAAATGTTTTCTTTTACAATTCATCTAGTTTTACTATGTAAAGGTTTTAAAGTTCCCGTGACAGTTAGCCTTCTAGTTAAGCTGTTTTATTGGTTGTGTAGTACATACTTTCTCCAAGTCTTCTGAATCTATTCACCTTTTATTTAAAGCCATAAAATTACTTTTACATTTACTTGAGATAGAGTTGAAGAAATGACAGGAGTGTGAGATTAAAATAGAAGACTAGGACTGGAAAGATGGCTCAGAGATTAAGAGCTCTGGCTGCTCTTCCAGAGGTTCTGAGTTCAGTTCCCAGCAACCACATGGTAACTCACAACCATCTGTAAGAGATCTGATGCCCTCTTCTGACCTGTAGGCATACATACAGGCAGAACACAATATACATGAGGGAAAAAATCTTAAAAAAATAAAGATAGAAGACTAAAGAAATTGAAAGACCCTCTTCCCCTGACAAATCTTATCACACTACAAGTCAATAGCAGTGCAGGTATTCAAATCTAAGTTTGTATGACTTCCTAGCCTTTGAGAATTGTAATATTGAGTAGCATTTAATGGTTCTTCTATGTAATAATATTTATCAGAAATGTAAGGAGTCAAAATGTAGGCAGTTGAAATTTTTGCATGAAAGCACATACATGATCTGATGTTTATTACATATGAATGACATATAATTACTAATGCTAAATTAACTTTAATGTCATTACCTGCAAAACATTTCCGATTCATCATTTCTTTGGAAAGAAAATACTGCCATTGCTTAATTTACCTGTAGCTGGTGAGATATATATAAGGTACTATCAGTGACAATTTGTCTGCTTATGTCCTATCAATTTAATGAAAAGCAAACATAGACTTTTATCCTGAGTCTTACTGATTAAGACTCAACTGTGTGGTGGTGGTGTGCGCCTTTAATCCCGGCACTGGGGAGGCAGAGACAGGCAGATCTCTTGTGAGTTTGTGACCAACCTGGTCTACAAAGCAAGCTCTAGGACAGCCTGGGCTACACAGAGAAACTGTCTCGAAAAACAACAACAACAAAGACTAACTAGTTTACTCTCTGAGAATTTTGCATTCTCCTGGTAAAGATTAATAATGTGGTCTTCATTAATAAGGAATTTAGGGCCTAACTTGCAACTTTAGACTTTTTTTTAAAATAATTCATTTTTTAAATAATTATTTTTCTTTCGGAAGGAGTAAAGTGGTCGTGACAAAACCCTCTACTTTTGTCATATTTAACTTGCAGTCACCAGCATTAAGTATTTTCACATTGCCATCCAACCACCATGTATCTCTAAAACTTTCATTATTCCAAATTAAAAAAATCTTTGTTCATTAAATACGAATTCTCCTTCCTTTTTCCCAGTTGACCTCCAGTAAGCACTGTGTAACTTTGAATTTGATTATTCAGGGTACTTAATTTAAGTAGATGCTTTCTGTGACAGGCTTATTTGACCTAGCAGACATATACCCCTCTCATCTTTGTTGCAATGTCAATCATGGTTTCCATTGTTAGTATGTGTGCCACATTTTGTTAAATCCATTTATCAGTCATTAAACATTTAGGTTTTTCCACTTTGCAACTATTGTGAGCTGTTCTTCCACTAATGTTAATGCAGAAATGTATTTGTTATGTTACATTGTACCTATTTTATACCTTGTATGGTATAAATGGATACTTGCAGAAATTTCCTGTCTTGAGTATCAATAAATTGAAATTTAAGAATCATTTGCAAATCTATGTTTAGGTTTTTGAAGAGTCAGTCATTACCCACCCTGATGCTTTCTCATAGTAACTTTGGTTTGCAATTTCCTAATGACTACTGATGTTAAACACTTTTATGTGTACTTATTGGCCACATAATAATTTTATATAATTTTTATAATTTTGTCTTTTCCCCACTTTGAATTGGTTTAATTTTTGTTTCTAATTATTATTCTATGCATTTTAAAAAATTATATGAGTAAAAAGTGGTCATCAATAAATAATCCTGACTGTTTCATTAATCTGTGATTACCCTGTTGACTGTGTGCATCTTCATGTGGCTCTTTTGGAGGCTTCCATAAAGGAATAAGTTATATTCATAAATAAATTGTATTAAGTTTGCTAGATGTGTAAATCCATGTATTTTATCAGATTTTGGGAGCTCTGGACATTATTTCTTTAAATATTCTTTTCTTCCTCTTTTTCTCCTTTTCTGTCAGAACTCTTAGGATGCACATTGTGTGCCAGAATTTCTTTAGGCTTTGTGTACTCTTTCATTTCATTGCCAGAATTGCTGTTTGGTTCCTTTTTCTATCTCTGACAGTTAAGGCATCATTCTTCTGCTTCCTTATAGTTCATTGTCCATCGTATCCTTTAGTGCTTATACACATAAAGGAGATCTAATATAAAATTGTATTTAGTAATTCAAATGTCTCAGGTTTTTCAGTGATGATTTCTGATAGTTTTTCAAAAATTCACTGTGAATGAAAGGAACCATATGTCCTTTTAAAAATAAATATGTATGCTTTCTAAATTTTTTGTAATGAGCATTTTGAATGTTACAGTGTTAAATCTGAAATCAAATTAGTCCTCTACAGGTTGTTGGTTATTGTTGCCTGTGGTCATTGACTGTCCAAACTCATTTTACAAAGTTCATGTCTCCTCCTGTCTTTGTGCTTACTGTGGTCTCTGTTCTGTTAGCCAATGACAAAAATTTCTTAAAATACCAAAATTTGAGTCCATTTTTTCTTTATATTAATTTTATTAATTTATGAATATGTGTGTATGCCTTTGGTATGTATGCATCACATGCATATAAGCATTAACAAAAGCCAGAAGAGGGCATCAGATCCCCGGAACTGGAGTTAGAAGTGGTTGTGAGCCAACTGATGAAGGTGCTGGAAACAGAACTTGGCTCTTCTTCAAGAGCAGCAAGTGCTGTTAATTGCTGAGCCATCTCTTCAGGTCCATGAATTCCTCTCTCTTTTTAAACACCCCCTGCTTATTTTAAGGTGTTCATTAAATTATACAGTTCTCAAGAAAGTTGCTTCAGACAGTTTTTGCTAACAAATGTTTACTTCAGTAGAGAAAGGTGTTCTTAGAAGTCTCCGGGGCTTTGTTGATATTAGTTATTTATTAGTAAAGCTATTTATAATTAAATACTCTTGATGACTCACTAATTAGTTCTCACATGATTGGGTGGCACTATACACATTCTAAACATTTCAATTCAGAAGTAGAGTATTGTTGGTTGTTTTTTCTCTTTTACTCTTGGTTGTTGGTGGAAGGAGGCCTACTACCCAGCACCTCAATAAATCACATATGGAGGCTTATTCTCTGAATGCCTAGCCTTAGCTTGACTTGTTTCTTGCCAGCATTTCCTAACTTAAATTAGCCCATCTATCTTTAGTCTCGGAGCTTTTATCTTTCTCTATTCCTGTATACCTTTTCTTTCCTTTTTACTGTGTCTGGCTGTGTAGCAGTGTGACTGGGTGACTGGCCTGCTAGCTCCTGAAGTCTTCCTCTTTCCTCTCTCATTCCCAGATCTTTTGTCTCCCAGAATTCTCATATTTATCTTGTGTGCCTGCCAGCCCTGCCTATTTCTTTCTCCTGCCTCACTATTGGCCATTCATCTCTATTAGACCATCAGGTGTTTTAGACAGGCACAATAACACAGCTTCACAGAGCTAAACAAATTCAAGATAAACAAAAGTAACATACCTTAAAATAATATTCCCCAACAGCAGAGGTTTTAGAACTCTCCCAGGATGTCTTCATATACATCTCAACAGTTTTCTAAAAGTAACAGAAAAACCTTGACACATGTAAAACTGTTCTGATGGACTAGTGAGATGGGCAATAGCTAAAGGTGCTTGCTACCCAAGGATAATCTCTGAATTTATTCCAAGTCATCCTCTGACTTCCATAATATGCCATACCATGGACTTGTATGCACACATAAGTATAATAAAATATTTTCAAAATTAAAATAATACCTCATAAGAAAACCAAGTAAATTGATAGCAATAGAGAAAATACAACACACTGGTTGGCATCTTTAAACTATTCGTACTTGATAATTTTAAAGAGTTTTTTTGTTTTTGTTTGCTTCAGCAGTTGACTCAAGAAGTCTGTTTTGGGGGCCTGGGAACAGGGGCTATTGTCCTTAGCATTATAAGCTGTTTAGCAGTATATTCATGGACTCAGATGGCAGTAGCATTTCTCCTCTTCCATTCATGGTAACTGCAAGTATACACAAACATTGTCAAGTATTATTTCAGTAGACAAAAATTCAGATTGAAAGCTATTGTTTTAAGAAGTAAATCTGCCAGATATGGTGATTCACAATCTTAATCCTGAGCACTCAGGAGGCAGAGACAGGCAGGTCTCAGTGAGTTGGAAGCCAGGTAAGGCTACACAGTAAGACTCTATATCCAAAAAAAAAAAAAGAAGAAGAAGAGAGGAAAAGAAGAAAAGATTGGTTGGTTGATTTGGTTGATTCTACCAAGACCATAATTTAAGAGCCAGCAACCTTTTATTTACTCCTCATTTTATAAACCAGATAGTTGATGTTACTGGGATGATGCTTTATCTAGTTAGACAGTTCTTTTGATAATGAAAGTGAATGGTAGAAAGGCCCCTCTTTTCCTCTTTGTTGCTAGTGTTAGCTAATGCCGCAACTTTATTGGGCTAACTTGTTGCTTTGTTCTAAAATTGGCCAAATAGTTCTGTGTGCCTAAGATTGAACTTGTCTGGACCCCAGTGATTCAGAATAAAAATAGCTCCTTTGTTATACATGTCCATGAAATGAGCTCAGTTGATTTTGCTCACGTTCAACTTCTCCTCTAAAGGAAAGGGTGGTAATTGTATCTAAGATAGTGATCCAGTATTTTCTTGACTGTTCTATCTTTTCACTAAAGACATTATACTTAGTTTTTAGATATGCCCTCTATATCATAGTCAAGTTCAAGAAGACATTAATAACATTAAGTTTATGTGGTATTTTCTCTTTATTATGACTATTTAAAATTGTTAGTAGGTTCTTATTAGAAGGAAGCCCTTTAATCACTCCCCATCATATACGACTCCCTTCCTCCTCCCTATTTCTAGGACAACTAAGAAATAACTTTGATTTCTGGCTTTCTGTATAGCAGATTAACAACTTAAAAAAAAAACTAGTACTTAAAATTAACCCCCTTTTTTTAAAAAAAGTATACTTCGTTAAGCTATAGGTTCTGGAAATGAATGTATGCATTTCCAAATGTTTTTGAGTATTTTAAACTATGTTGGGTTCTGTAGCAAATCTTAATATTGCTTGTAGCATTCAACTTAATCTTGAAGCAAAAGTAAATGCAAGTATATAATTTTCATTTAATTTTGAATTCTAGTAAATCTTAGTATTATAAAATTTAATGCATTTTATATTAGGGTTCACAAGTTATTTAGTAGCAAGAAACCATCAGTATTTTGTATGGAATCCTGTTTGCTTGCGTTAGGTGAGGTCTGTTTTGCTGCCCAGTCTACCTTTGAAGCCCTGGGCTCTCGCACTTCTGACCAGCCACTTGAGTAGCAGGGACTGTAGGTGTATGCTGTTGTTCTGGGCTGGTGTAGATCTTTGAGCCACTATATTTATATACTAAGTTTGAAAAGGACAACTAACTACTTTACTTTCTTTCTGTTTTTAGCTGTAGCACCAGTTGTACCTGATTTAAGTAGTGACATTGATACTAGTAATTTTGATGACTTGGAAGAAGACAAAGGAGACGAAGAAACATTTCCTATTCCTAAAGCTTTTGTTGGCAATCAACTACCTTTTGTAGGATTTACATATTATAGCAATCGTAGGTAAGTATACCAAGCAGTAATTTAGGGGTAATTTTATACTCATCATATTTTCTCAAAGATATCTAAATACCATTTTAAGTAGAGTTGATGGCATATAAATATATATCTTTTTATTACACCAATTTTTATTTCTCATATTTGGTATTTGTTTTTCCCGTCTTATTCATGTATGTTCAAGAGTATAGTTTTTTAGGAAAATTTATGTTGAATTATTTAGCATATCTTAAAGTGAAAATAGCAAGTGAAATAATTCTTTTAGTACTGACAATTCAGCCACTGTTTTTATTTAAAGAGTTATAGTTCAGGGGCTGGAGAGATGGCTCAGCGGTTAAGAGCACTGACTGCTCTTCCAAAGGTCCTGAGTTCAATTCCCAGCAACCACATGGTGGCTCACAACCATCTGTAATGAGGTCTGGTGCCCTCTTCTGGCCTGCAGGCACACACACAGACAAAATATTGTATAAATAAATAAATAAATAAATAAATAAATAAATAAATAAATAAATAAATATTAAAAAAAAAGAGTTATAGTTCAAAATTTTGGAACAGCATGTTTACCTAGCATTTCATCACCATACTAATGCTAGTGAAAGCACATAATTCTTAGTTCTTGAAAAATTGATTCCTCCAAAGGAAAAAAAATTGAATGAACATTTCCATGAATGATAACATACAATAGTACCTATAGTGTAATATTGGACAAATAATTAGTCTTTTATATTAAAACAAGGATAATGAGTTAGGCTCTTGCCTAACTCAGGGTTGTTTTAAGGGTATATAGTAAAGTGCAACTGTACTTTGCATGTTCTAAGCACTCAGTGTTGGCTCTTATTACCGTTGACACTATCTACTATCAGTGTCTTATCTTTACATGTACTTAAAGTATAACCTTAACCTTTGGCATTATTTCATTGGCCTTCATCCATCAACAGATAGATATATTTGATAATTTGGGCTTTGTCACATGTATGGTCCATACTAAGGTACAGTATAAGATACAGTACATGTCCAGTGAGCAAATGAATGAGCTGTACAATATAAGTTAGTAAGTTCTACTTAATAGAAGCAAAGTGCTAGACCAGTACGGTACAGCAAAGCACATGACAGCATTTCTGGTTTAAGTCTGCACACCATTGTTGTTCATTGTTCCAGACTTCTGTTCTCATCAATTTATTCTTCACAGTGTGGTGTTAAATACATGATTTACTTGGAATGATTATTAAATTTGAATTATTATAGCTAATTTTACTTTAAAGAGTGTTATCATTTTAGTCAAAAATTTTATAATGAAGGGTTTGGGTCTACTGTAGATAGAAAACCAGAAGGCAGTGTAGTCCTGTCTCATAAACTCACTTCCCCAGGAATTTACTTAAGACCTGCACTGGATACCTGTGCAGCATCACTACCAGCATCACACCTGAGCTTTCTTCAGTAGAAAGCCTACTAGTTTAGTTCCTTCCTCCTGACATGTAATACTGTAGCTACTTTATGTTGACATACACACACAGGAGATCTTTTAGATAGGTTTTCGTAAAGTCTAATTTTATGTTATGTTACATTTCCTAGGCTTTTCTAAAACACTCAATATGTTATTAAACAATCCCCAGTATTTTTAGAGTCTCTGTGGAGAGTACAGCAATTCATTATGTTTCTTTATACAAAGTTAATCTTTAGTTAAATAAACTTTATACTATATTGTCATGCACTTCACTTTATTGCATGGTTTTCCTTTATGTTTATACTTCATGTTCTAATATAATGTTTAAGTTTCTTACAAATACAATGTATTGTGTTCTTAAAGTACTTTCAGCACATGGGAGGCAGAGGCAGGCGGATCTCTGTGAGTTCAAGAACAGCCTGGTCTACAGAGTGAGTTCCAAGATAGCCAGGGCTGTTACACAGAGAAACTGTGTCTCAAAAAATAAGCAAAACAATGATAAGAAGTATTATAGCCTTATTTTCTAATATAAGTATTCTTTTTAAGTTTTATGTGTATGTATGTAGACCATGCATACAGAAATGTGGTGCTGTTTTAAAGTAAGTGCTTACAGCATGAAAAGCTGAAAATTAAGGTGCTTTTCATAAAGAGTCAGTAGTCGGGCATGGTGGTACACATCTGTACTCTGGGCACATGGACAGCTGAGACAAAAGTATCCAAGCTGGCCTGTGCCACATGCTGAGATTTTTTAGCAAGACCCTGTCTAAAAAAATAAAAACTGTCAACAAAATATTCATTAACTTACTGTATTCTGTAATGGTAAGTTTGAATATACTTGTATGAGATAGAAAATTTCTGAGATGTTCATCCTGAAATCCAAAAGCTATTTATTTCTAAAGTGTAACTATAAGATGTGATTATCAAAATAACCTCAAGTGTTTAGCTACATTCCTAATATACTATTATAAAAGCTATTTAAATGTCCACATTTTATATAAAAGCAATAATACATATAATACAAAGAGACCTTGAAACAGAAAAATCAAAGGTAGAAGGATATGAATAGATGGTGTCCTTGTATTCCCCAGCTGCATTCAGAGAACTGTTTATTACTAATTTTGTAGAGTGCAAGTTATATAGCATATTAAATCTGCAAGATTCTAAGACAACATTCTGGTCTGCCTAGTTCAGACTCCTAGGCAGATTTCGTCTTTATATTTACTTGACATAGCAGACTTGAAAGTGGATTTATTTGTTGGGCATTTAATAATGATTGGAATTAAGTTGTACCATATGTAGTTTTCATTTGCTGTGTGGAACCTTTCCAGTATCAACGTGCCTTATAGCCCTCATTATCTTCTTCTAGTTATTTAACAATGATTAATCTAATTTTCCAAAGAAAACCAAGAAGTGACATGTTTTTCGCTTTCAGAGTTTCATTATATGTGTTTAATAATACTTAAATTCTTAGTATATTAACAGCTAATTTAGCCAGGTGGTGGTGGTGCATGCCTTTAATCCTGGCAGAGCCAGACATATCTGTGAGTTTGAGGCCAGCCTGATCTACAGTGTTCCAGGACAGCCAGAGCTACACAGAGAAACCCTGACTTGAAAAACAAAACGCTAATTTTACAGCTGTAAAATTTACCAGCTATTTGATATCTTTTTGATCGAGCCCCTATTTTTAATCATGGTGTCAATGTGGTGGTTGTGATGGTAACATTTATAATGGTGGCTGCTGTGGGCTGGTGTAACCATCAGCAATGCCCTGCTTTTATATACCATTTTTATATACCACCATTATTAATTTAGATTTTTTTCTATCATATAGTCTATTTAGATAATGTTTGATAATCTTGTAAGACATGTTAATACTCCCTAATCACTTGTCTTTATGTATAATTCTAACTTTACATTGAATTTAAAAACCTTTATAAGGTTTTGAAAAAAGAAAAGATATATCACTCAGACCTTTTCAATTACTTGGGCTAAACTTTTTTGAGGGGTTGGGGGAGTGTCCAGAAAGGTGATGTTATGTTTTACCAAAGGACACCTGATGCAGAGGAGTTAGCTGAGTACATGTCTATAGAAGTCAATAATTCTCCCCCACCCCCCAGTTCTTAGATGAAAACAAAAAAATAAAACAAACTCTAAACACAGTTTGACTTCTAATGACGAAGGTGCCTGGAGCTAATTTAAGGATTTAAGGCTGTGCTGTGTCTTTTGCTATTCTCCCCCATTCCCTCCGGTGTGGAATGGGATTCATCAGTATGCTCTGAAACATTTAAGATGCTCAGTACAATGGAGTAAATAGTGAGAGTACTGGTGAGATGTTTTAGTAATTGTATCTGCACTGTGGAGCTTCCTGGCTTCATGCACTTTTATTTGTGCCATTTTAAATCTGAGCTATAGAAGTCAGTGAGAGAGCCTAAAGTGTGTTGCTATTATTTTAAGAACATCTAGAATCCTCTTTCTCAAGATGTTGAGTAAATAATAAAAATAAATAAGTCAATAAAAAATACTTAAAAGTTCAAAGCTTCAAAGGAATTAAAAGCAAAATTAAAAGAAACACATTGAGGTTGTGCTTTCTTTGAATTTCAGTGGCAGCTACTGGAATAATAAATACCACTTTTGTTTCTTGATGTTGACATATCTTTAATATGTTTTCATTTAAATATGTTTAAAATTTGGCTCATTCTTATTTTCACTTTATCTTGTAAAGTATAAATATTGATTGTAGACCAAATTCGAATTGGTCTTAATAAAAACCCGAAAACAGATAATGGGGGTGAAAACTGAGAGATCAGAGAAGTAGTGCAGTTTAGCCACTAGAGAGACCTTTTACCTCTACCAAATTTTCAGACTGAAGAGACGATCCTGTTGCTATGAATGCTCAGACTGAATCCTCAGACTGCATCTGAGCTCCTGTCTCCTTCTGCCTTATATTCTCCTCTCCACCCAGCCAGGTCACTCTTCTCCCCACTGCCCTAGTACTAGGATTAAGGGCATCAGATCCCAAGTGTGGGATCATCTTTGTGTGAGCTCTGTTTCTCCTTTAGACAAGATTCAATCTCATAGAGCCCTTTAGCTCCCAAGTTGGCCTTGAACTGACAGAGATCAATCTGCCTCTGTCTCCCAAAGTGGTGGGATTAAAGATGTGTGCCATCAGTGCCTGGCCTCTATGGCTAACTAGTAGCTTATCTCTGCACTCTGATCTTCAGGCAAGCTTTCTTTGTTAGATCACAAACAAAATATTAACTGTAGTTGATGTATTTTTCTATAGAAATGTTTGATTATAACCACAGTGAGTGTTACTTAACTATTTAATTTACATCATGTCTATTTCTAAAATAAAAATTAAATTTGTATTTAATTTTTAAAAAAATAGCTAGCATACTGATCATAAAACTCAGAATACTTATTGTTTGTTGCTATATGTTAAAGAGCTGTTTTCTCTTTAAATTCCTTGCCCTTACCCTGTAGATACTTACCTTCTGCTAATCCTAGTGAGAACAGAACCAGCTCCAATGTGGATAAAAGCTTGGTAAGTATTTCTTGTTTTCTGTTTGGTTTTTATTTTTAAACTCATATAATGTATTTGTGTGCATGCTATTGAATAAGCATATGTATTACAGGTGAATTGCAGTTAGTGAGTTTAGATATTTATGACACTTGTTTGCTTGCTTGTTTGAGATGGGGTTTCTCAGTGTAGCCCTTGCTGTTGTGGAGATCTGTAGAGAGATTCTCCTGCCTTTGCTTCCTGAGTGCTGGGATTAAGCCATCATTGTTGGACATAACACTTAAATTATTGTCTACTCTTCGGTATGATTTCTTATCTGACTATAAAATGGAATTTTGTAATACACATATATGAATAGTTAATAAATTATAAATTGTTACTGATTCACAATTACTGGCCTTTAAATCTTTGAACTAGGAATGTATATAAATCATTTTATCATTAAGGCAGTTGGAAATTGAACCTTGTGGCATGACTGTCATCTTAACACGCTAGAAGCTGAGGTGGGAATGTTCAAAGCCAGTCTGGGATATGTAGGGTTCCAGGTCAACCTGGGCTGCATCAAAATGAAACTGATGAAAAAATAAGGTAGTAGGCAGGGAGGATTACCAGGCAGTACGCATGACAAAGTAAAGGGTTTTGAATGAATGAAGAGGTTCTGTGTGTGTGTGTGTGTGTGTGTGTGTTGGCAAAGTACACACAACACAGTTTATCATTTTAACTAATTTAAGTATATAGTAAAATAACATTAGGAACCATCACATAGCTTTGTTAACCATCTCTTGAACTTTTTCATTATTCTAAGATGGAAACTGTATTTATTGATAACTACTCATTTCATTACCTCAGGTCCTAGTTACTACTACTCTACTTTTTCTATGAATGAATTTCTTTTACTATCCTCCTATAAATGGAATTTATTTGCCTTTGTGTGACTGGCTTATTTTATTTACCTTAATTCATCCATGTTGCAGTATGTATTAGAATTTCCTTGTTTTTTAAGGCTGAATGGTGTCTCAGTGGACATGAATACCACATTATGTGTATATATGCATTAAATGAAAAGAGGTTTTGGGGTTCTTTTGTTTGTTTGTTTTGATTTGTTTTGTTTTTGAGAAAGGGTTTCTCTGTGTAAGTGTAAAAGCCCTAGCTGTCCTGGAACTACCTCTTATACACCAGGCTATCCTTGAACTCACAGAGATCCACTTGCCTCCCAAGTGCTGGGATTAAAGGTGTGTGCCACCACTGCCTGGCCTGCAAAGAATTTAATGAAGGGACTGTTCTGCTACAAACACAAATCAAATGGAACAATAAAGGTTGAGAAAGCACCTCTGGATTAACAGCAGTGGAAAGTCATTGCTCCTATACTACTGGGAGCAAGGAGAAAAAATTGTGTTGCTATAGCTGTTAGAAAGCCTGGCATCATAGAAGAGGAACACTGAATATAGAAAACCAAAACACAGCAAAGAAGGGTATTGGGAAAGTAACTTGATATCCCCACCTTTCTTGTTTGTTCTTTTCTCTTATGTTCTGAGACTAATCACAGCACAACAGATTCAGGTAATATAGACTGTAGGTTTTAAGACAAGTAGGTGGTGGGAGTTGAGAGGGAGTTGGGGAAAATAGAGACTAACTAGTATTTTCGGCATAACTTAATTGGTTTACTCTTTGGGATTTGGAATATATGATAAGTAAATATATTATTAAGGAACTTGGTATGTTCTAGTTAGGAATTCTGTTGATGTGGCTAAAAAACAAGCCTGCCTGCCTTCCTTAAATTTAAGAAGATCCTTGTGAGTTAAGTAGAACTTTGCTGGGAAAAATGCCTACTTTTAGGGATAATTGTTTTGTTATCCTTAAAGTATTCTTTAAATACCTTGTGTACCCAGGGTGCTTTTTATTTTTCTTTTGTTTTTGGTTTGGGAGTTTTGTAATACTGGGGATCCAAGTCAGTGTCTTATAAGCTTGACCACTGAGCTATAGCCTCATTGTTTTACTAATATACTTTTAATCACGAAGCAAGGGAGTAGCAAATATTTTTGGATTTCTATTTTACATTTTTTTCAAGATTTAAAATTTTTATGCTTATGTGTATATGCCTGGATATATGTAAGTGCAGCATGTGACTGCAGGTGCGTGTGGAAGACTGCAGAGCGCTTTCGAGCACCTGGAACCAGAGCTACAGGTGGCTGTGAGCTGCCCAATACTGGTGCGGGACCTCAGCTCTGTTCGTAAGTGCTCTTAACTACTGCTGAGCCCATTTGCTGGTTTTGAGGCAAGGTTCTAGTAGCTCTTCCTGGCCTTTGACTCAGTATCTAGCCACAGGTGACCATGAACTTGATCCTTGTGCCCCTTAATCTTAAGTGTTGACCTCATAGGTACTGGTCACTTACTCCCAGTTTATGTGATACTGGGGAAGTCAGGGTTTCTTGTGGCCTAGGAAGACACTGTATCATCTGAACCATTTCCTTAAGTACTATATTTTTATTTTTAACATGGTTTTTTGAGATAGTCTCATAGCTTAGGATGGCTTCTAACTAGTTATGATGACCTTGAACTTCTGATCTTTCTTATTCGACCTCCAAAGCACCTGGAGCCATTGTTTTTAAAAGTGGTAGAATTGTTTTCCTATTGATGTATTTCCTCTTAAAGGTAACAGCACACGATAAAAGGGAAGTGAGAAAAGGGGGAAGGAACTATGCAAGTACCTTTTCTGCTCTAGTCATTTTCTATAATGAGAGAGAGAGAGAGAGAGAGAGAGAGAGTGTGTAAGCAAGCAAGCCAGCCACATGTATATAGGTCCTACCTTTGCAGGTCAGAAGAGGGTATCAGATCCCCTGGAGCTGGAGTTATAGGCATGTGATAAAGGGTACTGGGAATTGAACTGAGCTCATCTGAAAGAGGGATAAGTGTTCTTAACCACTGTGTCATCTCTCCAGCCCCTGGTGACTTTTTTCTTTGGAGGTTTTTTGTTTGTTTTTGTAACTTTTTCTAATCACTTGATTTTTGAAAATCATTTCCTCCTTCCCCTTTCTCCCTTCAAGTACTCCCTTATACCCCTCCTTGTTTTCTTTCAAATTTGTGGGCTTTTGAATTTTCTGTAGTGATATTTCATTTGTATTTTAATAAGTAAAGCTTGCCTGACCATCAGAACGCAAAACAGCCACACTAGTCAGCCATAGAGGGCCAGGTGGTGCTTGTGCACACCTTTAATCCCAGCAGGCAGGGATAAGACAGGAACTTACTCTTTCAGTCTGAAGATTTCAAAGAGTTGAGAGCTCTGTAGTGGCTTGGCTGCTTTGATTTTTCTGATCTTCAGGTTGAACCCCAATACCTGCCTCTGCATTTTCATTATTAGTGCTACTATTTTCATTACAAAAACTGTTGTCATAACATATAACTAATAGGGGCTCAGAAATTATTATTATTATTATTATTATTATTATTATTATTATTATTATTATTTTTTTTTTTTTTTTTTTTTTTTCGAGACAGGGTTTCTCTGTAGCTTTGGTTCCCGTCCCGGAACTAGCTCTTGTAGACCAGGCTGGCCTCGAACTCCCAGAGATCTGCCTGCCTCTGCCCGGCCGGGGCTCAGAAATTATTAAAATGAAAATACTTCTTCCTAGGGAGAGTAACAGTATTTTTTTGTAATTTTGCCTTTCTTGGATTTTCTTTAGGATGTAAGGTAACTAGTACTTCAGTAAATCTTCAGTTTGGTTTATTTGGTTATTCTGGTTTGTTTTGTTTTGTGGTTAGTCTGTTTTTAGTTTTTTTTTTCTGGTGATTGTAAATTTCTCTTAGTGATTGCTGCCTATTGATTATTACTATTCCTTTGTAGTCCTATTTATATTAGCCTAGAAATGTTGGACCCTAGAGTCCAATCACCGAGGAGGAGGAAGAGGAGGAGTTGGCCCAAGAGACCATCTCTCACCACCACAGCTGACGTAAAAGCATGAGGATTTTATTAATTCTGTCATGACAGGGTCTTCCAGCATTCAGGAGGCTAGAAAGACCCCTAGCCTTTCTAAATAAATAAAAAGACTATTTTTAAAGGGAAAAACCTCAGAAGGAAGGGGTGTCTGCGGGTTCTTTAACTATTATGATTGGCTTATTCAAAAGGGCTGTTACCAATAATTGGCTAGAGAGTGGTTGCCAGATCAGATCAGGTAAGAGAAAACATCTGAGGGTCAAATGAGTTCTATTTGGAGAACATTCCCAACATTTCAGCACGTGTATGGGCAATTGTTAGGTCCTTGGTTCCCAGGGGGGAAGTGGGGAGCATTACTGCTGAGACTGAGAGGGCTCAGAATTGTCATAAATGGCTTCAGAATTGTCTTAAAGTTTTACAGAAATAAATATAAAAATCAGCTATTTAATATCCAACTCTTCTTGAAAGTCTTATCTGAGATGAAAATTACAGAGCCAAATAAAATGAAGGTTTTTTTTTTATTATTGCTTTAGATACTGGCTTTCCTTATTTTTCTTTTTTTGTTGTTGTTGCATTTACCATTATAATTTCAAGCTTTTATAACTAGTGTTCTCATAATTGTAATGGTTTAAGTAAAACGCTGCAGTTCCCGAGGGCCTCTGTGGGTCCCAGGCGGGTGGGAGGTGGCGGGTGAGAGACCTTGGGGGCGCTGTCAGCGGGGCAGCAGGTCCCTCGAGGAGCTGTGGCTGGTGAGGGAAAGAGACGGATAGGCATGCCATGCAGAGAGAGTCTAGATACAGTTTATTCAGAAGGTAAGGAAAGGAAAGAGGGGAGAGGTAGAAGAGGGACAGGAGGGGGAGAGAAGAAGAGGCCTCAGCCACCTCTTCTGAAGAGAGTTGGGGTAGAGAGGGCAGGCTGGAAGCAGAAAAAGGGAGTGGGTGGGACTTGTCTCTTTAAAGGGACGGGACAGACCATTACAATAATTCTTTTTGTTTTCATGACTTTTTGAATTTTCAGCTTTCAGTGCATGATCCCCTTCCACTGCTCAATTAATATTAAATGTTTCCCATAGTTGTGAGCTTGTCTGTGTTTGTATCTATAGGAACTCATGAATGCCCATTTTGTTTCTCTTGGCTCCATAACTGAATCTCTCTCCTTCTGGGTACTGGACAGACACATCAAACTAGGCCAGAGCTAAATTCGTGGTCTTTTTCTGTGCAAACCTTCACTGACAATATTCTGGGTTTCTTGCTTTTCATAATAGGGGTATTTCTATTCTTTTTTATTCGAATTAGTTTTCTAGATCTATCTTCTAGCTAATGGGCTTGATTGTTTTTTCTTCTTCATGCTTAGAGGTAGGATTTTGCCTGATACTTATCTGGATACTTTTCCTAAAATTGGGGTGTGTGTGTATGTTTGTGTTGTTGCATTTGTGTGTGCAGAGATCAGATCCAGTATCGTCTCTGTTGTTCTCCATCATATTCTTTGATTCAGGGTCCTCACTAATCCTAGAGTTCACTGATTGGCTGAGATAGCTGACCAGGAAGCTTCAGGTGTCATATTGTCTCCTCCCTGTCTCGTACTGGAATTACAACCATGTGCCACCATGTCCAGCTGCTTATGTGAGTGCTTTTATAGCAAGCACTTCTTAATAAACTAAAGGGTAGCCCTGGAATATTATTTTACGTTGTCAATATTATGCCACAAAATATAAATTTAGGTTCTCAAGTTGTATTGTGGATACGAGGATGTCCTACTTCTTCAAATTCGATGTGAGTTAATTCCTCTGTGATTGATGTCTTGTGCTATACTTGATTTTTTTTCCCATTACCAAATGTAATGTTTTCTTCTCTCCTTTTGGACTCTTCATTCTTGCTAAAATGCCTTTTTTTCTATCTCCTTCTCCTTTAGGCTAACTTTGTGATCTGTTATATCTATCTGAAAGGATGTATATTCATGCTAAAATTAAAAGTGACTTCTTTTCTTTGTGACACTGTTAACAGTATTATTATTAGTACACTGTAATATTTTGTGCCTATGTCTCTGGATCATTGTACATTATTAACTGGTACATAAAACACAAAAATGTTCATATTTGGCTAATATACAGTGTATTGATACGTATGCATTATGTCCAATTATATTGAGAAAATAGCAATTAATATTATTGAAAGATAAAGGATTAAACTAAATAATCCCATTTCAAACAGCCATATAATAATAACAAAAGTTATTACTTTTAATTTCTCTAAACATTAATAGAATGAAGGACTTTTTTTTAATTAAAGCAGGAAAGTTTACAGAAAACAATCTACAAGCTTGAAGAACAACTGCATAATGAAATGCAATTAAAAGATGAAATGGAGCAGAAGTGCAGGTGAGACTGTCCTTCAATGGTGTTCTCATATTAGAAGTTATGTATATATTTTACAACATGTACTCTATAAATACCTGGAGGTATATACAAGATGGAATGTAAAGGTTTCTGTTTATGCACATCCATAAAAAGTGTCTTAGCTAGAATTGGAAGTAGTATATTTATTAATGGCTTGGCGTGCAGATTTTCAGTAGAGTAGGTACTTAGCACACACATGGCCCTGGGTTTGATCCCTAGGAGAGGAAGAAAACATCTGTTTTGGTGTTAGCTACATGCATACTTTCTTTAGACTATTTAAGCTCTATTTGCTGTGGTAGCTTTAAAAAGTGTGTTTAGTTCTAATTCATTTAGTTGCCTCGTTCATTATGTTTCCCTCCTGTTTTAATTAGCTACTTGAAAGGGCTTTCTGAAGTGCAAAATAATCTTATAAGCTAAAATTACTCATTTTTGTACTTCCCCTGCGATTTTCTAGAACATAGTTTGTTGATTTTCTTTTTTCTGGTTGAATCAAATTTTATTGATAGCATTTCTTTATGATACAGAGCAGTGATTTTCATCTTGTCAATGACAACTCTTTAGGGATCAAGCAGCCCTTCACAGGGTTTAATAAGGCTGTCCTGTATATTGAATATTTACATTACAATTCGAAATAATAGCAAAGTTACATTT
Source organism: Chionomys nivalis (assembly GCF_950005125.1). Taxonomy (NCBI): domain Eukaryota; kingdom Metazoa; phylum Chordata; class Mammalia; order Rodentia; family Cricetidae; genus Chionomys; species Chionomys nivalis. The sequence continues at coordinate 71,341,618 of NC_080099.1, forward strand.
AAGAACTAGCAATGAAAATAATTTTATGGTTGGGGTCACCACAACATGAGGAACTGTATGAAAGAGTCACAGCATTAGGAAAGTTGAGAGCCACTGAAATAGAATAATTGAGGTATTTTAAAATAACCTAGCATGTTGGTACTTGTCAACTATAAATAATAACTTTATAATTACATTTTATGACTTATTGAATAAGTGAAATATAATTGTAACATATTTTGTTCAGTAAATGGAATTGGGAAAAGTTGAAAGCATATGAAATAATTAAGATTTTCTTTCCCTACCTTTCCTGGTACATTATATAATTAAGTGTATAATTTAAAACAACTAAAGGATTTGGAAGGGAGTTTTTAAGAGTAAAGTATAGAAATGAGGAAAGGAATAGATACAAACTTACATAAATGCTGAGAAGTTTCTACAGCAAAAAAAAAAAAACAACAAAACAAAAACAAAAAAAAAAAACAGGGACAGGAAAGATGGCTCAACAGTGAAGAATGCTTACTGCTCTTGTAGCAGCTGTGTGGAATGGCCACAGCCACCTGTAACTCTAGCTCCAGGGAATCTGACACCTTCTCGTGGACTCCATGGTCATCTGCAACACCTTGCATACAGGCGTACCTGTACCCACATTTTAAAATAAGTCTTTAAAATTTGAAGAAATTAAGCCAGACGGTGGTGGTGCACACCTTTAATTCCAGCATTTGGGAGGTAGAGACAGGGGGATCTCTGTGAGTTCTAGGCCAGCCTGGTTTACAAGAGCTAATTCCAGAACAGCTAAAGCTGTCTAAAGCTACAGAGAAACCTTGTCGCTAAAAAACCAAAATAAATAAATAAGTAAATAAATGACCGAAGAAATTTTTAAAAGTATCTGGTGGTGTTGGTGATACATGGTTTGAGGAAAAAATAAGAATAGCCATGAGTGAATAATAGTCATATAAAAGCCGGGTTGTGAGTTTGAGGCCAGCCTGGTCTACAAGAGCTAGTTCCACGTCAGGCTCCAAAGCTACAGAGAAACCCACACCTCAAAAAACAAAAACAACAACAACAACAAAAAAAATCATATAAAAATTTGTAACCTCAAGAAATGGAAATGACCAGTTTAACTAACTAGCCCTTAGGAGGCTGAGGAAGAGGATTAAGAATAATAGCCTATTTAGGCACTCAAATAATTTTAGTTACATTCATTCAACAAAGATTTCAGTTTGTGTCAAAATAATGTGTATACCAACAATGTAGTGCTAAATAAAAGAAAATATAGCCCCGTTTGTGTGGAGTTTGTAAACATAAGGGAAAGATTATGAATTAGTGTGGTATATGGTAAATTAGGAGAATAAAATGATACCGGAGCATATTAGAAGTATGCAGTGTTTGATAGCCCACATATGTAATTCCAGCACTGAGGAGGTAGAGCAGGAAGATCACAAGTTCAAGGCTAGCCTGGATTTTATCTACAACCATGCCTGCTCCCTTAAAAAACAAACAAAAGGCCGGGCGGTGGTGGCGCACGCCTTTAATCCCAGCACTTGGGAGGCAGAGGCAGGCGGATCTCTGTGAGTTCGAGACCAGCCTGGTCTACAAGAGCTAGTTCCAGGAAAGGCTCCAAAACCACAGAGAAACCCTGTCTCGAAAAAACAACAACAACAACAACAACAAAAAACAAAAAACAAATAGACCCCCCCCCAAAAAAATGAGGGGTTGAATCAGCAGATACCTATCCTACTTTATTGGATGGAAGACCAGAGCTGGAAAGTTGAGTAGCAAGAGTAGTAGGAAGTATTAAAGTCCAGGAATTATACTTATGTGTAGGCCTTGTAAGGGAACCTGATGAGCTGTTAGATAAGAAGAGTAGCCAGAGAGGAGCCTAGGTGAGTATGCAAGGTCAGAATATTAAAGGCCTTTTTTTTTTTAACCAGATAAGGGATTTGGAATTTACCATGTGTATGATAGAAATACACTAAAAGTCACTAAAGAAGTAAAAAACGGTTATCCATCATCCACTGACATTTAGGCCAAGTAGGCATGGCAACTACCTGTAATCCCAGTACTCAATAGATATGGCAGAGTTGGATCTTCTGGGAAGCTGGATACCTAGACAAACTCTTGAGTTCCCAGACTCCCTTTAATTAAAGAAATGGTGCATAATCAAGGAAAATAGCTAATGTCAATTTCACATCTGTGCACCTGCACACACGTACCCACAAACATGCACGCCTACAGATTAAAAATAACTCCCAAGGTATTTGGCAATACTAGGCCTTTTTGTTTATTTTTTACTTAATTGGTTAAAAAAAAAAGAGTGAGTCAGGGATACTAATTCCCTGTTGATATATAGTACTTGGGCATTCTAGAAGAAAAGCAATAGTATGGAAGGGAGTCATATAGAACAGGTTAGTTTTGAATGTGTAGAATGAGGAATTTGAGACATTCACATGAGTACATACATACACGGTATGTGTAGAATAGTGATTCTCAACATTCCTAATGCTGTGACCCCTTTCTCATGTGATACACTTTCTCATGTTATGGTGACCCCTTCAACCATAAAATTATTTCATTGCTACTTCATAATTTGCTATGGTTATGGCATATGGAATCATTATGGAAAAATCTGATATGAAGGCTAGCTAACATGAAGAATATCTGATATGTGACTCCCAAAGGGGTTGTGACCTACGGGTTGATTCCCACTGTGTTAGAAGGTCAGAACTATTCTTAGAGCCAAAGAAAACAAATTGTGGCGATAATACCCTTTGAGTAGATCTCAGAATTTTGCCTACATTGTCCATTGGTGCACTTACTTATTTGCTGTGTGGCTTTTTCATCATTTACTTAATGTTTTACAGAGCAGATTGAATGACTGACTTTTACTTGATAGCAGTTATTGTATTAACAACTTGATGAATACTTTTGGGTGGTGGTGGGTTTTGAGTTAAGGTTTCTCTGTGTATCCTTGGCTGTCCTGAAACTCGCTCTGTAGACCAGGCTGGCCTCAATTTATAGAGATCCGCCTGCCTCTGCCTCTTGAGTGCTGAGATTAAAAGTGTCTGGCACCACAGCCTGGTAGTTGAAGAATTCTTAATCTGAGGTCCTTAGACCTTCTCCCCAAGAGTACAGATGTAAACATTTTCCTTCAATTTATTAATATTGTATATATCAATGCAGAGGCGCATGTTTGTGGTAATTATGTGTGTGGAGGATATTAGACTGGAACCCAGCTGAGATCATGAGGCATACAGCAAGTAAGCAAGCACTGTTATTGCTGACCCGTCTTTCTGGTTCCAGAGTATCCTTTCTCTTTTCCCCAAGCAACAGTCTACAGGTAATAGACAGTAGCCATGAGTTTTTGCCAATAGGAGTCAAGGTGTTTTCCAGTATTAATATTGCTGCATTATCTGTGCATATCACTTATATTCATCACGACTTTAAATTATTGGTACTGCACCATGCCATTTAGTATATTAATAAGTAACTATTTTTGATATAATTGGTTTCTTTTAATCATAGTAATATGCATGCCTTTAAAAAAATACATTTATTGTTCCACAGAGAGAAAAAATTTTTAAAAAAATCAAGTGAAAAAGAAAAGAATGTGGGTGTTAACATAATATTGGGTAATGAAAGTAAATGTATTTATAATCTGTACTGTTTTTGTTTTTGCAGAACTTCAAACATAAAACTAGACAAGATAATGAAAGAATTGGATGAAGAGGTACTTTTTGTTTACTAAGTGATTTTTGTCCCCTTCGCAATGATCATTTCTAGAGAAATTTTTGAGATCCCAAAACTTAACCAGAAAATTAAGATGAAAATTTTAAAATTTTACCTTAGACTCTAGATTCAAGAGTACAGATTATAGTTTAGTTTTTTTGTACAGCTTTATTCTATGACCATGTTGAAATTTTAGTACATAGATTTCAGTTTTGTGGTTTTTGATAGTTGAAAGGCAAAAAAGAAGCAAGAGATCAAAAATAGAAGCTGCAATTATGTCAGAAAGAGACAGATTAAGAAGAAAATATGAAATATTTCAAAATGATTTATATAGACTTGATACCACATAACAAGTAGGGCTTAGAATTGGATTTAGAAGTGTTCATGTTTTTCCAGCCAGCCTGGTTCCATTAGCAGAGAAACAGCATTTCCTACTAGATACTTGTGTGCAAATATATAATACATAATACATTTTTACATTTAGTTAAATGTTCTACTGTGTGTGATGACTTTCCTAGGCAGAAACAGATAATCTTTATAATTCTACTGTATAATTTCCTTTTTTTTTTTAGATTTAACGTTGATAAATTTCTTTGTTGTTCTATTTTTCTTTCCTGAGGTAAATGTATCTATTAGTGGTGTTTTTCCCTTTAACTTGTGGCTTAGGATATAAATGTAGTCATCTAAAGATTTTTGACAGCATTTTACCATTAGCTGCAGGTCAGTATGAGCTTAGTCTTGGTTAGCACTGTATATTTCATTCTCAGTGTTTCAGAGAATCAGTCCTGAATTCAGATGAACTAGGTTTAAGTTACTTAGCTTTCTGAATTCAAGATCGAGAGGACTGTCTTAATAATTATTAAATTAGCATAGTCCTATTTAAGAGAGGCAAAACTCTTCCCTCTTCTTACCACCAAGTATAGCTAAAACTTCTATACATTAAATGTAAAACAAATGTGAAGAGATCTTGAAGAGTGTGAAGAAACCTACACCTCTTGGGGGTACTTGATTCCCAAGAAAAACCACAAGGATGTGGGACTAAGGCTGTACATTAGTTTATAGAGTGCTTATGTAGCATGAGTTCAGTCCTCAGGACCTCATACAGGAATGGTAGGTAGCACAAGTATATAATCCTAATACCTGGAAAATGGAAGCTGGAGGAACAAAAAGTTTAAGGTCATCTTCAGATGTTGGCAAGTTCAGGGCTAGCCTGAAACACATTAGACTCTGTCTCAGAAAATAAAATAAATAGTACAAATACTGTGGGTCTCCCCTACATCAGCCTCAAAATTCAAGAGCAGACTTTATAGAACACAACTACATCATTAACAACATCTATTCAATTGTGGCAGAATATACATTCTTTTCAAGGGGTTAAGGACCACATACCAAGACAGATCTATACATGTAGCGGCGTAAATGAAGGTAGACAGAAATTATAATAAAATATTCAGCTTTAATTAGGAAAGATTTACAGAACCTGAGGTTCCAGCGGAGAACAGGAAAGCAGAAGGGGGGGGGCACCAGCAATTTTTATTAGTAGAAAATATCCTCAGGGGACCCCGCCCTACAAGCAAGGTGATTGGCTGGAGTTTCCCCTACATATACAGAGCCATAAAGTAAGCTTGAAAGAATCAGAATGTCCTGACCAAAATGTAATCAAGTCAGAATGAGTAACAGTCAGCAGGAAAAATAAACACATGAAAGTTAAATGATGAAAAGAGACACTCTGAAGGGGGATGAAAAATACATTGGAATGTTGACTTTTTTGAGCTGTTATGTTTAAAAAAAGGTTGACGCTTTTCATTATTGAAAAGCTTACATGATGAAGTCAAAATACAAAATCAAGATTTGTGAGATGCAGTTAACACAGTACCTAAAGAGAAGATTATAGCATACATGTTTATACTAAAAGAAAAGTCGCTAATGACTAATCTTAACAGAAGCAGTGAAAAGGATAAAAGCTGAGGTCCGTGCAGTTGGAAATGACAGTGAGGAAAATAGATGGAACAAAAGAACTTGTTTGAAAAAATCCACAAACTTGGCAAACGTCTAGCAAGAATGACAAAGGGAAAACAGAACCATCGTCACAAATGAAAGCAAGTGTAAGGAATGATGTGAACAATTCTAAACATGTCGTTTAAATGAGTTAAATTATTGCAAAACACCCAACATGCCATAAGTCACACAGTGTAAAATAGGACAAATGTAAGTCCTTAGCAAAACATTAACATAGATCTCAGCAGCACATAAAAAGATAATATATCTGACTATAGTTTATTTCAGAAATGTAACATTCATTTAATATTTTAAACAATCAGTGTAATTCACTATATTAATAGTCTAAAGAAGAAAAACCAAATGATCTTACCAGTTGATACAGAAAAAGCATTAAATAAAATGCAGTATCCATGGTAAAAATGAGTTAGAAACTCAAGTTGATAAACAGCATATATTTAACCTATAGTTCAGTTCGCTTCATACCTAATTATAAAAGAGTACATGCTTCCCTTAAAGTCTGTGATAGCAAAAACACATCAGTTCTCATCATCATTTAGCCAGTACTAGAAGTTTATAGTCAGGACAATAAATCATATAACCAAAAAAGATCAGAAAGGAAGAGCTAAGCCTGTCCAGATGTTTTATGCAGGAGACACAATGGTTTGTTTAGGAAAATGGTAACTGTAAGTGATCAGAACTGGCTGTGCAGTGGTTGTGCACGCCTTTAATAATCCCAGCACTTGGAAGGCAGAGGCAGGCGGATCTCTGTTAGGACAAGGCCAGCCTAGTCTATATAGTGAGTTCCAGGACAGCCAGGATAGTCTGTATAGTGAGTGTCACAGAGAAACCCTGTCTCAAAAAAACAAAACAAACAAACAAAAAACTGATCAAAATTGCATGATACTAACTGAAGACTATCAGGAAAACAGAATGAAGATCAGAAATAAACCCTCACAGTTATGGCCCACGGACCTTTGACAAAGTTGCAAAAGCATTTCAGTGGAGTAGGAGTTCTTTAAATAAACAGTATTGGAGTAATTGTAAGCCAAAAAAGATCTGAACCTTAATGTGTCATACCTTGTGACCACTAACTTAATTGTAGGTTTAAATGTAAATGTAAAGGTGATGACACGTGCTTATAATCTTACCGCAGTCTCCTGCTTGCTGTGATTATCCATGTGTGCCTCATACCTAGCTTCAAGTTGGATTTAAAGTTAAAAGAGATGGCTCAGTAGGCAGAGGCTCTTGTATGTAGACCTAATGACCTGAGTACCACCCTCCATCCTATAAGGTGGCAGGAGGAAGTAGATTTCTAAGAGTTGCCCTCTAACCTTCACACACACAATGAGTTTAAAGTTAAAATGGCAAAATCTTAGAACTGGAAAAATGGAGATCTATATCACCTCTACAAATCTTTCTGATAATATCTTACATAAAAGTTAGTGTTTGCTTATAGATGGAAAAACCTAGAAAAGCACCTAGTAAAGCAGAATATTCTGATGCCAAGTCTAAACTACCATCAACAGCATCACCACTGTTGGCAGTTTTTGTTGCTTTGTTTTTACATTTAAGACACAGAAGATGATCTGTTTCTAGATCAAGTAGGAGAGTCTCACGTTTTTGTAAGATACATGCTTTATTTGTTATTGCAAAGCTGTCATTACAGTGTACTGCGTGAGACCCAGGATGTGGCTGAACATTACTGTACCCTTAGTTTGGTAAAGCAGTACAGAGACAGATGAGCCATAGTCTCAGTGAGAGACCATATCTCACATGATTCATGGAGAAACAATAGAGGAAGGTACCTGATAGCTATTACATACACATGTACGCTGTAGCCACAACGGAAAAGAATAGAATATGCAACCTACCTGATTTTAAGCAAAAAATGCATCTTAAGGTTTCATCTGAAATGTTTTTAAAGAGCAAACTGTCAATTAGTATTGTTTGCAATTGTAACTGTTCTCATTATAATTTTAGGGGAATCAAAGAAGAAATCTAGAATCTACAGTGTCTCAAATTGAGAAAGAAAAGATGTTGCTACAACATAGAATTAATGAGTATCAAAGAAAAGTGGAACAAGAAAATGAGAAGAGAAGAAATGTAGAAAATGAAGGTAAATTTTTTTTTTGGAAAATGCTTGACTATCTAGGCAAACACTACCACTGAACTATAAATTTTTTAAGCAATTTGATAACAATGATTTATTTCTAGTTTATTTTATAAATGTACTTATATGTATATATGATGTATACATAAGGCTCTTCATATGGGATTGATAAAAATGTAATGTACTCAGTGATATAAAGATAATGAATTATTAGCTTAACAGAAGAAAAGAAATCATGTCATTAAATAGTAAATATGTATTTCCATAGATATACATGTGAAAACATGTGTATGATATATTTAGTTCCATCTTAGATTATTAATTCATAGATTGTCCTAAGAAGGCAGAAACTAATAGCAGTCCTGGGAGAAGAGCCAGTTAAGGGAGAAGAAACAGGGAGGAATCCTTGTTATATTACTATTTACTATGTTTTGATTTTTCGCCATTTTAAAAATACTGAATTATTCAAGTAATTTTACTGTTCAAGAACAAATAAAAAACTACCTTTGTAACTGAATGTGGTTGTACATTCCTATGCACTCAGGGGGTTAAGGCAGGAGGGAGAGTCACTTGAGCTCTTGTGTTTGAGAAGAGCCAGCAGGGCATGGTAAATCAAATCTCAAAGCAAGGGCCAGGGCACCCAGTAAAAGGAGTTTTGAATTATTACACCAGTAGATTGGTCACATGAAGGCCATAAAAGAATCTAGAATGCTATAACAGAATCAAAGCTGTCTTACTCTATATTATAAAATTCGGTTTTGCTTGTTGCTTTTTGTTTGTTTTTCAAGACAGGGTTTCTTTGTGTCTCCCTGGTTGTTGTGAGTCTAGCTCTGTAGACCAGGCTGGCCTGAATTCACAGAGCCGCCAAGTACTGGGATTAGAGATGTGTGTCACCACTGCCTGGCAATGCTCTATTTTTTGATGGATTTAGAATATAAAAACTTGTAAGATAGAATGTGATTTGGGGAGTGGGAATGGACCTAATTTCACTGATTGTTGTCGTCCAAGAATGAATTTCATTAAAAAAAAAAAAAAGATTTTCTTTTTTAATAAAAACATGTCATATCTACATACTCTTTGACTTTTTAGTCTCCACACTAAAGGACCAGTTGGAAGACTTACGGAAAGTGAGTCAGAGCTCGCAGCTTGCTAACGAAAAGTTGGCACAGTTACAGAAACAGGTAAGTTCTTCAGTGGAGTCCTTTTAAAATCATAGTTAATTAAAAGAAATATGATCATGTTTGGTCAAAATTCTTTCTTTTTTAATAGTTAGAAGAAGCCAATGACTTACTTAGGACAGAATCAGACACAGCTGTAAGATTAAGGAAGAGTCACACAGAGATGAGCAAGTCAATTAGTCAACTAGAGTCCCTGAACAGAGAATTACAAGAGAGAAACAGAATTTTAGAGAATTCCAAGTCACAAGCAGACAAAGATTACTACCAGCTGCAAGCTATGTTGGAAGCTGAGCGAAGAGACAGAGGGCATGATTCTGAGATGATTGGAGACCTTCAAGGTAATACTTTTTCTCATGTAAAGTATATGGCACATAAAATTTACCATTTTAAGTTTTTGTTTTATTTTATTATTATTGTGATCTGTGTGATGCATGATAGACAGAACTGTGTGTTGCCATGGGGCACATATTGGTGGAGTGGTCAGAGAATGAACTCAGGTAGAGTTAGCTCATTCTCTCTACCTTAACTTGGTTTCTCAGCATTGAACTCAGGTAGTTAGGCTTACGTGGTAAGCCTTTACCAACAAAGCCATCTCATCAGCTCCCATTTTAAGCATTTTTAGTGTATATTTCAGTTTCATTAAATACATTCAACATTACTATACATCTGTCCACAAATCTCCAGACCATTTTTATCATCCTGTAGTAATTACTTATTACACAGTAACGCTCATTCCTTCCTCCCTGCAGTGCTCTATAGCCACCATCTTACTTTCTGCTCCTGGGAACTTGACACTCCATGCTCCTCATACAAGTAGAAATCAGTTTTCACCCTTCACTTTTTTTCCTCTTTTTTTAAAACTGATTTTTATTAAGCTCTACATTTTTCTTTGCTCCCGTCCCTTCCTATACCCTCCCCTTCAACCCTTTCCCAAGGTCCCCATGCTCCCAGTTTACTCAGGAGATCTTGTCTTTTTCCTTCCCATGTAGATTAGATTTATTTAAGTCTCTCTTAGAGTCCTCACTGTTGTCTAGGTTCTCTGGGATTGTGATTTGTGGGCTGGTTTTCTTTGCTTTATGTTTAAAAACCACTTATGAGTGAGTACATGTGAAAATTATCTTTCTGGGTCTGGATTACCTCACTCAAAATGATGCTTGCTAGGTCCATCCATTTGCCTACAAGATTCAAGATGCCTTTATTTTTTTCTGCTGTGTACTACTCCATTGTGTAAATGTACCACATTTTCCTTATCCATTCTTTGGTCGAAGGGCATTTAGGTTTTTTCCAGGTCCTGGCAATGACAAACAGTGCTGCTCTGAACATAGTTGAGCACATGTCCTTGTGGCACGGTTGAGCATCCTTTGGATATGTACCCAAAAATGGTGTTACTGGGTCTTGAGGAAGGTTGTTTCCTAATTTTCTGAGAAACTGTCACACTGACATCCAAAGGGGTTGTACCAGCTTGCATTCCCACCAGCAATGCAGAAGTGTTCCCTTTTCCCCACAACCTCTCCAGCATAAGTTGTCAATAGTGTTTTTGATCTTGGCCATTCTTACAGATGTAAGATGGAATCTCAGAGTTGTTTTGATTTGCATTTCTCTGATGACAAAGGACATTGAACATTTCCTTAAATAAATGTCTTTTAGCCATTTTAGATTTCTCTGTTGAGAGTTCTCTGTTTAGGTCTATACTCCATTTTTTTTAATTAGATTATGTGATCTTTTGGTGTCCAATTTCTTGAGTTCATTGTATATTTTGGAGGTCAGACCTCTATCTGATGTGGGGTTAGTGAAGATCTTTTCCCGTTCTGTAGGCTGTCATTTTGTCTTGTTTACCGTGTCCTTTGCTTTACAGAAGCTTTTCAGTTTCAGGAGGTTCTATTTATTAATTATTTCTCTCAGTGTCTGTGCTACTGGGGTTCTATTTAGGAAGTAGTCTCCCGTGCCTTCAAGTTTACTTCCCACTTTCTCTTCTGTAAGGTTCAGTGTGGCTGGCTTTATGTTGACATCTTTGATCCATTTGGATTTGAGTTTTGTGCATGGTAATAGATATGGATCTATTTTCATTCTTTTTATTTATTTATTTATTTTGAGACAGGGTTTCTCTGTGTTGCTTTGGAGCCAGTCCTGGAACTAGCTCTTGTAGACCAGGCTGGCCTCGAACTCACAGAGATCCTCCTGCTTTGAGAGTGCTGGGATTAAAGGCGTGAGCCACCACCGCCTGGCCTATTTTCATTCTTCTTCATGTTGATATCCAGTTATGTCAGCACCATTTGTTAAATATGCTTTCTTTTTTCCATTTGATATTTTTTGCTTCTTTGTCAAAAATCAGGTGTTCGAAGGTGTCTGGATTAATATCCGGGTCTTTGATTTGGTTCTATTTGTTCTCCTGTCTGTTCTTATGCCAATACCAGGCTGTTTTCAGTACTTGTAGCTCTGTAGTAGAGTTTGAAGTCAAGGATTGTGATGCCTCCAGAAGTTCTTTTATTGTACAGGATTGTTTTGGCTATTCTGCATTTTTTTTTTTTTTTTTTTTTTTTGCTATTCCATACGAAGTCTTAATACTGTTCTTTCAAGGTCTGTGAAGAAATTTACTGGGATTTTGATGAGCATTGCGTAGAATCTGTAGATTGCTTTTGGTAAGATTGCCATTTTTACTATGTTAATTCTGCCTACTCACGAGCATGGGAGATCTTTCAACTCTCTGGTGTCTTCAGTTTTTTTCTTCAAAGATTTAAAGTTCTTGTCATACAAGTCTTCCACTTGTTTCGTTATTTACTCGGGGATATTTTATGTATTTTGTGGCAGTTGTGAAGGGTGATGTTTCTCTGATTTCCTTAGCCCATTTATTATCTGTGTACAGGAGTGCTACTGACTTTTTTGAGTTAATCTTATATTCTGCTAAATGACTAAGTGTTTATGGGTTGTAGAAGTTCCTTGGTAGAATTTTTGGGATCACTTATGTAAGCCATTATATATCATCAGCAAATAGTGAGAGTTTGACTTCTTTCCCCATTTGTTTTTCCTTGACCTCCTTTTGGTGTCTTATTGCTCAAAGTAGGCCCTCAAGAACTATATTGAATAGATATGGAGAGAATGGACAACCTTGTCTTGTTCCTCATTTCAGTGGATTCGCTGGGAATTTCTCTCCATTTAGTTGGATGTTGGCTGTTGGCTTGCTGTATATTGTCTTTATTATGTTTAGGTATGTTCCTTGTATCTCTGCTCTCTCCATGACCTTTATCATGAAGGGATGTTGTATTTTGTCAAAATCTTTTTTGGCACCTAATGAGATGATCATGTGGTTTTTATTTTTCAGCTTGTTTATATGGAGGATTATGTTGACAGATTTTCATACGTTGAACCATCCCTGCGCCTCTGGGATGAAGCCGACTTGATCATGGTGGATGATGGTTCTGATGTGTTCTTGGATTCGATTTGCTAGTATTTTATTTAGGATTTTTGCATCAATGTTCATGAGTGAGATTGGTCTGTAATCCTCTTTCTTATTATGTCTTTCTGTGGTTTTGATATCAGGGTAATTGTAGCCTCATAAAAAGAGTTTGGCAGTGTTTCCTCTGTTTCTATTGTGTGGAATAATTTGAGGAGTATTGGTATTAGTTCTTGTTTGAAAGTCTTGTACAATTCTGAGTTGAAACCATCTGATGCTGGGCCTTTTTTGGTTGGGAGACTTTTGATGACGGTTTCTATTTCTTTAGCAGTTATAGGTCTGTTTAATTTGCTTATCTGGTCTTGATTTAATTTTGGTAAGTGATACTTATCCAGAAAGTTGTCCATTTCCTTTAAGTTTTTCAATTTTGTGGAGTACAGGTTTTCAAAATATGACCTGATGATTCTCTGTATTTCCTCTGTGTCTGTTGTTATGTCCCCCTTTTCATTTCTGATTTTGCTAATTTGGATATTGTCTCTCTGCCTTTTGGTTAGTTTGGATAAAGGTTTGTCTATTTTGTTGATTTTTCTCAAAGAACCAACTCTTTGTCTCATTGATTCTTTGTATTGTTTTCTTTGTTTCTATTTTGTTGATTCAGCTCTCAATTTGATTATTTCCTGCAGTCTAGTTCTCTTGGTTTAGTTTGCTTCTTTTTGTTCTAAAGTTTTCAAATGTTCTGTTAATTGAATCATGTGGGATTTTTCCGGCTTCTTTATGTAAGCATTTACTGCTATGAACTTGCCTCTTAACACTGCTTTCATTGTGAACATAAATTTGGGTATGATGTGAGGTTATTTTCATTGAATTTTAGGAAGCCTTCAGTTTCTCCTTTTATTTCTTTCTTGACCCATTGATGATTCAGGTGAGCGTTGTTTAATTTCCTTGTGTTTGTGGGTTTTCTGGAATTAGTATTGCTGTTGACTTCTAGTTTTAAACCATGGTGATCTGATAAGATACATGGGGTTATTCCAATTTTTTTTTTTTTTTGTATTTGTTGAAGTTTGTTTTGTTACTGAGTATGTGGTCAATTTTTGAGAAGGTTTCATGAGGTGCTAAGAAGGTATATTCTTTTCTGTTTGGAGAGGATATTCTATAGATGTCTATTAAGTCCATTTGAGTCATAACATCTGTTAGTTCCCTTATTTCTCCGTTAATATTTCGTCTGACTGACCTGTCCAGTGGTGTGAGTGGGGTGTAGAAGCCTCCCACTTTTAGTGTGTGGGTTTTAATGTATGATTTAAGCTTTAGAAGTGTTTCTTTTACATATGAGTGTGCCCTTGTATTTGGGGCATAGATGTTCAGTATTGAGATTTCCTCTTGAGGGAGTTTTCCTGTGACTGATATGAAATGTCCTTCTTTGTCTCTTGATTGATTTTAGTTTGAAGTCTATTTTGTTAGATATTAGGATAGCTACATCAGCTTGTTTCTTAGGTCCATTTGATTGGAAAATTTTTACCCAACCCTTTACTTTTATGCAATGTCTGTCTTTGAGGTTGAGGTGTGTTTATTGTATGCAGCAGAGGGATAGATTTTGGTTTTTTTTTTTAATCCAGTCTGTTAGCCTGTGCCTTTTTATAGGTGAGTTGAGTCCATTTACATTAAGGGATATTAATGACCAGTGATTGCTATCTCCTGTTAATTTAGTTTTTGTTGTTGATGATGTTATTTTGTGTTTTCCCCTTTTGTGGGATTTGCTGCTCTGAGATCATCAATGGTCTGTGTTTTTGTTGCTATAGTCAACTTCTTTGGGTTGGAGTTTTCCTTCTAGTATTTTGTACAGGGCTATGTTTGTGGCTAGGTATTGGTTAAATCGTGTTTTGTCATGGTTAAATCTTGTTTTGTCCTTCTATGGTATTGAACGTTTCACTAGGTATAATAAATAGTCTGTTCTGGCATCTGTGTTCTCTTAATGTCTGGATAACGCTTGATTACAACCTTCTAGCTTTCATTGTCTCCAATGAGAAGCCAGGTGTAATTCTGATAGGTCTGCCTGAAAGACCCCCGGAGTGGGGAGACTCTCCTTCAAGTCTCGGGATAACACAACCCCCCAGGAACTCACAAGAGACTGTCCTTGCTGCAATCACACGAGGTTTATTGACAGGACAGGGACCAGTGCACTGGGGCTGAAACTCATTTCCCACGCAGGGATAGAGAGTTCGACTCGAGTAGCTGGGAGAAGGGGTATTTAAGGGGAAAAACCACAACCTAGTAATCCAAAGGGGGCAGGGAGGGCGTCAGTGGAAAATTCCGAAAATACCAGTGATTATTGGAAAATTCCAAAAATACCAGTGATAATCACAAGGGGGTAACTCCCTGTTTCTCAAGATTATAATCTAACTTTATAGTCAGCTAGTTCCTGGAACAGAGTCACTGAACCGATTAACCTAGATTTTTGGTTCTTCTCTCTGTGCTAGATTTTTTTTTGGCTCTACTCTTTCTGCTAGAGGGGTCTGGATTTATCCAGGTCTTTCATGCCTTTATATGTTACTTGGCCTTTTTCCTTTGCAGCTCTTAATATTCTTTCTTTATTCTGTATGTTTATTGTTTCGATTATTATGTGGCGAGGGGACCTTTTTTAATTTTTGGATCCAGTTTGGCATTTTGTAAGCTTCTTGTAACTTCATAGGCATATCTTTCTTTAGGTTGGGAACGTTTCCTTCTGTGATTTTTGTTAAATATATTTTCTGTGCTTTTGAGTTGAGCTGCTGCTTCTTTCTTTTTTTGGTTTTTTGGACAATTTCCTTGTAGCTTTGGAACCTGTTCTGGAACTCACAGAGATCTGTTTGTCTCTGCCTCCCGAGTGCTGTGGTTAAAGGTGTGCGCCACCACCGCCCAGCTTGAGTTGAACTTCTCCTTCTTCTATACCTGTTATTCTTAGGTTTGTCCCATATTTCCTGGATATTTTGGGTTAAACTTTTGTTAGATTTAATGTTTTCATTGACTGACGAGTCTATTTCCTCTATTGTATCTTCAACACTTGAGATTCTTTCTTCCATCTCTTGTATCCTGCTGTTCATGCTTGTGTTTGTGTGATTCCTGATCGTTTTCTCATGGTTTCTGTTTCTATAATTCCCTCGGCTTGTATTTTCTTTATTGTCTTTATTTCAGTTTTCAAGTCTAATGAATCATTTATTTCATCTGTTTGCTTGATTTTTTCTTTGTTTTCTTTAAGGGATTCCTGATGTCTTCTAATTGTTTATCTTTTCCTCCATTTCTTTGAGGGAATTTCTCATTTCCTTTTTAAGAGTTTCAAACATTTTCCTGAAGTTATTTTTTTAGGTCATTTTCTTCTGCTTCATCTGTATTTTGTTGTTCAAGTCTTGCTGTTGCAGGGTCTCTAGATTTCACTGGTGTCGTGTTGCTCTTTGTGCTGTTGCGTGTATTCATATCTTTTCTACTCATCTTTTCCTCTAATAGGTGTGGTTGGGGCTGTCTGTGATTCTTTTGATTAATCTTCTAGGTGCCAGTGAATCCAAGGCTAAGATGGTTGTTCCTCGTGGTACAGTCAGTGCCACGGTTCTAGTTACCCTGTTGGTCACTCAATGTTCCTGGAGCTGTACTCAGCTCTCTTAGGCCTGCTCTAGCCTAGGTTGTGGGCTCAGACCTGTTTCTGTAAATGTCCTGGTCTGAATCCATTCCTGCAGAGGTCTCTGGTTTGTGGTTGGTCCTGTAAAGGACCCTGGCTCTGGTCTACTCCCTCAGAGTTCCCAGGCTCGGGTGCGCCCAGACCTAGAGAGGACCTGGCTCAGACTTATTCCCTCTGAGGTCCAGACTCATGCTCGGACCCACAGAGGTTTCTGGTTCCTGACTATTCTCTTTGACATTCCAGACCTACACTTGGACCCACAGAGGTCATGGCTCAGGCCTACTCCCTCTGGGGACCCAGACTCACGCCTGGACCCGCAAAGATCTCTGGTTCCCGCCTACTCCCTTGGAGGTCCCAGATTCACACCCAAACCCACAGGGGTCCTGGCTTAAGTCGACTCTCTTGAAGGTCCCGGATTCAGGTTCGGACCTGCAGCTTTCTCTGGCTCTGGCTCACTTGCTCAGCGGTTGCTCCCCTGTACCTGCTCTTGTGGATTTTGCTGTCTCAGGTCTGCTCTTGCCCAGGTTGCCAGCTTCGTCGTGTCAGTAAATGTCCCGCCACTGAATCCACTCCTGCTCCTGTGGAGCTTGCTTCCTCAGGCCTGCCCAGGCCTGGGTCACTGGGCCAGTTCTACTTCCGCAAATGACCCTGGTCTGGATCCACTCCTGCTCTCATGGAGTTCACTGATGCCTGCTGTTGTCCCGGTCACTGGTTCAGTCTACCCTTCACATTTTATGTTTAAATTTTGTTTTTAATTATTTGCAGGCTAGGGATCAAACCTAGGGTTTTAGTAATACTAATTACCATGTAAACTATAATTCCAATCCTGTTCTTTAACTTGTGTTTAAAAATCTATAAAGTGTTTAATTTAGCCACTTTTGTTTCTTTTTGATTTTTTGAGATGGTTTCTTTTTGTACCCTTGACTGTCTTGGAACTTACTCTGTATATTATGCTGTCCTTGACCTCTCAGAGATCTGCTTGCCTCTTCCTCCTGGGTGCTGGGTTTAAAGTTGTGTACCACCACCACCCAGCTAATGTAGCCACTTTTTAGTATAAGGCATTTTTTATATCATTGCTCTAATAGGAAATGATTGGGTAAAGTTTGAAGTGTTATAGTCTATAAGTTGGCATAGTGTCTGTATTTGTGATCCTTTCTGAGTTGTTTCTGTGAAGTAATTTTTATAGCCAAGTTTTTGAATATTGGTTGAAAAACTTGCCTATATTTTAAGTCTTATTTGAAATTCGCCTAATGCACGCAGAGGGTTATCACTGCTAAATCTAAGGAATTCCTCAATTGTGGAAACAAGACCCCTTGTGGGGGAAAAAAAGGGTACTAGGAAAGGTTGGTATTCGAGTTATTAGCATTCTTTGTGGAACTAAAAAGCAAACCAAACATAACTAACAGTTAATAAAAGGAACAGTTTTAATTTGATTTGTTTTCTAAAGATGTCTGCCTTTACTTCTTATATTTTCCTGATATTTGTTGATGTTCAATAGCAACGCCCACTCTACCTACACAAAGGACACACTTGAGAATTGTCAGGCCTGTTAGGAAAGACTGGAGGATCAGGGGGAGTATGTTTTAACCTTCATCATGGAAGGAAACATATTTTTGGATATCATGGGACTTAATTGTATGGAGAGAGGTCAAGTCAGTGTTGGGGACTACAAAAATGGAAATTAGGAGCTTCCATTGACTCATAGCTGAGGAGAGTTGTGCAATTTTATCTCTCAGGCACCTGGCTTCAAATAGGTTCAAATATAACCTAGGAAGGAGCCTCTTCATAGTTACCGAGAAAGCTTCAAATTTGTTTATACCAAGTTTTTCTTTATGCTTTTGTTGTTGTTTTAATTTTTGGTTTTTTTGTTTGTTTTTGTTTTTCAAGACAGGGTTTCTCTGTGTAACAGTCCTAACTGACCTAGAACTAGCTATTATAGACCATCTGGCTTTGAATTCAGAGATCACCTGCCTCTGCCTTCTGAGTGCCCGGATTAAAGGCGTGCGCCACCACTGCCCAGCAATTAATTGGGTTTTTTTTAAACAGAATCTTTTAGATATTAGTGAAAGTTAAGAAAAATTTATAGTATGATTATATGCTTGTCCTTTTCATTGCTTATTTTGTGGTCATTCTTTACTCGTGACATAATCCCATTTTTATTTTTGTTTTGCCTTAAATCATCTCAGTATGTGATGCCATGAGAACTCACGGAGTTCTGCCTGCCTCCACCTCTTGAGTGTTGAGATATCCCGTTCTGAATTTGCTGACTTCACCCACTGACATAATTTGATGTGTTGTCCCACACTCACAGTACTAGACATTGGGATTTAGATCCAGTGACTCACGTTTCTTAGGTAGGGCTTGAACAAGAAACTTAATAATACTTAAATACAAGGAAGCACATGAAGTCTGACTTTTTTTTTTTTTTTTTTTTTGCCACTGGTGACTGCCCAGTTCTTCATTTTCTTAGGCATTTACAAAACAGTGCCCATCATTGTTTTCAGAAGGTTGTACAACTGTCTCCTCTAACTAGTTCTAAAATTTCTTCACTAACTTCTAAACACATTTCATCCATTAAACTGTCTTTCTCTTTTCCACTTCTGTCTAATCACCGGAAGCCACTGATTTTCTTTATCTCTGATCTGAATTTACTTTATATTTTCTGTAGGCATCATGTAATATGTGATTTTTTTTTCATGAGACTTCTTTTCTGTACTGTAATGTTTTTAATGTTTGTAACATGTATTAGTATCTCACTAAAGGTCTTTTGTATGTTACTACTACAGCTTTTGTATCCATTCTCCTGTTGGTAGACCTTCAGATTGCTTTCACCTTTTGTTACTGTAAATAACAGTGTTGTGAACAAACATTAACTTACAACTATATTTGCCATCTGTGTTCTTTTGGATATATATTTAGGTGTGAAATTGCTGGGTCATGTAGTAATTCCTTGCTTAACTTTTGCGAGACTGCTAAACTGTTTTCTGCAGTGGCTGAACCATTTCATTTTCCTGTTGTTAACACTAGATATGAAGTCATATTACTGCAGTTTACATTTTTAGCTCCTAATGAGTAATGATGTTGAGCATCTGATGCCTAGTTGTTTCAGCATCATTTGTCTAAGTGGTTGGTTTTTGTGTATGTGTCGTGAGAGGAAGGGGAGTGTGTATACATGTTCACATGTGGAGTCTAGAACATATTTCTCAGTCTCTGTTCCTGCCTTTTAAAATCACTTTGATATTTTTATTAAATATTGATTGTCTGTGATTGAAATGTAGTTGAGTAGTTGCCTCGTGTTCATGCATAAGGCCCTAGGTCTAATCCCTTGGACTGGAAAAAAATCGAATGAATGAAAAAGAAAGGGGGAAAATTATCTTCAATAAATGAATGGGTGTCGGGCAGTGGTGACTCACACCTTTAATCCCAGCACTTGGGATGCAGAGGCAGGCGGATCTCTATGAGTTCGAGGACAGCCTGGTCTACAAGAGCAAGTTCCAGGACAGGTTCCAAAGCTACAGAGAAACCCTGTTTTGAAAAACAACAGCAACAACAACAACAATAAATGAATAAATGAATGGATTTGTCTGGGGAGGCAGCACAATGGGCAGTGGGTGAAGCACCTGCATTCAGATCCCTAATACCCATGTAAGCACTAGGTGCAGAAGTGCATATCTGTACCCGTAGTGCTAGCATGAGCAGAGAGAAGCAGATATCCAAGGGCTCACTGGCCAGCCATTGTAGCTGAAATAAAATAAATGAACTGCAAGAGTTCAGTAAGAATCGTGTTTTAAGAAAGTAAGGTAGAGAAGGAATTGAGGAAGTACCTGGTATCAACTCATGACCCCTACCCTTCACCTGCACTGCACACAGGCACTCAATTCTCTCTCTCACTACCCCTTACTTCCCCTGCAACGTAAGGCTTCGTTTCTGTTTTCTCAAGTCTGTTTTGTTGATACGTACTTCTGCCATATGCCAGCACCACATGTTTGGAGCACTGTAGTTTTATAGCAGGTTTTGAAATTTGGGGGATTGTTACTGTTCTTCCACAGTATTATTTTAGCTGTTCCTTGCAGTTCATAATTAGTTAGCTTTTCTATTTATACAGAACATACTTTTGGAATTTTAATAGGGCCACATGTCTTTGTTGATTGTTTTAAATATTGTCATCTCATAGGACTTCCAATCTATGAACACAATCTATTTCCTTTTATATTTATCATTGTTTTGAAGTTTTATTGTGTTTTGTGTTTCATTTGGTTTTGAGACAAGGTCTGGTTATATAGCCCTTCTTGAACTGCTGAACCCAAACAACCTTGCCTCAATTTACTGATTGGGTGAAATTAGAATCAGCCTCCTCTGGACCTGGGTTAACAATGCACTTTAGTGAATAAGCCTTGCTCTTCCTTGGTTAAAAGTCTTTCTAGGCCAGCAGTTCTCAGCCTATGGTTTGTGATCTCTTTGAGGGTCGAACAACTCTTTTATAAAGGATCGAACAACCATTTTATGTGGGTCACCTAAGACAATAGAAAAACACAGACTTACATTATGGTTCATAACAGTAGCAAAATTTTATTTATAAAGGAGCAATGAAAATAGTTTTATGATTGGGGGTCACCACAACATGAAGGACTGTATTAAAGGATTGCAGCATTAGGAAGGTTGAGAACCACTGGGCTAGAGAGATGGTTCAGCAACTAACAGCACTTGCTGCTCATTCAAAGGACTTGGGTTAAGTCATCAGCACCCATCTGACACCTTAGAACTGTTTCTAACTCCAGTCCCAGTAGACGCAACTCCCCCTTCTGGCCTCTATGGGCACTGCAACACAATTGAGGTACAACACTAATGCATACAAAATACTCATAAACTAAAAATTCAAAACTGACCATGAACATGCACCCAGAAGTCCTCCACACTCCTCACTCCCCCAAAAATATCACAGTTCTGATTTATAATACCATAAGTTTTGCTTTTTAACCATTTTCGCTTTTCATAGCACGAATAACATCTTTACAAGAGGAGGTGAAGCATCTCAAACATAATCTTGAAAGAGTGGAAGGAGAAAGAAAAGAGGCTCAAGACATGCTCAATCATTCTGAAAAGGTGAGTGACTTACAGTCCTAATTATATTATATTGTGGTTGTCAAAGGTTATAAGATAGTTTATAGCATTCATTTGTAGTGTTTATAGTTTATTGTGTGGTTGGTTCTTGGTATATGGTATGTGTGACTATTTGGCATCTTGCTACCATATTCTTGTTTGTACCCTAAAAAGCGTTGGATGCTTAATAGATAATCACAATACTTCGATTTGGAAATAGCTTTTAACAAGAAAATTGTTCGTAGGGCTAGAGAGATGACTTACTAGTTCAGAGCACTGGCTACTCTTCCAGAGGACCCAGGTTCAATTCCCAGCACCTATATGGCAACTCATAATTGCCTATAACTCCAGTTCCAGGGGATCTGACACCTTCACACAAATGTAACATGCAGGCAAAACACCAATGCAATTTAAAAAGAAATTGTTCCTAGTTCCTTTGTACATGGGTAAGAGAAAGGTATTAATCCTTTGTATATTAAATCATATGAAGAGTAAAAGGACTGGATCGTGTGTTTATTCCATGTTGTTAGTTTTTTTTAAAAATGGAAAAGATCAAAGTAATTGGCTTGTGCACCGCCCCTATCTCTCCCTCCCTCTCTCTCTCCTCACCTCCTTCCTGTAAGATTGTGCTTCATGACTCCTGTGTGGAGTCAGGACAGTTGATGGGGGAGGGTCAGTTCCATCTTTTTTTGCATATGGCTTTTAAGGATCTAACTAGGGTCCTCAGGCTTAGTGGTAAGTGTCTTTATCCAGCAGTGCCATCTTGCTGGCCCCTGCATTTATTTAGAATTTTATCAATTTCACTACTAAGTACTTTGCTGAGGAGAGGATCAAATAATTACTTTACAGATGTAGGTCTCACTTTCACTGTTTCCTTGGAAATGACTTCAAAAGCTGGTGCTTTGGTATGTTTTCTATCCCAGAGTATGTTTTTTTCTTTATGGGTTTTTTTGTTTGGTTGTTTTTTTTGGTTTTGGCTTTTCGAGACAGAAATATAGAAAGCTGTATCCTGATTATTAGGGTACATGGTTATGACAAACTACCACACTCAGGCAAGTCATGGGACAGAAAACTTAGCATTGCACTGAAGAAATACAAAAATTAATAGTAAGTTGCACTACTGACTACCCCAAAAGCTCTGCTAAAGATATCTATCACCTAGTGTCAGTTAGCAGTGGATCTGTACATATAGGAAATAAAATAACAAAGAGAGTTAGCCAATACAGTACAAATCAACCAGACTATTAAGATTCTTAATTTTAACATTCATCAAAAGCAACAAAAGTACTTATTTAAAAAAAACATGAAGCACCAGGTCCTAGACAGGGTTTCTCTGTAGCTTTTGGAGCCTGTCCAAGCCTGTCCTGGAACTAGCTCTTGTAGACCAGGCTGGCCTCAAACTCACAGAGATCCACATGCCTCTGCCTCCCGAGTGCTGGGATTAAAGGTGTGCGCCACCACTGCCTAGCCCAAAGTATGTTTTTTATTCTTCTCTAATATTACATCCCTAACCATAATTTCCCCTACTTCCTCTCCTTTCAATCCCTCCCTCCATCTTAGCTCTCTCCCAGAACTACTTCTGTTTCCTTTCAGAAAAGAACAGGCCTCCCAGGGATATCAGCTGAACATAGTAGAACAAGTTACAGTAAGATTAGGCACATTTTTAAAGGTTTTTTTTTTTCTTAAGGCAAGAATTGAATAACAAAAGGAAAGGTTGTTGCATTAGTCTGTGACTGTAGTGTGAAACCACCCTGAACATAACCAGCAGTCCAGGGCCTCTGCATCAGCTGTGGGGAATTCTGTGGGAGGGATGGCAGAGAAAGGGGATTATTCAGATGTCTTTCTCCTGTGAAATGCTGAGGAATGTAAGATTTAATGTGTGCCTCCCATGACTCTGATTTTTATTTTTTAGGAAAAGAATAATTTAGAGATAGATTTGAACTACAAGCTCAAGTCTTTACAACAGAGGTTGGAACAAGAAGTAAATGAACACAAAGTAACTAAAGCGCGTTTAACTGACAAACACCAGTCTATAGAAGAGGCAAAGTCTGTTGCCATGTGTGGTGAGTGTCAATTGCATGAATATTTTCTATGATTAGTTTTAAATAATGCTTATACAAATTTGTTTTAGATAAAAACTTCACTTCTGTGGTTAAGAGTATAAGTAAGCATTATTATCTAGGAGAATATCTTTTATTATATTGTCTCTTTTTATCACAGTTTTACCTTCTGTAGTTTCCTTACTTTATCTACCATATCTTTACTATAAAAGTTAGGGAAATCATACTAGGCATGCTGACTACCTGTGTGAAATCTTAGCACTAGAGAAACTGAGGCAAGGCAATTGTGACTTTAGGGCTTGGGTCTAAAACAAAACAAAGTTAATGGATGTTGTGAAATATACTTTAACTATATTACTTTAGGCAAAGTATGTTACATTTGTTTATGTTATGGAATATTACTTTAGGCAAAGATGTGTTATGTTTGTTTAATTATGTAAAGATGTGTTACTTTTGTTTATGCTACTTTTGTTTAATTCTGTAAAGCTTTGTGCTGTTTCCCCTGGCCTGCCTAAGGCACCTTAATGGTCTAATAAGAATTTAATGGTCAATAGTTAGGCAGAGGAGGGACGGGTGGGGCTGGCGGGCAGAGAGCATAATTCGGGGAGGAGTCTAGGCTCAGAAGAGAACAAGAGAAGAGGAGAGAACAAGGCAGAAAGAAAGGAAGACACCCGGGGCCAGCTAGACAGGCAGTGCCAACCAAGCAGACATGGAGTAAGACATACAGAATGAATGAAAGGTAAAAATCCCCAAGACAGATAAAGAGAAACAGGTTAAATATAAGAGCTAGCAAGAAACAAGCATAAGATAGGCCAAGCATTCATAACTAATAATAAGTATGTCATGATTTGGGAGCTGATTGGTGGCCCAAAAGAAAGCATGCTACTTTCCAAAGTGGTGGACTCTTCTTTTCTCCCAGTTTTGGTTTGTTTGTTTGTTTTTTGTTTTTAATCTATCCCTTGATTTTTCATGATCTATTCTGGACCTTATTGTTACTTAGCTTAGCTGCTATTTTTTGCTTCAATTTTTTTTTTTATTCCTTTATAGTTACTTTGCTTTATAGTTTCCAGTCACAGTTCTAGTTTAGATCGATCCGGGCTGGGCGGTGGTGGCGCACGCCTTTAATCCCAGCACTCGGGAGGCAGAGGCAGGCGGATCTCTGGGAGTTCAAGGCCAGCCTGGTCTACAAGAGCTAGTTCTGGGACGGGCACCAAAGCTACAGAGAGACCCTGTCTCGAAAAACCAAAAAAAAAAAAAAAAAAAAAAAAATCAATCCATTGCCTCATTTTATTATCACTTCAGTTGTACCTAAGATCAGTGTTAGTCCATTGTATTATCTCCAACTACAGTTTTAATTTATTTTCTTAAAAGACTAATCTTGTGATCTGGAGATTGCTTTGGGAAAAAAGGAACAATGGAAGTAGGATAATCTATTAGAAATTTGTAGGCGCTGTCCACTGGTGGTAAGCAGAAAGCAAAGAAGCAGAAGTACAAAGGACAAAAATGTGATGGGAGGAGGACTGAAAGGAAGCAAGGAAGACTCGGATGTTTAGTTTGAACAGCTGATTGGATGGTTATATCCTAAACAGAGATTGATGTAAGTGCAGTAGAGTGTTTTGAAAATTGGAGAGAAAGGTGTAACTATTTCAGTATGTTAAGTTTGGGAGCTAGAGATGTGGATCAAAGGCAGAATACAAAATAAGTCTTTTTGAGGTTCTGAGTTGAAACCTCAGCATATCCCTGAAAACAACTTTGATAATTTTGTCACATATCTAGATGGATATATTAACTACTCAGTTGGTAATGTAAACCTGGAACTCAACGGTAGGTAGGTATCTGGACTCCAAGCCTAACTGAAGTTGATTTCTATTAGGTTGGAGAGAAAGGAATTAGGAGGTAATGATTATGCTGGTTTTTTATTTGTTTTTTTGTTTGTTTGTTTGTTTTGGTTTCGGTTTTATTTGTGTTTGCTTTTGGTTTTGTTTTTCCGAGACAATGTTTCTCTGTAGCTTTGGAGCCTCTCTTGGCATGTGCTCTGTAAAAGCCTGCCTCTGCCTCCCGAGTGCTGGAATTAAAGGTGTGTGCCACCAGCACCCAGGCAAGGTAATGATTATGTTAGTGCAACTAACTAAGGTTAGGGGAAAAGTGAACTTGCACTCTAATGGTTTGTCTCCTTGAGGGCAAGTGCTAATAGCAAAAACACTGTCTTAGTTTTGCAACTTCCTACTGGCATGACTATGGAAAAGTTAAAATTCTCAGAACTTGGCTTGCTGTACATATTCCAGAATAAGGCACCCTGGTAAATACTAGACTCTTCTGATAATAATTTAAAGAGGTTTTCTGCCATCATATAATCTTGTCATTGAGTTGCAGGGTTCCTGTCCTAAGAGCCTCTGAAAAGTTTCTAGACCAATGCAAGAAAGAGATTAATAACTGTCTTCATCGTTTTCTATACTTTAATTTCATTCCTTATTATTCAGTCTAGATAGTATTAAATTGTCTTACATTCTTTTTCAAGGACTAAATTGAGACTTTTTAAAAATTATTATATTTTAGAATTTTTTCTTCAGAGATTTTTATCATATAAGTTACTAAAATGCCCTTAGAACTTTTATAATTAATATCTATTACAGTTCCAAGATAAAATCATAGAGATTTTAAAAACCAATTTCCATACCATTTAAAGTGAAAAATATTAAGGTGATCTATAATATATGTTTCTAACTTTTTTTCTTTTGCAGAAATGGAAAAAAAACTGAAAGAAGAGAGAGAAGCTCGAGAAAGGGCTGAAAATAGAGTTGTTGAGACTGAGAAACAGTGCTCTATGCTAGATGTTGATCTGAAACAATCTCAACAGAAACTAGAACATTTGACTGAAAATAAAGAAAGGATGGAAGATGAAGTAAGAAACCATACTAATTTTATCCGTCTTTATAAGATGGACTATTCTATGTTATGACTTGAGAACTCTTCATCAGTATTTGAAACAGAAGGTTTGAATGAAGTATATGTTCACTGCTATACTGCCATCCCAGAACTTAGAATTTCTATTAAACATTCATTCCCAGCTGAGCAGTGGTGGCGCACTGAGGAGGCAGAAGCAGGTAGACCTCTGTGAGTTTGAGGCCAACCTGGTGTACAGAGTGAATGCTAGGACACCCCAAAGCTACACAGAAACCCTGTCTAGAAAAACAAAAAGAAGAAAACTAGCAAAAAAACCATTCATTCCCTAGGAGCCGTTTCATTGTGTATCACGGCAGTGTATGCAACTATTATCAGAATGTCTTAGTTCCTCCTAGAAGAAGCTATTTCCTTTAAAAAAATAAATAAATAAAAGACTATGGAAAAGTGTGCTATCTAGAAAAGCATGAAAACAATTAACTTCTGCTTGGAATGCTTATATTGATATAACACATGTTGTACGTATTTATAATGCTGTTGATGAAAAGATGAAAGACTATGTCAGTAGTTACTGTATGTGTTTTAAACATCATTTGTAAGTAACTTCCAAGATTTGACTTGCTGAAGGCAGTATTGGAATACAGATTGTGTAATTAGTAAGAAGGTAGGTAAGTCATGGGCAAAAGGAAGTAAAGTCAGAGAAGAAAAGACACATGGAGTCGTCACGGGAATCCCTTGGGCTCTAAAGTAACTGCTGTCTTTTAAAACTTACAGAGATACTATTGGTGAAAACATTTTTTTTTAAAAGAAAATCTATGTTGCTATATAGAGAATTGACTAAAAAAATAGAAACAAACTAGCAAGCAGGCTAATATTGAAAATTTGGAAGATGGAGCTGGAAATGGCCCAGATGTTAAGGACATCACTGCTTTTCAGGAGAACCTGGTTTTAATCCCAGCACCCACATGGCAGCTCACAATCATCTGTGATTCCAGTTCCAGGGAATCCAGCACCTCTTCTTGGCCTCCGCAGGTGCTAGGCACATGTATGATATACAGATGTAACATGTAGGCTAAGCACCATATACATAAAGTGAAATATAATTTTTAAAAAGTTTTTAATTAAAAAATGAGGCTTTTATCAAAATTGATGCTTATTAAGATGAATAAGATAGGTTTGTCCTGTATGCCTTTAGGGAACAGACAACTTAGACCAGTCATGATTACAAGCATATATGTAACATATATGTGACTTTATGAAAATTAAGGAAAGCCTTGCTAAGGGTTTGGCATTTAAAAACTGAAGAATAAAACAGTTTAAGATTATTCATTAAGACTGAACATGCTGTAGTGTTAGACCATCCAGGGAAGGGACAGAAAGGAGGGTTTTATTGTACAAGACAGAGATGAAGGAATTTGTGCTGTATGATGATCTCTGTGATAATCACCTTGGAGACAGCAGGTAATGAACACATAAACTGCTGAAAGAATTTGAGTTCATTGACTCCTACACTAATAAGTACTTAATACTATTTTCCAAGTTTTAGGATTGTATAAAATAGAATACGTAAACATTTGTGGATGAACGGATAAGTTAAAATACCCATTTGAAACATCTCCCCAGACATGACTTTTATCATTATTTTCTAAAACTTTGAGGCTAGTTGAAATTTAAGTTTTTCTTTTTCCCTCAAGTTTCATATCTAAACTTTAGATACTGTTTTGACTTAGTAGTAAATATGCAATAATAGACACAAGGGCAAATTAGAATAGTTCAAGGGATAATAATGTTCTCAAGATTTTATTAATAACCTTTCACATATCTAATAAATTATCAAAATAACTAAGATGCCAATCATTTTTCTCATTCATAGCTCAAGAATCTCACCCTGCAGCTGGAACAGGAATCAAATAAACGGCTATTGTTACAGAATGAATTGAAGACTCAAGCATTTGAAGCAGACAATTTAAAAGGTTTAGAAAAACAGATGAAACAGGAAATAAATACATTATTGGAAGCGAAGAGATTGTTAGAATTTGAGTTTGCTCAGCTCACAAAGTAAGTTTTGAAAGTGTCTTTCGGTGTTTTTTTATTGGCCTATAAATGCTTGGTACTTCGTGTGTTCAGATGATCTCAAAATTTGTTTTAAAAAAAGACCTGTTTGTTTGTTTGTTTTGTGATAAAAGAATTTACTTGCAAAGAATGTTTGCAAGGAAGTTCAGGCTTCGGAAGGACAAGCTTATTAGGTTCAAATTACAGGTATTTAAAGAAAGACACAGATTAGTAGAGCTGCTGGCTTTGTAGTCATCTACTCATTATGGAAATACCAGCTTTCTCGTGATTCTCGTATCTATAAATATCATCACATTGCTCCAGACTAGCATGCAAAAATGAAGGCTGCCTTACTTGACAGGAAGTGTTCCAGATGGCTTTAGTTTGGAGATTACAAGTGTACATAATCTTGGTGTGGGGGTGGGGTGGTTCTGGATATTTATTTTATTTTTGGTTTATCTCAGAGTTATAGTCTTTTTTTCCTATTAAAGATGTCATGTACCTGCTTATCTGTGATGAAGACAAAGCCTGTATGTCCTGGGCCTGCTTTAAAAACATAATCTGAGAGATGGTATCCCTCGTACCAAGTTGTATTTCCTCCAGATATTATTGTGCCTTTAAAACCCATTTCATTCTATGGGTTTGGGTTTTTTTTTGTGTGTGTGTGTGTGTAGCCCTGGTTGTCCTGGAACTCACTCTGTAGAATGGATTGGTCTCAAATTTAGAGATTCATCTGCCTCTGCCTCCCAAATGCTGGGATTAAAGGTGTGAGCCACCACTACTATCATTAGGTCTGTTTCGTTGAGATAAGTTGTCTGTTTTTATTAAGTTGGATTTATATTGGCAAATTTCTTGATTTAGAAGCCCCATTTTTACCAGTTAATATATATACCACTGATAAAATAACTTCTATAAGAAAAATATTTCAGCATTGTGTTATTTTTCTAGCTTATCTGGTGAGACCACACTGCCTGGCTCCATCTTGAATCTATAAAATTATGCTGTGCAAAGCATAGGCTTCTTCATAATAAAAGCTTTCTTGAGAAACACATTAACTGGATCTTTCCAAACCATAAAAATGAAACTGACACATTTTTCTCCAAGCAACTCTTTATACTCAATGGACGTTTATAATGTATTTTCTATCAACTACATGGCTTGTTACTAAACTACAAAACAATTTCTATCTAATATTAAAGCCTAGCAACTTGGAATAAAATTATTAATCCTTGAAAACCTTGGTCTTCAAGTTCCTTGTGTTCCTATGTATTTGGGTCTGTTTTGTCCTTAGAGTGTCCTTTTTCCTATGAGGTATGTTTATTGTGTGTGATACATATTTTGACTTTCTCTTTGCCAGAAATATATTACACTTCATTTTTACTTTAAATAATTTTATGATCTCTACTTTTGTTTACTATAGAAAACATTTAAAGTACATTCCTGTGATTTTTTTCTGCCTGTAAAGTGCATCTCTGCCTTTTTCACAAATAATTATAGGGAAAAAACAAGCCAAAGCAGTGTCCGTTTCATTTTTATGGTTTGGAGATCTACAATGAATGTGTTTCTCAAGAAAGTTTTCGTTAAGAAGGGGTCTGTGCTTTGCACGGCATCATTTTATAAGTTCAGGATAGAGCCAGGTAGTGTGTTCTCAGCAGATAAGCTAGCAAAATAAAATGATGCTGAAATGTTTTTCTTACAGAAGTTATTTTATCAAACCTTTTATGTTTTTAGCAACTTAAATGAAACCTAACATAAATATAAAAATTTGATTGCTGATTTTCTTTTATATAAAGGCAATACAGAGGAAATGAAGGGCAGATGCGGGAGTTACAAGATCAACTTGAAGCCGAGCAGTATTTTTCTGTAAGTGAAAATCATTTTTAATGTAGAAACTCTAAAAACTGACTTAAACAAGAAACTTTATCATAGAGTTTTTTTTTGTTGGTTGATTGGTTGGTTTTGTTTGTTTGTTTTGGGGTTTTTGTTTTTCAAGACAAGGTTTCCCTGTGTTGCCCTGACTGTTCTGGAATTTGCTCTGTAGACCAGGTTAACCTCAGACTCAGAGATCTGCTTGCCTCTGCCTCCCAAGTACTGGGATTAAAGGAGTGCACCACTTCCCGGCTTGAAATTTATGAGTTTTTTTCTGCAAATTATATTTTTTTCAAGGTTCGTGGTCTACTTAAATTTCGAAGTAGGAGGGGAAAGACCTTTTCTGTGCAGTTTTTAACAATTACCATCAAGGGACTGAAGAGATGGCTCAGCGGTTAAGAATATTGCCTGCTCTTCCAAAGGTCCAGAGTTCAATTCCCCGCAACCACATGGTGGCTCACAACCATCTGTAATGAGGTCTGGTGCCCTCTTCTGGCCTGCAAGCATACAGACAGAACTTTGTATACATAATAAATAAATATTTTTTAAAAAAAAACAATTACCATCAAATTATACCTGTAAATAAAACTTCTGATAGCTGGGCATGGTGGTGCAGGCTTTTAATGACAGTGTACTGGAGTTATAGGCAGGTGGATCCAGGCTAGCCAAGGCCACAGAGTAAGGTCTTGTCTCAAACAGACTTGGTTGCTGGGCATGGAAATACATGCCTGATGCCCAGCACTTGGAAGCTAACTTAGGGTGGAGTGAGGGTCCTTAAATTCTAGCCCAGCATGTATTACATAGGGAATTCTAGCCCAGTCTAAGCAATAAATATTTATCCAAAAAATAAAAAAAGACTTTGTTAGAGACTCTGCTTGCATAAGCACTAATTAGTATGTGTCCTCATAAGCATCTTTAGGTTGTAGAAATAACAGATGTCACGGGTCAGTGGTGGCACACGCCTTTAATCCCAGCACTTGGGAGGCAGAGGCAGGCAGATCTCTGAGTTTGAGGCCAGCCTGGTATATCAGAGCTAGTTCCAGGGCATGGACCAAAGCTACAGAGAAACCTTGTCTCAAAAACACCTAAAGAAAGAAGGGAGGGAGGGAGAGGGGGAAAGAAAGAGAAATAATATCTGATATCTTTTTTCTGTTTAACTCAGTCTATAGTTTTATATGAATTTATTTGGTTTTGAAGCTTTTGAATTTGATGGGCAGAGTTCCTTGATTGCAGAGCTTGAGAGCTTGTATTCTGCCATTTCATTTTAACTTAACATTTATCAAATTATACCCCTAGTACCTACCATCTATTCTGTAAACCTTATTCCATGTACTTAAATGCATGGATCTAACTTGTTCTTATTGTTGTTTGTTTGTTTACGAGGGTGTTTTGTTGTTTTGTTGTTTTATCTATTTATTTGTTTGTTTGTTTTTTGAGGCAGGATTTCTCTGTGTATCTCTTTCTGTCCTGATACTTTCTCTGTTGACCAGGCTAGCCTCAAACTCCTAGAGCTCTCTCTGCCTCTTGTCCCCGAGTCCTGGGATTAAAGGCATGTGCTGCCACCACTTGTTTGGTTTTTTGTTTTGTTTTTGTTTGTTTGTTTGTTTGTTTGCTCTTTTAAAGACTTGTGTGACAGTCCTGGCTGTCCTGGAACTTACTCTGTAGACCAGGCTGATCTGCTATTTACATAGATTCGTCTGCCTCTGCCTCCCGAGTACTAGGATTAAAGGCGTGTAACAACACTGCCTGACTGTTTGTTTGTTTGTTTGTTTTTAGTGGTTTATTTTTATTTTATGTGCACTGGTGTTTTGCCTACATGTATGTTTGTGTTCAGGTGTTGAATCCCCTGAAGCTGGAGTTACAGATAGTTGTGAGCTACCATGTGTTTTCTGGGATTTGAGCTTGGGTCCTCTGGAATAGCAGCCAGTGCTCTCAACCACTGAGCCATCTCTCCAACCCCAGCAATTGCTTTAAATTATCTTAAAAGTTAAAACAAGTTAAATCGAGGGTGTAGAGATGGTTCATCAGTTTAAGACCACAGTTTGCTCTTCCAGAGAACCCAATTCAATTCCCAGGACCCACATGGTGGTTCACAACCATCTGTAACTCCAGCTCTAGGGGATCCAACACCCTCACACAGACATACATGCAGGCAAAACATCAATTCACATGAAACAAAAGAAAAAAATTGCTGAACTATTTCTAATGCATCATAAACACTTCATTCTTTATCACTTGTTTTTACAGACACTTTATAAAACCCAGGTAAAGGAACTTAAAGAAGAAATTGAAGAAAAAAACAGAGAAAATTTAAGGAAAATACAGGAACTGCAAAGTGAAAAGTATGTCCATTTTGCTTTGGAATGGAACAGGAATCTGTACTCAGAAAGGCATTTATAAATTTAAGTTGAAAGAAAGGGAGTAGGTGTGCCATCATTCTGATGGGGCTAATTTATTGGGCTAATTGATAGCAAATCTGTAGCACAGGTTCTAATTGTTGTTAATAAAAACCTGGAGTCAAGTATTTGGGGGTAAAAGCTGAGAGGTCAAAGAAGCAGTGCGGCCAGCCACTAGAGAGACCTTTTACCCCTATTCAGTGCTCAGACAGAAGGGGCGATCCTGTCCTCAGACTGTCTCCTCCCGCTTTATATTCCTCTGTCTGCCCAGCCATATCCTTTCCTGTCTCCATCTCCCTAGTGCTGGGATTAAAGGTGTGAGCCACCACTCCCTGGCCTCTTGTAGCTTAGCTTTGCACTCTTTTCTTCAGGCAAACTTTGTTAAAATGCAAACAAAATATCACTACACATATCAGACTAGTCTACCTTAAGTTTGAGAGCATCTGGCTTTCTCTTCTGGCCACCATAAGCTCCAAGCAACATGTGGTACACTAACATACATCCAGGCAAAACACTAGATAGATAGATAGATAGATAGATAGATAGATAGATAGATAGATAGATAGATAGATAGATAGATAGATAGATAGATAGATAGATATACATACATGGTGTTTTTTATATATTTGTATAAATAATTTTTAAGCAGAAAAAAAGAAAGGTAGTGGTGGTCATGGTTAGGGATAGTTCATTACCCAAATTTACCAGGAACCTACAAAAATTAAGGAAGTATACACATGACCAAGATGGCTTATCTAAGAGAAGATCTTTCAGACAAACAGAAAAATTAATGTAGTCCCAGTGTAAATGTCAATTCTGAAAAGTTAGTTTTTGAGACAGAATCTCTTGTACCCAAGGCTGGCTTTAATCAGATCTGATGCCTCCACCTCCCAAATGGTAGAACTGTATACATGACCACCACACTCAGGCAATTCTGAAGAGCTTCAAAGTGCTCTTTCCGATGTTTGCAGGTAGTTTACACTGGTCTGAATCTGTGTTTTTGTAATCTCATTGAATTATTTATGGGATAACTTGGTTTAATCCTCTCAGTTTATAATGAAAGTGTAAGGGATGACTAGTGACGTGGACTTAGTATCTTGAATCTGACCTCTATTGACTCACCATCTTATAGTCCAGACCCACAGCAAAGTCTTTTATTTTTTCTAAAAGTAAATTACTTAACAAATTAAAGTCATGACTTTCATAAAAATTTTGTAGTGGATTTATTTTAAGTAAAATCCTTGGTTCTGTCATTTAGAGAAAATTGTGTGGAGCTTTTTTATGTGTTCTTTTGGTCTGTTGTTTCCAGAGAGAATCTCACTGTGTAGTCCAGGCTGGCCTTAAGATTTCACTTGTTAGAATGACACATGTAGACTGGTTGATGGTAACACACACACCTTTAATTCCAGCACTTGGAGGCAGAGGTAGGCAGATCTCAGAGTTAAAGGACAGCCAGGACTGCACAGAGAAACCCTGTCTTGGGGGAAGAAAGAAAAAAGAATACAGATGTAGGCCACCATAGCTAACAAGATAATGGTTGTCATTTATATGATCAAGTAAGGAGAATGAACTGAATTTTTTTTTTCGTTTCCTAAAACTGTTGCAGAGAAACTCTTTCTACTCAGTTGGACCTAGCAGAAACAAAAGCTGAGTCTGAGCAGTTGGCTCGAGGAATTCTGGAAGAACAGTATTTTGAGTTGACTCAAGAAAGCAAGAAAGCTGCTTCAAGAAATAGACAAGAGATTACAGATAAAGATCATACTGTTAGTCGGGTAAGTAATAGGTGAATATTTCACTGAAATTGATTTAAGTCAAAATACATATTGAAGTATCAGGGTATACATGCATGTATATTTACTTATGCATCTTATATAGAGTGACCATTCTGCACTTGTGTTTATTTGATCTAAAACGGTTGATAATGATAGAAAATCTTATTCAATGCACTGGGCTTTTTTTCTTACTGTAGATAAATTTTATGTGAGGAAATGCTTAGCCTATTTCATTATTTATTCTCCTACTATGTTAAGAGTGATCTTATGAACTAGATTTCTTTGAAATTCGAGTAACTATTCTGGGGTAAGAAACTCATTGTTGATAGTCCATTGTGATCAAAACCAGTCCTACAAATTCCCTATTCTTAAGGTTCTTACTGTAGACTATATAGTAATTCTGGATAAGTGAAAGTTACAAAAGCATTTATTTGTGAGTTAACAGGTAAAGTGATGTATCATGCCTGGCTTTGACTCTGAGAAGTTATGTGATTTTGGCAAATCTGAGGCTTAGAGAATTAATACTATCTCTTAACACCCATATACAAACATGGATATGGCTACCCTTTTCTATAATCCCAGCATTAGGAATAGAGACAAGTAGATCCTGAGAGCTTCCTGGCTGCCAGACTAGCCAAAATAGCAACTTTCCAGTTGAATAAGAGATTCTGCCTCAATGCATTAAGGAAGATAACATATGGATATCCCATGCCCTACTCTGAGTTTTTATGCATGTGTTCTAGCAAGTACACACACACACACACACACACACATACATGATAAACCAAGCATGGTAGCGTAGGTTTATAATCCCAGCACTTAGTGACATAGCTCCAGGCCAATCTGGACTACATTACTAGATCTAAATCTCAACCTTCTCCCCTCTTCTTCCCTCACCCAGCCAAAGGAGAGCGAGGGCATAAATAATGCTCTTTCTGTGCAATTGTTATTATGATTAATGGAAAACATTTACCTGGAATAGTCATTGCTGAATGTAATATTTTCATCATCTTCAGTTGAGACAGCTGAGACACAGGAGGATGACCTGCGCCAGGGTCACATAGGTTAGTTAGTAGCAGAACTAGAAATAAGTTCGAATTTCCTAATCTGCTTTCTAGTTCTTTTTATAATACACTTTTTGACTTTTTGTGTTTAATACATATAAATAAATATATACACAGATATGTATACACATATCATTTTTGGAAGGTAAAAACATTCATAGCAATTATGTATTCACTTTTACTTTCTTGTTTGTTTGTTTGTTTTGTTTTTCTGTGTAGTTCTGGCTTTGTAGTCCTGAACCTCACTCTATAGACCAGGCTGGGGTTGAACTCAGAAATCCGATATTCTCTCCTTCTGTGTGCTGGGATTAAAGGTTTGCACCACCATTCCTGGGTCATGCACACACATAAACTGGAAACTAGGCATTTTTTACAGTTAAACAATGTTTGACCTGCTTTGCCTATAGATGTTAAGTATTAAAGAGTTTTAGCTTCAAGGGTAAAAACAGATCTGTAGCTTAAACTTTGTTTGCTTTGTTTAGCTTGAAGAAACAAACACCATGCTAACCAAAGATATCGAAATACTAAGAAAAGAAAATGAAGAGCTAAATGAAAGGATGAGGACAGCAGAAGAAGGTATATCGAGTTTCCTTAACAAATAACAGTTTGTGGCTGGAGAGAAGGCTGGGCAGCTGTGAGAGCTTGCTGCTCCTGCAGAAGACCCAGGTTCAGTTCCCGGCACTGTAGTGGTTCACAGTCACCTGTAATTCCCGCTTCCAAAGATCCCACCGCTTTTTACGGCTTCTGAGGGCACCAGGCATACACGTGGGACACATGTGCAGACAGAACACTCATAATACATAAAGTTTGTGATAATTAACTTTAAAAAAATGTTTTTTTAATCTATATTATGAGGGCTGGAGAGATAGCTTGCTGTTGTTAAGACCCAGGTTTGATTCCCAGCACCTACATTAGGCAGCTTACAACCCCCTGGTAACTCCAACTCCAGGGAATCTGATGCCCTCTTCAGGCCTCTCTGGTGCCTTCAAATGTTAGAGTGCATGTGTGTGTGAACACACACCTGTTTTTAAGAAAAAAAGAAAAGCAATGTAGCCATTCATGACACTGTAAACCTTTAATTAATTCCTGCATTCAGGAGGCAGAGGCAGACTGTGAGTTTCAAGGCCACCTGATTGAGACCATGTCAAAAAAGAAAAAAAAAATGTAAAGCTAATTCTGAGATTAATTTTTAGTTATGTTTTACATTGGGTTTTCACATACTTGTTTTCATGTGTTAACTAACTTGTGTAGCCATAAGAATTATATTAAAGAGCTGTACAGTGAGCAAATTCATGCCAACTCTTGAGAGGTGCATACAAGAGAATTGTAAATTGAAAGGCATCCTGGGCTTACCTGTACTTAAAACAAAATTAAGCAGTTACTTTAATGAAATTATTGAAAGGTACTGTGTGTTACTGTATGATAGTGTATAGTAATTTCAGTAATTGAAGACATTGTTAATTTGAAATGCAGATGAAATTACTTAATGTTATGCAATAATGTTTTACATAATTTATTGGCAGAATATAAGTTGAAGAAGGAGGAAGAGATAAATAATCTTAAGGCTGCCTTTGAAAAGAGTATCAACACTGAACGGACACTCAAGACACAGGTATATGTGCCATCCGCCCCATTGGTTTGCACTTGAATATGGTAAAATCAGAAAACTAATAATTGTTCTTTGTGCATGCTCTTACAAAATGAAGGTCATAGGGTTTAGCTTGTCATTAGAACAAATAAAGTGAATCCTGTTTAAATATAGAAGACTTAGCATGAGATGTAGGATTTTAGTTATATATCTAGGTCAGTTTTTATTTGATTTTGTAATGTGTTTTTTTTTTTATTTATTTTGGTTTTGGTTTGTTTTGGGTGTTTTAAGACAGGGTTTCTCTGTGTAACAGCCCTAACTGTCCTGGAACTTATTCTGTAGACGAGGCTGGCCTCAAACTCAAGATCCACCCGTTTCTGCCTCCCAAGTGCTAGGATTAAAGGCGTGTACCCACCAGTGCCTCCCAGGTGCTGGGATTGAAGGCGTGTACCCACCAGTGACTGACTGTCCTACTTTCTTTCTTATCAGTCTTTTATGTTGCAACTAAAATAAGCTTTTTAAAATGTGCTTGACTGATGTTTTAAAATCTCTCAAATGCAGATTTCACTTTTAGGACAAAACAGACTATGAACGAGAAGATGCACATTTTTTACGTAAATGTTTATATGTCTGTGGAGGACCTATCAACAAAAATTTAAATAAGACAAACTTGCCAGCATTAATATTTATAAATGAGAAAACCAATACAATAAGAAAAACGTTGTCTAGCAAACATTGGAAAAATATTTAACCTTAATAATAAGCCCAGAAACAGAAATTAAACAATAGCTGAAGAAACATCTCAGTGCTTCAAAGTACTTACTGCTCTTGTAGAAGACCTAGGTTCAGTTTATAGCATCCACACAGGGAGGCTTATGACCCATCTGTAACTCCAGCTCCAGAGGACCTGATACCTCGCCTCTGCATGCCCACATTCATATTCACACATAGAAATACATGCATATGTGAAATAAGGATCTGCTTTTCTAATTGAAACAATAATTAGTCATCTTTTTGACAGCCATATATTCAGAGATTTAAATTAGACATAATATAGGTTGGTCAAGTCCATTCATTCCTTTGTAGACATAGGAAGCCTGAGAAGGTGATATATACCCAGAAGACTGAATTAAATGCAGAAGACCTTAGTGAAGGTTGCTTTTGAGGAGTATGTTATTACAATGGCTTTTCACATTCTTTATGTTTCTGAATTTATTTTTAAAGTAAATATTTCGATTTCATTATTAAAATCTAAATATGCATAAATTACTCAGGGTTGTCTCATCCTAAAGGGAACCTAATCAGTGTGGATATGGACTAAATTAGGGCTTTTTCTGTCTTAATGGGGGGCTATCATTTTACTTTTTTATGAAAAAAAACCCATGACTTCTGACTTCTCTGAGTACTATGTATTCGTATGGTAGGCATGCATGCATATATACATAGAAGTAAACAAACAAACATACACATAAAGTAAAAATAAATCTTCAATAATATTAATAAGGTAGGGAGCTATTGAAAAAGATACTAAATGTCAACCTGGGGCCTCTGGACACATGTATACACATGTGAGCATGCGTGCCACACACACACACACACACACACACAGGCCATGACCAAAGAAAAGGAGTTTCTCTATGACCTAATCAGATGTTTGGTTACCTTGCTTTCTTACTTGTCCAAAGGAATGTAATTTCTCTCTGGCCTTTTAACTGTACTTAGAGTACTATCCCTGCCTTCACTCCTTCATATATTTTCATCATTTATCTATCTCCTAACTCTCTTAAGAAACATGTAGAACTGGGTGCAGTGGTGCACATCTTTAATCTCAGCACTCATGAAGAGGCAAGTGGAGCTCTTTGAGTTTGAGGCCAATATGGTCTATGTATTGAGTTCCAGGCCAGCCAGCTACATAATGAGACTTATAAGTAGGTAAGTAAGTAAATAAATAAGAAGGAAGGAAGGAAACATATGTGGTACATATACAGTCATTCTAGGGACCTTTTCTTCTCTGGGGTGTCTTTATAGGAGTACTGTCTGGATAGCACCATTGCATTTATCTCTATACTGTGTAGTTTATGTGTCTTCCTCCTTTACCATCTACAGTATTTGGAACATAGTTGTATTTCTTTCTTTATATCTTGTGTACAGTAATATACTACAGTATTGTTAAACAATCAAGTTTCCTTTTTGCAAACCTGATTTATCACATTGGACTAAAAAGGAGACATTAGTGTTAATTATCTGAACCATCATTCATGGTTAGTCTGTTCATAGAAACGTAAGTTTACACACAGAGACCAAGAAAAAAAATCTGCATGACTTTGAAAACCAATACATTTTAGTAGACATTAAAATTGAATGGGTACAGTATATATATATACTCACAAATACTATTTTAATGTTTGAACAGGCAGTTAACAAATTGGCAGAAATAATGAATCGCAAAGATTTCAAAATTGATAGAAAAAAAGCCAATACACAAGATTTGAGAAAAAAAGAAAAGGAAAATAGGAAACTACAACTGGAACTTAACCAAGAGAGAGAGAAATTTAACCAAATGGTGGTGAAACACCAGAAGGAGCTGAACGACATGCAAGCGGTAAGGTCTGTGTATGTGCACATGCATATAGAGATCATCTCCTCAGTGTATCAATATGTGTTACTTGTCTTGCTTGTGTGAAAGTTTGAGATATGACTGTTATATTGATTATGCTTAGGTTAGAAGTTCTTGATATAAGTAGATTATTTTTCTAAGTTTCTCCTTTTCTAAAATCAAAATGCCAGTAATATTTTACACTTCTTGACATATCAATAATGTAAAGTTGTGAATGTAAAATGGTCTCAAGACTCATTTACATTCAAGATTTGAGTCTGTCATTTTGTTACCCTGAGTTTTCTATACTTTTAAGATTAATTTATTTGTAGCCAGAAATTAATTTACTGGCATTTTAAGTATTTTTTCCTACCTTATATTTTAAAAGAAAGAAAAGGAAATTTCCTTTTTAAATTTATTTTTTTAAACAGTCTTTTCTTATTTTAAATAAAATCCCAATTCCCCCTCCCTCCCCTTCCCATCCTCCTCCATGTCCTCCCTCCTGCTCTCTACACCTTCTCCCCACCCCTCACCCCATCCACTCCTCAGAGAAGGGTAAGGCCTCCCATTGAGAGTAAATGGAGTCTGCCACTTTGTCCTGCCTCACTTTAAGGTAGGACCAAGGCCATCTCCCCCTATATCTAAGCTGAGCAAGGTAACCCTCTAAAGAAAATGGACTCCAAAAAGCCAGTTCTAGCACTAGTTATAAATCCTGGTCCCACTGCCAGTGGCCCCACAGACTGCCCCAGCCACACAACTGTCACCCACATTCAATGAGCCTAGTTTGGTTTTATGTAGTTTCCCCTCTGTCCAGAGTCAGTGAGCTCCCATTAGCTCTGGTCAGCTGTTTCTGTGGGTTTCCCCATCGTGGTCTTCACCCTTTTGCTCCTATTACTTATTGCTCCTCCCGCTCTTTGACTGGACTTTGGTAGCTCAGCCTGGTGCTTAGCTGTGGAGCTCTGCATCTGCCTCCATCAGTTGCTGGGTGAAGGTTCTGTGATGACAATTAGGGTTGTCATCAATCTGATTACAGGAAAGGCCAGTGGAGGCACCCTCTCCACAATTACTTAAAGTCTTAGCTGGAAAATTTTCTTAACAAAGTAAGGTGAGGAGCTGGAGAGATGTCTCTGTGGTTAAGAGTATTTGTTGTGCTTGCAGAAGACATGGGTTTGATTCTCAGCACCCTTACAGTAGCTCACAATCATCTGTAACCCCAATTTCAGGGAATTCAGCAGGCACACACATGGTACACATGCTTGTAGGTAAAACATTCATATACATATTTAAAAAGGGGGTGGTTATCTGTGGTGGTTGTCACGGTACTAATAGCATACTCCTATCTCAGATACTTGGAGCAGGCAAGAAACCTACTTGAATTAAGAAGTTCTGGGCCTGGCTGACTGTTTGCAAAAGAAAACCCAACCATAGTAATAAACGTTCATGATGTACAACATATTTCACACTTGTAATTTAATTACCCATTTACATTCCAATTATTAATGTTGGAGTTATTTGATTCTGTTTATTTTTATTTTGATATTTTTTAAAAATAGCAATTGGTAGAAGAATGTACACACAGAAATGAACTTCAGATGCAGCTGGCTAGCAAAGAGAGTGATATTGAGCAGTTGCGTGCAAAACTTTTGGACCTTTCAGATTCAACTAGTGTTGCTAGTTTTCCTAGTGCTGATGAAACTGATGGAAACCTTCCAGGTAAGAAGAATTCTGTTTGTTCTGTCATCCAGGTTTGCTCAGATGTCATGGAAATATTCATTATTTATTTCATCATTTTGTTCCTAACTCTTTAAGAAGGAATTGTTGTAATAACCAAGACATGTAATGGTTGTTTACTTAGGTACATTTTGTAAAATTAAACCAGTCATAAGCAGGTTACTCAAATATGCTAAGAGGCTGTGCCTGAGAATGTTTAAAGAAAATAAAACGTTCTTTTGTTTTCAAGATCAGGTTTCTCTGTGTAGACCTGGCTGTCCTAGAACTTGCTCTGTAGACCATGCAGGCTTCAAACAGGAGATCTGCCTGCCTTGCTCCACCCTGTATCCTCACCCTCCAACCCCATCCTGAACTTAAAGATGTACACCACTATGCCTGGCTTTAACGCGTTTTTATGAGTGCCCACTGCTTTACGTAATTTGATAAACAGAACCATGGCAGCTGCCTGCAGAAAGCCTTCCTGTGTTTTAGTGAGAAACCTTCAGTAGTCTTTGTCAAGTTGAATGTTTGAAGAAATAGAGAAAAGGTGATACTGTGAGAAGTCAGAGGGTGAGGGGAAAAACCAACCAAAAAATGAACAGAAGTAAATGCCTAATGTTTCATTTTTTTCTCTTTCCCTAATTAAAGTAAGTATAAATAAATACAAATAAATGAATATGCGTTCTTGTCTTAATTGGAGTTTAAATGAAGTGGCTAGGATAAATATTAAAATGTGTAGTTGCAGAGGTGGCTCAGTGGTTATGAGCATTGTTCTTTCAGAGGACCCAGGTTCAGTTCCCAGCACCTACATGGTGACTCACAACCATCTGTAACTCCAGTTCTAGGGAATCCAACACTCTCCTCTGATTTCCACACAAGTACCAGGCCTGCACATGGTGCATAAACATGTATACAGGGAAAAAAACACACACACACACATAAAAATGAGATAATTCTAACAAACTTTTAAGCATACGTATACTATATATACTTGCCGTGACAACATTCTTAGTTCAGTGTTTTCGATGTGTTTTTTCTTTAACCAAATAATGGAAAATAGATTTTTTAGTATATTTTCTGAATAATACATGAGTAGAAAGTCACTTTATTAAGCCAGACAAGTAATATATTTCAACAAAATACACTGTTGTTTCTATTTTTATAAAGTCAATAAACTACTTTTGAAATTTTCTGTTGTTCAGGAAAGTGGTACTCAAAGGACCGTGTATGATATCTGCCCTCTTGCACTGGTATCTTTGCCATCATGCTTTAGTATATTTGCTTGCCCAAAATCAGGTTTCTGTGAGCGTTAATGGAAGGAAGAAGTACTTCCCATTCTAAAGGTCAGGGATGCCTTCTGTTTTTCAGGGTTTGCCTTTCATATACAGCTTCTGCCTCTGGAAAGTTGTAGCTGTCCATCATAGGACATAGGAAGATTGCCATGGGTTAATAAGAACCTCTGCTTCACCTATTTAGACATCTGAGATCAGACTTAGTTAAAATATACATATACATGTGTGTGTGTGTGTGTGTGTGTGTGTGTGTATGACTTTTAGAGGCTTTTGACTATTGCCTTAAAGTTTTTATTGGTGTGATAAAAAATCATGACCAAAAGCAGCTTAGGTCTGGAGAGATGACTGCGTGGTCACTAGCTCTTGGGTTCCATTCAGAGCACCCACATGGTGGCTCACAAGCATCTGTAAGTCCCAGGGGAGCCAACATTGTCTTCTGGCCTCTATGGGCACTTGGCACTTATGTTGTGCACAGATACACATGCAGAGAAACTATGCATAGATATTAAATAAAAATTTTTTTGAAGAGCAACTTGGAGTTCTTGAGTTACAGTTCATCTATGAGGGAAGTCAAGGCAGGAACTCAAGCAGAACCTGGAGGCAGTAACTGAAGCAGAAGCCACAGAGGAACACTGCTTACTGGCTTGCTTCTCATGGCTTGCTCAGCCTGCTTTCTTATACAGTCTAGGAATGCCTGCCTAGAGGGAGTGCTGCCCACAGTGAGCTGGGCCATCCCTTATCAGTTATTAATCAAGAAAAGTGTACTATAAGATTGGCTACAGGCAATCTGATAAAGGTATTTTCTATTGAGGTTGCTCTTCCCAGGTAACTGTAGCTTATATCAAGTTAAAGGGATGGGGGTTAACTAAGACAGTTATACCAGTATTTAGTTTTCAAACTGAAATTATAAACTCATGTTTCTGTTAACCATGGGATGCTTTTGGAGTAAAGGAATTGTATTTAATGTCAACCCCAAATCTCTTTATCCTGTGTGTTTGTTTTCATTAGCGTTGTAATGTGTTACTGGTTTTGTCTACATTTTCAGAGACTTATGCCTTATTAGTAAACATAATTTGAAGGCAAATTAATAAAAGATAAGTCGGTGCCATGTAGAATGACCAAACACATGAGGTGGTTTGATTAGCAGGCTTCAGGTTAGGATTCCTGATTAACCTGGGAGTCATTTGGCAAAGGAATTTAAATGTTTTTACTGGCTCTGTTTTGCATTTTTGTTTGTTTGTTGTTCTTTAAAGTATTTTTTTCTGATAGTTTGTTTCTGTGGCTACCAAATGTCAAAGTACTCTTGACTGTTCTTCATCACTGTGCTGTCAGTGTTAGATCAAGCTGAACCCTAACTTCCCTATTGGATGTAGAAATTAAAGGCTAATATTTCAAAATTACTTTTCCTTTATGCTGATGGCTTAGTAGTTAGAGAACTTGCTGCTTTTTAGGAGGACTGGATTTAGTTCCCAGCATTTTTATGGTGGCTCACAGATATCAGTTCCAGGGGACCTGATGCCCTTTTCTGGTCTCCTGGCGCTGCACATGTATAATGGATTTACATATAAGCAGGAAAAACTCATTTACAGAAAAATGTAAATTACTTTTCCTCCTGCATTAGATATTTTTATCCTCAGTTAAAAATTCATATTAAATTAACCATGCGGTAGATGCATGCTTAAAAATAGTTTTGACAAATAAGAAGTAAGGTTTTATAAAGT
The DNA here is from genome assembly GCF_950005125.1 of Chionomys nivalis. Taxonomy (NCBI): domain Eukaryota; kingdom Metazoa; phylum Chordata; class Mammalia; order Rodentia; family Cricetidae; genus Chionomys; species Chionomys nivalis. The sequence goes on from NC_080099.1 coordinate 71,385,773, forward strand.
ATTTTATCCTTAATATAAGTTGTGTATCATTCACTTGTCTAGAATAGATCTTGAAGAGGACTAAAATTTTAATTTTACTTCAGTTTAGTAGTGGAGACTGGAAAGATGGCTCAGCAGTTAAAAACACTGGCTGCTTTTTCAGAGATCCTGAGTTAAATTCCCAGCAACCACGTGGTGACTCACAACCTTCTGTAATTGTAATCCTATGAAATCTGATGACTTCTGATGTGCAGGTGTACATGCAGACAAAAGGCCCATATACATAAATAAATCCTTTTTTAAATTAGTAAATGAATTTGCATATTATAAAAGGACTTTGAATAGATTGTTAAGTACAAACTATATTTTTAGTTCAGTGATTTGACTTTATAAACAATTCTATAAATAAAGTAACTATCTTTCATTATTTTTCTGAAACATTATTTATATAGAAACTATAACATATCTCAGCTGTCCAGTCCTTGGCCTCTTATAACATTTTCCATGGGTACTTTGTCATCAGTTAGACCTAACTTCTGAACTCTAAAGATCACTGAAGTTCTCCAGCAGATGGTGATCTGGCACACTGAGTATGGAGAATAGAACTGAAACACTGCACAGTAGTTCTCTACCTCTATTAAATTGTATAATGTATTAAAGGAAACTTAAAAGATTGGCCTTGATATTTAAATTGCCTGTGCTAGCTATTGATTTACATCCAATTGGGCTCAGTCTGTTATTTGGGTTAGAGTCAGTTGTTGATGTTGCAATACTACAGACTTTTTTTTTTTTTTAGTTAAAATTGCTGTATAAATACATTGTATAAAATCCAAGTTAGTTTTGTACTTTTGTTGATGAAAATCTAGTGTAAGTTCTGAGTTTCCCTCTAAAGAACCAAACTTGTGTGTATGATGTGAAAGATGAAAGATAAATTTACAGCACTCGACTTGCACGTTGCCATCTAGGTCACAGTTGTAGTTTTCAGGAGCTCTGTCTTTAGAGCTAGTTAGATACATTAATAAGGAGAGGGAATAGAGAAGTTAGTGTCGTTTCTGTGTGTGTGTGTGTGTGTGTGTGTGTGTGTGTGTGTGTGTTTGTGCACACTCGCACAAGTTCATGTTTAAATCTGTATTCCTGATCTTAACCCAAATGTGGAGAAGTCCCTGAAGTAGGTAGGAAAGGGTATTTTAGACTTTACTGTTTTGTATAAAGATTCAAGGGCTTTTATTTTAGTGAAGAATTACTAGTATTAGACACCTTATAAACCGTACTTTAAAATGAGAGCTTCCATTTTTGCCATATTAGTGGAAAGTTTTCCTAGTAGTATTTCTCTTTTCCTAAGTTAAAAGATTTATGAATCATCAATACATGATGAACAACGTTTTCCCCAAATTACTGCCTGTTTGGTTTTTAAATTGTAACCATTATTTAGAGTTATTTGACTAGTTTAGAAAAGAGTCAGAATAGCAAAATAATAAATTCATTATCAACTATATGTTTTCTATGTATCAGAAGCCATAGACTTTATGAAGCAAGCATGAGTGTGTAGTCCCTGCTCTCTCAAAACTTGAAAGAACTATTTAAGAGAAACATACTTGACAAAATAAATAATAGTAATAGTAGTAAAGAAAAGGCCAGGTAGAAATAGAAAAAAAAAAAACTTGAATTTTTTAACTTACTGCAATTTCATTTAGTGAACCAGTTTTCACGAGGGTGACTTAACACAAATAAAACCTTGGAGATGTTAAGCAAAAGGAATATTATACTCAGTAACTTAATTCTATGAAAATAGACATTGTATTTTAGATATACAGCCTTAGAAATTAAGACACACTGGGTGTGAGCCCTGGAGTTTTTACAGATACAGATGGAGGAGGCTTTGGAAAGCCTAAGCCTTGGTGCCGTAGTTCTTTTTAAGTGGAGAATGACAGTAGAACTATATGTGCAGATGACATCCTATATTCTAGGACTAGACGGTTCTTAAATATGAGCTCTCAAATGCTCACTAATAACACTGTTGTTATTACTGTAAGACTGAGCTTTCAGTTTTATGTGAAGAAAAAAATAAATGTTCCTACTAGGATTGTAATTTCAGCCATAATCACATTTAGAACACTGTACTTTAAAATTAGTTACCTTTCTGTTTTATGTTTTAAATACAAGATTAATATAGGAAGAAATTCAATTTTCTTATCTTAAGCCTGATATAACCATCTCTAAAGGAATCATCTTTATTCCCCATACACTTCTAATAAACTTTAGTTATATTTAATCAGACGTAGTGCTGCACACCCTGTTTCTCAGCACTCAGGAGCCTGAGGCAGAACGATCTCAAAATCAAGACTAGTTTGGGCTACATAATAAGTTCAATTAAGCTATATAGTGAGATTATCTCAAAAAGTTAGAAGCTGGTGGTGTAACTCTGGTAGAGTACTTACCTAGCATGACCACTGCCCTGAGTTTGATATATAACACTACAAAAGGAATAAACATGTAATAGCAGCAACAGTTGCCATAAAAGATTTTGGTCAGCAGTTTATGGTATACATACTAGCAGTTGACCTACCAATTTCTGTGCTCATTTCCTGTTTATTGAGTTGAATAAGCATAAAAGACATAAGACTTCATTAGTTTGAGATGGTTTGGAATTAGACTTAACCTATTAAGTGCCTCCCAGCCAAATTTGAACAATTTTAATGAATCATTGAGTGTTTTATTCAAACGTTTTTTAGGATATTTTACTGAGAAAACAAATAAAATGTTTTTCTCTTATTCTTTGTATCTAGTTGATTCTGCCTGCATTCCTTATTTATTTACCTTCTACTCTTGTCTTCTGTGAGTAATAGGACACCTCAGCACTTTTGCCTGCTCTTGTATAAGTCATGGCTCGGAATAGTTCAACTTGCTGCATTTCTTTTCTTTTCTTTTTTATTTTGCTGAATATTTTTATGAATGTTATGTAATGTTTAAAATATTGTATATCATATCCATTTAAGCTGCAATCCATTCCAGTATGCCTGGCTCCTAAAGACATTGTTACTTCATACCTTTCCAACTGAGTACTAAATGTTAATTTTATGGGGAAAGTGGCTTGGGATTTATTTCTGCGGTCTTTGTCTGGCCATTAAAGTTCATTTGTGTGATTGAAGCATGAAAGAACAAATTATAGCATTTATTCATTTAGCTGTTTTCTATTGCCTGTTGCTGCATGCTGTCAGACGTGTAGTTTTTCTTTTGGTTTTGTAATTTAAGATTGACTAGTATACCATTCTTTTTTCTCCTAGAGTCAAGAATTGAAGGTTGGCTTTCTGTACCAAATAGAGGAAATATCAAAAGATATGGCTGGAAGAAACAGGTACTATATACCTAAATTCTTTTGTTCCATGTTTTACTGTAAAGTATAGAATTTATATTAATTGCTCTATTACTAACCTTGGTTTTAAATTAATACAGTATAATGTAGACATAAATGGGAAATATGCTAGTCATTTTAAATGAAGTTAAGTTGCTCTTTTCATTTTTCTTCACTTTTTGTCATTTCAGTATGTTGTGGTAAGCAGCAAAAAAATATTGTTCTATAATGATGAACAAGATAAGGAACAATCCAGTCCATCGATGGTGTTGGACATAGAGTAAGTTGCCTTTGTTTTTTTTGTTGTTTTTTAGGTTTTTTTGTTGTTGTTGATGTTGTTTTACAAATTTTTACAGTCACTTGACTATTTACTTTTCAGTTATTTTTAGAATGACTTGACCTTTTTTATGTTATTTAAACAGTTTTACCTATTTTCCCAAACAAGATGACCCAATGGGTAAAATTTGCATTTGCTGCACTACCATATGTATGTGAGTTCTGAGGAACAGAACTCACATAAAAGAATGCGGTAGGGCAAGCTTCTAATCCCAGCATACCACTATAAGGAGTTGGGAGGCAGATAGGAGAATCTCCAGTATGCAGGCTAGCATGGCTTAAACAGTGGCAAAGAAACCCTGTCTCAAAGAAGGTAGAGCAATGAGGACTAACACTCTGCAGTTGTCCTCTGACTTCACACATGCACTGTGGTGTGTATGGACCCACATTGACACAAACAGGCACATGTACGAATTAAAGTCTAACCTTAGTAGAATGTGAGAAGGAAAGTCTTGTATACAAGACTTATGTGCTTTGAAAAGCAAATTTTTATCTCAAGTATTTAGTGATTTTTTTGATGTTTATGAGCATCTCAAAAAATAAAATTGGGGGCTCTAAAAGTACCCCAGAGGTTGAGTACTTGCTCTTGAAGACCCAGGTTTGTTTCCCAGCACGCACATGGACAGCACACCTATAGCTACAGTTATAGAAGGCTTGGACGGCCTCTTTTGGCTTTCATAAACACTAGGCACTCACGGTGCACATACAGGTAAATCACTTAACCACAGAAAATTAATGTTTTTTTTAATGTAAGATTGTTTAATCAGCATACTGATACTATCAGTGGTTTATGTTAAATAGTATAAACAAAAGCTGTTCTTTTTTTAGTAATATACTAAAGATTTAATAAGCTTAGGGTTTTTTCCTTTGTGTTTATTCTTGCACATTATCCATATTATCATAGCGGTGTGTATATAATGTATGTAAAGATAAATAGGTTCTACATATAAGAAACTTAGAGACAACTAGTTGAAAATTTTTAAGTGAACAATATAAATTCAAAATGAAGTTTGGTAAGTGCTATTCAATAGATAACAAAGTTAAATGAAGGATCGTCAAAATAGCTCAGTGAGTAAAAGTGCTTGCTGCCAAGTCTGATGACCTAAGTTTGATCCCTAGAATCCACAAAGTGGAAGAAGAGAATAAACTCCGGAAAGTTGTTCTCTAACTTCCCCACATAGACCATAGCATATGCACAATACATAAGATACTTTTATGTTAAGTTTGTGGAGATGGCACTAGTTAGAATTTAAAAGTTGAGAGAGCTCTGGTAATATTTCGAACTGTTTAAAGCATTAGTTATGAATAATGAACTTGAGTGGAGTGGTAAAATAAGAGTGAGTATAGTTTCATAAAACAAATGGCCATCTTTTTCAAGTGCATATGAATTTCTACCAGCATTTTGTGAGTGATCCAGCTTCTATACATTTCCATCAACATTTGGTGCTAATAGTTTTATGCCTAAAGGTTTATTGTGGGGAAGGGATTCTTTTTGTTTTGTTTTGAGACAGGGTTTCTCTGTGTAGCCCTGGCTGTCTTGGAACTAGCTCTATAGACCAGATTGGCCTTGAACTCACAGAGATCCTCCTGTCTCTGCCTACAGAGTGCTGCGGTTAAAGGTGTGTGCCACCCACCTCCCAGCCTATTTTTATTATTTTTAATTATGTGTATGTGGTGAGTGTGCACATGAGTGTAGATGCCTTTGAAGCCTCTTGAATTGGAGTTAGTGGCAATTGTGAATCACCAGATGTGAGTGCTAGGAACCAAACTCTGGTTCTCTGGAAGAACAGTATACAAGCCATCTCTCCAGGCCCTATTGTTTCTTTAAAAATTTTGAAAGCTATATTGTGACACCATGTGTATAAATGTATGTGTCTGTATGTGTGTGTGTGTGTATACATATATATTCCAAATGGTTATTGATACTGAACATCTTTTTGTTTGCTTCTTTGCCACTTACATGTTCTCTTCAGTGAAATGTGTGCCTTTTGTTACCAATGAGATTCTTATAATAGGTTTATATCATTTATCTCTGTTTTAGTAAATTGTTTCATGTCCGACCTGTAACCCAAGGAGATGTATACAGAGCTGAAACTGAAGAAATTCCTAAAATATTCCAGGTATACATGTTACATTATAATTTTAAAGGCTCTTTTACCTAAGTAATTGGTGTGTTGTGAAATAGATTGATTTTTTTCAATCTTTCTCTACCATTCCCAAATGTAGATACTATATGCAAATGAAGGCGAATGTAGGAAAGACATAGAAGTGGAACCTGTTCAACAAGGTGAAAAAACTAACTTCCAGAACCACAAAGGCCATGAATTCATTCCTACACTCTACCACTTCCCTGCCAACTGTGAGGCCTGTGCCAAACCTCTATGGCATGTCTTTAAGCCACCCCCTGCCCTTGAGTGCCGAAGATGCCATGTTAAGTGCCACAGGGATCACCTAGACAAGAAAGAGGACTTGATTTCCCCATGCAAAGGTGAGATGCAGTGTGTAAGAGGACTCAGTGGTGCAAATTCTGTAGGTGGGCCCTAAAGTGTAGTTTTTTGGCTCCTGAGGAACCATGCAGCAGCCTTTTATCGTGGAAAGTGGTTCAGCTTTTAGTGGGTATTGACAGCAAGTCATCCCTTTCCAATAGGCATACCAGTAAGTAGCTTTAAGTTGAAAGAAAAGCTTTGGGTGAGTCCCACTACTTTCCTTAGAGTTTTCATCTTTCTTTACTTTCCCACAGACCGGGACAGTCTGCTCTAAGGAGGCATAGTTTCTACAGATACATTTGCTGTATTTAAAATAAGCATATTTTACTGTTAACAGTTTTTGTAGTTCTGATTTTTCTTGTGTTTGTGACTATTGGTTTTGATCTTTTTGGTTTTTAGAAAAAAATTCAGTCTTAGCCAAATTGAAGCAAAGATATTGTCCAAAGATAATTAACTATAATATCTTAAAAATTAAGAACATGAAAACTTAAGAATTTAATAGTTTTTTAAAATACTGTATTATGGTTTTACGAAAGTTTTGTGGTTTTTGTTTGTTTTTTAATGCAGTAAGTTATGATGTAACATCAGCAAGAGATATGCTGCTGTTAGCATGTTCTCAGGATGAACAAAAAAAGTGGGTAACTCATCTAGTAAAGAAGATTCCTAAAAACCCACCTTCTGGCTTTGTTCGTGCCTCTCCTCGAACGCTGTCAACAAGATCTACTGCAAACCAGTCTTTCCGGAAAGTGGTCAAAAATACATCTGGAAAAACTAGGTAAATACTAAAATATTAACCTTTTTAGTAATATAAAAATTATTGCAAACTATTGAAATTAGAAACCTTGGGGCTGGAGGGATGGCTCAGCAGTTAAAAGCACTGGCTGGCTGCTTTTCTAGAGGTCCTGAGCCCAACCATTTATTACTGTCATCTCGTGGGATCCAGTGCTCTCTTCTGGTGTGCAAATGTACATGCAGACAGAATTAGAAACCTAGTCAAGCATGATGACTGCACATTTAGGCCGAGCACTCAGAGGCAGAGGCACACTTGCACCTCTATGTGAGTTTGAGGCTGCCAGTCTGGTCTACAGAGCAAGTTCCAGGATGACCTGGGCTACACAGAGAAACCCTATCTTGAAAAAACAAGGGTCGGGGGAGCGCTAGTCAGGTCCTGTAACTGTCATTGCATATAAAATATTTTTGAAGAAAATCCCATCAAAGACTTAAAAAGAGGAATTTAACCAAGAAGTTTAATTGTAATATAATATTCATTAGTACTAACAAATAATGTTGGTTTTAAAAAGAACCCAATTCCAACACAATTTAAAAGATGAACATTTTACAATGACGCATTTGCATTTAAAAATGTTCTGGTGGGTTAAAATAACAGGGGCTAAACTTGCCTGCCTCTGCCTCCGGGGTGTTGAGGGCTAGACTGCGATGCTCAGCTTGAAGTTGCCTTTAACTCCTTACTTTCTTCACTTTCTGCTGTTTGTATCCAGATCTTGTTCCTTGACATGATGTGTGCCTTTTCCTTTTTTCATATTCGCAAGCCTCCAGACTATTACAGTATATCACAACATTCAACTGTACTCTCTGGAATCTTATTTGTGTAGTATAAACTAGGACTGGAATGATTTTTAAGTGTTTTAGTAAGAAAATGTTTTAGCTATACAAATCCTTAAGAGACAGGGACTGGGCAGTCAGAGCAGCAAAGAGAAACCTGTCTCAAAAAAAACAAAAAACAAACAAACAAAAAGGAAATAACAAAGAAAATGTTTTAGAAAAAGAATAGAAACACAAAAGGAAATCATATTATGGTATTGTTCTCCTTTCCTCTGTTTTCTCTAAACTTTGTCATTATTTAATCTTTTGTGTAAGTGTATATATTTGTCTTTCCCTAATTTTTTAGAAGGAGACAAGGTAGTGCTCTTGGGGTTTCTGGGTGCTAACCAAATAGTCTACCACTGAGCCACCCTGCCACTCTTCCCGCCACTTGTTGTTTCTTAGATTTTCAAACCAAGCGTCTTTCTTAAATTACAAGATTTTTTTTTCTCTCCAACAGTTAACCTTGTGACCTACTGCTGTGTTGAAATCATGTGGAATGCTACCTGCTAAACCAGGCTGTTTAACCATGCTGAGCAGACAGGCTATTTCTTTGACACAAATACCACTGGCTTTTCAGGGTTAGGATTGCTCTTATTCTGTCCTTGGCTTTGGCACAAAAAGCACACTGAGGATTCGATTTTATTTTTTGTTTTTGTTTTTTTTCTTGCGGGTTTGCGTACAGGTAGTTTAGATTAATTATTACTATGTAATGCAAGTACAATTGGGGAAAGCTTAGCTAGGTATATTTTTTTAAGGTGCTGCCTTTTTGAATTTATAAGAAAATGCCTGTCGGTCATGATATAACAGTTTTCCCTGTGAGCAGGAAGAAGGAACTTTCACTTTCAGTGGAATGACTGTCACTGTTAAGATCAGCTTGTGGAAGGAGTAAAGAAAATATCTCAAAATGAGACATTTTTGTTTTTTTAAATGACTTAAGTTTTTGTGCTCTTGCAAGACTATACAGAACTATTTTAAGAACACAGTGATGTCGCTTGTAACTCGGTGCCCTCACTGTAGAATTAAAAGCCTTACTGTTGATTACCCACAGTGGGTTTATGGAGAAATTAAATATCTTACCTTATGCTCTACAAAATACTGTATATGTTTCAGCAAGTTTGTAGATTAGGAACTGGGAGAAGACAAAAGAATTACATTTAATCTATGCATTTTTGCCAAGCCATATTGAGTTATTTTACTACTAGAGACATTAAGAACTAACTGTACAAGAGAACCAAGTTTAAAAGCATTTTGTGGGATACATCATTTCTGTAATTATATAATGTATTTCTTTGTGGTTTTAAGTGAAAAGACATTAAGTTAACATAAAAATGTATGCACTGTTTGAAATGTAAATTATTCTTAGAACACTTTCAGTGGGAGTTGCATTACCCTATTAGTGCCTTAATTTGAGAATTTTTTTTACTGCCCTAAGTACAGACTTTTCAGGAAACAGATTTTACAAAAAAATTATGTATGTCAGTGGATTTTTTCATTGGTAATTGGTTTAATTTAAGATATATAGAGGTTTGTTGAACTTTTATAAATTGAGTACAATCTTTGCACCAAACTACTTGCTACAATAATGAAAGACTATTAAACTATCTGCAAAAAATATAAAAGTTGCACCAGTAGTAAAGAATTATGAAATATATCCATGTTTTCCAGTTAGCATAGGAATTACCGTATGAATACTGTTCAGCTCTTCTCTGGTAACAAGAGTTGATTTGTTATGGGCAGTGTGATTTATTATTATTATTATTTTTTAACCAAATACCTCCTCAGTAATTTATAATTGCTTTGCAGTAATGTGTATCAACTAAGCACTGGAAAACCAATCTTCTCTAGGGGATCTGCATGTTTCAAGTGGTATTGAAAGCCGCACTGATGGATATGTAAAAATAAACATATCTGTTATTAATATGCTAATGACTCTGTGCTCATTTAATGAGAAATAAGATAATTTATGAATGGATACTTTTAATATTGACTACTATGGTATTTTCTCATGGTTGGAATAAATAGATGGCATGCTAAAAATTATTTCATGATTGTATACAAATGTTTGCTAAATTTTGTGAATAGATTAAAATTATTTTTTAAACATAAAACTTGACTTGGGCTCTAAAACAAGAGATGCTATTGTTCAAGTGAAAAGATGGCCAGTGTTTGTTGGAAAACAATTCTCCATTGTTCTGCACATGTTGTGAGTAGAGGCTGTGTGGTAACTTGTGTTGGACCATCACAAATACCATAACAACAACCAGAGTATCTGTATAATCAACAGCCTTAGACGATAGACTGTTTTCCCTTCACAGGCCTTTACTGCCAGTATGTCTGCATGGTTAATGTCAGAGGCAGGTTTACCTGAGCTCATTATAAAAGATTTCAGCTTCCAGGGCTGGAGAGATGGCTCATTGGTTAAGACCACATTTGCCTTTCCTATAATTCCAACTCCAAGAGTTCTGATACCCTCTTGAAGCACAAACACAAAGGTAGCATACACACATATACAAATCATTAAAAACAAAAAGACTGGTTCCTTATGCTTGCAATTCCTCACCTGCTACACAAAACCATCTTGAGTTCAGCACCCACCTGAGCCACATATACTGCCCACCCCTGGGAACGTGTTCATTTCTTTCTCATCTACATGTCTCATGTTATTTTCCAAGATCTATGAACTGGTCGCTTGCAGATGGGGGGTAGAGGTTCTGCTCTTTCACTGCCTGATAGTTGACTTACTACATTCTCAGAACCATCCCCAGTAAGTAATGTGTCATAGTTGAGTGGCCATCACAGTTAATAGATTTTTTTTTTAAGTGAAACAGTAGTCTGAGCATCACTTTGCTGAAAACTGAGTATCTTGTGGAACTGCTCTTCTACATTCCAAGCATAATCCAGCACTGTGATGGCCAGAGCATGCTGGGAGGAAGAAACTGGTGCTTGGCAGTGCTTCATGTGTGCTGCATCTACAGACCAGTGTGGTGCTTTGTACTTTTTGCTGCTTGGGAATTTCATATCCATATATGTGAGTCATTGTCAGTCCTATCTCAGGAAACCACTTGGGCCAAACATTGTCTAATCCAGAAACCTAGCTCAAGGCCAGGCAGTGGTGGCACACGCCTATAATCCCAGCACTTGGGAGGCAGAGGCAGGTGGATCTTTGTGAGTTCGAGGCCAGCCTGGTCTACAAGAGCTGGTTCCAGGACAGGTTCCAAAGCTACAGAGAAACCCTGTCTCAAAAAAAGCCAAAAAAGAAAGAAAGAAACCTAGCTCAAGTTAGTCCGAGAAATAATGCAGCTTCTAGATTTCTCTCCACTTTGTTCCTGGAGAACATTAATGGAGTGGAGATTCATTCAGTCCACCTGAGAGAGATGGAGGGCACTTGTAGCAGCCAGAGGTTGGTATTGGGTGTCTTTCTCAGTTCCTCCCTACATTATCTTTGTAACATGGTTTCTCACTGGCCTGGAGCTTACCAGTTTGGCTAGACTAGCTGGCCACCAAGTCCCAGACAGTACCACTGTGCCTAGTTTTTCTACATGGGTACTGGGGGATTAAACTCAGATCCTCATACTTCCAGATGAAGCACTTTGCCCTTCCCCTATTTCTTTTTGTATACTGCTTTTAGGTTTGGTTTACTCTTGGTTTTCCAAAGGCCTATTTAATGTGCATTATTAAGTTATTTATTTCTGTTCTTCGATTATTTTTTTTTAATGTAAACAGTCTGAACACGCTTAGTTCCCAGAACTTGTCTCACCCTTGGGAGTGTCTCTAATGGACAGTTCTGTCTTCTCTGGATCCAGTCAGATGATGTCTCAAATGGTGGTCACACTTAGAGTTCCTATTGGGAATGTTCTCTGTGTAACCCTCTATAATATCCAGCATGCTCCTTGGGATCTAATAGTTCTCCTGTAGACCCTTGATATTTGCTGAGTTTCTCAAGAGTATCTTGTCTTTTTCTTTCAGGATAGCATAATTGAATTAATGGTACATCCTTTATGGAGACCCAAAAGTGTGAGGCTCTTCCACCTTGTCTAAGGGTTATGGAATTTGAGCTTATTTTAGCTCTTTCAAAGTTGTTAACAGATAATGGCTACAAAACAAGATATCCTGACCCAGGATATGGTTACTTGATGTTTTGGGCATTAAGATGGCCCATAGTTGTAGATCTGCTTCACCCTGACCAAAGGTCAGAGAATTCAAGCATACTTCTGCTCCTTCTTTTGAAATAGGTTTGACTTAGGGAGTGGCTGCCTGTGATATTTGATCTAGAGTGTGTTCACTGCCCAGACATTAAATGGTTTTCTTGGGAATTAATATCTAGTGTGGGAGGTCCTTCTGTCTGTGTGTTGCTTTTATTGGTTAATGAATAAAAGAACTGCTTTGAGCCTGTGGCAGGAAAGAACAGAACTAGGTGGGGAAAGCTAGGCTGTATGCTGGGAGAAAGAAGGACAGAGTTAGAGAGAAGTCATGGAGCCGCTGGAGACAGATACTGGGAACTTTACCTGGTAAGCCACAGCTATGTGGCAATATACAGATTAATAGGAATTGGTTAAATTAAATGAGTTAGCAAATAAGAAGCTAAAGCTAATGGGCCAAGCAGTGATTTAATTAATATGATTTCTGTGTGATTATTTCGGGGCTAAGCAGCCGGGAACCAACAAGCAGCCTTCCTCCTCCTACAAATGTCTTGAGCAAATTACTGTTCTGGTTGTATCATGTTAAAGCAGTCTTTTGCCTTCTCCCCTTTTGTATTGGGGTATAAAAGTGTATGGAAAATTAAACACAGGTGGACTCAGAACTGAAAAAATTCAGCATTCAGTATTTGCTGAGTTGCCCTCATGTTACTATCCTGTGTGTCTGTGTTCCTTTCTTATCTCTGTTCCTCCTACCTACATTTCTAATCCTCACACCCCTGTCCCAGAACATATGAACCTGTGGTGCCTAGGATCACAGCAGAGGTCACCCCAAAAAGGTACTTCAATGACAATCCTTAAAATAGAACACTCTTCAGCACTGAAAAGAAATGAGCCATTGAGCTATGAAAAATATAAAGAAACTTACATGCATATTGCTAAGTGAAGCCTACTTTAAAAGACAACATACTGTAAGATTCCAAGAGGAAAGAAGGATGGACACTTGGAACACTGAGGATTTTCACAGCAGTAAAATTCCCTGCATGTTATAATGATGGTAAAGAAAAATAATCAGTGTATGTCATACAGTGTGTCCCAACTTAAGCCATGAGTGCTAATGCTCTGTCACTTTTGACTCATTAACCAGTGCACTACTCTATTAGGGAATATTGATGGTGTGGGAGCCTAGAAGTTGTCTATATGGAAATTCTTATACTTAACACAGCTTTTTAGTAACTCCAAACTTCTTTTTAAAAATACTCTTATGAAGCTGGAGAGATGGCTTAGTGGGTAAGTGAAGAAGGATGCTTAAAAGAAATCCCACACTAGCTCATAATTGAGAATAATAGATGATTATTTAGGAGTAGACTCACAAATCAGAATCCACTGTGGAATGGAGAACAGAAATCGAATCCCACAGCTGGAAAAGAGACCAGATGCATGCTTTACATCGGCATAAATAGTATAAGAGGCCATGCCCTAGTGGATGGTTAACTTAAAGGTTATTGGCTGTATGATTTTCTGCAGCAGGTAAGTGCTTGCTTCTCTTGAAGAGGACCTGAGTAACTTTCCAGCACCATGCCAAGAGATGTACAAGTCTGTTGGCCTCTGAAGGCACCCACACACATATACATGACATACACTCACAAAGGTGCACATGTATGCACATGGCAAAAAGAATTAGACAAATCTTTGGCAAGGACTGGCAGTGCACCTTTAATCTTAGCACTACGAAGGTAGAGGCAGGTAGAGTACTGAGATCAAGGCCAACTTGGTCTTCGTAGTGAGTTCCAGGCTACCCATAGCTGCATAGTGAAACCCTATTTAAAATAAATGTATACAAATATTTTTATATTAAAAAATAATCTATTGGTACTAAAACTAGTGAAGGCTGAATACCTCCTAAACACCTATGACACACAAAAGGACATCACATAAATTAATGTACTAAAAAAATGGGGTAACTATGGACCAGAAATGAACATGTCAAAATGTTAAGGGGAACTATATTGTATACAGACTTACTGGGCTGTAAGTCTGGAAGCAGGCATTGAAGACCAAGAAACTAGGTTTTGCAGATTAACAAACTAAAATACTTGAAAGATTCAAGAGCAGATTTTGAAGCTATAGGCAAATGAAGAATTGCAGTACTCATAAAACAGGCAGAGGAAAATGGATTAAAATAAGCAAAACAATTGTGGTTTGAATGATAATGGCCCCCATAGTATCATACTATTAGGAGGTATGGCCTTGTTTGAGGAAGTTTGTCACTGGATAAGGGTTTTGAGGTTTCAAATTCTTAAGCCAGGTCTAGTATTATTTTTCCTGCTGCCTAGCCATAGGAATGTAGTGCCACATGTAGATAATAGACTATACCTCGGAACCTACAAACCAGCCCCAATTAAATGTTTTCCTTTATAAGAATTGCCATGGCTCAGGATATCAGATTAACTCAAAAAAACAGCAGCCTTCCTGTATGCAGATGATAAAAGGGCTGAGAAAGAAATCAGAGAAACATAACTCTTGAGAATAGTCAAAAAATAAAATATCTTAGGGTAACTCTAACAAAACTTTAGAAGGCCTGTATGACAAGAACTTTTTAAGTCTTTGAAGAACAAAATTGAAGAAGATACCAGAAAATGAAAAGATGTCCCATGTTCTTGGATAGGTAGGATTAACATAGGGTAAAAATGGCCATCTTACCAAAAGTATTCAACAGATTCAATTCAATCCCCATCAAAATCCCAGCACAATTCCTAGACCTTGAAAGGACAATACTCAACTTCATATGGAAAAACAAAACAAAAAAAAACAGGATAGCCAAAACAATCCTATACAATAAAGGAACTTCCGGAGGCATTACCATTCCTGACTTCAGGCTCCACAATAGAGCTATAGGAAAGAAAACAGTTTGGTATTGGCACAAAAACAGACACACAAAATCAATGGAATCAAATCGAAAACCCTGATATTAATTTTATAAACACCTGATTTTTGACAAGCTAAAATTATACAATAGAATTGGCATCTTTAACAAATGGTGCTGGCATAACTGGATGTTGACATGTAGAAGAATGCAAATAGATCCATATCTATTGCCATGCACAAAACTCAAGTCCAAATGGATCAACATAAATCCAACCACATTGAACCTCATAGAAGAGAAAGTGGTAAGGAGCCTTAAACTCCTTGGCACATAAGACCACTTCCTAAATATAACTCCAGTAGAACAGACACTGTGAGCAACAACTAATAAATAGGAGCTCCTGAAACTGGGAAACATGTAAAGCAAAGGACATAGTCAAGACAAAATGTCTGCCTACAGAATGGGGGAAAAATACCAACCCCACATTTGACAGAGGGCTGATGTCTAAAACATAAAAAAGAACTCAAACTAGACATCAAATTATCAAGAAATCAAGTTTTAAAAAAAAAACGGGGTACAGATCTAAACAGAATTTTCAACAAATGAATCTCAAATGGTCAAAAGACAAAGTTGCTCAACATTCTTAGCCATAAAGGAAATGCAAATCAAGAGAACTCAGATACCATTTTATGTCTGTCAGAATAGCTAAGATCAAAAACACTGGTGACAGTTTATGCTGGAGAGGATATGGAATAAGGGGAACATTCCTTCATTGCTGTTGGGAGTGCAAACTTGTGCCGCTTTGGAAATCAGTATGGTGGTTTCTCAGAAAATTGGGAATCAATCTACCCCAAACCCTGAAATACCACTCTTGGACATGTACCGAAAGGTTGTACACCCACACCACAGGGACATTTGCTCAACTATGTTCAGAGCAGCCTTATTCATAATAGCCAGAACCTGTAAACAATCTAGTGAAAGACCCCCATATTTGAAAGACCCCCCCCATACTTAAAAGACCCCCATGCCCACATACTATGTTAAATTCTGCTGAAAATTTAGCTGGGCCCCCAGGATCAGCCAATGCTAAAACTTGATATCTATGGGTTGCAGACTCACTGACTAGGCTAAGGAGAGGGATACTCCACCCCCAAGACATCCTATCTAAATTATCAACTTGCTACAGGGTGTTTTATCTGTCTTTATGGTTTTTCGGGGAAATCCGAGAATAGACATGGGGCCATTCCCAGGATGAGCTAAGCCCACCAATTTGAGAGCCAATGAAATGCTTGTACTATACTACCCTCTTATGTAATCGTTTTCCCCTATAAATATGGCTGTTTGAATTTGCCTGGGGTGGGCAGTTGGCGTAAGCTACTGTTGCATCCTCAGGCACCTGTGTAATCAATAAAGACTTCTCTGTTGGCCTGAATTATTGAGACTGGGGGATTTCTCCCACCGCCCTTGAAAACTAGGGTTTTTCACTAGATGCCCCTCAACTGAAGCACGGATAAAGAAAATATGGTACATTTACATCTTGAAATTTGCATGCAAATGAATGGAACTAGAAAAAAAAATTCTAAGTGAGGTAACTCAGACCCAGAAAGGTGAACACAGTATGTACTCACTCATAAGTGGGATTAGACATAAAGCAAAGGATAATCAGACTACAATCCACAAACCCAGAGAAGCTAGGTAACAAAGGGGGCTCCAAGAGTGACATACATGGGTCCCCCTGGGAAGGGAAATTAGACAAGTTCTCCTGAGTAAATTGGAAGCATGGAGGAAGAAGGAAAGGAGGAGAGTAGGGGAGTGGGGAAGAGAACATGAGGGGGGCAGAATGTTCAAGTTGGGGGAAGGACAAAGAAGAAGAGCAAGGAAAGCTTGATAGAGGGAGCCTTTATCGGGTTAGCGAGAAAGCTAGCACTAGGGAATTTCCCAGGAATTCACAAGGATAACCCCAGCTAAGACTGTAAGCAATGGTGGAGAGGGTGCCTGAACTGGCTTTCCCCTGTAGTCAGATTGATGACTACCTTAATTGTCACCATAAAATCTTCATCCAAAACTCCATCAGGAACAGAAGCCAGGAGCAAATCCAGCCCTAGGAGCCAACCCAGTCCTGGCACACTGGTAGACCAGGATTGAGCCAACCACCTGACGCAGAGTCTGTGATCTCCACCAGAACAAGTACAGGGGAGTAACCACTGAGCAAGTGAGACAGAGACTACTGAGGGTCTGGACGTGAATCCTGGACTTTTAAGGGAGTAGACCTAAACCAACACCGCGAGGGACTGGGCGAGAGTCTAGGACCTCCCAGGAACTAGGCTGAAGCCAGGACCTCTGTCAGCCTGGGCATGAGTGAACCTGGGGCCTCTGAGGGAAGGGACCTCAGAGAGAGTAGGCCTGAGCAAGGTCCTCTGTGGGTTTGAGCACTGGTATGGGACATCAAAGGGAATAGGCAGGAACCTGGAACCCCTGAGGGTCCAAAAGCAAGTCTGGGACCTCTGAGGAAGTAAACAGGTCCTCTGCGGGTTTGGGCACACCTGAGCCTGCGACCTCTGAGGCAGTATACTGGAACCAGAAACCTTTCCAGGTCCAACTCCAACCCAGGAACTTCTGCAGGAGGGAATCCAGACCAGGATTTGCAGATACAGGTCAAAGCCGGTAACCTAGGCCAAAGTTGCCCTAAGACAAGGAACTCCACCTTGGGAAACAAATTCCACAGGAGTGGAACTGAAGACACCAAGGACAGAGAGGGCCTGCGAAAACAGGAGGAGAAACCAGGAGAAAATCCAGTCCTGGGAGCCAACCCAGTCCCAGAAGACTGGCAGATCAGGGAGCCAGTGACCAGATCCAAAGTCAATGATCTCCACCAGAACAGGTCCAACTTCAAGCCAGGGACTTCTGCAAGAGGAGATCCAGAACAAGATTTACAGAAACAGATCAAAGCCAACAGTCTAGGCCAAAGTAGGCCTGAGACAGCAAACTCCAAGGGAGCAGACCAAAGCACAGGAGCAGTGAGCTATCTCCAGGAACAGGAATAACCAATGGGGTAACTAGAACTGTGACAATGACTGTAACACAAGGAACAAAAACCTGAGTTTTGGATTCACTGGCACCTAGAAGATTGTTCAACAGAATCTAGACAGCCTCAACTGTACCTATTAGAGGAAAAGATGAGTAGAAAAGGTAAGATCACATGCTACACCCCAAAGAGCAACACAATACTAGTAAAACCTAAAGACCATACAAAAGCAAGACCTGAACAACCAAATATGGATGAATCAGAAGAAAATGATCTAAAAAATAACCTCAAGGGAATGTTTGAAATTCTTATAGATGAAATGAGAAATTCCCTTAAAGAAATGGAGGAAAAAACAAACAAAAAAATTGGAAGATATCAGCAAATCACTTAAAGAAAACCAAGAAAAAGAAATCAAACATATAAAAGAATCTATTCAGGACTTGAAAACTGAGATAGAAACAACAAAGAAAACACAAGTTGAAGAAAATATGGAAAAGGAAATCATGATAAAAAAGATCAGGAACCACAAGTACAATCATCAACAGCAGAATACAAGAAATGGAAGAGAGAATCTCAAGCACTGAAGATACAATAGAGGAACTAGACTCACCAGTTAAAGAAAACATTAAATATAACAAAAGCTTAACCCAAAATATCCATGAAATATGGGATACCATAAAAGGCCAAATCTTAGAATAATAGGTATAGAAGAAGGAGAAGAGTTACAACTCAAAGACACAGAAAATTTATTTTAAAAAATCATAGAAGAAAACTTTCCCTATCTAAAAAAGTTATGGCTATGAAGATACAAGAAGCTTACAGAACACCAAATAGACTGGATCCATTAAAAAAAAGTCCTCTCACCACATAATAATCAAAACCCTAAACATACTAAGTAAAGAAAGAATATTAAGAGCTGTAAAGGAAAAAGGCCAAAGTAACATATAAAGGTGAACCTATCAGAATTACACCCGACTTCTCATTGGAGACAATGAAAGCCAGAAGGTCATGGTCAAGCATTATGCAGACATTAAGAGACCATGGATACCAGCCCAGACTACTATACCCAGCAAAACTGTCGATCACCGTAGAAGAAAAAACAAAGATATTCCATGACAAATCTCGATTTAACCAACACCTAGCCACAAACCCAGCCATACACAAAATACTAGAAGGAAAACTCCCACACAAGGAAACTGGTTATACCAACGAAAACACAGTTGATGGTCTCATAGCAGCAAATCCCGAAGAACAAAAAAAATGCACAAATTAACATCACCAACAATGAAAACTAAATTAACAGGAGATAGAAACCACTGGTCATTAATATCCCTTAATGTAAATGGACTCAACTCACCTATAAAAAGGCACAGGCTAACAGATTGAATGACAACAGAATCCATCCTTTTTCTGCATACAAGAAATGCATCTTAAACTCAGAGAGAGACATCGTCTCAGAGTAAAAGGTTGAGAAAAATTATACCAATCAAATGGACCTAAGAAACAAGCAGGTGTAGCTATCCTAATATATAACAAAATAGACTTCACACTAACTAAAATCAGTCAAAGGAGACAAAAAAAGGTCATTTCATATTAGTCACAGTAAAAATCCATCAGGAGAAAATGTCAATATACTGAACATCTATGCCCGAAATACAAGGGCACCCTCATATGTCAAAGAAACACTTCTAAAGCTTAAATCATAAATTAAATCCCACACACTAATAATGGGAGACTTCAACACTCCCCTCTCACAACTGGACAGTTCAATCAGACAAAAAATGAACAGAGAAATAAGAGAACTAACAGATGTTATGACTCAAATGGACTTAACAGACATCTACAGAATATTCCATCCAAACAGAAAAGAATATACCTTCTTCTCAGCATCTCATGGAACCTTCTCAAAAATTGATCACATACTGGTAACAAAACAAACCTTAACAAATACAAAAATAATAGAATAACCCAATGTACCTTATCAGATCACCATGCTTTTAAACTAGAAGTCAACAGCAATACTAATTCCAGAAAACTCACAAACACATGGAAATTAAACAATGCTCACCTGAATCATCGATGGGTCAAGGAAGAAATAAAGGGAGAAATTAAAGACTTCCTAAAATTCAATGAAAATGACCACGCATCATACCCAAATTTATGGGACACAATGAAAGCAGTCTTAAGAGGCAAGTTCATAGCACTAAATGCCTACATAAAGAAGCTAGGAAAATCCCACACTTGTGAATTAACGGAACATTTGAAAACTTTAGAATAAAAAGAAGCAAACTCACCAAAGAGAACTAGAAGTCAGGAAAGAATAAAATAGAAACAAAGAAAACAATACAAAGAATAAATGAGACAAAGAGTTGGTTCCTCGAGAAAATCAACAAACTAGACAAACCTTTATCCAAACTAACCAAAAGGCAGAAAGAGAATATCCAAATTAACAAAATCAGAAATGAAAAGGGGAACATAACAGCAGACATGAAGGAAATACAGAGGATCATCAGGTCATATTTCAAAAACCTGGACTCCACAAAATCGGAAAGCTTAAAGGAAATGGACAACTTTCTGGATAAATATCACTTACCAAAATTAAATCAAGACCAGATAAACAAATTAAACAGACCTATAACTGCTAAAGAAATAGAAATAGTCCTCAAAAATCTCCCAACCAAAAAAATCCCAGCACCAGATGGTTTCAACTCAGAATTGTACAAGACTTCCAAACAAGAACTAATACCAATAGTTCTCAAATCATTCCACACAATAGAAACAGAAGGAACATTGCCAAACTCTTTTTATGAGGCTACAATTACCCTGATACCAAAACCACAGAAAGACATTACTAAGAAAGAGAATTACAGCCCAATCTCACTCATGAACATTGATGCAAAAATACTAAATAAAATACTAGCAAATCTGTTGTGGGAGCTCCTTCCGCTCCTTCAGCCAATAGCTGCTGAGATAACAGCCCATTGGGGCGTGGTCTCTCTCTCTTTAAAAAAGTGGCCACAGCCCTATTTCTCGCTTTCTGGCTTCAAGCTCTGCTTCCAGCAACTAGGCTCCCTTCCTGATTGCACAGAGGGCTGTTGTCTTGGACCATGATCTGTAAGTTTTTTCCCCCTTAAATAAATAACCATTTTATTCATCATAATTCCAAACTGGTGTGGGATTGCTTGTGACTTACACCTTCATCTGGCACCAAAAGTTTGGTTTTAGAACCCCTCCTCACCACCCCTCGGTTGCCTGCCGCCAGCTCGGCTTGGCACAAGCCCTCCCTCAGCTGCAGCCTGTGCCTTGTGTGTGGAGCCAGCAGTTTAATATAAATTATCATGCAGTGGCTTTTCTTGCTGCAATTCTTTATATATTCTCTTTACATGCCTCAAATTGGCTTCAAGTCCCCACGCACCCTATCGTTTGCCTCCCCACATGGATTTAAACTCCACAGACCCGCACAGTCTCTGCCCACTTGGTTTGCTCTTTTCTGAGTCGTTTTTTAAATCTCCCTTGCAAGGGCAGAGCTTAAGTGGCGCGAACCAGAGTGCAAGCGCTTGCTGAAAGCTGCAACCCCTTGGGGCGACTCTGTCATGTGGAGGCATACGCGGCTTCCGGGTTGCTCTTCTCTACCCCTGGATTCTGGGTTTCTGGTTCCGTGTATGGAATTGATTTAATTACATTTACTTTGTTGAGCAACTCTCATTTCCCAGTTTTTAACAAATACTAAGACGGACACTGAAGCAGGACCCCGTTTTCGTTGCCTTTGCAGTGGTTCTAGTCATGACTCAGCAAAAAGTGCCACCCGCTGGATAATAGGTAATATGGCAGTTTTCATTTCCAATGCAAATTTTACTGCTTTGTTTACTAATACAATGGATTATCATGTGAGGTTTATACGACTATGGGCATACCTTAATTTACTGGTTACTAGATTTCAGTTTTCTTTTCCATATTCTATCATTAAGGAAGAATATGGCACTCCTAAGAACTATAAAATATCTACGGACTAATAATGAATGACTAATTGAAAGGATTAAAATCATTGAAAATCAGAGGTTGTCTGAACAAGTGGATACTATGATAGACAAAATTGACTCCATATCTAAGGGTACTATGAAATTACCTGAAAGGGTTCAGGCTGTTGAATTTGACATTCAGACTTTATCACAAAGTTTTGATAAGGTAACAGACAGAATGTACCTCCAAGATGGGAATCTACATGATATACAAGAAAAGTTTAAGGAGGACATGCTATCTTTGAAGGAAAAAATTAAAGCCTTGGAATCACAGGTGCAGAATGGGGACCAAAAAATTGATACCTTAGTGAAATCACTAGAAACACATGCAGGTCAGGAGATTCAGGATTTAAGAGAAACAATGGTAATAACATTTTAAATGATTGAAGAAATTACTGGAGATGGAGAGAGAGTAAGAAGGCACAAGGACAGGATACAATGCCATCACCAGCTATTAGAACTAGTTTACTCAGGGTTTCAGCGACATACCCTGTAATTTATTCTAACAAAGCATCAACTTCTAAAGGCCCACAGGGAGTCAAAGAAGCTAGATGGACGCCAATAGGAATGAATAATCTAAAAGAAATTTAGCAAGCTGTTGTTAATTATGGCTTGCACTCTGCATTTCTTAAGGAAATGATAAGAACATGGGCTTCTAATGTCAGAGCTACCCCTCATGATTTCTTTCAGTTAGTGTCTGCAGTTTTAGATGATGGACCTTTCTTGATGTTTGGAATTTATTTCAGAGAAGAATCCAAACATATGGAACAGCAAGGAAGAGCAAAAGGTGTGGAGGTTTCCCAAGATCAAATTCTTGGTGTAGGAGCATATGCTGATCCACAGGTCCAAGCCCTTTATGACAAAGAAGTATTGTCATTATGTCACAACGCAGCCTTAAATGCTTGGAATAGGACACAAGATCCAGCGAAAAGGATCAAATCATATACCAGGATTAGGCAGGGACAGAGAGAACCCTTTACTGACTTTTTGCAAAGATTAATTAAGGCTCTGGACATAGGGGTAACAGACCCAGAAGCTAGACGAATACTTCTTGAATCTCTAGCTTTTGAGAATGCAAACATAGAACGCAAAAAGATAATTGGGCCTTTAAGGTCTAGATCAGCACCTATGGATGAATGGATTCAGCATACAATGAATGGTGAGATGTTTAGCTATAATGATGAATCTTGGGTAGAAGAAGCGATTTCCAAAACAATGAGGAGACATCAAACTGCCAGGTGTTTTAATTGTGGAAAATTAGGACATCTGAAAAGGGATTGCAGGCAAAGAATTTCTAGGAATAATATCTCCTCTGGGAATGACAAAAATAGGAGACCTCAGCTTTCAGGTATATGTAGGAGATGTGGTGTAGAAGGAGCGGTGGGCTGCATTCTGCCCAGCTCCTGCCTGGCTAGATTTATACCCGAAATAACAACACACAAATTGTATTTTTTAAACACTGCTTGGCCCGTTACTTCTAGCCTTGTATTGACTAACTCTCACATCTTGATTAACTCATTTATAATAATCTGTGTAGCACTACGAAGTGGCTTACCAGGAAAGATTCAGCATGTCTAACCTGGTGGCTGGCTCCATGGCGTCTGCCTCACTTCCCTTCTTCCCAGCATTCTGTTCTGTCTACTTGACCTACCAATTTTCTGACCTATCAAGCCAAGCAGTTTTCTTTATTAATTAACCAATGAAACAACATATAGACAGATTACCTTCCTCCATCAATGTGGTAAAGGCAGACATTGGTCCAACGAATGCAGGTCAACAACAGACAGACAAGGCAACCCGATACCATCGGTAAACCCCTTGAGGGGCCTCTCACAGGCCCCAAGCTAAAAGTGACCCAATCATTCCCAGTTACAGTGGAGAATGTGTCTCACCAAAAAATTAAAAACTCCAATGTCTGCTGTAAAAAGTAATACTGGTCTAAATGTATATTTTGGCAGACTTCTATTAACAATCAAAGACCAAAGCTAAGAGTCTGTATAAATGGCATTTTTATTGAAGGCTTATTAGACACAGTTGCAGATGTAAGTATCATTACTCCAGAATCTTGGCATCAGAATCGGCCTCTTCAAGAGGTAGATGTTCAGTTTCTGGGAATTGGAACCCTATCTCGTGTAAAACAAAGCACAAAATGGGTTGAATGCATAGGGTCTGAAGGGCAAATAGGAAGACTAAGGCCATATATAGCCAATATTGCAATAAATTTATGGGACCGTGACCTGCTACAGCAAGGGAATACCCAGATTAACATTCCTGTAGTTTCAGGAACTCATAATTCTGGGAAGGATATGATGAGGTATTATGGAAAAAGGTCACCAGCCATTCATGCTGTGCAAGAACATACAGCAAATAGCAAACCTTTAGAGGTACCAGAAGCCCTACCTTTAAAATGGCTAACTGAGAAGCTAATATGGATCAAATAGTGGCCTCTAGCTGAAGATAAATTACAGGCATTGGAACAGCTGGTGCAAGACCAACTAGATGCTCACCATATTGAAGAATCAACCAGCCCTTGGAATTCTCCTGTGTTTGTTGTAAAAAAGAAATCTGGTAAATGGAGAATGGTGAGAGATCTAAGAACTGTCAACAAGGTAATTCAACCTATGGGCCCACTACAATCTGGAATTCCTTTGCCTTCTCTATTACCAAAAGGATGGCCTCTTATAGTTATTGATTTGAAAGATTGTTTTTCACTATACCTTTACAAGAAAAGGATAGAGAAAATTTTGCCTTCACAGTGCCTACTTATAATAATTCTCAGCCTACTAGGAGATATCAATGGACTGTCCTCCCACAGGGGATGCTCAATAGTCCCACATTGTGCCAATATTTTGTAAGTAAGCCATTGGAAATAATTCATAAGCAATTTCCCAAGTCCATAATTTATCATTACATGGATGGCATTTTGTTATCTGATTCAAATAAAGATACTCTAGAAAGGATGTTTGCCCTGTGGGAAGTCCAAGGACCACCCACCTCAATCCAGGTCTAGTAAGGTGAGCATCCAAACTGCCTAGGCACCCACAAAGCCAGTACGTGTAGTAGGATAAAAACCCATTGCCATTGTTCTTGAGTTCTCAGTAGTCCTCAATGTCTGCTACGTTCACCGAGTCCAGTTTTATCTCATGCTTTTTCAGACCCAGGCCAGCTGGCTTTGGTGAGTTCCCGATAGAACATCCCCATTGTCTCAGTGTGTGGGTGCACCTCTCGTGGTTCTGAGTTCCTTGCTCATGCTCTCTCTCCTTCTGCTCTTGATTTGGACCTTGAGATTTCAGTGTGGTGCTCCAATGTGGGTCTCTGTCTCTGTCTCCTTTCATCACCCACAGGGCAGGGAACCCTGATTGCTCCTAGGGCTGACTAGGGAGGGGGACTTGATTGGGGGAGGGGGAGGGAAATGGGAGGTGGTGGAGGGGAGGAGCCAGAAATCTTTAATAAAGAAATAAATAAATTTAAAAAAATAAAAAAGTAAAAAAAAAGAAAAGAAAGAATGTTTGAAGAAGTAAAGAAAGTCTTGCCTAAATGGTGATTACAAATTGCCCCTGAAAAGATTCAAAGAGAAGATTCTATTAATTACCTAGGTTACAGAATAGGGTTAGAGAAAATTAAAATGCAAAAGGCACAAATTAGGAGAGATCAGTATGGACTCTTAATGACTTTCAAAGATTGTTAGGAGACATTTCCAGTCTACGACCAGCTGTTGGGATAACACCTGATCTAATAGTTCATTTAAACAAAGCCTTAGATGGTGATAAAGATTTGAATAGTCCAAGAAAACTGAGAGCTGAAGCAGAAAAGGAACTGACAATGATTGAGGAAAAATTACAGGAGGCACATGTGAATAGGGTGAACCCAAATCTTAGCTGCATCCTAGTCATATTGCCTTCCAGAATTTCTCCTACAGGGATTTTAACGCAGAGGGAAGATATTATTTTAGAGTAGACATTTATACCTTATAAACCAAGTAAAAAATTAAAAACTTATGTGGAAAAAGTCTCTGAATTAATTATAAAAGGTAAGCTGAGACTTAGTCAACTAGCAGGTATAGACCCAGCAGAAATTATAGTGCCTTTTACTACTGAGGAAATAAAAAAGTTATGGGAAGACAATGAACCATGGCAAAGAGCTTGTGCTAATTTTTGGGAGAAATTAATAGCAGCTCTCCCAAAAGTGATAGACTTAACCTCATAAAGAGAACTTCTTGGATTCTTCCTAGAACTGTACGTGATGCTCCAATAACTGGAGCTCATATATACTGATGCAAAAAAATCAGGAAAAGCAGGTTATAAATTGGAAGAATTGAGTAAGGTGGAACAAAGCCCTTATAATTCTGTCCAGAAGGCAGAATTATATACCATTCTTATGGTGCTAAGGGATTTTAAAGAACTTTTTTTTTTTTTTTTTTTTTTTGGTTTTTCGATACAGGGTTTCTCTGTGGCTTTGGAGCCTGTCCTGGAACTAGCTCTGTAGACCAGGCTGGTCTCGAACTCACAGAGATCCGCCTGCCTCTGCCTCCCGAGTGCTGGGATTATTAAAGAACCTCTTAATATAGTTACAGAGTCACAATATGCAGAAAGAGTTATCTTGCATATCAAAACTGCTAAATTTATACCAGATGACACAGTTGACTTCATTGTTTATCCACGTACAAGACATAATCAGGAATAGGCTTTGTCCGATGTATATAACACACATCCAGTCCCATACAGATCTGCCTGGTCCTCTAGCACAAGGTAACGCTGAGATTGATCAATTATTGATTGGAAGCGTGTTTCGGGCCTCATAAAAAACATCACGTCAATAGTAAAGGCCTAAAGAAAGAATTTTCCATTACATGGTAACAAGCTAAGGACGTTATAAAGAGATATCCTACTTGTTCTTTCTATAATCAAACACCATTGCCTGCAGGGAGTAACCCAAAGGGTACTAAAATAAATGAAATCTGGCAGATGGATGTGTTCCAGTTTATGGAATTTGGTAAATTAAAATATGTACACCACACCATAGACATGTATTCAGGTTTTAAATGGGCAACTTCCCTGAGCTCAGAAAAGGCTGATTCGGTAATTACACAGTTATTGGAAGTTATGGCCATCATGGGTATACCTGCACAAATAAAGACAGACAATGGTCCGGCATATGTATTTAAGAAAATGAAATGCTTTTTTGATTATTATAATATAAAACACATTACAGGTATACCACATAATCCCACAGGTCAGGCAGTTATAGAAAGATCAAATTATACTATAAAGGATATGCTGAACAAACTGAAAGGGATGAAAAATACCCCCAGAAATAGATTGCATAATGCTTTATTAACCTTGAATTTTCTTAATGCTAATGAGAAAGGAACAACAGTGGCAGAAAAACATTGGATAATGGAAAAGTCTGCTGAACTAAATAAACCATTTTATTTCAAAGATGTGCTGACCTCTCAATGGAAGCCAGAAGATGTGTTACATTGGGGAAGGGGTTTTGCTCTTGTTTCCACAGGAGAAGAAAAATTGTGGATACCATCAAAATCAATAAAGTTTCGATTTGAAGAGGTGAAACCTCTTGGAAAGGAGAAATGACAGCTCATCAACAATGATGATATTCATACAGGTGGTAAGAAAAACATATAGAATGGGGGCAGGGTTCTGGTCTTATCTCTGCAGGAAAACATTCATCTTTGAAAAATTCAAGGGACCCTGGATGTTTGAATACTGAGAGATGGAAAAATAACTGCCCAGTAGGGACTATCAAGAAAATTGAATAGGTTCCGTAAGTAAACTATACTAAATCATATTTCTAAATTTATAGAGCTGGTTTTGGAGTTGGACTCTGACTCAGTCCCTCTCTAATTCCAAGTTTGTTGTTAAGAGAAAAATTCAGAGTTTCTGGAGTTTCTGTCTCATGTCAAGAGCCATGAAATGGAACAGAAAGAAATATGAGTTTCGAAAACATCTTTGCTTTTCTTCATATCTATCATACCTTTCACTGAATATATCTATTATGCCTTTCATTGAATATATGTATGTCTATATATGTCTATATGATTAATGTTTAAGTTTTTCACAATGAACAATGAGTTTTTCCTGTAGTGACATTTGAATTTTCCACGAAGAATATGGGGCCCCATAACAACAATTCCACCTGGTTGATATGACGTCATGATACTGATAGCGCTACTACAAGACCTGTTTGGGGTACCAGCTACATAAGACAATTCCAACTTGGTTAGCTGAAATGGTGCACATCTTGTACAACATTCTGGTCAGACCTCCACAAAATACTCAGAGACTATTTGACATTTTAAAAGACATTGATCTTAAAATTTAACCATCATTTTACTTTTACAGGATCCCCCAGAAAGAACATTGCCCCCATGACAACTGGAAGTAATTCTAGAGGACAACATCCCCTCTCCCAGTAAAGTTTGTCTTTGGGTTTAGGGACATCATTTAGGGGTTGATTATAATTATTATATGGTTAAGGGTTGGGGGGGTTGGGGGAGGAATTTTATAAGCTCAGGGATTTTTTGAAAAAAAGAGGATAATTGGATGATAGGATAATAGATTGGTACTTGTGAGTTATTGTTTTTAGACAATTATATTGGTATCGATTTTTGTATATTGATACAAAGTTAAATTATATTGACTATTGTATGCATGCATGCTTCTACCTCTGTTTAAAACATTTTTATGTATTAATATATAGTATTGATATATGTACATTTACCATACTGCAGTATACATTTCTACCTCTGATTAAGATACTTATATATTGTTTATGTATTGAGATATATCTACCATATTGCAATGTATATTTGTACATTGTTTATATTTGAAGGTCATATTGTCCTCATTTATTGCACAGTTTTTTATTGTCTTAGTCTTTACATTAGATAGGTATTGAGAATTATATAGATCAATAGTTATCTATATTTTTCATTTATAATTAGACTAATCAGGTTCTTTAGATACATAGAGATTATATTCAGTATAGATAGATAATCTTCAACCTCTTCAAAGAGCTGTAGAAAATGTCCTTTAATCTAACTCAGAGTTCTGTGGTAGTGAGACACAATCACTCCTGGCAACACCGATCTATTCCTGAAAGAATGTTGAGCACCAAAGACACTCCACCTAAAGCCTTTCTTCTTGGCAGAACTGGTCTTTGGGCAAAGAAATGCCCATACCTCAACCACTGACAGAGATACAGAGAATCCATAAATGGATAAAACAGGACTATCATATCCTGCCAAGACAGGGTAAGATAGTTTTGACAAGTTTTTGCCTTTGAAAATGGTATGTCAGTTATGTTAGGCCTTAGCCAAAGTTGGTTGCTTCAATGCTGCAAACGTGGCTTTGGGTGATTGCCCAAGTAGCTACTTGTCTCTGTGATTTGTTGCATGTTTTAGAAGTTGTTTGATTGCACTTCCTAATTACTCCGGTAACATTATTTCCCTTCTCAGATCTTCGATGGGGTTGAAGACTATATAAATGTAGTTACTTTTCCTCTTATGACTTGGCCAAGCTATTTATTATATAAGACCTAAGCTAGTTAGAATAGGATATTTGTACTTATTGAATATAATTTCGTAGTAGGTTTAGAACTCTCTTACTTAAACAAAAGGGGAGGTGTTGTGGGAGCTCCTTCCGCTCCTTCAGCCAATAGCTGCTGAGATACAAGCCCATTGGGGCTTGGTCTCTCTCTCTCTTTAAAAAAGTGGCCACTACTTTCCGCTCGCTCTCTGGCTTCCAGCTCCACTTCCGGCGACTAGGCTCCCTTCCTAATTGTGCAGAGGGCTGTTGTCTGGGATGGTGTTCTGTAAGTTTTTCCCCCCTTAAATAAATAACCATTCTATTAATCATAATTCCAAACTGGTGTCGGATTGTTTGTGACTTACACCTTCAAAAATCGAATCCAAGAACACATCAGAACCATCATTCACCATGACCAAGTCTGCTTCATCCCAGAGGTGCTTGGATGGTTCAACATATGAAAATCTGTCAATGTAATTCACCATATAAACAATCTGAAAAATAAAAATTACATGATCATCTCATGAGATGCTGAAAAATCTTTTTGCAAAATACAACTCCCTTCATGATAAAGGTCTTAAAAAGAGCAGTGATAGAAGGAACATACCTAAACATAATAAAGGCAATATAGAGCAAGCCAACAGCCAACATCAAACCAAATGGAGAGAAACTTCCAGCGATTCCACTGAAATCAGGAACAAGACAAGGTTTTCCACTCTCTCCATATCTATTCAATATAGTTCTTGAGGTCCTAGCTAGAGCAATAAGACACCAAAGGGAGATCAAGGGGATACAAATTGGAAAAGAAGAAGTCAAACTCTCACTGTTTGTTGATGATATGATAGTTTACATAAGTGATCCCAAAAATTCTACCAAGGAATTTCTATAACACGTAAACACTTTCAGCAATGTAGCAGCATACAAAATTAACTCAAAAAAATCAATAGCCCTCCTGTACACAGAGATAAAAGGGCTGGGGAAGAAATCAGAGAATCAACACCCTTCACAATAGCCACAAATAGCATAAAATATCTCACAGTAACTCTAAGTGAACAAGTGAAAGACTTGTATGTCAAGAACTTTAAATCTTTGAAGAAAGAAATTTAAGAAGACACCAAAAAGTAGAAAGCTCTCCCATGCTCTTGGGCAGGCAGAATTAACATAGTAAAAATGGTAATCTTACCAAAAGCAATCTACAGATTCGATGCAATGCCCAGCAAAATTCTTCAAAGACCTCGAAAGAATGGTACTCAATTTCATATGGGAAAGCAAAAAGCGTAGGCTAGCCAAAACAATCCTATACAATAAAAGAACTTCTGGTGGCATCACAATCCCTGACCTCAAACTCTACTACAGAGCTACAGTACTGAAAACAGCCTGGTATTGGCATAAGAACAGACAAGCTGTTGGCTTGCTCTATATTGCCTTTATTATGCTTAGGTATGTTCCTTCTATCCCTGCTCTTTTCAAGACCTTTATCATGAAGGGATGTTGTATGTCTGTTCTTATGCCAATACCAGGTGGGAATGCAAACCAATGGAACTGAATGAAAGACTCACATAATAATCCACACCCCTTCAAATACCTGATTTTTGATAAAGAAGCAAAAATATCAAATGGAAAAAAGAAAGCATATTTAGTAAGTGGTGCTGTCATAACTGAGTATCAACATGTAAAAGCATGATAATAGACCCATATCTATCACCAGGCACAAAACTCAAGTCCAAATGGATCAAAGATCTCAACATAAAGTCAGCTAGCTACACTGAACCTTATGGAAGAGAAAGTGGGAAGTACACTTGAACACATAGGCACAGAGAACCACTTCCTAAATATAACCCCAGCAGCACAGACACCATTAATAAATGGGACCTCCTAAAACTGAAAAGCTTCTGTAAAGTAAAGGACATGATCAACAAGACAAAACTACAGCCTACAGAATGGAAAAAGATCTTCACTAACTCCACATCAGATAGAGGTCTGATCTCCAAAATATACAAAGAACTCTAGAAATTAGACACCAAAAGATCATATAATCCAATAAAAAAAATGGAGTACAGATCTAAACAGAGAACTCTCATCAGAGGAATCTAAAATGACTGAAAGACACTTAAAGAAATGTTCAACATCCTTAGTCATCAGAGAAATGCAAATCAAAACAGCTCTGAGATTCCATCTTATACCTCTAAGAATGGCCAAGATCAAAAACACTGATGAAAACTTATGCTGGAGAGGTTGTGGGGATAAGGGAACACTCCTGCATTGCTGGTGGGAATGCAAGCTGGTAGAACCCCTGTGAATGTCAGTGATTAGATTTTTCAGAAAATATGGAAACAACCTTCCTCAAGACCCAGTATTAACACTTTTGAGTATATATCCAAAGAATGCTCAATTGTGACACAAGGACATGTGCTCAACTATGTTCATAGCAGCTTTGTTTGTCATAGTCAGAATTTGGAAACAACCTAAATGCCTCTCGACTGAAAAATGGATAAGGAAAATGTGGTACATTTACACAATGGAGTACTACACAGAAGAAAAAAAACAACAGCTTGAACTTTGCAGGTAAATGGATGGAGCTATAAAACATTATTTTGAGTGAGATAACCCAGACACAGAAGGACTTACTCATAGGTGGTTTTTACACATAAAGCAAAGAAAGCCAGCCTACAAACCACAATCCCAGAGAACTTAGACAACAATGCAGACACTAAGAAAGATTTACATAGATATAATCTACATGGGAAGTAGAAAGTAGGAAATGAAGGATGACTAAATTGGGAGCATGGGGATTTTGGGGGAGGATTGAAGGAGAGAGGGAAGAGGCAAGGAGGGGTGTAAAGAAAAATGTAGAGCTTAATACATATCAATTAAAAAAACCCACCCCCCCAAAAAAAATCCTTCATCAAACAACTGATGGAAGCAGATGCAGAGATCCACAGCTAAGCCCTGGTCCCAACTCCTGGAGTTCAGTTGAAAAGAGGAAGGAACAATAATATGAACAAACAGATCAAGACTGTGATGGGGAAACCATCAGAACCATGAGCCAGTTTGCTCCCTTTCTTTACAGATCTGCATAAGCTTGACCACAAATAACCAAGCTACATGGTCAATACTAGGCTGTCTGGAAACCTCAGCCAAAGATGTTAATACATAATTCTCAATTTACCTTTTATAATTAATTCAGAGACTTTTTCCACATAAGTTTTTAATTTTTTATTTGGTTTATGTGGTTAAAAAAATCCATTCTAAGATAATATCATCCCTCTGCAATAAAATTCCTGTAGGAGAAATTCTGGAAGGCAATATGACTAGAATACAATTAAAATCCACATTCACCCTATCCACATGTGCCTTTTGTAATTTCTCCTCAACAATTGTCAGCTCCTTTTCTGTTTTCTGTTTCAGCTGTTAATTCTCTGGGACTATTCAAGTCTTTATCACCATCTAAGGTTTTCTTTAAATGAATTATTAGATCAGGTGTTATCCCAACAGCCAGTTGTAGACTGGAAATGTCTTCTAACAATCTTTAAAAGTCATTAAGAGTCCGCAACCAGTCTCTTCTAATTTGTGCCTTTGGTGTTCTAATTTTCTGTCAATCTATTCTGTGACCTAGGTAATTAACAGAATATCCTCTTTGAATCTTTTCAGTAGCAATGTGTAATCCTCATTTAGGCGAGACTTTCTTTACTTCTTCAAACATTCTTTCTAAAGTATCTGTATTTGAATAAGATAACAAAATGTCATCCATGTAGTGGTAGATTATAGACTTAAGAAATTGCTTTTGTATTATTTTCAATGGCTAGCTGACAAAGTATTTGCACAGGGTGGGGATATTTTGCATTCCCTGTGGGAGGACCCTTCATTGACATCTCCTAGTAGGCTGAGAATTATTATAAGTGGGCACTGTGAAGGCAAACTTTTCTCTATCCTTTTTTTGTAAAGGTAAAATTAAGAAACAGTCTTTCAAATCAATAACTATAAGAGGCCATCCTTTTGGTAATAGAGGAGGCAGAGTGATTCCAGATTTTAGAGGGTCCATAGGCTGAATTACCTTATTGACAGCTCTTAGATCTGTCATCATTTTTACAACAAATACAAAAGAATTTTTTTTTTTTTTGGTTTTTTGAGACAGGGTTTCTCTGTGGCTTTGGAGCCTGTCCTGGAACTATCTCTGTAGACCAGGCTGGTTTCGAACTCACAGAGATCCGCCTGCCTCTGCCTCCCAAGTGCCAGGATTAAAGGCGTGCGCCACCACCGCCCGGCTACAAAAGAATTTTAAAGGCTAGTTGATTCTTCAAAATAATGAGCATCTAGTTGGTCTTTTACCAGCTGTTCTAAAGCCTGCAACTCATCTTTAGCTAGATGCCACTGCTTAACCCATATTGGTTTCTCAGTTAACCATTTTAAAGGTTGGGCTTTTGGTGCCTCTAAAGGTTTGCTACTTGCTTTATGTTCTTGTACAGCCTGAATGGCTGGTGACCTTTGTGTATAGTACCTTATAATATCCATAATATCCTTCCCATAATTATGAGTTCCTGGGACTGCAGGAATGTTAATCTGGGTATTTCATTGCTGCAGTAGGGCACAACCCCTTAAATTTATTGCAATATTAGCCACATATGGCCTCAGCTTCCCTCCTTGACCTTCTAGCCCAATACAGTCAACCCATCTTGTGCTTTGTTTAACTTGATATATGGTTCCAATTCCTAGTAATTCAACATCTGCCTCTTGAAGAGGCCAATTTGGATACCAAGATTCTGGAGTAATGATACATCTGCACCTGTGTCTATCAAACCAATAATTACAATTCCATTTATATGTACTCTCAACTTTGGTCTCTGATCAGGTATAGAAATTTGCCAGAATATACGTTTCCAATTTCCTATTGAAATTTTTTATTTATCCTCCATGTTTATGCCATCATTTAGAAAAGTATGGTCTTTTATAGAAGGCTCTGGATTTTTAAATTTTCCTGGTGAGACATGTCCTCCACAGTTACTGGGAATGACTGGGCCTCTTTTGGTTTGGGAGCCTGCGAAAGATCCCTTAAGTGTTTCCTGATGTTATTACGTTGTTGATCTGCATTCATTGGTCCAATGTCAGCCTTTGCCACACCTTCTACATATACCTGAAGGCTGAGTTCTCTTATTTTTGCCATTCCTAGAGGAGATATTATTCCTAGGATTTCCTTTTCTACAATCCCTTCTCAGGATGTCCTAGTCTACCACAATTAAAATATTTGGCATTTTGATGTCTCCTCATTCCTCCTTTGGAAATTGCTTCTCCTACCCAAGATTCAGTATTATAGTCAAATATCCATTGTATGCAGGATCCATTCATCCACAGTTGCTGATCTGACCTTTAAAGGCCCAAGTATCTTTTTGCATTCTAAGTTGGCATTTTCAAAAGCAAGAGATTCAATAAGTAAACTTGTCTAACATCTGGGTCTGTTACTTCTATTTGTACAGCCTTCATTAATCTTTGTCAGTAAAGTATTCTCTCTGGACCTGTTTAACTGTGGCATATGATTCAATTAATTTTCCTAGCTCATGAATCCTGTCCCAAGCATTTAAATCTGCTTGGTGGCACAGAGACAAGTCTTTTTGCTTTTCCCTGTTGTTCAAAAATTTTTGCTTCTTCTCTTAAATAAATTTTAAATATTTTTTTTTTTTTTTTTTTTTTATAAATTTTAAATATTAATCAAGGCCCATCATCCAGGACTGCTGAAACTAACTGAATCCAGTTATGTGGTGTTGCTTTAATGCTAGAAGACCATGACTTTATCATCTCCTTAACAAATGTGGAATGCAAGCCATAAGTTACAACAGCTTGCTTAATTTCTTTTAGATCATTCATTCCTATAGGTATCCATCCACCTTCTTTGGATCCTTTTGGGCCTTTAGAAGTTGATGCTTCATCAGAGTAGATTATAGTGTAGGAAGATCCCAACCCTGGGTAAGTCATCTCTGACAGCCACTGGCAGTGTTGAATCCTATCCTTGTGCCTTCTTTCCCATTTCATCAGCTCCAATCATTTCCTCAATTGTTTTAAATCTTTTTATTATTGTCTTTTGTAAAGCCCAAATATCCTGGCATATATATATATATATATAGTGATTTCATTGAGGTGCCTAGCCTCTGGTTCTTATTCTGCACTTACGATTACAAGGTCTGAAGTTTCTCCTTTAAAGATAACATCTCATCCTTGGACTTTACTTGAATAGTGTGCAGATTGCCATCCTGGAGAGAGAGTCTATCTGCTAATTTATCATAACTTTTTAACAAATTTTGATTGTCAAATTCAACAGTATGAATTTTTTCAGATAACTTCGTAGTACCTTTAGATATGGATTCAGTTTTGTCTATCAAATTAATATCATCCTTTTTAATAGTTTTAATTTTTTTCAGACTTTTGATTTTCAGTGTTATTAATCCTGTCAACTAGCTGTTCATTATTAGTCTGTAAAGATTGTATCATTCCTAAAAGTGCCATATTCTTTATTAATGATAGAATATGGTGAAAAAAACTGAGTCCCAATACTCAACAAATTGAAGTATCACCATAACCATATAAGCCTCGCATCATACAATCCATAGTATTAGCAAAAAAGTTACTAAAAGTTGCAATATTAATGTAATCTGCTATACTAATTTATTAATTACATGTTATGTGATCCAGTAAACTATAATCGTTATTAACCAACAGATGTCATGGTTGCAGAGTTGTGAGTAGAAGTGATGCAACTGGTGGTGATGGGAATCATCCTGGGCTGCTTTAGTTTTCCACCTTGGAACTGGTTAAATACTGAGAAATATGCTTTGTTTGACAAATTAAAAGCAATTAAACCAATTCCATACATGGAGCAAGAAAACTAGAACTCACGGGCAGGAAGCAGAAACCAAAAGCTGCATAAGTCGCCACACGGCAAGGAACCACCCCAGGGAATGAAGCAGTCATGTGTGTGATTTGGAAATTTCCAAGTTGCCACATGCAGTAAACTCCACTGTGGCGGGGATTCTATGAAAAACCACCACTTAGGTAAAAGCAAGCCAAGAAGGCAGGGTTGGGAGACTGTCTGGGCTGTGAACTGGCTAGGCCATTGGGGTAGAGTTGTGGGAATTTAGAAATATAGTAAAGAACATGAAAATGCGAATGAAAATAATAAAAATGGAGAAACATATATGATAGTATCAGGAGGGAGTTCCAGTGAGTACTGAAATTTGCCCACATTTAATTTCCAACTGCTTAAAATACCCCTGACTCCCAGAGGTAGGAGAAAGATAAAAGGTTGCATTAACATGATAAAAGAAAATGAACATACCAATTGAAGTTTGCATGCTACATTCATAGTTATACATTCTGTTGCTAGAACAAAACAAGTCACCAAGTCACACTTATTCCCTAGACCAAAACACTCTGTAGGCAAACCACTCCTTGGGTGGAATCCATTGTTATCTCCATAAAGGAAACTGGATCTTAGTTGGATCCTTAGACTCTTGTTTGAGGTAGGGACAATCTACTTCTCTATTCCTGGAGTACAAGATTTGGCTATTGGCCACACCTGTTGACAATAACCTTGAGAGAGCAGAATTCTCTGCTTTACATCTTGGTGGGATCTTTGTTTGAGGTAGAAGCACAATAACCTTGAAGAAACTAGAGGTAAGTTCCAATTCTCTGATCTTTTGTCAATGAGAAAATAGGTTCACATTTCTGGGCCTCCACATGAGAGGAAGAAGAAATGAGAAGAAGAAGAGGAAGAGGAGGAGGAGGAGAAAGACTATATATATTCTATATGTATATAGAGTGGGGGTATCTCGGACATCTCTGATTCATTTGTTTGCTCTTGGAACTGCTTTCCCCCTTCTGGGTTGCCTTGTCCAGCATTGATATGGGGATTTGTGTCTAGTCTTAATGTATCGTTATGCTGCGTTTGGTAGATATCCCCAGAAAGCCTGCTCTTTTCTGAAGGGAAAAGAGCAGCAGATCTGGGGAGAAGGGAGGGGTTGGGGTGAGGATGCTGTTGGGATGTATTATGAGAAAAGAGGAAATTTAAAAAAAATGAAAAATAAGCCGGGTGGTGGTGGCGCATGCCTTTAATCCCAGCACTCGGGAGGCAGAGGCAGGCGGATCGCTGGGAGTTCGAGGCCAGCCTGGTCTACAAGAGCTAGTTCCGGGACAGGCACCAAAGCTACAGAGAAACCCTGTCTTGAAAATTAAAAAAAAAAAATGAAAAATAAGAAGGAAATGTGTACATAAGACGGGGCTATAGGCAAGCTTGTAGGGCATTTTCTTAATTATTAATTCGTGGGGAAGGGCCTAGCATATTGTACATCCCTGTGCCGGTCTTCTTAGATTCTAAAAGACAGCAGGGCAAGCAAGCTATGAGAAGCAAGCCAGTAAGAAGCACTCCTCCATGGCCGCTGCATCAGCTCCTGCCTCCCAGTTCCTGCTCTGCTTGATTGTCCTGACTTCCTTTGATGATGAACACTAATTTGGAAGCATAAACCAAATAATCCCTTTTCTCCTAAAGTTGCTTTGGTCATGGTGTGCTGGAAGCAAAGACCTACATTTAGTTATAGTCATCTTAGCTCACAAGTTAAGTAAGCTATTCACCTCTGTAGGGTAAGTTCCGGACCCTTATCTACTCTGTGAGTTAAGAATGCCAGCAGACTGCCGGGCGTGGTGGCGCACGCCTTTAATCCCAGCACTCGGGAGGCAGAGGCAGGCGGATCTCTGTGAGTTCGAGACCAGCCTGGTCTACAGAGCTAGTTCCAGGACAGGCTCCAAAGCCACAGAGAAACCCTGTTTCGAAAAACCAAAAAAAAAAAAAAAAAAAAAAAAAAAGAATGCCAGCAGACTTAGCAGGCCCCAGGCCTCAGAAAGTGATCAGCATTTTCCCCTATAAACATTTACAGACCCTCAGCATCCCCTTATCTCTTCCTATCAGCTAGGGATGTCTCCAGACCTGACATTCCAGCATCCTACCCTCCCCCCTTGTCTTTTTGCTATATAATGCTCCTGAGAAAATAAAATAAAGTTGGCAGCTTGATCAGAACACAGACTTGCTGAAAGGCAGGTTTGCAATAAGATAGCCTCAGAGAGTACAACTTCAGGACAATAGGTTTGCAAATAAGGTATCCTCCGGGAACTATAGCTTTAGGATCATAAAAAATAAATAAGCAGGTTG
Organism: Chionomys nivalis; assembly: GCF_950005125.1. Classification (NCBI taxonomy): domain Eukaryota; kingdom Metazoa; phylum Chordata; class Mammalia; order Rodentia; family Cricetidae; genus Chionomys; species Chionomys nivalis. Next base: position 71,424,311 of record NC_080099.1, read on the forward strand.
AATATGCTTCTTTTTCATTTCACAATTTTGCTTCTTTGTCAAAAATCTGCTGTTTGTAAGCATGTAAATTTGTATCCAAGATGGATTGATTTCAGTACTGTGGTTCTATAGGAAAGTTTTAAAGTCATTTCAGAGGTTCCTTGATTGTATATGATTTTAAGATTGTTCAGGCTTTCCTGAGTTTTTATCTCTTTCTTATAAAGTTGAGGATTCGCCGGGCGATGGTGGCGCACGCCTTTAATCCCAGCACTCGGGAGGCAGAGGCAGGCGGATCTCTGTGAGTTCGAGACCAGCCTGGTCTACAGAGCTAGTTTCAGGACAGGCTCCAAAGCCACAGAGAAACCCTGTTTCGAAAAACAAACAAACAAACAAAACAAACAAACAAACAAACAAACAAAAAAGTTGAGGATTGTTCTTTCGAGGTCTGTTAAGAATTTTGCTATAATTTTAATGAGCATTTGCATTAAATCTGTAGATTGATTTCAGTGAGGTTTTCATTTTTGCTATGTTGGTTCTACTTTCCCAAGAGAACAAGAAATCTTTCCATTTTCTGACATCTTAAATTTCTTTCTTGAAATATTTAAAGTTTTCATCATACAGGTTTTTCCATTTGTGTGGTTAGACTTACTCCAAGATATTTTATGGTATTTATAGCTATTGTAAAGGATGCTGTCTTTCATTTATCATATGTGTGAAGGCGCAAGTCATAAACAATCCCACACCAGTTTGGAATTGTGATTAATAGGGTGGTATTTATTTAAAGGGGAAAACTTACAGATCACCGTCCCAGACAACAGCCCTCTGCGCACGCAATTAGGAAGAAGTCTAGTCGCCAGAACCGGGGCAGGAAGTAAAAAAGGAGAGGAGGGAAGTAGCCGCCTTTTTTAAAGGGAAAGAGACCACGCCCCAATGGGCTGGTATCTCGGCGGCTATTGGCTGGAGGAGCGGAAGGACCTCCCGCAACATATGTGTAGTCCTCTTGGTGGATTTTGGATTGTTTTCAGATTCTGTCTATGACAAAGCAATTCTACTGTGAACATAGTTAAGCTCATGTCCTTATGGTATAGTTAAGTATCTTTTGTGTATAGGTATTGCTGAGTCTTAAGGTAGATGGTTGCCTAATTTTGAGAAATTGCCATACTAGGATCCAAAGCAGCTCTACAAGTTTACACTTCAAGCAGGGGAGGAGTTTTTTCTTCACCCCACATTCTCTTAAGCATAAATTGTCAGCAGTGTTTTTAATCTTGGTCATTCTTACAGGGATAAGATGGAATCTCATAGTTGTTTTGATTTGCATTTCTCTGATGGATAAAGGATGTTATGTTGAGCATTTTTTGAGTATCTTTCAGTCATTTTAAGTTCATCTGTTGAGAGTTTTCAGTTTAGGTCTGTAACATTTAATTTTATTGGGTTATTTGTTATTTTGATGACTAATTTTCTGAGTTCTTTGTATGCTTTAGAGTTGTAATTCTTTTAGCCACCTGTAAGGCTGCACTTCCAGGTTCTGAAGCTGGAGCATGTACCCCCTGTGTGGGCATGCGTGGGTCGCCTGCCATCTGCCATCTGCGTCATCAGCGTCTGACGTAGAAGCCCCCATTCGCAGGCGCAGGGCGTAGTGTTGCCTGTCATCAGCCTCTGGCGTGGGCACATCTTTCCCCTTGTGCGCATGTGCTACGAAGTCTTTAAAAGCTGGACATGCCATTCCTACCCTCTCCTTTTCTGTCCACACGTTTCCCTGAACTCGCGAACACAAAGCCCTCTTAATAAACTCCTATGTGGGTTGGTTCGTGTCTTGTGTTCTCTCCTCATTTTCGCCAGACATTTTTAAGAGTAGATTAGTGATTAGTAAAGATATTTTCCTATTCTATAGGCTGATATTATGTCTTATGATCATATCCTTTGCTATACAAAAACTTCTCAATTAAAAAAATCTGATTAATTGTTTCTCTCAATGTTTATGCCACTGAGGCTGTGTTTGAGATGTGCCAAAGTGTAGTTCTAAATTTTTCTTCTGTGAGGTTCAGTATGGTTGGTTTTATGTTGAGATCTTTGATTCATTTAAACTTGAGTTTTGTGCATAGAGATAAATATGGATTTATTTTTATTCTTCTATGTGTTGATGTCTAATTAAGCCAGCATCATTAGTTAAATATGCTTTCTTTTTCCATTTTCCTATCAGCTAGATAGACTTTCAACCAAGGAGAAGGATAGTTTACAAACTCTTAATTAGATATACAATAGTTAAAGCCTTAATTATAATATTCTTATGAGAGACCTTAAGCCACTAAATAAAATTCTTAAAGGGAGCAATGAGCCAATTTCCAGTAGAGAGTTATAAAAGCTGCCAAACAGGTACTCAAGCAAGTGGAGTATAGATCAACAGGTAAAGTATATGATAATCAGCAAGTACAGTGTATTAATTATGATTCAGCTAAGCAAGTGTGTGTATTTAGTACACAACTTATTCTACAGCAATTTTATAAAAAACAAAAACCCAGAATGCTTTTTATAGCTGTATCTTCTCATTTTTACCAGTTAAGATATTAAACTCTTAATTTAAAGAGTAGCTTGTCTAATACAAAAGAGCAGGATGGAATCTAAGAGACAGTTTAACAGAGTATTGACTGTGATCAATGTTTCTTATACTAAGCAATAGATTAATTGATAAATTTTAAGATAGTGATTCTTCGACAGTTGTATTTGCTAAATTTAAAGGCCATAATAATTTTTTTCCAGATGATCGTTGCTGCGATTTACAGAACTATATTTTGCTAATGTTATAGCTAAAGATCCCTTAAAGGATGTTATGCTGAATTTTACAAAAGGCTCTTCCAATGGAAGGACTGCATATATGGTTAACAATGAAAAAAATTGTGGAGCATGACATTGGCTTCTTAAAAACAACTTAAGAGGATAAAAGTTGCAGACAGATCTGACATGATGGCACCAAGGTGGCCTTTGCTAAGGCAAGGTACAAAAGCCCTTGCAAAGAATTATAAAAAGACCTGGCCTATATTTTGGGTCAAGGATGTGTTTGTGTTCTTTTTTCACAGAAAGAAAATAAAGCTGGATGAGATGACTGCATACAGTAAGGGAGTGGCAGTCCCGATGACATCATAGCTGCAAATACCCCATAAAGGAGTTAGAGAAAGGAGTTGGAGAAGAGTTCAAGGTCCAGTCTTCCGTTCCCCCACAGAGAGAGAGGAGTGCCTGATCACAGGACCCATCACTGGGATATCCTGTGACTCGGATATCCTGAACCGGGTTCTTTTTCCACTCCCACCACCAGCTTCCCAGATGGCTTCCATTGGTGAGTCCCTCCCCATTCTGCTGCGGTTGCTTTCCTTTACCCGAATCATGTTTGGACTGACCCCGGGGGCCGGTCTGCCTGCGTTAGCATTGCACACTTCCTGTGCAGTGCATTCGATTGGGGACTGGGTGCTCAGTTTCTTTATCTTTTTTTCATTTTTTTCCACTTCTCTTTCTCTCTCTCTCTCTTCTGTTTTTTTTGGTTTTTCGAGACAGGGTTTCTCTGTGGTTTTGGAGCCTGTCTTGGAACTAGCTCTTGTAGACCAGGCTGGTCTCGAACTCACAGAGATCCGCCTGCCTTTGCCTCCCAAGTGCTGGGATTAAAGGCGTGCGCCACCACCGCCCAGCCTTCTCTTTCTCTTTTATCTTCTCTCATTGTGATCGCCTTGGAGCCGCCCTCCCCCCAGCCTCTCTGGGTTCTGGGTCACTGGAATCCAGCTAGGCCATAACAGCCTACTCGCGGTTCGAGGACGCTCATCTACGAGTCCTGGGTGTTCGCGCTGTTTTTGCGGGTTTTCACGATTTTGGCTCTTGATAGCAACCGGCTCCATGGCTTTTAAAATTCCAGCCGGCTTTTCCATTCCAGCCGTGGCATGGTGCAGTTTTTCGGCCTTTTGTTATGGCATGGAGGCTCAGCAGCAGAGCAGATCACACCTTTAGGTCCCTCTTATTAAGCTTAAAATCCTTACAACTCAAAAATTGTGACTTTTGCCGGGCGGTGGTGGCGCACGCCTTTAATCCCAGCACTTGGGAGGCAGAGGCAGGTGAATCTCTGTGAGTTCGAGACCAGCCTGGTCTACAGAGCTAGTTCCAGGACAGGCTCCAAAGCCACAGAGAAACCCTGTCTCGAAAAATCAAAAAAAAAAAAAAAAATTGTGACTTTTCCCACAACACGTGGTCGCTGCCATGTTCACTGGGGTCAGGTAACTTTACCACCATCTTGGCTGAGAGCCAGGTCACATAACTACACTCTCCCAGTTTTACTTATGTATACCCTGTCCTCCCCTTCCCCCTCCCCCCCCCTCGTGTTCACTGAAATCCTCTTGTTAACTCTGTTACACGTGTTTTGCGCAATGGCATGCCTTTGATAGGGCCCATCAAAGACATCCACGTTGCCCTCTTCCTGTTCACTCTCTGTGTATAATAATTGTTCATTACATCTCATTTCAGATTACAAAATCATAGGTCTCATATTTTAAACTGGTAAGTACTTTTAAGTCTCTTAAAAATATAGTAAGCTGTTCTCTACCATTGTTAGTTCTGCCATTAACCTTATATTACAAACAGTTTTTTTCTTCTTTCTGTCTTTTTACGAGTGTAAATCTTACCTGTTAAGAGCCAGTACAGTAAAGCTCAGATGCAACCTTCCAGACAGATTCTATACTGCAGCTATACATAATAAATAGCCCTCAACTGCTCAGAGATCTGGGGAATGTGATATTTAAGTATTTAATTATTAAAAAACTTTTCATAATAAGAAGAGACAGGTTGGCTCCTTAGCAGCAACACTCTGCTTCCTCCAAAGAAGACGGAAGACAAACGGGCGCAGAACAACGTCCTTTTGCAGTTTGCTTCAACTGCCAAGTGCTGACCATTGGGCAAAACTGCCTTTCGTCTAAACTAAAGACCTCTAGATGTGGATGGAATCGCTGGAATCGACAGCCTAGCTGCTTAGGTCAAGGTAGGCCTGTCCTCCTACAGATTTCTTAGCCCACAGGGTCTTCTGGAGCCTGGCAGGCCTGGCCCTAACCAGCAAAGGTCAAGTGCAACCTTCAGTGACCATGGAGGACCCAAAAGAGAAGCTCTGGGTGCCAACCAAGTAAGTTCTCTGTCATTTTTAAAATCAGTAATTTAAGTAAAATCTTATCCTTCTCAAAGATCTCTGACAGTTTGATAGCTGAGAGGTTTTTCCAGGTTACCTCACCAAATAAATTTCAAATCAAATTTCTCTCTTATGCTGCCTTCCATGTGCCTAAAACTTCTGTTTTCATAAACCCAAGGAGTTCTTGTGAGTTCCAGGGAGCCGAATTAAAGGATCTTAAACAGGTCAGATACACCCTCAATTCCCTGGTCCAATTTTTTTTCCCTTAATTTAACTTTGTTCTCTGTTCTGCCAATACCTTAAACAGGATTAAGGGACACCAGACATCTCCAGGCCACAGACACCCGGTCGGGAGCAAAGAGACCAGCTTTGCCAGGATGTGGCCAGCACCCAGCCTTCTCTCAGGTTCCCCCCAAAGACGACACCCACAAATCAGCCGGAAGCAGTCTTGAGAATTTGCTGCCCCAATTCCGTCAAACTGTGGTGTCTAATCTCCTGCTTTTTATTATAAAAAGGATCTGGGAATGTTATTCTTTTGGCCCTTTAAGGGGCAAGCCACGCCCACTCCCCCAACCCTCCCCACCTGACCCACCATCTTGGATTCTCTCTTACTGTCCCCTCTTGGCGTGTGCACGTGTGTCTCTCTGTCCCCCTCTCTCTCTTTGCCCCCCACTTCTCCCTTTCCCCTCCATAACCCCCTGAATAAATATTAATCATGCTGTGTCCATGTCTCTGTCTCCTGTCTCCCGGACCCTCTGCCAGCTGTCTCTGCTGGCTCACTGCATGGCAAGCAGCCCGCCCCACCGGGGACCTTGGAGCAAGCAGCTGGGGACCCGCCGGGCTCCTGCTGCTCTGTGAGCTTGCCAGCTGCTCATATGGCCCCCGGAGATTTTACAGGGTCTCTGCTGGGCTAGTGGCTGCTCTGCAAGCCCGCTGGGGGCACACCAGCATTTTAAAAAATCATAAAATTGCTGGGCGTTGGTGGCGCACGCCTTTAATCCCAGCAGAGGCAGGTGGATCTCTGTGAGTTCGAGGCCAGCCTGGTCTACAAAGGGGGTTCCAGGACAGGTTCCAAAGCTACAGAGAAACCCTGTCTCGAAAAAACCAAAAAAAAAAAAAAAATCATAAAATTAAGAATTTTAGATTTTGATCCTTTGCACTGCCTTAAAAGAAAAATGTTGTTTCTATGCTGATCGCACTGGAATAGTTAGAGACAGTATGGCTAAGGTCAGAAAAGGATTAGAGCATAGAAGAATGCAAAGAGAGCAAGAAGAGGGATGGTTTAAAAACTGGCTTTCCATCTCTCCCTGGGTCGCCACCCTCTTACCCTCCCTTTTGGGACCCCTTTTAGGATTTTTATTATTGATGGCTTTTGGACCGTGGGCCGTCAATAGGCTCACTGGGTTTATTTGCCAACAGGTGGACTCCCTGGCCTCCAAGCCCATTCAAGTCCACTATCACCTGCTTGATCTGGCTGATCGAGGGCTAGAAGAGAGCAAGTCTCCTATAGGAGCCACAGAACACACAGAGATATGTGTGTCTGTCCATGAGAGATATGGGCACTAGCAAGGGGTTCAAGGCAAGCATTTGAGAGGACCATGCATTCCGTCTCTGGGTCTCCTGAGGAACATGTCTGATTGCATAGAGGTTGATGTCCAGAAGTATTGACATAAAAGCCGAAAGAAATTTCCCCCACGAAGTAAATATGGGAGGACTGGGCCTCTGCCCGCCCCCCGCCCAGTTAATCTACTCTAACTCTCCTCATACTAATACTTATAAAAAGGGAGGACTGCTAGGAACAAAGACCTGTATTTGGTTATAGTCATTTTAGCTCACAAGTTAAGTAAGCTATTCATCTCTGTAGGGTAAGTTCTGGACCCTTATCTACCCTGTGAGTTAAGAAAGCCAGCAGATGTAGCAGGCCCCAGGCTTCAGAAAGTGATTAGCATTTCCCCCTATAAACATTTACAGACCCTCAGCATCCCCCTTATCTCTTCCTATCAGCTAGGGATGTCTCCAGACCTGACATTCCAGCATCCTACCCCTCCCCCCCTTTTTGCTATATAATGTTCCTGAGAAAAAATAAAGTTGGCAGCTTGATCAGAACACAGACTTGCTGTCCATTTCTAGTGTCTTTCATTCCTCTCCCTTCAAGGTTCGTGCTGTGCTCCCATTCGTGTCCTGCTGGACGGGTCAATGGTGCTTCATCACAGCGATAGAAACCCTAACTAGGACAGAAATTTGAGGAGTAAAAGAACTAAAAATTTCAATGATTAAAAAAGTAGCCAGTTGTGGTGGCACACGCCTTTAATCCCAGCACTCAGGAGGCAGAGGCAGGTGGATCTCTGTGAGTTTAGGGCCAGTCTGGTCTACAGTGCAGGGTCCAGGGCAGCCAAAGGTACACAAAAAAACCCTGTCCTGAAAAACTAAAATCAAAATGAAAAAAAAAAAAGAGAAATTCTTTCCAACCAGTACAGAGATCTCTGAAGGCTGGTTGTATTGGTGAGGCCTGAGGCACAGTGGCAAAGTCTTAGAAAGCTGTCAACCCAGGACAAACGACTAACTGAGATATTTATTTAACATATCAAAGCAGACCTGGCCACCAGATTCCCCCAGCATCCCCCAGTCCCTTCGTGTTATAGGGTATAGCTTCATCAAACCCCTCCCTTAGGACTCAGGAAGCTATAGATAGAGAGGGAAGAAAGATTTTGAAGGCTAGAGGGGGTGGATGGTCCCAAGGAGACAGTATCTTACACACACAACAGGACTAATGCACATTTGAACTTGCAAAGACTGGCACAGGGCCAAGCCAGAAGGGATCCCAGCCCCAAGAGGGGCAAGTGGGCACCATCTCCTCTGCCTAACCAAAACATTATCTCCAATTGACATCTGCTTGCAGAGGAACAACTAGTTCTCTCCAAAGGCGTTTTACTGGGTATATTAACCACACTTAGGGGCAGGGCATGAATTCCATGGCATTTCTGTTGACATTTTTTCTCATACTACTTTGCCTGAACATCTTTTTTTGTAATTGGTCTTTTGGTTGTATATTTTGATTTTTTGGGGGGGACAGGGTTCAAGACTCTGTGTAGTCCTTGCTAGAACTTGCGCTGTAGACAAGGCTGGCCTTGAATTCAGAGATCCGCCTGCTTCTGCCTCCCAAGTGCTGGGATCAAAGCTGTGTGCCATTATGCCCAGCTTATTTCTCTTATTTTTAAAATTCCTGTTTGTTCGCTTATTTTGTCTGCCTGGTCTCTAGAGAAAAAGTGTCAAGTTGGGTGAGTGAGAAATGGGAGTATCTGGAAGGAGTTCAGGGAGGGGAAACTATGATCAGAATATATTTATAAAAAATGTATTTTCAATAAAAAAAATAGAAAGTGGGAGAGAGGTGGATTGTAGATAGTATAACATATGTTCTCATATTTTTCAGTGTAAATTCAATAAATATTCCATTAAACTTGATAAATAATAATGTTATATTCTTTAGAATTATAGAATTACCAGTAGATCTGAAATCAGAAAGGATAAAATTAGCACTGCTTGTGAGATGTGAACTGGCATGGGGAGATAGAAGAGTTTTGTCTTTCTGTAAAGGCTGTCCTTTAAAAAATCTGGAGCAGCCCAATATGTGGAGGTGTCAGCGTCACTTCTCTCTTGACGACAGGAGCTCTATTAAATTGCGACTGAACACCCCTGGTGTCTATCCTTCCCACAGCCCCACACCCTCTGCTGTACCGTGCTATCCTCCCTCCTAGCTTCCATATATACTGCTATTTTTAATAATTTTACTTTTTTTTTAAAAGATTTTTATTTATTTATTGTATATACAATGTTCAGCCTCCATGTATGCCCTCAGGCCAGAAGAGGGCACCAGATCTCATTACAGATGGTTGTGAGCCACCATGTGGTTGCTGGGAATTGAACTCAGGACCTCTGGAATAGTAGTCAGTGCTCTTAACCTCTGAGCCATCTCTCCAGCCCAATAATTTTACTTTTATAAGACAAGTTTTCACTATATAGCCCAGGTTAGCCTATAGTATTTATTGATTTGTGTGTTTATGTGTATATGAGTACAGAGGTGTGCAGAGGTTTTCATGCCATGGTACTCATATGGAGGCCAGGGAAAGCTCTCAGGAATCAGTTTTTCCTGCCACCTGGTGAAATATGGGTATTGAACTCGGGTTTTATCAGGCTTGCGTGCAGTCACCTCTACACACTGAGTCATCTAGTTGACTCTACAGATATAAACACTGCAGTATGTCAGAACATTATACAATCCTGAAAGCTCTAGTCAAACTAGTCATCAGTACAATGAACTATTCATAATCTAAGTGGAAATATAACTGCTATATATACACATAAATAAAATAGTACACATCATTAACTGCTAATAGTAAATATTAAAACATTAGTTAAATGCTAATTGGTACAAACAGCAATTGTTTAAAATGGCTGAGGGGGCTGAGAGCCAGTTCAAAGTTAAGACCACAGGCTGCTTTTCCTGACAATGTGGGTTCAAGTCCTAGCACCCAAATACAACCATGCTAACTCTACTTCCTGGGAATCCAGTTGTATCAGGCTTTTTCTTTTGGGTCACCAACCAGCACCCAAATCATGACACAGAGACTTCTTATCAGTTATTACTACTTGGCCTAGTTTAGGCTTATTTCTGGCTATCCCTTTTACTTAATCTGTTTCTTGGTGTTTTTATTATTTATTTATTTTTTACCTTTCTTTCATTCTGTATAGCTCACTTTCACTGCTTCTCATGTCTGGATGATTAGTGGCTGCCTGACTTCTTGCCCTGGGTGTGTCCCTCTCTGTCTCCCTTGTTCTCTGCATGGAGTCAGAGATCAACTTGTGGGTGTGAGCTCTCTCCTTCCATCAGTGGGTTCCAGAGCTCAAACTCAGAGCCTCTTTGCCCACTGAGCTGTCTGATAGGCCCCATTTATATTCAGTTGGTGTAATAGGTGGTACCAACCTTTCCTTCATTCTTCCGACTCTTCCACAACCCTCTACTTCAAACAGCTGAATTTTGAGGCCTCTTTGTCACAGAAACATGTATTTACTTGATATAATCTGCATCTCTATTGATCTTTAACTATGTTTCGCATCCACTTAGAAAATATTTTAACATCTTTTAAAGCAAAGCACTGTCCTAGACATAATGTATTTCTTAAAATATTTAAGGCAGACCTTTTTCTCCAAGAATTATGAAGCAGAGAAAAAATATTGGAATAAAATTAAAGATGTTATAAGAAAGGACAGTAGATTTTTTTTTTTAACCTTACATGCTTGTTTTTGGAAGTATCTTGCAGATAAAACAAAGCTCCTGCAAACATGTCCACATATAAATCCCTGAGCTTGTGAATACTACCTTCAAATAGTGATTTACTTGTGTTTAAAGACTTTGAGAAGATTGGCCTGAATTATTCAGGTGAAGCCAGTGTAATTATTGGGAGCTTATAAGGAGGGAGGCAGCAGTCAGTCAGACAAAGCTGGTAGAAGGAGTCGGTAGAAGGAGTTAGCAGCCGATGAGCACGGACAGTTTGTAACCCCTAGACAAGGCAAGGCCTAGATTTCTCCATTGGTACTTCCAGAAGGGAAGTTATCCTGCCAACACCTTACGGTTAAGGCTCCCCGGGTTCCTGACTACACCACTGATAGGATAATGGCCAAGTTTGTGGCCATTGGTTACAGCAGCTATGGGAAACCACTGAGGGGCTTTTCCACTTGGGGAAGTCCACGCCACACGCCTCAATGCATTTGGGGAGGAGGCTGAGCCAGACAGTTCTTTCTTCATCCCTGGCCAGCTCTGGTTTTTGTTGCTTCCAGCAAAGGGCTCCATTTAGAGAGTCCTGGAGTTAATGAACGCTTATGGTGATACTTTGAGTTATCCTAGGCCTTATTAAGACAGGATCTGTGTTTGATTCATTTTGTATCCTATTTTGAGTGCTTTAGACACTAGCAGGAAAAAGGAGAGAATGGCTATGACTGTAATACTATTTGATAGGAGTAGCCTTTGTTCATATGAAAGAGTAAGCAACAAGGCGGGTGTTAAAGACGGACAAAATTCATGTTAAGAGGAAGAAAGCATCCTAAACAGTGGTACAGTTTATAAAGTCCCCTTAACAAATGTGATTGTAAGGTCTTCCTCTCTTGTCATGGATACATTAATAAGATTTATGAAAACTCTGATATTGGGGCTGGGGAGTGGCTAAGACATTGGCCACTCTACCAAAGGACCGGGTTTCAATTTCCAGCACCCACGTGGCATCTCATGACTGTCAGTAACTCAAGTTCTAGTGGATCGGATTCCCTCAGACATATGCGCAGGCCAAATACCAAAACACATAGAAATTATATATACCCCTGATATTTGATCATATTCCACTGGCCTTGTTTATCCATAAACCTGCAGTTGGAGCCCGCCTTTAATCCCAGGCAGCGGCAGGCAGATCTGTGAGTTTGAGGCCAGTCTGGTCTACAGAGTGAGTGCCAGGACAGGCTTTAAAGCTACACAGAGAAACCCTGCCTCGAAGTCGACCTTCTCAAAAACAAACCAACCAACCAACCAGAAATGTGATGGGTTAGTAAAAGGTAACGCACAGGTTAATGAAAGCACAGTACAGAACTAGATCTAGCTACACGTGGGAATACCAGGTTTCCACCTGTGGCAGGACAAGGGCCTCGAGGCTGCGGGTGGACTGCGTTCCACCAGGCCCCCTCCCCCTTCTTGGCCTCGATCTCCACTTTCACTCCTTTGCTAGTCTCAGTCCTTCCAGTGTCCACCTTTGCTCCTTCCGATACACCTCCAGGCGTCTGCCTGCTCACCTTCCTCTCCTCGCCACCAGGTTCCTCCCAGCCCTCTATGGCCTATCTCCTTGGCTTCCTACCCCAGGCCCCCGCTGCTGCTCCTCAATCGGCGCCTCTTTCCTCATCCGCTCCTCGTAACTCCTCTTCCTCCTTTCAGCATCAGGCCCCACCTCTTCCCTCAGCCTACCCTGCACTCCCATCATCCTTCGGGCCACGCTGCTCTTCCCAGGCTCCGCCCCCACGACTTCAGCCCGCCCCTCATCTCCAGGCCCCGCCTTCCTCCCTCACCTCGCCCGGCCGCCCCCCCCCCGTACCCCCCCGTCCCCGGTCCCCTCCTCCACTTGGCCCACCCCCTTCTTTTTATTTCCCTCCCCCGGCCCCGCCTCTGCCCCGTGCAGCGCCTCCCCCCTGCAGCGGCTCCCTGGGCGAACAGCGTGCTGCTGCGTCATCGCTAGTGGCCGGTTTGAATGAGGCTTGTCGCAGCGGAGCTACCGCCACCACCGCGCTTCGTCCCCGGCAGGCTCCACGAGCTGCTTCAGATCCCTCTGCCGCCCTTGTCAGACCCAGCCTCCCGCGCCGTTTCCTCCCTTCTGCCCCACCATGCCTCTCTACTCCGGTGAGCACCATCCTCCCTCGCGCCGCGCTCTCGCAGCCGATGGTAGGCCTCCGCCTAGGCCCAGCCTGCAGAGGCGCGCGCAGGGCACAGCCGCGGAGGGCCACTGTGGGAAGTGCGGGGTGGCCGCCGCGCGAGTCGGCGCCCAACTACGCGTGGGAGCTTGTCCGCCGTGTCTCCGAGTGGGTGGGGTGGGAGCAAGGGTGGAGACACGGAAAACCTCAAGAGTCGTGACTCTGCAGAATACTTTCTGTCGCTGACCTAGTGTGCTGGGAAAGGTGAAGGTGTGTCCTGGGGCTCAGAAGATCGGGCTGGTCGAGCGTGATTGCTTTGAGCTCCTGGATGATAGCAGTGAAATGAGCATGGAGGGAAGTTGGGGGAAGGTCTCGGGTATAAGGTTTGCTTGTCTTCTGCTTTTGGGGTTGCTTCAGTAGATCCCTTTGCTCACCCTTTTGGTTCTACCGCCCCCTTTGTGCCAATTTCAGTTCTATCTCGAAGCCGTCTGCAAATCAGTCTTTTTGATGCTTCGTTTTAACTTCAGCATACATTGCTTTAGACTGCGAAGGTGCAGCATAGTGTTAGCTCCTTCCGATACTCCTCCAAAGGGTAGATCAATACAAATACTGGCGAGTGCTGTTTCTTTCGCTTTGGCATTTGGCAGAAGTCTTTTCTTTCTGGCTTTCCAAGATACTGACCAAGGATCATGTTTTCCTTAGTTAATGGACTTCACTTTTCCTACTCTTAGTCAAAATGGCTTCCAAAAATGTAAATGGCAACTCCAGTTGGCTATGGATGTGGTTTATTGATTATTCTGACTCTCCACTTTGACGTCCTTTATAAGACATTGATTGCTTTTAAAGAATTATATGAACCAAGAATAATAGTTAATCTTGGGATGGATTCTTCTATTAATTTTTTTTTGTTTGGAGACAGGAGACAAGGGCTAGTTGTGTAGGCCTAGCAGGCCTGGAACTCAAAAGATCGCCCACCTCTGCCTCCCAGTTGCTGGGATTAAAAATGTACACCACAACACCTGGGTCCTCTCCTTTATTTCTGATACTGTTTTCATTTGTCCTGTGTTATCTTTAGCTTGTACTATTATTTTTTATTTTTTTTAGCTTGTACTATTATTATACATTACTTTAAAACTTGTAGGCCACATATGGTGGGTAACGCTTTGATCCCATCAGAGTTAGGCCGATCTCTTATTTTAGAGCCAGTCTGGTCTATAGAGCAAGTTCTAGGACAGACAGGGAACCAACACAGAGAAACCCTGTCTCGAAAAACCAAAAAAGAAGGAAACACACACACACACACACACACGAGGCAACTTGTTATTGTGTTATTGGGGATCAAACCTAGGAGGAACTTGTGCATGCTAAGTAGAAACCACTAAACTGTATTCTCAGTGTCTTTGCTTTTTGTCTCCTTATGATTACAATTTGTGCTATATTTGAACCTATTTTTCCTGCTACTGTTAGAGTTCTTTAATAATCAAACACACCAAGCAGGCTTTATTCTTTAACTCTTTCAGGGATTACACATTGCATATACCATAAAAGACCATATGTATGTTTTAGTGTGCCATATGCTACCCTTTTTCTCCTCCTCTGTCTCCTCCTGTTCTTCTTCTTCTTCTTCTTCTTCTTCTTCTTCTTCTTCTTCTTCTTCTTCTTCTTCTTCTTCTTCTTCTTCTTCTTCTTCTTCTTCTTCTTCCTCCTCCTCCTCCTCCTTCCTCCTCCTCCTCCTTTTTTTTTTTTTTTTGATGTAGGGTTTTTCTGTGTAGCCTTGACTGTCCTGGAACTTGCTTTGTAGACCAGGCTGGCCTACCTCTGTCTCCTGAGTGCTGGAATTAAAGGCATGCACCACTACTGCCTGGCCATATGCTGCCTTTTCCACTTCACCCTTGTTAATAGCTTCCAGTTTCCTCTGCTACTTTCTAATACACTCTAGGAATTATTGTTATCTTAGAACTCATGCTAAATTTTTGTTTTCCTTGTCTGTTTTAAGAATACTTCTATTCTCTGATCTTTGCTTTGAGATTCAACTCAAAAGTTGGCAGTGATAATTCAAAAGTTAATAATTCCTTCAAGAAATCTTTCCTGGTTTGGTTATGGTGGTTCATATCTCTAGTCTCAACATTTGAAGCACTGAGACAGAAGGACAGTAAATTTTGGTACATTGTAGGCTACACAGGAAGACCCTGTTCAAAAAAGCAAGATCAAACAGAACAATAAATATTACTTCCTTACTCAAGACTTTTGTTTAGTTGTGTGTGTGGTGGTGTACACCTTTAATCCTAGCATTGGGAGGCAGAATCTTCCTGTGAGTTCAAGGCCAAGCTGGTCTACACATCAAATTATAGTCAGGGCTATATAGTAAGACCATGTCTTAAAAAGAAAATTGTTGTTCTTTGAGCCTTTAGTCTTTATAATAAACATCATTATAACTATCACATCATCTCTATATTAGATTTTCTCTAAAGATGGGTAATGTACTTATTATTAAATCAATGTTTATTTATTCTGTATGAGGTGGGTGTGCATGCAAAATGTGTTTGGTGGTCATGGGAATTGGTTTCTTCTTCCACCATGTGGATTGTCTGATTGAACCCAGGTTGTCAGGCTTAGCAACAAGTGCTGTTACCTCCTGAGCCTTCTCTCTGGACTCATTAAATCTGACTTTAGCATACTCTGTTGATAGAGTTGAGAAGTGGAGTCTGGGTTAGGAATTAAAGTTTTGATTTCTAGAAGTTGGAATTTGTTTTGAAATTTCCATTTTTGAAAAGACTCAGTTTTCAGTGTATTTCCTTGAGTTTTATTGTTTACATATTTCAAAAGTTAGCTATTTGAAGTTGAGCCATGCTTTTTTGTTTTTATTTCTTGAGCCAGTTTCTCTATATAATCCTGGCTGTCTTGGAACTTGCATTTTATAGACCAGGCTGGCCTCCTCCAATTCACAGGTTTTCTTGTCTCAGCCTCCTGAGTGCTGGGACTGAAAGTGGTCGCCACCACTACCTAGCTTAATTTTTTCTTGAGGTAGTTCCTGCTTATTCCATTGCAACTGCTGTTTTATGTTCACACCAGCTGTGCACAGGATTCTAGTTTTTCTATACCCTCACTAACCCTTGTTATTTTCTGTCATGAGAAACATTTGTGGCGGGGAGTAGGACGGGAACAGTGAAGTAAAAGTGCTTGTCGATCTGAGTTCCATCCTCAGTACCCATCTACATGGTGGATGGAGAGAATCAACCCATGCAAGTTATCCTGTGACCTTAACATGCTTGCAATATCTTGCACACCCCATACATAAACCTATATGCTCAGTAATAAGTAAAATGTAAATAAAAAGTTAAAAGACTTAAAATCTGTGCTTGCAGGCATGTGTACTCAGAAAGTTGAGGCAGGAGAATTGCCAGTTTGAGCCCAGTCTCAGCTATACGCTAAGACTTAAACCTCAAAACCCCAAATAATGGAGGCTGGGAGACCATAGCTAACATATGTAGCCAATATTTCTTTGGATTTTTTTGAATACTTGAGTATCTCTTTGCTTGGGAAACAACCTTTCATTTTTCATACACCTTTCTTATAATTTAGAAGTATACTTTTAAAAAAAGATGGTGCGTGTGTGCGCACATGCGCACACATGCCAGTTTGCATGTGCAGGCACACATTTTGAGAAGACAACTTTTGGGAGTTGGTTTTACCTTTCTACACTGAGATCTGGAAATCGAATGCAGGTCATCAAGCTTGTAAGCCAAACATCAAGCTTTTACCCACTGAATCATCTCATGGGCCCAAGAATTGTTACAGCTTTTTTCTATGTCTCTCTCTCTTTTAAATCGAGACAGGTCTCATGTAGATCTTGCTGGCCTGGAACTCTGTACTGTAGTGAGATAGACCATGAGCTCACAGGAATTCACCTCCTGCGTGCTAGGATTAAAAGTGTGCAACTACATACTCAGCCTGAATTATAATTCCTTACCCTGTTTTCGTATTCTTTTCTTCCCTCAATTTTTTTTTTTTTTTTGGAAACGGTTTCTCTGTGTAGCCCTGACTTTCCTAGAACTAGAACTAGCTCTGTAGACCAGGTTGACCTCAAACCTACCGAGATCCACCTGCCTCTGCCTCCCAAGTACTAGGATTAAAGGTGTGCGCCACCACCGCTCGCTGAGATTGTTTTTTTTTCTTGCGATCTCTTTTGTCTTTCGGACTCACTGTTCCAGCAGTGTCTATTGCTTTAAGTAAGTGATTCTCAACCTGTGGGTCTTGACCCTTTCACAGGGGTTGCCTAAGACCATCGAAAAACAGATATTTACATTATGATTCATAACAGTAGTAAAATTACAGTTATGAATTAACAATGAAAATAATTTTATGTTTGGGAGCTCAGAACAACATAAGGAACTGTATTAAAGGGTCGCAATATTAAGGAGGTTGAGAACCACTGCTCTAAATGGTTCTTAAGCTAACCACATCCTGAAGGCTAGGAACTTTATTCTGGGAAATAGTTCAGTGGGATCAGAGGTTCATCTTAATATACAGAACTTATTGATGTATAATTTAGAATACTTGGATGGTATTTAATAACCAATTTTGTGACATGAATCAATCAACTTCTCAAGTTAGTCTCTTCTTTCCCCTTTGCTCCCTGTCCCATTCCTTCCTTTCTTATCTCTCTTTCTTCTCCTCCCCTTCTTCCTTCCCCTCTTTTATCCTGCAGTGCTGGGAATTTAGCTCATGTCATCTATATGCTAGGCAGATGCTGTACCACTGAACTGTGTTCTCAGCATGCTTTATTTGTATAATGAGAAACCAAATTAGATCCAGTAAAATTTTGTTTTGGGTCCATTGCATGTACATTATTCATTTGGGAAATAAAACAGTGAAGGATATATTTTGACTTTTCTTTTTGGAGGGTTGGGATTGAGACAGGGTCTCTCTGTAGTCTTGACTGGCTTGGGCCTCACAAAGATGGCTTGTCTCTATCTCCTAAATGGTAGGTCCTGGCATATTTTCACCTTCAAGAGTTATTCCCTAAGTATTTTCTGAATTTGAGGTCTATAAATTTAAAAGTATGTAAGTGAAAAATAATTATGTTTTTGTTTACAGTTACAGTAAAATGGGGAAAGGAGAAATTTGAAGGTGTAGAATTGAATACCGATGAACCTCCAATGGTGTTCAAGGCCCAGCTTTTTGCACTGACTGGAGTCCAGCCAGCCAGACAAAAAGTTATGGTGAAAGGAGGAACACTGAAGGTAAAAATGATCTAAAATTTTATTAATATTGCTTATATAATTAATACTAGACACTATGATTATTACTAATGTACATTTTTGGAGACATGATCTTATGATGTAGTCCTGACTGGCCTGAATCTCCCCAGGTAGATCAAGCTGGCTTTGAACACACAGATCTGCCAGCCTCTGCCTCCTGTTTAAACTGTTCTAGGGGTGTTCTGTATGTGAGAAACAACATGTCTATTTCAAAATACAATATTGCAAAGTGTCATTTAAAATTTATTTCAGTAGATACCTCCAGTGGTCGGGACTATAGCATCTTATAATTATGTTTGAATTTTTTATGAAGATGTTTATTTTTGTTGTAGACTAGCATAAAATGGATTTGCTTATCTTTGATAATTTCATGTACAGAGATGGAAAATTTTATGTGTTAAAAATACACAACCAGGGGCTAGAGAAATGGATTAGTAGTTAGGAACACTTGTTGGCCTTGCAAAAGACTCAGATTTGATTCTCAGCACCCACCTGGGGGCTCACAACTGTCTGTAACTAGAGTTCTAGGGGATCTGATGCCCTCTTCTGACTTCCCAAGATACCAGGTATGCATTCATACACATAAACTATAGAATAATAAAAATGCAACAGTATGGGTAATTTGGTTTTTTTTAAATACCATAGTATATATTTTTATAATGTATATGAATGTTGAAATTGAGTTTAACATCTTCATCAAAGCCCTGGTTTTCAAATAATGGGACACTTATACATTTTCCCTCCCTTTTCTACATTTTCAAGAAAAAAATTAAGAAATCTACATTTTAAAGAAAAATATTTTTCTCTTAAGAGTAATTACTTTAATACCAGTGCTCAAGAGGCAGAGGCAGGCAGATAGATCTCTCTGAGTTCAAGGCTAGCCTGATCTACAGAGTAAGTTCCAGGACAGCCAGGGCTATACAGAAAAACTGTCTTGAAAAACTAAACCAAAAAAAAAAAAAAAAAAAAAAACCAAAAAGAGGAAAAAAAAGAAGAGTAGTTAACTGTTTTGGGGGCTAGAGAGATGGCTCAGTGCTTAAGAATACTTGCTATTTTTCCAGAGGACCAGGGTTCAATTTCCAGCACCCACATGGCAGCTCACAACTGTCTGTAACTGCAGGGGATCTGGAACCCCTCATACCAGATGTACATACAGGCAAAAAACACTAATGCACATTAAAAAAATTCATTGCTATCTAACTTCTACCTAGAGATGGGAGGATAAAAATGCTTATTTAAAAGGAGAGAAAAGCTATTTCCCCTCCTGTTCCTCTGTAATGATCACACAGACTCTATAGTGAGAGTTCAAGATTAGCAGCCTTTGATGAGGGGCCACAGAATGATGTTTTTTTTCTTTTATTGTTTGTATACCACATAAGAATAGAATAGCAGAAAAATATATTTGTTGGGTTTGATGTGACATTCTGGAAGAACTGCCTGCCTGCCCTATTTGTTAGGAATAGATATTGAGGAGAACTTGTTTACTTCCTAAATCCTATCTTTGGCCTTCAGGGACTTGGATAACTAGTTTGTGCTGAGTTGTGTCCTTTAGTTTACTTTGGACTATAGCAGAAAATACTAATTTAAAACGGTGATTAATAATAATTAACATTTATTGTGTATATCTCCTATACCAGACTTTTATGATTTTCCATTTCTTTCCACTGTATATTATTAATATTTTAAAACTAAGGTATCAGAGCATCAGAGAGGTTTAAGTTAAAAGACATCGAAGTTTGTGATGTATACAAGTCAAGCTGGTCTGGATTGAATTTCTAGTTTGGGACAGGCATGTAAATTTTAATTTGAGGTAGCTTCAGATTTAATAATTGTGCAGAGGTGGTTAAACATTTTTGTTTGTCTTCGAAATAGGACGATGACTGGGGAAACATCAAAATAAAAAATGTAAGTATTAAGAACACTCATTGCAATGAAATGACCCTGTTATTTCACCAAAATAAATCCTAAGAGCCCCTCTTAAATGTGTATTTCTAGTTACTCGGCATCATTTATTTATAATTCTTTGGTTTAAGTTTTATTGAAAATCAAATACAGGTCTGTCTATGAGCTCTTGTCTCATTGATCTAGTGGCTTAAAGTTATAGTGGTCTTGATAACAAAAGCAAATAAGTCTGTATGAAATAAGGTACTGTGAATTCTCTACACTTTTCCTCTTCAAAAATATTTTTGAGTTCATTTGTAATTTTAGATTTGTAAATTCAGGTTGACTTTGAAAATTATATAGATCTTTAGGTCAATTTGGAGAGAATGAATCTACATTTGAGTACTAAGTCTTTGAGTATGGTATGCTTCCTATTTTGTTTAGGTATTTATTTTGTTATAGCAGAGTTGTAGTTTTTTGGTATAGAGACTTTGCCTGACTTTTGTTAGATTCTAAGAATTTTTACAAATGGTTTTATTCATCTTCACTTTATGTGCATTGGTCTTTTGTTTTCATATATGTCTGTGTGAGAGTGTTAGATCCCTTGGAACTGGAATTGAACCCATGTCCTCTGGAAGAGCAGCCAGTGTTCTTAACTGCTGAGCCATCTCTCCAGCTCCAGATTCTAGAAGTTAATATTCTGTTGCTGTTGAAAACAATATTTTTAAAAATTGTTTTTAAAATATTTATTTATTTATTATGTATACAATATTCTGTGTGTGTGTTTATGCCAGCTGGCCAGAAGAGGGCACCAGACCCATTACAGATGGCTGTGAGCCACCATGTGGTTGCTGGGAATTGAACTCAGGACCTTTGGAAGAACAGGCAATGCTCTTAACCACTGAGCCATCCCTCCAGCCCTAAAAATTGTTTTTTAATGTTCATGACTAGTATTTAAAAATATAATTGATTTTTTTTCTTTTTTTTTTTATTCTTTGATTTTAACACTTGATTCTTCCAGTAATGTTTTTGGAGATTGCTTTGAGGTCTTTACATACACAGGAATAATATCTGTAAATAATGAGTTTACTCTTGCCCTTTTAGTTGTCATTACTTCCGGTTTTGTTTTCTTCTCCTAAATTCTTGTTAGAATTTTTAGTATACTGTTAAATAGAAAACAGTGAGAGTGGACATTTTATCTTAATTCACTACGATTTAAAATTATGAATGACTGTTAAATGCTGTTAAGTCCTTTTTCTGTTTGTTAAAATGATCATCTGATTTTTTCTTAATGCTTTGTTCAATTTCACTGTTACCTATCACCCATCCTCTGTCGTTGGGGATGGAACTGTGGGTCTGGTGCATGCTAGGCAAGCTCTTCACCACTGAAGTACATGCCAACTGTGCTCTCATTGAGTCTTACCCACCCCTACCACCCAATATTTCTAAATGTTGCCCATGTTGGCTCTGAACTCCTGGCTCAGGCAGTCTTGCTTCAGCCTCAGAAATAGAATGAAGAGTGTATGTCTGCTTGGTATGGTATAAATGCTCTTAATTCTAGCACTCTGGAGGCAGACATAGGTATATCTCTGGAAGGTCCAGATCAGTGAGCGCTACATAATGAATAAGACTCTGTGTCAAAGAAAAAATGTGCAATAAACCCCAACGTGTTGTTATGGGCTTTTGTCCATTGATATTTAGCATGTTGGGACATTAAAACTGAGATATTAAAAATCTTCATTCTTGTAAAAGTAATCACAAAGGGAGTTGGCAGCTGGATCCATGGTAAATCTTTGCAGCTAAATCTGGAACCTGAGTTCAGTCCCTGGAACCCACATAGTAGAAGAGAAGTGACTTCTGCAAATTGGCCTCTGAGCATCACATGTGGTACACACAGACGTACTCATACACAGTAAAAAATTGAGAGAAGTCCCTAACCCAAGTTCTGACTCAGCATTTGCAGCACTGGCACCACTCAGTGGACATAGCAGCTTCATGGTTCTTCTCGTTCTAATACAGAGCATCAGCTGTATGCAGAGGTGAAGTGATAAGAATCCTCCCTCTCCCCCTCCCCCCCGGGTCTCACTATATAGTCCTGGCTGGCATGGACTCTTTGTAGACCTTGAACTTACAGATTCATCTGCTGGGCTTGAAGGCATGTGCCACCAGGCCTGGTCGTGAAAATATTTGTGAGTTAATAGTTCTGAAAGAATCTCAGGTGCCAGTGGAGTTCACAGACAGCACTTTGAGTGCTGTGACCATTTGGGAGGAGGACATATTTACCTCCTTAATGTATTGCTGGGTTCTGTTTCTTATTTAGGATGTATGTATGATCATGAGGCATGTCAGCCTTCATTTTTATAGAGATAGTGTCTCAAGTAGCTCAGAGTGGCCCTGAACTCCTGTCTGTAGGGAGGATGGCCTTGAACTGATCTTCTTTTCTCTGCCTTCTGGTGCTGGGGTTAGAGGCCTGTGCCACCACACCTGGCTAGTCTTTAATTAATTAATTAATTAATTAATTAATTATTTTTTGTTTGGTTTTTCGAGACAGGGTTTCTCTGTAGCTTTGGAGCCTGTCCTGGAACTAGCTCTTGTAGACCAGGCTGGCCTCGAACTCACAGAGATCCGCCTGCATCTGCCTCCTGAGTGCTGGGATTAAAGGAGTGCGCCACCACCGTCCAGCTGCTAGTCTATGTTTTTATTTATTGTCAGAATTATGCTGAGCTCATTATGAGAGTTGGAGAAAAATATCTCCTTTCTGAGTGAGTTAAAGATTGATGTTCTTTACATATATGAAATCATTGACCAATGAGTTCTTTTAGACCAGGAAAACCTTGTGGGAATTTGTGTGATTAATTTTAATTTTTTTAAGAGATTTTTTTTTTATGTTAGTTTGGTGAGGATATTTTCACGGGAGTGGGGAGAACATTGATCAGTTCTTGCCTTCCACTGTGTTTGAGACAGGGTTTTTTGTTTGTTTGTTTGTTTGCTGCTGTGTAAGGCAGGCAAGTTGGTCCTTTGAGCTTCTGGGAGTTTTCCCGTGTCTTCTTGCCTAGAAACACTGGGATTAGAAATGAGTGTTACTGTGTCTGGTTTTATGTGGGTTCTGGGGATTTGAACTTAGGTCCTCATGCTTGCATGGCAAGTGCTTTAAGACCTGTTGCATTTATCTTCCAGCCCTAGAGGATAACTTTTAAAGACTTCCTATGCCAGATATTTGCAGATCTCCCAACTTCTAGAATTATAACCTATATGTGTGTGCCGTCTTGCCTAGCTTAATACTGCTTCCTATTTTCTTACTGATTATTGGCATATTTAAATATTTGCTTCCTTAGACGGCTTTGGAAAAAGTTTCGTTAGTGATGGTTTAGTATTGCTTTGCTGTTGTGTTATAAAAAGTTCATGGAGATCCCCCAGATCCACTCCTCCTCTGTTTCCCTTTAGAAAAAAAGCCTTTCAGGGATGAATACACCATAATAAGTTAGAGAAATATTAGGCACATACCTTCATATCAAGGTTGGATGTGGCAACCCAGTACGAGGAAAAGGGTCCCAAGAGCAGGCAAAAGAGTCATTAAGACCACCTCTGCTTCCACTGTTAGGAGCCCTATAAGAATACCAAACTACACGACTATAACATATATACAGACGACCTACCTCAGACCCATACAGGCTCTCTGATTTTCATATCAGTCTCTGTGAGCCCCTATGAGCCTTGCTTTGATTCTGTGGACTGTGTTCTGGTGGTGTCCTTGACCTCTCTGGCTCTTAAAATCCCTTTCCTTGGTGTTACCTGAGCCCTACCTAATGTTTGGTTATGGGTTTTTGCGTCTGCTCCCATCAGTTGCTAGATGAAGCTTCTGATGACAGCTGGACTAGGTACCAATCTATGAGTATAACAGAATATCATTAGGAATCATTCATGGACTTTATTCATGTTTGGTTCTGTCCTGGGTCTCTGGACTATCCAGCCTCTGGTTCCTGGCCATCCAGGAAGTATCAGGTATGGGCTCCCTTTCATAGTGTGGGTTTCCAGTTGGACCAGTCATTGGTTTATTGTTGTTGTTTTGAGACAGGGTCTCAAAATGTCTTGGAACTATGGAGACCAGACTGGACTAGAAGTCAGGGTGCCCAGACCTTGGCCTCCCAAGTGCTGTGGTGCCAAGCTCATAGATGTTCTTAAGGTTCTAAGTTTGCTCATCTTACTATAAAACACAGACCCATTTAAAGTCACTCCCTCCAGCTACCACCAGGGCTAGGTTGCCATGAATCTGTTTTATGTAGATTTACCTTTCTTTGGCTCATAGAACCATGCCGTAGAACGAGTTCTTTTGAGTTTCCCTTTATTGAACATAACATTGTCAACTTTTAAGTATTTTCATGAACTTATTTCTTTTGTAACAGGGAATGACTGTTCTAATGATGGGGTCAGCAGATGCTCTTCCAGAAGAACCCTCAGCTAAAACTGTCTTCGTAGAAGATATGACAGAGGAACAGTTAGCAACAGCTGTAAGACACCAGAGTTTATGTTGGGTCGCTACTATTGAAGGACAGTTATTAAGATGCCTTCCAGAAAGTAGTATCTAAAGGCTTTGATTTAATTACTAATATTGATGTGTGTTAGCAATGAGCAGAATTTTAATATTTTTGAAACTAGCTTAAATTTGTCCCCTAGACAAGTTATCATAAAACTCAGGAGTTCCTTGATATTGTATACTTTGATTATTATAGCTTTCCTTCATTTATATGTGGTTTTAACTTAAGCTTAATTTCTATTTAGTGCTAAATGTAACATTCCTAATTCAGGGCTTATGCTTTTATACTTCAAAGCTATGAAATAGTAAAGACTATTTTTACAGATGGAGGTGTTATATAATGCACACACAAATATACATATATCGATATATAGTAGATATGTATTGGGAAGATAATTCTATTGAAATATTTACTACTTATGAGAAAACAGGATCAAAGAGAAGTTTAAATGATAGGATATTTAAATTCTTAATACCTTCCATGTTAAATACATTTTACATATACATACATATATATATATATATATATATATATATATTTTTTTTTTTAATGGTACTGAGGATCAAACTGAGGACATGCTAAAGCAAGTACTTTGCCACTGAGCTATGGCCCGGCTTCTATTCCAAAATGCAAAATCTATTATATGCAAAATCAATATAGAAAATGGTCAAGACTTGTCAAATTAAAATAGACACACACCTACTACTTTACATGTTTTGTAAGCGAAGGGAATTTGGGGACAGACTGTGTTGCCCAGACAATCTTGAATTTATGATGTGCCTTTCTTCTGACTATTGAGATTGCAGGCATGCACTACCAAGCCCAGCTCATTTGTCTGTTTGTTTTTGTGTATTTGTTCTGAAGTCTTTCTACTGCACGTTTCCTACAAGCCTAGAAAAGATGTAGAACTGATAGGTTGTGCTCCTAGTTTCTAGAAAAGATGTAGAACTGATAGGCTGTGCTCCTAGTTTCTAGAAAAGATGTAGAACTGATAGGCTGTGCTTCTAGTTTCTAGAAAAGATGTAGAACTGATAGGTTGTGCTCCTAGTTTCTAGAAAAGATGTAGAACTGATAGGCTGTGCTCCTAGTTTCTAGAAAAGATGTAGAACTGATAGGTTGTGCTCCTAGTTTCTAGAAAAGATGTAAAACTGATAGGCTGTGCCCCTATTTTTTAGAAAAGAATTAAAACAGAATTGTTGCTGGCATGATACAAGTAAAAGTTTTCTGTTAAGGGAAATGAAAGAACACTGTTTTAGTGTGAAGGTAGAATATTAGTTGATAGGGCTGGTAAATGATTCTTGACTCAGAGTGTGAACTTTTGTGATTTATGTATGTTATGTCCTTTTATAAATGTGTTAATCCTACTCCATCCCCTTTTATCAGATGGAGTTACCATGTGGATTGACAAACCTTGGTAACACTTGTTACATGAATGCTACAGTTCAGTGTATTCGTTCTGTGCCTGAACTCAAAGATGCCCTTAAAAGGTAAGACTGAAAAGAACTGATTTAGTCTCTGAGTAAAGGTGACTCACTTTTGAATGAGCGCCCCTACTTTCATAGCATCTTCATTGAGACACTTATTACACCAGGTCGCTTTTCATGTACCCATGGTTTTTATTCACAGAATTGTATGACTGTTACTGCTTTGAAAACCTTCCCTTTCTTAAGAAAAGAAATGTGGCCAGGCATGGTAGTGCACACCTTTAATTCAGGAGGAAGACGCAGGGTGATCTCTGGGTTTAAGGCTAGGCTGTTCTACATGTGAGTTCCAGACCTGCCAGGGCTACATAGTGAGATCCTGTCTCCAATGAATGAATGAATGAATGAATGAATGGAAATGTGTACTCACTGATAGTCACATCTTTTATTTTTCCACCTATCTTCAGCAGTTAATTTACTTTCTATTTTATAAATTTGCGCATTAGGGGCATTTCATATACATATAATCATATAATATGTGGTCTTCCAGTTGACTTTGTTCATTTTGCATAATAGTTTCAAAGGTTCATGCATGCAGAACATGTATTACTCTTACTGTTTCATGGTATACACATATAAAATTTTCTTTATTCATTTTGTTGGTAGGCATTTGGCTTGTGTCCACTGTTATGAATAATGCTGGCATGGACATTGTGCTACTTTCCTAATGCTGCTATAGAAGACTGTGACTAAACTAGCCGCTTAAGGAAGAGAAAGGGCTTGTATAGGAGGTGCAGCTTAAAGAAAGCGTTGGAGGAACAAGATTTATTAAGACACTTAGACCTATTTTCTTCATAGGAAGAAAATGCTGGAGTGGATGCTGTCTAACAACCTGGTGATCTTTTTTGCCACTCTATGAGCCAGACTTCCTAAATCCCCCCAAATCTGGGGCATTGTTTAGACCTGAATCCTATACTCTGCCTTTCAGTGAAGGCAGCCTGTCCTTATGTGGTCCCATGTACTTTGCATCCTCCATCAATAGACTGTCCTTATGCTTATTGCAAATCCTACCTTGGTCCTAGCTCTGTTTATCAGCCAATAGATGTCACCCTACCGTAAAGTGCACAGGTGCTTTGCTACCTTGCAGGGAGCTTCTGTGCAGCTGTGCTTAAGGCTTTGTGATAGCTGTCACTTGGAAACCTTCTCCCAAATTCTTACTGTGCTTAAGAAAAGTAAATCCTGCAGACAGACTCTGGATGTTTTGACCCAGTACCTGCTAAAGTGCTGACCCTGAGTGTCATTCTTCCCTTATTTCTCTGCGGGCCATGAAGCTTGCAGTGTCTCCACCACATTTATTTTGGCTTACAGTTCCAAAAGGATGGTAGATGCCCCATGGTGCTGTAATGGTGGGAGAGGTAGGACGGCGGGCAAGGCATGACTGCGAGCAGGAAACTGGCTGATCACCTTTATTGTACACAAGAAACAGGGTGGAAATAGGAAGTCGTACAAGTCTGTAAACTCCTAAAGGCCACCCCTAATGATGTAGTTACTTACTCAGCAAGTCTGTAACTTGCCTGAAAAGCACCACGAACTAGGGACTCTTGTCTCAAATAAATGAGCCTATTGGGGATGTTTCTCATTCCAACCACTGCAGGTATTCATGTACAAACATTTGGACAGCTTTTTCATTTCTCTTATTTTTGAACCTAGGAATGGGTTGTTTAGTCATAAGACTTTGAGAAACAAAATTTTCTGCAAAGGTGCTGCTCCAAGCCGGGCGGTGGTGGCGCACGCCTTTAATCCCAGCACTCGGGAGGCAGAGGCAGGTGGATCTCTGTGAGTTCGAGACCAGCCCGGTCTACAAGAGTTAGTTCCAGGACAGGCTCCAAAACCACAGAGAAACCCTGTCTCGAAAAAACCAAAAAAAAAAAAAAAAAAAAAAAAAAAAAAAAAAGATGATGCTCGAGCCGGGCGGTGGTGGCGCACGCCTTTAATCCCAGCACTCGGGAGGCAGAGGCAGGCGGATCTCTGTGAGTTCGAGACCAGCCTGGTCTACAGACCTAGTTCCAGGACAGGCTCCAAAACCACAGAGAAACCCTGTCTCGAAAAACCCAAAAAAAAAAAAAAAAAAAAAGATGCTGCTCCATTTTACATTTTACCAGCAGTGGAAAAGGACTCTTAATTTTTCCACCTTTGTTTAGTACTTGTTACAATCTGAATTTGATTGCAGTTAGCCTGCAGGTGTAAAGTGGTGACTGATTGATATTCTCATTTGTGTTTCTAATGTCTAATGATGTTAAGCATCTTTTCAGGACTTTATTGGACATTTGTATGCTTTGAAAATGTCTATTTAAATCTTTGGCTTGTTTTTTGAAATATATTCTTATCTATCATCTATCTATCTTATCTATCTATCTATCTATCTATCTATCTATCTATCTATCTATCTATCTATCTATCTATCTATGTTTTTGGTGTTTTGTCATGGGTATTTGTAATGGTTTAGATAAAATGGTGCCATTCCCTGAGGGGCGGCAGCAGGCCAAAAGGGGCAGCTGGGTCCCACCATCTGAGGCCTCTCTGGGTCAGGCCAGTGGGAGGTTGTGGATGAGAGACCTTGGCAGGTGAGAAACAGAGATGGATAGGCATGCTATGTACAGTGAGTATTTAGTGGGTTATGGAAGGAAAGGGAAGGGGGAGAGAGGGAGAGAGAGATAGAGACGGGGATGGGGATAGGATAGAAGAGCCACCTCTTTCGAAGAGAGACAGGGCAGAGAGAGAGCTCACATGCTAGAAGCAGAAGGAAGATCCTCTTGCCTCTGCAGAACAGAAGGGGAGTGGGCGGGGCTTGTCTCTTAAAGTAACAGGATAGAACATTCCCCTGATACTGGAATTACAGACACTGTAAGCTGCAGTGTGGGTGTTGGGAATTGAACCCCGGTCCTCTGCAAGAGCAGTTAGTGTGCTTAACTACTGAGCCATCTCCCCATTCCTCTTAGCCTGTTTTTGAGTTATTTGCCCTCCCCCCACTTTTTTTAAAAAAAAATTCAGTTGTTTTTAAAATATATTCTAAATTGACTTACTAGATAATTTATAAGTACTTTTTTCTGTATTCTGAGTTGTTTAACTTTGTGGGTAGTCTGTTTCCAGCACATTAAAAAAATATTTTAATGTAGGAGCTAGGGAGATGGCTTAGTGGCCAAACATGGTTGATATGCAAGCCTGATAACCTGAGTTTGGTCCCTGGAGCCTATATAAATTACCAGATACAGTGGCATGCATCTGTAATCCAGCATTCTTAGGGCCAGATGGGAGGCACAAAGACAGACAAGCTAGCTTGCTGAAGTATGCTGTGAGCCCCTTCTTCAGCAAAGTAGAAGGAGAGAGTGAACACCTGAAAGTCCTCTGATCCTCATGTGTGCAGTGCAGCACATGAGTGCACACAGAGTAAATTTAAAAATCATATTTTAGCCGGGCGGTGGTGGCGCACGCCTTTAATCCCAGCACTCGGGAGGCAGAGACAGGCGGATCTCTGTGAGTTCGAGACCAGCCTGGTCTACAAGAGCTAGTTCCAGGACAGACTCCAAAACCACAGAGAAACCCTGTCTCAAAAAACCAAAAAAAAAAAAAAAAATCATATTTTAATGTAGTTTCTCATTTTATCTCTTCTGGTGTTATGTTAGAAATGAACTCTGTAATATAACATTGCCAACATTTATACTATGTTTTTTGTTTTGTTTTGTTTGAGACAGGGTCTCTGTCTTTCCTGGAACTCACTATATAGACCAGGTTGGTCTTGAAGTTTACAGGAATCTACCTGCCTTCACCTCTGCTGGTATTAAAGGTGTGAGCTATCACACCTGGCCACATTTCCTTTCTCAAGGAAGAGAAATTTTTCCTGTTAATTTGCGTGTATGGTAGGAGGTAGATGTCTTCTTACTCCATCTCTTTTTGTATATAGGTAATATAGATCTTCCAGCACTGTTTGTCAAACTGTTCTCATTTAGTTGTCTTAGTAGCTTTGTTAATAACAGTTTATATACTTTTAATTTTGTTCCCTTCAGGTTAAGGTTTAACTATGCTAGTTGAATGGTAGTTTTGAAAAAGAGCAAAACCTTTGTTTTTTATTCCATCATACCATTGTGCACAGATTGCTGGGTCCTCTAGAAGACTACCACAAGACCAAACTTTGTATGTAAAAGCAAAGAGCCTTTATTCAAGTTTGAACTTGGGGTGTCTGTGTGTCCAACACATTGGCACGATCAGAGAGCCTCAAACTCAGTTGGGGTGGGTTTTTCTTTTATCACAACAGAGGTTGAACTGAGGGATTTCTCAGGTTTAGGACCCCTGATTGGTGGCATTTGTCTAGGGTTGTCTTGGTGAAAAGGAATGGATGTGTGCAGGCTAATAGACGTTAGATGATTGATGGAGGTGGTTCTTGTATTTTATCTGTTGCTTTCATTGGTTAACTAATAAAGAAAACTGCCTTAGCCCATTTGATAGGCCAAACCTTAGGTGGGTGGAGTAAACAGAACAGAATGCTGGGAGAAAGAAGCTGAGTCAGGGAGTCGCCATGATTCTCCCACTCCAGACAGACGCAGGTTAAGATCTTTCCTGGTAAGCCAGCTCGTGGTGCTACACAGAATATTAGAAATGGGTTAGATCAATATGTAAGAGCTAGCCAATAAGAGGCTGGAACTAATGGGCCAGGCAGTGATTAAAAGAATACAGTTTCCGTGTAATTATTTCGGGTAAAGCTAGCCGGGTGGTGGGACGCAGCCCCACCACTCATATTACAACAGATGATCCTTTGTACAATGGTTGGGACGAACGTTAGGTCCTTTCCTCTTCATTCCTGGGTGGTGCCTGGGTGGTCTCAGTTTGTGGTCTTTCCTGGAAACAGGTAATCTGAAACTCAGGGCTCTGTTGGGCTTGACATGGCTGGGCCCTACAGTTAAATGGTAGTTTTAAAAAAAGAACGAAAACTTTGTTTTTATATTCCGAAACTTTGTTTTTATATTCCGTCACACAAGTGAATAGAAGTCATATGCTTTGAGAACCTATGAATTTGTCTGTAAATCTCTTCTCAGTGAGTATAAATTAAAAAATAGTAGAGGCTAGAGAGATGGCTCAGTAGTTACGAGCACTTAACTGCTAAAGTGCTTTTGCAGAAGATCTGTATTCACTGTCCCAGCATCCACATAGCAGCTCCTAGCTGTCTATATGTAACTTCAGTTTCAGAGGGGCTGACACCCTCTTCTGCTTTCTGTAGGTACCAGACACACGTGTGTGGTGCACATGCATATATGCAGACAAAACACTCATGTACATGAAATAACATAAATGAATCCTTAAAAAATAATGCCATGGGGGCCAGTGAGATTTTTCAGTTGGTAAAGATGCCTACTGCATGTCCTGAGTTCAGTACCCAGGACCCATATGTGGAAGGGGAAAACTGATGCCCGACAGTTGTTTTCCCTCTTCTGTGACATACACGTGTGTGCGTGCATGTGTGCACGCGCTCACACACACACACATTATAATAATATGATAATGAGCTGTTTGTATGATGGCGATTGGGGAGCCTTTATTGAAAGATTTTTAATGAAAATATGAACATTCAAATTATTTAGTACTTGATACTGGTAGTTATTTTCATCTTTAGCACTTTTTTTCTCTTTTATTTTTACTTAGAAATATGGCCTGATACAATCACAGTAAGCCTTTTGTGATTTTTTTTTTTCAGAATACTATTTTTTTTTAACCCATTTCTCTTGGTGCAAATATCCTGGGTCAAAATTGTTTCTTCAGTGGTTAATAGTTATTTCTCAGAGTTTCATAGGCCTTTCTGGTCTGAGAGGGGTTGCTGTTTCTTTTTTTGTTAGTAGTTTTAGGTTTTTTTCTTTTTTTTCTTTTTCTAAATGTTCTTAGAATCTGAGTGTTTACTTATTTTTTTTTTAACTGTGGTACTCAATTAGGCACTTTAAATTTGACTAAATTAGAACTTTCAGGTTTGATTTTTTTTTTTTAATGATTTTTGAAGTATTTTATGTTTGAGTGTTTTGCCTGCATGCATGTACTTTGCACATTGGTGTTCTTGATTCCCTTGGAGGTCAGAAAAGGGCATTGGATCCCATGAAACTAGAGTTATGATTTTGAGCTGTCATGTGAGTGCTGGGCATTGAACCTGGGTCCTCTGCAAAGGACCTCTAAGCTGCTAAGCCATCTCTCCAGCCCAAAATGTTTAGATCATTTTTTCATACTTCTAATGTTTTTATCTGCATTTTACTTTTAAAAAGTTATGTGTTGGGGACTGGAGAGATGGCTCAGTGGTTAAGAGCATTGCCTGCTCTTCCAAAGGTCCTGAGTTCAATTCCCAGCAACCACATGGTGGCTCACAACTATCTGTAATGGGGTCTGGTGCCCTCATCTGTCCTGCAGGCATACACACAGACAGAATATTGTATACATAATAAATAAATAAATAAAATTTTTTTTAAAGAGTTATGTTTTGGGACAGACTTCATTGTGCCACTTACCTGTCTTCACTGACTGGTTCACTACCTGTGCTCTGCTCTCAAGTTCTGTAAATTAGTCCTGCTTTGATTTCTTCGAGAATCTGAAGTAGTCTTAAAGATGTTTCCTGCCCTCCACTCCATTTGACTCTATAAATTTAAAAAATAAAAAACGAAACAAAAACTTCAAACAAAAACCTTATAGTTTTGTGTTTCTTAGTTATGGGAGAATAAATAAAACCTGAAGATGACTAAAAAAAAAAAAACTTATAGTTTCAAAAAATTATAAAGAGATGGCAGGAAAGCAAAGCCCTTGAGTTGGAGGAATTTAACATCTCTTCTGTGGCCTCCTTCATCCTATTGAAGTAAGCAAAGTGCTTTTGTTTTTAAATTGAGGCATACTTTACACTTACAGGGACACATACCACACTGTTTGGTTTTGTCGTTTATTTTTTTCCTTGTTGGATTTGATTAGTTTTGACAGATGCAAATGCTTTTTGATCTATTTTCCTGCCAAACTAGAACATTTTATTTCTCCAGCTAAAAATCCTCATTCCCTCTAAGTACCTCTGACAACTTCATATCTCGTGTTACTTTGCAGTTCTGGAATGCAGACAGATCATGTAGGCTTTCATTTTTGGTTTAGTTCTTTATTCGACCTAAAGTTGAGGTTTGTCAAGGTTGATCGTGCGGGTAATTCTGATTGGTCTCTTCTCTGAGATACTATTAGAGACTCCAGTGAATGTAGTAGAAAAGCCATGTTTTACCATAGAGAACTTATAAGTAAGTGGGGATTGAGATTCTATATAATGAGGTAATATGTGAGCAGTGACCATGGTTGGATTTTTTTCCTTTCAATGTTTCATGTTCTGTGCTTACATGAGTAAGATCTGAACGGGAAAAATACTTTGAGAAATTTGAATTCAACGGTATCCTAATAAGTTCTTTTAACTTAATTTCTTCTCATTTAAATTTCAGGATGAATTTAATTATGTTTGTTATACTTAATGTTCCTAGGTATGCAGGTGCATTGAGAGCTTCAGGGGAAATGGCTTCAGCACAGTATATTACTGCAGGTCAGTACGTATACTGAGAGGGGCTGTCCTGTTCAGTAAATGTTACTTACATGTGTGTATGTGTGTGTCCATGTGCACACGTAGAGGTCAGGGGCAGCTTTTGTGAGTGGCTTCTCTCTTTGGACCATATAGGTCCTGGGAGAACTGAACTCATGTTAGGCTTGTCAGCAGGTACCTTACTCCCAGAATCATCTCTCCAGGTAAAGCCACAGCACCTTTTTTATTTAAAAAAAAATGGTGGCAGTAGTAGGCCTGGTGCCCCAGGCCTTTAACCCCAGCACTTAGGAGGCAGAAGTAGGTGGATCTCTGTAGGTTTCAGGACAGCCAGGCCTATGTAAAAAAAAATGAATAAACAAATAGCAACTAATTTCTTTTTTGTCTGTCACTTCATTTATATGAAATATGTTTATCCTTACATTAAATAACTTGAAATGTATCCAGATTAAAAACCAGTGAGATATCTATATATCTATATCTATATCTATATCTATATATATATTTTTTTTCCCTTGTCTTTCAAAGAGTAAACTTCCCTTCTGATGTTTGTTTGGTGTATGTACGTGTAGTCACATTTTTGTGTGTTGTGTATTAGTGCATGTGAAGCCAGAGGTCAGCCTTGGGTGTTATTTGGGAGCCATTTATCTTTTATTTTTCATTGGCCTGGAACTTTGCCAGTTAGGCAAGTCTTGGTGGTCATGGAACCCAAGGGTCTCCCTGTTCCCATCTCTCTGTGGTTGAAATGAGAAGTGTGTACCACTCTCTCCAGCTTTTTTAATGGGCTCTGGGAGTTGAGCTTAGGCTCCTGTACTTTCATGGTACACACTTTATTGACTGGGTCCTCTCCCCAGGCCAGACCTTTGGATTCTTTTGTGTTGTTATTTTGTTTGCAGATTCTGTTAGTTAAATCCCTGGGAATGACATTAGGAGGTGACAGAAATAAGTTTTAGTAGTGTTGTTGTGATTGTTATTAAGAAAAAACTTACTTGATGTTAATAAAGAAGTAATATGTGTAAGAATAAATCTAAATTACTATTTTATGGTGCTAAGGATTGAACCTAGGGCCTCATGCAAGCCAAGTGTGCTCCCTACCTGAGCTATTTGATATTCTCTAAAGGCCAGCCATCATGTGCTCTTTACTACGTGAGGGGAATTTGACATTGTAATTCATGAACAGCCCCCCAATTTATTATTGAGACTGGATGTCACCATGTAGTCCAAGTTGGTCTTGAACTCAAGAAATGAGATTATAGGTGCACACTACCATGCCTGACTAGAAATGAATCATCTCTTAAATAATTAGATTAGAAAATGTTTTATAGCTGTGCTATTTTATCTCTAGAAGTTTTATTTAAGTGTAAGACAGGTCATACAGGTCACCCATCTGAAATGTGTCCATCATTCTTCGTAGTGTTGTATAATTTTGGAACATTTTTATCACTACAAAATAACCATATATTAAATATGTTACTGTTTTTCTAAATCAATATTTGTTTTCTTTTTAAGCCCTTAGAGATTTGTTTGAGTCCATGGATAAAACGTCTTCTAGTATACCTCCTATTATTCTACTGCAGTTTCTGCACATGGCTTTCCCGCAGTTCGCGGAGAAGGGTGAACAAGGACAGTATCTTCAGCAGGTAATCAGGAACAGGTTTCTCTCATTTTGTAAATGAGAGACTTAGATTATCTTTGTGCGTGTGTGTGTAAATGTGGATGCACACGTCACAGTGTGCATTTGGTGTCAAAGGACAACCTCTGGTGTCAGTTCTTGCCTTCCACTTTAGACAGAGGCACTCTTGTTTCTCCACTGTGTACTAGAGGCTAGTTGGCCTCCAGGCTCCTGGGATTCTCTTCTCTCCTGGTAGGAGCACTAGGATTACAAATGCTCTGGCTACAAGTTTGACTTTGACATGGGTTTTGAGCATTCAAATTCAGCTTGGACAGCAGGCACTTTCCTCACTTAGCTAGCTCTCTAACCCAAAACTCAGGTGTCCCGCACTGATAATAATTGTAATGTAGTTGTAAACACAGGTCTTAGTCTGCTTTAGTTCACATCATTATCTCTTGCCACAGTGTGGCTGTCATCTTAGCTGGTCATCTTGATGTTTTCATCCCTATACGTTATATCCCTATAAGGCCCTGCTGTCCTTTTAAAAATTTAAATAAGGGGAGGAGTAGAGTTGAATGATTAAACACTGCTTTATCATTAATGAAGCTCTGGGTTTGATCTCTAGCTCCCAAAATAGATAAATTAAAAATAAGTGCAGCTTGGGGCTGGAGAGATGACTCTCCCTGTATTCCCTTTTTAAAAAAAACTTATGAGCATTTGTTGCTTTTCCAGAAGACCCAAGTTGTGTTCCCAGTACCCATGTTGTGTCGCTCATAACAGCTCTTAACTACAACTCCAGGGGAGCATGCTCTTGTGCTTTCTGCAAGCACACATGTGGCATGCACTCATACATGCACTAAAATTTTGAAATATCTGTAGTAGTGTAGCTCAGTTAGGAGTAAGTACAAAATCTACTGGATGAATTTTCGGAAATTCATTACTTTTTGAAAGATCTTACACCAGTTTAATTAAAGTAGTTATTTTTGTGCATGATTGAAAAACAAGGGATGGAAGGTATGGCTCAGTGGTTAAGAGTGCTTGTTGCTCTTCCAGAGGACCCAGGTTCAGTTCTTAGCTCTCAGATTAGGTGACTCAATTGTTTATAATTCCAGTTCTAGTAATGTAACACCCTCTTTAAGGTCTTTGTGGCACCCCCACACATATGGTGCACATACTCAGGGACATGTACACAGGTAAATAAATGTTTAAAGAATTTTAGAAGAATTTAAATTTCTATTTTGTGTGTGGGGCTGGGATATGAATGGCATGGTACATATATGGAGGTTAAAGGACTATGTTCAGAGGTCAGGGGTCAGTTTTCTCCTAATCCCATGAGGGAGGGTTTCAAGGTTTGGCGGCAGGTGTATTTACATTACCTGTTGAGCTACCTTACCATCAGCTTCTGTATGTATAGGTGGAGTGGGGTGGGATAAGGGGTGGACAGAGTCTTGCTCTATACCCAGGCTGGCCTCCAGTTTAGATGTGTGTAGCCTCAAATTGATGGCCATTCTTCTGCCTTGGCCTTCTGAGTGTTGAGAATAAGATGTGCACTGCCATGTCCACTTAACAAGTTTTGTTTATTTTGAGACAGGGTTTTGCTGTGTAACCCTGAGTGGCTTTGGAACTATGTTTAGATCACGCAGGCTTGAATTTGTGGCTCTGCTTCCCGAGTGTGGTTGTAAGTGGGCATTGTCATGCCCAGCTCTGAATGGGTGTTTTTAAAGAAGAAAATACCTTTTTTCTTAAGAAAACAATAATTAGTTTGAAAGAATTTTAAAGACTAAACACTGTCACAGCCAGGACAAACGTGTTCCGTTTTCCATCACAGGATGCTAATGAGTGCTGGATACAAATGATGCGGGTGCTGCAGCAGAAGCTGGAAGCCATAGAGGACGACTCTGTCAAAGAGGTGACCAGAGACTCATGCCACTCTGTGTTTATTTTGATTGTCTTTTTGCTTTTTCTTGGAATGGCTTTAAATAAATATAGCTTAATTGGTAGATAGCTGCCAGAATATTTTAGATGCTCAGCCTATACGTAGAATTTGACGACTAGCATTTTAGTCTACTTGTAAACATAATCTATTGATATTTATTCAACATGTTTAATCTTTTAGTAATTATTTTGAATCATAGGATGAAATATACAAAAGATCTACATTTAAAAATTTTAAGTATGTATTAGTAAACTAAATTGTATTGAAATCTACGAAAAGTAAAACTAGAATTTTCTTTTAATTTTGCAGACAGATTCTTCTGCATCAACCGTGACACCTTCTAAAAAGAAAAGCTTAATTGATCAGTTTTTTGGTGTTGAGTTTGAAACCACGTATCCTTATTGAGCCAAGATTTGTACAAACTGTATTCAAAGTTTATAAGAAGTAAATTGTGGGGCTGGAGAGATGGCTCAGAGGTTAAGAGCATTGCCTGCTCTTCCAAAGGTCCTGAGTTCAATTCCCAGCAACCACACGGTGGCTCACAACCATCTGTAATGGGGTCTGGTGCCCTCTTCTGGCCTGTAGGCAGACACACAGACAGAATATTGTATATATAATAAATAAATAAATATTAAAACAAAAGTCTAAAAAAATGTAAATTGTCACTAAAGAGTCTAGTTGGTTGATTGGCATTGGAGAGCAGAAGAAAATTTCATCAGGATTCTATGCCTAAAAATTTACAATAATGTTAATTAGGAGTTAATAAAATAGCTATTCAGTGATTTTGAACTTTAGATAAATATACCTTAAGGATAATCATTATTTTTTTCTTAAATATTTATTTATTTACTTTAAATTATGCATATATGTGTGTTGGCCAGAGGCATCAGATTCCCTGAAACTGGAGTTAGAGGTTGTTGTGAACACCTGACTTGGGTGCTGGGACTCAAATCCTGGTCCTTCAGAAGAGCAGTGCATGATCTTAACCACTGAGCCACCTCTCCAACCCCCACTACTTTTTCTTAAGAACACCGTTATCAGTGTGTCTCATAAATTTATCTTGTAGAGAAGTTTCACTTAAATGAAACTGATGTATTAATAATGTACATGAATTTAAGGAACTATTTTCTGAGATGTGGGTAGAAATCTGGACAACATTTTTTGCTCATATTTATATCATTAAGATACTTAACAGAATGACAACTTATATCCTGTTGTGGCCTCTTCAACATATACTCATTTTTGTTGATGAAATTGTTGGTAGGCAAAGCATGTTGCATTGAATCTTTATTGGGAAACTAATGTTTAAAATAAATCAACATATGACTATTAATAACTCTAGGATAATTTATTCTTTTCAAGATTAACTAATAATTTGAATAGCTGTTGCCATTCCTTAATTTGCAAAGCATGAAATGTACTGAATCTGAAGAAGAGGAGGTCACCAAAGGAAAGGAAAATCAACTTCAACTTAGTTGTTTTATCAACCAGGAAGTTAAATATCTTTTCACAGGACTTAAATTGGTAAGGAAACCACAGCTGAGCCTCATGTGGGTTTTGTATTTGTGAATATGCTTATTGGCTAAAATTTGTTTGTAAACTCAAAGGTGCTTCTTGCTGTGTTTTGATGGTTATCTGCAGGGGAGTTGGGCACGCACAGGTTGTAGGTTTTTGTGGTTTGTGTATGGAAGTATAGAACTACCCTGGGCAATGCCCACTTTATCTTTAAGACAGTCACTGACCGCCGAACATTGGTGACACACACCTTTAATCCCAGCACGTGGGAAGCAGAGGCAGGTGGACAACCTGGTCTACAAGCAAGTTCCAGGACAGCCAGAACTACACAGAGAGACCCGTCTTGAAAAACTCATCTTTGACTTGGCAACTTGGCTGATTGGACAGTAAGACCCAAGAGTCTGCCTGTCTCTTCTTCCTCAGCACTGGAGTTATAAGTGTGCTACCATTCCTGGATTTTTAATATGGGTTCTAAAGATCCAACTTGGGTTCTCATGTTTGTGTGGCAAGAACAATATTGAGAGCTATTTCCCCAGTGCAGCAGCACAGTTTTTGAGTTGAGTG
The DNA here is from genome assembly GCF_950005125.1 of Chionomys nivalis. Classification (NCBI taxonomy): domain Eukaryota; kingdom Metazoa; phylum Chordata; class Mammalia; order Rodentia; family Cricetidae; genus Chionomys; species Chionomys nivalis. Next base: position 71,463,195 of record NC_080099.1, read on the forward strand.
TCACACAGCAGTACTACATGAATTGCTCTTCTTGTTTAGTTGACACACCATATATGTGTCTTTTGTAGCATCGTGCTTTTTTATTTTAATGTTGTTGTTGGTAATTTTTGTGTTTAGAATTATCTCCAAGTATATGACATTCCTAAGTACAAGGGTGCTGTGATGCATGTATTAGGATTGCTCTGTTGCAGGTGCAGCACTGTAGGTGAAGTAAGACATCTTTAAATGGAAACACCTTCAAGGTTATCTGTCAGTTGGTTAATGGAAGGGTGACCAGAAGTTTGCAGCAACTTACCCAATATTTCTCCTAGGAACATGGTTCAGTATTTACTAATTCAGTGCTCATGGTGTCACACAACCGCTCTGAATGTCAAGAATTACCTGTGTATTTGAAAATCACACTTCAGTTGGTTTTTTTACCTAATAAAGCACTATTAACATAGTTTCATAAATTGCTAATTTTAAGTTAGAGGACATAAAAAATGGAATGTGAATGTTAATTAGATTAGAATTGAATGTTTTGTCAGGGATTCTGCAGGCATTATTTTAAATTTTGTAAAATTATAGCAAAGCTGTACTGAGGTCTGGGTGACAACCTGACAGCATTGCATTATGTTAATTGTAGCTTGCTGATGAATACTTTGACACAAGCAAGTGTGTTTGCACACATGGGTACACACTTTGTAGCTTAGGAACTTGCAGACCTCTTGGCTCAGCCTCCACTGTGCTGGGATTACTGTCTACCAGCACACCTAATTCTAGCTAGACTTTCTTAAAAATTATTTCTGAATTGTGTGGGTTTTCCCCCCTTTATAATTTTAAAGATTTTATCATAATTTGTTTGGATTTTTTTTTTCTTTTCCTTTTTTCTTTCTTTCTTTTTTTTTTTGGTTTTTCGAGACAGGGTTTCTCTGTGGTTTTGGAGCCTGTCCTGGAACTAGCTCTTGTAGACCAGGCTGGTCTCGAACTCACAGAGATCCGCCTGCCTCTGCCTCCCGAGTGCTGGGATTAAAGGCGTGCGCCACCACCGCTCGACTCCTTTTTTCTTTTTTAAGACAGGGTTTCTCTGTACAGCCCTGACTGTCCTAGAACTTGCTTTGTAGACCAGGCTGGCTTCAAACTCAGAGAGTTCTTTCTATCTAACAAATGGTGGGAAGAAAGACGTGCATCGTCACCATCCTGCTGTTTGTTTGGATTTTAAGTCATTTTACTTGATGTTTTAATTTTGCATGGTTATTATGTGTTAAAGCTGCAGTGATTCCTTTTCTAATGTGATTGGTAATTTTTTTCAAAACCAGTCTTAAATTACACAGTTTTAAGATACTAAATTATGAACTGTAAATTCTTTTAGTTCATATTTGTTTAGTTTTGCTAATTTATATATGTACATATAGGTAGCACATTGAAAATAATAGAGAATCTTTATTACATATGAACTATGTGCCAGATTGTTTCCCAAGTTTTCAGCATGCACTAACGTGTGCCATTTTAAATCACTCTGAAATGGAGACTAACAAATCTAGCTGGAGGAGATAAGTTGTAGCTAAAGATTTCCCCACATCCCTTAGACCAGTGGTTTCTCAGCCTTCCTAATGCTGCGATCTTTTAATAGTTCCTCATGTTGTGGTGACCTCCACCATAAAATTGTTTTTGTTACTATTTCATAACTAATTTTGCTACTATTATGAATGAATTATGAATGAATGAATGTAAATATCTGATGTCTGATCCCTGTGAAAGGGTCATTCAACACCCCTAAAGAGGTTGTAGCACACAGGTTGAGAATCATTGCCTTAGGTTAACACATTTTCTTTGTTACTCCTTCTCAGATTTAAAATTAACCTAATTGATGCTGACAAGCTTTTATATTAATGAATGAAGAACAAGGGTTTCCTACATTCTCTTAGTTTCTAGTGTGGGTATTCTGATTATTCATAGATATAGGTTCACAGAAGGCTTTATTATTTAAAAAATAACAATTTATCTTCTCTGACCTTGAGCAACATTGTATTCAGAGGGATTCTTTTCTACTTGTCTGGTTTTCTGTTTTTTTAGATATGGTTTCTCTGTTTAATAGGTCTGGCTGGTCTCAAACTCACAGAGATTTGCCTGCCTTTGCCTCATGAATTCTGGGATTAAAAGTGTGCATAAATCTTAAAAAAAAAACAAAAAACCCCTGCCTAAGTCATGTTTATTCGAATTGTTTTTCACTGGGATAAATGCACTGATGTATTATTATTAGTTAAATAGTGCTGTGTTTTAAAATGAGCTGTGTGAGTCTGTGCTGCAGATGAGAGTTTTAAGTCTGATGTCTGGTTGTCTGTAATGTTTCTTTTCAGCGACTGCAGGAAGAAATTACTAAACAGTCTCCAACATTGCAGAGAAATGCTTTGTACATCAAGTCTGTAAGTTATAGATTTTCTTTTGAAATTGAATTCCTTTTCATTGAAAGGATTCAGGGGCAGGGAGGTGGCTGAGTGGGAAAAGCAAGCCCAAGAATTGGATTTTGGAACCCCAGAACTATGTCAAAGCTGGGTAGGCATGGCTTCCTGCTTCTAATCCCAGGGTGCTGCAGGTAGAATTGATGGGTTGGACTTATCGGAACAGTGAGTTCAGGGTTCAGCAAGAAATAGAAAAGGTGAAGAGTGGTTGAGAAAGACACCTCCTGTCAACCTTAGCCTTCCACATGCACATTCACACATGTGCATTTTCACGCATACATGTGCCTACATACTTGTAAATGCGCATACAAGTGCACATTTGGATGCTCACCCACATTGTTATACATACAAAAAAGAGAAAGAGTTCCAGTTAGTTTTATTTGAGCTTTGTTTTTACTACCAAAAGTAAAAAACTTATGTGGCCTTAGATATAAAGGGTTTCTTCCCATTTCTCTCCTTAGTCTAAGATCAGCCGGCTGCCTGCTTACTTAACTATTCAGATGGTTCGATTTTTTTATAAAGAGAAAGAATCTGTGAATGCCAAAGTTCTTAAGGTTAGTAATGAATTTTAACTTGCATATTAAATATCCTTTGAAGGCAATCCCTAATCTATAGTAGATTTATCTATCGTATTACAATAGCTTTCAGCTGGGGGGGCACACACTTTCAATCCCTTTCCTGGCCAGGCTGCTCTATAGAGTGTGTTCCAGGACACACTCTAACTAGAGAAATCCTGTCTTTAAAAAAATTTAAAAAAAAAACAACAACAAAACCCCAAAAGAACAGTTTTGAGATGGTTGGGGTGGTTAATATTAGGCGGGCGATCCTTACCAATGTTATTTATTAAATTATATATTACCCCTTTGGTTTTACATATGCATGACTTCTTCCTCCAGCCTTACACATCTAAGTCTTGGAGTTTGCATTTTATATTTTTCAAAGGATTCACAGATAATTGTAGTATTCTTGCACACCCCAGAAATACTGCCTTAAATTACATCCTTCACTTCATAGATCAGATTTGAGGGGATTCGTTGGAAATGAGGACAGAGGCAGTAAGCACAGTGCATTGCATTTACGCCCCACAGAACTTAGGCTGTGTGATCCCTTGAACTGTCTTGAGCTGGGTAGACTACTTGTGTGTATACAAAATTTCTTGGGAAAAAAAAAATCCTTGGGAAGAATGATATGAATGAATCTAGCCTCTGAAGCTGAAATTCATAACATTTTCTAATAGAGTTGTAGGTGAAGGTTAAATGGAAGTTGGGGCTCTACTAGTATTTACTGCAGCTATTTTAATATGCTCTTTAACTGTTTCAGTGTTGTTTCTTTATAAAAATTGTTTTTCCCAGCAAAGCACTGGCTACGAATGCTCTTAAACAAGTGCAGCTTCTGTCTGTGGTCATGTGTATTGGCTTGATTATTTAATGGAAAAAGATCTGGAAAAGTAGTTACTATATAAAAGTTAAAATCAGATCGTTCTTTAATTTTGTTTTAAGTGTTTGATTGTTTGATTGTACATGCATATAATTTGTTTTGGTCAAATCCACTCCTCATTCCTTTTCCTCCATTTTCCCCCAACTATTCCCTCCCGGTTTTGTGGGTTCTTTTTGTAAACACAGAGCCCATTTATTGCAGGTCACCTTTGAAAATAAGTCAAAGGATTTCTTCAGTGGCAGTCTTTTTCTGTGATGTCACAGATTTCATTTTCAACTTCTATTTAAATTATGAAAGTATTACTTTGAAAGTGTTTATGTATTTTAAAGAATTGTCCTTTTGCACTTTTTTTTTTCTGTTATAGGATGTTAAGTTTCCTCTTATGCTGGATGTTTATGAACTCTGCACACCAGAACTTCAAGAGAAAATGGTCTCTTTTCGGTCAAAATTCAAGGATCTAGAAGATAAGAAAGTGAATCAGCAACCAAATGCAGTAGGTTTTTTTTTCTGTATTTTTAACTACTGCCATTTAAATCTTCATTTAGTGCCTAGCAGTAGCCGTTACTATTATGAAAATGATCAACCTACATTTCAGGTAGGAGGTGCATACATCTTGCATATCTTGATGTTAGCCGTAGTTGCAGTAATGTAGTGCCAGAAGCAGTGGCTCTGTCGTGGGAAAGCAGACCCCTTCTTATCTTTGCCCTGGAGTCTACAACGTGTACATTCACATGAAGTCTGCATTTTCTACATGTGATGATTTTCCTTGAGGTATTTTAATACTCTTTCTGTTAGAATGGAAGGTATAGGATTACCATCTTAGTCTCATCTCCATCATGTTTCTATGCTTCTCTAAATATTTCAAGAAAGTTACTAAATGAAATTAAGCTCCTGTTTATTAGACATAAACTTTTAAAATCGATTCCTCATTCAGAATTCCCTAGAAGTCGTCCGGGCTGTGTATCTCAGTAGCAGTGTTTTTATCACTGCTTGTGTGGGCATTCTGTGGTTTCCTAACCATTCTTCTATTAAAGGATACTTAGATCGTTTTCAGTTTTTGTCTGTGTGAATAAAGCTGGTAAAATGTTTATTTGCAGATATTATTGTAAGCAGGAAATTTATTTTCCTAGAATGAATATCTAAAAGTATAATTGCTGTGTTGCATGATGGTTGCATCCTCAGCTTTTCAAGAAAGTGCCAGAAGCTTCTTACTTTGTATTCTCATCGATTGTGACTGGTCCACTTTCTGATCAGCATTTGCTGTTGTCACTAGTTTTCATTCAAGCCAGTGGATATGTTTGTGGTGCTGCCTGGTGTTTTCCAAGTTTTAATGATGACCGTTCTTCATGCTATGGTTGTCATATGTGGGTCTGCTGAAGTATTCTGTTGTAGTTTCTAATTCTTTAGCTATGCAGATTGCAAGTGTTTTCTCAAAGTCTGTAGTTTTATCTTTTCATCCTAATGCAGAGAAAAAGTTGAAGGGTTTTATAGTTCATCTTGGTATTTGATTCATTCTGGTTTAACTTCTATGTGGTAAGATGTTCAGATTCATTCTTTTGGCTATAATTCTCTAGCATCTAAAAAATAAGTAAAACCTAGTATTTGCCAATTTAATGATCCTGGCATCTTTGTAGATAATTGATTGATGATAGATAAGAATGTTTTTCTGAAGTCTTCAATTTTATTCCATTGGTTTGTGTATCTGTTCCTTGGCCGTACCACAGTGTTTGTCTTTGTTCAATAAGACAGGGATTCATGGGGCCCAGGCTGGCCACTAATTTGCTAGGCAGTTGAGACTAGGTTTGAACTCCTGCTCCTCCTGCCTCTATACCTCAAAGTGCATGTGCTACAATGTAGTAACTTATGACATTTCCCTTTCAGGATCAGGTTTGTGATCTCCAAGCTTTGTTCTTTGTAATACTTCTGCAAATGGCATTACTACTTTTGTGTGTTGATCTTACGTCCTGAAGTAGCTCCCCCCCCCCCCCCCCGACAGGTTAGGACTACTCAGGTGACTGTTTCCACACTGTGTTGTCTGTTCTCACAGGATCAGTGTCTGTGATTGATCCTGGTGTTCTTTATTAGCTGTTTCATGCTGTAGGGCAAATCTAGCCCATTTCTTTACTAATAATTGAAATTTGTCTCTTTTCTTCTTGAGGTTCTCAGTTGTATTGTTTCAAAGGATGTCCCTGTTTTGTTGAGTTTCCTGTTTTCTGTTATTTTTATTTAAGGCCTACTTAATTTTTCTCTGTTAGTAAAATGAGTTGGGGAAGTGAGTTTCTACTGAAGTCTCTTGTCCATGTAGTTAATCATGCTGCTTTTAGTGTAGGCCTTTGTTCATTTTAGCTAAAGATTACAGAAACTTGACTTGGGTTTTGTTTTGTTTTTGAGGTAGCCCTTGCAGGTTCATAGACACACCACTAGATCCTATGGCATGCTAAAAATTTAGTTAGTGCCTTAACATTAGCAGTATATCCAGGGAGCATGTTATTTACTGTGATAATATTGCATATTATGAAAGAGTAGAGCCTTTGGCATTGCAGTTTTTTTGTATAGTTTATTATTTTGCAAGGCATATCATTATTTAAGTGTAAATATTTGTATAATTAAGTACTAACAAGAATATGGTAGTAGTTAGTTATTTCCAATATCACAATTTAAAATTAAACCTTTTTTTCTCTTAGAATGACAAGAATAGTCCCCCAAAAGAGGTTAAGTATGAACCCTTTTCATTTGCTGATGGTAAGTGGATGTTCGTTTTTCATTTTGGTTTTTCAAGACAGGGCTTCTCTGTGTAGCCCTAGCCCTAGTTGTCCTGAAACTAGCTCTTTAGACCAGGCTAGCCTTGAACTCAGAGATCCACTGTAGACCAGGCTAGCCTTGAACTCAGAGATTCACCTAACTCTGCCTCTTGAGTGCTAGGATTAAAGGTGTGCACTACCACCACCATTTTTATGTACACATTGAAGTCAGATGGCATGTTCTACCATATATCTATTTATTCAGATACTATGCTTTTTCTTTTAAAAGTTTTTGTTTTGGAGAAAGGCTCTCACTCTATAGTCCAGGATGGCCTTGAATTCACCATGTAGCTAAGGGTAATTCTCAAAGTTATTTCTATTCACCTATCTTAGCTTCCCAAGTATTGGTGGGATAGATATGAGCCTGGCTTAAATTCAGGCTTCTTAAAAAAATAATTTTCCTTAATGTAACTTAAAGTGGTATAGTTATGGGAAATAAATTTAATTGTAGCTCTGCACAGTGGCATTTAGTAGAGTCCAGTAGAGCACTCTTTCTACAGTCCTAACTTGATGATTGTTACTTTGAGATAACATTGTTTGTTGTCTATTTTAATTGATTTCCTTTCCTTTAAGATATTGGCTCCAATAATTGTGGCTACTATGACTTACAAGCAGTGCTAACTCACCAAGGAAGATCTAGTTCTTCAGGTCATTATGTATCATGGGTGAAAAGGAAGCAAGGTAAAAAGTATTGGTTTAGTTAATTAACTACTACTTTATCACTGCAAACTTCATAGCATTGTTTGTGAATTTTTTCATGCCTTTTAAAAATTAAAATGAAAAATAATTGCCTGTAGTTTGTATTCAGGTGTGTGGGTATTTGTGTATAGGTCAGAGGCCCATGTTGGGTGTTGTCTTGACAGTTTCTTACTGAGCCTAGAGTTAGATAGAGCTAGTCAAGGAGCCCCTCAGCAGTAGTGTTATAGACAGGAGCCAGCATGCATAGCTGCTGCCTGGGGAGCAGAGCTCAGGGTCTCATGTGTGTCAGGTCTTACTGAGTGAACCCCCAGTTCCTAGTCGTGGTCTCAAGGCCTCCAAGGTTTGCTTCTCTTTTACTTTCAAATTTGTAACATCAGTAGCTGAGAAATCCTAAAAACTATTGCCCAAGCAAAAACATCATGAAGTGGTATGCATTTACATTTTGTTTTCCTATTGTCCAGAATAATATGGCTAGATTCTAATGTTTTGAAGGTTTTTGGTTGTTTTGATACTAGGATCAAATCACATTTGCAAGATACCTTGCATATGCTAAGCAAGTGCTCTGAAACAAGCTACCTAGTCCCTTTCATATCTTTCTATGCTTAGACTTGGATTGATATACATTATGAAGCTTCTGGAAAACTGCACGCTAGGTGACAATGAGGGTAGAAAGGCAGATCATGCATTAAAAGTAGTGCTGAAATATCTGGGATGTCATGGAAGTCTTTGACATCTTGAACTTACATGGTCCCTAGGGGCACACTTGGAGAGCTCTTGGTAGTCAGGCGTAGTGCTGCACATCACATTTGTTTCTTCTGCACTAGCATAACTGTGTGCTATCTTCTAATTTAGATGAATGGATCAAGTTTGACGACGATAAGGTCAGCATTGTAACACCAGAAGATATCCTGCGGCTGTCTGGTGGTGGAGACTGGCACATTGCTTATGTTCTACTTTATGGGCCTCGAAGAGTTGAAATAATGGAAGAAGAAAATGAACAGTAATCTTCAACTTAGCTATTTATGCCTAGGTGTGATATAAAAAATTTTTTGTTATCATTTCTATAATCTTGAGCTCCAAAGGGAACAAAGAACAGAACCAGGCCTGTTTCTTAAAGAGACTACAAAAAATTACATTTGGGTGCTACCCTGTATAAAGGTAGCTGGATGACAGTCTTTAAAAGCTTATATTGTACAAATTCCCCTTTGCCCTTCCAGCTCAAGATTTAGCAGTGATGTTTATTGCACACCTATTTGTTCTTGCATGGTTAATATTCAGTAGCTGCCCGTCCTTTGCCTTATCTAACCAATATTTTTCTAGGAAGGTGGAAAGGGAGTGTTGCTCTCATCGTGTAACTCAGTGCTGCTGTCCACATCCCATCAACTGGGTGCAATCAAGTATTTGTCCAGACTGACTATTGCTGGCTTTCCCTGACTTTACAATAAATTGTGATCAATAAGAATACATTTGATTATACACTTATTATTGTGTCTGTAATGTACTGTGATTTATATATTTAATTTTGCATTGGTTTTGTAGTAATCATATGTCAACAAGCTCTGGTTGCTTATTTTTAGAAAATGAGGATATTTGATAATAATAAAGAGGGATTAATGACTTTTGACCTGTCTTCTTAGTGTTAGAGCTTGACTGAAGAGTCAGATGAATTCAACACTATATAATTTCTGCAGATTGCTAATAATCTTAAGCATCTATTTAAAATACAAGGTTTCTTAGGTTGTTATCTCAAAAGAAATACAAAGTTGGACACTGAATCCTGTAATCAGTTTCAGTCCCTTGCTCATTTGTTGTTGCTGTTTTCTTTCCCTAAGTCTGTATGTCCACCTCTAAATTTAGTATTAGTGATTTTTAAAATTAAGGTTTACATTACCATACATTACCAAGAGTATCTGAGTAAGATCAGTCTATTAACCTATTCTGATTAGTCAGTTACTCGTAATCTTTAGATACGTCAGAAACCTTGACTGGTAGTTAAGGAAAGAATGAAGGATTGGATATTACCTAATTGGAGAATATCATGACATCCTAGACCATGTTTTACTGCTCTGTAAAGTATGTTGCTGCCTAAGGTTTCTACAGAATAATGTGTTAGCACTGTGCGATAGGTCAGCATTTCAGGGATTCCACACAGTGGGGGAGTAAACATGGAGTGAGGAGTAGCGACACTCTGTGACCGTAGTGTTTATATTATAACCCCTGGGGTGCTAAAACAGTTGTAGAAAGAATTTAGACTTGAGTTTTCAAGGTGGAATAGGCTTAGAAATATGTAAAAAGCCATGTTTTTAGACTGTATTAAAAATTTAAAAACTATATCATTACCAAAAGTTTGGTTATAGTTTATTTGCTCTAAAAAGACATTCCAAAGACATTCTTTAAAGTAGAAATTGGATTTCTACCAGTGTTGTTTTAAATAAGGACGATTTGAGTATTTTAGAATGCAGCCTTGAATGTAAGGGAGATGAGGCAAAAAAAAAAAAAAAAAAAAAACCTCACTTCTAATTCCTTCATGTGCCTTTACTTGCTTAATGCACTCCGAGGACCTGTGGAGGCTAGAGCTGTGCTTGGTCCCTGCTTCACTAGGTAGTGGAGTAAGGTTCAAGCAAGAGCACTTACCTAGTAAGTTTGTGCCCAGTAGCCCTTCATCAGTGATGAAATCTTAGCACCCCACAGATGCTGTATGGGAACAACTAGATGACAGTCCAGGACTGCACATGCTCTGCTGTCTGGGCGCTTTCACAGACATTTCACTTAAACTGACAGGAATCCCTGGGTGTTTAAGGACTTAAGGGGCCAAGTGATTTTTGTAAAGCTAATGGAGTAGTTGCGTCTTAGACTCCACTTCATTTAAAGTTAGAGATGGTAAATATTTTCTATATTGGCCAAACAGTAAATAGTTTAGGCTCTGCAAGCTGCTGCTTGTCAGTTTGAACTCTTGCTGCTGTAGTGAGCATGGCAGAGTGCCAGCAGAACGCTTTAACAGATTGTTTGCCAACTCTCTGCTTTCTAGCTTGAGAGTGAGAACAGTCCTAAGGTTTCGGAAGTGTCATTCTGGGATCTCAGGATAAATCTGATAAGGGACAACACACAGGAAACTAATTTGGGATAGGACTGACTGTAACATACTCAAATAGTGCTTAACTTCATTAAAAAAATACTTACAAAAAGTAGTCTGTGACACTGAGGTCATTTTTCATTGGCCCCCACCCCACCCTCCTATACTCCAAACTAAGGTTTGAACCAATGTCTGTTCTGTGGTTCTTGAGCCAACTGTACAACAGCTGTTATAAAAGTGTTTATTGTTTACCAAAACCAGTGGACCTCTTATCAAATGTTGCTTGGTAACAAAATCTCATCACAGTTTAATAAAAAACAAAGGAAAGAAAGAAAGCTAACTATTTGTCTCAGTGTCATTAGTTAGACTTTCTGCAAGGTCACTTAATCCAGACTTGTTTAGTGCGCTAATCAGATTATCCGTTGTTGCATGAGCTCCTTCTTGATCTTGCCATGCAACAAGGAGCTGCTTGGCCCTCATCTTCATGTCTTCACTGTCACTCTCAATTTGCCTCATTTCAGAGTCTTTAATTTCCAAGTAAGGAGCCAAAATCTTCCATTGCTCACCAAGTTTGTTAGCAAATAACTCTATCTGTTCCCCTGTTAGAGGTTTATCTTGCCGTACATCGGGACCTAGAAGAGAAGAGGATATAAATATGTGCAGTTCTAAGTATCTGGAAGAATAAAGCTAAAAACCACTGGGTACTTTACAACCTAATTCTCCATAGGTTACATAACTACACACACACACACACACACACACACACACACACACACACACACACTTCGGTCAATGCTCAAAGCTATTTTAATTAGATTTTTCCGTAGAGGAGATGCTCCCTCTAGCCCTAACTAGTTAGCAGAGTTTAAAACACCTATCTTTATTACCTTTTAAATTGGCCACTTCCAAATTTCATTACACAAAAATATATTTTAAGTGACAATGGTTTTAATTTCTCATGTAAGTGAAAGTAGACCCGAGATAAAATGGTAGAAGTTGAGAAACAGATCAACTTACTTAACATACCCCTTAACAAAGATCCCTTATCTTTTCCAATTTTGTAAACTAGCCAAAAAAATTCAATTCTTACTTTCATTTTCTTTCAGTAAAGCATCATTATCTTCCTCATCTTCATCTTCACCTGTTTTTATTTCTTCAGAAGGAGGCTGTAGTAAATGAGAAACAGTGTTTAAAAGAACACTAGTTTCTGAAGATAACAAGTAGTTCTGTTTAGATATGTAATGATACAGTTCTAAGATTTCAGTAATGGACGTCAGACCCCGTGACTCATAGGTCCCCTCATTTTGGGCAGAAGGAAAACTGAGAAGCATGAACAAGCCAGTTTGCAAATACCTAGGCCTTAGTATTGTCTAAGGGGTAATAGAGATTTGACCATGTCTATAATTATCACACTGGAAGAAAACACTGGAAAGTTCTGCCAGAAACCCTACAGCCACTCCTAGACCCTGCCCTTTGACAAAAGACAGTAAAATACACTGGCAAAGAAGAAAAACTGATTTAGTTTACTGCAGATAGTTTCTGAACACATTTTTAAACTCATGCTGCACAGAGTTAAGTGAACACTGAGCAACAGTCCTCCCCATTCTAAAACATGGTGCTCCATAGATCGCTATTTTTGTGATAAACTAAACTGGTAGCAGTTTTAAAGCAGATAATGTTCACTAAAGGAAATGGGAAAAGATGAAGTATGTTACTTACTGGTAGTTCTTTGGCTAGTTTTATTACCATGTTCTCAAGGTACTCTGGGAGACTCTTAAACTGCTGGTTGGTTGGCTGGAAGAAGTGAGGGCTTCTCCGTGCTAAGAGCCTGAGTGCTCTCCACCCATAATTTGAATTGTTCACAGCTCTGTGAGAAGAGTTGTCAGCCTTGTGACTTAGTTATCACTTCCAAAGTTCTTTCCATGTGACATGACATTCTGTACATTGTTACAAATAAGAGCCCACAGTACCATCTTTATTTCATTTTGCTTATTTTAGCAAGTTAATGGTCTATGTCCCTACTCTTGACTATGACGCTATGCATAGAAACCATTCAGCTGGCTTTATAGAAGAAATAGGAAAAAAGATACTTGGTGAGCTGGTATCCATATCTGTCATACACCTAACAGACCTGAGTTCAGAGTATTCTATAAATTCAAGTTTATTATGTTAATGTAACTAATACAAGCTGAAGGCCTCTAATGTAAAACCTGCACTGTTTAACTTGTCTTAAAATGCTTGGCTGCTGCTAAGGTCTAAAATGTTCCAAATATAGGAAAAAATCTGAAAACACAGCTTTAGGTATTTTGAATAAGGGTTGTATTTGTGTAACATCTAATCTTTAATTCACTTAATATCAACCTCAATGAATAAAAATGGCTCAAAATGCCAAAAGAGCAAATACCCAGTAGCCACAGGAGTGACTGATGTTAAGAAAATAAGAAGAAAGCAAGGACCAAGGACCTGTGAGAAATCTTAAAGACACATCCAAAAGGATAAAACAGATTCTGTGTAGGGTTTGTTAGGATTTTTGTCCACCCTGCAATCCCCAAATGCACAGCTCTGCGATCTGGTTCATTTAGTGCTCTCTTACTAACTGTGGGATATACACACTCAATTCAAGCATAAGATAAGAAAGATTTTAGCACAAGATCAGACTAGTGCATATTTTACTTTATTTTCCTGATAGGATCTTACTCTGTTAAAACAGACTAAGCTCAAACTCAATCCTCCTGCTTCAGCTTCCTGAGTGCTGGGATTATTAGGTATGTGCTACCATTCCTACCCGTGCATGTGTGTGTGTGTATTTAGTTTTTAGACAGGGTCTCTGTAGACCAGGCTGGCCTCAATCTCACCTGCCTCTGCCTTGTGGATGCTGGGTACTATGTGTATGGGTGTTTTGCCTTCATGATTGTCTTATGTATCATATGCATGTAGTGCCAAAGACAGCCAGAAGATGTCATGTCAAATCCTCTGGAACTGGAGTTAAAGATGGCTGTTAGCCACCATATGGGTACTGGAACTCAAACCCGGGTCCTCTGGAAGAGCAGCAGTCAGCGCTCTTAAACCTCTGAGTCATTTTTCCAGCCTATTTTTTTTCCAGTATATTTTATAGATATATTTATAATATATATTTATATTATATAATATATAATAAATATATTTCCAGTATATTTTAAAGATCACTCTCTGGTGCATGGAGAATAGAACACACATTAGTTAGGAGATTGGAACATAGGGCCAAAACTAACCATTTATATCATGTGCTAACGACATGGCTCAAAATGAACCATTTAATCTTTAGAATTAGCCTGTGAGATGAGTGGTTACTACTTAGCAAATGAGAAAAGGGACACAGGGAGTATTTTGTTAGAACTAGACACCTGGCCACTGAAGTGGCACAGGGGATGGGAACCTACACATTCTGACAAGAGGGGCTTTGCCTTTAAATCACAACTCTAAAACACCTACTTAAAAACTAACTGTTGTCCCATGGGACACTTTAGATAAAAGATGGCGAGTCTTAAAAGTTACCCCAAAAATTTAGGCTAATGCAGCAGATGTGGAGGCAGGTGGATGGAACAGCAAGTTAAAAGGCCCGTGAGTGGTTCCATGGATGCCACGACAGGTCTACTGGCAGAGAAGAGTCCTGTGGAGCTACTTCAGTGGAATGACGGGGAACATAGCCTCGAGTGGGTGGGCTGAATGGGTGAGAAGCGAGGACAGGAACTAAACTGGCAGGAGGTGACAGGGAGGTGTGGGGTGAGAGTCTTCAACTTGAAACAGGTTATTGCAAGTCATGTTACAGTGATGTGAACTGTGTACATAAACTCCTAACAGCACTACTCTGCTGACTTCATACACTTAACAGCATACAAAGGATTCCCAAGAAACATGCTGAAAACCATGTTTTAACAATGTTCATCAGAACATTACTTACTTATATTCACTTTCAACCATATTTTCAGGATCTGCTTGTTCAATGGCTTCTTCAAAGAACTCCTCCAAAGTTGGCATGTACTCTCTGGTCAGTAAAGAAAACAGTGAGGTTCATCTGTGATACTCTAAAATGGTGGTAATACAAATTTTAACAGTATTCATAAGTGCTAATTACAACTAGGACCTAAATGCAGGAATTCTTTAAGGGGAAAGACTGAAAGCTTATTCTAAAATGGAACCATAAAGAAGGTATAGGCTTCAAAACTATTCAGCTCATAGTTCGGCCACTGTTACTGTTACTCTTTCAATGTTGAGTTTCCATTTTTTTTTTTTCTTGTTGAAACTTCTTTTCTTCTCACTTGCTAAAATTTTATCAGCATTTCTAGGTGTTTTAAGCCAAACCATATTTTGCTAGGCCCCATGTCAACCACAATAACCTTTTAGCTTTGATCCCAGCTAAGAAACCGTTCTATTTTACTTTACTGAACATTGAGAAAACTAACAAAAGTTTTACACTTGCCTTGTCTCTGATTTACAGGCTTCCATATTATCAGGACAGAGGTTCCAAAGCCTTGTTAGCTCTTCACTACAAAAATAAGGCAGACATAGTTTCATATGGATGGCATCCTTAGTATGTTATAAAACTGCATATTATAACATAAGTAGTAGGTTTGGGGTGATGACAGTAATTTTCTATGTAAGTATATATTTAGTGAAAATCTCAAATCATTTTTCAGAATCTATTTAGTTGTAATAAAAAATAGGGAATTTACTGGACAGGTTTAGTAACTAGAAGTTGAGCCGCAGTGGCCTAAGCAGTTGTACTGTCCATGACATGGAAAAGATGGCAGAGCCTACAGACAAGCACTTTGGAAGCGGGAGAAAAAAGGATGGCTTCAGTGGTTGCATGAATTTGGTCACTGGAGAGTTTATGTCTCTTTGGTTGTGAGCCTATCTTTTAATGGCTGAGCCATCTCTTCAGCCCACCTGGAGAGTTCTTAGAGTAATTTCAAAATATAAAAATAGCAAGAACTTAGGAAGATGGATGGACATACTTGCCAATCAGGATTTTCTTGTTGGGCCCTTTGCCTAAGAAGTCTTCTGGGGCCGCTCTCTTCCTCACCACTCTTGCGGGCTTGGTGTCTGATGCTCTGTGAACAAATGGACAAACACATTCTGTGGACAGTAAGTGGACATCAGACACGGGGGAGTGTATCTGTGGTAAGCACTTGCCTAATGTGCACAAGCCCAGCAAAACAAATACAATTATTGGTTTTGCCCTAAATATGAAAACTTCATAGTATGACAAAACACTCATCAGACAGAAGATAAAAATACCACATTATAGGGCAAAAGACAACATTTTCAACGATACCAACTTACTCTGAGAACTTAACTATATCAAGCTGTACTTTGAAATGCCTTTTTCATATTTCTTGTATCTATTTACCTTTCTTTCACAAAACTCGGGCAGCCTTCATTTTTCCATGAGTTCCAATTTTCTTCAGTATTTAATATATGCTAGGATAAACAAAAGACATTACATCTGCATAAAAGAATATTTTAGAATTATGTTTGGTACTAAGAAAACCAGTGATCAAATACATACCTCTACCATCTTTGAAAATCTTTCTCCATCGGGGGGGTTTTCAGATAGCAGCTGTGATTAGAAAGAATATACTAAGCTTTCAACAACTTTCTGCATCATAGGATGGTTTGTAGGCAGAGAACCAAGAAGTGTTTGTGATCTTGTACCTGAGCTTAACTTTATCCTTATTTTCCTATTTGGGGCTGAAACAAAGAAAATTCTAAATTTCCATTTTTCAATCATGGGTTTGTTGCATGTTGGACTTACTTGGTAGACTGATTTTGTAGTATCTTCAATCCAGAGTGATTGCTCATCAGTTAAAACATAGTTTGAACTAGGGAAAGAGAACATGTGCATGCATGAGTTACAGCATATATGTACATGCTGATGTTTATTTATGGCACCAAAAATTAACCATATATCAAAAAATTACCAAGAACCATCACAAATGTGAAGAGTATGAGAAAATTCTTCCACTTAATCTTGTCAGGGTTAGACTTGAAGTTGTGAAAGTATAAAGGCAAATAAAACATTCGACTAACTGATCTGACCACAGTAATAAAAATTTCATAAATTTAATGAGATAAAAATCTGAGAAAACAACACATAATACGCTACATGATGCATCATATTCAAATAGGCACGCTTTTTGTTTGTTTGTTTTTATCAAGACAGGGTTTCTCTGTGTAAAGGTTCTGACTGTCTTGGAACTCACCCTGTAGACCAGGCTGGCCTTGAACTCACAGACTCACCTGTCTCTGCCTCCCGAGTGCTGGGATTAAAGGCGAGTGCTGGGATTAAAGGCGTGCGCCACCACTGCCCAGTGCATATTTTCTTTAAAACATATTTTAAATACAAACCCTAGAAAAGGTTACTGCTCTAAAGTCATCAACAAATATAGCTAGGTTGTCATCTGCCGGGATTTTATCACTGGCTCAGAACCTGCAGTATATATTAAAGAGAGTACAGTAACCGCTGGGCGGTGGTGGCGCACGCCTTTAATCCCAGCACTTGGGAGGCAGAGGCAGGCGGATCTCCATGAGTTTGAGGCCAGCCTGGTCTACAAGAGCTAGTTCTAGGACGGGCTCCAAAACTACAAAGAAACCCTGTCTCGAAAAACAAAGAAACAAAACAAAACAGAGTACAGTAACTTAGTGACTTTCCCAAAGCTCAAAGCTTGAATTTAAATGTAGGTCTAATTTCAAGCCCTTGATCTTTCTACACCACAGGACACTAAACTTTTAACACAGAATAAGAAATTATATTTTGGGTGGGTATTGTGCAATTCTGAAGGAGCTGCAGTAGGTGCTGACACTGGAATATGGATCCGCAGACAAGAAGACAATGTCCTTTACACAACTCATACTGCAGATTTGTATAAAAGCAACGGAGTTCTAGCTTTAGTTATGCACGGTACAGGAAGAAATGGCATGCTTTTGGTGGAGGGGTCGAGATACAGCAGAGATCTGGATGAGGTAGGAAAACCTAAAACAAGACAACTGTGTGGGTGAAGGGGCTGTCAGGGCAGAGGTCTACTCTGGGTCTGATTCCTCAGGTGTCTTCACTTTGGTTTTGGAGAAAGGGTATTTTACTGAGACCTGATACTTGCTGGTTATGATTAGGCTTGGCTAGCTGGCCAGCAAGCCTCAGAGATTCTCCTGTCCACGTTTGTATTGCTGGGATTACATGGTGTGTCCCACAGTTGGTTATTTATGTAGGCGCTGGAGAATGACCTCTTCTCATGCTTGTGCCATAATCATTTCACCAACTACGCCATGCTATCTCCCAGTGCCCAGAGCTCATCTTTGTTCAAGAGTTTTTTTTGATTCTTCCAGTTCTAATATCCCAGATGGCTTATACTTTGTGAGAATATTTTTTTTTTTAGTTCACAATTTTAGCATGAGACAAATGCCTGGGTGAGGTAATGGAGACTGCCATGCCTGAAACCAAAACTTCTGGGAAAGCCTGGTACTTGGCAGGAGACATACACTAGCAGATGCATATTTTGACACTTTTCCTAAAACAAATATCCTACATCTCAAAGTTCCCAACTGGCTGGCTGCTTGCTGCAGTAGAAACTCTTGAGGCATGTAGCCCCGAGTCGCACAGTGGGTCTAAGTCAGTGAAGTGGCTGTGGGTGGAAGCTGATCTGTGTGACTTTGACAACCTGAATTCCATACCCACATCCCAGGGTGGGAAGAGACGTGACTTTGAAAACTGGCCTCTGACCTCCACCAGTGCACCATGGCATATGCAATACTAATTTTTAATAAAAAATTGTATGTACTTTATGGGTCTAAAACATGAGGAATTCTATGCAAGGTCTTTCCGTTGTCACTGTTTATAAGTCACTTAATTACACATTAACTTACCTTTTGAATTTGACCTGTCCCTTGAGATATTGAAATAAAATGAGGTACTGCAACAGGATGTGTCGCCGAAAGTTACTGTCACTCAGTTGTAAATCCATCAACTACTCAAAATATAAGCACATATACAAACAATACATTAAAATCAGTATGACTAAAAGTACAAAATTATACAACTGTAAAAATGGAAGATTCTGTTTAGAATAAAAATACCTGATGTGAGCTCACTCCCTGCACAAGCCCAAGAACAGAACAGCAATGGTTGTATTTTGACACCTTGGCCATTTCATGCTATGTTGGTGAATAAAAAATAAGCTCTTTGGTCCTGACACCAGGACAACATAGGGCAGAAATGAAACGATGTGAAAGAGTGCCTAATATTTTCCTACCTGCCAAGAGCAATGGCCACAGGAAGGTTCCATTGCAAGGAACACCACTCGTTTTGTAGCCCTGCAAAGTGTCTGCACCAGAGGTGGGGCTGAATCATGGAGCAGAAATTAGAAGGGGAGGAGTTATTTCTGTAAACTATTTCTGGGCCTTTCCTCTTTAGACCTTAGGGAACACTGCGCCGTGACTGCATTACAGAACAAAGATGGGCTGGAGATCATTAACGAGGATGCTCTCCAGCGCTCCTCCCACCCCAGCTGCTTCTTCTGGGAGAGGGACTGGTGGCGACAAGGAAAGGCATTCTGATGATGCCCTACAGAGTCAGATGAAGCATGATAAATAAAGCTGAAGGTCAGAAGAGCAAAACAGCCAGCCACAGTCCAAAATGGTGATCCTGCCTCCAGGAATGTCAGAAGGAGACTGAGAGCTGTCTCTGCCCATCTTCTATTCCTCTCTAGTTCTGGGATTAAAGGCATGCACCACTACCTCCTGCTTTCTATGGCAAGCTAGTGTGGCTACCGGGATTAAAGGTGTGTTATTGCTGCCTGGTCTGTAAGGCTGTTTTACTTTTCTGATCCTCAGGCAAGCTTTATTTATTAAAATACAAATGGAGTGCAATACAGCCAAGGACAGCTGAAAACTTTCCATACTTTTATCAGTTCTGTCTTTTTTCTGACCTAGAGAAACCACCACCTTATTCTAAATGAATGTTCCGACAACCCTAGTGACTGGCTTCACATTCAGTGTTTGAACTTCTATTGGCTCGGCTTCAGCAGGGTGTTCTAAGATAGCCTGCACAACTACATTGTTATACCTTCTATCTTCCTTCACACTGCTGGTGCATGTCTAAGCTGCACACTATTGTGTTAATGTAACTGGCCTTATCTCTCCCACATGTGAGTGGCATACCAGCAGTCTTCCTCTCCTCTAAATCCCAACTGACTTGACTGGCATTGCAAAGGCTCTGGACTTCAACCCCACTGACAGACATGTCCCTCTACTTTGGTGTTTGTTGCATGGCCACAAGTTAGACTGGCAGTGACCACCCAGTCATTACAGCTCTGGAGTCTCCCTCTCACAGTCCTGTCCAGGAAGAACAATGATAACCTCCTATTCCTTCAGGGCTCAATCTGAGCTGCTACCAGTGTGGCTAATACTTCAGTCTTGTTGAGATAGTTCCTTGAACTCTCTGTTCTCTGCTCATCTGTAATCCCACCCTGTTTTTGTTTTTTGTTGTTGTTTGTTTGTTTTTCGAGAGAGGATCTCTCCATCTCTCTTTGGCTGTCCTGGAACTTGCTCTGTAGACCAGTCTGGCCTCGAACTCACAGAGATCTGCCTGCCTCGCCTGGTCCCACCCTGTTTTTATTATAATAGTTATGGTTTAGTTGTCAGGAAAATTTTTCCTTAAGGCTTTGTGGGCTAGGAAGTATATTATGAGTATTATGTGGGTACTTACATAAGCATTCAAAATGTAGTAACAAAACAAAAAAGCAACCAATGGGCCAGATTTGGCCAAAACTTCCTCTTTTCAACCATTTTTTTGCCAATTTACTGAACACTCTTTTGTACCACAGTCTGCCACATCTAGCAAGCACACAACTTGAGCTCAACAACTGTAGCCACCCTCTCTGTACTAACTCTATAGTCCTACCCAGAATGAAAGGGAAGGTGTTTGAACAAATAGACAAATTACACGGCTAGGCAGTGTCTCTAATCAAATGTCCCAAGGGGAATATCTTTGTTTTACTCAGCAATCCTTCTTTATTCCTTAAGGTCATTTCTCCTATTCCCCACAGCAACTATTTAAATAAACCTTTCTACTTTCCAAACACTACTTACTACCCCACCTCAATTTTTATTTGCCTTCAATGAGAGAAAAATTCAGCAAATTTGAAGTTATTTAATTTCTTGCTTCCTCCCCAAAGTAAAACTTAGCTGTACCTAGATCTGTGTTCTCATCTGCATTTTCCTGCTTACACCTGCTTCCTGACATCTCTGCTCTCCCTTCCTTTTTCTCAATCTCCGCTTAAAATTAAATATTTCAAATGTTCACAAGGCATAAAGAGTTCAATATTCACATAACACCACCTAGTTACTTGTTCCACATTGCTTAAAAAAATACATTCTGAAACTGCTGAGTCCCTACGGACATCCATATTCCTATTCCCTTCTCCTGCCATGGTAACCATTCCATGTATTTGGTGATTAGGATTCTATGCATATTTTGTAGTATTAATACATATACAGGCATCTATACACACTCTATAGTTGTATTCAAACTGTATCATTGTGCTGTAATTTGCTATTTTTACACAACACTGGGTTTGAAATCTACCCACATTAATACATGTAGTTTTAAGTTCAGGGACTAGCATTTTTTTTTTTTCTGTGTTCAGGATAAGTTGTAATTACTTTAGGCTATGTGGACTGTACGATCTCTGTCACTCATGCAAAAGCAGACTACACTGGCATCGAACTCAGAGATTCACCTGCCTTTCCTCCCCACCATCACCCTTCTAACTTGCTATTTCTGACCTATGAAGACATTTATTTCTGGGAACTCAGCTTCACCTTTTTGGTGTTCTCTTTTTATATTTCACTTATCTTGCTTTGTGCTTGCAGCAAAAAGAGTCAAAACATAACTCGTGTGCCACTTTGAATAAAACTCACTAAAATGCAAATTAAGATCAACAGGGAACTTTAAAGCCCTTATTTTTAACTATATGAATAATAAACTGCAAAATATTTTTATACAAAATAAATTCTAACTTAAAATTTAAAATATATATACTTGAAAGTAATCAGGTATATTATTCTAAGTAAGGCCACTAGGTGACTTAGTGGAGAACAGCTTTGTAATCAAATTCGTCCTATTTGTTTAGTAAGAAACGGAAGTCTCAAACTAAAACCAATTTTAACTATAACCAAACTAAAAAGTGGTTCTACTGAGCATGAGTAGCCTGTGCATGTTCAGAACATCCCCACACGTAGTGGAAGGAAGACGGTACCTTCTCACTTGTCAGAAACTTCGCGAAGTATACATGCTCTCCTCCTGTTTTCAATTCTTCCATTTTTTTCCTGGAGGCTTGAGTATCATCTAATTTATAACTCTTAAACACAGCTAAAACTTCTTCAGAATACTATAAAGAAAAAAAAAATTAGTGTTCTTTGACATTGTTATAAAAAATTAAGAGTGGCCGGGCGGTAGTGGTGCACGCCTTTAATCCCAGCACTTGGGAGGCAGAGGCAGGCGGATCTCTGTGAGTTCGAGACCAGCCTGGTCTACAAGAGCTAGTTCCAGGACAGGCTCCAAAACCACAGAGAAACCCTGTCTCGACAAACCAAAAAAAAAAAAAAAAAAAAAAAAAAAAAAAAATTAAGAGTGATTTTCTGGATCAAATACTTAGAATTTACTCCCAATTAACCTATGTATAATGTAAGACATATTTTTAAGAAGGCATAAAAAATTTTCAACAGCAATACAGGTGTAAAAATGCTTCTGATGAGATTTTAAAATACTGCAAAAGCAGGGAATAAACACTATTCCTCAAGAGAACTACAAGACTTTTCTAACATTCTGTAAAATGTCAAGAGGCAAATAGAAAAAGAAAGGTACATCTGTTCAAATCAGTCTCTGAGACAAAAATCTGAAGCTACTGAAGTGTCTCCTTTATGACTGCAGAGCTGTCTACACAATCTCATCCGGACAGCACCGAACAGTGTGAGTGCTAAGGAAACAGTCTGCGTGTATTCACACAATCTTCCATCTGCGGATGACTGGTGCCATAGGTGCAGAACCTACTGATATCAAGAGCTGATTGTATATAAAAAATCACCACTGAATGCTTTTGCTAAGTGGCTATGATGCTATTGCACTCTAAAGACTCATGTTTATGTGAACTAGCGCTGCACTTAGACTTCGTCAGAGAAGCATCTCATCACAGTGGGGACGGGATAGTCGATGTGGAATCTATGACGTGGCTAAAATGTGAGAGTCAGTGGTAGTGGAGTGCTCAAGCCCAGGGAACAGTGGGATGGGGCAGAGGATGAGGGAAGACAGGACACACGCAAGACCTCATAGGTAGCCTCAGTTGTGGTTATCTGCATAACAACTATATGAGACTGGGCCTGCCAACATTTGGTCATGAATTGGGGAACGCCTGTCCTTGGCAGCTAATGCTTGTGGGGTAGGGGTCATTTTCTTAAGGGATACAGCTACTGATTCCCTGCTACACTCTGGTAAGAACTCCTCCCATATGCATGCAAGCAAATTTAATTAAACTTAGTTGGGTCAGATGCCAAAAGAAGACATGAAAGCGGGGAGAGAACTTGCAGAGAAGGAAGGGTATGTGTGTGTGTGTGTGTGTGTGTGTGGTGGGTGATAGAAAGGAATGGGATAAAAATGCCTAAAATTCATGTATTCATTTCATGTAAGAAAACTGTAAGAAATTTTAAAAAATTAGCACTAAAATCAATTGTTTAACCAGCTATGGAAACCTCAAAAAACATTTTATGTGCTAAGACTAACAATGAGAAGATAATTCCTTGTAATTTCCTCACTCACCATTTTAACCTCAATATGGATGGTTCCATTCTCTAAACTGCATAAAAATTAACATAGAACATTTACCATGTTACTTTAAAATGGTATATATATATATATATATATATATATATATATATATATATATATATATATTTTTTTTTTGGATCACAACCTGCCATTTCTACAAGACAAATATTGAGGATTCTTTTAAAATGGGGTTAGCAAATGTTATTTAAAGGAGCAGACAGCAAGTATTTGGGGCTCTGTGGCGCATATGGTGTCAGTTCCAAGTACTCAACGCTGACACACTGCAGAAAAACCATAGATAATGAAATCCCCATGGTTGCAGTACAACAAATCTCTTCAAAGAAGACTGACTTTGCTTGTGGTTACAGTTTTATGAACCCTGTCTGTCGGCAACAACTGGACAGAGCGGCTCCTTCCAAGCCATCTCCCTGCTGTGTCTCAATAAAACCTGCTGTGTGCTCTTCAAAAAAGACATCCAGAAAAAAAAAATCATCAATTTATGTTATCAGCAATTATTATTAAAAATAAACCCTCAAGGCTTTAATTAGTAACTTTTAATCCTTAAGCCACTTAAAAACTCTACTACAAAATCAGTGGTTAAGAATCAAGTCACAATTTAGATTCTGTATATTATAAAAGGGTATAAATCATCTGAGACAGAATTCTATAGTGAAAAGTATTTGGGCAAGTCTAGCTCTGCCATTATCTGTGAGCTATCAGCTTTTGAGGTCTATGACTGGTAACTCACCTTGAGAAAAGTTTTCCAAGAAATCTTCTCATAGCATTGTACTGGGTTCCTGAAGTAATCCTGAAGCGACCAGAATTTTCTATATAGGTTGTAATCAATTGGAATAGAGCTATAAAATAAATATTGTATTAATTCACTTAACTTGTTTTATAGATACATAAATGATCTTTTGCTGGCCTACAAAACCTTTTTGGAAGTTCACAAAAGGCTTCTATCCCCTAAAAAGCATACATTCAGAAATAATTACACAAACTTTTATAAACAATATGAAGGGATTTGAAACCTTTGTATTCTGGTAGAGCTCCTGAATTTTGACTAAATATATGGCTATTTAGAATGAAAGACTAATGATTCTTGATCTTTCTTGTTGCTAGGGTTGGCCATGTGAAATTAGTTGGAAGAAGTCATATGTGCAATATTTAGACCATGTTTTACCATCTGTCTTTCCCTTTCCTGCTGGTGCAGAAGTAAAAGTCGCAGTGAGCTATATTACACTACAGGAAAAATGGCAAATATATGCTGGGAACAGAAGTCAGGAGAAATCTGGGTTCCTTGACTACCCCGCAAGTACTATCCTACTATTCGTGGATAGACTTAAATCAATTTAAATGGATAACTATCTACTCTTAACTTAAATCAATTTAAATGGATAACTATCTACTCTTCTAGGAAGTGAGACAAATATATAAGAAATCAAGTTAGTATCACAAAAATAGACCTTTTCTCTAGTGACTTCATTATGTCATTACTAATTCAACTTCCAATCTGGCTACAACACTATTTAGGACCAGGGGATTTATCCTAAGAAAATCAAAAGGTTATCTCTAGCAGAGAGAATCATACAACCATTTATATGCCCATTTTTGTCTCAGTCACTTGAAGATCTAAATATACTTTAATACATGACAGCAATAGGAATCTCCTGTTTATTTAAGGTTCAGCAGTCAAGAGTCCTTACTGTTTTGCAGAGGACAGGAGTTCAGTTCTCAGCGCCCACATCAGGCAGCTCAAAACTGCCTGAAGCTTTAGTTCTAGGGGGCTGGACACCTCTCTAGCCTTCAGAGGACCCTGCACTCATGTGCATACACCCATATACAGACACACATACACATAAATAAAAAACAAATCCTGTTTTTAAAAGGATCTTTGGCTTTTATCTATTTTTCTGTGTGTGTTTACAACATGTGTATCTACGTGTATGAGTGCAGGTGTATGTGTGGACAATGGAGGACAACCTTGGGTGTAGTCCTTGCCTTTCACCTTCTTGCAGGCAGGTGTTTGCTGCAGCATACACAGGTTAGCTGGTCTGTGAACTTCTGGGCACTCTCTTGTAGGAGCTCTGGGAGTACAAATGTGCGCTGTAGTGTTTGTTTCTACATGGGTTCTGAGGATTCAAACTCAAGCCCTCACAACTGCATCTCCTTACCTTCTGAAGAAGTATTTTATTCAAGTTGCTGATTATCATTTCCAACCTTCTTTAATAGGCTTGGTGGTGAGGTGCTTTACAAAATCTCTTTTCTGTGGTGCTGGGCATCAAGGTTGGCATTCTACAGCACAGTATACTATAGTATAGTATAGTACTTTGACTTTGAGATATACCCCTATCCCGGAGTAAATTTTGAAGTAGTATCAACATACTAAGAAACTTTTATAGTTTGGGCATGAAAATGTCTCCTACTTGACCGTTATAGTTCCCACTCCTAGATGGTATTTTTCATGGCTACATGAACTGTCATTTTTGGTGTTGAGAATTAGATCTAGGGTTTGTGTCTGCCAGGCAGGAGCTCCACTGATCTATACCTCCTGCTCTCTAAATAAAACGGAAAGAGCCTATGCACTGCACACCACTTCACTACTTTTACTATTCTATAAAAACTTACAGATTTGCTATTTACACACACAGACACACAAAATGTGGAACAGGGAATTGAGCCTAAGATTCCTCTCTCCCTCTCTCTCTGTTCCCCTCCCTCCCTCCCTTTCTTCTTCTTCTTTTTTTAAATTTAAAGATAGGATTTCCAGCCATATGATGCAAAGAGAGAACTGACTTCTCAAAGCTGTCCTTGGACTTTTGCATCTGTGCTGTGGCACATTCAGCATGTAAATACACACTAAACAAACAAACATAAATCTAAAAGTAGATAGACTCATTCACAGGAAAGTTGTTAAAATAGGATCAGGCATACTTTGGTTCTTGGATCTTCCTGTCTCAGGTTCCCAACTAGGAAGATAGGCCTGTGCCAGTGGGCACACCTTATTACATTTGTAAGCAATAACAAGTAAGAGGTAAGAGTCACTATCTAAAATAGAATGTCTGAAGAAAGATGTAGTCGAGCAAGACTGTAGTCCCAGACATTTGGATAAGGTGAGACAGGAGGATCTCTTGATCCCAATAGTTCAAAACCCATCTGGCCAACAAAGGAAGACTCCAACACAACACCAACAATACTGTAGAATGTCACCTAAGTATCTTAAGTGAAAATTCTCCAAAACCATTTTTTTTTTTTAGATGTAGAATGATGTTGTTATCATTATCTTGAGACAGGGTCTTGCATTACCCAAGCTGCCTTCAAATTCAAGGCAGTCCTGCAGCCTAACGATCAGATTCTGGGAGTACAGGCCATACTAGTACTCCTGGTTCCACTGAGCCATTTATGGAATCTTTATACATGCATTTTAGTATAAAAACATTTATTCATTAATTGAATAAAATATAAAATAGACTCCATAATATGAATTCATGAATGATAACAATATACTTTGTAATCCAGCTTTATTGTTGCTGTTTTTATTTTTTGAGAAAGGTTTTCACTGTGTAGGCCTGGCTGACCTAGAACAAGATGTTGTTGAACTCAGAGAACTGTCTGCCTTAGTTCCCAAAGGCTGGGGTTAAAGGTATGTGCCACCAAGTTCAATCATAAATTCAGTTCTTTTATTTTTATTTTAATGTACTTTAATAGCATAATGGCTTTGTCTGTGTGTGTGTGTGTGTGTGTGCATATATATATCATGTGGTTAGAAAGAGGGCATCAGATTCCCCTGAAACTGGAGAATTACATGGTTATAAGTCAACATGTGGGTACTGGGAACCAAATCCGGGTCCTCT
This sequence comes from Chionomys nivalis, assembly GCF_950005125.1. Classification (NCBI taxonomy): domain Eukaryota; kingdom Metazoa; phylum Chordata; class Mammalia; order Rodentia; family Cricetidae; genus Chionomys; species Chionomys nivalis. The sequence continues at coordinate 71,490,356 of NC_080099.1, forward strand.
GTATGAACCAGAGTTCTCAACTGCTATGCTATCTTTCCAGTTAAATTCAGTTCTTAGGGCTAATTCAGCGACTCACTCATCAGAATTCTAACTCTCCCTCACTTTCTTCCCTACACTTTCATAAAACTGTTTCCGTCAGACAAAGACAGCTGAATGCCAGATCCTATTTAAACAACTTTCCTGTGGATGAGTTTATTTATCTTTACGTTTATGTATTTGTTTAGTGTATATGCACATGCATGTGCCACAAGACGAGCCCAGAGCTCACTGGGCAACTTGTGGAGTCAGCTCTCTCCACCATGTGAGTTCTAGGGATCAAACTCAGGTTGTCAGGGTTGGCAGCAAACCCTGGGTAACACTGGGCCATCTCTGTCAGTCCTTGGATTAGTTTACGGTCACACCGATAAACCTGAATGTCGTCTACGGACCAGGCAGTGACTAGCTAGTAGAGTACCTCTGGGGTTCTAGTTAAACTTCATTATCTTAGCACCTACAACTTTTGCCCACTGTTGCACAGGCAGACCCTAAAGGTCCACTCTATCCATACTATGTAAACAAACTGGTCTCTAAAAAAGAGTAACCATAACTAGAAATAATGAATAATTGTTAGAAAATGACTAGAAAATGAAGAGATACTTTTCTGTGTGCTTTACATTTTTCATTATGTGTTTCATCAGCAACTACCATGAAAATATCAGAGTACCCTAGCAGACCACTTTTATCATAAGCTTTCTAAATTCTCTCAACAACTACGAGCAGGCAGCACTGCTGCATTTAAAGACACCAAACTCAGCCGTAGGAAACCGCTTGTTTATAGTCATATGCCTAGCAAGCGAACACTGGAATTAAACCCCAGGGTATATGACTTCTAAAAGTTTCTATATGACTATCTGATTGAATTTGAAATCTGGAACATCAGGAATACCTCTTCCTCTGCAGGCAGAGGAATCCGCTATAGATCTTCTGGACAGCAATTATAGAAATTCTCTCACAGCCGACAACGCCTACTGCTTCAGCCATGGAAGAGTTCTATTCTGATAGCACAGGAGACTCTGGTCTTCCTGTCCCCTTTCTCCTTACAGCTTCTAACTAGGACTATGAAGAGATTACCTGCAACAAAGACTCAGATACAGAGGTAAGAAAAGAGTGATAAGAACAAGAGAGAGGGCAAGAGAAGGAGGTTTCTAGCTTGTAAGTCACTAAATCAGTACACTTATCATGGGCACCAGGCCCATAGGCTACTGGAAGGGAGAAGGGCTCCTAAGGTTGTAGATAGCTGGGATATGTGTTAGATGGGCTGCAAAAACAGTCAAGTATTTGCCTATAGTTTAGAAGTCAACTGATACAGCATACTAGCGAGTCAGGATTTATTTTATTTAACACATAAGAGGTATATATAAAAGAAACCTATAAGCATGATTTTCTCCTCCCTGTCTGCATCTTCATTACAGTATTTGAAGGGTAAATAATTATAAATCAGGAGATCTTAAGCTCTAAAAACTTACCATGTTGTTGGGGCTTCATCATCTCCCATCTCACCTTCTTCTACATCCATGCCTTCCTCTCTATCCTCAGTATGCTTAATAAAACCAAACAAAACAGAACAAAAACCAGTCTGGCATGAAGTAGTTATTAAGCGAAAGATGACACAGTATACAATTAAATAGTTTATATACTTCTACACAATTATTATTAGGGAAGCAGTTATAGTAATTGTTCAAACCTATAATCTTTAAGGCAATGAGAATTTAAATGACAGGAAACGAAGAGTAATATGACAATAACATAGCATGGCTATGTGCAAAGACAAAACCCCATCTTATTTTCCAAATATTTTTTGTCACTAAAACAAAGATTAAACTAATAATAATAAAGGACAGAAAGTGCGCGTAAGGCTATAGGAGATGGACAGGCAATCTTCACTTGTCACAGCAACAGTATGTACGGATGTGCCTTTTCTGTGAAGTAACAGCAGTACTGCACATATGTGGATGGGTATGGGCCCAACCAGGGCCACACCCTTAAACAGAACTGACTCTCTCCTAGCTATCAAAATGAAATGATTACACGAGTTAGCAATCATACATACTGTTCACTGCAATGGTAACAATTTCTATTACAAGTTATTTGTGCCATGCATGGTGACACAAGCCAGCGTTTGGCAGGTGAAGGCAGGAGACTCAAGAGCCCAAGGTCATCCTCAGCTACACAGTGAGTTCAAGATCAGCCTGGGCTTGAACCCTGGCTTAAAATTAAAGATGATTTAAATGTCTACTGAAAAGAAATTATGGTACATTCATTTTGGAAGCTAATCTGTAATTAAACTGACATATCAGTTTAAAGAAGACGAAGTTAAGAACTATATACATTATGCCATCTTATTTGTGAAAAATAACATTAGTTGGTACAAGTACTCAAAGTCTTCTAAGATTAGATGGAGATTATTAGGAGTGGTTATAGAAACAGTACTTACAGAAAACAGGTAAAAACTAAAATAATGTTCAAAGCGGGAAACTCTTTCCTTCTATAACGTACCTTATGATTAGGACATAAAAGAGCTGAGCAGAGTCTCTCAAACACCCATTTTAACAGAGGACAAGCTACACAATAATCCGACACCATTGAACTTTGATTATAGTCACTATACTTTGTATTTTAAATACTGTTTGAAATCTTTATACAGAATACACATTATGTCTATATATTAAAAATGAAAGTCAAACAAGATTGCTCAGAAGGTAAATTCGTCTGTTGTGTAAGCCCTAGTTACCCAAATCCAATCCTTGGAATTCACACAGAGGATGAAGGACAGAATCAGCTCTACACAGTTGTCCTTTGATTTCACAATACGCCCCACCCTCACATGTGTATGTATATACACAAATACATATTACTAAGTGAAGCTAAAAGTGTTCAAATTTTTGATGACTTAAGGGTCCGCCCATTTTCTCAACCATCTTAACAAAAAAATCTAAGAATGTTCGATGAGAAGGTTTTTTATCAGCCTTACCTTCTGACCCAGGGTGCTTTCCTGCTCATTTGTATTGAAAACAGTGACGTTTTCCAGGTTAAACTGACTCTGTAAGTTAAGACCTATGAAAAAGAGATTAGTTTTTTTTTTCTGAGATAGCTTCTTACCACGTAGCTCATATTGGTGACTCCCCTGCCTCTCAGTCTCCTGAGTGCTAGAAACAGGCATGTGCTATTATATACAAGGCTGAGTTAGTCCTTTTGATTTACAACATTCAAAACAAATTCACAGATTATGGAGTATTCAGAATTTTGCTAAACTATTTGTTTCAGTCTGAGACAATGTAATGAAACAGTAAAAATGTTATAAAGATGGCCAGATTATTTAACTGTCAGTAAGAAGGTAAAAGTAAGCAGGTCCGTTTACCCGTGTAATCTCATTTTCCCGTTGCTCCTCATACAGGCATATATGTACATGTGAGTCAGTATGTGTATATATATATATATATACCTTTCCTTGCTTTGCCTGTTAAGAGAGTCTAGACACATCAAGCATACTTAGGTCCAGACCTTGGCTTTAACTACCATTCTTAAATAAAAGAAACTAGGTTCTTTGAGAAAATGAGCGACTTTAAGGCTGGAAAAGGAAAAAAAGAGGAGTCTGGGTAATAATATATATCAATCAGGAAGAGCGGCCAGTGGCAGAAACAAACAATGTGAGCAAAAAGTAAATAATAATCTACGACATTATAACCCAAGGAATAAAATACCCACAGTTCATTTGGAAAGAGGTAGTTAAACTAGAAACAAGCCTTTGAGAAGACAACTTTCCCTTATGGAAGGATCACCATTAATAAACACAGAAAAAGCAGGGCGGTGGTGGCGCACGCCTTTAATCCCAGCACTTGGGAGGCAGACGCAGGCGGATCTCTGGGAGTTCGAGGCCAGCCTGGTCTACAAGAGCTAGTTCCGGGACCGGCACCAAAGCTACAGAGAAACCCTGTCTCAACCCCCCCCCCCCCAAAAAAAAAATAAAAATAAAATAAACACAGAAAAGACTTCATTCACATCAGGAAAAGATCCACTGACAGGCAAAGAATAGTGAGGAAAGAAGTTTCTGTATAGTCTTAAAATACCACTCTTCCTTATAAGCATCTTAGATCACAAAGGGAAAAACGAACCCTACTACACAGAGACAAATAGGAGATACTATCTTAACTAAGCAATGAGTGTGCCAGAACAACACATGTTAACATCAATTTCAAAATGATGCTTTGAGAAGGCGCATCAGTTCCCTCGATGTTCTTCAAAAGCCTCCCTTCAATTCCTGTATGTTGAATCACGAAAGGTCAGCAAAAACTAAGGGACTGTCATTAGAGAGACTAGGTAACATGAAAATTAAATGTAATGTGGCTTCTCGACTAGAAGAGGAAATGTAGTGATAAATTAATGACATCCAAATGTCTCTGGTTGACGACGAGTTCTGTGCCAATGTTGAATTCTTAGTGTTAATAACTGTATTAGCACTATACAGTATTAGGAATGGCATTCACATATCTACATTTCCTTTAACATTCCTGTTAGAAAGAATCAGATGTGATATTTTGTTGTCATTTTAATAGCTTTGTCGGTAAAAGGAAAAAGGAAAAAAAATCTAATAAATGGAAAAATCTCGTATCAAGCCATCTTCAGGCAACAATGAAAAAAATTGTAGCCTAATGCCAAATTTTATGGCTGATGAGGACAGTAACAGCTTTGAGTTAGGCTAGGTTGACAGGACCCCACTGGCAGTGGTTTGTTTGAGCTAGGCTAGATTGACAGGACCTCACTGGCCGCGGTTTGTTTTTAAGGAACCATACGTAAGCAATGAAAACCCTCTCTCGAGGGTGGTGATGGCGCACGCCTTTAATCTTAGCACCAGTAGGCAGAGGCAGGTGGATCACTGTGAGTGTGAGGCCAGCCTGGTCTACAGAGCAAGTTCTAGGATAGGCTCCAAAGCTACAGAGAAACCCTGTCTCAAAAAAACCAAAACCCCTCAAAAAAACAAAAACAAAACAACCAGCCTGGTGTAGGAGGTCCTACTGTTTATGTGTTGCTTTTATTGGTTAATCAATAAAGAAACTGCTTGGCCTGATAGGGCAGAACTTAGGTAGGTGAAGAAGACAGAACTGAATTCTCGGAGGAAGAAAGCAGAGTCCTGGAGAGATACCAGAGAGGGCCAGCGTGGGAACACCATGTCGGACATATTGGATTTTTCCTGGTGGGCCACGACCCCGTGGTGGGCACGGATTGGTGGAGATGGGTTGAATCAGGATGTAAGGGTTGGCCAATGGGAGGCTGGGGCTGATGGTCAAGCAGTGTTTTAATTAATACAGTTTCTGTGTGATTGTTTCAGGTGTAAGCTAGCTGGGCGGCAGGAACAAGGGGGCCATCTCTGTGCAACACCAGCCTTCTCTCAAGAAAGATACCATGGGGCTGGAGAGATGGCTCAGTGGTTAAGAGAATTGACTGTTCTTCCAGAGGACCTGAGTTCAATTCCCAGCAACCACATGGTGGCTCACAACGATCTGTAATGAGATCTGGCACCCTCTCCTGGCCTGCAGGCATACATAATACATACATACATACATATATAGATACATACATACATAAATAAATAAAATCTTAAAAAAAAAAGGTACCATGCTAGGATTCAAAACCATTCTTCTCAAAACAACAACAACCAAACCAAACAAACAAACAAAACCAAAAATAAAGCAAAAAAAAAAAAATACAGTGTGTTGCCAGACACACAGAGACAAAACACTCTAAGGAAAAAAAATTAGCTGAAACAGCCTCACAAAAGCATAAGGTACTGAAATAAATGATCAGATATAAACAACAAGAAAATCTTACAATGTTTTAAAACTAAAGAACAAACTTCAAAGTATCAACAGGGAGTAAAAAGCTAAAAAGTAAAAATACCTTCCTGAAAAAAGAACACCATAAGGCTACTTAGAATGTAATGCAAGGACAGGCTGATATTCAGACAGGGAGGCAGGTAGGTAGCATAAAAGATAGAGGATACAGTGATGTTTATTTAATTGGAGATGCAAAAGGAAAAAAAGAGGCATTTATAAAATGTGAAAGCATATAAAAATAGTGAAGGCAATCATTAAAATTTTTAGTAAGTGGTAAAAGACATTAATCCAAAGTTAAGATGACAACAAATCCCAAGAATGATAGGTAAAAAAGCAACCCACACAAAGACACAGTATAGTAAATCAAAGAAAATTTTACAAGCAGAGAAAAAAATTAGGTTATCTTCTAAAATTTAAACACTGATTATCTTATAGAACACATGACCAAGGACCAGGGGTCACGGAATGGCTTAGCGTGATGACATAAGATCAATACCTAGGACCCACATGGTAAGAGAACTGAATGCCCACAAATTGTTCTTTAATCTCCACTTGCATGTACACATGTACACACACACACATAAAAAGTTTAAAAAGAATAACAAAGAATGAGAGACTAGAAGATAAAGATGATCACAAATGAAATGAAATCTATCTAGTACCAACAACCTAGCATTTTTTGGGGATAGGGTAGGGGGTGAGACAGGGTTTCTCTTTGTGGCTCTGGCTGTTCTAGAACTAGCTCTGTAGACCAGGCTGGCCTCAAACTCAGAGATTCACTTGCCTCTGCTTCTCAAGTGCTGGGATTAGAGGCATGAGCTACCACTGCCTGACCTAGCCTAGCATTTTAAAGTTACTGAATTCTTACAAGAATTAAAGAGAAATAAATATTTCATGAAAAACAGTTCTGGTTTGCTTTTTTTTTTTTTTTGGTGTGTGTGTGTGTGTGTGTGTGTGTGTTTGTCAATGTGGCACAAGCTAAAGTCATCTGAGAAGAGGGAACCATGACTGAGAAAACGACTCCATGAGCTTGGCCTGTAGGCAAACCTATTTGGCATTTTCTTACTTAGTGATAGATGTGGAAGGGCCCAGCCCATTGTGAGCTCTGCCACTCTAGTCCCAGTGTGTAAGAAAGCAAACTGATGAGCTAGGACTAGCGGTGCACACTTTTAATCCCAGCAAGAGGCAGGCAGATCTCTGTGAATTTGAGGCCAGCCTGGTCTACAGAGCTATTTCTAGGACAGCCAGGTTACACAAAGAAACCCTGTATTGAAAAACAAAACAAAGAATTGTAAAATTAATTAATATGACTAAATAGCAATTAATGAAACAGAAAATGGAAACAAAGAATAGATATTATGAAATGAAATATAGATAGGATAATTCTTATCTGCATATATTACTATAATTCAACAGTGCACTGTTAATAACTTTGAATTTAAGATTATGTAGCTTCTATAGGATCACACATTATATGCTTAATGTCTTATTTTATGGCTAGAAACCGATTATGAGTGAGTACATCCCATGTTCCTCTTTTTGAGTCTGGGATACCTCACTCAGGATAGTGTTTTCTATTTCCATCCATTTGCACGCAAAATTCGAGAAGTCATTGTTTTTTACTGCTGAGTAGTACTCTAATATGTATATATTCCACACTTTCTTCATCCATTCCTCCATTGAAGGGCATCTAGGTTGTTTCCAGGTTTTGGCTATTACAAACAATGCTGCTATGAACAAGGTTGAACAGATACTTTTGTCATTTGATGTGGCATCTCTTGGGTATATTCCCAATAGTGGTATTACTGGATCTTGGGGTAGGTTGATCCCAAATTTCCTGAGAAATCGCCACACTGATTTCCAAAGTGGTTGCACAAGTTTGCATTCCCACCAGCAATGAATGAGTGTGCCTCTTTCTCCACAACCTCTCCAGCAAAGGCTATCATTGGTGTTCTTGATTTTAGCCATTCTGACAGGTGTAAGATGGTATCTCAAAGTTGTTTTAATTTGCATTTCCCTTATCGCTAAGGAGGTTGAGCATGACCTTAGGTGTCTTTTGGCCATTTGAATTTCTTCTGTTGAGAATTCTCTGTTCAGATCAGTGCCCCATTTTTTTATTGGGTTCATTAGCATTTTAAAGTTTAGTTTCTTGAGTTCTTTATATATTTTGGTGATCAGACCTTTGTCTGTTGCAGGGTTGGTGAAGATCTTCTCCCAGTCAGTGGGTTGCCTTTTTGTCTTAGTGACAGTGTCCTTTGCTTCAAAGAAAATCATATAGTCATCCGCATGGAGAGGGGGAAGTAGACAAGATTCCAGGGCAAAAACTGGGAACTTGCGGGTGAGGTGGCATGGGGCAAAGGGGAAATGGGATGAGAAATATGAGAAGGGGAGGATGGGAGGAGCTCGGAGGATTGGGATGGTTGGGATATAGGAAGGATGGATACGGGAGCAGCGAAGTATATATCCTATCTAAGGGAGCCATCTTAGGGTTGGCAAGAGACTTGACTCTTGAGGGGTTCGCAGGTGTCCAGGAATATGTCCCCAGCTGGTACCTTGGGCAACTAAGGAGAGGGAACCTGAAATGACCCTATCCTATACTGATGAATATCTTGCATATCACCTTAGAACCTTCATCTGGCGATGGATCGAGGTAGAGACAGAGTCTCAATTGGGAGCAACGGTCTGAGCTCTTAAGGTCCAAATGAGGAGCAGAAGGAGGGAGAACATGAGCAAAAAATCAGGACCACGAGGGATGCACCCACCCACTGTGACAGTGGAACTGATTTATTGGGAGCCCACCAAGGCCTGCTGGTCTGGGACTGAATAAGCATGGGTTGATTCCGGACTCTCTGAGCATGGCGGTCAATGAAGACTGATGAGAAGCCAAGGACAACGGCACTAGGTTTCGATCCTAATACATGAACTGGCTTTGTGGGAGCTTAGCCTGTTTGGACGCTCACCTTTCTGGACGTAGATAGAAGGACCTTGGTCTTCCCGCAGGGCAGGGAATTTGGACTGCTCTTCAGTATCGAGAGGGAGGGGGAATGGAGTGGGGGGAGGAGAAGAGGAGTGGGGATAGAGGGAGGGAAGGGGGGAGGGCAATATTTGGGAGGAGGGGAGGGAAATGGGAAATGGGGAGCAGGTGGAAATTTTAATTAAAAAAGAATAAAAATAAATAAATAAGTAAAAAAAAAAAAAAAAAAGATTATGTATACCATAGCTAGGACCGGCATATTTACAAGAAAATAAAGCAATTGTCTACGCTTTCAATTTATTATTTTACATTTTCTTATTATGACAGATCTTACTCCAATTAAAAACTGGAAGAGATTTCCTTGCAAAGAATTTAATGTATAGAGACAGCGATCTCCACTGGAACAGGTACAGAGGAGTAACTGCTGAGCTAGTGAGCCAGAGCAAGAGACCGCTGAGGGTCTGGACATGAATCTGAAACCTTCAAGGGAAGAGACCTAAGCCAGGACCCCTGTGGGTCTGGGCATGAGTCTAGGACCTGCCAGGAACTAACAAATGGTATGACTCGAATGGACTTAACAGACATCTATAGAATATTCCATCCAAACACAAAAGAATATACCTTCTTTTCAGCACCTCATGGAACCTTCTCAAAAATTGACCATATACTCAGAAACAAAACAAACCTCAACAAATACAAAAAATTAGAATAACCCAATGTACCTTATCAGATCACCATGGTATAGTATAAAAATAGAAGTCAGCAGCAATACTAATACCAGAAAACCCAAACACATGGAAATTAAACAATGCTCACCTGAATCATCAATGGGTAAAGGAAGAAATAAAGGGAGAAATTAAAGACTTCCTAAAATCCAATGAAAATGACCACACATCATACCCAAATTTATGGGACACAATGAAAGCATGTAAAGAGGAAAGATCATAGTACTAAGTGCCTACATAAAGAAGATGGAAATTCACATTAGTGAATTAACAGAACATTTGAAAACTTTAGAACAAAAAGAAGCAAACTCACCCAAGAGAATTAGAAGGCAGGAAATAATCAAATTGAGAGCTGAAATCAACAAAATAGAAACAAAGAAAACAATACAAAGACTCAATGAGTCAAAGAGTTGGTTCTTCGAGAAAATCAACAAAATAGACAAACCTTTATCCAAACTAACCAAAAGGCAGAGAGAGAATATCCAAATTAACAAAATCAGATGAAAAGGGGGACATAACAACAGACATGGAGGAAATACAGAGAATCATCAAGTCACATTTCGAAAACCTGCACTCCACAAGACTGGAAAACTTAAAGAAAATGGACAACTTTCTGGATAAATATCACTTACCAAAATTAAATAAAGACCAGATAAGAAGAAAATTAAACAGACCTATAACTGCTGAAGAAATAGAAACAGTCATCAAAAGTCTCCCAACCAAAAAAAGACCAGCACCAGATGGTTTCAGCTCAGAATTCTACAGGACTTTCAAACAAGAACTAATACCAATACTCCTCAAATTATTCCACACAATAGAAACAGAGAGAACATTGTCAAACTCTTTTTATGAGGTTACAATTACCCTGATATCCATACCACAGAAATACATTACTAAGAAAGAGAATTACAGACCAATCTCACTCATGAACAAATGCAAAAATACTAAATAAAATACTAGCAAATTGAATCCAAGAACACATCAGAACCATCATCCTCTATGATTAAGTTGGCTTCATCCCAGAGATGCAGGGATGGTTCAAGATACAAAAAAAAAAAAATCTGTCAACATAATTCACCATATAAACAAACTGAAAAATAAAAACCACATGATCATCTCATTAGATGCCAAAAAAAATTTTGACAAAATAGAACATCCCTTCATGATAAAGGTCTTGGAGAGAGCGGGGATACAAGAAACATACCTACACATAATAAAGACAATATACAGCAAGCCAACAGCCAACATCAAATGGAGAGAAACTCCCAGCAATTCCACTGAAATCAGGAACAAGACAAGGTTGTCCACTCTCTCCATGTCTATTCAGTATAGTTCTTGAGGTTCTAGCTAGAGCAATTAAGACACCAAAGGGAGATCAAGGGGATACAAATCGGAAAAGAAGTAAAACTCTCACTGCTGATGATATGATAGGTCACATAAGCGACCCCAAAAATTCTAACAAGGAATTCTACAACTCATAAACCCTTTCAGTAATGTAGCAGGATACAAAATTAACTCAAAAAAATTAGGAGCCCTCCTGTATGTAGATGATAAAAGGGCTGGGAAAAAATTAGGGAATCAACACCCTTCACAATAGCCACAAATAGCATAAAAGATCTCACAGTAACTCTAATCAAACAAGTGCAAGACTTGTATGACAAGAACTTAAATCCTTGAAGAAAGAAACTGAAGAAGACACCAGAAAGTAGAAAGATCTCCCATGCTCTTAGGTAGGCAGAATTAACATAATAAAAATGGGCAATCTTACTAAAAAGCAATCTACAGATTCAACACAATGCCCAGCAAAATTCTTCACAGATGTCGACAGAATGGTACTTAACTTCATATGGGAAAGCAATAAACCAGGGATAGCCAAAACAATCCTGTACAAAAAAAGAACTTCTGGAGCCATCACACTCTACTACAGAGCTACAAGTACTGAAAACAGCCTGGTATGGGCATAAGAACAGACAGGAGGACAGGTGACCCAGATACTAATCCACACCCCTTCAAACACCTGATTTTTGATAAAGAAGCAAAAAGTATCAAATGGAAAAAAGAAAGCATATTTAACAAATGGTGCTGGCATAATTGGACCTCAACATGTAGAAGAATCAAAATAGACCCATATCTATCACCATGCACAAAACTCAAGACCAAATGGATCAAAGACCTCAACATAAAGCCAGCCACACTGAACCTTATAGAAGAGAAAGTAGGAAGTACACTTGAACACATTGGCATAGGCGACTACTTCCTAAATATAACCCCAGCAGCACAGACACTGAGAAAAACAATTAATAAATGGGACCTCCTGAAACTGAAAAGCTTCTGTAAAGCAAACAACATGGTCAACAAGACCAAACGACAGCCTACAGAATGGGAAAAGATCTTCACTAACCCCACATCAGACAGAGGTCTGATCTCCAAAAATTAAGAACTCAAGAAATTCATTATCAAAAGAACAAATAATCCAATTTAAAAAATGGAGTATAGACCTAAACAGATAACTCTCAACAGAGGAATCTCAAAGGGCTGAAAGACTCTGAAATGTTCAACATCCTTAGTCATCAGAGAAATGCAAATCAAAACAACTCTGAGATTCCATCTTACACTTGTAAGAATGGCCAAGATCAAAAACACTATTGACAACTTATGCTGGAGAGGCTGTGGGGGGGGGCGGGGGAGGGAGGGAACACTTCTGCATTGCTGGTGGGAATGCAAGCCAGTATGTTAGTGTGGCGATTTCTCAGAAAATTAGGAAACAATCTCCTCAAGACCCAGTAATACCATGATGGAGGAGGGTCATCTGTCTATGTGTTACTTTCATTGGTTAATAAAGAAACTTCCTTGGCCCTTTGATATGACATAAAATTAGGTAGGCGGAGTAAACAGAACAGGATGCTGGGTAGAAGGCAGTGAGGCAGACACAATGATTCTCTGAGATGGACGTAGGCTAGAATCTTTCCCGGTAAGCCACCACTTCGTGGTGCTACACACATTAATAGATATGGGTTAAGCAAGATATGAGAGTTAGCCAAGAAGAGGCTAGATATAATGGACCAGGCAGTGTTTAAATGAATACAGTTTGTGTGTTGTTATTTCAGGTGTAAAGGTAGCCGTGTGGGAGCCGGGCAGGATGAAAAGCAGGCTTGCTCACCTCATCTCTACAATACCACTTTTTGGTATATATCCAAAGGATGCTCATATGTGCCACAAGGACATGTGCTCAACTATGTTCATAGCAGCTTTGTTTGTCATAGCCAGAACCTGAAAATAATCTAAATGCCGTTGACCAAAGAATGGATAAGGAAAATGTGGTACATTTATACAATGGAGTACTACACAGCAGAAAAAAATAACATCTTACTGTTGAAAATGGATGGAGGTAGAAAACATTTTGAGTGAGGTAACCCAGACCCAGAAAGACAATTATCACATGTACACACCCATAGGTGTTTTTTAAACATAAAACAAATAAAATCAGCCTAAAAATCACAATCCCAGAGAAACTAGACAACAATGAGGACACTAAGAGAGACTTACATAGATCTAATCTGCATGGGAAGAAGAAAAAGACAAGCTCTCCTGAGTAAATTGGGATCATGGGGACCTTGGGGGAAGGTAGGAGGGGAGAAAAGAGGCAGGGCGGGGAGCAGAGAAAAATGTAGAGCTCAATAAAAATTAATTAAAAAAAGATAAAAAAGAATTTAATGTATAAAGGCTTACCTGATTTTTCAGATAGAGGAAAAAGCCTGGCCAAAAAGAGCTGAATTCGTCCACAAAAGACTGTATTCTGAGATTTCGATAATCTTCTGAGGAGATCTAACAGAAATGAGTAACACAGAAGAGATCATTCTGTGTTCATTATAATCATACCTGAATTTCTTTTTTTTACTGTTTTTATTCAGTTATACATTTGTCTCCGCTCCCCTTCCTTCCTCCCTCATAGCTGAATTTCTATTTGTTCAGTATTTTTCTAAAGCAAGGGTTCCCCAAATTGAAGTACAAATCATTGTTACAGCAAGTACTAAAGGTTAGAAATAAAGTTCTGTGGACAAGATCAATGTACATGAATCATCGCTTTTAATAAATAAGACTGTTAACTTAAAACAAAGATCCTAATCTACTTTTAAGACAGTTTCACAGATATTTAATAAACCATCTATTTTTCTGGTTACAGTCACAGTTTAAAAAGCAATACTTTAATACAGAATTGCTTACCATTGCACATACGCAGTAAATAATTTTTGCCAGCAGAATAGAATGTATTCTGAAAATTAAGACCAAAATTATTAATACACTTTGGAAGTTGTCCACTGCCTTCAGTAAATCACAGGAATTAATATTTTAAAAAGCACTAATGTATGAGGTTCTATGTCACTACTTTCACTTAATATATTTCTTTCATAGGGAAAATTTTTCGGCAGCTACCACTATTAGAATTATTAGCAAATAAACCACAAACAAAATTATCTTCTAAACTCTATCCCTGTGGAGATAGTGTCAGCAGAAAAGAAAGCCAAGGCACTTACTGACTTCCAAGTAGCAACATTTTTTTCGACAAAAGTGAATATTGTGTCACACTGATCCAAAGGAAGGCAGTCCAAGACGTCTCCCAACAGCACAAATGGTGTGGACGCAGTGCAGACACCTGCAAGTGGGATGCGAACCAATGGAGAGCTTCTGACACCGGCAACAAGCTCAGAAAGAACTATGTGGACCAGTCACATTACAGAGTAATAATAAAGTAAACGTTACTAAGTGTCTCTAAAACCAATGGCAATAAAAAGAGAAATAAAGATTTTTCCCTAAGAAAAGACCATTTAGAGTGGTACTTTTACATTGTAGTATGGAGCTGTGGGCCTGCTTTTCGTCCTGCCCGGTTCCTGCACGGTTAGCTTTATACCCAAAATAATGACACACAAACTGTATTCTTTTAAACACTGTTTGGCCCATTTTTGTTTATGTGTGTAGCACCTTGAAGGTGTGCTTACCGGGAAGATTCTAGCCTACGTCCATCCTGGGTCAGAGCTTTATCACATCTGCTGGGGAGAGGGGAGCATGGCATCTGCTCCAGAGAGCAGAGCTGTCGAGTCTGAGCTCACTTCCTCTTTCTCCCAGCATTCTATTCTGTTTATTCCACCCACCTATGTTTTAACCTATGAGGGCCAAGCAGTTTTTTTATTATTTAACCAGTTATTTCTCTCCAAACTGCTTCCTGTTGAATGGGGGCGCTGTTAATCAAGTCTTTCATGGTATAACCTGTCTGCTAGGTTCCTCTCAGTCTGCAGTTGAGTGGAGTAATTTTTTGAGGGTGTTCACAGCAATCTTTTAGGAGGACGTGGTCTATCATACCATATTGAAATAGAAGCAATCCAAAGAGTCTCATCCTCTGTGAAAACAAAAGAAGAAACTCTTTTTTAAAGTATCATATCCTTAGATCCAAATTTTGAAGTTAAGGTATTTTGAAAATATTTATCTTGGATTAGTTTAGTAGTATTTATAAATAAATATTTTTTAGCATCTGTTGTTTTTTTTTAGCATTTAAACAATTTAAAGAGAGCATAATAGCATACAGTATCAAGATTTTTTTGTGTATTTTTTATCTTTGTGTAGTTTTATTTTAATTTTATTTTGTTTATTTTTACTTTTATTTTTTATTTTTTGTATATCTTTATCCTGGAATAACTCTTTAGACCAGGCTGTCCTTGAACTTACAGAGATCTGTCCGCCTCTGCCTCCTAGGCAGTGGGATTAAAGGCGTGTGCTACCACACCTTGAAGTCTTAGAGATCAATCTCTCTTTGTCTCTTAAGTGTTGGGATTAAAGGTGTGTACTACCACACCCAATTACTTTCTTATTTTTGTTTTTTTACTTTTAAGAACTTTATCTTTTAGCCTGTATATATTTTTAAACACACTGTAAATCATTTAAAGTTTTTTTTGTCTTTGAGTCTCTCTTTACTGTATCTCTCTCTTTTTCTGACCACAGGAGTCTTTAATTTACCAAGCAATATCAGTAGGATGAAAGCCGTGGCTTTGACGGCTGGATCCAGCACATTTCTTAGTTTTCCAGCCTCATGGCGGAGATACCGGCTGTAGCCATGTTTATCATCACAACTCTGTGGCGTTTTAAGGTCCTTGCCAGCAAACAAGCTACAACACTATATCCACAGACAACACTCAAGTCCTCTCTCTGTAGTTGGCCCTCCTGCCTCAAACAGTCAGAGTTTGCCCTGACAGGACGGCCCAGAAAGCCAGCATTTTAAATAAAACAGCACAACTTTTTTCCCTGCTACAGCTGAAAACAAACAAGCATGCAGTCAGCTTTTATCAATACCATCTAAGTGTTTTGTGGCAGGACCTCTTAAGAGCTGCAGGGTTTTGCCGCTAAAGCTGAGTCAGGAAGCCTCTCTTAGATGAGAACGCTTGCTTGCATCTAGCAAGCAGAGCAGACCCAAGAAATTGCTGCTACGAAGAAAACATGCTTTATTTTTTTTCAAGCTTTCTCAGGCTTTCTGTAGATTCAGTGCCCCATGTCTGGGCGCCATTACATCTCTACTCATTTTTTTCTTTCGCTTAAGCGAAAGTGCTTAGAAACACTGATATGAGGATAAAAAAATCTGTGCTCAATATAAGCATAAGACTCTGAGTAAATAAAGTAGGCTCAGAAAAGGGAAGCTATTTCTAGCTGTACTCAGAAATGCTATGATCACATCTGGATTGTATGTGAAGAACATTGCCTAGAACCAGGGCAGCAAAAGGAAGTCACTTTCAAACCAGTATAAGGTTGACGCCATCTTCACTGTTGAACGGAACTCAATGAACTCCATCAACAGGATCGTCTGGCAAAGGCTGAACAACAACTGATCAGTGCCACTATAGCAGGAAGACAGGCTAGACTTACAACCCTATGATACTTAACTCTGATCTTACACCCTGCACCCAAGAAACTTAAAGGCATTATTTTCTGTCACTAATTGCAGATGGCATGTTAACTCCCTTAATATTTATAAATATAATATTTACCTGAAAAAATGTTTATATTCTACTGCCAAAGATTCTGGGTCAACAGAACCAAGTGAGGACCTGAGAATCTGACTTAGAGATAAAAGCTGGCTGGTGACACTAAAGGGCTGGTAAGAATGGCAACCAGTGGGCGCCAGCGGTCATGTTAGAGGAGTAGCAGGTGTCAGCTGACTTCAGGGAATTAGCCCAAAAAGCAAAGGTCTGATGGGTGAATCTTGAATAGGCAAGGCCCTGAGAGCCTCAGCCCCAGAATGTCTCTTGCTATTGCTGTGTCTTTACATGTCTGTCATTGCCATTTCCTCTGGTATCTACATGGTGTGAATGGGTGAGGGGAGATCCCCACTAACTTTAGTGTGATTATCTCATAGTAATTTCCTGTTCTACTCGACATTTTTACCTGTGGAGTAGTATGAAGATGATCTCCTCCTAAGCTGTACTGTTTAACTGAAGGAATGATTTTATACAATAATAGTGTTAGTTTAAATAGGATTTTGATGATTAAGGGTTTTTAGTAAATACAGTAAGAGATTATGATAGAGGTTAGCTTAGTGGGAAAACTAATATAGGTAAAAGCAAGATATGGTGTTACCCCCATCCCTGATAAAACAGGGGCTGCGGAGGATAGAAAATAAGAACAGGGAATGTCACTTAGCTAGTTTCTCTTGAAGAATCAGAAAGACTGTGGCTTAGGTTAATGATTCAGAAAAACAACTGAATGCTAGAAGCTAAGTTAACTCAATTCTTTTAATCTTTTTTGTTTATTTTGTTGTTGTTTTGTTTTTCAAGACAGGGTTTCTCTGTGTAGCTTTGGAGCCTGTCCTGGAACTCACTCTGTAGACCAGACTGGCTTTGAACTCAAAGAGATCTACCTGCTTCTGCCTCCCAAGTACTGGGATTAAAGGTGTGTGCCACCACCACCTGGCAAGAGATGTGTTCATGAGTTTCCATGTGCATCACAGCTGAAACAAAGCTTTTAAAAATAACTTAAAGTTATATTAAGATGTTTTAATTAATGGCTTTGAGGTAAAAACATCTTAGAAAACAGGTTAAAGGCATATCTTTAGCGAGGGACTCGCTGAGGTCAGAGAACAAGGTTGAGATCAGGGAACAAGAACAATGACAGCCTGGCTATTGCTGGCTGACGTACCTTTCCTGCTAGGATGGGTTGGTGATCAAGGGTAATGATTAATTCCTTGTATCCATTTCTTTCCTCAGTTTTTTTGATATAAGAAAACTGTTGGTAAGTGGGTATGCACCCTGAGATTTTAAAATAGAGCTGACTGTTTTTCATATACAAAAATTTAGATTTGTGATTCTTTTAAAGATTTCTTAAATAAGATTACCTTTTGAGATAAATAATAAAGTGATTGATCTTTTCTTTGTAATCATAAAATGCAGCCTGCCAGCAAAAGAACTGGCTGAGAAAAATACCTTGCTTACTTAGATTCTGTTCATCTATAACAAGCTGCTTGGGTATGAATGTATGTGGGTTCTTGGGACAACTTGTTTTTCACTTGTAATACGTAAATCATATAAAGCACGCTGTTTTTCTGTTTTTTACTTTTATTCACTGTAATCATTCCCTTAGAAATAGATTATAACCACATTGTAATTTTTATATTGCTTAAAAGATTTTGCTGGGGTATATAAGCTATAAAGGAAAAAAATAAAATTAGTTAGAAGGAAGATATCAATATAGACAGAAGGTATATATCTGGATAGAGGTAAGAAAAGAAATAAAGAAATAACAGGCAAAGACCCTAAGAGTGTGTGTGTGTTTTCCCTTTTTCTCTGGCCCCAGAGAGGTAAGTTTATCTCCCATGGCTGGTCCGTCAGATAGAGAAGTCAAGTTGATTAGTCCACAGATTCTGTTGGCTCCCCTCAGTCCCTGAGCTGCAAGAGGCTGATCCTCACGGCAGCAGGAGGTGGAAAATAGTGTCCCAGAACTTTCAGTCTATATCCCGGCTTCTGTAACAGGCTATTTATCTCAGCCTTGGTTATAAACATCACTCTCCAGTCCCTAAATTCCAAGCCATGCTCATATTTCATGGTTTCATTTACAGTATTCTTTTCTTCTACCTAAATACTTGTCTTTATTACATGGCAAATTTCAACTTCATCTTTCAAAATAGAGTAAATGACAGCTCATCTAAAAAAACCAAACCAACCAAACAAAAAGCCCTGACATTTTTGGGCAGACCATCATATTCATGCTTCCTAAACACACAGCATATCAATGCACTGAATAATTTAGCATATCACAATTAATCACCATGGCAGCATAGACTGTAAGCTTACTTATTTATTTTATTGTGTGTACATATATGTGTGTGGGTGAGCACATGTGGAGTGCAGAGGACAACTTGTGGTAGTTGGTTCTTCCCTTTCACCATGTGGACTGAACTCAAGATGTCTAGCTTTTAAAAAGTAGGAAATATTCCACCCATTAAACGTTTGACATTGGATAGAAGTTCAGTAAGTATATGTCAAGTCTAATTAAAGATATTTATGGGCAACCTGAAAACATGAAACATAAAGTGCCAATAATAATCTCTCTCAAAAACAAACTTTCCCTTGCAGAAAACTGTATTTAAACCTTTATTTGTAGCTTAAGTTGACAAGCCCTCACTTTTCTCAATTAAAGTTTTAGGCATATCTTTCTCAGTCTGTAGTAAAACCATCAACAACCTTAAGTGAACAACAGCAAATTTGTGAACTAAGCACACACTGTAAGCTGAGATGAACAGGTGAGAAAAACTGTTGGGGAACTCATCTCAGTTTCTGAACGAATGAACGAGTGAATGAATAAACAGCTTATGCAAAAGTTTAATAAGTAAAATCAGAAATTGGGAAATTAGATTTACAAAACAGCTCACTGTGACACTGGGAAACTATTTTCACTGTGTGTGCTCCAGGACTATAGAGAAAAATATCAAAATAATAAACAATATGAATGACACAACAGATTAAAATGTCATTTTCACATACACTATTTAAATTAATCAAATGAAATTTGAGTTAACAGGGTTAAGTAATGCTGATGAACTGGGTTTTTTTTTATTTTGTCTTTCTGAAAATATTTAACAAGCTACAGCCAGCCAGCCATATGTTGAGCATTATGTGCCTACTGTGTTTAAAGTCTCTTAAATCAATCCGATATTGGCACTGACATATTTTTAGAAAAGATTTCTTTTATATGTATGTGTGTATGCCTTAGTGTATGTATGTGCACCCCACATGTGCAGGTGCCTACAGAGGACAGAAGAGGACTCCTCTAGAGCTCGAGTAGTTATGAACCGCCTGACACAGGTGTGGGAAACTGAATCTGGGTCCTCTGCAGAAACAGCCAGCACTTTTATTTACTAAGCCATCTCTCTAGCCCCTGAACATTTTCTAAAGATTATTTAAGACAGGGTCTCACTATGAAGTTCTGGCTGGCTTGGAATTCCTAGATCTGTTGGGCTCTGCCTCCCAAGTGTTGGTACCATGCCCAGCAAGATTTATTTCATTTATATTTTATGAGTGTTTTGCTGGAATGGATTTTTTTTTTTTGAAACAGGGTTTCGCTATAGTTTTAGAACCTGTCCTGGAACTAGCTCTTGTAGTCCATGCTGCCCTCGAACTCACAGAGACCCACCTGCCTCTGCCTCCCGAGTGGTGGGATTAAAGGCGTGCACCTTCGCCGCCCGGCTACTCCGTATACTCCTAAGGCCAGAAGATGGTGCTGGATTCCACACACATAATTTTCTAGCTATGCTAAACATGCCCTTCTCTATTTCTGGCAAACTGAATTCTTCATGTCCCTACTTGTAAGATGGAGCTTCCTCTTTTTTCATTTTGTTTTAATTTTTTGGAGACAGGGTCTTGCCCTGTTTCAAATTTCTGACTGTCCTAATTCAGCCTTACAAGCACGAAATTATAGGTATGCGTCACAAATCCCAACCCATCTTCCTTTTTAAAATTTCTCCTGCTTTCCTTAGATTTTTAATTTAGAGAGTCACTTTCACTTTATTATGTTCAACATACTTTAGCATATTAAGACAGTCACACATTTCTTTCCTTCATCACCCACTTGATCCTTACAGGTAGGCTCTGTGATTTAGTCACCACTGACTGAATTTCCAAATATTAGCTTAGTACCAGGCATATAATAGATGCTTAGTAAGTATTTATGTATGATTAAACATTTGAAAAACAAAGCAATTGCAAATGTGCATGACATAACAGAGATGAGAAGTCTGAACAAAGCTGAAATGAGTATGAAGAAATTCTTGGCAAAGGTAGGAGCCAGACAATGAATAAGGAAGGGCACAAGAGATGCATGAGGCCCTATGTTTGGTCTATAGCACCACATATAAAGAATGAGCAGAACCAGATAGGGGTAGAGGTATGGTGAGAGGCTTTAAATGAAACAGGTAACCAAGGTAACTTTAAAAAACAGACAGAATAATACTTACTTTCAGTTACTCCCCCAATGGCAAGAGAAATAATAGCTAAAACGTTCTCACATGCCGAATGATTTATCTATCAACAAAGAAACAATTGTATTTAGGAGCAAGAATTCAGACTAATTTGCTTATAATAAAGACAGGTTCTCTGAATTTAAGCAGTCACACAGGAATAAAATTATCTTATTATTTTCTAATATTAAAAAATATGAACAGACTAATATACAGGCTATAGACTCATATCAAGCAGTAAAGAATGATTCAAACAACATCCGATGGTCTTGGAAAAATGGTAACATTTGCATGACCAAGATTTATTGGGTAAGAAGTACTGAGGCCGTGACTAAAAAATCAACAGCACAGGACAAGAGCAGGACCTGGATTTAGTCCATAAGCTGAGGTCTTCTTCAGGGAGGTAATGCACTGAGTGTTCACTGTGTTGTGCTACACAACATTAACAGAATGTGTTATTCTTCTTACACATGAATGTGAAGCTCTGAAAGAAAAGGGACTTTCTCAGCACCTCACAACACAGAAGTCATTAAATCTAAAAAAACAATCAATTGGTCTGACCCAGAATTATCTGAGAAAAAAGGCGGACACTGTATTATGGTTATCAGAAGAGAATATACCACTATGGGAGAGTTCTGCTTGACCAAAAAAACCCTGGTTTTCTTCTATTCAGGATCCCTGCTAAAGGTAATATTTAGATTCTTCATGAATAGATAAAATTTCTCTACCAGGGCTAAACAAGTCTTAGTTTTTAATGTATTCTGTGGTTGAGGGAGATCCCACAAGAAAATGAGGGCATGGAATTCTGGCTCTGTGCTTAACATACTTGGACTAGACTGCTTAAGCCATTATAGTGTGTCACCATTTACATAGCAAAGTGAGAATTTACTTTGACAACGACATTTAAAAGTGTGTTTTGTGTACATGCGGGTGTCCCTGTACACGTACGAAGGCCGAGGACAAGTTGTAGGGTTTCTCTCCTCCCGACACCTAGGTTCTGGAGATCACAGTCCGGTCATTAAGTTCAGTAGCAGGAGCCTTGAACCTGCTGAGCCATCTTCCTGGGTTAGTCTTTACTTCTCGCTCTTTAAGACTGCATGTCAAAACTCTTCTTATCATCAAAACCTTAAACTGTACCTGAGCTATCAAGAGCCTTAATTAGGACAAACTCCTATCCTATCGGGCTATCTTCTAAAAGGCAAAATATTCATGCTCAGGAAACAGATGTCATGATTAAATATCCATTCTAATAATAAAGTAATTTTCTAATAACATGGTTTATTAACTGGCCAGTAAATTTAAACAACAAATAAAGGGGAAGAAACACTTACAATTTCTTCTTCCAGAACACCTCTGAAAGCCTGGTCAAGGGTACATTTTTTTTCATTTTCACTATAAAAAACAAAAAAGATCTTCATTTAACAGATAGTTCACTATTAATATAAACATTCAAAAAGCCCTTTTTCATGGACAGTGAAGTTTACCTGCCAGGTAACTGACTGAAGGCATTCAACAATGGCTTGATATTTCTGTTATTCAAGGCCTCTCTGGTAGATTTCTACAAAAATAAAAATGACAAATAAGTAGAAAGTTTTTGCTTGCTGTTTATGAAAAGTTACCACTCATCAATTATGTCTTTTTAACTTAAAAAATGTTTTTAACTGGGAAACAGTTCCTGCCAGTCATTTTTATTAACCTTTGTTTCTAATGCCACTTAATGTTACTGAACACTAAAATCTGGCAAGAGCTGCTAGATAGACATTTGCATCACAGATTTCCCTCTTTTTCTTTAAACATATATTTATTTTTAAATTCATTTTACATTCCAACCAAGGTTCTCCCTCCTGCCCCCCTTTGCACCCCGAGTCCACTCCCCCATCCACTTCTCCCTACAGGTAAGGACTCCTATGAGAAGTCGACAAAGTTTGGCACATTAATTTGAGGCAGGTACAAGCCCTCGCCCTCTGGAATAAGTCTGAGTATGACATCTCCTCATAGGGAATGGGCTCTAACAACTGGAACAGGTTCTGGTCCTACTGCCAGAGCCCTTCAGTCCTCGTTTCACAGCTGACTCCTGCATACAGAGGGCCTAGTTCAGACCCACGGAGGCGCCACAGCTGCCCATGAGT
The DNA here is from genome assembly GCF_950005125.1 of Chionomys nivalis. NCBI lineage: Eukaryota > Metazoa > Chordata > Mammalia > Rodentia > Cricetidae > Chionomys > Chionomys nivalis. The sequence continues at coordinate 71,513,545 of NC_080099.1, forward strand.
TTCCACAAGCTTGGTTCAGCTGTCTCTGTAGATTTCTCCATCATGATCTTGATCTCACTTGTTCATGTATTCCCTCCACCCTCTCTGACTGGATTCCCAGAGTTGGGCCTGGTGCTTGGTTGCGGATCTTTGCATCTGGTTCTATCAATTACTGGAAGAAGGCTCTAGCTTCCTGGAGCTGTGGATTGTAGTCTGGTTATCATCTGCTTTGCTTATATCTTCTATTTGATCACAGTGGATATGTTTTTATGTGTTCTTGGATTCAGTTTGCAACTATTTTATTGAGTATTTTATTTTTGCATCAGTGTTCATGAGGGGGATCCCTTTCTTATGTATTATTACATCCATGCAAGTTTCCTGCTTTAAAAAATGCTAAGTATGGTGCAGTATCCTGTAGCTAGCACTGGGAAAGCAGATGCTGGTGAATTTAAGGTCAACCTGTGTCCTCTGAGTTCCAGTATATCCTGGTCACATAAAAAAATAAATAAAATAAAAATCACTGTCTAATTTTGAAATTTGCAGGCAAATGGATAGAATTAGAAAAAAAATCCCGAGTAAGGTAACCTAGACCCAGAAAGACAAACAAGGTATATACTCACTCATAAGTGAACATTAGACACCCTATCTATAGTCCACAACACTAGAAAAGTTAGGTAACAAATAGGACCTGAAGAGAGACATACATGGATGCCCCTGGCAAGGGAAAATAGACAAGATCTCCTGAGTAAAGTGGGAGCGTGGGGGGTAGGAGGTAAGGGAGAAGGGGAGGGGAGGAGAACATAAGGGAAGGGGATGGTGAAGTTGGGGGAAGGACAGAGAGGGAGAACAAGGAAAGAGATATCTTAAGCGAGAGCCATTATGGGGTTAGTGAGAAACCTGGCATTAGGGAAATTCCCCAGAATATACAAAGTTAACCCCAGCTAAGGCTAAGCAATAGTGGAGAGGGTATCTGAACTGGTCTTCCCCTGTAATCAGATTGATGACTACCCTAATTATTATCATAGAGCCTTCATCCAGTGACTCATGAAAAAAGATAGAGATCCACAGCTAAGGGTCCAGCTCCCAGAGTCCAGTCAAAGAGAAGGAGGAGTGATAATATGAGCAAAGGGGTCAAGACCACGATGGGGAAACCCACAGAAACTGACCTGAGCTAGTGGGAGCTCACTGACTCTGGGCTGACAGCTGGAGAACCTACACAGGACCAAAATATGCATTCTGAATGTGGATGACAGTTCTGTGGCTTGGGCAGTTTGTGGAGCCACTGGCAATAGGATCAGGATTTATTCCTAGTGTATGAACTGGCCTTTGGGAGTCCATTCGCTATGGTGGGATACCTCGATCAGTTGTGTCCTGCCTCAACGTGATGTGACCGACTTTGTTGACTCCCGATGGGTCTTGCCCTCTCTGAGGAGTGGATGGGGGTGGGGAGAAGGTGGGGAGAGTGGGGGAGGGAGGAGGTACTGGGGAAAACATCTTAAAAAATAAAACATTAAAACCATTTTTATATTTGGTAGGTAAAAAACAAAAATAAAAATAAATAATCCTTACTAAACAACAAACCAATCTTTACATGGTTCTTTAACTGTATGCTTTGGTTTTGAAATTATGTAGCTCCCTCCAGATCCCCTGGTGACATTATTCTATAGTTTTCAGCCTTATCTCCTGCTCTCTAACACCAGCACTTAAGTGTGCCGGTGTTTAAAAGACATTTCCTATAAACCTCATTTCAGTATGTTAACACATTCATGCTGTTCTACCAGTTCATTCCAAGTCTACACATTCTGACTCAACTCAATGGCCTACCTCTTCCAGGCCTTTTGCTCATCCAGCACAGTGCCAGGAAAATCCAAGCAATGAATAAACAAATGATTATCTTAAACTGATCATTTGCTATATTTATGTATGTATATACATATATATGTATGTGTATACACACACGTGTATGTATGTACACACACACACACACACATAGAGATGACAAAACTATTGCAGTCATTGCAAAGCTATCTTATCACTCCATAAAAGCATTTATCTGAACAATAAGTGTCCATTCCTGGCTCCATCACCAGGTTAAGTGACGTCACTTGGGGATTACTGCTTTCTTTCTTTCTTTTTTTTTTTTTTTTGGTTTTTCGAGACAGGGTTTCTCTGTGGTTTTGGAGCCTGTCCTGGAACTAGCTCTTCTAGACCAGGCTGGTCTCGAACTCACAGAGATCCGCCTGCCTCTGCCTCCTATTGCTTTCTTTTTGTTTTGCCACCCTTACATATCAGTGGCAATGGCATTCATGGGAACTTGTTAGAAAATTGAAGACTCTCTGGTCTCCATTTTAGGCTTAATAAGTATCTTCACTTCACAAGCTCTCCAGGTAACAACACACACAGCACAGCCAGAGAACCACTGTTCTAAGTGATCTACAATTAAATGGTGCCATAGTTCAGGGGTAGAGTTCTCTGCCTGGCATGCTCTATTTCCAGTACTGAGAGAAAAGGGGGAAATGTTCCTTTCAGGGATACTGTAACAGAAGAAAACTTTTCTAATGACATAAGCAAGCCATAATTTCTCAAAAGTAAACAAAACACCTGGCAAAGCAGAAAACGACTTAAGACAAGTATTGATTTTGAAGAATCTTTTTTCCTCTCACATAATTTTCCTTCTGGTACCATTATAACCACCTAAACACAGTTAAATATCTAAGTTGAAACGTGTATGAACTTTTAGCACAAATGGTGTAGATTATGAGCCTAATAGCTTGTAAAAGTGTTCTTCGAACATATATTGCTATGATGAGCAACACAAGAAAGGACCATAGGTTTAAAGTCATTAAAACGAGAAAAGTCGTCAATTCAATTTTTTTTTAAAGAGGTGGTTAGGGGTCTCTTCGTTTCTAGGAGAGAAAATTACCTATTTTAGTGTTATTCTAACACATAAACATTATCAAAGTGTTTCCTAAGTGCTCACTACCCTTGCCAAACAGGCAAGAACGAAACTGCAGCTGGTAACTCTTTCCAGCTGGCAACCCTTCCTAAGGTGATCAGTTTGCATCTTCCCGCTTAGGAGCTCCATATCCACCTCTGGATGAAATGAGCAAGGCTAAAGAGGCATGAACTGGCTGCCAGATTAGCCACCTGGTAGTATAGGAAGCGGGGCGGGAACACAGACTGCAGGGTTCCTGCCCGAGACAGCGGCCCCAAGCAGCTGGAGCTGACGGAGCTAGCCCGTGGGTGAGCGCTCCACGCTCGCCCACGCAGACGACCGGGTTTCGGGACCTGAAGAGGTAGCTAGTGCGCCTTTCCCTGACTCTAAGTCTCGGAAGGGGCCAGGAGCGGACCGAGCGGCGTAAATCCTCCGGTCTCTGGCAAATTTTCAGGGAGAGAAGGAGAAAGGGTAGCGTCGGGTCAGATCGACAGACTCCAGCCCCCCAGCTCACCGTAAACCGCGTCCGCGCCTCGGGCAAACTGAAAAGCGCCGGCGTCGGAGACATCTTGGTTGCGCGTGCCCACGACCGTGTGGCGGCGCCGTGTGATGACGTCAGACTAGGAGCAACGAGACGGCCGGGTGCGGCTAGAGCGGCCAGTGGACCGATGGGCTGGGCGGTCCGTTAGGAGCTCCGGTGTCGCCTGGATCAGTGGCGTGACGCGGGGGCCGGGCTCTGGGGCGACACTTGGGGTGGAGCGGCCTTGGGTGTCTCGCTTGGGAGCCGGCTCCGCTCTGGGCGCAGACAAGGCTAGTGGCTTTCTAGGCGGGTGGGACCTCTTCATGGGCGGCGCCGGAAGGTAGTGCTCGCGGGAAGCCATGGCTGTTACCCCACCCCCTTTCCTGCCCAAGGCCTTCCTGGAAGTCTGAGTGCCAAAGCTAGTGACAGGTTTTGGGTTTTTCTGACAGCCGGGTGATCCATGGATCCTGTAGCTCTGGGAAGTAAGAGTAACACCCGCTTCACCGAGCCGCTCTAAAGAATGGAGTGGCCAGAAGGAAGTGTGGATCATAGACTCATACGTAGTTATTTTATTTTTACTGTTATTTTGAGGAGGGGTCTCCCTATGTATCCCTGGCTGTCCTGGAACTCTCCTGTAGACTAGGCTGACCTTAAACTCAGAGACCCGCCTGTCTGCCTCCAAGCACTGAAAGAAGACACACAAGGAATACAGGATCTATTGCTGCTTGAAAAGTGAGTGGCACTGCATCCAAGCTGTAGCGTAGCTGACGCTCAGTATCTCCCTGCCTCTCAACGACAGTAAATCATAAGTACCGACTGAAAGGCAGAATTTCCACAGCCAGTAAGAATACCGGGAGCTTAGGAAATTTTAACTGCAGAATCTTGCCCCTAAGTGAAAATTGTGAACAATGATGGGTGGTTGCAGTCTTGTTTTAGCCAACAGATCACTGAAGTTGGATTTTAGGAAGGGAAAAATGTTTAGTTTGGAAATACACGTTATTGATTGATGATAACTGATACAACAGGGTTATCATTTTGTTACAGGTGATTAATAGCCATCTAGAAGACAAGACCAAGTTGTACATACAAAAGTCTGAACAGAAAAAAATTGAGTTTATTGGCTTTCCCATAAAAAATCAGTTAAAGTTCCATTCATTTATTCAATAGAAATTTCTTGGGCTCTTGGTACACAGTCTTGGCTGAATAAGTAAATTAGTTCACAGCACTCACATTGGGCAACTTAAAATTGTCTGTGACTCCTGCTCTGGGGGTATTTGACACCTCTGGCCTCTGGCACTCACTCATATATCACCCATAAATGGACATAATTAAAAAAAACTTAAAAAAAGACTGGAGCTTTTTCATGTTTATAAATGAAGGCCAAAATAGTTCAGCCCTCATAGCTATTGTAGGGGCCATATAGCACTACCCTTCACTTGTCAGGCTCCCCCCCTCAAGCTTTTTTTTTTTTTTTAAATCCAGCAAATAAGTGAAGGTATATGACCAGAGCTGGTCTCTGAAAGTTTTATTCTGGGAGTTAGGGCTGTGGATATAACAAGATAAGAGCATTTGCCTAGAATACTTAAGGCCCTGGGATCCCATTAAATAAAATGCTGTGGATCCCCAAGTGGCTGCAGCTGCAGAAAAATGCTGCAGGTCCCCAAACATCCCAGGCAGGGACAGCACAGTTCCCCAAGTGGTTGCAGTAGGCCACGAGGGACAGCAAGTCAAGTACCACGAGGAGAGACAGACGGATGGACATGCCACGAGACCTCCAGATGTATCTCATGATCATGAAAAGTAAATTACATTTTAAATGCCATATTCTGTAATATTTGACAGGTTTGAAGGATGCCTGTTCATCTGAAATACATCTCTGTACATCTAGAAAATCTAACTAACATGACTACAAGCTTGACTATTATGGATAATTATTTATTAACCTATATTTCTTAATTATACATTACATTTTTAAATGAGTTGGGCAAACACAATACCTTAATTAAGATCAGAAATACATATACACAGTGTAACAAAATTGACTTTAAATTTGGATCAATAAACCAAGATCCATACCAATGCAAATCTCTATAGCATAATCCCCTTTAAATGTTAACAAACATTTATAAACAATATTTGGGAATTTGGGCATAGTTCTCTCCAAACTGATCCCTGCTTTTTGTTGGGCGAAGTATTTTTTGGGGGGTTTTATGGTGACCTTTCATGTGGTCTTGGTCCATCAAACCACATTGGTCTGGAAGAAATCCACAGGTTCTCATCCTCTGTGGAAACAAAAGCAGAACCTCTTTTCCAAAGTGACATATCCTTAGACTGAAATTTTGAAGTCAAGATACCTTTATGTTGGTTTAGCTTAGCAGTCCATAGAATGAAATGTCTTTCTGTACTTAGCTCCTTCATGTTAAGAAAAAAACTCAAAGAAAACAGAATAATATACATAATCCAGACTCTCTGTGTATATTCCATCTTTATGCATCTTATTTTTCTTACTCTATTATTTCTACAAGTTTAATATTTATTTGATTATCTTTATTCCTTTAATCTCTGACTGTCTGTACTCTTTTATATTACATTTACTGTCTCTTTACACTGTTTCCTCTATCTCCCAAACCTACTGTGACCCATTTAGAGGTCTTTTTCATCTGGATTTTTCTTTATTGCATATCTGTAATTCTTTGCTGACCAGAACCACTTTTTGTTTGTTTGTTTGTTTTTTTGTTTTTCGAGACAGGGTTTCTCTGTGGTTTTAGAGCCTGTCCTGGAACTAGCTCTTCTAGACCAGGCTGGTCTTGAACTCATGGAGATCCGCCTGCCTCTGCCTCCCAAGTGCTGGGATTAAAGGCGTGCGCCACCACCGCCCGGCTCAGAACCACTTTTTTAAATGCTACATGGGCATGGCTAGGGACAATGTGGACCTGCCTGCTTGCTCTGCCTAATCCAGCATGCCTGAGGCATATTTGCTGCCTTTGAGAACCAAGCACATTGCCCCAGTTTTAGGCACACAGTGGGTCTGTGTCTCCACTAAGCAAGTTGTAGAACTCTGCTCACAGACTCCATTTAAATGCTCAGCCTCCTGAAAGAGCCAGAGTTCATGCTGGCAGCATGGCCAAGAAAGCTGCCATTTCAAAATTGTCCCCTCTTTTTCTCTGCTACTGCTGAATCAGGAAAACCTCTCCTAAAGATGCCTCGGTGTTATACTGTGCTTAACTCTGGTTTGTTTGTTTGTTCTTGCCTAGAATTCCTTCCCAAACTCTCTCAGGTTTTAAGTAGATTTTAGTCGACCATGTTTGCACGCAAATTTGTAGTAGAAGGGCTGCTTGTTTGTTCCTGGTTGCTCAGCCCCAAAATAATCATACAGAAACCATATTACTTGCAATACTGTTTGGCCAATAGCTTAAGCATATTTCTAGCTAACTCATATCTTAAATTAACCCATCTCCATTAATCTGTGTATCACCACAAGGCAGTGGCTTACCTGGTAAAGTTCTGGCGTCTGTCGCGGGGGGGGGGTGCGGTAAATGGCTACTCCTGACTTCGCCTTCTTTCTCCTAGCATTCAGTTTAGTTTCCCTGCTTAGCTCTGCTCTACCTTATCACAGGCCCAAAACAACGTTTTTATTAACCAATGGTATTCATAGCATACAGAGGAGAATCCCACACCAGGTCTGGGTTACCTTACTCAAGATTTTTTTTCTGGTTCTGTCCCTTTGCCTGCAAATTTAAAGATGTCATTGTTTTGTTTTGTTTTGCTTTTGCCAATGAGTAGTGATCCATTGTGTAAATGTACCACATTTTCTTCATCCATTCTTTGGTTGAGGGCTATCTAGGTTGTTTTCAGGTTCAGGATATTATGAATAATGCTGCTAATAACATAGTTGAACAAATGTCCTTGTGGTATGAGTATGCCACCTTTGGGTATATGCCTAAAAGTGGTATTGCTGGGTCTTGAGGTAGAATGAGTTCTAATTTTCTGAGAAACCACCATACTGATTTCCAAAGTGGCTGTAGAAGTTTGTACTCCCACCATCAATGGAGGAGTGTGATAGAGGAGGGTCATCTGTCTATGTGTTACTTCAATTGGTTAATAAAGAAACTGCCCTGGCCCTTTGATAGGACAGAAAATTAGGTAGGTGGAGTAAACAGAACAGGATGCTGGGAAGAAAGAAAGTGAGACAGACGCTATGATTCTCTGACCCAAGACGGATATAGGCTGGAATCCTTCCTGGTAAGCCACCACCTCGTGGTGCTACACAGATTATTAGAAATGGGTTAAGCAAGATATGAGAGTTAGCCAAGAAGAGGCTAGATATAATGGGCCAAGCAGTGTTTAAAAGAATACAATTTGTTTGTTGTTATTTCAGGTATAAAGATAGCCATGTGAGAGCTGGGTGGGAATGCAGCCCACAGTTCCTTCTACAGATGGTGCCCAAACGTGGACAACTGCATCCACAGAAAGCCTGAGAAAGCTTGGGAAAGAATAGAGTAAAACATGTTTTCTTGGTAGCAGCAATTTCTCGGGTCTGCTCTGGTTGCTAGAGGCAAGCAAGCATTCTCATGTAAGAGAGGCTTCAGCTTTAGCTGCAAAACCCTGCAGCTCTCTTAAGAGGTCCTGCCATGAAACACTTAAATGATGTTGATGAAAAGCTGAATGCATGTTTTTCAGTTTTCAGCCGTAGCAGGAAAAAAGCTGCACCATTTTAAAATGCCAGCTTTCTGGGCCATACTGCCAGGGCAAACTCTGACTCTTTCAGGCAGGAAGTCCAACTGAGTGTGGTCTGTGAGCAGAATGCTGCAGCTTGCTTGCTGGAAAGGACCTTGAAATGCCATAGAGTTGTGGCAATAAAAACGGCTCCAGTGGTACCTCAGCCATGAGGCTGGAAAGCTAAGGAATGGGCTGGATCTAGCCGTCAAAGCTACGGCTTTAATCCTCTCCATAAAGACTCATGTGGTCAGAAAAAAAGAGAGATATACAGTAAAGAAAGATTCAAAGACAAAGAAGACTTCTAAATGGTTTACAGTGTGTTAAAAATATGTGTAGGCTAAAGGTTAAAGTTCTTAAAGTTAAAAAAAAAGAGTAGTTGGGTGTGGTGGTACACACCTTTAATACCAACACTTGAGAGGCAGAGGTAGATTGACCTCTGTGACTTCAAGGTGTGGCAGGACACAACTTTAATCCCAATGCCTGGGAGGCAGAGACAGGTGGATCTCTGAGAGTTCAAGGACAGCCTGGTCTGCAGAGTTATTCCAGGACAAAGATATACAGAGAACCTGTCTCAAAAAATAAAAGTAAAAATAAAAGAAATAGAGGTTAAAATAAAGCCACATAAAGATGGAAAATGCACAGAGAATCTTGATACTGTATGCTATTATGTGCTCTTTGAATTGTTTGAATGCTGAGGAAGGAACAACAGCTGCTAAAAGATATTTGTTTATAAATGCTGCTGACCTAATCCAAGATAGATATTTTGAAAATATCTTGACTTCAAAATTTGGATCTAAGATTATGATGCTTTGGAAAAGTTCTTTTGTTTTCAGAGAGGATGAGACCCTGTGGATTGCTTCTATCCCAATATGGAATGATATACCACGCCCTCCTGAAAGGTTGCTATGAACACCCTCAAAAAATTACTTCACTCAACTGGTGACTGAGATGTATCTACCACACAGGTTTTACCATGAAGGACCTAAATGACAGCGCCCCCATACAGCAGGAAGCAGTTTGGAGAGAAAAGACTGCGCCCATATTCCCAAATATTGTTTATAAATATTCTTTTACATTTAAAGGGGGATATTATATAGATATGAATAATTTGCATTGGTATGGATTTTTACTTTTATTTTTTGTTATATGTATATGTATTTTTGATATTGATTAAGGTATTGTGATTGTGTAGTTCATTTTAAAATGTAATGTATAATTAGGAAATATAGGTTGTTAATGGATAATAATCAATAATAATCAAGCTTGTAGTCATGTTAGTTAGATTTTCTAGATATATAGAGATATATTTCAGTTAGATAGGCATTCTTCCTATCTTTCAAAGACTACAGAATATGGCATTTTAAATGTTTTAATAACTTAGGGCTTTTCATTTGAGATTTTTCTTTTAAAATTCTTTACTTAGATCTGTACCCATTTTTTTTAACTGGATTACTTGATAATTTGGTGGCTAGTTTCTTGCATTCTTTTATACCTTGGAGATAAGACCTTTGTCAGATGTGTGGTTGGTGAAGATCTTTTCCCGTTCTGTAGGAAATCGTTTTGTCTTGTTGACCATATCCTTTGCTTTACAGAAACTTCTCAGTTTCAGGAGGTCCCATTTATTAATTGCTTCTCTCAGTGTCTGTGCTACTGGTGTTGTATTTAGGAAGTGTCTCCTGTGCCAATGCATTTAAGGGTACTTTCCACTTTCTCTTCTATGAGACTCAGTGTAGCTGGATTTATGCTGAGGACTTTAATCCATTTGGACTTGAGTTTTGTGCATGGGGATAGATATGGATGTTTGCATTTTCTACATGTCAGCATCCAGTTATACCAGCACCATGTGTTAAAGATGCTTTCTTTTTTCCATTTTATATTTTTAGCTTCTCTGTTAAAAATCAGCTATTTACAGGTGTGTAGGCTACTATCAGGGTCTTCAATTTGGTTCCATTAGTTCACCTGTCTGTTTTTATGCCAATACAATGCTATTTTCATTACTATAGCTCTATAATAGAGCTTGAAGTTGGGGATGGCAATGCCTCCAGATGGTCCTTTATTGTAAAGGGTTGTTTTGGCTATCCTGTTTTTGTTTGTTTCTCTATATGAAATTTAGTATTGTTCTTGAGTTCTGTGAAGAATTGTGCTGGTATTTTGATGGGTATTTCATTGATCTGTAGATTGCTTTTGGTAAGATGGCCATTTTTACTATGTTAATCCTACCTATTCATGAATATGGGAGATCTTTCCATTTTCTGATATCCTCTTCAATTCATTCTTCAAAGACTTAAAGTTCTTGTCATACAGGTCATTCACTTTTTTGGTTAGAGTTACCCCGAGATATTTTATGTTACCTGTGGCTATTGTGAAGGGTCATGTTTCTCTAATTTCTTTCTCATTCTGTTTATCATCTGTATAAGGAGGGCTACTGATCTTTTTGAGTTCATCTTGTATCCTGCCACATTACTGAAGGGGTTTATCATCTGGTAGAACTTTTGGGGTCACTTATGTATTATATCATCAGCAAATAGCTTCTTTAAGGGAATTTTTCATTTCCTCTTTAAGGGTCTAAATCATCTTCATAAAGCTATTTTAAGGCCATTTCCTTCTGCTTTATCTGCATTGGGGTACTCAGGTCTTGCTATTATAGAACCACTAGTTTCTTGTGGTGCCATAGTCCTCTTTTGTTTTTGAGTGTATTTTTGCCCTGTTGTCTGCCTATATCTTCCTTTAATTGTTACAGGTGGAATCTGTGCTTCAGAGGGTCCCTCTTCCTCTAATTGGTATAGTTGTGGGCTGTGGCTCCATTGAACCCCCCTTCAGGTGCTGTCAGAGCAGAGTCTCTGGTGATTGATCCTCCAGGTGCAAGCAGACCCAAGGCTCAGGTGGTCCCTCCTCGAGGTGCAGATGGGGCCACTGCTCTGGTGGCCACCCCTCTAGATGGACGTGATGCCACTGGTGTGGAACAATGGTCTGTATTCTGTCCATTGTCTTTTAAATAAACCTGATTGGCCAGTAGTCAGGCAGGAAGTATAGGCGGGACAACCAGACAGGAAGTAGAGGCAGGTCAATGAGAACAGGAGAATTCTGGGAAGGAAGTCCTAGTCTGCAGTCCTGACCCAGCCACAGAAGAAGCAAGATGTGACTGCCTCGCCTAATAAGGTACTGAGTCACATGGCTAACATAGACAAGAATAATGGGTTAATATAAATTATAAGAGTTAATAAGAAGCCTGAGCTAATGGGGCAATCCGTTTATAACTAATGTAGAACCCTGTGTGATTTCTTTGGGACTTAACGACCGCAGGAACTGGGCAGGACAGAAACCCCGATAACAGTGTCATGGTTCAGTAATTTCTTCTCTAGGTATAGAGGGGGATGAGGTTCTTGTGGTCGTTGCTGCAGCAGGGTATCTCATATTGAGAATGGCAGTGGATACTGGCTGGGGAACAGGTGCTCTTTACCAGAGGAAGTACTTATGATAGCTTCTGGAAGCCACTGCTGTTCTCTCCTGGTAGTTGCTTGCTGTTCCCGATGGTCACTTGGTCCTCTGATGCTCTCCTGGGCAGGTTGCTTGGGCCCCTGACACTCTGCTGGGCAGGCTACTTGGGTCTCTGATGCTCTCCTATGTAGGTTGCATGGGCCTCTTTGTTTTTAAAACCAGTATACAAAGTAATGGTTTCATTGTGGCATTTTCATACATACTTTGTCTTTTTGGTCTTCCTTTCCCACTTCCCAGCCTCCTTCCTTGATGTGAGCACACAAGTATTATACAGTAAACATACAGCTGACTGATCTATAGTCAGATCCACGGGAGTGAACACTCCATATGGAGAACCCAATTTTCAGAGCTTCAGGAACATTTGTCTTTAGATGGTCACTTTCAATCTGTAGAAATCTTGTGAAATCATGACATTTTCCCCTTCTATAATATCCCAGCAGTGTATAAATCATTCTTTAAATTTGACTTTTTCTGTACTGGTAAATGGATGACTTCTCCCACACTACAGGGCTCTCTCTGGTGTGAAAGTATTCAATCAGCCAAACATAAGCTACATAATCAAATCTACATAAAGTCTGTCCCTCACAAATATCCTACTGACAGGGCTAATTGACAAGGAAGGAGCCCTAGGCAGGAAGCACTGAGCTGAGTGACAGTAAAAGGTCTGGGTGATCCTGAATTCTCTAGCAGAAGATTCAGGAAGGTGTAATTTACTGGCCTTTGATCTATCCTAACATGCTATTAATATTTTTGATTTACCCTTTACCTTGGTCTCAATTAACATAAGGTCATAGCCCAGGAAATTAACTGTTTATGTTTTTTTGTTCCCCTGGATACAGAAAAAATGCTTGAGTCACTAAAACAGCCCCAGAAGAAGAAATTCCTTCTTACCTGGGTGCTGGCAGGTACCCCACTAGAGCTGGAAACAAAGTCTCCAAAGAAATTCCTTTTAACTCAGCTAGCTAGATGCTCATGCAAATCAAGTACCTTTGCCTTCCTCCCAGCTACCAGAGAAGGAAGTGCTCAGAAAGTCTAACAGCACTGCTGCATTTTCTACAATTATTAATGACAAACTTATAGCTTAACTAGTTACACTTAAGAAATGTAGTTAGTGCAAGAAAAATTCTTAAGAGTTTTATATTGATTCTTAATTAACCCTCCTGGTATCTGCCTGGTATCTCACAGTCATGCCCCCTCTGAGATTTAAGGCACTTCCTTGCCAGATTCACCAGGTTTTTGTGACTCTGTGAAATGCAAAGTTGTTAGCTTTGTGGGTATATAAACTAGAAACCATGTGGGATGGAGAAGAGCAGTGAAAGAACGATGAACAGCAAGAAGAAACATCAAAAGGAAAACATCAAGAGAGAATAGAAAGAATAAACGAGACATGATAAAAGACTTATGTGAGCTAATTTATTTTATTTACCCTCAGATATCTGTAGCCAGTTTTCACCTGCTATAGTGATCCTTATGAATCCTGAGAGGTTTAATGGGCTTAACCGCAACATAAACCTTGATACTTCTTCCAGCCCCTTTTGCTTCTTGTCACATAGTCAATTGCCCTTTCCCCTTCTCCTCAACCCTTCTTTAAGACTTCTTCCCCTTCCCTTAGTTCCTTCCTAGTTTAATGATCTATACACACATACACACACACACACACACATAAAAATTAAAATTGAGGATTCATCTGTGTTGTGGTTTAAATGTAAAAATTTTCCTACAAGTTTGCCTGTTTGAGTACTTGGTTCTCTTTTGCTATTGCTATTTTAGAAGGTTATGGAACCTGTAGGATGTGGAGCCTCTCTGAAGGATGTAAGCAACTGGGTTGGACTCTGAGTACTTTGTAGGTACATTGGGACCAACTGCCTCACATTCCTTATGTTGTCTCCCTCAGTTGTTTGTCTGGCATTCCACAGCAGCAACAATAATAGTAACTAATGCAGCGTGTGAAAGTAAATGTGCCATTTCTGACTCTAGGCGACTTTGTTTAACATAACAGTTTTTCCATTTTCCTGCAAATATCTTATTTAAGGCTGTGCTTATAATATTTCTCTTAGCCATTTGTTAGTTGACGGTTATCTAGCATGTGTCTTTCCTTTTTTTTTATTCTAAATAGACTAGCATTAAACATGGTTGTGCAACTATTCTGTGGCAGGACTCGGGGTCCTTTAGGTATTTACTCAGGTGTGGTACAGTTGGTACTTCCATAGTGACTGGACCTTATCCTCACCATCTGTTTCCTTGATGTTGGCCAATCAGCTTGGGGTGGAATCTCAGCACTTTTGATTTTTTTTTTCAAGACAGGGCTTCTCTGTAGCTTTGGGGCCTGTCTTGGAACTAGCTCTTGTAGACTAGATCTGCCTGCCTCTGTCTCCCAAGTGCTGGGATTAAAGGCATGATCCACCACCATCCGGCTCTTGATTTTCATTCCAATGATGACTAAGGATGTTGAACACTTTTAAAACTGTTCACTGGTCATTTGTGCTTCTTCTTTTGAGACCTGTCTGTTCATCAGCCCTTTTACTGATGAAAAGATTTGAAGTTATTTGTTTTGTATTTACCTTTTGCAGTTTGTTTTGTACTTACCTTTTGCAGGTTTTCTTTTTAAAAGATATCCTAGATTTCAAGCCTGTCTGAAACATGGCTGAAGAAGATTTTCCTTCACTCTGCAGTCTGTCTCTTCAATCTGCTGACTGTTTTCTCCAGTCTACTTTTTTATTTCATATATTCTTATGGGTCAATGTCTGTGGTTGTAACAGCATTACTGTTTATTTTATTTTTTTATATTTATTTATTTATTTATTTATTATGTATACAATATTCTGTCTGTGTGTATGTCTGAAGGCCAGAAGAGGGCACCAGACCTCATTACAGATGGTTGTGAGCCACCATGTGGTTGCTGGGAATTGAACTCAGGACCTTTGAAAGAACAAGCAATGCTCTTAACCTCTGAGCCATCTCTCCAGCCCCAGCATTACTGTTTATTATGCAATGAAGAGTCATGAGTGATAGATACTAACAGGGCTTTCCCAATGATGGCATTTGATCCTTATTCCAAGTCTTCTCCTTACAGTGTTGGGGATGAAGTGAGTCTTGTGTAGGCTCTCTGCCATGGAGCTATACCCCTGCCCAAGCAGCAAACCTTAATTAACACTTGAAAAACAGGATGTGTATAGAATTTAGTCTGTAAATATTCCTAAATGTGAAGACTGCTTGAGTCCAGTGCCTGTCTTCCATCTCAGACCTCAGCAATTTAAGTGCAGTTAACACTGGGGCCTAGTAGCTTGTCTAAACCACATAGAGAGTATAGTGAAGTATACAGATAGGTACACTGAGGATGTTTTCCCTGGCCATGAAAACAACATGATCTCCGGCATGCAACATTAGTTCATGGGGCTATATGGGTGAAATTACACTCTATGTATGTTCCACATTTTACCTGGGTTTGGTAGGAATACCACCCAGGAAGACCTTTGGGAGGGGAGAATAATAGTAGTGGATAGAATTTCAGTTCCTGACTCCCCGGATACTCCCTCTCTCTTCCTATCCCACCCAGCTTGCAACCAGAACCCCCTCTCCCTTCTGCCTCCCTCCCCTCTTTGGGCACATAACATCACCCAGCTCAGCCTGCTTGAGCGCTGGGGCCGAATTGTGCGGGAGTTCCTTTGTCTCAATAGCCTGCCTGCACCAAGCAAGGTAGGTGCTTTGTTTACGAGCTACCCAACCAGCACGGAGATCTGATCTCGGCATCAGGAGAGCCATCACTGGGGAGTGCCATCACTGGGAAGGTACATCAGTGGGCAAGGAGACCTGATCCTGTAAAAGAAGATCCATAGGGGAGCATTTGGAAGAAGAATGGGCAGGCGTCAATGCAAGAATTCACTCAACAATCTGAAAAACAACATGAAACCACCAGAACCCAGCGACCTCACAACAGGAGGACATGAACACCTTAATGAAGAAGAAGTAGAAAAAATTGACTTTATGAAAGTGATAGACGCCCTTAAACAGCATGTAAAAAATGCCCTTATATAAATGGATGAGAAGTATAACAGAAAGTTTGAAGAATTGAATAAAACAGTGAATGACACCCTAGGAAACCAAGGAAAAACAATCAAACACATAATGGAAACAATTCAAGACTTGAAAACTGAAATGGAAGCAAGGAAGAAAACACAAGCAGAGAGCCGGCTGGACATGGAAAATCTAGGTAAACGAATAGACTACAGAAACAAGCATAACCAACAGAATACAAGAGATAGAAGAATCTCAGATTCTGAAGATACCATAGAGAAAATAAATGCACTGATCAAAGAAAACAGCAAGTCCAACAAATTCTCATCACAAAACATTCAGAAAATCTGGGACACAATAAAAAGACCAAACCTAAGAATAATAGGAGTAGAAGAAGGAGAAGAAGTGCAGCTCAACAGTCCAGAAAATATATTTAATAAAATTATAGAAGAAAACTTTCCCAACCTAAAGAAAGATATACCTATGAAGGTTCAAGAAGATTACAGAACACTGAATAGGCTAGATCAAAAAAAACAAAACAAAACAAAAAAAAAAGCCATCCCCTCACCATATAATAATCAAAATACAAAGCATACAGTATAAGAATATTACGAGCTGCAAAGGAGAAAGGCCAAGTTACTTATAAAGGTAAACCTATCAGACTTACACCTGATTTCTCTATGGAAACCATGGAAGCCAGAAGGTCCTGGATAGATGTACTGCAGAAACTAAGAGACCATGGATGCAAGCCCAGACTACTTTACCCAGCCAAGCTTTCATTCACTATAAACGGAGAAAACAAAATTTTCCAGGATAAAAACAAATTTAAACAATACGTAGCCACAAATCCAGCCTTACAGAAAGTAATAGAAGGAAAATCACAAACCAAGGAATCCAACAACGACCACAATAACTCAGACATCTAGAGACCCTTCACCAGTACAACTCAAGGAAAACACACAAACTCTACTACTAAAAAAGTGACCGGAGTTAACAAACACTGGTCATTAATATCACTTAATGTCAATGGACTCAACTCACCTATAAAAAGGCACAGGCTAAGAGATTGGATACGAAAACAGGATCCAACATTCTGCTGTTTACAAGAAACACACCTCAACCACAAAGACAGGCACCTACTCAGAGTAATGGGCTGGGAAAAGGCTTATCAAGCAAATGACTGTAAGAAACAAGCAGGAGTGACCATACTAATTTCTAACAAAGTTGACTTCAAACTTAAATCAATCAGAAGAAATGGAGATGGACATTTTATACTCATAACGGGAACAATTCATCAGGATGAAGTCTCAATCCTGAATATCTATGCCCCTAATATAAAACAACCCATGTACGTAAAAGAAACATTACTAAAACTCAAGGCAGCCATCAAGCCACACACACTAATAGTAGGAGACTTCAACACCCCTCTCTCACCAATGAACAGGTCAGACAGAAACCTAACAGAGAAATAAGAGAATTAATGGAGGTAATGGATCAAATGGACTTAACAGACATCTATAGAACATTCCACCCAAATAGGAAAGAATATACCTTCTTCTCTACAGCTCATGGAACCTTCTTGAAAATTGACCACATACTTGGTAACAAAGCAAACCTCCACAGTTACAAAAAAATATTAGTAACCACCTGTGTCTTATCAGATCGCCATGGATTAAAGTTAGAATTCAACAACATTGCTACCCCCAGAAAGCCTACAAACTCATGGAAACTGGACAGTCAACTACTGAACCACACCTGGATCAAGGAAGAAATTAAGAAATTAAAGTCTTCCTTGAATTCAATAAAAATAAAGAAACAACATATTTAAACTTATGGGACACTATGAAAGCAGTCCTAAGAGGAAAGTTTATAGCACTGAGTGCCCACTTTAAGAAAACAGAGAAAACACACATTGGAGACTTAACAGCTCACCTGAAAGCTCTAGAAAAAAAAAAAAAGAAGCAGACTCACCTAGGAGGAGTAGAAGACTGGAAATAATTCAAACTGAGGGCTGAAATTAACAAAATAGAAACACAGAAAACAAAGAATTAATGAAACAAAAAACTGGTTCCTGGAGAAAATCAACAAGATTGATAAACCTCTAGCCAAACTAATAAAACGGCAGAGAGAGAATATGCAAATTAATAAGATCAGAAATGAAAAGGGGGACATAACCACAGACACAGAGGAAATTCAGAGAATCATAAGATCTTACTACAAAGACCTATATGCGACAAAACTGGAAAATGTAAAAGAAATGGACACGTTTTTTAGATAAATACCATATACCAAAGTTAAACCAGGACCAGGTGAACAATTTAAATAGACCTGTTAGTTGCAAAGAATTAGAAGCTGTTATCAAAAACCTCCCTACCAAAAAAAGCCCAGGACCAGATGGTTTCACTGCGGAATTCTACCAGAACTTCCAAGAAGACCTAATACCTATACTCCTTAATGTATTTCACAATATAGAATCAGAAGAGTCATTGCCAAATTCCTTCTATGAAGCTACAGTTACTCTGATACCAAAACCACACAGAGACTCAACAAAGAAAGAGAATTACAGGCCAATCTCACTCATGAACATCGACGCAAAAATCCTCAATAAAATACTGGCAAACCGAATCCAAGAACACATTAGAAAAATTATCCATTATGATCAAGTAGGCTTCATCCCAGAGATGCAGGGCTGGTTCAACATACGCAAATCTATCAATGTAATCCATCATATAAATAAACTGAAAGAAAAAAACCATATGATCGTTTCATTAGATGCTGAAAAAGCATTTGACAAAATTCAACATCCTTTTATGATAAAAGTCTTGGAAAGATTAGGGATACAAGGGTCATAACTAAATATAATTAAAGCTATTTACAGCAAGCCAACAGCTAACATCAAATTAAACGGAGAGAAACTTAAAGTCATCCCACTAAAATCAGGAACACGCCAAGGCTGTCCACTCTCTCCATACCTCTTCAATATAGCGCTTGAAGTTTTAGCAATAGCAATAAGACAACATAAGGGGATCAAGGCGATTCGAATTGGAAAGGAAGAAGTTAAACTTGCGTTATTTGCAGATGATATGATCGTGTACATAAGCGACCCCAAAAACTCCACCAAAGAACTCTTACAGCTGATAAACACCTTTAGTAATGTGGCAGGATACAAGATCAACTCCAAAAAATCAGTCACTTTCCTATACACAAAGGATATGGAAGCAGAGAAGGAAATCAGAGAAGCATCACTTTTCACAATAGCCACAAACAGCATAAAGTATCTTGGGGTAACTCTAACCAAGGAAGTGAAAGACCTATTTGACAAGAACTTCAAGGCATTGAAGAAAGAAACTGAAGAGGATACCAGAAAATGAAAGGATCTCCCTTGCTCTTGGATTGGGAGGATCAACATAGTAAAAATGGCAATTCTACCAAAGGCAATTTATGGATTCAATGCAATCCCCATCAAGGTCCCATCAAAATTCTTTACAGATCTTGAGAGGATAATAATTAACTTTATATGGGAAAACAAAAAACCCAGGATAGCCAAAACAATCTTATACAATAAAGGAACTTCTGGAGGCATTACCATTCCTGACTTCAAACTCTATTACAGAGCTACAGTAATGAAAACAGTGTGGTATTGGCATAAAAACAGAGACGTCAACCAATGGAATTGTATAGAAAACCCGGATTTTAACCCACAAACCTATGAACACCTCATTTTCGATAAAGGAGCTAAAAGTATACAATGGAAGAAAGAATGCATCTTCAACAAATGGTGCTGGCACAACTGGATGTCAACCTGTAGAAGAATGAAAATAGACCCATATCTATCACCATGCACAAAACTCAAGTCCAAACGGATCAAAGACCTCAATATCAACCTGAACACACTAAACCTGATAGAAGAGAAAGTGGGAAGTACCCTACAACATATGGGCACAGGAGATCGCTTCCTACGTATAACCCCAGCAGCACAGACATTAAGGGCAACATTGAATAAATGGGACCTACTGAAACTGAGAAGCTTCTGTAAAGCAAAGGACACTGTCACTAAGACAAAAAGGCAACCCACTGACTGGGAGAATATCTTCACCAACCCCGCAACAGACAAAGGTCTGATCTCCAAAATATATAAAGAACTCAATAAACTAGACTGTAAAAGGCTAATCAACCCAATTATAAAATGGGGCACTGAGCTGAACAGAGAATTTTCAACAGAAGAAGTTCAAATGGCCAAAAGACACTTAAGGTCATGCTCAAACTCCTTAGCGATCAGGGAAATGCAAATCAAAACAACTTTGAGATAACACTTTACACCTGTCAGAATGGCTAAAATCAAAAACACCAAGGATAGTCTTTGCTGGAGAGGTTGTGGAGGAAGGGGTACCCTCATCCATTGCTGGTGGGAATGCAAACTTGTGCAACCACTTTGGAAATCAGTGTGGTAGTTTCTCAGGAAATTCGGGATCAACCTACCCCAGGACCCAGCAATACCACTCTTGGGAATATACCCAAGAGATGCCCTATTATATTACAGAACCATTTGTTCAACTATGTTCATAGCAGCATTATTTGTAATAGCCAGAACCTGGAAACAACCTAGATGTCCTTCAATGGAAGAATGGTTGAAGAAAGTGTGGAATATATACACATTAGAATACTACTCAGCGGTAAAAAAAACAATGACTTCTCGAATTTTGCATGCAAATGGATGGAAATAGAAAACACTATCCTGCGTGAGGTAACCCAGACCCAAAAAGATGAACATGGGATGAATTCACTCATATTTGGTTTCTAGCCATAAATAAAGGACATTGAGCATATAATTTGTGATCCTAAAGAAGCTAAATGAGAAGGTGAATCCAAAGAAAAACATATAGTTATCCTCCTGGATATGGGAAGTAGACAAGATTGCTGGGCAAAAAATTGGGATCTTGCGGGTGGGACGGGATGGGGGTAGGGGGAGATGGGGAGAGAAAAGTGAGAAGGGGAGGATAGGGGGATCTTTGGGAAACGGGATGATTGGGATAAAGGAAGGGCGGATAGGGGAGCAGGGAAGCACATATCTTAATTAAGGGAGCCATCTTAAGGTTGGCAAGAGACTTGAACCCAGAGGGGCTCCCAGGTGCCCAGGGTGATGTCCCCAGTTAGTTCCTTGGGCAGCTGAGGATAGGAAACCTGAAATGGCCCTATCTTATAGCCATACTGATGAATATCTTGCATATCACCATAGAACCTTCATCTGGTGATGGATGGAGATAGAGACAGAGTCCCATATTGGAGCACCGGAACGCGCTCCCAAGGTCCCAATGAGGAGCAGAAAGAGGGAGAACATGAGCAAGGAAGTCAGGACCATGAGGGGCGCACCCACCCACTGAGACAGTGGAGCTGATCTATTGGGAGCTCACCAAGACCAGCTGGATTGTGACTGAAAAAGAATGGAATAAAACCGGACTCTCTGAACGTGGCGGACAATGAGGGCTGATGAGAAGCCAAGGACAATGGCACTGGGTTTTGCTCCTACTTCATGTTCTGGCTTTGTGGGAGCCTAGCCAGTTTGGATGCTCACCTTCCTAGACCTGTATGGAGGAGGGAGGACCTTGGACTTCCCACAGGGCAGGGAACCCTGACTGCTCTTTGGACTGGAGAGGGAGGGGGAGAGGAGTGTGGGGAGGGAGAGAGGAGAGGGAGGAGGGGGAGGGAAATGGGAGGCTGGGTGGCGGCGGAATTTTTTTTTTCAATAAAAAAAAAAAGAATCTACGTTCCTCACTTGAACACTTCCACAGTGGACTCTCGATGGGCAAGATAAGGAGTGCAAGGTAGTTTTAGGCTCTCAGGGGAAGGTTCTTTGCCAGGTCAACAAATGGCCAGAAGTTTACTTTTGCATTTCATTCAGCATATGTATTAGTTAAGCTTTTGGAACTGAACTTAGGAAAAACAGACTTTGCAAGTGGCGTAGAGTGGGTTTCTATCTTGCATCACTTGCTGCCTTTGACTGAGGTGTCTGCTCTGGTGTGGGTCTGACAGAGCCTGTTCACACATCAGCCAAAAACCAGTGCCTTCCATACGTCCAGATTCAGGTGCTCTGTTCTTCCTGACAGATGTTTCTCCATCACCCTTGCTCCACAAAAACAGAACAAAAGCACATCCTGAGTCAACACTTTGTCACAGGCAGTGGCTGGTGGAGGGCTCATGGCACAGCCTACTTGAATGGCATCAAGATGTTCTCAGGCTTGAATTCCAGTACCAAAATGTGCAAGGGTATTTCTAGATGCTTCATGCGATTCACTGTTCTGAAGAAATAACACACACTCACATGTGTGCAATGCACACACACATGCACCCACATGCATACATACATGCACATACACACATGCACATATAGCTGGACAGATGAAATCTAAAGAGAAACTCCATGAGATTTTATTAGTACCATTATTGTAGTCTTTGGCTTTATGTATTATATAGGTAAAATTAAAAAAGGAAAATGATTGTAAGAGGGAAATATTTTGTACAAAAATACAATGTTTTAAAAGCTCTTTAAGTATATTTCATATCATTATTAAAAGGTGGCCTATATATCTGTATGTCTGCATATTCTTCCTACATTTGGGATTTCAGAAATGCACTGTTTACAAAGAGCCTGTAATTCAACAACCAATGACAGTCTTTTTCTGATTGGAGCATTCCACATTCAGGAATATATAATTTTCATAAAATGTATGGTTAATGGCTGAGAAAAATCTATGTGATTCGGTCCATTTGCACACTGGAAATCAATGTATCAACTTGGGGGAGCATTTTAGCTCCCTAGTCCTTGGGTCGTAGTGCAGTAGTGTGTCCATTTGTTTTCAATAACTGGTTTCAGTGTTTCCCCATCCATTCTGGTGAGAAAGTGATGGAATTAGAAAGGAGTCTCCTTCACCTTTTGGAGGCTTCTGAAAACAAGTTCCTGATGTTACATCACACTGTGTTATAACGTGGATGACGGTACTATAAGAGAAAAATAATGATGGGTGTTAATTTTGTTTGAGGAATACATTTTTTTAATCACGTAAAACAGGAGGAGTCTTTAGGAAAGATATCATTCAAAGAAGAATATTGGGGGGACTGGAGAGATGGCTTAGTGGTTAAGAGCATTGCCTGCTCTTCCAAAGGTCCTGAGTTCAATTCCCAGCAACCACATGGTGGCTCACAACCATCTGTAATGAGGTCTGGTGCCCTCTTCTGGCCTGCAGGCATACACACAGACAGAACTTTGTATACATAATATGTAAATAAATAAATATTTAAAAAAAAGAAGAATATTGGGAAGTTTTTCTTCAGATTAAGTAAAAGTTACATTTCATTTGAAGGGCCATTTCTAGGGAGTACTGTTCCCTACTCAACTCCCTCATGAGCAAACAAGATAAACATACAGTGCCTGGTTATTATCATCAACTCTAATCCCATGTTTAGCGATCTATGCTTCTGCCCTCAGCTAACCAGACAGTGTGTTCCTTATTTGATTGATATCCCTAGCACTCACACTACTATTTAAAACATCAATAGTACTCAGTACCTATCTTGAATGTGTGTATGAGTAATTTGAATCCCAGTACTTCCAGAAATATTGTGACCAAAGTCTGATTAGGTTTCTTTTTACCACTAATTAACAAAATTAGCTTTATTGAACCCTAATGCACAAATTTATGAAGATTACTGATGAAAGTAAACTTCAGTTGACCTTAGCATATTTCTTTATTTTTAATTTTAATTTTATTTTTATAATTGAATGAGCGCTTTGCCAGCGTGTATGTCTTTACACCACAGGCCTGGTGCCTGCCAAAGCCAGAAGAGGGCATCAGATCCAGTGGCTGTGAGCCACCATGTGGATGCGCAAATCAAACCAGAGTCCTGTGCACGAGCAGTCAGTGCTCTTAACTGCTGAGCCGTCTCTATAGCCCCTTAGTATATTTTCAAAGTTGTGTCATAAGGTCCAAAAATTGCTACCCACATTCTTAGCATTCCTTTCCCATGTCCTTCATCTGCCACCCTGCTCTCAAGAGGGTCATGTAATAAATGAAGTTTTAGATAGCGTCTCATGAAGCCAATGCAAATCTCCACAGAATTCTTTAACATAAGCATGTTGAAGACATGCAGACCATAGCCATCCACTGTACTAGCACAAAGAATGGCCTATACTAAATGTTCAGTTAAGTACTGTAGATTAACTGGTTGAATTCATTTAAGTACTGTAGATTAACTGGTTGAATTCATTTAAGTACTGTAGATTAACTGGTTGAATTGGTAGGATGTGGATGTCTACATTCCCCAAAAACATCACATTAGAGCCAAATGAATAATTAATAATAATTAATTGGCAATATTATAAACTGGTGAGTCACTGTTTCTCCATGGAGGCTGATAATCCTGCTGCTAAGGCAGCAGAAGTAGGTTGGAAACTCAGACCCGAGAGCATGTATTCAGAGACTTTCTTGCCTCCTCTCCCCTTTTATAAGACCAGAGCTCTTTAGCTTCATTGTAAGCCATGAGGCTGCTTACCTGCCTCCCTTTCTTTCTCACAAATGAAGTTATTGATTTCATCACACTGGAAGTCATTCCACTGTCCAGCGTAAATCAGCCCAGCACAGTCTTCTCCTGGCCCATGGCCATTGCCCCAGTTGTCTGGCTGTCCAGCTTTCCAGTTTCTTTTAACAAAACAGAAAAGGGGTGTTATTGACACAGTATGCAGAGGTTTTGTTTGCTCAAGAACAATAGAGGATTGCAAAAACATAAATCCGAAGCATACCATTTGTTGCGGAACAGGCATCATTTAGAAAGCAGTTTGCAGAGGAATGTGAAGTGTAGCCTGGCCTTGCAGGCTCATTATCTCTGCCATAAAGACATCAACCCAGTGAGCCTCATACTACTGCAGAGGGGATGAGTCCTTTGACATAGTGGGGTGAATGGCTTTTAGCTTTGTCCAGCAATGTGGATTTCTGGGCATGTCTCTATAGTTGAGCAGGGATAATATGCACTCTTGGGATATCTCACACAAATGTATATGCACATAGCTCTTGTGAGACTACACAGGGATCTGTGGACATTGGTGTGTCTTGTCTCTAATATGTCTAAGGGTCGGGAAGAGAAAGTGAGAGCATATTGATGCACACTTACAGAAACCCACAACCACAAACAATTGGCTGTGGCTGTGGCTCAGCTGGACTTGGCTGACAGTTTCAGAAAACAGTAATTTAATATTACTGAAATTTACTCAAGCATTTCTCTACTTCTTTTGGGAAAGAACTTTTATTTTCATTTATTTTACACACACACACACACACACAGAGAAAGAGAGAGAATACACTAGAGAGCATATACATGTGCAAGTGGGAGGACACCTTGAGATAATCAGTTCTCTCCTTCCACCATGTGGGTCACAGAAACAAATTCAGGTCATCAGGATTGGTGGCTGTTCTCTTTAATATACATTTTATTCAAGTCTACCAGTAATGATGAAAGGGAACAATTCTGATTTTATTTATATGATTTGATATCTCTGATTCCCGATTGTATAATGATGTATTTGATAGTCTTGATTTTTCAGATAATTGTAAAAACTGTATGTGTACACACATACATGCATGTATCTACACCCAAATAAACCCATGTGTATGGTTTATTTGGACTAGAGGACCTGCTTAACTCAATTCTCTTGCATTTTCTTTTTCTTTTTCTTTTTTTTTTTTTTTTTTGGTTTTTCGAGACAGGGTTTCTCTGTGGCTTTGGAGCCTGTCCTGGAACTAGCTCTGTAGACCAGGCTAGTCTCGAACTCACAGAGATCCGCCTGCCTCTACCTCCCAAGTGCTGGGATTAAAGGCGTGCGCCACCACCGCCCGGCCTTGCATTTTCTTTTACACCATTTAAAGTCATATAGGTAAGAAGGACTGAGGACTTACTAATTAAACAGAAAGGGAGTGATGGAGGAAGGTCATTGGTTAATTAATAAAGAAACTGCTTGGCCTCATAGGTTAGAACATAGGTGGGTGGAGTAAACAGAACAGAATGCTGGGAGGAAGAGGAAGTGAGCTCAGATGCAGGGCAGCTCCTCTCAGGGCCAGACATGATGCAGCAGCCAGAGGCCAGGTCAGACATGCTGAATCTTTCCCGGTAAGCGCACCTAATGGTGCTACGCAGATTATTAGAAATGGGCTAAATTAATACGTGAGAATTAGCCAAGAAGAGGCTAGATATAATGGGCCAAGCAGTGTTTAAAAGAATACAATTTGTGTGTTGTTATTTTGGGGCATAAGCTAGCCAGACGGCCAGGAGCTGGGTGGTAGGAACACAGCCCGCAGCTCCCTACAACAAGGGAGCCTTTCTCAACTGGGTTCCTCAGATCCCCAGAATTCTTTATAGAGTTATCAAGGATTTCCTTGTGACTAAAGGCAGCACAAACTCTGTGGTGTCTGGAATAAGTGGGAGACAGTCCTATAGAATGAGCACCTGGGGTCCCAGAGCATCTCTGGAAAAGCTAACATCCCATGGAATAAGCTATGACAAAACACTCAGTCTATATGCTTGTAACAGAGAACAGCATGCCAGATAATCAGAACGTATCTGTAATATTCTGGAATGATAGTTTAAACAGTGCCTTGATTGTATCCACAGGTAGACTCTGAAGGAATAACTTGAGCTTGAATATTATAACACATATGTCACATTAAGACAAATGCTTCTAAGCCCCTTGGGGATCTTGGGAGCACTTGCCCAGACAGCTGTAGTGATTTGCAAACACAAATGAGCTATGGTGAGTAGAACACCCCAGGATTTGGGTCTTGACATGATGGTAGCAGAGCCC
Source organism: Chionomys nivalis (assembly GCF_950005125.1). Lineage (NCBI taxonomy): Eukaryota > Metazoa > Chordata > Mammalia > Rodentia > Cricetidae > Chionomys > Chionomys nivalis. The sequence continues at coordinate 71,540,056 of NC_080099.1, forward strand.
ACACTCTCTTTCTTGGGACTAGTTTCTTCCAAGATTACACAATACTGTAGCCAAGAAGCGTCTGTTGGTGAGGGCCTGGTTTCTAAACAGGAAAGTTATGGTAAGAAATGTTTCCTGCAGCACGATGTTCTCCTACTACAAGGGCCCCTGTTGTGGAAGATTCCTCTCTGGTGGCCTGGGCCAGTACTACCCTGGCAGGAACACCAAGTGTTGATTAGCATGGGCTGTTGCTGAAGAGTCCCTTCTGGTCACTGCTCTGGGGCTTTACTACTATAAAACGACAATATGGAGCTATGTAACTGGACAGGACGGCAGCCCGTTTTATCTTTGTAACAAAAATTTAAAAGTGATTACTTGAAAATGTTATCACATTTCCATCAAATTACCATTATCTGATGGAGAGGAGAGGGAGGAAAGACAGGGTTTGAGCACTCAGGAGACAGCTGCAAGCAGAGCGAGCACACAGCTTAGCGGTCTAAGGTGGCGAAGCCCCGGCTTGTTAACAGTGTCAGCTGGCCAAGTGGCATGTCGGCAACCATTCCACTAAGAGTTAAAGCCCCTGGTTTCTCCACTCATTTCTGTTGATTTTTATGTTGCTGTTTTTCTATTTTTCCCATTCCTTTGCTTCAACTTGGTCATTGGTGGATCTGGGGCTCCCATCCAGGGTTTTGCACACATCCCACTCTTATCCTGAGATTTGTTTCTTCTTTTTCTACCCCCTATAAAGTGAAGGCTTAGGTCACTGCTTTCCAACTCTTAAGGAAATATAGGGTCAAGCATGGTGACACCTTCAATCCCAGCACTTAAGAGTCAGAGGCAAGTAGATCTCTGTGAGCTTGTGTCCAGCATGGCCTAAATATCAAGTTCTGGGACAGCCAGAACTATATCGAGAGACACTGTCTCAAAACAAAACAACAAAAGCAAATGTTTTAGGACTGTAAATGTCTCCAAACACTATTTTAGTTGTAGCTCATAAATTTTGACATGTTTGTACTTTTTAGATTTTCTTTGTAATTTTCTCTTTGGTCTATGGACAGGATCAGGCATGGTCAGGGTGGTATGGTGATAGTCTCTTTATTGGTCTATCTCTTTAATCTCCAAATACTTCATAGACCTTTTGTTACCTACTTGTTTGGGGCTACAACGCATAATCTCTACAATTCCAATTCTCTTGAATTTACTGAGATTGTTCTGTAGCTCACTGTGAAGTTTATCTCTGTTCACACAAGGACAATACTTCTCATTCACACTCCATGCTCCAGCTGCCACTTCCCTGTAGACACCTTAGGATAATGTAGTGATTGTTACCATATAAAATCTCAGCAGCCTATGCTGTCCTCCAATATTTGTGTTGAAATCATAATGGTGTGTAGACTTATGGAACATGAGACCGGGCCATCGACCCAGTCCTAGGACATTTTACGTTTTCTGTCCCCTAACTGGTCCTGACCTCCTTCAGTACAGCAACCGTGAATGGCTCCAAGGATAACGAACTGAGTTCAGGTCTGAATGGCTTCAGCACCTGGCATCTCTTCTTTGTCACTGCTGCTTTTCATCCATGTGTTCCAGCCCTGCCTCCCTGAACAGAGTGAAGCAGAGAGGCGAGGCGAGTTCTCTTCCTGAAAACTGGTTCTCTTTCACAGTAACTACATAAAATTTAAATAATTTCAAAAGGGCATATGCATCTGCTTTTGAGAAAAAGGGTAAAAGGAAAGTTGTGTACTAATTCCCACGGCCAGGCAAGGCCTGGGATGGTACCAGAGCCACTAGCTTCTGGTACTAGAAATGTTTAAGATGGCTGGTGGCAGTCCTTCCTGTAATTTTGGTAGAACTCAGCCATGAAGCCTATGGTCCTGGGTTGTTCTCTGCTAGGAGACTTTGATGGCCATGTGAACCCCATTTGTTAGAGTCTGCTCAGCCTACCCATTTCTTCTTAAGCCTTAGTGATATGTTGGTTTCTTGACATGAGTCCATTCTTCACCTTTGGTTTGTTGGCGTATAGTTGTTCATAGTAGCGGTTCACAGTGTCTCTGATGACTGTGAACCTAGAAACCACGGCTAGTGGGAGGAGAGGGCGGGGAGAATGGCTCCATGTAAGAGGAGGAGGGCAAAGGGTGATTCAAGTATCCCGAGAAAGCATTTTATACGGTTGGGAGACCCTGATATGCTGAAGGCTCTTTCCATTCCTTTTTCTTCCCCCCTGAGACAGGCTTCTCTGTGTAACAGCCCTGGCTAGCCTGGAACGCACTCTGTAGACCAGGCTGGCCAGAACTCACAGAGATCCACCTGCCTCTGCCTCCCTACTGCCTAGCAAGCCTGTTTCCATTCCTAAGCCATGACAGAGAATATTCTTGTAAGATGCTCTGTGTGGATCTCTAACTAAGATCCTGCACAATGTACAAATTCTAGGCATAATATTCCCCAGCACAGTAGCATTTTACTATGGTAACAATCACAACTGTGTCAACAACAGAAATATCACCAATACTCCAGTTCTTCCCAGGTGACAAGCTTTATATTAAATCTCCCCCTCCCCCGTGTGTGTGTGTGTGTGTGTTAGGAAATCACATTTAAGCGGTATTAACATAGTCCCTTTATCAAATTCATTTTATACATGGGGACATGGAGATTTTATGTGACTGAGGTAACTCATAGGGTGTCAGGTCCAGGCAGGCTTGAACCCAGTGCTTATCCTGTGTCTCTCCTCTGGATGGTACCAGCCTTCTCTCTAGTTTATGCAGTATTTATTGTTATCATGTCAAACTCAGTCACCCTTTGGCCACTGAAATCTCATGAAATGTCCTTACTTTTAGGATTGGATCCCGGGGAGTTTTCCATGTATACATATATTCCTGTGGGCAGAAAAGGGGACACCGAGTCTGGGCAGTGGCGAGAGTACAGGAGCCTCATTCTTAGAGGCTCCGGGGGGACTGCGGCTGGTGACAAAAATTCTAGGATGTGATGTCATACCTCTCGGGAGCCAGGGACCAACACAGTGTTTTCCTCCCCATTCACAAAGTTCTTTCTAGATCCCAGGCAAAGGAGCAAAGGTTCACCTTTGAAAGATGGAGCACTTAGCAATATTCCAGCTCAGTCAATCCCACATGAACCAATAAAGTTTAAGATTGAATTCCGTAGTCAAATTAAATATTTCTTCGTATTTATGGCAGTGAGAAAAGTGGGGAGCATCTCTCACCTCATTAAAAAAGATACCCCAACTTTCTTGACTGCCAAAGAAAGAGTTTGCCTTTTTCCTTACTAACCTCTGCCTCCCAGTCTTCCTCCAAGCGACCACAGCACCCAATTTACACATCAACTTGCAAAGCTGTGTGGAGTCTTGCATACAGCATCCCTACCACACTAGGTGCTTCCCTGAGTGCCATTGTCTCCCAGAGGCAGGCACAAGAGAGCAGACAGAGAGAAGGCTGGCAGACAAACACAGGTGTACCTACTCAGCTTTGGGGCAGACCTAAAATCCCCAGGTGGTCCACTTAGGTATTTGTCCACATTTTACCCCCTTTGGAGATGGCCTTTGATTTTACTTACTTTCTCTCATGTTCTTCACGTGGGGGGATTAAAAGTACAGAACTGTAAGGTATAGTGATGCAGGTCTTCAGTGCTGAAGGCAGAACATTTTAAGTTCCATGCCAGTGTGAATCACATATGTAGTAAGATCCTGCTCAGACCTGGCTGTTCCTATCCATATTTGAGACTATGTGGCCTCTCTGTCCATCATCTCAGTCCCTGTGCAGCTCTTCAGCTACCTCTAGTCTTACCTCAGTGTATAGAGACTACCTCAAACTGGACTCCTCCCCCATGGCACAGTAGCTTCCTGTGATGTGCTGCTATTTGCCTGACTTCTTTGTCTCCAGCAAACTGAAGGCCCCACAGAGATTCCCGTCAATAGGTCCTCCACTTTTTCCCCAGAAGAAGCAAGCACGATTTGAGAAAAGAGGTAAAATTTGAGTTGGTAGAATTCAGTCAGCTTTTAACCTGTCAAGGGTGAACATTATCAGATCCTCTGTGCAGTGCACTTGGATTTCCTATGATTAGGAGATCTACAACCTGGGAGGAGGTCAGAACCTAATCAAGGCTGGGATTCCCAGTACTCATAAATATGTTTGGGTGAACACTGACATTCAGAAAGGCTTTGGGCTTCATTTTCCTTTTTCTTAATACTCAAAGATGACACTTTGTCAGAAGTGCCCTATTTGACAACATAGTGACTGTCCACCAGGCTTCCCCATTGGGAATAGACTAGTCCCAGCAACATAGGCCCTTGAGAGGATGGGATAGAGTAAAAGGTCATTAAGGGAGAAGTTGTAGGAAATCAGGAAAGAGTGAACACAGTCTAGAAATTTTGAGAACTCACTTGTAGTCAACAGGCGTCCCATCTAGCCATTCCCACTCGTTTTCGTGCTCAGAGTCTGTGAGGCCGATCCAGTGGCTATCTCTCCCCACTGTTTGTTTTTTTATCCATTGCTGAAATAGAAGTCAGGAAGGTTTTTTCATTATTAGCCCACACAAAGAAGGTCTTGTTTTTTTTGGTAAAACTGACAGTTCTCAGAGTTTTTAATAGCCCTTGCAGTACATTTTGTATTATGTTTATTTTGTGGGCACTGTTTTCAGGGGCTTTGGCCTTCTGATGGTAGTGTTCTTCCTCGGAGTTTCTAAGGATGACTGCTGAGTGACCTGTTTCCCAGCAACCACCCATCCATGAGCTTCTACCAAAACTGATGTATCAAAGACAAGTTGCTGAGCAGTTGTTTGGGCCCTGGCCCAATTGCTGATTTTCTTATGCTTCCTCAGTTACTAAAAAACCAGATTTCAGGGTTGTGCCTGATGGAGATGGTTGTCAGTCAAGTCTCAGCTCTTTGCCTTTTGCCTTGTGAGAAGAAGCAGTGTACACGCCTATATTCCCATCCTTGAGGAGTGGATACAGGGAGACAGTCATAGGTTTTAGGCCAGCTTGGCTTATACTGCAAATTCCAGACCAGCTAGGATAACGTAGCAAGGCTTTGTTTTAAAAAACCAAAGGGGAGAGGATGGCAATTATAAGGTTTATATTGCCGGGTTGTTATGAGGTTTAAAAGGGGGACTTGCACACTACAGGGGCTTAATAAAGGGCCACTATTATTGTCACACACAGGCCTTTACCAACTTCTGAATCAACAAATCTGCTTTGTGGCCCCTACCCCAAGCCTCTCTCTCTCTCTCTCTCTCTCTCTCTCTCTCTCTCTCTCTCTCTCTCTCTCTTCTCTCTCCTGTGTGTGTGTCTAGTGGCAACGCCCGCTTTACTTTTCTACTATACTGAAATTCTCCAGAAAGCCACCAGGAGGCGCTATATATCTGTAGGCTTAAGCATCAGGACAGTGCCAGTGCTCTAGTCCCAGTCACGCCTGCAAACTGCAGCCTTCCTTGTTTATGAGGCCATGGATTTTGATCTCTTTGACTCCCTAGGATGCATGCAATTTCCAGGTATAACTGATTTCTAAATTATAATATTCTCCAACCAAGTGTGCAGCTAACATACCTGTTCCTCCCTCGAGTTTATGAAAACTAGATGTGACGACTTGTCTTCACAGAAAAGCTTAGCATCCTCAAAAATTTCTTTTTCCATCGAAAAATAGTAGCATTTATTTGTGAAGTTCTTCCAGTGAGGTGGGCAGCCTAGAAATGCAAAGTTTTTACATAATGGATTTAAAAAACACAGAAAGCACTCTTCATTTCCTCAGCTGTGTTTTAAGATACCAAAGGGACAGTGTCATGTCAATGGAAGCCTGGTGTCCCTGGGTGGAACCTGTAAACTGTACAGGACACAGTAGTAAAAACTATACTACAACCTGTCAAGCTATGACTGGGCTTTTGTTTTTTCTGCACCAGGATCAGACTTTATAATGGTAGAATGAAGAAAGTGGTATCGACTCTGATATTGCTAGTCTTGGATCAGCTACAGCCTACAAACTGGTGCATACAAGTGTTCAGATCCAAAGTTCAAGACCTGGGCCAGCATGGCAACCCACAAGGCTTAGTTCCTAACTAATACAGAGTTTTGCAAAAGACTTAAAGGGATGCAAAGGCACCACAACACCTTCTTAAGTAAAACCTGAGTGTGGGCATTGCCAAAGAAACATTGTCTACACACTGGGAGAGTCAACTGATGGACAGTCTGTTTCTAGGGAGAAAGATGGTCAGAGAGTAACCGGTGCAGGATGTCTGGAAGGAAGTGTTTGGGGTGCATGTGTCTTCTGAGGGCCTGGCTTACCTAAGTGACTAGAGACCTGATAATATCTGGGCATATACTTGGGGCCTGAGTGACAGCAGCGAGGCATCAAGGGGGACACACAGGGCCCCTGATGCTAAGTGTAACTAGGGGACTCATGGAGGTTAGTTTAGCCAAGCATACACACTGCTCTGTTTCTCCCCCAACACTGGCTGAAAAGGGCCATTTGAACTTACCATTGGTCTCTGATGCTGGAGTTGGCACGTTCTGCAGAGCCAAGGGTTCCATTGCTCCTAAGGGGCCTGGGGGGCCAGGTGGCCCTTTGGGCCCAGGTATGCCTGGCACCCCTGGCAAGCCTGGTAGCCCCCGAGGTCCAGGTACGCCAGGTTCGCCCACAGTACCCTGCAGTCCTTGGAAGCCAGGAGGGCCCTGGGGTCCAGGGAGTCCATCCTTGCCTGGTGGACCTGGTGGACCTGGGTCTCCATTAGGTCCTTGAGGGCCAGGCTTCCCTGGGGACCCACGGGATCCTTTGGAGCCCTGTGAACCTTTGGATCCTTTGCTGCCACGCTCTCCAGGGGGGCCTACTGGTCCAATTGGGCCTCTCTCACCCACAGGGCCAGGAGGACCAGGCTCTCCCTTCTCTCCTTTCTGTCCCTTGTTGCCAGTTGGTCCAGGTGGTCCCTGAGATCCTCTGTCGCCTTTTGGACCCCTGGGACCAGGAGGACCTAAAACATAAAAATGAATATATGAAGCCTGTTGTGAGGGTATATCTGCTTATATAGCCTACAATAAAAAAAATCTAACACATAAACATAGGCATTAAGGAGTGCTTACTATTTATAATGTATTGTTAGCTTCAAGGAGTAAGACAGAATGAGAATCAGTTCACTCAACATCTTCCTCTGGCCTCCATATGTGTGCATAGCTGTGCATACATGTGAATACACCACACACACACTACATACATGCCTACAAAAACAAAAAGATTAAGACACAGAGATAACCAGGTGAACACACAAGGAGGAGATGGCCATCTGCAATCTAAGGAGAGAGGTCTTGGAAGAAACCAACCTCACCAAGACCTTGACTGCTAAACTGCAGAGCTATGAGGACAAAAATCTGATGTTCCAGCAAAGCAATACAATGATGTACTGGTTTATTTTTGTTTTTAATTAATAAGCCTACCTTTCCTGTTCACAGCATTTATGATGTTACCAACGGTGTTCACTGATAAGATCCATGATGATACTGGCACTAACATGCTTGTCACTAACAGAAAAGGCATTCATTTCTCTCTTTTTTCTATGAATTTGGTCTTTGGTTTCCTAAGCCCATCTAGACCTCACTTTATCTGGCAGCTTTATTTAGGACTTTCACCAAATGCACGTGCCTTACTGCCAAATCACAGAATTCTAACATCATCATTCTGTGTTAGGAGACATCAGAAGTAAAAGACTTCTGGGTAATGCTGACCTGCCTTGTGTTACCTCATTCCAAGAAGTAATACTTGCCAACCTATGTGTTAGGTGGATCCTGGGTCCATCCATGGAATGGCTATAGAGACCTGCTTTCCTAAGTCTGACATTTAAGAGTGGGCCCACTGATCCCTTCTGCAATCTGAGTTTTCTTCTCTGAGCACATTATCCAACCCATGCCACTGAGGGATGACTAGAAAGGCCTTTTACTTCCATCTGTATCTCCTTAAAGTAAGTTAGTGCCTGTCTGGGCAAAATGGCGTCATAGAGGCTCATACTGGGGAAGGTGCCAGAGAGTTCCCTGGATTGGGTTTATTACTGTAAAGTTCTAATTTAACAGGCACATAATATATAACTTCTCAAAGATGTGTTTCCTTCATAATATATGTTAAACCGCAGGAAATCCACAAAATGAAGATCTGTTAGAAAATCTATTCACTTTAGTAACACTTTATTATCCTTTTCTAAACTTTCATCCAGTGATTAGTTTCTCAACTCCTCACTCTAGGGTTTGTTACTCTACTGTAAGCTTCAGGAAATGAGTTTATCTGCAAGGATGACGTGGCTCTTCAGCCTTATCTCTCAGCTCAGTTAGACTTCTTTCCTAGTCTTTCCCAGCTCCAAAGGCACACAGCTCTGTCTCTCATACCTAAATCTAAGATCTCACTCATATGAGGTAGCAGCTTTTTAGTGCTTATTATTTCTGGGTAGGATAGTTTATAGAGTCTAAATAACCCCTATTCCCCAACTGGACATGGCTGAATGTCCTCAACTAATACACACATAGACAGACACTGACTTTTTTCCCCTCAAGAGGGCATCAGACATGGGTACCAGAGCCAGCACAAAACACCAAAAGATGCTAGTTTCTAAATCACACAAAGGAAAGGGGTGGATATGGGTATGTGGTGCAAGTTTTTGCCTTTAATAAAAATTTCACTATCAATGGATTCCCAACGAGGTTAGTATAAAACCAAGTCTTTTCTTTTTCTTTTTTTCTTTTTTTGATTTTTTGAGACAGGGTTTCTCTGTAGCTTTTTGGTTCCTGTCCTGGAACTAGCTCTTGTAGACCAGGCTGGCCTCGAATGCCCAGAGATCCACCTGCCTCTGCCTCCCGAGTTAAAGGCGTGCACCACCACCGCCCGGCAACCAAGTCTTTTCTTGTAAAGCACTGCACTTATGCACTGCACACAGTTTTACAGCAAAATTAAGCTTAGTATCTGTGATTATGCACAAACTGGCAGGCACAGAATAGTGATGTTCTCACTCACAGCTGCCTTCACCTTGCAAAAACTGCCTAGGAGCAGGCACTCCCCAAGATACTGAGTTACAAGATGTGTGCTCCATTGGTAAGAGGAGTCATATGATAAACTTTGATGATTAGACAAGCTAGATGTTTACTTTGCTTGTTGATTAAAAAATTGATAAAAAGAGCCAAAGCTAATTTAAAAGACTAGCATTGGCCCAAGAGATGTTTTTCTCTGAGATGCTAGTGTCAGCCTCTGTAGCTGTTGAAATAAAAATAAAACAAGGAGCTGGGGACATGGCTACAAACGGCCAGCTGTGCAAGTCTGACAACCAGAGTTTGATCTCTGAAAACCATGTTAAAAAGGCAGCTGCAGTGGCTTGAACGTGTGGCTACAGCTTTCATGCAGCGCTGTCAGTGGAAGAGAGGCAAGCGCATCACCCGGAGGCTAGCACTCACACTAGTCAGTCATGACACAGCCACAGAGGAAAAGAGAACCCTCCTCAACAGGATGGAGAGCAGGAACAGACTCCCGACCTCCCATGGAAGCTGTGGCACATTTGGACCTGTATGCAGGCACACATATATACATATAAATAAATAAAAACTAAATGTTACCCGTTCCTACTCCCACCCACCCCTCACATAAAATGAGAAAGTATTGCCGGATGACATCTGCTTCATAGACTTCCAGCTTCCCTCAAGGATGCCGAAGACACATTCTGGCTAGGGTTAGTGTAGCATAAGGGAGAGAATAGGAAGGCCCTGTGAGAACCTAAGGCCTCATATTCCATCTGCCCTGAATGTGGCATTGTTCTCGGATCTTCCAGCCTTGCTACTTACCCTGCAGAGCTTAGTTCAAGGGCCAACTCCTTATCCAAGAATCAACTGCTGGAATTCTTCATCTTTTCAACCTTGCCAAATGTGTTGCTCTCTGAAGTCAGCATAGGTACCAGGCTACCGTTTGGGGAAGCCTGTGCCTGGGAACTAGCACTGCTATCACTTGCCAGCTGTTTGAAGTTGGAACAGTTATTTGGGCTTTCTATGTTTTAGACCCCTCTCCTGCAAAAGGAGAACACTAATGTTTCCCACCTTAAGGAGATACAACTATGAATATGGACCATTTATTTGAAGGCTCAGCAGCATGACCAGTACCCGAGTGTGATTCACCTCCAGGTAAGGCTCCAGAAGCCAGCAGGAAGGACTTATGGACTCAATGCCACATTAACCCTGTGTGCTGTGAGACCTCTCCTTATGCACACAACACTCTGTTTTGTTGCCACTGAAATGTGTTGGCTGTAGGTATAGCACAGGGGAAATCTTCCCCAGCAATTGAATTCACCATCACACAGGTGCTATTTCTAACCCAAGCTAGGCACCTCACTCCATACTTGCTCCTACCTCAACTGAGCCCTCAAAGACTGAAAGGTACACACAGATGAGGGGAAAGTTCCTGGAGAAACAATTTGGTACTCAAATGCTGTCTCATTTCATACTCATGAAACTTTACTATCTCAGGTGGGCTGAGGGGAAAACATCAGATTATGTAGAAGGTACAAATGCTACGGGCAGGGCCTAGCCTGGATAGGAACAGCTCTGGGGAGAGCAGAAACTTCCAGTATGGCAACTGTGTATGGAACTTGGGCTAAAAATCTTCATGTTATTTGTACTCAAAGGAAAAAAGGCTCCTTAGCAAGAGTTTTGGTTGATAACTGTACAGACAGTTATTGCCAAAGGCAATATGACTGCCTACTTTTTCCCTTTTATCATGTTATTTTATTTTTTAATACAGGGTCTTCCATGTAACCCAAGATGGCCTTGAACACTCAGTCCTAACTACCTTGGCCTCCTGAATGCGGGGATTATAGACATGTACCACTTCAGTTTCTGCATCTTGTTGAGGGTACCTCAGGTGGCTGACCTATTAGCCCATGACCTCATTAAAGGCGTGTTAACAGACTTTCTTGGAAATTATCAAAGTATTTTGAACTCAGAGAGGCAGAACTCACATAAACCATAAACCAATTTAGCAGCTTCTCCATGTTTATGGAAAGAGGAAGCTGATGGGATGAAGTGGGCATGTGTAGAAGGAAGCACGTGTATCCAGAATTGGGATGCTTTCTCAGCCTCTTGTTATCTTAAGTACCTGCTTGGGACTGCTGTTCTGGAGGGCAACTGAACACAGCTAGCTATGCTGACAGAGGAGGGTTAGACTTTCAGACTTGCCTGAGCTATATAGTTAGATCCTGTACCCCACAAAAGAGTGGGGATCTGTTGGGTCTTTTCTACCAGAGAGCAGAAACTTAGCAGATCTAACAGGCTCTGTTCCATTGGTGCCCACATGGTGCTGTTGCCAGGCTCAGGTTCTGGGTGGTTCTATCATCTTTACTTACTGTGGAAGTTTTGTGTTACTAACAGAATTGTTGAAAAGGGTCCTGCCCTCTGTCACCTGTTACGAACAAGTGCTTTTTATAGTTAATCATTCAACAAATGTGGCAGATACTCCTTAAGGTGACCACCAGTGATGGATACTGTGGTAGTTTGAATGCAATTGGCTCCATAAGTTCATGGGGAGAGGCACTATTTGGAGGTGTGGCCTTCTGAGGGAAGGGTGTCACTGTGGAGGAAGGCTTTGAGGTCTCATATATGCTTAAGCTTCGCTCAGTGTAATACTGAGTCCACTTCCTGTTGCCTGCAATATGTTGAACTCTCAGCTACTTCTCCTCTACCATATCTGTCTGCATGCCACCATGCACCTACCAGGATAATAGAATGGACCTCTGAACTCTAAGCTGCCACCTCAATTAAATGTTTTTCCTTATAAGAGTTGTTGTAGTCATGGTGTCTCTTTATAGCAACAGAAATCTAAGACACATGCCCTAGGTGTCACTTTCTCTTTAGTATGACTTATGGGACTTGCTTCAAACCAATGATACATGGCAAAGGTGACAAAAAGTCACTTCCTTAATAGGTCATGACATTAAAGGCTCCATCTTGGCAGACTAGACAGAGACAGGCTTCTTGCTGACTTTGCAGAAACTGAGCTATTATGACATGGCTGCCTGGCCAAGAACATGTCACCTTCCAGGAGCTGAGGGTATTCCTCAGATGACAACCCTTAGGTTCAAGACAACAAATAGTGCCAAGAGCCTGAGGTGACATGGAAACCTACATCTTCCCAAAACAGTTTCTGATGAAGTCACAAGTCCTTAGGGAGCTGGCAGCATGGGAAGGCCCCAAACAGATGGCCCACTGCATTGCACCAAGACTCTGGCTAACAGAAGCTGGGAGATGTTCTGTGTGTTTGGCTTTACCTTGCTCAGTATCTAACCAGAAAACTATTACTATCAATGTATCCACCCAAATGTTCTGCAGTCCACCTGTTTTTCTACATTGTTCTTAACAGTGTCAATGCCCAATGCCTTGGTGAAATACGGACATGTTGTTTCCCTTCCACAAGTTTAACTAATCTGTCAGTGTAAGGAAATAAGATTAGGCCACCTGCCTCCTTTTCAGTGGACTCATTGTGATAGCGACTTTCCTGAAAGCTCACAAATTATCTTCTTCTATTCCCCTCTTAAACTTTTCTCAGGCTTAAAAGCAGGCCCAACTAAATATAGTGTAAGTCTACCTTTTATACCCATTCTGAAAGTCAAGAATATGATTACTTGTCACCCATCTTTGGAGGCTTTAAAATTCTCTCAAGGTTAAGTTACCAAAGGGGAAGCATCTACCTGGTCTCCTTTGTGTGCCTTAGATAACCGAGCACAGCATCCAGTATCTGACCTTCTTTGTGTGCCTTAGATAACTGAGCACAGCTTCCAGTAGTTCTTTTGCATTAAAACCTATGATGGCAGTTATTGTTGGAAATCAGCCTGGATCCAAGTCATTGCTGCTACAGCAATAATGCCCTGGATGACAGTAAAATTCATTTTCTATGGTAGTGACACTTTTTCCATCTTCTGTGAACTCACAGTTACTGTGACAATTGCAGGAACCAGCCATGATAAGCTAAATAGAGACAGACCACCAAAAGGAAGTTCTTTACTTCTCATTATCACCTGCTAGAGTAGAAATCGGCCATTGATAAGTTTCTATATTTTTTTAATTTTTTTTTATGGTTTATTTAACTTTATGTGCATTGGTGTGAAGGTGTCAGATCCCCTGGAACTGGATCTTCAGACAGTTATGAGCTGCCATGTGGGTGCTGGGAATTGAACCCGGGTTCTAGGGAAGAGCAGTCAGTGCTCTTAACCACTGAGCCATCTCTCCAGTCCCCCATTGATAAGTTTAATAGAGGCCTGAGTCTCAGTAGTTTACCCTGAAGCAGGAAGGATCATTACCTGAGCACCACCCAAGAACAGACCATCCAAAGGAAATGCATGACGTTCCAAGTTCCAACCACTGTAGATAGGATTACCTGCCAGCACACACTCACCAGGACACCCTTAGACAAATGCCAGCCAATCAGGGGTCCTGGACCTCAGAAACCCCTCACCCCCACCTTTACTACTATAAAAACCCAGCTCTAACTGAGCTCGGGGCTCTCCGTTTATTCCAATTCATTGGACATGCGGAGAGACCGAGTTTACAAACTTCCATAAAACAAAGACTCTTTGCTTTTACATATGGGACTGGGTCTCCTTGTTGGTTTTGGGGGACTTCATGGATTTGGGCATAACAATCATCAACTGCACTTCTACTGGTGAAATGTATAAATAGGAATACCTTAGTTGTAGCCTGAAGACCCTGATGAATTAATCTTTTTTTCACACAGGAGCTCAACATATACAGGCACTGAAATAGCTCAGATGTTGAGAAAATCCAAAACAACAAATCTTTAGTACAATAAACTACTTAATCACACATATATACACCACCCTTCCAGATGTGGAGCTTAGCTCTCCTCCTCCTGCTGACTTACACATCAAGAATGGAACATGGCAGAAGGAGGTGTTGTGTAACACAGGCTAGCTTCACCCTCTTAATGTGGACAAGAATGCAGACCTTCACTCCTGTTCCTCCTGTCTTTGCCTCTTTAGTGTTAGGATTACAGGCATCTGAATGCTGTTTTTTTTCTCAAGAAAGAGTCCTATTATGTAGCCCAGCCTGGTCTTGAACTAAGAATCCTCTTGCCTGAGCCTTCCAAGTACTGGGATTACAGATGATTACTACTGCTAAGAGTGTGTGAAGTCTGAGGTGCAGTTACAAAGTGGTTTTCATTTTCTTCTCTTCACTGGAGCACTTCAGGGAAAGGCAGCTCCCCACTGTGACAACACTAAGAAAATTCACTGGGTGATGAACTGAGTTTCCTGCCGGGGACCATGTACGGCATGTTAGAAATAGATGTCCCACACCTACTAAGCCTTCAGATGACTGTCGCCTCAGCTAATACCTTAACTGCAAACACACACACACACACACCAAATAAAACAACCAGTCAGGACCAATCTATGAAGCTGCTTCTGAATTCCCAATCCATAAAACCTGTTATATATTATATATTTGTTTTAAATTGTCAAGTTTTAGAATAATTTGTTTTGTAGCAATAGATAACTGACACAAACCCAAATACAGAATTTACACTCACCTTGTAGAATTGTAAAATTCTTGATAAGCTGACCATGCTTTGAGTCAACCAGCTTCATCTCTTCCATAATCACTGATAAGTTGGCCACTTCAGTGTCTAACCTTGACCTCATCATGTCTTGCTGCGTCCTGAGAGAAACAGAATCTAAACGGATATTGACCAGTGTGTTATTCAAGGAGGTCAGGTCATCAGTGTGTTTAGTTAAGGTATCTGTGCAAGTGGTCCTGACTTCATTCAGGTTGCTGGTCAGCGTCCGCAGGTGATGGGCTGTGTAGCTAATATTGCTAATGATGTTCACAATATCTGTCTCAAAGACCTGAAAGCGTTCCTCTAGTTGGCTGAACTTGATGGTTGTCCTGTTCTCTGCATCCTTGTGTAAGTCCTGAAGGTCTCTCAGGTTCTGTTCATTGGTCTGTGAGACAGTCGTGATGTTGTCCATCTGACTTGTGAATGAGCTGAGCTGGCTATTCATCTCCTCCAGGGTGTCATTGTTGGCTTTAACCAGGACAGAGTTGTTGGCAGCCAATGTCTGCATGCTCTGCACTTTCTCCTTTAGCCAATCGGTGTCTTTCTTGGCTTGAAGGAAAACTTGCTGCAAACTTTGGAAGTCACTCTTAATTCGCTGGATGGCTTGGCTCGTGTCGTCCACAGAGCGCTGCAGATTAGTGATAAGGTTCCTCTGTTGTACTTGGGTCAGGTTCAGGTTGTTGAGGTTCATGATAACTATGCTCTGAGAATATATTTGGTTCTGCAGATCGCCCTGGAGCACACTAGTATCTTGTTGCAGATTTGTGACGTAGCCATTATATGCCTGGAGGGTTTTGTTGACAGTGGTGATGAGGAAAGAATTATTCTGCAGAGTTTCTTTCAGTTGACTCTGCCTGTCCTCCAATGAATCCCCACTTGCCTGTAACTTCTCCAGTGTATCTTTGTTCTTGCTTGTTTTTTCTGTGATCTCCTGAAGTTGTTGACGGAGATCCAGAATATCTGATCTGAAGGTAGAAAGTTCTGAGTTGGTGCTTATAGCTTTCTTCCCAGTTTGGTCCCCTGGAATAAGAGATGTTTGTTACTTAGACTGGTGGTAGAGAGATGTTTAGGTGAGGCCAGAGACCCAGATATCGGTCAAAGAGATGGCTCAATGGATAAAGGTGTTTACTGGCAGATCTGACAACCTGAATTTGTTCCCTGAGCCTACATAGTGGAGGAAGAGAGCAGATGCCCATAAGTCATTGGTCCTCTGACCACTACATGCATGCTGTGACATGTATTTGGCCCCCTACCAAACAAACAAACAAAAATAAAAATAGTTTTTCAAAAAGATCCCATATGCTTAAATGGTAGTACTGTCTTTTAGATGTAAAATCTGTGGTACATGCAGGTTAGGCTGTATTACTGAGAATCTACTTAAAATGGGGCTTTAGAGTCAGCAAAGGGGTTCAGCATAGGACTTACAAACTTGGGTGGACACTTTTTTCAAAGACAGAGGGCGATTTACCAGATTCTAGGATAGCAGGCAGGGTGTACTTATAAGAAAACAATGTTACAAATTTACCAAAATTCTTTTTACTCAGTGGGTATTTAATAACTTAGATGCTAGAAATTATTGACAATTTTCAAAAGCAGAATCATATTCATAGAATCTTAAGCACCATTTAAACCAAAAGTCATTTTTTAATAAGTGAAAATAAACATCAAGAGACCAAACAGGCTAGAATCTTTTATATTAAAAGTTATGAGGCTGGAGAGATGGCTTAGCAGTTAAGAGCACTGGCTGATCATCCAGAGGACCAGGGTTCAATCCCCAGCACCCACATGGTATCTCACAACTGTCTGTAACTCCAGTTCCAGGAGATCTGATACCTTCACACACATAAAATAAAAAGCTTTAAAAAAGTTAAGTATGTGGGCATAGTTTAATCCCAGCATTCTGGAGGTAGAGGCAGGAGGATCTCTGAGTTTGAGGCCAGCCTGATCTACACAGAGAATTAACTCCCAACAATGTGCCTATACAGTTTAAAATAATTCAAATTAGTATTTTCTGAGTAGTTGACCAGAGAACCTCTGGTAGATGCTACTTAATGGCTCTTTTCCATCAAGACTGGATGTAGATTTTATATGATGCATGAGATTTTCAAGGTGGGAGTCCTTACCTTTAAAAATGGAAATATTCAGCCGGGCAGTGGTGGCTCATGCCTTTAATCCCAGCACTCGGGAGGCAGAGGCAGGCAAATCTCTGTGAGTTCGAGGCCAGCCTGGTCTACAAGAGCTAGCTCCAGGACAGGCTCCAAAGCTACAGAGAAACCCTGTCTCGAAAAATCAAAACCAACCCCCCCCATGGAAATATTAGAATTAAATGGCAAGTAAAGACACAGCATGCAACAATAAAATCCCTAAACGCATTACCATTCTGGAAAATTGTTATCACTCATACAGATGACATACAGTAGAGCCCTCCTTTCAATGGCTCTCTCTTGCTGTAGTTTACCTAATTTTTTCAGGTCACTTTCCACTGCAGTGAGCTTGTCATTGTAAGTCTGGCGAGATGTCTCCATGCCACCTGTGACATTGTCCATTTTCTCTACAACTAAGATTTGGGAAAAGAACAGATTAGTTGACTTATCTGCTCGTGCTTGTTTTTCATTCTAAGATGAGTTAATTTCATTACAAAAGAAAGCAGATTTAAAATAAGAAGCTGAGATCAAATATGGAGGAGACTGTGGAGTAGTGTGAATGTAATTGGCCCCCCATAAGCTCATGGGGAGGGGCACTAGTAGGAGGTGTGGCTTTGTTGGAGTGGGTGTGGCCTTATTGGAGAAGTGTGTCACTGTGCAGGTGGACTTGAGGTCTCCTGTGCTTAAGCCACGCCCAGTGCTTCAGTTCACTTCTTGGTTGCCTGTGGATCAAGATGTATTAAGTCTCGGGTCCTTGTTCAGCACCATGTCTACTTGCATGCCATGATGTCCATCCATGATGATAATGAACTGAACCTCTGAAACTGTAAGCTACCCCAATTAAATGTTTTCCTTATATGAGCTGCCATGGTCATGGTGTCTCTTCACAGCAATAGAAACTCTAAGACAGGCTGTTCTTTAGATAAATAACTAGCAAAAACCAAGTGATATAACTTATGGCGTAAAGACCGCATATCTGTAACTTTTTTTTTAAGCTGTAGAAAGGGTTTGGACTAATTTCTAAATTTTTTATGTGCTGGAGTTCTCTATTATACACTGAATCCCCTACTGTAACACATTTGTTAATTTCTACATGTGAAGACATATAGCATTATAATTATTCAAAAAATTATATGACTTCTAAGCCTCCCTAATGTTCCTTGTGTGGGGGAACTCCACTGGCAAAGAACTGGCTTAGCTGGGTGTGGTGGCACATTTGAGATTCACCCGTTTTATTCTTTGTTTTATTTTGTTTTTTAAAACTTAGTCTTGCTAGCTCTTTGGGAAACCTCAGCTGAGCAGCACCTTGTGAAATTCTCTAGGACAGTAGCGCATTCCTTATTTCAGAACACATACATAGTAAAAAGTGACAGGTCTTTATTATGACAGAATTATGTCTGACAAACCCACTGTAAGTTGAAGATATTCAAAACATTCTAGTTGAGTGACCCAGCATGGCAAAGTGTCAGTCATTCAGCCTCATGCTCACGGGTGGCAGAGCTGTGGCTTCAGTTACTATCCAGCGTAATACCCATCACTAGTCTGGAAAAAAACAAATTTCAAAGTACAGTTTTTCTATTGAGTGTGTATTACCTCACATGATTATAAAGCTGACAAACTATGGTAAGTTAAGGACCATCTGCAGCTATATCTCCAGTTCTTAGTTTAGCATGTAGTGCTTAATTAATAGTTATTGTGCCATTTATTTAAATAAATGAGAATTTGCTAAGGTCTAGGAAATCTAGCTGAGCTAGACCATAGAGGCCAACATACAAATCAATTAACCAGGGAGCCCTCAGTATGACATTTTATTGAATTATTATTTCTAAAACTGCCACACAGGAGCTGGAGAGATGATTCAATGCTTACAACTGAGTACTCCTGCAGAGAACCAGAATTCAGATCCCAGCACCCAAGTTAAGTGGCTCACAACTGCCTGTAGTAACTTCGGCTCCAGGAGATCTGACACTCTCTTCTGGTCTCCAAGAGAAATGCACAAATGAGCACATATCCAGCCACATAATTTAAAAACAAAAACAAAAAACAAACTACTATGTGGACACAGAGGTCCAGTTCTATCTTGAGTTTGGGATTGTGTGATAGGCATACATGCTACTGAATCCCCCCAAATCTTGTAGAACAAAATACATTTTATCAAAGCTAAATTTTAAAAAAATGTAGTAACTGAGCTTAGACTCAGTTCTGACTGTCAGATAAAAACATATGTCTCATTCTGTCCTCAAACCACACAGGATCTCAAGCCCTGCCTCCTTCCTGGAAGCCAAAGAAATCTGAACTACGCTGACAGGCGGTCCCTTTCCACCCGCCCTAATTTCTCTTCCATTTTAGTTGATAAAAACACAGAACTGTTGGGGACAGATAATTCTTTTTTTTTAATATATTTATTTGTTTATTTATTATGTATACAATATTCTGTCTGTGTGTATGTCTGCAGGCCAGAAGAGGGCACCAGACCCCATTACAGATGGTTGTGAGCCACCATGTGGTTGCTGGGAATTGAACTCAGGACCTTTGGAAGAGCAGGCAATGCTCTTAACCTCTGAGCCATCTCTTCAGCCCCAGGGGACAGATAATTCAAGTGTACTTAGGATAAAGGGAATAATACTTTCACGAAGGAGGAGGAGAAAGAAACTGTTAGTTTGGCTTTCAATAAGGAAAGGAAATAATGTGTGCTGCCCACAAGCATTCGAGAACTAGCCCCGTGTGTGTGTGTGTGTGTGTCTGTGTGTGTCTGTGTCTAAAAATAGCACTCTGGTATAAAGCTGCAAGCTGTAAGACTGCAAGGCTGGCAACAAGTGTTCACAGGAACTAGATGCTGACAGGGATGCAGAGACAGCAGTGCGCTAGCAAACACCATCTCTTCAGGTTTTCCCTAATTTATAGCACACATTTTCAACCAGAAGCATAATGGCTGAGCTTCCGGTCTCATCCTAGAAATTCCAAGTCTACACAGATCATTGTACAAGGAAAGCGAGGCAGCACAGAAGGGCCATCAACATTCCGGGCGTTCATGGGGCCCCTCATCCTAATTTTCAGAAAACACCACTCTGCAAGTGCTCACACCCCAGGAACACTCACTTCCTGAGGTCTACCACAGCACACTGAGCTTTGCCTCTTTTTTGAGTCTAAGACAGCAACCACAGCCTCCCAGTTTTTATGGTTGTGTGTGTCCTCTGCCGCCACTGCAGTCAGTTCCTCTCCCTTCTGTTTTACAGATTGGGAAATTGAGTTGTAGAGATATTCGAGAATAACCCAGAATCACGCAGCTTGTAAGAGAAGAAATGAGACTTCAGAGGATAGGAGATGGAACTCTAAAATCCATGTCTTCTTCAATTCCACACAATTTTTTTTTTAATATTTCTTCCTTTAGTCTGATTTCCTCTAATTAAGGAAAATCCGTAAAGGAAAGCAATCTTCATTCTATTTTTAGTTATCAACAGATGTTTATTATGCATTATAATTATAAATATTAAAGATAAAGAGACAGGCCATGGCTTCTCCTGGAGGACGGGCTCCCACCTGTGTTGAAAAATGCAGGGACAGAAATCAACATCAATAATTCCTAGGAATTCTAGGATCAGCAGCTACACAGCCTTGGGACCTATCAAAGACATTTCTACCATTAACGCTACCTCAGGATTCATGACTGAGCAACACAAAGTCCGGAGGGCAGCACCCCAAGTTCTAAGGGGCTCTGTGGTTTGAGGTGTTACCGCACCCCCTGTTGTCCTCACAATGCTGGCAAACTTTAGCAGTCACGTATCAGACAAACCAAGGTCAAGAACCCCGAGGGACTGGAGACTTTCTGACTCAGATTCGTGCCTTTCGTCATTCTAAGCATCTTAAGAGCCTGCTGGGCAGAGAAATGGGATAGTATTTTCATGAGAAGAGAATGTTCTGGAAGGAACATGACTAACTGAAGAATTTAAGAGATGATTTAATCCCAGCATTTGGGAGACAGAGACAGGCAGACTTCTGTGAGTTCGAGGTCAGTCTGGTCTACAGAGTGTGTTCTAAGAGCTGTTACACAGAGAATCCCTGTCTTGAAAAACCAAAGTGAGAGGGGTTTGGGGAGGATGCCTTTCATGTAAGCTTATGATTAATGATACAGAGTCTAGGGTAGAGGATGTACCAAGTCGCAACTGTTCAAAAACATATTTCCGCAACATAACCAACATGTTTCACGGTCCCAGCCACTATAGAGACCATGTCTGAGTGACTAAGCCATCCTCCAGTTTGCTCAGCAAATTCTCTAGCTGAATCCTCAAAAGATTTTAACACGTAGCTATGAAAATAACATAAAAGGAGAACCGAAGAACAATTTTGAGGAAAACAGTGTAAACACAGCCTTTGCCAATCCTGCTAAGAGAGTTTCGTTTCCTTTCATGTCTCCGGAAACACCCCTGGACTACTTTTACTGCATCTTTCTTCCTTTATTGAATGGAGAAGTGCTTTACTAGACATCAAAGAGGGGTCTGTGAGGAGAGAACTGGGGTTTATCTTTCTGCCTCCTACAACATTGGGGTCTTCAGAATCTTATCAGCAAGAAAGAGGAGTCAGACACATGAAGAGAAAGTACATCTGGAAAATGTTAACTTTGAGTTCTTTAAGGCTGGCTTTGGTGACCAGAAGTATATATTGTATCATCTTCTTTAGTCAGCAGAAGCCAGAGGAATGGAGGCACTGAAGGAGGAAAGAGTAGCTGTGTCGTCTTACTCCCCAGATCTCTTCTCCCTTCACTCTGGAATGCTAGGTTTCTGGGTAGTGCTCTGAGGAACAACACTCCCCTACAAAGAGACTGGCTCAGAGGTTCCTTGGCGTCTGTTCTTTATCTTCAAAGAAGCCAGTTCCTAACCGTCATCTGACCATCCATCCAACTACCCACTCATGTAGCTAACTTTCCTGGGTGTCTAATAAAGAAGCCCTGAGTTTTAGGTACCAGTGAGAGATTTCATGAATAAAAGGCAGTTTTAGTAGAATCCTGTAGTTTGGTGTTAACCCACATAAGCCAGACAGACTAGCCATAACGATATGATTTAATGGAACCTAAAGTGGAGAAAGCTCACTGTGGGAACAAACACTGTGGGAGGCTTCACTCAGGGGCTTCTGGTGAGACATGTATCAGAGACACAAGCGGTAAAGTAGTCATTTAGGTACAGCACAGTACTGGGACCACAGATCAGTGATCAAGCGCACGGATATGCTAGAGCTATTCCAGTGTGGTACGGAGATGGAGTGAGACCGTAGCTGGACGATGGCTTTCTGTGTAATTCGAAAGCCACGATTCTCATCCTTTCCAGCAGAGGTAAAACTCACAAAGTGTACCCACGAGTCCCCTCTGCTCTCTCTTCTACTAGTGAATTTTAATTCCCATGCTATCACTGTGTACTGAGCCCTGACATTCCTTATTGAATGACTGCTTTTGATCATCTTCAGCACAGTAGGAAAAGTCATGGTCCAGGAAAAAAGGGGGCAGTTTGAATGACTGCGACATAAAACACACCGTTAGGTTCTGACCCTGCTCCTCTGCCCAGCCCTCATGATTCAGCAGCCTTTTTAAACCACAGCCTCTATTCCTTCATGATGAAATAAATTCATCATAAATGGATAAAGTGACCAGGCAAATTCCTAAGTTCTTATTGCCCCAACTCATCAATGAATGTACTCTGTATGATAACTTTTATTTTCCATAGAGATGAATAAATACAGTAAGCAATCAAGGAAAAGTGAGTAGGGAGACACTGTAGCTTGGGTCTAGACTGACATCTTTGGTCATCCCAACTAATCTGAAGAAGGCATGGTGGTTATTGCCTTACAAAATCAACCTCCAGAAGTGATGGTTTACATCTGGGCTATAGCACTAAAGGGGGTGGGACTAACACAACACCTAGTGGCAGACACTTACTGGGCATTCATAATTGTATTAAAAAATAGGTATGATCATGATAACTTGGACTGATTCTAATTCTAATTCAATTCTAATTCAGAAGCACTGAATTCAACCCGGCCCTCTCAGAAGCCGCAGTGAGGGTGCTGGGGGATTTACAGTGGAAGGGAACTTGCTCCCTGACTTTATCTTTCCTAAACTGGCACCACAAGTTAAGGACAAGGACAGTTGGTGCAGTGATTCTGCTGGGTTAATCTGTCAGTTCTGAGGTCTGTCAACAGTTGAGGAGACCGTTAAGACAATGGTTGAAGGTGTGACCCTCGCTTGCGTCTGTGCTACAATCAGATACCATGTCTGTCTCATGTTATTGTGACAGGCCAGGCTTCTATGTTTGCCTTCCATACAAGGGTTTATGCAGTTTGTGTTTCTTAGTTATGACTCCTTCTACCCATGATCTCTGAAAGGATCATGGCAGCAGCGGTGTGTGGTAGGTGCGTGTGTTGGGACCTAGTTTAGTAGGTCTGGAAGATTTGGAGGAAAATCTCCTCTTCTTTAATCAGACATAGTAGGCCTAACAGTTTATTAAGTTGCTTATAAGTTTAATTTCTATGGGGTAATTGTTTTGTTTTCTTTACTGAAGTAAACATGCTTTAGAGAAGAAAAAAAGTGCATCAGTTGGTCAATCCCTGGGGGATGAGTCAAGTCCCTGTATAGCCTGTGTGTTGCTTATTCTCCTCTGTCAGCAGCACTTTCCTGGGCCTCCTAGAGACAGAGAAGATGAAAAAGAAGAAAAAAGAAGAAGAAGAAAAAAAAACAAGGAAAAGGATATGGCTGGAAAAATAGGAAAAAGCAACATGGAGGAAAGAAAAAAATCTTCCTAACCTAGAAAGGGCTGTCATGATTATGAAGTGAATCAAAACTGCCCCACCCATAGCTAATATCTCAGGACACAAAAATGGAATTCATGATGTTAGTGAGTTTTACACAGGAGTATCATAAATATAATTCAACGGTCCTTCCCAGGTTTTAGGTCCTTGGATTTAACCAACCTCACAATGGAATTACTTGGGGAAAATGTATTTGTATTGAACATATACAAATTATTTTTGGCATTATTCTCTATGTAATGAGGTATAGCAACCATCTACATAGCATTTATATTATATTGGGTATTATAAGTCACCTAGCAGTGACATAAAGTATGGGGGAGGATGTATACATACTAACAATGGAAGCCCTGAACTAAAGGGAAGACAGCACTAAAAGATTTTGAGATACTTTGAGGGGACAAATGACCTAAAATTAACTCTCTATGGATACGAGGGCCAACTGTACTTCTTACTTCCAAAGGTGATGTTTTTAGCATTTAAATTTCAAATCCCTTTGCTATTTGGAAAGGAAACAGAAAGAGTGCATACTTACCTTTATATCCCAAAATGGCTACTGTGATGGTTAGCAAGGCACATAAAATGTATAATAATATGATTGAAAACTTCAGTGCCCAGTTATTTTTACATTTGGTACACTGTGTTCCTTCTTGAATACCTGTAAGAGAAGTCAGAATTTATTACTAGTAAATAAAAAAACATCATTTCAAACAGTATCTTCGCTAAAGCACATCTTAGTTACTTTTCTTGATGCTGCAAGTGTGAGCCCTGACAAAAAGAAAGCTAAAGAAGAAAAGGTCTCCTGGGGGCTGGAGAGATGGCTCAGAGGTTAAGAGCATTGCCTGCTCTTCCAGAGGTTCTGAGTTCAATTCCCAGCAACCGCATGGTGGCTCACAACCATCTGTAATGAGATCTGGTGCCCTCTTCTGGCCTGCAGGCATACACACAGACAGAATATCATATACATAATAAATAAATAAACATTTAATAAAAAGAAGAAAAGGTCTCTTCTGACTGGCAGCTCAGGGCTCCAGTCCATGGCTAAAGAAGAAAGGTCTCTTCTGACAGCCAGCCCCAGAGGTTGTCTCACTGCACCCAGTCAGCTCATTTTCCCCTCTTCTCGCACTCCAGGACTTTGAGGATGGATCAACATAATCAACATAACCCCCATGTGGGGCTAAAAGACCTCTCACGAGCTATTCCGGGAAGCTTGTCTCTGAGATGACTCCAGATTCTGTTAGCTTGACAACACTAGCCAGGACAATGAGTTTGGATTTAAATAACGTAAGTAAGAAGAGTTTATCACATGTCTTCCTATACCATGAACATATTTTCAAATTAAACAGACTCTCCACTGCAATACAAGCCCATCCAATATTATATCATATTGTCATAGTTACACCCAATACGATTTTAAAATAACACACAACTTCAAATCACACTCCACTATGATAATAAACAGTTTTTCTTTTTATTTATTCTTTTTTATATAATAGATTCCAACTACAGCCTCCACTTCCTCCAATCCTCCTAGCTCCCCCCCCCCCCAATGCTCCCAACTGGATCCACTGCTCCTCTATTTCCCTTCAGAAAATAGCAGCCTCCCAGAGACAGCAATTGAACATAGCCTAACAAGTTACAATAAGACTAGACTAGACAAACCCTCATAGTAAGGCTGGATGAGGCAACCCAGCAGGAGGAAAAGAGTCCCAAGAACAGGTAAAAGAGTCAGAGGTACCCCTACTCCCACAAACACTCAAGCTAAACAATCACAGCATGCACACAGAGGACCTGGTGCAGACACGGAGAGACTCAGACTCTGTGAGCCCCTAAGAGCCTCGCTTAGTTGATTCTGTGGGTCATGTTCTCCTGGCATCCTTGATCCCTCTAGCTCCTACAATCCTTCCTCTCCCTCTTCTGCAGGGTGCCCCAAGTTCTACCTTATGTTTGGGTGTGGGTCTCTGCATCTGCTCCCATCAGCTGCAGGGAGAAACCTCTCTGATGATGGATAATCAACCATTTTAAAAATTACATTTGTTTACTTACTTGTATTTGTGTCTCAGTGCTGTTTCATGTCTACTGCTGCTCTAGCGATTGCATCTGCAAAGCACATCTCCAACTTAACTAAGTACTACTATCCAAACTGCTCAGGTGGTTAAACTAAAAATCTCCACAGTGTGCCTCTACTAATAATATATGAGCCCCTGCTGATCTTCCTGTAGGGTATTTTCACTACCATCTTTATTTATCACCTAGCTTCCCGATGTTCACTGGCTTCCAACACAGTACAAAGTTCTGAGCCTAGTCCTTTATGGGTAGCATCTGGAATCCATAGAACAAGCTACAAGGAGGTACAGTAGTGACAGCGTATGCGCCATCTGACACATACCACAGCCAGGATTCTGACTTGAGTTGGCCTCTGCAAGGCACCATCTCTGCACTACACCATGATCTCTGCTCTGCTCATTCTTTCCATTTTCACTGCTACTGTCTTAGTGTGAGATCTTTACCCTCCATTCCCACTGGAATCCGCCTCACCCTCTACTAAAATATTGCTGTCTGCATGTATTTGCCAAGAAGGAAAAGACAAAAACAATTTTTAATGCCCTACTCTTAACTAAAAGATGAACAAACAAATGAAGACAAACATATAGAAATTCCAGCACAAAGTCTCTATAATCTGATGGTTTAAGATAAAATTGAGTTATTGCGATGGCTCAGCAAGTAAAGGCACCTGCAGATGGACCTGATTTTGACCCAGAGACCACATGGCAGGAGATCCTACTGTGACTCTTACAGCAGTCCTCTGACCTCCACCTGTGCATATGCATGTGTGCATGAACACACACGTACACACAGACACAAGTACACACACACACATACACACACAAATAAACCGAAATTACTTAAAATAAAACAAAGTCTCTTGCATTCAGAAAATGTGAAAGTGCTATTAAAATCAGGAGAGAAAGAATAATAAGGAGACCTTCAAGCATGTCCCATTCCATGTTGAGGAAGAAACATTGCTTTGGTGGCAACTGTAACACAGGGGAATGACAGACACAGATGGATCTCTGAAAAAAGACTGGATGCAACTGAGCTGCTAGGGGTGCCATTCCTTTGAGTTTTGGGGCTTGAGGTGTCTAAGGCTCTTCACACTTCTCCAGAACCTTAGAAGAACCTTGGGAGATTTGGTCGGGGAGAGTATGATGGACAGTGGAATCTGGGAGGTCATTTGGCCAAGTGTCACCTTGTTATTGATAGGAAAACAAAGGCCAGCAAGGTGAACAAGACCAGAAGATGCATGCCCACCCAGACACTACCACAGGCACCTGTCCCTCCTGTCCTTCTCTGTCTGTATGCACTCTGTAGCACTGTATTGTCACTGGGCATCTTTGCATGTGGGATACACGAAGATCTGCTCCCAGACAGCTGCCACAGGTCCACATTCCAAAGAGCAGGGGCACTTCCTGGCAGTGTGCACCTCTCATTGCTGACTATCAGTGTTAATCAACAGCAGATGGCACTGCCTGGCCTCCTTTCCACTCGACACATTCTCTAGTTTGTTTTTTCTCTCCATCAGGAGTCTTATTTTTAATAAGAATTTTGCTTTATCTTTCCTTCTTTGCCCTTCCCTGGGATGACATCTGGCTAAACATATAGATGCCTACTACAAAGAGGCCCTGCTGGCTCCTGGAGCTAGGGGACCCCTTCCTCCTAGAACCTAGATAACCACAAAAAAATCTAAACATTTGAGAGAGATATCCCCCTGGTAACAGCCTTTGTAGTGTTTGTTTACTTAGCATTACTTTCAAGAGACTAGGGACTTTGTTCCCATGGGGGCTGGGAGAAGTGCAAGAAGAGCAAGGGGAATCAATCTACAGAATGCTGTGCATCAGAGATTTCAGTTCAGAAAGTGGAGCAAAGTTGCCCCGTGACACCAAGAGATCTAACTTCTTGAAAACCCTGGTCCAAACGGCATATTTATGATGCAGTTGCCCAAAGGCAAAGGCCCTTCAGGGTCCATGCTTTCCCATTGGCTAGCTTCTTGAACTACAACTCACTCTAGTCCATTCTTGCCTCATGATTTAAATACATTTCACAGTGTTCAAGTTTTTATTATTCAAAAACCTTTGAGGCCCCATGAAGCCAGAATCAGTCTGGTAAACTTGAATAGCCCACCAAAGTTAAGAATAGACCGACCACACTCAAAAGTTCTCTCTGTTGCCCTGTTTCCCATAACACATATTTCAAGTAAGAATTGGATGGGATGGGGCCATCAAGCAGGGGGTGGTTAGCTGGTTGTAGGAATAACTGACATGCCCCAAGAAAGCCAGTACAAAGGGCCAGAGGAATTCATCAGTAAAGAGAATTCCTTTCGGCTGTGGTTCTCCATAAAGAGCCCTCCCACGTTTTGTGGTCCAGGCTCCAAACCAATCTGTTTTTCCAAACTTTTTTGGAAGTGAGGGGGTGGGGGAAGCCCATTCCCTTTACTATTGTGTTTGCTTGTCATGTAAATCACCAAAGATACCCTTGTCCTTTAAGAGGGATACACACTGATTGAGCATCTTCCTCAGTAGGTGGATGTTGGCACCAAGGGTATAATGGAACATTTTGGGCCATCTTAAACACCTCAAGTGTCTATTGCTGGACAGTGTTATCATTAAGACCATGTGGCCAAAAAAGAGCATCACATAGCCGGTAGGTTGCAAAATCCCAAAGACGTCAGTTTTGATCTGAGATTTGAAGTGACCTTTTCACATGGTTTCTGTAGTTACTAATCTATTGCCTGGTAGCATATATTCCCATAAGCCCAGGAGAATGACTTGGCTCTAACAGTAAAATTTATGAGTCAAATAAATACCTATACATACTTATAATTGTCCTCCATAGCAACAAAACAGAGTTAACATTCTGGCTAGCTACTGCTATGAAATCACAAAAGGTTACATACCCTACGCTTTCATCCCATAAATAATTAGCTTGTCCTCATTACACAAGCCATTTAGTATGTGGTACAATATGGATTTTGTTAGTATAACTGTTTTTATTACTAAGTGATTTACTTTAATAAATATGAATTCTAGTGCTGGACACCTTAGCATGCCAAGATTCCTAAGTGACATGAGGAATCACAAAAATGGGACAAGAATTTGTAGTGCAGTTATTTTCTGTACAAACAAGTTCTCAGCAATTCTATTCATGAAAGTATAACTAGATAGGAACAAAGAAAGATTTAGAAAAAGTTTTATGAGTAAACCATTTCACATTAATTGTGAATTTACTGCAATAGTACAATAGTATAGTTTCTATTTTTTCATATATACATAAAAGAAGGACAGTGGTTCTAGTTTGGATTTAATTTTTTATTTTTTAAAGTAATCTTTTATCATTTTACATACCAATCCCAGTTCCTTCTCCCTTTCCTTCTCCCACTCCCTCCACCTCTCACCCATCCCATTTCCCATTCACTCCTCAGAGAGGGTGAGACTTCCCATGGGGAGTCAACAAAGTCTGGCACATCACTTTGAGGCAGGATCAAGGCCCTCTTCCATATATATATATATATATATATATATATATATATATATATATGGAGAGAGAGAGAGAGAGAGAGAGAGAGAGAGAGAGAGCGAGCAAGGTATCCCTCCAAAGAACATGGACCCCCAAAATCCAGTTCAAGCACTAGAGATAAATCCTGGTCCCACAGCCAATTGGCTCCATAGACTGCCCCAGCCATATAACTGTCACCCACATTCAGAGGGCCTAATTTGATCCTAAGCAGATTTCCCCACTATCAGTCCAGAGTCATTGAGCTACAAGGAGCTTAGTTAGTTGTTTCTGTGAGTATCCCTATTATGGTCTTGACCCCTTTGCTCATATTATTGCTCTTCCCTCTCTTTAACTGGACTCTGGGAGCTTGGTCCAGTTCTAGCTGTGGATCTCTGCATCTGCTTCAGTTGCTGGATGAAGGTTCTATGATGACAATTAAGGTAGTCATCAATCTGATTACAGGGGAAAGCCAATTCGGGTACCCTCTCCACTATTGTTAGGGACTTAGCTGGGATCATCCTTGTTCCCAAGAATTCCCCTAGTACCAGATTTCTTGCTAGCCCCATAATGGCTCTCTGAATCAAGATATTTCTTTCCTTGCTCTTTCTCTCTCTGTCCTTTCCCCATCTTGACCATCCCATTCTCCCATGCTCTCTTCCCCCCTTATGATATAGATATGAATAATTTGCATTGGTATGGATCTTGGTTTATTGATACAAATTTAAGGTCAATTTTGTTATATGTTTATGTATTCCTGATTGTGATTAAGGTATTGTGATTGTGTAGTTCATTTAAAAAATGTCATGTATAATTAAGAAATATAGGTTAATAGATAATCATCTATAATAGTCAAGCTTGCAGTCATGTTAGTTAGGTTTTCTAGATGTATACAGATATATTCCAGCTAAATGGGTATTCTTCAAATCTCAGAGACCTTCAAGATATGGCATTTAAAATGTTTAAGAACTTAAGACTTTTCATGACAGTGAGACACATCTCCTGGTAGCACAAGCTACTTAAAGAAAAAGATGGGCATCAAAGAGACTCCTTATGGAGTTGGTTAGTCATTTGGGTAAAAACCTGCTGTTGTCTGGACTGCTTTACTAGACATGCAAGACCTGCAGAGAAATGACTGCTGAACTTGCATAAAGGTGAGATGATCCTTTGGGGTTCCTGCTTCATGAATGAGTCTGCCATTTCTAAAGTTTTGGAAGTTGCTTACAATGTACTTCTTGTTTACTTAGGTAATATTATATCCTTCTGGAGTCTTTAATGGAATTGAAGGATTTATAGTTTTCTTTAGTTATAATAAAAGATAAAGTAAATATAAATATTGTAACTGTAATTCTTGCTAGAATTTTACTATATTAAAGCTTTCCTTTTGTTTAAACAGCAAAGGGGAAATGGTGTAGGAGGTCCTTCTTTCTTTGTGCTGCTTTCATTGGTTAATGAAACTGCTTTGGGCCTGTTGATAGGGCAGAACTTAGGTAGGCAGGGAAGACAGAACTGAATTCTTGGAGGAAGAAAGCGGAGTAAGAGATGCCATGTACCTGCTGCCAGAGATAGACGTGTTGGAACTTGGCTGGTAGGCCATGACCTCGTGGTGATACACAGTTTAATGAAAATGGGTTAATTTAATATGTAAGAGTTAGCCAATAAAAAGTTAGAACTAATGACCAAGCAGTGATTTAATTAATACAATTTCTGTGTGGTTATTTCGGGGCTAAGCTAGCTGGGTGGCCAGAACAAACAAGTGGGCCCTTCTCCTACCCCTTATGCTCTTGTACACTGTAAATATTTGTCACTCATATTGGTTTAATAAAATACTGACTGGTAGTAGCCAAGCAGGAAGTATAGGTGTGGCAACCAGACTAGGAGAATTCTGGGAAGAGGAAAGGCAGAGATGCAGTCACCAGCTAGATGCAGAGAAAGCAAAATTAGAATGCCTTACTGAGAAAAGGTATCAAACCATGGCTAAAAATGGACAAGAATTATGGGTTAATTTAAATTGTAAGAGCTAGTTAATAATAAGCCTGAGCTAATAGGTCAAACAATTTATAATTAATATAAGCCTCTGTGTATTTCTTTAGGACTGAAGAGCTGAGGGACCAGGTGGTATAGAAACATCTGTCTACAAATGACACCCAAACATTTGGCAAGAATTTCCACATAAAGTATCAGAAAGCTTTTTAAAGGGGGGGGGATTCTAGACAGACACGAACAGAGTCAAGCTCAGCTTCTTGGTAACTGTCTTACTTCCAAAGGCTCTATTTACTGATGGCGAGCAGAAGCATGACTCCTTTAAGAGAGGCTTCTTGACTCAGCATTAGCAGCAAAAACCTTGCAGATCTTTTAAGAGGCCCTGCCACCAAACACTTAAATACCCGTACCTCCATTATGAAGCTAGATTTTCAAAAAGTTAAGGAATGGGGTGGAGCCAGTTGTCAAAGCTGCAGTTTTAATCCTAGTCATGTCTCTTAGCAGATTAAAAACTCTTGTGGTCAGAAAAAGATAGAGGTATACTATAAAGATAATTCAGACAGAAAAAAACTACCTATCAACAGTTTACAGTATATTTAAAAATATACATAGGCTTGGGACAGGAAAAAAAAAGGACAGAGAAAGTCTTTAAAAAAGAAAAAGAAATAGAGTAGCCAGGAGTAGTGGTGCACACCTTTAATCCTAGCATTTGGGAAGCACAGGCAGATGTATCTCTATAAGTTTGAGGCCATCCTGGTCTACAGAGTGAGATCCAGGACAGTCAAAGCTACACAGAGAAACCCTGTCTCAAGAAAAAAAAGAAAAAAATTTAAAAGAAACAGAGTCAAAAAAAGCCACATCAAGATAGAAAATACACAGAGAATCTGGATACTGTATGTTATTGTGTTGTTTTTGAGGAAGACAACTGAGGAAGGAGGAACAGCTGATAAAAGACATTTGATTATAAATACTGCTGGATTAATCCAATCTATATATTTTGAAAACACTTGGACTTCATAATTTAAGTCAAAAGATATGTTACTTTGGAGAAGTGGTTTGGCTGTTGTTTCCATGGGAAATGAGAGGCTGTGGATTCATTCTTGGTTAAGAAAAATAAATTTTGATTGAGCAAGACCCCCTGAAAAATCTTCAATGGGAACAGATGGCCCAGACGATCTGTTTCAGAGCACCTCTGTTATAGTTTCTTCTGATTTCTCCATCCAAAATAACTTCAATGCTTCTGGCTAAGATTGTCAAGCCTCACAAAATACTCCAGTCAGGATTTGACCATAATTCTAATATTTTTTTGGGTCCCCATAAGATTACCAGTGCTCCCAATCAGCAGGAAATAGCCTAGAAAACCATGCCCACATTCCTAGAAAATGAATTATGGGTGTTTGTCTTTGTTTAGTGTGTTGGTTACAAGTTGTTATGGATAGTGGTAAGAAAAAAAAGCTAAACAAAGGAGATTAGATGCAGGGGTTTTGTTTTGAAAAGAAAAAAGAAGAAACGCTGTGGGACAATGCTCTTGTACACTGTAAAGATTTGTCACTCATATTGGTTTAATAAAATGCTGATTGGCCAGTAGCCAGGCAGGAAATATAGGTGGGGCGATCAGACTAGGAGAATTCTGAGAAGAGGAAAGGCAGAGATGCAATCATCAGCCAAATGCAGAGGAAGCAAGATGAGAATGCCTTACTCTGGAAACATAGCAAACCACGTAGCTAAACATAGACAAGAATTATGGGTTAATTTAAATTGTAAGAGCTAGTTAATAATAAGCCTGAGCTAATAGGTCAAATAGCCTATAATTACCATAAGCCTTAGTGTGTTTCTTTGGGACTGAACAGCTGCAGGACCAGGTGGGACAGAAACTTCTGTCTATATCCTTCACTTCTCCTTTCCCACTCCCCTTCTGCCCTACCTTCTCCAAATTGTCTTAGGAGACATTGGGGAAATGCAAATCAAAATGACTCCGTCAGTCAGTTAGAATGGGTAAGATCAAAAACACCAATGATAGCTTATGGTGGAGAGGGTGCAGAGTAAGGGGAACACTCCTCCATTGCTGATGGGAATGTAAACTTGTACAGTCACTTTGGAAATCAGTATAGCGGTTTCTCAGAAAACTGGGAATCAATCTACCTCAAGACCCAGCAATACTACTTTTGGGCATATACCCAAAGGATGCAGACCCATACCACAAGGACATTTGTTCAACTATGTTCATAGCAGCATTATTCATAATAGCCAGAACCTGAAAACAGCCTAGATGTCCCTCAACCAAAGAATGGATGAAGGAAATGTGGTACATTTAAACAATGGAGTACATCTCAGTGCTAAAAAACAATGACATCTTGAAATTTGCAAGCCAATGGATAAAGCTAGAAAAAAACATCGTAAGTGAGGTAACCCAGAGCCAGAAAAGACAAATAATCTGGTATGTACTCACTCATAAGTAGATATTAAATGTAAAGCAAAAAGCCTACAGTCTACAACACCAGAGAAGACAGAAAACAAGGAGAACGTTAGGAGAGGTGTGCATGAATCTCTCTGGAAAGGGAAATAGATGAGAACTCCAGGCTTTCATTTTTTTTTTAAGAGTAAGTCGTATTTATTTTAAGATTTATAATTTATACCCTGATTTTTTATAAACAATTGCTATATGCAGAAACCAGATATAATGGTCCTACTCAGAATATAGAGTGTCTTCCAGAATGTAGTGTCTTAAAACAACACCATTTTTTCTCTTTGTGGTTTTTACATAAATTTATCAGATGAACTGTCCACAAATGTTTTCAATTCTGAGCAGAAGACTCTCTGTTGGCTGCAAAGGTCAAACATTGTATCTCTGCCACACACTCCTCCTGGCTGGCTCCTCCATCTTGGCTGCATCCCTGGTTGTTTCATTCTACGGCACAGAGTGAGTGGATGATGGAGTCCAGCAGTCCTGACAGCTCTTATCTGGCACTACTATGCAGTGTCCTTCTGTGATTACGCCCTGATCTTTGCATGAAAAGAACCCAAAGCGATTTGGCTCCAGCTTGGGCCTTGAGAGTTTGCCACACAATTGAGACAGAAATATACCATGCACGTACTTGGACAGAAGCTGCTAGACATTTTTTTTTTTTTTTGGCTTGGTGTAGAGTTTGCGACTGTTTCAAACACAAACAGGAATTGCTAAGAATGACTGCTATTTCTGAGGACCCGATGTGCACCAAACTCTCCCTCCTTGTCACTTACAATTCCTCCAATACCCTACAGAGCAGGAGGACCACCCTCAGTATATACCCTTTAGACAATTAGATGGTCAAACAAGTAGAGTTTCCCAAGTCATGTCACAGAGCTGGGATGTGGGGACACCTCTGTCACACATTCTTCAAGCTTATTTATTTCTAGAAAAAGTGAAAAAAAAAAGAGGCAAGATTAAGGATATCTAACTAGTTAAATTGCAGGGGCTGTCAGGTTAAACGTGAATGACAAGCATTCTGTCAGAATAAAGAAGCACAGAACATTTTCCGTGTTGAGAGAGAAGCTTTCTCAGACGTGAGCAAGAAAATTTAGTCCCCATTAACTATGACAGGGCCCAGGCTTCTGAAGGCTGTAATTCTATGTCATATGTCAACATACCTGAGCAGCAAGTGAGGTAATTCCACTCTAAATAAGTGCTCATTGTTCCACAATAGTGAGGATCGGCTATTGAGGTCTATGTGGCCAAGAAGCCTTGTTGATCTCTCATAGAGAATAAGCCCCACTCCAAGGGAAGTGGTAATCTGGGAACAGGGTGACCTGTGGTGGGAGAAGGTAACTCTGTAATTTCAAGGCAAACTATGAGGCATCTAGGGGTCTCCAGAAATTTAGCCTAGAAACCAGATCAACTCAATTGCCTTAGCATGTTTTCTTTTAATGATATACTACACTGAAATAGGAATCTCAAAGAACATCCTCCAGCTCCTTTATCTATGTCCATAGCATGTGCTGATGGTTCAAGGCTGCAAGAAACAAGCATGCACAGTTAGCAGAAAGGTAAAGGGAGGGCTTACGACTGGTGATTAAAAGACAAATTACCTCTAGTCTCTTAATCTGAAAAAAGAAAAAAATAAGAACAGGGTACACGCTGTATATCAGGCACCAATGATAAGAATTGAAGAGCCTGGGCTCCCCCAACAATATGCTATTCATCTAATCTCTGGCTCTGATATTTACCCTTCTCTTCCTAAAGTATCCTTTCCATCTGCCAAATAAATTCTTTCTGACTAGTCAACTGCCTCCTCGGTGACTCTCTTCCCAACTCACTTGCATCCAGCGCAGCTGGGTCTGAGCCCTTACTGTGAGCTGCATGTGCACATCCACACTCATTTGTGTGTCTCTCAAGTGATTTAAATGCCATCTTCAGGACCTCTCCTTTGACAGGAATGGGGACTTAATTCTTTTCTTTAGTATTTTTTTTTTCATTTTTCTGAAGAAAAAAAAACAAGCATTCTCTGGCACCTTGCATAGAATGGGACTGCACTGAGTAAGACTGGAGTGAAGACAGAAGCAGGGGAAGGAAGATGATTCCTGTCAATCCCACTCCATTTTTGTGCCTGTCTTTCAGGTGAGGACTGGCAGGGTGACTTCACTGTCCTGTAGGCCAGGCTGCAGGCATCCTGGGAAACGTGCACGAAAGGCAGCATTCATTTTTTTGTTTTGTTTTGTTTTTTAAATTTTGTTTCAAACACAGTGAATAACTTATAAAATTTGCTGGGTATGGTGGTACATTTCTGAGGTCCCTGCTACTTTGGAAGCAGAGGAAAGACGATAGAAAGTAGAAAGTTCTCCTTTGGTATTGGGAGTTCAAGACCATTCTGAACAACTTAATGAGATCCTGTCTCCAAAAGAAAGGTAAAAAGGGCTGGGGATACAGCTCAGTAGTAGAGCCATTGGAAAGGCAACATTCAGATACTCTGTGTGCACCAACCCCCCACCCAGCTTGGCTCCTCCACCAGAAGCTGGCTCTGTGGTGGGGGTGGGGAAGGAATGTGAAACAGGCCTGGAGACCCTTCTCAGATAATGTCAATGCGAACATCTCATCGTGGCTTCATTTTCTACATTTAGCATTCGGCATTCACAAAGCTTAATCTAACGAGGCAGAGAGGGTGACATGAAAGGCAAGGCCCCCCACTTGCTTCTAGTGTTGTTACTTTAAAAAGTGTCACTTTGGGCAGCTTAAAGACTAACAAAATTATGACAGGGCACACAGCTGAGCAGGATCAACCTGCTAATTATCCCCTAATTATGGGGGATGCAGGTGCTCACATCAAAGCCTGGAGCTGCTCTCTCACACACGCTCTTGCTTTCTTTTCTGGTGTGTGTGTGTGTGTGTGTGTGTGTGTACACGGAGGCCACAGGAAGACATTGAGCATCTTGCTCAGTCCACCTTACTCTTTTCAGACAGTGTCTCACTGATCCTTGACCTCAGCTTCACCTGGCCAGTGAGCTTCTAGAATCCACCTGTGCTGGGGTCACTGGACCAGACAGCCAGGCCTGTCTTTGCTTGAACAGCAAATGCTCTTACCCACTGAGCCATTTCTCCAGCCCTACACGTGTTTCTTTGTAGACCAAGAAAAGCAGTATTTTGATGAAAGGGTAGGCGTTCAATAGGAATGAAAATACAGTGATCCTGACAGACATTTCTCATTCCTCTAGAAATAGGTTTTTGGTTTCTTTCCTTCAATAGAAAGGATGCTTAAAATTGAGAAAAAAGTAGCCAAGACAGAGACAGACGCTATGGCTAGTGTCAAGTCTATCCTGAACTAGATATTTCTTGGTTCAGAAACTTAATGGGAAACTAGTCAGCCAAGTTCAAATACCCAAGTGAGGAAAACTGGCTAAGCAACCATGGGGAAAGTACAGCTTTGACTCCCACAGGATGGTCGCCCAGTTCAGCCACATAACTGCTATTAAAGCTGAACAAAGGGCAGACAGAGGGAAGAAGTTTTTCATGGGACAGATAATTATGATTTTCAAGACGAAAGAATAAAACTAGAAATTAAACAAAAAGCCACTCAACAGAAACACTAGAAGGCACACAGCCAGTTGTAACTGAGTGTCAAGCAAATGAGACCAACTTGACTTTCTAAATTTTCCACACCAAAGAGACTCTTCCTAATAGTTAAAATTTAGAAATGTGTTGAAAAATGAGATAAATAAAAACATGCTTTTGTATACACATAGGTGACTTTCTTCAGTTAGGGGTGTGGCAGGAATTACATAATACTGAATGGTGACAACCTACTGTTTGTATGTGTTCACAGTTCCATGGTCCTGAAATTTACATACATACCTTGAAAATGGTCTCACTGAGTCTGTTTCTACCTTGGAAATGGACATACAACTTATAGGAGTGGTACGGGAAGTCCTTCTGTCTATGTGTTGCTTTTATTGGTTAGTGAGTAAAGAAACTGCCTTGGCCTGTTGACAGGGCAGAACTTAGGTAGGCAGGGAAAACTGGACTAAATTCTTAGAGAAGGAAGAGAGAGAGAGAGAGAGAGAGAGAGAGAGAGAGAGAGAGAGAGAGAGAGGAACTGCCAGAGTCAGACATGCCAAAACTTTAAGTGAGCCACTGCCAGGTGGTGATACACAGATAGAAGTGGGTTAAATTAAGAAATTAAGATGTAAGAGTTAGCCAATAAGAAGTCAGAGCTAATGGGCCAAGCAGTGATTTAATTAATACAGTATCTGTGTGGTTATTTTGGTTCTGGGCGGCCGGGATGAACAAGCTGGCTCTCCTTGACCTCACTGAGCCTGTTTCTACCTTGGAAATGGACATACAACTTACAAGAGAGCTTTTGCTTTCTGGAGAGCTGGTTGTTAAACATTCGCCCGCATAGCACTCAGACTAGTGCAACTGACCTAGAGCAAAGGATCCCTCTGTTGGGGCTGGGAGCCAGTTCATTCTGAGCTCGATCCTCAGAGCCAACAGAGCCAACATAAAGTGTAAGTCCCAAGTCCCGGTCTCTGCCTCCATCTTTGGAGGCCCTGATCCCTGGGCCCACCAAGTATTGACCCTCCTCGCGGCTTCCCGGTTTCCCCAAGAATGCAGGAATCCCATTAAACCTGGATATTTTAAAATTTGGCTTGTTGTGATTTGGCTTGATTGGGATTTTTTTTTTGCGTTGGCAGAGAGCTTGCATTAGGAAAATTCTTAACATAAAAAAAACAAGTTTGATAGTGTGTGCTTGTGATTTCAGTGCTGGTAGGCAGGAGAGGCAGATCCTGGAGTATGTGGAGTCTGACCTGGCCTATTCAGCAAGCTCCAGGTCAGTGAGAGACCCTGTCTCAAAAAAAAAAAAAAAAAAAAAAAAAAAAAAAAAAAAAAGAGGTAAATTGCACCTTAGAAACGACACTTGAGGCTGATTCTGGCCTCCACATACATGCATGTACACACACACACACACACACACACCCTCTAAAGAAGTACTTCTTCTAAGGGGTCCTTGACAATAGGATACCCGGGGTGGCCTTGGCTTAGCAGATGTGGCTTGCCTTAGAGAACTTCCCTAATTACCCAACCCTATACTTGGAAAAGAGACTCAAGCTTAAGTCCTATTGAGGACACCAGCGGTGCTCTTTTTACAAAACAAAGACAGCACATTTTAATCTCCTGCCACAGTCTGAAGAAGAACTAAAAGAGAAGGGCTCAGAGATTTCCAGCATTTCCATTCCTAAGCAAGGGTTAAACTTAAGTCTGGACTTTACAGCTCCTGGTACTATGCAATGCTTCTTCCTCTCGGAAGTCAGTTGTGTTAAAGTGAGAAAGCTAGTCAAAACAAGCCAGCGTGCGGAAATATAACCTATTGGTTGTTCTACAGCTGCCTATCACTCCAACACCACTGCGGGGAAACAGCACCCATAGACAACACCTAGCAAAGAACATGCATTAGTCAGAGGGAAAACCCCACTCCCCACTCTTATGGCAGTGCTTATAAAATTCAATGCTAGTTTATGATGGTCCACCAAGCTTACTGTGTGATCACACGCTACATTTTAGCTGCAGGACTAATACACACAAGTTGAACTTTGTGGCTGTGAACTTGGTGAAAGGCCTCTTTCCACTCTTGCTTACTTCCCAAGAGCACAGCACAGCTGGGCACAAATCATGTAAGAGATGTGTTTCCCAGGCATTGCTGGGAAAGCCAGGCTCGGGGTGGGGGTTTTTGTTTAGGAAGCTGCTATATGGGTTCAGAACAGGGTGAAAGGGGCTACAGAGTGAGACTAAAATGCTTCTTTTGGGAAAAGAGCAGTGTTGTGATTATCTAGACAGGATTTTAGGAAAGGAGAGTTGTGACAATGAGGGTGAGAGACAGGATCACAGAAGCACTGGGAGAGTTCGACTAGCTGCACACTTCTTTTCACCTTTTGGTGTTACACATGCGTGGACAGGTGTACAAGTCTGTGTGCAGACACACAGAGGTCAATGTTGTGTCTCCCTGTCATTCTTCTTATGTATATATGTATGTGTCTGCTTGTCTGTGTACCACATATATGCAGTGCCCACAGAGACCAGAAGAGGGTATTGGATAACTTGGAGACAGTTACAGGTGTTAGCTGACTAACATGGGTGCTGGGAACTCAACTCCAGGCTTTTAGAAGATCAGTAAGTTCTCTTAATTACCTGTTTATTATTATTTTGTTTTTGTTTTGCAAGATAGGGCTTTTCCATGTAGCCCTGACTGTTCTGGAACTCACTCTGTAGACCAGGCTGGCCTCGGACTCACAGACATTCATCTGCCTCTGCGTCCTGAGTGCTGGGATTAAAGGTGTGTGCCACCCCTGCCCTGTTGCACTTTTTTTTTTTTTTGGCACGTTTATTGCTTGGCCAGCAAGCTCCAGGATCTTCTTGTCTTCCTCACTACGGCCCCTTCAGTGCAGACACACGCCATGATAGGTAGCTTTTACATGGGTTCTGGGGATTGGGATTCAGGTCCTCACCCTTGTGGAGCAAGCATTTTTCTCACTGGGCATTCTCCCTAACCTCCAACAGTAACATTTTATCCTAAGAAACCAGAGATCTATGTTTTTCTTACTGGCACATAGAAATGATTCCTACTATTTTTTGAGCCAGTTTTAGAGAGGAAAGAGGAAAGGAAAGAAATGTACCAACAGTCATGTAAAAATCCTTGGTCATGCAAGGCCCAATGAATCAAGGCAGTCAGGTATAGAAATGAGTACTGACCTAGTATCTCATGGAGAATTCCAATACTAAGGTTGTACTTGCTTTTGTTTGGTGTGTGTATGTGTGCATGCGTGAGTGCATATCTTCTGGGAATTGAACCCAATTGCCTGTGTGTGTTGGGCAAGTGTTCTACCACTGAGCTGAAGCCCCAGCTCAGCACTAAGATTATATTTCTATTACACCCGGTTGGTGAACTGGGTATATTTCCTCTCTCACTGTCCTTTCAGCCAGGTACCCTTTAGAAGCCTTACACAGTGCCCTTCTTTTTGTGTTTCTATTCAGAGGAGCTGAATTTAGACACAACATTATTCATTTATGGAAAGGCATGTCCCAAGTCAGCTACAGTCACTCCCTCCCTTCACTTGCCTTCAAAAACAAATACCCAGAAAATAATGAAAGAAGAAACCAAATAGATACCATCAACCAATTCATTCATTCATTTACTTATTGGCAGAAAAAGGGATCAACCCTCCTCCCCCAGGCTTCAGATATGTGAGGCAAACATTTAACTACTAAATCACAGCCCAGCCCTGATGCCCCTAATAACTGTTGTAGTATACTGTATTTTACAGTAACTTTAATTGCATTTGTTTCTATTAAGCCACTTACCACCATCTGGAATTCAGTTAGCCAAAGCTAGGAATGGATCATTTAACCTAAATTGGTGAAGTAGAAAGGACATGTTGGAGGGTGTTCTTGAAAGGCTGCTATTTACTGACACTGGATAATACAATCTATCCAAAACACAGCATGTGGCGATTCAAGGACATACTAGAGTTTGTGCCATGGGGACATTTACTGTTGTGATGCTACAGTGTCACGCTGCTCCAGAAATTGCAGAGGAACTTACAAAGCAGCTCTCCTGGGACTAGGACAAAGCCACATAGGAATGCAGACATTGGGAGAGCATGCACAGTCTCCCTCATTTAAGTTTCCATTTTAATGAAAAATGAAAAATTTTTGTGTAGTGCTATTGAATAAATACAAATTCCTACGTCACATTGATCATATGAGCCCATGTTACTTATCAAATGTAAGCTGTGTTTAATGTTACTGATTTTCATACTCTTCTTCACTCACACCACACATGGTGACAGATTCTCCATGGCAGGGACATGTTGTGGCATCCCGACCCTTGCTTCTGACTCTGATGTGAAGAGCAGACATCTGCAGACTAGGGTAGGCATGAAGGACCTGGCTGGACAGGAACAGAGGTAGTTCCTGGCTACACCGATGAGGAGTTATACCAGTTCTTTAATGGGGAACCAGGCACAGAGGCCTACTATGTGTCCTTTATAGTTTACTGTATATAATTATGCACCGCAACCATGTGTGCTTTGCATTCCAGGGCATGGAATCAGTCATTCTCAGCAGATCCCTCTATTGATGTCTGTATTGATGTTCAGCTATCTGAACCTTAGTAGAATGGGTTACCATGACCCTAATCCTGAGCCCAGAATGAACAGCAGCCCCCATGGAAAGCTGTCTCTTGTGCTCAATAGTACATCTGTAGGTGACTGACTAGCAGACATACTGGATACATACTGTTTCCACTACCATAAGATGACAACATGTGCCAACATATAGGTTGATTACCGCTTACCTGAAATGCTTAAAACCAGAAGTATTTCAATTTTTCTTTTCAGATTTAGGAATATATGTATATATTTAATGAGATATCTTAGGTATATGACCCAAGTCTAAACTAAAAATTCATTTATATATTTTCATACAATATTAATTTAATACATCTGTGTTTGGGTCCAATACATGAGGCTAGATGTGGAATGTTCTACTTGTGGCATCATGCCAGTGCTCAAAAGTTTCAAAATTTGGAACATTTAGGATTTCAGGTTTTTATATGAGACGTGTTTGGTGTAAATCTTTGTACATGGTGTTGCTATGAAGTTTTTGGATGTCATGTTAAATTCTCTGGTCTTCCTTGGAGTCGGAATGCCTCTTGCATGAAGACTTGGAGAGTTTGGGATTCTATATACTTAAGCCTTAGGTTATTGTCTGAACTCATGTGGCTCATATGTGTTCCTGTGAATTACAGGAATTGGGCAGTGTTCAAAGGCAATGAAAAGCCTAACACAGAGGGTGGATTCTTGATGACTTATAGCCTTTGATCAAAGAGGCTGAGCATACAGTACATACTCCGGTATCTTCAAACATACGCAGCATAACTTTTAGACGATAATGGTATCTATCTTGGGAATACTATAATAATATTTGAAGAATAGGACTACACAATATTAGGCAACTGAAGGATATCTTTAAACTCCATTTTCAAATGGGCAACTTCCCTTAGCTTTGAACAAAGGCAAACCTGCTGGTGTATCTGACATTGCAAGGACAGCCCATAACTGACCATGACTAAAGTAATCTAAAGCAATAATCACATGGTAGCTAGGACCTCACATTAAAAAATACCCACAGATATACATTTAGAATCAATTTCAGGAGATTCGTACGTGCCAAAAGCCACCCAAGACTCAAGGGTCAGAACTGACTTCTCAAGGAAGTTGGGGGACTATCCAAATTCTTTCTCATCAGCATCGACAGATCCTAGGAGATTTGCTGGCTGCACTGACACCCCTGACATCCCATAGTTTGGGGAAATTCATTCATAAGCATTTCCTTTCTCTCCTTTCTTTCTCGTAATTGCCTGTTCTAACTAATACATGAGTCCTTGGTACCAGTAACTAGTTCAAAACAGCAGTAACTTAGACATGGCAGGTGTATGCCATGTTACCTACAATGCCAGCTAAGGAGTACTACTACAGAAACTATACAGGCCAGAGCTACAGTCGAGGACAGAACTAGCCTCCCCGCCCCCCTCAAAAAAGGGGAGGGAAGAGTATAGATGCAGACATGGGGAAAAGTTCATCTGTTGTTAAAATCAAAAAGCATAATTCGCTACTGGAGGCCCAGGTGTCCCCTTAAGAGATGTCCTACTTAAATCATCTTAAAGAATTGGCAGCCATATTGACCAAATGTGTAGTATCCCTTCTCACATCTGTCAAAATTTGGATCGTGTCCCTCTTTCCAGAACCTTCTCATTCTCAGATCCAGAAGGCCCTGAGCTATCTGCCACAATGCTGACCTCACCCGCTCAGTGATGTAGGAGTGTCTTCTGTTTTGTGTTGATTTTTTTGGTTAAATAAAGAAACTGCCTTGGCCTTTTGATAGGACAGCAGCTTAGATAGGCAGAGTAGACAGAACAGAATGCTGGAAGAAAGAAAGCAGAGTCAGGCAGACGCCATGAAGCTCCGACCCGAAATGGATGTAGGTTAGAATCTTCCCGGTAAGCCACAACCCCATGGTGATACACAGATTCCTAGATATGGGTTAAAGCAAGATGTGAGAGTTAGCCAAGAAGAGGCTAGATGTAATGGGTCAGGCAGTGTTTAAATGAATACAGTTTCTGTGTTATTATTTCCAGGGCTAAGCTAGCTGCGCAGGAGTCAGGCGGGATGAAAAGCAGGCCTGCTCGCCTTATCATTACAGCTCAGCTCTTCCATTCCAACCATATCAGCTTCCTTGCTGCACCTTGAACACAGCAGACCAGTGACCATGGGACCCTTGCAGTTATAGGCTCTTTTAGTTCCTATACATCTCCTATGCAGGTATTATATACAGTTACTGCCAGCTTTCCCCCCCAGGTTTTATTCTGATGAAATATTCTCAGATAGGCATTCCCTGGTTACTCTTTGAAGGCAGCAAACTTATTGCCTATTTTCCATTTCTTCTCCCATGTTAGTTTTCTTTATTGCTCTTACTGCTATTTAAGATATTGACTATTTTATCTATTTGTCTCCCTGGCAGCAGCAGGTCTGTGCAGGAAGGGTTCCTGCTATGTGCTCACTTATGTACACCTAGAGAGAGGTTACTGCATGATCAGAAATTCCATCCCACAGGATTGCTGAAAAGATTAAATGAGTTATATATGTAATTCCCAATCCAGGAAAAAAAAGCACAGGATATATACTAAGCACTGCTGGACATTTCTTATTCACTTATCTATGTATTAATGTGTATGTGTGTATGCTGGAGGTGTGGGTGCCCATGGAAGTCAGAAGAGGGCTTCAGGAACTGAGGATATAGGTGGTTTTGATCAGCCTAGCATGGGTGCTATACCCAATGGGATCCTCTGGAAGAGTAGCAAACTACTGATTATTATTTTTAGCTTGTAATGTTTCTTATTTTGTTTCAAACTTTGTGTTAAACCCAGTGGTTATTACTACATCCATCTGATAGATTAGGACACTGAGGCC
Organism: Chionomys nivalis; assembly: GCF_950005125.1. Classification (NCBI taxonomy): domain Eukaryota; kingdom Metazoa; phylum Chordata; class Mammalia; order Rodentia; family Cricetidae; genus Chionomys; species Chionomys nivalis. The sequence goes on from NC_080099.1 coordinate 71,584,580, forward strand.
CAGAGTAAGTTATCTGAGAGTCCACAGTCAAGGTTGGTAGCACCACAATCCCAGTCCAGATCTGATTCCACGATCTGTGTTCTTATTTTCCTGACATTTTGTTGCAAATCCTGGGATCGGACAGGGGCAAGTTCAGTCAAAGGAGTAGGAGGTGAAGATTAAGGAGCACAGAATGGAGCTAGCACTTACTATAGTCATGCATGAAGTTGAAATGATGGAGGTATTCTGTTTACTTCCTAACTTGTCCAAAAAAATCTGATCAATCCTGCCAATTAAAAAGGTGTTTTCTTGACCCCAGAAAAATCTTTGGATTAGAGACATTTACTTGAAACAGTCATTCCATCATAACAGGAAAGAAGCAGAGCAGGGGTTATTATAACAGCTGCTTTCATGCCCCAAACAAGGTTTGGCTGTTTTTGGCCCGTTGCACTGTCGTAAGGGTTGGCAGGAAGCGGACAGACTGCATGGGTTTCCTTTTAAAAGATGATGTTGCTTCAGAAAAAAAAAAGGAAAGGAAAGAAGGAAAGAAGGAAAGAAAGAAAGAAAGAAAGAAAGAAAGAAAGAAAGAAAGAAAGAAAGAAAGAAGGCTGTGTTACGTAGCACGCAAACCATAGTTCCTTAGCTGTTCCTCTGTTCTCCTGGGTTGTCTACCTTATCCAGGTTTCAATTGTGACATGTTTTTGAAGAGCAGAAAGAGGTCTGGAATTACAAAGACCTCAGTTAGAACCAGAATCACCTTTAGAAGCTGCTTGCACATCCAAACCACAGTGTTTGCATCTGCAGGGTTATTTATTACAAGGACTGGGGGAAGACATGGAGTGGCCACTGTGATGACATGGTCATTGCAATGAAGTAAGAGATCCAAAAGCAGCAGTTATGCCCCCCCTTACACAGGCCTCTCCTGAGCTAATTCACAGTCTCCATGCAGACAGCAGAGAAGGCAAAGGTAACTCCTTCTCTGAGAAGTTTTAAACTTGTCACTTCCATTCAGATCCATAAAGCAGATAAGACATAGATCAAGGACAGGTGCCAGTGTCGTGTCCAATAAGAGAAGAGGACTGGGTTGGGGTCTGGAGTACAGAGCTTTGCTAGGCCTTAACTGAAAATCCTATAAAAATTGAAAAATCCTTGGCTTCTGAGACCTGGCAGTGCCAAGTTGAGCCTCCTGGAAAACCAGGGCTAAGCAAGTGCTTGAAACCATTTCACTGCTAATGGCTTCCAGATGACAGAAGAGCAACTTGCGCAGGATGTGTAAGATGCAATTGACATGTACAAGTCCAAAAGGCTGGTGCCCTTCAGCCAGGCTGCTGCCTCAATTCAGAGCCCCTGTGAATGGGAACGGGAATCCCTGCAAACTTCTACCATCACCACCCCCGCCAGCCCCCGACTGAACCTAGCAGCAGGAAGTGGGTTATGGCAGGAATGTGAGTCCCAGAAGCTGCTCTCTGACCTTCCAGTTATTCTTGCTCCTTAGTATCCGGGTCTGAGCTATGCAGGAGCCTGAGGCCTAACGAAGAGGAAACTCACAGAGCACGGCTGGGGTTTTGGACCCAAGAGAAGGAATCCCATGCCACTTCTGGCAGCTTTGAAGACCTATTTTTTTTTCTCTTTTTTAATCTGAAAAGCTTTTAATTCTGTTTCTTCAGAGCTGGAGGCTGGAGCACTTGCCTTACAACCAGAGAAAAGGAAGCTGCCATGTAGCCTAAAAACGTCAGGACATGATTCAAAGGGCAACCACAGCCAATTGGTAAACAGTACCACCCCTGGGCTGAGCCTCGGGGGAATAGGATGGGAAAATATAGGTAAGAGATAGGGGTACTACTGCCCCTTGGTGAGGGCTGTGGTCTAATTCAGGTGCTAAAGGCGAACTCAGCCAACGGGAGAGGGGTGATTTGTATAACACTGACTAATCCTAAGGGATATTTCATCTCTCTCTCTTGCTGAGTATAGGCCGCGTGTGCCCCACTAGACTGTAAACACACAGCACCACTGTCAGCCAACTGTTCAGTGATGACTCAGAGCTTTCAGTGTCTGCTGGTTTTCCCAGAGGGCATCCTGCTCAATACAGACCAGGCTACACCAAGCTGATGGTTCATTAGAATACAGTCTTTAAGTCAAATTATGAATTTAAAAAAGTAATAAATAAAACTAGATGGATACACGGCTACTTTTAGTTGTTTCACTATTGGACAGGTGCCAAGGCTCCATAGAGGTGGGAGAAAATGCCCAAGCCTTTTCCTTGGGGAACCAGAATCACACGCAGTTGTCACACTGGTCTTTTAGCTGACTGAACAAAGTTGTACAGGGCACAGAGCAGGAGGGAAGGACAGAAGCAAAGTAGCAACCAGCTCCTGTCCTCCAGGCAGCTGAAAAGGTCTCTGTGATTCCCTAGCAATTATTGAAAGTCAAAATCAAACCTTAAGCATAATTTGCACATCTTTCCAGAGACAATATCTGAAGTGTCAATGGTGTTCTGGGGAAGGGAAGGTGGAGAGATGGCTTAGCAGTTAGGAACACTTGCTACTTTTGCAGAGGACCTGAGAGTTCAGTTTCAAGCACACATGTCAGAAAATTCACAATGGCCTGTAGCTCCAGCTCTGGGGAATATGACGGCCTCTTCAGGCACCTGCACACATGTCTCTCTCTCTGTCTAGGGGATATGATGGCCTCTTCAGGCACCTGCACATATGTCTCTCTGTCTGTCTAGGGGAATATGACGGCCTCTTCAGGCACCTGCACATATGTCTCTCTGTCTGTCTAGGGGAATATGACGGCCTCTTCAGGCACCTGCACATATGTCTCTCTGTCTGTCTGACTCTCTCTCTTTCTTCTTCTTTCTCTCATACATACATATTCTCTATCTGTCTCACATACATGAATGAAAAGAAAAATAAATCATTTAAAATGGTGTACTAGGGTTAAAAGTTCACCTTAGTTGGGGAACACTTTGCCTAACATGCTCAAGGCCCTGAATTTGAGCCACAGCATGGCATAAAAAAGTCACTGATAAAATCTATTTCTGCCTATACATACCAACAACCCTAGTAACTGATGGGCCGAGGCAGGAAGATTATGAATTCCAGACTCAAAGAAACCCTTTCCCAAAGTTCCAATCATGATATGAAAACCTAGCACAGCGGAAACTTCCTAAAGTATGTGAAGGTGAATCTAATGAGGTCTCCTAATAATGGGGGATACTGAGTTACAACTGGCTACCTTTTGTCACCCAGCGAGGTTTCCAATAGTGAAACTGGGTTACATTCAATTGATCTGTTCTCCAATGGGATCCCAAACAACCCAGGCTGTTGCTACAACAACGGGAAGCACTCTGCAAACATGGAGAAGTCAAGCTGGTACCTTCGCCCCTATGTTCTAGTATCTTGGTTCAGGAAGATATTCTGCAGGCTACCAAAAGAGAAATACAAACACCAACCCAACCACAAAACCTTGACTACACTCTGACTTGCCCACAAGGTGTGTTGGGCAATGGTGGCACAGACTTGTGAGAGAAGCCAACCACTGTCTGGTTTTACTTAAGGCCACTCCAGGAGACAGAACCCACACCTGACACTGTTGTGGTAACTGAGAACCAAAGACCTATGGTAAAACCAAATACTACTGGTCTTAAAACTTATCAATAAAACGATTCCTTATGATATTCTGCTATGCGTATAGATCAGTGCCTTATTCATCATCAAAGAAGCTTTCTCCTGCAGCAGTTGGAAACAGGTACCAGACACTAACAGGAGACAGAATCTAAATGAGATTTCTCCATCAAATCCCTCCCCTCAGAGCTCAAGGAACCTCACAAGAGGAGTTGGAAAGAGAGAATGGAGGACACCAGGAAAACAAAGCCATCTGAATTATCTATGCAAAGTAAAAGGACACCAGAAAACAAGGCCCTCTGAATTATCGAAGCAAGGTGCACATGAACTCACAGAGACTGAAGCAGCAAGCACAGGGCCTACAGGGGTCCGGACCAGGTCCTGTGTATACATTATAGTTTTTATCTTAGTATTTTTATGGGACTCCTGAGTGTAAGAACAAGTGTATCTCTGATTCTTTTGCCTGCTCTTGAGACTCCTTTCTTCCTGTTGATTTGCCTTATCCAGTTTCGATGTGCTGGTATTTAATGTATTTTGTCATGCTTGGCTGTTATCGCTAGTGAGAGACATAAAGGGAGTGGATCTGGAGGGGAGGGGAACCGGGGAGGAAAAGGAGAGGAAACTATCGTCAGGATATGTCGTTTGAAAAAGGAACCTATTTTCAATAAAATGGAAAAAATCCCTGCTGTCTTATGTTTTCAGCACCTTTTGCTATGACATTACCTACTTAGTTCCAACTTATCTCCTCCTTCCCACCCTAGACCTTTAACCCTTGACTCTTGCCTGCCATTCCTTCACTTACTGCACATTTGCAGTCTCCTTATTCTCTGCAGTTGTATTTCTTCTTTCTGGTTTGTTCTTGTCACCCATCTCCTGAGACCCTTATACCAAATTGACAGAAATAATTCTGATGACCCTTAGTAAAGAATGGAGTGACCCTTGTGTATGTATGGAGAATTCCAAGTATGCCTGTCTTGACACAGAGTCACTGGATTCTAGTCTGGAGCTGAATGGGCCAAACAATCTAAATACTTGAGATGTATTAGGACAAAAAGTTCAAATAGGCAGAAATAGTCACTTGTACTTGAAACAGGATCTATGCAACCCAAATATTCTCCAGAAAGCAATCAAATCAGATGAAACCCACCAGAGGAGGAATTAAGGGGGAGCATTAAAAGGAACAAAAGGTGGAAGAAAAGACCCAACTCCTGAATGATTATGGTGGATTCGGGTCAAAGTTCAAAATACTAAAACTGTTTCTAATGTTTCACGAAGCACCCTCTGTGCTCCTCACAAATGATTTAGAGCAAAGTGCTCTGCTCCTGAGGGGGCCCACGGATCGTCATGCAGGATGGTTCAATCCAGAGATCTGGGGTTATCTAGTAAGGAAGACAGCAATTGAGAGGTCAGTCAGGCAGTGAGGGGGGGTCATTTGTCACTCTGACATGTGAGCACAGGACAAGCACCAGCAGATTGCTTAGCTTGCAATACCAGAACAGGTAGACACTCAGGCACCCACACAAAACCACAAAGGAGAAGAGAGAGATGTATTTCCATAGGAAAAAGCAGAGATTTCTACCCAAAGCCGAGGCAAGAGTTTTATTATCACTTAAAAGAATACCACTTTCCTCTGATTTGGGTTATTTTTAGCAACATGACTTAGAATTGATGCCTGATACATTTTGTCAAGTCCTTCTCCAGTCTGAATATTTTTGATAGTTCCTGGTTTTTATAGTAGAATAAGATTAGGGCACAGGTACCTTCCTGAAGTCACCCACCTCAACTGTGTACCTTCATTCTCTTCTTGTGTCCCTCAGGTCAGCTTTGGAGACTCTGAGCTGCCAGGAGACATGCTGCTACCTTGTGCGGTATTGTCAATGCTGTCCCTAATACATGCTTGCTTAAATAAACTGTACCCATCCTCTAAAGAGCCTCTCAAAAGCCCTCACTCTGATTCTATGGGGCCCCCTCTCCTATAATCTATGGAACCTGAACATCCTCCTAATCAAGCTACTTACCTCTCATGGAAAAAGAAATTGAAGGGTGTAGTTTTCTTTCTTCCTTTGTTTTTAATTGAGCCCGACATTTTCCTCTGCTCCCCTCCCTGCCTCTGCCCTCCCCTTCAGCCTTCTCCCAAGGTCCTCATGCTCCCAATTTACTCAGGAGATCTTGTCTTTTTCTACTTCCCATGTAGATTAGATCTATGTATGTCTCTCTTAGGGTCCTCGTTGTCTGGGTTCTCTGGGATTTTGATTTATGGGTGGGTTTTTTCTTTACTTTATGTTTAAAAACCACTTATGAGTGAGTATATGTGAAAACTGTCTTTCTGGGTATGGGTTACCTCACTCAAAATAATGTTTTCTAGCTCCATCCATTTTCCTGCAAAATTCAAGATGTCATTATGTTTTTCTGCTGTGTAGTACTCCATTATGTAAATGTACCACATTTTCCTTAACCATTCTTTGGTCAAGGGCATTTAGGTTGTTTCCAGGTTCTGGCTATGACAAACAAAGCTGCTATGAATATAGTTGAGCACATGTCCTTGTGGCATGATTGAGCATCCTTTGGATATACACCCAAAAGTGGTATTACTGGGTCTTGAGGTAGGTTGTTTCCTAATTTTCTGTTAAATCGTCACACTGATATCCAAAGGGGTTTTACCAGCTTGCATTCCCACCAGCAATGCAGGAGTGTTCCCTTTAACCTACAACCTCTCCAGCATAAGTTGTCATCAGTGTTTTTGATCTTGGCCATTCTTACAAGTGTAAGATGGAATCTCAGAGTTGTTTTGATTTGCATTTCTCTGATGACTAAGGATGCTGAACATTTCCTTATGTGTCTTTCAGTCACTTTAGATTTCTCTGTTGAGAGTTCTCTGCTTAGGTCTGTACTCCATTTATTGAATTATTTGTTCTTTTGATGACCAATTTCTTGAGTTCTTTGTGTATTTTGGAGATCAGACCTCTGTCTGATGTGGGGTTAGTGAAGATCTTTCCATTCTGTAGGCTGTCGTTTTGTCTTGTTGACTGTGCCCCTTGTTTGACAGAAGCTTTTCAGTTTCAAGAGGTCCCATTTATTAATTGTTTCTCTTAGTTAGTGTCTGTGCTGCTGGGGTTATATTTAGAAAGTGGTTTCCTGTGCCAATGCATTCAAGTGTACTTCCCACTTTCTCTTCTATAACGTTCAGTGTGGCTAGCTTTATGTTGCGGTCTTTGATCCATTTGGACTTGAGATTTGTGCATGGTGATAGATATGGATCTATTTTCTTTCTTCTACATGTTGCTATCCAGTTATACCAACATCATCTTTAAATATGCTTTCTTTTTTTATTTGGTATTTTTTGCTTCTTTGTCAAAAAATCAGGTGTTAAGATGTATGGATTAATATCCAAGTCTCTGATTCGGTTTCACTGGTCCTCCTGTCTGTTTTTATGCCAATACCAGGCTGTTTTCAGTAGTAGAGTTTGAAGTCAGGGACTGTGATGCCTCCAGAAATTCTTTTATTATACAGGATTGTTTTGGCTATCCTGGGTTTTTTGCTTTCCCATATGAAGTTGAGTACTGTTATTTCAAGGTCTGTGAAGAATTTTGTTGGGATTTTGATGGGCATTACCTTGAATCTGTAGATTGCTTTTGGTAAGATTGCCATTTTTACTACGTTAATTCTACCTACGCAAGAGCATGGGAGATCTTTCTACTTTCTGGTGTCTTCTTCAATTTCTTTCTTCAAAGATTTAAAGTTCTTGTCATACAAGTCTTTCACTTGTTTGGTTAGAGTTACTGTGAGATATTTTATGCTATTTGTGGCTATTGTGAAGGGTGATGTTTCTCTGATTTCTTTCTCAGCTCTTTTATCATTTGAGTTCAGGAGGGCTACTGATTTTTTTGAGTTAATCTTGTATCCTGCTACATTACTGAAGGTGTTGGAGAAGTTCCTTGGTAGAATTTTTGGAGTTATGTAAACTATCATATCATCAGCAAATAGTGAGAGTTTGACTTCTTCTTTTCCAATTTGTATCCCCTTGGTCTCCTTTTGGTGTCTTATTGCTCTATCTAGGACCTCAAGAACTATATTTGATAGATATGGAAAGTCTTGTTCCTGATTTCAGTGGGATTGCTGGGAGTTTCTCTCCATTTAGTTTGATGTTGGCTGTTGGTTTGCTGTATATTGCCTTTATTATGTTTGGGCATATTCCTTGTATCCCTGCTCTCTCCAAGACCTTTATCATGAAGGGATGTAGTATTTTGCCAAAAGTTTTTTCGGCCTCTAATGAGATGATCATGTGGCTTTATCTTCAGTTTGTTTATATGGTGGATTACATTTACAGATTTTAGTATGTTTAACCATCCCTGCATCTCTGAGATGAAGCCAACTTGATCATGTTGGATGATGGTTCTGATGTATTCTTGGATTCGATTTGCCAGTGTTTTATTAAATATTTTTGCATCAATGTTCATGAGTGAGATTGGTCTGTAATTTTCTTTCTTAGTAATGTCTTTCTGTGGTTTGGGTATTTGTAGCCTCATAAAAAGAGTTTGGTAATGTTCCTTCTGTTTCTATTATGTGGAATAATTTGAGCACTATTGGTATTAGTTCTTCTTTGAAAATCTTGTAGAATTCTGAGCTGAAACCATCTGGTCCTATTTTTTTTTTTGCGTGTGTGTGTATGTGTGTGTGTGTGGAGACTTTTGATGACTGTTTCTATTTATTCAGCAGTTATAGGTCTATTTAATTTGCTTATCTGGTCTTGATTTAATTTTGATAATTAATATTTATCTAGAAAGTTGTCCATTTCCTTTGAGTTTTCCAATTTTGTGGAGTGCAGGTTTTCGGAATATGACCTGATAATTCTCTGCATTTTCTCCGTGTCTGTTGTTATGTATCCCTTTCCATTTCTGATTTTGTTAATTTGGATATTCTCTCTCTGCCTTTTGGTTAGTTTGGACAAAGGTTTGTCTATTTTGTTGATTTTCTCGAAGAACCAATTCTTTTTCTCATTGATTCTTTGTATTATTTTCTTTGTTTCTATTTTTTTGATTTCAGCTCTCAATTTGATTATTTCCTGCCTTCTAGTTCTCTTGGGTGAGTTTGCTTCTTTTTGTTCTAAAGTTTTCAAATGTTCTGTTTATTCACTGGTGTGGGATCTTTCCAGCTTCTTTATGTAGACATTTATTGCTATGAACTTTCCTCTTAACACTGCTTTCATTGTGTCCCATAAATTTGAGTATGATGTGTGGTCATTTTCATTGAATTTTAGAAAGTCTTTAATTTCTCTCTTTATTTCTTCTTTGACCCATCGATGATTCAGGTAAGCATTGTTTAAATTCCATGTGTTTGTGAGTTTTCTGGAATTAGTATTGCTGTTGACTTCTAGTTTTAAAACATGGTGATCTGATAAGATACATGGAGTTATTCCATTTTTCTTTGTATTTGCTGAGGTTTGTTTTGTTATTGAGTATGTAGTGAATTTTTGAGAATGTTCCATTAGGTGCTGAGAAGAAAGTAAATTACTTTTTGTTTTAATGGAATATTATATAGATGTCTGTTAAGTCCATTTGAGTCATAACATCTGTTAGTTCCATTATTTCAATGTTCACTTTTTAATTTGTGCATTTTTTTCCTTCTTTGGGATTTGCTGCTATGAGACCATCAATTGTCTGTGTTTTTGTTGATGTAGTCAAATTCCTTGGGTTGGAGTTTTCCTTCTAGTATTTTGTGTAGGACTGGGTTTGTGGCTAGGTGTTGGTTAAACCTGGTTTTGTCATGGAATATCTTGTTTTGTCCTTCTATGGTGTTTGAATGTTTTTCTAGGTATAGTAGTCTGGGCTGGCATCCGTGGTCTCTTAATGTCTGCATAACACTTGACCAGGACTTTCTGCCTTTCATTGTCTCCAATGAAAAGTCAGGTATAATTCTGATAGGTCTGCCATTATATGTTACTTGGCTTTTGCAGCTCTTAATAGTCTTTCTTTACTCTGTATGTTTAGTGTTTTGATTATTATGTGGTGAGGGAACTTCTGTTTTTTGATCCAGTCTATTTGGTGTTCTATAAGCTTCTTGTATCTTCATAGGCATGTCTTTCTGTAGGTTGGGAAAGTTATCTTCTATGGTTTTGTTAAATATATTTTCTGTGCTTGAGTTGAACAACTTCTTTTATACCTACAGTCTTAGGTTTGGCCTATTTTGGTGTCCCATATTTCCTGGATTTTTTTGTGTTAAGCTTTTTTTTAGATTTAATGTTTTCTTTGATTGATGAGTCTATTACCTCTATTGTATCTTCAGCACTTGAGATTCTCTCTTCCATCTCTTGTATCCTGCTGTTCATGCTTGTGTTTGTGGTTCCTGATCATTTTCTCATGATTTCTGTTTGTATAATTCGCTCGGCTTGTATTTTCTTTATTGTCTCTATTTCAGTTTTCAAGTTGTGAATAGTTTCTTTCATATGTTTGATTGCTTTTTATTGGTTTTCCTTAAGGGATTTGCTGATGTCTTCCAATTTTTTGTTTGTCTTTTCCTCCATTTCTTTGAGGAAATTTCTCATTTCCTCTTTAAGAGTTTTAAACATTCTCCTTACATTATTTTTTAGGTCATTTTCTTCTGGTTCATCCATATTTGGTTGTTCAAGTCTTGCTGTTTTAGGGTTTTTAGGTTTTATTGGTGCTGTGTTGCTCTTTGTGGTGTTGCATGTGTTCTTACCTTTCTACTCATCTTTTCCTCTAATAGGTATGTTTGGGGCTGTCAGTGATTATGTTGATTTATTTTCTAGGCGCCAGTAAATTCAAGGCTCAGATTATTGTTCGTCATGGTACAGTTAGTGCCACAGTTCTAGTTACCCCTTCGGTCACTCTGTGTTCCTGGAGGTCGCTCAATGCTCCTGTGCTGTGCTCCACTCCCTTGGAGTTTGCTTTCTTAGGCCTGCTCTAGTCTAACTTGTCAGCTTTTACCTGTTTCTATGAATCCTGTTCTGTATCTGCTCCTGCAGAGATCTCTGACTTGGAGTTAGTCCTGCAAAGGTCTCTGGCTCCCATCTACTCCCTGGAGTTCCTAGGCTTGAGTGTGCCCAGACCCGCAGAGGATCTGGCTCAGGCTTACTCCCTCAGAGGTCCCAGACTCATGCTTGGACCCACAGAATTGTTCCAGGTTCCTGCCTATTCCCTTTGATGTCCCAGACCAATGCCCAGACCCATAGAGGTCCTAGCTGAAGCCTACTTCCTCTGAGGTCCCAGATTCACACCCATACCCACAGGAGTCCTGGTTTAGGTCTACTCCCTTGAAGGTCCTAGATTCCCATCCAGACCCTCAGAGGTCTCTCAAGGTTGTAGCTTTCATCGTTCACTAGCACCTAACAGACTAAATAGCCCAAATGTATGCCGGCTATTCATAAGCATTCATTAAAATTTTGAGGTTTGAGGGAAGGCACAGTGGTTAAAAGCTGTTCTTCCAAAGGACCCAGGTTCAATTCCCAGTTCGCATGGCAGCTCACAACTGTCTGCAACTCTAGTGCAAGGGAATCTAACACCCTTATACAAACATACATGCAAGTAAAACACAAATGCATATAAAATAAAAATAAATAAATCATTAAAAATTTTATGTGCAAAACAACACACACACAGAGACACGCACCGCCATCATCACCACCATCACCATCTACCACCAGCTACCACCAACACCATCATGATCAACACTTGTATTTATGGAATTATAAGTTCTAGTTAGGTCCCTTGCCACAAAGTTTCTGAACATGGTCAGAGTAAATACAGTAAAACGGAGTGACCTTTAGCCCAGAATTAAGTTTTGAAACTCAGCAATGGCTTTAAGTACTAACAAACCTCATTTATATTCACATCAGCTTTCAACTCAGGAAGGGATACATGTTGGCACAAGAGGATGCATGAGATAAAAAGGAGAGGCTGGAGAAAGGGGGGGAGCAGAAGGCCTCCTGCAGAGGCACCTTGCTAGCTCCCTGTTTTGCCAGGCAGCTTTGTTTAAAGAAAGGTATTCTGCAGGTACTGGCATGAGAAGCGGAGCCTTTTGTAAGTGGCGAAGTTAACAGAATAAGTCCTAGGTGAGTACAGGGAAAGGGAGAGTATTCAATTCAGTTTTACCGAGATGTAACTTCCCAGATGATGTGGGACTCTCCTCTGCATGAATGTGCTTTATTACCATTGGTTAATGAATAAAGTTGTTTTGGCCAATGGTTTAGCAGAGCAAAGCCAGGCTGGAAATCCAAACAGATAAATATATATAGAGAGAGTTGGCAGAGCCAGGGAGACACCATGGAGCTGCCGAAGGAGAAGGATACTACCGCCAAAACCTTTCTGGTGATCAGAGCCTTGTGGCAATATACGGATTAATAGAAATGGGTTAATTTAATATGTAAGAGCTATCTAGAAATACGCTCAAATCACTGGCCAAGCAGTGTTGTAATTAATACAGTTTCTCTGTGATTATTTGGGTCTGAGAGGCTGGGAAATGAATTTGCAGCCTGTTTACACCCAAACTTCATTTTCTAGTAAGTCCGAAGTAAAATTGACAGAGAGGAGAGGAACATCAAAATGCCACGTGTTCCATTCATTCTGTATGGAACTGAAACAGTTTATCTTCATTCAGAAAAGTAACCGCTCAATTAAAAATGCCAAGGCCTCATTATTCAGAAGAGTTAGACAAGCATATAGGTCTGTTATTGGCTATAAACAAACAATAAACTACCCTTTCACTATGAGGAACAGATACCTAGGAACCCAGGGTCACCTGTGAAATGGCCTGGATCAAGTTAGAGTAGTATCTTGATTATCACAGACCATGGACCGTGTGGGTGAGGCTGGCATTACAAATGACCAGAAAATCAGGTCTACCAGGTAAAAAAGATACTGTGTCTAGTGAAAAATTTATCCTTAAATAATTAAAATTGCCCTTATGTTTCTTACATGATTAAATACTGGCCAGACACACTGATGCCCCCTTTCTCACTTCCAGTACACAAAGCCAAGAGCACAGGATTAGCTGGCCTCATGTGTGTGGTCTGACCTGCTACTTAATATAGGAAATTATTCCTAGATGGAGCAACTATATTCTAAATGTATTCTGAATCTCACCACACTGAGGAAGTTTCCCTAGAATGGAAACATGTAGATGAAGGACTCGAACACGTAGAAAGGCTGGAATTCTGAAGTAACCCTTGTACAATGAGATCCAACAGTGATGACCCCCTCCTTATGTGAACAGTGACATGGTAGAAAGAACGAGGCTCTAGTTTACAAACCAACCTTTTATCTCCTTTGAGTTCCAATCTCTCTTCTTGTGATGCAGGCATCATGACAACCCTATGACAACGCTATCAAATAGGGTAGACAGACTTTCCCAGGGGGTATGTGTTGGCTCAGTGATCCTTTGCTGGGGAGGGTGCCTGCAAACAGAGCACATACTCTCATCTGTCGATTTGCCTCATGAAGGCAATCCTTGTACACAGATGCTGTGGTTACAACTGTGCAGGTCCTCAAGTTCAGGATTGGGAAGTTCATTGTTGGAGCACACCTTGGCTGTTAGCCTGACCTTTTATCAGCATTGACAGTTAATTTTTAAATGAACAAGCAGTTTCCACAGTATAAGATGGGAGCAGTGTTAGTGAGGAAGAAGTCATACTACAGCCAACATGAGTTAGAGAAGCGGCATGCCTGAAACAGCTGTGAGCTAGTGCGATGCCTCCCTCAGTCGTCTCGGCATTGGGAAGGATGAGAGAGTCAGGAGAGTCAGGACTACCAGAATTTGAGGCAAGCCTGGGCTACAGAGTGAGATCCTGTCAAACAACCAAAAACCAAAATAAACTAACAAAAAACTTGAGATGATCATGAATTCAAGATCAGCCTGGGCTACATGAAACCCTGTCTCAAAACAAAAAATCCTTGATAAAATGTAATCATGAAAACACAAGCTCAGCTATCCTAGGTGTGTAACAAAAATTATATTATATTCCATGTTAAAGGAAGTCAAGACAGAAACTAAAAACCAAGAGACAGATAAACGTTTGAGCTGCTGAGCAGATGTATGCACCCAAGTGCTAGGTTGTGGGTTCTCTGACACCATCATGTCACCTCCAAACCCCAGGGCCACATTCCATGTGCACAGTCACCAACTTTTGTGGCGAGAGATCCAGACAGCATTTATAGCTCCAGTCATGCGTGTTACACATGAAGTTCTCTTTCTTATATAATGTGAGGCTGTGGTCATGCTCATGGCAAAGCTAAGATTGGGTTGCTAGACTTGTATCTGGAACCCAAAATTGAGAAAGAGAGGAAAAGACAGACAGACAGAGAGAGAGAGAGAGAGAGAGAGAGAGAGAGAGAGAGAGAGAGAGAGAGAGGAAGATACTTTAGAGCTGAATGATCAGAAGAGCAAGATGCCTGCTATCTGCCACAGGGGTAACTGATAAAGGTCTAGAGGCACATAGCTTCTTCCCTGTAAATTACTTGAAGGGCTGTCTATGTCTGTTTTCTTTTATTTTTTAGGACACAGGGTTTTGCTGTTGCCTAGGCTGACCTCAAACTTCATACTCCTGCCTCAGTCTCTCCAGGGTCAGAAGTATATGCAGACGTAGCATAATTAATAAAAACACAGAGACAGATATTGGGATTCAGACTGAAGGTCAGAAAAGCAACAGTCAGCCACTGGCTCTTACCTCTACCTCAGTCCAAACTGGCGATCCTGCCTTCAGGAATCTCACAATGAGACCATGTCTGAGAGCTGCCTCCTCCTGTCTTATATTCATTCCTCTTTAGTTCTGGGATTAAAGGTGTGCACCATTACCACCCAGTTTCTATGACAAACTAGCGTAGCCAACTAGGATTAAAGATGTGTGTCACCACTACTTGGTTTGTAAGGCTGACTAATGGGGCTGTTTTACTCTCTGATCTTCAGGTAAGCTTTATTTATTAAAATACAAATGAAATATCACTAAATGCAGTTGCCATTATACCTTGTGAGAAAGTTGTTTTCTTTGCCTTCTATTGGTTCATACAGTTCAATACTCTCTCTCTCTCTCTCTGTCTCTCTCTGTCTCTCTCTCTCTCTCTCTCTCTCTCTCTCACACACACACACACACACACACACACACGTATTTAGTATGTACGTATGTACTGGTGAGTTGGAGTCATGGGCACCTTTATTTCAGCAACTCTAACGCATTCCCACATATCTTGAATAAGTCTGGCTGCTTCAATGTTCTAATACTTTTGTGGACCTCTGAGAACTTCACAGGATTTAATTGCCTTTGATCTCACCAAATCTTAATTCAAATTTCTTAACTGTCTTTCTCATCTTCCTCTGGTGGCACTTGTGGATAGGGGCTATGCAGCACCATGAAAAATGTCCTGAGTCAGGCGAATGAGTAGCAGCTAGCTGGGATATGGGCAGCCTTCAAGCTGCCTGCCTCAATTGGCAAACAACTTTCTGATAAGATCATCATTCAGAGACATGAGGTAGGGTTGAGAGAACCAGAAACTCGTCATTGGATTCTGCAAGTGTCACGAGAGAAGCTTCACAGGGCAGCGATTCCGTGAGAGTGCAGGTGACTTTGACTCCAGAGGATCAATGGCTACGAACAGGCTAAATAACAAGTTCACAGAATGAAGGGAGAGATCTAGTTTAACTCAGGAAAACACATCTACAATAAATCTTACCAAATGGACAAACATGATGAGCTAGGTCGCAGGAAGAAGCCAAGAAAACAAAATGTCTGTTGCCCCCAGCACTGTCTAGTTCATTATCAAAATTCAAATTGGGGAAGTAAAGGGGCAGGGGGTTCCAGTGAACACCTGGGCTGTGGCAGCTCCCCGGGAGGCTATCTGCTGATTTAAGTGGCAGGCAACTTGGAGGAGACTCTGAGTTAATTATCCCCATACTTTCTCAAATGAAAAGAGTGGTGTTCTGTACATCTAAGTAAGATACTTGGACGCTGTCCCATGACAGTCATATGAAAATGCATAGTGTCTTTGGGGGCATTACAAGCTACGATCACATTAAAAGCAGTATCCCCACCAGGCAGTGGTGGCGCACACCTTTAATCACAGCACTCGGGAGGCAGAGGCAGGCGGATCTCTGGGAGTTCGAAGCCAGCCTGGTCTACAAGAGCTAGTTCTAGGACAGGCACCAAAGCTACAGAGAAACCTTGTCTCAAAAAAAAAAAACCAAAAAACAACAACAAAAAATACTATCACCTTCTTTATAGGCATAACATAGTAATGTCTTTATTTTTAAAGCACTTTAATTAGACCGAACTCTAAACACATAGTTTAACATGACACTGTTTTATAAGACAGAAAAAGAAAAGAAATTTTAGAGGCTATTTCTTGCTTCATGATGTTTTTTCCCACCAGACCAGGCCTGAGGTAACAACCTCCACAGAAGCAGGTACTAGGGAGCGACCACTGAGGGAGCAGAACCTAGCCAGAGACCTCTGCTGGTCCATGCACAACTCAGAGACCTCCAAGGGAGCAGGTCCGAGCCAGAGAACTGTACAGAACCGGGCCCAAGTCAGGGACCTCTGCAGGAGCAGGCCCGGGCCAGGGACATTTACAGAAACAGGCTTGAGACAACGACCTCTACCAGAGCAGGTCTGAGTCAACAATCTCTGCCAGAACAGGCCCAAGGTGTAAGCGACCCCAAGTGACCCTGTATTGCAGAGCAGCCTCAGGGAGCGCTGAGTGACATCCTGGAACATTGAACATGGAGTGCCCTCTGGGGTGACTGGAACAGTGGGCCTGACTGCACCATAAGGAGCAACCATTTGAGCCTGTGATCCACTGGCACCTGGAAGATTGATCAGCTACAACAATCAGAGAAAAATATGGGTAGATAAAATAAGAACACACTCAACACCACAAAGAGCAACACAGGACCAATAAAAACGAGTGGCCCTACAACAGCAAGACTTGAACAACAAAATACAGATGGAGCAGAAGAAAATGACCTAAAAATAACTTTAGGAAATGTTTGAGGCCCTTACAAAGGAAATGAAAAATACCCTCAAAGAAATGGAGGAAAAAAACAAAGAAAAAAATTGGAAAAAAAAAATCAACAAATCCCTTAAAGAAAACCAAGAAAAAGCAATCAAACAGATGAAAGAAATTATTCAAGACTTGAAAACTGAAATAGAGACAATAAAGAAAACACAAACCGAATGAATTATAGAAATGGAAATTATGAGAAAATGATCAGGAACCACAAATGCAAGCATAAACAGCAGAATACAAGAGATGGAAGAGAGAATTTCAAGCTCTTGAAGATACAATAGAGGAAATAGACTCATCAGTCAAAGAAAACATTTAATCTACTACAAGCTTAACACAAAAAAATCCAGGAAATATGGGACACCATGAGAAGACCAAACCTAAGAATAATAGGTACAGAAGAAGGAGAAGAACTCCAGCTCAAAGCCTGGAGAAATATACAGAAAATATATTTAACAGAATCATAGAAGAAAACTTTCCCAACCTAAAGAAAGATATGCATTTGAAGATATAAGAAGCTTACAAAATACCAAATAGACTGGATCAAAAAACAGAAGTACCCTCACCACATAATAATCAAACATTAACATATAGAATATTAAGACTGCAAAGGAAAAAGACCAAGTAACATATAAAGGCAGACCTATCAGAATTACACCTGACTTCTCAATGGAAACAATAAAAGCCAGAAGGTCCTGGTCAAGTGTTATGCAGACATTAAGAGACCACAGATGCCAGCCCAGACTACTATACCCAGCAAAACTTTCAATCACCATAGACAGACAAAACAAAATATTTAATGACAGAACCAGATTAAACCAATACCTAGCCACAAATCCAGCCCCATACAAAGTATTAAAAGGAAAAAAAAACATCCACAAAAACACAGACAATAGATGATCTCACAGAAGCAAATCCCAAAGAAAGGAAACACACACATACACAATGACATCACCACCAACAAAAACTAAAATAACAGGAACTAGCAATCACTGTTAGTTAATATCCCTTAATATAAATGGACTCAATTCACCTATAAAAAGACACAAGCTAACAGATTGGATACAAAAACAGAATCCATCCTTCTGCTGCATACAAGAAACACACCTCAACCTCAAAGACAGACATCACATCAAAGTAAAGGGTTGGGTTAAAATTTTCCAATCAAATGGACTTAAGAAACAAGCTGGTGTAGCTATCCTAATATCTAACAAAATAGATTTCAACATAAAATAAGTCAAAAGAGACAAAGAAGGACATTTCATATTAGTCACAGGAAAACTCTATCAGGAGGAAATCGTAATATTGAACATCTATGCTCCAAATACAAGGGCACCCTCATATGTAAAAGAAACACTTCTAAAGCTTAAATCACACATTTAACCCAATATACTAATAGTGGGAGACTTCAACACCACAATTTCACCACTGGACAGGTCTGTCAGACAGAAAATTAACAGAGAAATAAGGGAACTAACAGATGTTTTGACTCAAATGGACTTAACCGACACCTATAGGACATTCCATCAAAACACATAAAAGATTATACCTTCTTCTCAGCACATCATGGAGCCTCCTCAAAAACTGACCACATACTAGGTAACAAAGCAAACCTCAACAGACACAAAAATATTGGAATAACCCCACGTATCTTATTGGATGACCATGGCTTAAAATTAGAATTCAACATCCCTTCATGATAAAGGACTTGGAGAGAACAGGGATACAAGGAGCATACCTAAACATAATAAAGGCAATAAACAACAAGCCAACAGCCAACATCAAACTAAATGAAGAGAAACTCAGAGCGATCCCACTGAAATCAGGACATGTGCTCAACTATGTTCATAGCATCATTGTTTATCATAGCTATAACCTGGAAACAACCTAAATGCCCCTCGATGGATAAGGAAAATGTGGTACATTTACATCATGGAAGTGCTAGACAGTGGAAAAAAAATGACATCTTGAAATTCACAGGTAAATTGATGAATCTAGAAAACATCATATTGACTGAGGTAAGCCAGACTCAGACAATTATAATAAATAATCACTCATAAGTGGCTTTTAGACATAAAGCAAAGTAAACCAGCCTACAATTCATAATCCCAGAGAATCTAGACAACAGTGAGGACCCTGAGAAAGACTTACATGGATCTAAACTAAATTGGATATAGAGAAAGACAAGATCTCCTGAGTAAAATGGGGAGCCTGGGGACCATGCGAGTGTGTAGAAGGGGAGTGGAGAGGATGTGAGGGGAGTGGATGAAAATGTATAGCTCAATAAAAACAATAAAAAATAAAATAGAAAGATTTAAAAAACCAAACAATGCCTCTAGAGGGCAGATGGGATTTAATTTGGAAAAGAAAAAAACCTTTCAGACAGTAAGGACACATCACTTTCCCAATGTCCTTCCAAGTTGCTTTTATTTTTATCAAGTCAGTCTGAATGAGCTGGAGACAGGAGTAGAGGAGAGAAAGAATTAACAAGAAACCAGGTAGAAAAAAGTCAGTATTTGCCCCTTGAGGAATGGAGCTTACGTGAAATTGTGTGGTCACAAGCACTGGGTAGTATATTCTTTTTTCAGGCTGTCTCTTCAAGACACTCACTCTAACCTAGTTTTTTCAGCCTTACTAATGCTGAAAACCTTTACCACTGTTATAAATTATAATCTGTACATCTGTGTTTTCCAGTAGTCTGAGACAACCCCTGTGATGTGAAAGGGTTGCTTGACCCCAGAGAGGTTGCGACCCACAGATTGAGAATCACTGCTCTAGACTAACTATGTCCAAGGTGTGTACTATTACTGAGGACCAAAAATGTCAGTCACCTAAATAAATACAGGTGTACTTATTTAGACCAGAAGACTAAGATACAGTCACTGCCACCTTGGAAGCCAGAATGGGATTGGTACACAGCTTCATTACTTACAGGATGTCTGTGGACCAACACATCTGTAGTCCCTAGACTCTTGTTAGATGCACAAGCTCAGGCCCCTCTCCAGACCTGCAGCTCCTGGATCACCACTTCATCCAGTCCCATGGCTGAAAGCAGAAGGGTCATGAGGATAAGAGAGACCTCCGAGTCTCTGACCTCTCACTTTTCGAAGACACAGCCAAGGCTTAGAGAAGTCATACACTGACTTCTTATCAGTCACATCTAGAGTAGACATTTCATGTCATAGAAAAGCAACAGATATGAAAACCAAAAAGATTAAATTTTGACATTCCCTCCTTCTATTTCCTCAAGTATGGAAATAAGGATGCTTATTTCCCCAGCAGTATAACTGTGCCATTTCAACAGGTATGTAAAGTGCCCCAAACTTTAATCTCTCACATTTTTATGCACTGCATTTGGTAACTTCTAGGTGCCTATAGGTTCTAAGAGGGGCCAAGTATATACCCTATGAAGCTGGAAATGTTCTCTAATAGTGAGCTAGTTAGCTGAGAGACATGCCTATTCCAATCAGTTAACTGGAAGTTGTCCAGCTCGCTGCCTTTTATTGCCAATAAATTTTAGCCCCTTAAGCACTGTGGCCGTAATTATTTGTTATTTCTTTTTCCAAAGGGGTTAAAGTATGACCTGATTTTCAAAACACGTCTCTTGTATAAGGGCAAGAAACTAAATTCATTGAGGTGTTTATCGCACAACAGCAACTGAAGGAGTGGCTGATAACAGCAGTGACTTTTAAACTGAGGCTGTTCACTTTTCTTTGTTTAGTCACCTGCTTTGCTCCCCTCTTTTTCTCCCCCCAAATTCATCCTAGTGGCAAAGATTCTATTTTTCTTAAGGCCAGAGAATTATCTACTTGTGGGCTAAGTCTTACAATTAATCTTCCACCAGTTAAATACTGCGATTTCCCCATCTCCATTGCAGAGATAGCAAAAGGCTTCGATGCCATGGACAATGCAGCCCTTTAGTGGCTTCATCCTATGCAATGTTGAGAATCAACCCATCTTTCATATGCTGTTAGCTGACATACAACCGTAGACGGCTCTTTTTCACAGCTATTAAAAATATTATGTTGCAAGAAAATTTAAATCCTTTGTCAATAGAATTGAGAATCTGTCAAAAAACCTTTTTTTGATGACTATAAACACTGAAACTTTAGGAACTTTCACCACCCTGCTAGATTTATCAGAGTGGCTTTCCTTACCTCTGACAAAACTAACACCATGTAAAGAGAATCCTGTGTAGGACATTGTTTGGTTTGTTTCTTATTGAAAAAAAGTTCATACAATATATTTTGATCATGCTTTCTTTCCTGATTGCCAGTTCTTTCCTGATCCTCTGCACATCCCTACCCAACCAACTTTATGCTCGTTTCTTTTCCTCCCTTTCTTTAAGAAACAAACACAAACCAAACAAAGCAAAATGAGACAAAAAGTTTACAAAAATAATATTGAGTCCATTTTGTGTTGGCCAACTGCTCCTCTTTGGTTTTGAGGCAACCTCATTATGCAACCTAGGCTAGTCTTAAAATCACAGCCCTTCTTGATCAGCCTCCTGAGGGCTAGCATTACAAGTGTGTGTGCCACCACTGGCTTCTGGCTTTATTTCTTATTCTACCAAGAAAGATTCAGTTCAGTCAATAATTCCCTAACATTGAAGGCAGATATATGTCTTTTAATTTTTCTCCACCCTTTATTGAACATAGATTCTTTTTTCATACAATGTAATCTGAACATTTTCCCCTCCCTCTACTTCTCTCAGTTCCTTCCGGCCTCCTCTCCCATTTGGATCCACTCTCTTTCTGTCTTTTATCAGAAAAGAGCAGGCTTCTAGGAGAAAACCACAAAAAAATGTAATAAGATAAAATGAAAATTATGATATCAAATTAGATAAGCCAAGTCAATTTAAAAAAAAAAAAGAGCCCAAAGGAAGGCACAAGAATCAGAGATCCACTCTTTCATGCATTCAGGAATCGCATAAAGTACTAAATAGAAAGCTGTGGTATATATGCAGAGGACCTGGTGCAGACCTGTGCAAGCCCTGTGATTGTTGCTTTAGTCTCTGTGAACTCATATGAACTTTGCTCAGTTCTTAGAGGGCCTTGTTCTCCTGGTGTCCTCCACCTCATTTAACCAATTTCTTCTGCCTCCTCTTTTGAGGAGTTCCCTGAGCTCTGTACGGACGGATTTGATGGAGACATTTTGTTTAGAGCTGTGTGTTCCATGCCCCCCCCTCTCTTTCTCTCTCTCTCTGTCTCTCTGTCTCTGTCTTTGTCTCTCTCTCTCTGCATAACATCTGGCTATGACCCAGTCTCTTTCACCTCATTTTTCCCATCCTCTAGTGAAGGGACTAATAAACTGTAAAAAAATGGTCCCAACAGGACAGCAGGAAGGATGAGGAACAGAAAGAATTTGTGACAGGCCATGCACACAACTGGCCCTTTGAAAAATAAAATCAAACTTAAATAATAACTTTAAAGTTCATCAGAAATTCTCCATTTCTTCAACGACAAGATCCAGCAAACTACATATCATTGTGCTTTATTAGGGTCAAGAACTACATCATGTTAAACACAGGCCTTGTAAAATTAAGCTAGAATAGTATTCCCACCAGAGTTATTTATATAATGTTGGACAAAATCTGCCTAATTGGATCATCTATAATGAATCTTTTGGCCACTAGTCTTTGGTGTGGAAGGTCCTTCTGTCCAGGTGCGGCTTTCATTGGTTAATGAATAAAGAAACTGCTCTGGCCTGCTGATAGGGCAGAACTTAGGTAGGTGGGGAAGATGAAACTAAATTCTGGGAGGAAGAAAGCAGAGTCAGGGAGACGCCAGAGCAAGACATGCCAAAACTTAGCTGGTAAGCCACTGCCATGTGGTGATACACAGATTAATAATGGATTAAACTAAGATTTAAGAGTTAGTCAATAAGAGGCTAGAACTAATGGGCCAAGCAGTGGTTTAATTAATACAATTTCTACGTAGTTATTTCAGGGCTAAGCTAGCTGCGTGGTTGGGATGAGCAAGCAGACCCTCCTCCTATAAGTCTTAACATGGAATCTGTAGTGGTTTGAAAGAAAATGGCTCCCAAAGGGAGTGGCACTATTGGGAGGTGTGGCCTTGTTGGAGGAGTGTGTAACTGTGGGGTTGGGCTTTGAGATCTCTTTTCTCAAGCTTCACTCAGTGTGTCAGTCAGTCGACTTCCTGTTGCCTATGAGTCAAGATGTAGGACTCTTAGCTCCAGCACCACATCTGTCTGCATGCCACCATGCTCCCTGCCATGATGATAATAAACTGAACCTCTGAACTGTAAGCAAGCCACCTCCCCCATTAAATTTTTTTTTTTTTAATAAGACTTGCCATGGTCATGGTGTCTCTTCACAGCAATAAAATACCCTAACTAAGACAACACTATAGTGATGAGTAGTAGCTGACATTGGGTTCTGCTTATGTTTTTATACATGTGTATGTCTCCCCCAAGTGCCAATCAAACAGAGATGTTCTAGAGCCCAGTGCTGGTACACTGAAGAAATTTCACTGAACACTTGTAACACTAAACCCAGAGCTCAGGCTGCAGAAAAGACTAGATAACGGCTGGTGCTGTGCCAACTAATGAATGGGACAGTTAAGAAAGAGTTTACCCAAAAATTGTCACATAAAGAGGGGTAGATAGAAACATCAAGAGTAACAATGCAGCTAGAAGAGCACACATCTGTCCTAGCCCAGCCAGCATCAGCTTAGTTACATTTTCAACAAGGGAAAGACTTTATCTCTATGGTCCTGCATTCTCTCTACATTGCTTTTTCTTTGCCTCCTGGACTGGAGAGGGCTCATGTTCCTGCCAGCCAACTAAAGCATCCCGCATTATACTCACATTTGGAAAGCTCTTAGTTCATATCAGCTCTTTAAACAACACCCCCTCAGAGGACCTAAGCCAGGGGAGAAGTGAGACAACCTGGCTGCATTGTTCACAGTTCAGCTTGAAGGTGTAACCACTCACCACAGATTCCCACAAGTCTAGACGATAAGCTTGTGGGTTATGTTAACCATGGGGTTGACAAGGGTTGGAATTTAGGCCAGTATAACTTTGCAAAAGAAGTTATTTCGGTCTGGACCAGAAAAGAATGTGTGATTTTTCAGGCAAAATTAGGGGAATGTTGAAAAATCAGAAGAAATAAGAGAGCCCCTTATCTCTTAGATTTGCATCTAAGATGTCAATCAACTGCAGACTGAAAAATATTTGAAAAAAAAGAGTACCTGTCCTGAATATATCTAAACTTTCTCCGTCATTATTTGCTACACAATATTCAGATTATTTATATTTCAGCAATTATTATAAGCACTCTACATGGGATGTGTTTAGGTTTTATACAAAGGTTGTTATTTTATGTAAGGAACTTGAACAGTCAGATTTTGGAGGGGTCTTGTAAGGGGTCTTGGATATTGAAGAACAACCATGTAACACTGACATACACATCACACACAGAGAGAGACTCAATCAATCAAACTGATAGAGAATATTATGAAGAATTTTTAAAAGGTTTAAAATAAAAAAAAGGAAACTTCAGGTACTGTAATAGCATCCTCCACTTATAAATCCAATGCCTGACTTTCTACTAGCTCAGAACGACTCCCTCCCACTTCCTTCTCCCGACATCCCCAACCTTTGAAGATCAAGCCCAGCCCTACAGACTGAAAACTGAGGATGAGGACTGGATACTTAGTACAACACTTCTGAATAGGCCTAAGAATATGGGCATTTCACCCACGGTCAAAGCATACTCCCAGATCTGCTCACAAATGCCAAGACTGGAGTTTTTTCTCATTTCTATTCCAATCTAGAGCCCCAAATAAGATCTTTTCAGAATTTTTTTAATATTAAAAATCACATGTCAGAAATTATGTTAATTTTCAGAAATTACAACCTGCTGTTCCATGGTTGCTTCACTCTGGCACAACATGGGCCTGGGCCTCTCCTTCTCTGAGAAAGCACAATGCTAAAC
Organism: Chionomys nivalis; assembly: GCF_950005125.1. Lineage (NCBI taxonomy): Eukaryota > Metazoa > Chordata > Mammalia > Rodentia > Cricetidae > Chionomys > Chionomys nivalis. Next base: position 71,609,149 of record NC_080099.1, read on the forward strand.
CTGAATTAAATCTTTTAAAGCAGAAACTATTCTCTGGGACTCAGATTGGCATTTTTATGATATTCCATTAACCATTTTAACGCACAACGATAGATAGTTCAGCAAACAAGTAATAGTAGAAATGACTCACTCCTTTGGTGACTGCCCTGTTTTCTTTTTCTGCTATTTTCTTATATTCTCTTTTCAAACTTTTTCTTTTATTCTTTTCTCATGTGTCGTATCCCCACATTTCCCCTCTCTTTATTCCTCCCAGCCCCACCCCCCGCTCCAGATCCACTCCAACTCTGTTTCCCTTAAAAAAAAAAAAAAAAAAGAACAGGCTGCCCAGTGACGTCTATCAAACATAGCCTAACAAGTTACAATAAGACTAGGCACATCTCATTTCAAGACTGGATGAGGCAACCCAGTAGGAAGAAAGGGTCCCAAGTGTAGGCAGAAGAGACAGAAACATCCCCTACTTCCACTGTTGGGAGTCCCACAAGATCACCAAGCTATACAACCATATATGTATGCAGAGTATCAGAGTCCATGTTTGTGGTTTCAGTCCTGTAAGCCCCCGAGTCCTATAGGTTGCGTTTTCCTGGTGTCCTTGACCCCTCTGGCTGCTATAATCCTTCCTTCCCACTTCAGCAGGGCTCCCCTGGCTCCGCCTAGTGTTTTGCTGGGGGTCTCTGCATTTGCTTGCATCAGTTCCTGGATGACACCTCTCTGATGATGTGTAGACTGCCCTGTTTTCTAATTCCCTTTATAGATATAGTAGTAGGCTACAGAATGCACTGGGACCCACTTGTGGGGCAGCAGATGGCTGTCTGCCAAGAAGTATATACTGTGGGCAGCTGTGTCTGCACTGGGAATAGCTCCTTTGAGAAGCTTCTGTAAAGCAAAGGACATTGTCACTAAGACAAAAAGGCAACCCACTGACTGGGAGATCTTCACTAACTCCGCAACTGACAAAGGTCTGATCTCCAAAATATATAAAGAATTCAAGAAACTAGACTGTAAAAAACTAATAAACCCAATTATAAAACGGGGCACTGAGCTAAACAGAGAATTCTCAACAGAAGAAGTTCAAATGGCCAAAAGACACTTAAGGTCATGCTCAACTTCCTTAGCGATCAGGGAAATGCAAATCAAGACAACTTTAAGATACCATCTTACACCTGTCAGAATGGCTAAAATCAAAAACACCAATGATAGCCTTTGCTGGAGAGGTTGTGGAGAAAGGGGTACACTCATCCATTGCTGGTGGGAATGCAAACTTGTGCAACCACTTTGGAAAGCAGTGTGGCAGTTTCTCAGGAAATTTGGGATCAACCTACCCCTGGACCCAGCAATACCACTCTTGGGAATACACCCAAGAGATGCCCTATCATACAACAAAAGTATATGCTCAACTATGTTCATAGCGGCATTGTTTGTAATAGCCAGAACCTGGAAACAACCTAGATGCCCTTCAATGGAAGACTGGATGAAGAAAGTATGGAATATATACATATTAGAGTTCTACTCAGCAGTAAAAAACAATGACTTGTTCAATTTTGCATACTTTGACTTTTTTTTTTTTTGTCTTTGTTTTAAGACAGGTTCTCACTCACTGTAAGCTGCCCCATCTTCCAAGTAGCTGGAAAACTTCTTCATTGAAGATGCAACATGCATTTTTAAAAGATTTATTTATGTTTGAGTGATATATATATACACACACACACACATATATATTCAGAACTGGAGCTATAGATGGCTGTGAACTGCCATACGGGTGCTGGGAACTGAATGCAGGTCCTCTGGAAGAGCTCTGAACAGCTGAGCCATCTTTCCAGCCCACAATATGTTTTCATGCCAGGTATGCCTGCTGTACAGACTTTGGATCCTTTTCCAAGATATAAATCAGGGGTGGGTACTGAGTACCAGGGGCTCCCCAGTGACATGTACTCTGTTGATTGGAAGAAGCAGCCTGTCTTTGGGGACATTTGCAGTTCATCACATTGTGAGGTCAGAGGCAAGGGTGTCTATTTTTAACCCCCAGTTTCCCACCTGGTCAAAGTAATCAGACACAGGTTTCAGACCTTTCCAAGTTTAATGAAAATGCAGGTGCTTGGAGATGGAAAGAGTTATTCTCTGTCTGAACACAGAGTTCAGTAGCATCCTTGAGTTTATATCGAGTAAGAAGTTTGGGGGGAAGATCCTGCAACTGAGTATCAACAGGAAGGATCATTTACAGTTTCTATAGTGTGAATGAAGCTGACTTTGTATCACCAGGAGACCACATACAGAGACATATATGGAAACAAACTTGCTACACCTGGCAAGCAGAAGGTAGAAGAACAAAGAAAGCTAAGGGCCATCTCTGGCCAGAACACATTTGAGGCCTTTCATAGGGTCTAGGGACCAAAAAGTACTGGACTTCTGGTGAGTAGAGCAGCACTGGAGCATTCCTGCCGATGTTTCAACTACACGGAGCATTCCCTACCTATAATGCTCACAAGTTTCCCACAGCACAGCAGCTGTTGAGCATGTTTATAAAGACTTTCAAAATCACTGTCTCTGTACTACAATCCAAATTTGACAATCCTGGCTTTTCAATATCCATGACAATTAGTTTAAGCTACAGTATTTCAACTGCATGACAAACTGGCATACCAGTGAAACAGTTCAGCGGGTAGGAATGCTTGCTGTGCAAGGCTTACTACCAGAGTTCAAATCCACAGTGGAAGGAACCAACACTCAAAAGTTGTCCTCTGACCTTTACATACAAGCACACATTCCTGTTCAAGTGCATATGTGTGTATGGTAGACAGACAGACACATCTCATACACATAAACACCCCGGAGTGTTTATAGGATAGAATGTAGTTTATAAACTGTACTATAATCTGATAAGATACATAGGACCTGCTATTTGTGTCTGGCCAAATGCACTCTATCTTTTCAGTGACTGTCATAGCTTTTGAATCAAAATGAAGCAAAACACTGCGATACATACCCACATCAGCTTCATGTATCTAAGTTCCTCTTCACACAATGCTTTAACTCATAAAAAAGGGCCAAATTTCAAAGTATAATCAGCCCACTGCTTCCTTTTCAAAAATTTGAGGGGTTTTGTGTGTCCACCTTCAGTCACAAGTTCACCACAGATGTAGTATGCCAGGTCAGTTTTCAGTAACAGCTGGGCCCTGATGCCAAGCCAGAATGCACTTAGCCCATGGGTTACAATGCTAGTTCATCTTGATCAGTTACTTCCCTTCCAAGATTAAACATCTTTGAAAAATATACTTTGTTACATAACCCCCGGGGTTAATGCCTTTATTCCTGAGATCTCTGCCAATGAGAAGAGGGCACAAGTTCAGCTTCTGCTGATCCATTTAAGGGTCCTGTTGTGAGGAGCAGTACTCATGGATGACTGCCTGAGAGATGGGAAGGGCACCTATTCCTCTCCTACCCTCAGTCAAATTCCCACATTAAGCCAAACCAACCCGAGCAGCAGGCGTGGGCTGAACTGCTCTGGCTTGAGCAGAGATGTTTTTACTGAGTTACACTCTGGCAGAGTGCCATTGGCTTGCACTGGGGGACATTACAAGGAACAGGCCTATAAAGTTGCTAGTGTGTGGATACTGTTGAAGATATTTCCACTGTATCCCACAAAGAGACTCTGATGAAAACCAGGAGAACTCTCCCTTGATTCTTCCTTCTAGAAGAAGCCAGCTTCCCTGGAGTGATTGGCTTTCATCACCGAAGTGCAGTGAACTTTCTATTTCCCTTTTGGTTTTGGTCTCTAGGAAGTTCAGGACCTAAGTTTCCTCTATATGAACCATTCATGGTTTTACATATGTCTCTCCTCACTATTTCCTACACTTCAAATGTCTTTTTAAAACTATCATTGTATATACTTAAGGTATACAACACACAAATTTCTTTATATAGTGTGTATTTCTATAAATTCCCTGGGATCCTTTGAAAACCTAGTTATTTAATTGTTGAGCTTGCAAAAGGCTCTTACAGATCCCTCAGTTTGCTTTTCCCTCCCTGTCTTTGCCACTATGTCTCATGGATCTCTGATCCCATCACAGTGACTCCTACAATTCCTAGACTGAATCAAAGGGATGCATCATGTACTTTCATGCTGTTCTGTGCCTTCAATGAAATGCTCTCTGCCTGGAATATTGTTTGCCTGCTTTTATTCAAGGAAAATTCTAGTGGATTCAGAGCCTGAGTCTATGTCTCAGTTTGTATCTGCACTACTAGTGTAATGTAACACTTACTATATGCTACAGACCGCACATGCCTGGGTCCCAGTCTTTAGACCATAGACACACAGCCAACTCACAGAACATTTGGGACTGCTGTGAGATGTAACCCTGCAGCATTAGGTATGATCACGGAGCTGCTCGGGAGCTTTTCTTTGTGCAGAAGGATTCCTATATGCTATGAATGGGAATTGATTCTCCAAGGATGTCAACCAAGTGGAATTCCTAATTAGTATCTTCACTGGGATGCTGAAAAGTAGCTTGTACTATACATGTAGATAGCTAGCCCCATCTTAACCTTTTCTTGATAAGCTGAAACAATGCTTTAATCTGTGATGAAGACAAAGATGATGACAAAAAGATAATTACTAGGCCTAGAGCAGCTTCCTTCTACAGGGGAGAGCCCTATACAGCCACACCCCTATCTATTCCCACTCCTGGCACTAATAAGCTGCCCCTGGCATTGCCATCCTCTTCCCTGATTATTTGTTCTTTCCTTAGTTCTCTATAGTTCTTGTCTTTTCTGCGGTGCTTCATTTACATAATGCTGGTCAATTCCAGCACTCTTGCTAATATGAACTGTCTTGCTAATATGAACTGTTTGCACAGATGTCATTTTTTCCATTTAAAATTGCAGCACTATCACATATGTGTAGCTTCTAACAAATAATACTAAAAAATAAATCAAGTAAATAAATCAGGTGCTTTTGGTCCAGCTACCTGAAAAAAGCATTGATATTCTTTTCAAGAATCTTCAAGCACCTCAAAATTAGAAAGAAAGAAAGGCAACAACAATAATAACCAAGGTAGACTGTTCCTGAGGAATGAAAGTCCTGAAGATAATCTCTAACATATATGTGTGTGTGTGTGCATGCACGTGTGCGTGTGTACATGTGTGTATATATAACATATATATATACATACACACATAAAAGTTATATAGATATAGATAATTATATATACACACTTGCATGTGCCTGCACACATCTCTCTCTCTCACACACACACATACACACACACACACGCAAACACTGAATCTAAAATATCTGCACAGTGTAATGGAACATGAAAACGGCACTGAAGTGTTTTTAGGCATGGTATGAAAATGTAGTAGGGAGCAATTGCACAGGATGTTCAGTGCGTGCAGCTCTCTGCTCTGGGTTTTGAGCATTTGTTTGCTTTTTCTTGAAACATCACAGAAAAATGAACAGGACTGTCACTGTCTCAGTAAGCAGATAAAAATCCAGCTCTTCTCATTTCCAATTGGATGAGATATGGCCTCATCAGACACTTTCCCTTGCTAAAGGCCACACAGTGAGTTGGCAGCAGAACCAGTGTATGATCCTCAGCCATCTTGTTTCCCCCAGTGCCATGCCAAATGCATCTTGGTAGTCACCAAACAAAATCTACTACAAATAGAAGAATATGTCAGTCTGCTTGTTTTCATTTGATGGTACCAACTCAGATTTAAACAAATAAACAAAAAGCAAAACAAATACACATGCCACATACCAAAGGTCTAACTAATTTCACAAAGGTTCAAGCAGGCGAGTAATGGGTACGGGGAGAAAGACACCAAACTTGCAAAGAAAACCTCCATCTTTAAGCATGACCTCTGATATTTGCTCTGCCCAACCTGATGGAGGAGCCTCACTCCTCTTTATCATATGCTGAAAGGAAGGAGATAGAGTAAATGAAGGCCCAGCCTGGAACAAGGCAGAGCAATCTCAGAGCCAGACCTGAGGCTCTGCTGAGGAGCAACTGGTATGTGGTGTAACACAGATAGACACTCAAAGTTTTGTCCAGGCTCCTTAGCACTTGGATAGGAGACATTCGTATTTTTGTAGTTGACTGAGGAAGGCACAAAGCCCTCCAAACGGTTGACTAGTTGGGAGTGTCATGAGAAAGTCAAAAATATCAGTGCCCTAGAGTTTTAATTCTGAAACACTGGGCCTGAGCAATCTTTATTTTACCTTCCTCTCTCTCTCTCTCTCTCTCTCTCTCTCTCTCTCTCTCTCTCTCTCTCTCTCTCTCTCTCTCTCTCCTTCCATTTTTAGGAAGTCAAGTATATTCATGGTCCCGAGACATGCACAACACAAGGAGAGCACTTGGTGTTCTTGGGTTTATGATTGCCTTTTTAAACAATAAAAACATAGATAATAATCCTTCCCCCAAAAATGTGGGGTTAAAAGTTTAATCTGAGTTCAGGGCACACGCATTCCAAAAGGGTACTGTACTTGGGGAAATTACTCACCTAGAGTTTATATAAACTTTTGAAGCGATTAGAGTTGGCTGACAAATTGGAGCCAGAACACGTTTACATTTAAGGCTTAAAAATGTAGATTCCACTTACGGAAAGACATAAGGGGTGGGGGGAAATCACCCGTGACCCAGTGTTTCTTGTTGAGAGAGCAGGCCCCATTTAGTGTTAACCCATCCCCTCAAAGCATGTGGAAGATGCCAATCCCACAGTTGCCCTCGCGCCCCTCCTATCTTGAAAAGCACATGTCACATCTGCTTGATATCAGCATTTATCTCGCAGCGTGAGTCTGACTCACTTGCAAAACTCAAAGCACATGTTTATCCCCACTGAGGAACCAGCCATTACTATGCAATTTACAGCCTCCGAGTCCCAGAGCTCACGACGCAACTGCAGAGCTGGCGAGTGGGGCTTGCGGCACTACAGCTGGATTAGATCATGTTTCCACCAGCTTTGTAAAAGGAGAAAGCATCTTTTCAGCCTCTAATGATGTCTCTTGTCACCTCCCACCCAAATCACAACCAACCCTCTCCTTACCTAGGTCTGGGAAAGTGAGATGTCGCAAAGCCTTTGTATTTGGGAGGGAGAAGGCAACAGCCATGGAATAAGTTCAATGCCTTTTGGAAACAAATGGCATCTGGCAACATGCAACAAGTTCTGGTCACGCCACCAAACCAGCATGCTCTTCTCTCCAAATCCCTGCAGTCTCAGGTATGGGTCTGACTTGACCTTTCCCCCCCCCTCTGGGCTTCTCTCCACCACCCAATATGACTTCAAGAAGCTTCTCTAACAGCAGTGCTAACCTAGGCTCATGTGACCTACTGATCTAGATCACTGCTTTAACAATGCAAACCCAGCTTATTAAGGGCCTACACAGCTATGTTCCAGGTTAGAAAGAGAAAAGTCACCAATCATAACATTCTGCTTTGTTTGTTTCGAGTATATTCTGCCTAAATTCATGACCAGTCACAGTAGATGTCACAGTAGATGTCTCTGTGTGGATTAGGAAAAGCTGTATCCTTCCAATGTATCAGCTCATCAGAGGCTTTCTTCAGGACAAAACAAATGCACAAACAAAGGCACCGATTCTGGCAAAAGTCCATAGATGAGTTACTTATATACCAACCACATAGACTCTACTGTCATTTCTGTAATACAGGTAGCCCCTTAGTCAAGTTTTTCTGTTCTGCAATTTTAGTTTCCTATAGTATGACATGGAAAGTTCCAGAAATAAATGTTTCCAATTATGTAGTATGTTAAGCAGTGAGATAAATATAAGTTGTGCCTAAGACCCGGTTATCCTTTGTTCTCTGTGTCCATACTGTATATGCTACTCAATCCTCAGTCATTTTGTAGCCACTTCTGTTATTAGGTCCTTCTGTCATATCACGATAGTGCTGTCCTCATTATTTAATAATGGCCTCAAAGTACAAGAATTTGAGGCCTGGTGTGCAGGTTTTTGTTCTTGCTTTTGTCCACTTGACAGAATTTTGGGTCATCTGAGAAGAGGGAATATCAATTGAGAAAACAGACAAGTCTGTGGAGCGTTTTCTTGACAAAGATTGATGTGTGGTGCCTCCCTAAGCAGGTAGTCCTGAGTTGTATAAGAAAGAAACCTGAACAAGCCACGGAAAGCAAGAGTGGCATCTCTCCATGTTTCTGTTTAAGTTGCTGACTCCAGGCTCCTGCCCTGATTTCCCTTCATGATGGGCTGTAAACTGTAATGTTTTCTCCAATTTGCATTTGGTCACAGTGTTTATCAGGGCAATAGAAAGTAAACAAACAAGGACAGCTGGCAATTCAGACAAAGTAAAGAGGCAACAATGTAAGTTTTATGTACATATATAAAAATATAGTAGATATAGGATTCAGTGAAGTTCAGTTTCTGGTGTCCACTGTGGCTCTTGTAGGAGGACTCTGCTCAGCTGCCTCTACACCATCCATGAGACAGAACTTCAGACTGCTGAGACTGCATCCCCCCCCCCCCCTCCCAGGGCCTTAGGTAATTCTGTGCACATTAAGAGACCAGGACATTTTCTACCTTTTTTTTTTTTTTATGTAGGATTGGATGAATCCACAAATTGAGAGACTATAGAAGTGGAAAGCTGACTGCATACCTCTAAATTCTTGATTTTATCTATTAACTTTTGAACATAAATTAGCTGTGTAGCCAATGTTGCTACACAAAGCATACTTTTGAGTGGAATTTATTAAGTAAGTTTAGATGTAAATTCTTATCCTTTCTAACTATAATTTTTAAGTGTTCTGAAGGTTGAATTATTTTTGTTTTTCCAGCTGTTCAATGAATTAAAATGTTGCTATTTCTGTCTTGTGATGATAGCTGGCCCAAGTTTGGGAGGGGTAGTTAATGTACCAACCCTGCCAAATTTTAATCAAAATCTTTCTTTCTTCCTTTCTTCTTTCTTTCTTTCTTTCTTTCTTTCTTTCTTTCTTTCTTTCTTTCTTTCTTTCTTCCTTCCTTCCTTCCTTCCTTCCTTCCTTCCTTCCTTCCTTCCTTCCTTTCTTTTCTGGAGGTCGGGGTGGGGTGAAACAGTCTCATTATGTGACCCAGGCTGGCCTGTTATTCACTATGTAGCTACCCAAACTCCTCAAACTCATGACCCTCCTGTGTCCACCTCTCATATACTGGGATTACAGGCTACCACACTTACTTTACAGAAGTCTTTTAAAGTCACATGTCCCTCCCCTTTTTTGCCTTAGGTTATGGTCAAATGTACCTGGTCAATTCATTTAGCCAGACAGTATACTTATACCCTGGAACTTTAGAAGTTAGAGATAAAAGAGTAAAGATTTGTCCATTTAAACAGCAATAATATCATTCCACCTAGCCAGGAAAAAGCACAATGTGTCAGGGCTTTCCAGAAACAATAGTGTCATAGATATATATATATATATATATATATATATATATATATATATATATATCAAATATATATCCACATATTTTCTGCTTTGGGATTATTTTGGTGGTGGTGGTGGGTTCACTATGCAACACTGGTTGCTGTGAACTCTGTGTACAACAGGATGGCTTTGAACTCACAGAGATCCACTTGTCTCTGCCTCCTGAGTACTGGAATTAAAGGTATGTGCCACCACTATTCTGGACTTAGAATAGTTTTCAAAAGGAAGAGAAAGGCCAGTGTGGTAATAACTCAGCTTACGAAGATGTTTACTTACTGAGTCTAAACAGCACAAAAAGGAAAGAGGTAATGAAGAGCTGGTCCATATGTCTTTATCCAGACCCCAACCCTACTCTAGATCCATGCAAATCCTTTGATCTTGTCACCCATCTAAATACAGCATAGATCCAAAGGATTTTTGGGCCACTCAAATGCATCGGGCTACTCTGTCAGCAGCTAACATCATTATCTGAAAATCAAGGTCTACCAAAAACAACATGAAAAAGTCCAAACCTAAAGAACTATCCAGAAAAGGCACAGCTGCTTCTGAGGCTGGCAGGGGTAGTGGCTTTCTACTATGTGGGCCTGGACTATTATATTGGATGACGTGGATTACCAGCCTAAAAGACACAGATGCCTAATGACAGACCTGCTGCATGAAGACCAGTTAACCTACCTGAGCAGACACTCTTCATCCCAAACCCACCGCACTGCTGTTCCAGCTAGTGGGCATCTTTGCTTGTCAAATAAATCAATCTCATACGAGGCTATGCTCTGCCTCCTACATCATGTCATCCACTAACTTACCAATTACCAAATACTTACTGGCCTCCTTGTAAGTGTCAGACTGGGAAATGGAACACTCATGGTCTCCACCATTTCTTAAGCTTTCTATCCTAGTATTCCTTGGGATATTATTTGTAAGAGTTTTCATTTGGGCTACAATATAGGTATTTTGAGGGGAGAACTGAACTTTGTGGTATTATCAGCTGTTAACTTAGCAGTGCTATTAACTCTGAGTCTATGTTGAATGCTTAGGGTAACTAGGTTCATGCTTCCCCCTGACTATGAGCACAAGAGGGAGTTTTGGGACAGGCATGGGTGAAGACAGTGATGGACACTTGGGAAATCCCAACCTATAGCAGCAGCCTATTTGGCTCAGTGTTTAGGCTAACCTGGGCCAGAGGATGTAGCTGGGGAGTGGGTGGTGACTGGAGGCAGTAAGAATATATAGTATATAAATGGTTGATCCTTTTCTCTCTATGTATCCACAGTGCCACCCAGCTAGAACAGCAAGGGAGCAATAAAGCAAGATGCAAGAGTTAATAGGTATCTAGGAGAGTGAAGGGTTAGGTAATTCTGACCTGGATAACCTCTGTGGACTGTGTAACAAAGCATTGGTGTGCTCTAAAAATAATGAAGCAAGACAGCCCAACTGCCATGATCAATAGTGCACAGGGTGAACAGGCCCCTCTAGGCTGTCAGAAGTTCATGCACTATGGATAACCAACATATAGTTAAACATGCAATAAAACATAAGGGCAAGAGGGTCCGGAATATGCAGGGGAAATGAGCTATTACTCCTCTGGCATGGAAAGGTTATTGTATTTCACATATGATTTGACTATGCTTCAGGAAAGCCATGTCAGCTTTCAACGGCACATTTCCTTTCTTTTAAAATTAGGTTTCCTAAAGGGTTATTTTACCCCAGGTACTTTCTAAGCCAGAGTACTATTTCAGCTGCATCATTCGCACCTGAAGGACACGTAGAGTTCTCAGGAACACTTTGTGTGCTGCCAGCAGTCAACAATCAGCAGTCTGAGGTGCTACAACCCTGCAATGCAGACCTGAATCTGTGATGGATGCTTATGCCATCTGGAATGTGTCTTCAGCTATCATAGAAGTGCCTAAGCACATGGCTCTAGGTTATGCAACCTTAAAACATGACTGTGTATTTTAGGATGGGAATGGTTGCCATTATTTATTATTATTCTGGTAACATTTACTATTTAGGAGGTTTGGTATTTCTGTTTTAAGAAATAACAATTTGAGTGTATGTTTTGTTTTCCCCTTTTTTTATTTTAAGAACTAGCCTAACCTCCTTTTCTCTGGGTTTTGGGAGAAAGCAGCATCTGGGAACATATGGTCCAGCTTCCTGAACAATAAACTGTCTGTTCCTTATTTTGTTAGGATGAATTCTTTATCACTAGTGAAATTAAGTCTGGACCAATTAATCGACAGTCTACTTTTCCCCAACGTTGTGACTTATCTCCACAAGAACACCAGCCTCACCTATGCATGGCATTTGGTAGAATTTCATTACAGTATCAAAGTCAAGAGCCACAGGACAAGTAGACTTTGCCTTTTACATGAGTAGCTCCTGATCGGGATCCACTAGATCATCAGACACTCTTTTTAACACTCTCTGTTCTCAGAGGCACACTGCAACCTTCTTGGGACTTAGGTATTTAAAATTAATTATCCATGAGTATAATCAAAGACTTTTATCTGCATCATGGTATCTAGTACTCAGTATTATGGGAAAGTCTGCCGGCAGCACTGGCTTGAGAGATTTCCCATCCATCCTTCCAGCCCTACAGCATTATTGTTTCCAGAATGGGGCTACCACCCCTTAATAAACACCTTAAGGGAATATGCCGAGAAACTGATCTTGGGGCATGGTACTAACGAACCCATATTAAGCATGGCTTCTAGTACACTTCCATCTCTTTTTCTTCAAGACGTAGGAACAGAAAATCTAAAAATACACCTGGGTTACATGAAGATTAGTGAAAGCCTGAGAGTAACATGGCTTATGGAGGAATTTTACTTGACAGAAAGTGTTCTAAGACAAAAGAAAGATCAAGATGAGGCAGAAATGATGGGCTCTGGATCTGACTATGGCATAGCAACAGCTTATATTCTCTCACCTGTAAAGGAAAGCTATGGAAATAGTCGATAACTTTCAACCCCCCTCCCAGCACTTTTGTGCCTGATCCTGTAGGTTTATTTTGCTCCAAATTATACCCAGAAGAATCATGACAGAGGACAATGACCATGCAACAGTATAAAAGAAGGTACTTCTGACAGACAAGGCAACCATATGGAAGGATGACTTCTATCGTCTCCTCTACTGCAGTGTGGGATCTGACAGAGATTCAAAATATGAAGAGTCTGGCCTTGTGAGGTGTTCAGTCTTCACATAACAGCACATCTTAGCAGGAGCTAAAGTGGAGCTGTCCCCATGTCAGTCCTCTATCGACCACCTACTACTCCCTACAATACCCCTTGGCCCCATTAAGCAGTGAATGCTTATTCACTGACTTCAGGTGTGTTCTCTGAAGCACTGTAGAGGGTTGGGTGTACGCAGACAAGCAGGAGCTGGAGAAAACAGAGGGTCTAAAAAAAGTAAGTAGTCATGGCTTCTCTGATGCTTTAGGATGGTTTAGTACAGTCACCATAAGTTTCTGGCAATAAATTTTCCACACTTCTCCATCAAGAGTTAAGTTACTACGTCCTGTAAAAATGAAGGTTTAGCTTCTCAGCTGTAGTCTCAGTATTCAGAAGATTGCCAGTCTCTCAGACAAGACCTTTCAATACTTGGTTTTAAAGGATGTTAAGAAATGAAGAGCAGATCTCCAACATATATAAAGAACTCAAGAAACTAGACATTAAAATTCTAAATAACCCAATTAAAAAATGGGGTACTGAACTGAACAGAGAATTCTCAACAGAAGTTCATATAACCAAAAGATACTTAAGGTCATGTTTAACTTCTTTAGCGATCAGGAAATACAAATCAAAACAACTTTGAGATACCATCTTACACCTGTCAGAATGGCTAAAATTAAAAACACCAATGATAACCTATGCTGGAGAGGATGTGGAGTAAGGGGAACACTCATCCATTGCGGGTGGGAATGCAAACTTGTGCAACCACTTTGGAAAGCAGTGTGGCAGTTTCTCAGGAAATTGGGAGTCAACCTACCTCAGGATCCAGCAATACCACTCTTGGGAATATACCCAAGAGATGCCCAATCATACTACAAAAGCATTTGTTCAACTATGTTCATAGTAGCGTTATTTGTAATAGTCAGAACCTGGAAACAACCTAGATGCCCTCAGTGGAAAAATGGATAAAGAAAGTGTGGAATATATACACATTAGAGTACTATTCAGCGGTAAAAAACAGTGACATCCTGAATTTTGCATGCAAATGGATGGCAATAGAAAACATTATTCTGAGTGAGATAACTCAGATCCAAAAAGATGAATATGGTATGTCCTCACTCATTAGTGGACTCTAGCCATCCTAGAGAAGCTAAACACTAAGGTGAACACAAAGAAAAACATATATAAATCCTCCTGGAAATTGGAAGCAGACAATATCGCCAAGTAAAAACTGGGAGCATAGGGAGGGGGCAAGAGGAGAGGGGAAGAGGGGAAGGAGAGGGGAAGGATTGGGGAGAGCTTGGGGGAGTAGGATGGTTGAGATGGAGGAAGGATGGATATAGGAGCAGGGAAGAAAATATCTTAATTAAAGGAGCCATTTTAGGGTTGACAAGAGACTTGGCTCTAGAGGGGATCCCAGGTGTTCATGGAGATGTCCCCAGCTAGTCCTTGGGCAGCAGAGGAGAGGGTGCCTGAACTGGCCTTGTCCCATAGCCACACTGATGAATATCTTGCGTATCACCATAGAACCTTCATCTGGCAACGGATGGAGATAGAGACAGAAACTCACATCGGAGCACTGGACTGAGCTCCCAAGGTCCAGTTGAAGAGCAGAAGGAGGGAGAAGATGACCAAGGAAGTCAGGACTGCAAGGGGTTGGTCCACTCACTGAGACAGTGTGCCTGATCTAATGGGAGCTCACCAAAGCGAGCTGGACTGGGTCTGAACGAGCATGGGATCAAACTGGACACTCTGAATGTGGCTGACAATGGGGGCTGACTGAGAAGCCAATGATAATGACACTGGGATTTGTCTCTACTGAATGTAGTGGCTTTTTGGGATCCTAGTCTGTTTGGATGCACATTTTCCTAGGCCTGGATGTAGGGGGAAGGGCCTTGGACTTCTCACAGGGCAGAGTACCCTGTCCTCTCTTAGGACTGGAGGGGGAGGGAGGAGGATGAGTGGGGGAGTGGGAGGGAAATGGGAGGAGGGGAGAAAGTGGAAATTTTGAATGGTAATATTTATAAAGCAGTTAAAACAGAGAGAAATGAAGAACAGGAGCTCTGAATGGCCAGCTTATTAAAGACCCCGAAGAGGGCAGTGAGAATGACATCAATGGGATGCAGTCATGACGGAGTCAGCGAGCCCTCAGATGGACACAGGACATGGGAAGCAGTTTACCTGTCCATAGCTTAGTGTGTACACTTGTGAACACAAACCGTTTAAAATATGTGTGGCACATGCCTGTAACCCTAGCTCTCAGGAGGCTGGAACAAGAAGACTGGAAATTCAAAGCCAGCCTGGGCTACACAGTAAAATCCTGCTACGTAGCTTGTAGTACATGGTGAAAAACTGTTTCCAAACAGACAGAAAAACAAACAGCACTTAGGATATAGCTTAGTGGTAGACTTCTTGCCTAGCTAGTGTAAGATCCTAGGTACAATCCCCAGCACTCCAACCATAAGCCCTCCCTCCTCTCCTCCCTCCCTCCTCCCCTCTCTCCTCCCCTTTCTCCCTCCTCCCTAGAAATAAATAGGCTCTGACTTGGCCCCCTTTCCCACCACCTATTTGCTCCTGGATAGGCAGCACACACGCACCTGCTTGTACCCCTCTTGGGTTGATCTTTCTAATGAACACTGGGAACTATGACAAACAAAACTCTAACAGCAAAAGTGGGAAAATTGGGGTGAGTAACACCCATTAAGCTCTCTCATCACAGGCTGTACTAATCCTGGAAGAGAAAAGCTAATCACACAACTTTACAACAGTGAATGAAGCAAAATGTGTCTGTTGGGAGCACTTATTTTCAGTGATTCCTTACTATCCAGTTTTCTGAAATAACAGATTTGACTGAAATTATAGGCAATCTATTTTCTTTGGTTGTATTTTCATATGAAATTGAAATAATAAGTAATAAATGAATGAATGGAGCTGAGCATTATTAAACAATATTAAAATTATAACTCTATTACTAAGCCAAAGTGAGAAAATGATTGGGATAAAGTAAGAGAAAAATTATTCTTCCCCCAAATCATCTTCTACAGTATTTACTGTAAAAGGTCAATACTGTGTCCATGGCCAAGATTGCCAGGTAATTAAGCAGCCTCTGAAGCTCCTGTGGCCACGTGAAGAAGGATAGGGGCTGACTGTCTGCTTGCTCTCATGTATCTGAGTTATTAGAAAAGAGGTTGGGAAAAGTTTTCTTTGGATGCTTGGGAACTGGACAAACTCCAACATCTAAGCCAAGACATCTTTCTTTTTCTCAAATGTATTCCTGGTTTGTTTAATCTAATTTTAAGGCAAAACTAAGATCACTAAACTCATCAGAAAGTGAAGCATAAAATAGAGTCCCTGATGCTTTCATCTTCAACATGACACCATCGCCATGTGAGTGTGATCCAGTGATGAAGAGATTGCTACTTGAGCTTCCACAATGTCTTTTGATCCCTTGAAATCTGTTTATTCTCTTCAACTGAACCAGTTCCTGGGGTTTTGATTGTTTAGGAGGAACTGCTTTTGGGAAGATGGAGCACAAACAAAATGGTGAAGCAAGTGTATCTTTCCTGTGTCTACATATAAGATGGTAGAAATAACTGAAATTAGCAGTACAGAATTCCAAGTGGCTGTTTCATATGACTGAGATATTACCAATATGGTAGCAAGAAGCAAGAGTTCCAGGGGCAAGGATGCAACAAGAGAAGGGACAAAGCTGAAGGGTCAGAAGCCTCAAGGCCTTTTACAGAAGAGAACTGGATAGGCTGAGGTGAGATGGAGTTGGGAAGGCAAATCAGAACTTTCTATACTGCATATCTGTGACTCATTCTATTCAGTGGTCATCCTAGTTAAAAAGCCATGCACTTAAATAACTAATTTTTCACTTGGCTCTCCTTAGTACCACTTAAAATGCATGTGTGGCTTCATCTTTTGTATTGAATATGTACATGGTAATACAGGCAAAAAACGCTTTGTGGAAAAAGCCTTGCTTTATGATTTCCTGAACTAATTTGCCCTAAATTGCTACCACATTGGTAATATCTCAGTCATATGAAACAGCCATTTGGAATTCTGTACTGCTAATTTCAGTTATTTCTACCATCTTATATGTAGACACAGGAAAGATACACTTGCTTCACCGTTTTGTTTGTGCTCCATCTTCCCAAAAGCAGTTCCTCCTAAACAACCAAAGCCCCAGGAACCGGTTAAGTTAAAGAGAATAAACAGATTTCAAGGGATCAAAAGACATTGTGGAAGCTCAAGTAGCAAGCAATCTCTTCATCACTGGATCACACTCACATGGCGATGGTGTCATGTTGAAGATGAAAGCATCAGGGACTCTATTTTATGCTTCACTTTCTGATGAGTTTAGTGATCTTAGTTTTGCCTTAAAAATTAGATTAAACAAACCAGGAATACATTTGAGAAAGAGAAAGATGTCTTGGCTTAGATGTTGGAGTTTGTCCAGTTCCCAAGCATCCAAAGAAAACCTCTCCCATGCTTCCTCTTTCTCTTGTCACTTACATAATTATCTCCTTATTCATTGCTGCGCCCCAGACCCTAAAACTTCTGGATTGCATAATGAATAAACACCAGGCACTGTGAGGGACGACTGGACAAGGAGAGTGAACATTGGCTAATTATACCAGTTGTGCTGATATTCATGGCCTGGGACCACTGTAGCAAAGCTATACCTTTGTAGTAAGTCCTCTGATTCCACAGATGTGGTTCCAGTCAGGCTCAAACTTGTCAAAGGAATCATGGGTGGGGAACTTCTTGAGGCTGAGCTATACCTACCGTGTCTCAAGGTTGAGATGGGAGCCTGAGTGAGATGCTGATCCAAATTGTTTTAAAGGAACTTTTTATTTGATGATGTCCTAAGCAAATACTATAAGAGTATGGAAAACCGTCAAGAAGAGCAAAGATGTCTTGAAGAATTTTAACAAGCAAGTATATTGATCTCTAATGAAACAGAATCAATAGAATACACATCTACACAAAATGACTTTTACTATGAGGATTGGTTCATACAGTTACAGAGTTCCACAAACTATATTTTGATACGTTGAAGACTAGGACAATTGTTGGTTTGAGTTCCAGCCTGAAAACCAATGTACTTAAGACCTTAGAGGAACAATGTTCAATTATGGTCTGTAGACTGGGGTTGGGAAGGGGTGAGGGTTGGGGGAGTGGGGAGTGTCTCCATGTAGAGTCATTCTTACTCAGCAAGGGGAGAATGTTCTCAATAGATTGCAAGAAGCTTATCCATACTAGGGAAGGTAGTCTGCTTTGCTGCATCTACTAATTTAAAATATATACTTTATCAAATACCAGAATAATGTTTGACCAAATTATCTGGGTAACCCATAACCCAGGTAAGTTGACAGAAATGTAAAGATCAGGAGAAGCAATATAAGAGATTAAGGGCATCAATGACTACAGGGTGCACCCTGGTTACAACCTCACTAAAGACAATTACCAAATTTCTGGGGGTGGGGTGGAAGGGCTTGATATTATGCTTTCTGGAGAAAGTTATTCTCCTTAAATGTCTCCTGCAGTGGACAGCTCCAGGCAGACTCCAGGTCAGCTCCTCTTGGCCTCGGAGGCCTTAACTTCCTACATCTTTCTATTTTTTAAAGGCTCTGGGTAACTCCTGTATGCAGTCAGAATTGTGAAACTCTGCACATAAGGAACACAATAAATAGCTGGATGAATGATGACTACATCTCATTAACAGAAGGAATTCAGAATGGAAATGAACTTTTGATAATGCTTGATTAGAATGTCAGTGGTTAAGTCAATGTCTTTGGACTTTGACAAAATGTGACACAGTATCCTAGGGAAAATATGGGTTTAAAGCTCAGTCTCAGCTTTATCATACTTCCTTAGTACAGCAATTCCTTGGACAATATTATTAAAAGACAGTACAGGACACAATTCCTGATAAGACTTTGACAATTCCTGTCTCTCCCTCCTGACTCAGCAGGCAGGCATGAGTAGGATCTGGGTAGAAACAGTCACCGCACTTGGAGTTCCACATGAAGTTTCTGTCTCTTGCACTTCATTAGTACTCTGTGATTGCTAGATTATAACAAAAACTCCTATGGTTCTAAACTCTCTCTCTCTCTCTCTTTCACACACACACACACACACACACACACACACACACACACACACACGTCATACTTCTAACTTGGAGGATTATGTGTGAGTTAATTTATAGTTGTCTTAAAGTTGAAATATTCCAGGAAATTCAAGTATTGTTAAATATTGAGAAAAGAAAAAAAAAGATGGGGTGGTGGAAGAGAGGGAAAAAAGAAATGTACAATTAGTTTTTAAGTCAAATTTCACTGAAAGAAAATAGGTCTAAACTCATGTATATAGAGCCTTTGAGGAAATAGTTTTAATGCACAAGATTCTTCGCACTGACACAGGTGTCAAAATACACAATGCAGAAATGATGGTGGCTGAGTGTGGAGGCTCACACCTGCAATCCCAGCTCTTGAGGAGTCGACTTTGGTGGGCTGCTGTGAGTTTGAGACCTAGCAGTACTACATAGTTCAACACTGGCCAGAACTATAAAGTGAGAATATTATCTTAAAAGAAAAGAAGCTGGGCATGGTGGAGCAAGCCTTTAATCCCAACACTCAGGAGGAAGAGGCAAGCGATCAAAGTTCCAGATCAGCCAGGATTCCAAAGTGAGATCCTATCTCAAAACAAAAACAAAACAAAACAGGGACTGGAAAGATGGTTCAGTGGTTAAGTATTGTAGAATATTAGTTTAAGATATGAACTTAAATGAAGTTACATTCTGATGTGGGAGTCTTCTGTTTTGTGTTGATTTCATTGGTTAAATAAAGAAACTGCCTTGGTCCTGATAGGACAGAAAATTAGGTAAGCGGAGTAGACAGAACAGAATGCTGGGAGAAAGAAGCCGAGTCAGTCAGTCGCCATGATTCTCCCACTCCAGACAGACTCAGGTTAAGATCATTCCTGGTAAGCCACCTTGTGGTGTTACACAGATTATTAGAAATGGGTTAGATCAATATGTAAGAGCTAGCCAATAAGAGGCTGGAACTAATGGGCCAGGCAGTGTTTAAAAGAATACAGTTTCCGTGTAATTATTTTGGGTATAAAGCTAGTCGTGCGGGCGGCCGGGTGACAGGAACATAGCCCGTCGCTCCTATTACAACAACATTCATTTATGCTGTGGAATATTTAAGGATGCAAAGATGTATTGCATTCTTTATGTTGTATTAGTTTAACTCTTTGAAGCTGTGTTACTTTGCCTGCTTAAAACACCTAACTGGTCTAACAAAGAGCTGAATGGCCAATAGCAAGGCAGGAGAAAAGATAGGCTGGCTGACATGGAGAGAGAATAAATAGGAGGAGAACTCTAGGGAAAAGTGAGGAGAAGAGGACTCCAGAGGTCAGCCATCCCACCACACAAGGAGTATACCTTCAAGGAGTACAAAAGAAAGATATAGAATAAAGAAAGGTTAAAAATCCCAGAGACAAAATATAGTTAAAGAGAAATGGGATAACTTAAGTTAGAAAACCTGGTTAGAAAAAAGCCAAACTAAGACTGGGTATTCATAAATAAGAATAAGCCTCTGTGTACTTATTTGGGAGCTGGGTAGTGAAACCAGAGTCAAAACAGCCAACTATAGTTAAAATCATTTGCTGCTTTTACAGAGGAGCCAGGTTCTATTCCCAGTACCCACGTGATGGCTTACTACCACCCTTAATCAGTTCCTGGGCTCCAGCTTCCTCTTCTGACCTCCACAGGCACAAGAGTTGTGGGCTAAACTTTATTTATTTATTTATTTATTTATTTATTTATTTATTTATTTATTAAAAATTTTTGCTTCCTCCCTACCACCGCCTCCCATTTCCCTCCCCCTCCCTCAATCAAGTCCCATTCCCTCATCAGCCCAAAGAGCAGTCAGGGTTCCCTGCCCTGTGGGAAGTCCAAGGATCTCCCAGCTCCTTCCAGGTCTAGTGAGGTGAGCATCTAAACTGCCTAGGCTCCCACAAAGCCAGTACGTGCAGTAGGATCAAAACCCAGTGCCATTATTCTTGACTTCTCAGCAGCCCTCATTGTCTGCTATGTTCAGAGAGTCCGGTTTTATTCCATGCTTATTCAGTCCCAGTCCAGCTGGCCTTGGTGAGTTCCCGATAGATCATCTCCATTGTCTCAGTATGTGGGTGCACCCCTCACGGTCCTCAGTTCCTGGCTCGTGCTCTCTCTCCTTCTGCTCCTGATTTGGACCTTGGGATTTCAGTTCGGGGCTCCATGTGGATCTCTGTCTCCTTTCATTGCCTGAAGAAGGTTAATATCCAAGAGGATGACTATATTTTTGGGGGGTTCACCTTCTTATTTAGCTTCTCTAGGGTCACAAATTATAGGTTCAATGTCCTTTATTTATGGCTAGAAACCAAATATGAGTGAGTACATCCCCTGTTCCTCTTTTTGGGTCTGGCTTACCTCACTCAGGATAGTGTTTTCTATTTCCGTCCATTTGTATGCAAAATTCAAGAAGTCGTTGTTTTTTACATTAGTACTCTAATATGTATATATTCCATACTTTCTTCATTCAATCTTCCACTGAAGGGCATCTAGGCTGTTTCCAGGTTCTGGCTATTACAAATACAAGAATGGTATTGCTGGGTCCAGGGGTAGGTTGATCCCGAATTTCCTGAGAAACTGCCACACTACTTTCCAAAGTGATTGCACAAGTTCGCATTCCCACCAGCAATGGATGAGTGTACCCCTTACTCCACAACCTCTCCAGCAAAGGCTATCATTGGTGTTTTTGATTTTAGCCATTCTGACAGGTGTAAGATGGTATCTTAAAGTTGTCTTGATTTGCATTTCCCTAATCGCTAAGGAAGTTGAGCATGACCTTAAGTGTCTTTTGGCCATTTGAACTTCTTCTGTTGAGAATTCTCTGTTCAGCTCAGTGCCCCATTTTATAATTGGGTTGATTAGTTTTTTACAGTCTAGTTTCTTGGGTTCTTTATATATTTTGGAGATGAGACCTTTGTCAGTTGCGGGATTGGTGAAGATCTTCTCCCAGTCAGTGGGTTGCCTTTTTGTCTTAGTGACAGTGTCCTTTGCTTTATAGAAGCTTCTCAGTTTCATAAGGTTCCATTTATTCAATGTTGCCCTTAATGTCTGGGCTGCTGGGGTTATACGTAGGAAGTGGTCTCCTGTGTCCACGTGTTGTAGGGTCCTACTCACTTTCTCTTCTATCAGGTTCAGTGTGTTTGGACTGATATTGAGGTCTTTAATCCATTTGGACTTGAGTTTTGTGAATGGTGATAGATATGGATCTATTTTCATTCTTCTACAGATTGACATCCAGTTATGCCAGCACAATTTGTTGAAGATGCTCTCTTTTTTCCATTGCATACTTTTAGCTCCTTTATCGAAAATCAGGTGTTCATAGGTTTGTGGGTTAAAGTCCAGGTCTTCTATTCGATTCCATTGGTCGACTTCTCTGTTTTTATGCCAATACCAAGCTGTTTTCATTACTGTAGCTCTGTAATAGAGTTTGAAGTCAGGGATGGTAATGCCTCCAGACGTTCCTTTATTGTATAAGATTATTTTGGCTATCCTGGGTGTTTTGTTTTTCCATATAAAGTTGATTATTGTCTTCTCCAGATCTGTGAAGAATTTTGATGGGATTTTGATGGGGATTGCATTGAATCTATAGATTGCTTTTGGTAGAATTGCCATTTTTACTATGTTGATCCTCCCAATCCAAGAACAAGGGAGATCCTTCCATTTTTTGGTGTCCTCTTCAATTTCTTTCTTCAAAGACTTAAAGTTCTTGTCAAATAGATATTTTACTTCCTTGGTCAGAGTTACCCCAAGATATTTTATACTATTTGTGGCTATTGTGAAAGGTGATGCTTCTCTGATTTCCCTCTCTTAGTGTATAGGAAGGCAACTGATTTTTTGGAGTTGATCTTGTATCCTGCTACATTACTAAAGGTGCTTATCAGCTGTAGGAGTTCTTTGGTAGTTTTTGGAGTCACTTATGTATACTATCATATCATCTGTAAATAACCAAAGCTTAACTTCTTCCTTTCCAATACGAATCCCCTTGATCCCCTTATGTTGTCTTATTGCTATTGCTAGAACTTCAAGCACTATATTGAAGAGGTATGGAGAAAGTGGACAGCCTTGTCGTGTTCCTGATTTTAGTGGGATGGCTTTGAGTTTTTCTAGGCTTAATTTAATGTTAGCTGTTGCCTTGCTGTAAATAGCTTTTATTATATTTAGGTATGACCTTTGTATCCCTAATCTCTCCAAGACCTTTATCATAAAGGGGTGTTGAGTTTTGTCGAATGCTTTTTCAGCATCTAATAAAATGATCATATGGTTTTTTTCTTTCAGTTTATTTATATGGTGGATGCATTGATAGATTTGAGTATGTTGAACCAGCCTTGCATCTCTGGGATGAAGCCTACTTGATCATAATGGATAATTTTTCTAATGTGTTCTTGGATTCGGTTTGCCAGTATTTTATTTAGAATTTTTGTGTCGATGCTCATGAGTGAGATAGGCCTGTAATTCTCTTTCTTGGTTGGGTCTTTGTGTGGTTTTGGTACCAGGGTAACTGTAGCTTCATAAAAGGAATTTGGCAATGACTCTTCTGCTTTTATATTGTGAAATACATTAAGGAGTATAGGTATTAGCTCTTGTTGGAAATTCTAGTAGAATTCTGCATTGAAACCATCGGGTCCTGGGCCTTTTTTGGAAGGGAGATTTTTAATAACAGTTTCTAATGATCTAACAGGTCTATTTAGATCATTCACCTGGTCTTGGTTTAACTTTGGTATATGGTACTTATCTAAAAAAATGTCCATTTCTTTTGCATTTTCCAGTTTTGTGGCATACAGGCTTTTGTAGTAAGATCTAATGATTCTCTGAATTTCCTCTGTGTCTGTGGTTATGTCCCCCTTTTCATTTCTGATCTTATTTATTTGCGTGTTCTCTCTCTGTTGTTTAGTTTGAATAGGGGTTTGTCGATCTTGTTGATTTTCTCCAAGAACCAACTTTTTGTTTCATTTATTCTTTGGACTGTTTTCTGTGTTTCTATTTTTTTGATTTCTGCCCTCAGTTTGATTATTTCCAGTCTTCTACTCCTCCTGGGTGCGTCTGCTTCTTTTTTTCCTAGAGCTTTCAGGTGTGCTGTTAAGTCCCCAATGTATGCTTTCTCAGATTTCTTTAAGTGGGCACTTAGTGCTATGAACTTTCCTCTTAGCACTGCTTTCATCGTGTCCCATAGGTTTGAGCATGTTGTCTCTTTATTTTCATTAAATTCAAGGAAGACTTTAATTTCTTTCTTAATGTCTTCCTTGACCCAGGTGTGGTTCAGTAGTTGACTGTTCAGTTTCCATGAGTTTGTTGGCTTTCTGGCGGTAGCATTGTTGTTGCCTTCTAACTTTAATTCGTGGTGATCTGATAAGACACAGGTGGACACTGATATTTTTTGTATCTGTGGAGATATCCTTTGTTTCTGAGTATGTGGTCAATTTTCGAGAAGGTTCCATGAGCTGCAGAGAAGAAGGTATATTCTTTCCTATTTGGGTGGAGTGTTCTATAGATGTCTGTTAAGTCTATTTGCTTCATTACCTCCAATAATTCTCTTAATTCTCTATTAGGTTTCTGTCTGATTGACCTGTCCCTTGGTGAGAGAGGTGTGTTGAAGTCTCCTACTATTAGTGTGTGTGGTTTGATGTCTGCCTTGAGTTCTAGTAATATTTCTTTTACATAAGTGGGTGCTTTTATGTTAGGGGCATAGATATTCAGGATTGAGACTTCATCCTGATGAATTGTTCCTGTTATGAGTATAAAGTGTCTATCTCGATCTCTTCTGATTGATTTTAGTTTGAAGTCAGTTTTGTTAGAAATTAGTATGGCCACACCTGCTTTTTTCTTAGGACCATTTGCTTGAAAAGCCTTTCCCCAACCCTTTACTCTGAGTAGATGCCTGTCTTTGTGGTTGAGATGTATTCCTTGCAAACAGCAGAATGTTGGATCCTGTTTTCGTGTCTAATTTCTTAGCCTGTGCCTTTTTATAGGTGAATTGAGACCATTAATATTAAGTGATATTAATGACCAGTGGTTGTTTACTCTGGTTATTCTTATTGTTTTTGGTAGTAGAGTTTGTGTGTCTCCCTTCTTTGAGTTGTGCTGGTGAAGGGTTGCCAGATGCCTGAGTTATTGTAGGCAGTGTTGGCAATGTTGGATTCCTTGGGTTGTGATTTTCCTTCTATTACTTTCTGTAGGGCTGTATTTGTGGCTACGTATTGTTTAAATTTGTTCTTATCCTGGAATGTCTTGTTTTCTCCATTGATAGTGAATGATAGCTTGGCTGGGTATAGTAGTTTGGGTTTGCATCCATGGTCTCTTAGTTTCTGCAGTACCTCTATCCAGCACCTTCTGGCTTTCATGGTTTCCATAGAGAAGTCAGGTGGAAGTCTGATAGGTTTACCTTTATAAGTAACTTGCCCTTTTTCCTTTGCAGCTCTTAATATTCTTTCTTTAATCTGTATATTTTGTGTTTTGATTATTATATGGCGAGGGGACTTTTTTTTTTGATCCAGTCTGTTTGGTGTTCTGTACGCTTCTTGAATATTCAAAGGAATATCTTTCTTTATGTTGGGAAAGTTTTCTTCCATAATTTTGTTAAAAATATTTTCTGGGCCTTTGAGCTGTGACTCTTCTCCTTCTTCTATCCCTATTATTCTTAGGTTTGGTCTTTTTATTGTGTCCCATATTTCCTGAATATTTTGTGATGAGAATTTCTTGGCTTTGCTGTTTCTTTGATCAGTGCATTTATTTTCTCTACAGTGTCCTCAGAATCTGAGATTCTTTCTTCTATCTCTTGTATTCTATTGATTATGCTTGTTTCTGTAGTCTCTGCTCATTGTCCTAGATTTTCCATATCCAGCTGGTCCTCAGTTTGTGTTTTCTTCCTTGCTTCCATTTCAGTTTTCAATTCTTGAACTGTTTTCATTACTTGTTTGATCGTTTTTTCTTGGTTTCTCAGGGTATCATTTACGTATTTACTCATTTCTTCAAACTTTTTGTTATACTTCTCATCCATTTCTATAAGGGCATTTTTTACATGTTCTTTAAGGGACTGTATTGCTTTCATAAAGTCAATTTTTTCTACTTCTTCTGTGTTAGGGTGTTCAAGTCCTTCTGTTTTAAGATCCTTGGGTTCTAGTGTTTTCATGTTGTTTTTCAGATTGTTGGGTGAATTCTTGCCTTGGCACCTGCCCATCTCCTCCTATCGATGCTATCTAATGGGTCCTTTAAAACAGGATCAGGTTTCCCTGCTGGCCAGGGGCCCAGCTTACAAAATGCCCTCGCTCTGTTTCCTGGCTCCCACCGCGGGCGAAGAACACTTTCCCCACTCAGGATGGTCTTCAGGGGCAGGACCAGGCTCCCCGTTCGCCAGGGACCTCACCAACAAAAGGCCTACCACTCCGCAGGCCAGCACCCAAAAACCTACTTGATTTAATTGTAGTGGGGTGATCTGCTCTCAGTGTGGGCTTCACTGTTTCATGCTTGGACTATCCTACGTCCGCTGCC
The DNA here is from genome assembly GCF_950005125.1 of Chionomys nivalis. Classification (NCBI taxonomy): domain Eukaryota; kingdom Metazoa; phylum Chordata; class Mammalia; order Rodentia; family Cricetidae; genus Chionomys; species Chionomys nivalis. The sequence goes on from NC_080099.1 coordinate 71,635,351, forward strand.
TCTGCGTGCCGATCCCTGCCGCGTCTGCACGCCGGTCTCCGGTCTCTGCTGCATCTGCGTTGGGATAAACTTTTTGTACACTATGAAGATGTAACTTTGCCTAAATAACCTTCTGATTGGTTTAATAAAAAGCTGAATGGCTAAGCAGGAGAGAAGAGGTGTGTCTTCTGTGGAGAGGAACTGGGGAAAAAACTGAGGTGTGCGGGATTTAAGTCAGCAAGATGCAGAGAGAGTTGAACATACAGTATGGAGGAAAGATAATGAGCCATGTGGCAGAATGTAGGTTAATACAAATGGGTTAATTTAAGTTATAGAGCTAGCTGGGAAGAAACCTAAGCTAAGGTCAAGCACTCATAAATAATAAATCGTCTCTGTGTTATTATTTGGGAACTGGCAGGTCAAAGAAAGTCCAACTATACACCAAGCACACACAATGTGTGCATAAATACATACAGGCAAAATACTAATAAAGCAAACAAAAAAGGAGAAAGAGTGATTATACAATGACCATCAGGTATTTATTGCAAACAATTAATTGTGTTTTACAACTCAGAGAAAATTAACTGGATAATCTGTATGAAATATTTCAGGCTCTAAAAGAAATGCCATTTATAAAGCACACCAATGACTCAGTTCAGAATTTTGTATTTATTCATTTATAGAATTAGTGTACTATACTATGACCACAGTTCACATAGTAATATTGGAGTATGTTAGTATTGTGTGGTGAGTCACAGATTTGAGGGATACATATTTATTAGTTGTCTACTAAACCTCCTTAGAAACTATGCAGTTATGCCTGCACGTACACACATCACCACACAGCTATCAGGTTTTACTCAAATGAAGCTGTCTTGCAGTTGCACACATTTCCCAGGCTCATAGCTCACTGAGTCATGAGCAGGGAGAAACGTGGACTAAGTTGGATTTATGTCCTGACTCTGCCAGCTGCTAGCTGTGTGACCTGAGCAAGAGCCTTTATTTCTCTGAACCTCAGTTCTTACCTCTGAAAATCAGGGGTGAAATATGCACCCCTGTCACCCCAGAATTTTTCTGAGGATATGATTCACAAGGTGCCATGCACACAACAGAATTCTGCAAACCATCGTTTCTGGCAGGTGTTTTGGTAGTCTTCTGGCTTGTTAAGTGGCGGAGCATGTTTATAACATTTGAAAAACGAAGTTGATTAGACCTGCAAACTCTACTATTGCAAGGAGACAAGTCAATGAATTCGCTGATTACAGACAGAAAACAGAGGAGAGAAAAGAAGGTAGCCTCGGATAAAGACAACAAAACTCAAAGAACGATGTATAGCTGAGTTGTTCTTTTGTTTGCTGCCACATCTATCCCAGACTTGCAGCTGAAGGAGCTAGCAAGTTTGGAACCCCAAGGAGCTTAGGAAGGAAGAGCAGAAAAAGCAGCCAACAAGTGTGTTCTCCTTAGGGCAGCCTAGCAACAAAGGGAGAAGTGCTGACAGAAGTAAACGGATTTCTTTTAGGATGATCACATTATACATTTTTATACAGTGTGCTTTCATTTCAGAGATGGTGGGAGCTAATGCACCACTAGTCTAAAATTTAACTCCTTAGCAGAGATGAAAAAAAATCTAACTTGCTTTTAAATACCTCATAGATATCATATCAAACACCCTAAACTGTTACACTTCATTCTGTTAACTGTATTTTATTAATTTAGTTACTATGCAAAGTAATGGAGTTTCATTACTTATATGTATATACACACACACACTCGCGCGCTTTGTACTTGTTTCCCTCCATCTTCCCTCCCAGCTTCCTTCTGCTGGTCTTTTACTCTCTGCAAATGATGTCTTTTAGCTAAACACCATGAATGAACTGTGGCTTTCCCTTCACTCTTGGCAGCGGAGCTCAGCTGAGTGCTATGGAGGCCACTGGGGTGTGGCAGAGAAAGACCAGAGGAGACTCAGGATCTTTACTGCTGCCATAACAACACCATGCACACCCTGCTGCCAAAGGAGACCAGGAAGAGATGGACCTTTCACACCTGCTCATCAATAACCCCACAACAAACAGACCTCAGGTAGGTACCAGGGGGCATGCAGGAGAATCTGGCCTTCTGCCACCACTTATGTAGCATGTAGTAATGAGATTCTGCTTCTCTCTCTTCTAATAATCTCAGGTGTAAAGGGGGATAGCACAATGCAGATTTCAAAACAATATAAAAATATTCCATTTTAGAGCCGGGCATGGTGGTCCACACTTAACCCCAAAACTTGGGAGGTAGAAGGAGGCAGATCTCTGTGAATTCTAGGCCAAGGAAATGGGGATACAAGCTCAGGAGGTGATGTAGTGGTGTGTACCTGTAACCCAGTATTCCTATGGCAAGATGGGAGGCAGAGACACACAGCTAGCTAGAAGATAATGGGCCAGTACACTACATAATGACAGAAACAAGACAGCTACTGCCTCAACAAAGTGAAAGTGGGCACTTACTCCCAAAAGTTGTTTTGTGGTCTATACAATGCAATACTGCTGTCAACACACCCACCCGTGCATGCAGGTGCACACATGCACACATAAGTTACTAATATCAGAAATAAGACATACTACCAGTACAGCTTACATAAAGGGGATGGTTCAAGGTCAGAGTGATGGCCTTGAATTTGTGAGGACTGGGTTCTAAACCCAGCAGTACAGCGGGGAGGTAAATATTAGAAATAACTTTATATGAAGAACTTTGAAAGTCTAAGTTGTCTTTTTTTTCTCAATCACAGCCCACTCACTATGAAGTAAGATGAATTAGTCATTTTAAAACTGTCCAAAAAAAAAAAAACAACAATCTACCCACTGACAGATGAATGGTAAATAAAATACAGTCATGTGCATATTATGGAATATTATTCTTCCTTTAAAATGGAAAATTCTGACATGCTATAACATGGGTGAATCTTAAAATAATTATGTTAAATGAAATAAGTCAATTAAAACAGGAAAACATGTATAATTTTCCACCTGCACCATCAAATTAAGTGAAATAAGTCACCCCCCCACAGAGCAGCATATTTCCCCTTTATTATGGAAACTAGGGGAGAGAGGAAATAAAATAAACAGATAAAATATAATTTATATAACTATAAACAGATGAGTAAATAGTATCTTATGTTTCGACAAGATCTCAATAAATGATTTTCTAGTCATTATACTAACATACAGTATAAGACAATGATCAAGTAAATGTTTTTTAACAACAAAAAAAAACATGGGATGGGGTGCTGGAGAGATGGCCCAGCAGTTAAGAGCACTGGTTACTGGTCCAGACAACCTGAGTTTAATTCCCAGCACCCAAACAGCAGCTAATAACCACATGTAACTCTAGTTCCAGGGGCTCTGATGTCCTTTTCTGGCCTCTGCCAATACTGCACACATGCAGTGCCCAGATATACAGGCAATCAAAACACTCGTAAGCATTGCACAAAACACGACACACAAAATAAAAATATTTTTAAAAATGTTTAAAATAAATACATAATTTTTTAGGGGATGGATATGTAGCTAAGCTGGTTGAGTACTTGCCTAGGGTGTACAGGCCCTGGGTTTGATCTCAGGTAGAACATACTCAGTGTTGTGGCCACGCCTGTGATCCAACACTCAGGACGGGGAGGCTAGAGGATGAGAACGTCATGTTCATCTGGGGCTAGGTTGTGAGGTTGAGATCAGCTGGGGACACATGCAATCTTTCCTCAAACAAAACACATCGTTTGAATGAAATGTTCCCACGGTATAATCAGGACAAGCAGATCAGAACATGACAACAAAAACTCTTTTGAAAACAGTCTGGTATTGGCATAAAACAGACAGGAGGACCAATGTAAACAAATTGAAGACCCAGATATCAATCCACACACCTACGAACACCTGATTTTTGACAAAGAAGCAAAAATATAAAATGGAAAAAAGAAAGCATATTCAACAAATGGTGATGGCACAACTGGATATCAACATGTTGAAGAATGAAAATAGACCCATATCTATCCATGCACAAAACTCAAGTCCAAATGGACCAAAGACCTCAACATAAAATAAACCACACTGAATCTCATAGAAGAGAAAGTTGGAAGTACACTTGAATGCATTGGCACAGGAGACCACTTCCTAAATATAACCCCAGTAGCACAGACGTTGAAAGAAACAATTAATAAATGGGACCTCCTGAAACTGAGAAATTTCTGTAAAGCAAAGGATACAGTCAACAAGGCAAAATGGCAACCTACAGAATGGGAAATGATCTTTACTAACCCCATATCAGACAGAGGGCTGATCTCCAAAATATACAAAGAACTAAGAAATTAGTCATCAAAAGAATAAAAAGTGGGTATTACTGGATCTTGTGGTAGGTTGATCCCAAATTTCCTGAGAAATCGCCACACTGATTTCCAAAGTGGTTGCACAAGTTTGCATTCCCACCAGCAATGGATGAGTGTGCCCCTTACTCCACAACCTCTCCAGCAAAGGCTATCATTGGTGTTTTTGATTTTAGCCATTCTGACAGGTGTAAGATGGTATCTCAAAGTTGTTTTAATTTGCATTTCCCTTATAGCTAAGGAGGTTGAGCATGACCTTAAGTGTCTTTTGGCCATTTGAACTTCTTCTGTTGAGAATTCTCTGTTCAGTTCAGTGCCCCATTTTTTAACTGGGTTAATTAGCATTTTAAAGTCTAGTTTCTTGAGTTCTTTATATATTTTGGAGATCAGACCTTTGTCTGTTGCAGGGTTGGTGAAGATCTTCTCCCAGTCAGTGGGTTACCTAGAGATGCCCTATCATATGACAAAAGCATTTGTTCAACTATGTTCAGAGCAGCATCGTTTGTAATAGCCAGAACCTGGAAACAACCTAGATGCCCTTCAATGGAAGAAGGGATGAAGAAAGTGTGGAATATATACATATTAGAGTACTACTCAGCTGTAAAAAAACAATGACATCGTGAATTTTGCATGCAAATGGATGGAAATAGAAAACACTATCCTGAGTGAGGTATCCCAGACCCGTAAAGATGAACATGGGATGTACTCACTCATAATTGGTTTCTAGCCATAAATAAAGGACATTGAGCATATAATTTGTGATCCTAGAGAAGCTAAATAAGAAGGTGAACCCAAAGAAAAACGTATAGTCATCCTCCTGGATAGGGGAAGTAGACAAGATTGCCGGGCAAAAACTGGGATCTTGCGGGTGAGGTGGCATGGGGCTAAGGAGAAATGGGGTGAGAAACGTGAGAAGGGGAGGATGGGAGGAGCTTGGGGGAATGGGATGGTTGGGATAAAGGAAGGGTGGATATGGGAGCAGCGAAGTATATATCCTACTTAAGGGAGCCATCTTAGGGTTGGCAAGAGACTTGACTCTAGAGGGGCTCGCAGGTGTCCAGGGAGATGTCCCCAGCTGGTATCTTGGGCAAATGAGGAGAGGGAACCTGAAATGACCCTATCCTATAGCCATACTGATGAATATCTTTTTTTTTTTTTTTTTTTTTTTTTTGGTTTTTCGAGACAGGGTTTCTCTGTGGTTTTGGAGCCTGTCCTGGAACTAACTCTTGTAGACCAGGCTGGTCTCGAACTCACAGAGATCCGCCTACCTCTGCCTCCCGAGTGCTGGGATTAAAGGCGTGCGCCACCACCGCCCGGCTCCCTGATGAATATCTTGCATATCACCTTAGAACCTTCATCTGGCGATGGATCAAGATAGAGACAGAGACCCAATTTGGAGCAACGGACTGAGCTCTTAAGGTCCAAATGAGGAGCAGAAGGAGGGAGAACATGAGCAAGGAAGTCAGGATCACGAGGGGTGCACCCACCCACTGTGACAGTGGAACTGATCTATTGGGAGCCCACCAAGGCCAGCTGGACTGGAACTGAATAAGCATGGGATGAAACCAGACTCTCTGAACATGGCGGACAATGAAGGCTGAGGAGAAACCAAGGACAATGGCACTAGGTTTCGATCCTAATACATGAACTGGCTTTGTGGGAGCCTAGCCTGTTTGGATGCTCACCTTCCTGGACCTAGATAGAAGTGGAAGGACCTTGGACTTCCCGCAGGGCAGGAAATTTGGACTGCTCTTCAGTACCTAGAGGGAGGGGGAATGGAGTGGGGGGAGAGGGAGGGGAGTGGCGGGAGGGGGTGATGTGTGGTAGGAGGGGGAGGGAAATGGGAAACGGGGAGGAGGAGGAGTAGAAAAAGACAAGATCTCCTGAGTAAACTGGGAGTGTGAGAGGGGAAAGGAAGGGAGGACAGCGTAGAATGATATATAGCTTAATAAAAACAATAAAAAAATAAAATTTTGAAAAACAAAACAAAAACAAAAAACACAAAGGCTGTGCAGAGAAGTACGCAGAGCGAGAGGACTCAGGAAGGAGGACTCATCCATCATTCCACACACACAGATCTTTCTCTTTCTGGGATCTCCTATTTCTATTTTTTTCTCAGATAAACTAGAACTCCTACAATTCAAGTGCAAAACTGGCCTTTTATACACGTGTCTTCATGCCCTGAAGGGCTCCATGCAGGGCTCATTTCATCCAACACCAAACAAACTAAAAAAGATCAAACTAGGAAAGTCTGGGGAAGTAATTAACACACACTCCTTCGAGTCAGACATTCCTCAAAAGTTATACTGGTAAGCAATGGGAAGGTTCCTGTCTGTGCGGACCACAGTTGTATAGTATCCTGAAGCTCACTGCTGTCCCCACATCACTAGGCTGTTTAGTGACTAGAGTGGGAAGTAGATAGGGCAGAGATGCTAAAATGGGAGGGAGCAGCACCAGAAACACTGTCACAGAAGTGACTTCTGGGGATCCCTGTCATCAGCAAGTTCCAAGAAACAACTGGTCATTGCTGTAGCAATTGATCCCTCATGCATCAGGAGAAACCCTAGCAGTGTTAGATCTCCATGGAGACAGAAAAAATGAAAACGTCCTCTAAATTTGCTGGGGTACCTCCATCCTTTCATCTGTCTCTAGTAACTCTAAGTCAGACTTCAGAAGTCTGCCATGTCTGTTCCTGAGGAGGACGGCCCTGCCCTGCACCATGTTTGTGTCACTCAAAGCCTTTGAATGCCATGACAGCAAGGTAGGGAGAGGTGGAGATCAGAGTATGAAATGGCAGCATTCACAGTTTGAGTTCTGGGTTAGTCCCAGGGCTCTGCAGCCAAAGGGCCAGGTTTGCTTAACCTCTCTGTACCCATTTCCCTGCTTGGAAAAACTCTATTAATAACTATCTGTCTCACACATCATGCAGAGCATTGGACATAGCAGGTGTGAAAGGACTTTGTAAGTATATGAGCCAAAAGCACAATAGTATTCCTCAGTATTGCTAAGGTCAAAGGACAAAAGCCTTGCCAAGTCGTATAAATTAACAGAATACATGAAAGCTAAACACCAAGTCCAAAAATACAATGGAGAGGGAAAAAACCAAAAGTCTACCATTCTAAAAGGTCCTTTAAAAGTCTTTAAGAGGAAAGGCGGGGGGGGGGGGGGTAAGCCATGGTGTAGAAGCAGATTGCCTGGAGTTCACTGCAAGTGTGGGCTGTAACATGAGTTCCAGGCTAGCCTAAGATAGAAAATAAAATGTCTTTGGTGTGGGGGGGGATCCCCAAACTTTGAAAACCAAGGGAGTGAAGGGAGAAGTAGCAGTAGCTCTGGATTGCCTCCAGATGTAGAAGGTAAATGTATTAGATCTTTGTAGATTGTATAATTTAGCAAATGGCAATAAAAGAGTACCTCCACTCATTTGTACAGTATATAATTCTTACCTCCTGTATGTTCTGATAGTTTTTAGCACTTCTAGCTGGGGATAAACCAATTCTTAAAGGCAGCAAAAGTCACCACTGGAAGGAAGCCTTTAATAGGCAAACTACCCACCCAAGAGCCAGACCTCTTCTATCTGGCCCTGTGACACAGGAAGCAATAATCCCTCTGTCTTTACTCCTACCACCATCAAGCATCAGGCAACTATACATCAGACTCACACTTTGGTGTCTGCGGTAATCAGATTAGATAATCCTCCATTACTTGCCCTGCCTTGCATATCTGCCTTTCTGTGAAAACCACAGCTCCAAGTTGTCTAAGACTGTGTTTTGTAGAAATGAGCTTGTCTCTAGAGCTGAATTATGAAAACTCAGCAATAATGCCACAAGCATATACTTTAATGAGAAACGAGATGACCTGGACTCTTTCTGCCTAGTAATAAAAACCAAGGATTTTTATTAACAGTCCATCTTAGTAGAGAGCAGATGGGAAACATAATCAAAGGTATTCACGACTCTCCTGAAATGCTTTACTATTTCCTGTGACTGTCAGAAACTAGATACTGAAGCTTTTGGACTTTCAAACAGGTGCTTTTGTTTTCCTTTGAGGCCAGTGGGCCTTTCTTAGATCTTCCACTACAGCTTGTTTTTAGCACAAGATCTTGTAGTTGAGGAGACAGAGGTGAATGTAAAGGAATCAAAGGAATGCAGGAGAAAAAGGGATGTGTAATTAGCAGAATTACATAGGAGCCTTCTGTGCCTTTAATTTAGGAAGTCAGTGATTTCAGTCAGCTTTTTTTCTAGTATAACACACGGCATCTGCACCCCATAGACTCTGCCACCCAGACTGAGGCAAGTCTTCACTTGGTCAGAGGCTTAAGTGACTCCAATGACTGACAGCTGACTGAAGTCTCATTTAGATATTCCTGTCTCTCTACAAATTAACTCTGAGCACCTGTAAATGTTTTCAACCCCCTGCCAAGATGAGGAACCAAAAGATGGTTCCATGCTTGGGCTTTGCCAGCTGGGTGGAAGCTAATAATTCTCAGCGCTCTAGCAAGCAATCCGAGGGCAAACTGAGCTGGTTGTCCCAGGCCAAGTACAGGTGATACAGTTGTTGTCCCCTTTCCAACACAGCCCAGAAAACCCTTTAGTTCCCTTCACTTGGCTTGTGAGCACAAGACTTTTCTTTGTTATTATCTATTACTTTTATATGTGTGAGTGCTTGACCTGCATATAAATCTGTGCATCTTGGAAGCCAGAAGAGGTCAGATTCCTTGGGACTGGAATTACATACAGACCCTTGTGAGCTGCCTTGTGGGTGCTAAGACTCAAACCTGGGTCCTCTGGAAGAACAGTCAGTGCTCTTAACCACTGAGACATCTTTCCAGCCCCCACACGGCCTTTGTGATGCACATGGGCTAGTCTAGTTACTCCAGCTTGTAAGCAGGTGAACTCTGTCAGTGGCCTTTGTTCAGCCCACAGATAAAGCCTTGGGATGGAGATGATTATTGCTCGGACTATGCGTTGTCACCAGTAGCTTTGTAGCTAATTTAGGTCAGGTTTTGTTTCATTGTGTGTGTGGTATAGAATATGTACACTTTGGCGTGAGTGTGTACACATGTGCAGGTGGGTATGGGAGTGATGGGGGTGTGTGGAGGCCAAAGACTGGTGCTGCTATCTACCTCGATCACTCTCTACCTTAGCAGCACCAAAGACTGGTGCTGCTGTCTATCTACCTCGATCACTCTCTACCTTATTTTTTTGAGACAAGACTGCTCTGAATTTGGAGATCAACAATTTGACTAAGCTGGCTGGCTGATCAATGAGCTCCAGGGATCTCCCTGTCTTCACCTCCAGTGATAAGATTATAGATGCAGCCCTCTCCAGCAACTTATCTTTACATGGTACAGTGATGCAAACTCCTGCCCTCAGGTTAAAGAGTATGAATGGGGAAGCATTTCACCAATCCAGCCATGCCCACAGCCCCTTAGGACAGGATTTTGTGTGGATGGGGAAGCTCTTCACCAACCCAGTCATGACCACAGCCCCTTGAGACAAATCTTTGTTGTCATTTTAAAACTTCATTATGTATTTATTTACAAATTTATTTGGGGGATATGTGTGGCATGGTATGCATGTAGAGCTGATTCTCTCTTTTCATCTTCTGGGTCCTGGGTATTGAACTTTCAGATAGGCTGGCTTAGCAACAATCACCTTTAACCATTTCTCTGACCCTTGGACAATTTTTAAGATAAGATATTTAGCTTAACAGCAGCATTCAAAACTCTTCTTTGATTTCCAAGGGCCTTTTCCAGAATCAGTCACAGTTCCTACTTTCCTTCCTAAGACTTAGTTCAATTTCCTCCTCCTTATCCATCTCTTAACCCTCATAAAGTCAGATGTGTAATTCTCTGTGGGTGGAGCCATCTACCTAACACCGAATGTTTTTAGTTGCCAGGTCATGTGCCAAGAACCAGAGCTAAACAATTGTATTTTTTCTTTTTTATGAGGAATTCAAACAAGGAGAAATCAGTGATGAAAATACAAAAATTCTACCTTTTCCAATTTTACTCTCCTCCTGGAAAATAACTATTGTTAACAAATCTATTTTCTTACTGAGTGTCAAAGTGTATGACTTCAATCCTAGCACTTAGGAAGCAGAGGCAGGCTGATCTCTGTGAATTCCAGGCCAGCTAATTTCTATAACTAAACAAAACATATGCAGAGACTCTCTGCTTTACATCCTACATATGCACTCATGGAAATGTGGGGTGAAGTGTGCACATTTACAAATGCCTAGGTGCCTATTAGTATACCAGAGTGGATGCTGGTCACCAGGTTCTCCCAGCATCGCAGTACTATTAGAGAGTCCTGTCTCCTCTCAGCAGTTCACTCCTCACCCCTGCCCCTGCTCTAAACCTGGTTCGGGAGGATAGAGCACTGCAGAGTCTTCCAGACACAACAGTCTCTCTTCCTTGGGAGAAAATTATGCTGCTAGAAGAGATGAAAAGATTTTGTTGCTATTGTTTCGTGTCAGTGTAGGTGGAATACAGGGTCTTGTGGGTAGCAGCACTGAGCTACATACCCAGACAAGAAGAGTTTATTCAAAGTCATGTTTAACACCATCTTACAGAAAACTACTTCTTCCTTCATCCAAATTGTATGAAAAAGTAATGGACTTCGGAATGGCATTTATAGCTGCCACTAAAGCAATGTTCAGAACACTGTCTTCTAATGAAAATATATTATGTAATGTCCTTGATAATTTTTCTATGCAAAAATGAAAGTTCCATGCTAAATTTCATGGAAGATTTAAATTGTGGCATGAACTACAAGTGACCTTTTCGCCTTAAACAGTCCAGCTAGCCTGATGGCTCTCCGAGCCCTATCACAACAGATACCACATCATAGAAGAACAGAGTTTGTAGTGGGTCTTACATCAGCCACAAGCCCGTCTCCATCCAGCCCTCTGTTCACAGTAACAGTAAGCAGTATATAATTTAGGAAGGGGGAAATGTGATCATAGCTCTTGCCCCCACACTGCTATGAAATTCCAGTTTTTATGTGCAGGAAGCTCCATGTTGATCTTGGCATCCCTATGGGTTAAAAATCTTGTTTAAATGTTGCAGCCTTAGAATAAATAGATTTGAGGTTTTTCTTATGTTATTTCATAAAAGGTTTCTGCCTGATTATTTACAGATGCTGTTTCTGAGAAAGCTGAAAATAGTCTCACTATGAACACTGAAATTTGGGATCAAGCTTTCCTATTTGATGGAGTCCGGCTCCAGGGTTGGCCTGCTAAATATTGCGACTAAGATGTCTCCTGGTGTCTTGGGGATTGAGGTGTCTATTGATCAGTTAAAGAGAGGCAATGGGTTCACCAACAACCAGAAGGCAGTGTGGGAAATGTTATGTCATAGATGAGCAAGGCACACTGGGACCCACCTTACTGGCAGAAGAAGAGGCAGAAGTAGCCAGGCTCCAGCATTCTCACTTCCCACTCCACTATCTGATGTTCTATTCATAATGAACAGCATACATCAAATAATCTATGAGTCTTCCTTTTCAAGTCTGAAGTTAGCCTCTGTCTTAGGAGAGACATGGTCTGTATTTCTCAAATAGAGACCTGACCTTGTTCTTCAACATCTCCAAAGACCTTTGCAAAGCCTTAAGTGTGTGGAGTACAGTGCAACCCAGAAGGCCTTACCGGTTCCACAGCCCAAACCAAGCTGAGGCAGACATTCTGTCCTCTGGTGCAGGCTTTGGTGGGAACTGGACTCTGGAGAAGCACTGTGTCTGATACAAAGGGCTCTTGTTCTCATATGTGCTCCCTCTTCCTCCATCATTCAAGGAGTATGTGGTCCAAAGACTTTTCCTTCCCATTTCTTAGGAATCTTTAATGTTTTCTTTCAAGACAAGCAGTACTAACTGGAGTAACAGTTCTATTGGGAGGGGTTACAGAGAATGAAGTATAGTCTACACACATTTAACTAGGAACATCTTGCCCTGGTAGTCAGTGACATTACCATTTCTGAACACTGACCTCTCTGGAAACATCATGACATGTGGATGAACAACAAAGATGTACTTCAGGACAAACAGGGGGCCACAAATCACAGAACTAAAGACTTTTCCATGTGATTTACAACTTGCAGTAACTATGGTCTTGTGTACGCATTCAGAAGATCATTACCTAAATTCTTATGATATAGGTTCTTAAAGAAAAATGAGAGTAGCATGTTTCATTTTCCAGGGCATTTCTCCATGGATTCCCTTATGCTGTTGTCATAACTTTTAACACCCAGGCTCAGGGTTAAGCAAAGGAAGGCAGGTCACTTGTCCAAGGTCACATAGAAAGGAGAAAAGTGTGGCCTGCCTCATCTCTTCCTTGTATACTGCCACTGTTCTTTGTAAAATATACCGTGGCTGCTATGGCATGATTTATACAGATGGACTCTGGCTTGCCAGCAGTTCAGTTCAGGATTTCTACAAACCAGCTATTCTGATTTGTACTTTTGATCTAGTACCCAAGAGGTTACATAAGCTTTGACGCTTTGTTATAGAATGGGGTCTGTGGTAGATAATTTTACCCAACTGTAGGTGAATGTAAGATTCTGTGCACACTCGAGATGGGTGAGGTAAAGCTGTGCTGCTTGTTAGGTAGATTAAATGCATCATCAGTTCATGATGGGCTTATCCAGATGGAATGACATTGTAAATACCGCCACATCTGCCCATTATTTTATTGATTCTCAAAATATTCTGAGGATATAATTAAAGAACTAGAAATTATACAGATTGCTTAGGAATAGCTATGAAAACATTTTTAACATGGTGTGGCCAGGGTAGTTATGGAGTATTATGGACACGGAGTAGCTGTCTCCTTTTAAACCTTTCCAAATCCTTATTCTTCGGGGTCTTGCACTTTGAGGGCTTCTGACTTTTTTTATTATTTTTATTGAGCTATATATTTTTCCCACTCCCTTCCCTTTCTACCCTCTCCCATGGTCCCCAGGTTCCCAATTTACTCAGGAGATCTTTTTCTACTTTCCATAGAGATTAGATCCATGTATGTCTCTCTGAGGGTCCTCATTGTTGTCTAGGTTGTCTGGAGGTGGTTCAATGGTTAGGAGTGCTGTCAGAGAAGGAGTTCTGGTGGCAGCACTCATACTAGGTACTTAGCAAACATTTGTGACTCCATAGCCTCAAGGCATCCAGTGTGTCCTTCTAGCATCTGTGAATAACCGCAAGCACACTTACAAATATACACACACAAATAAAAAATTTAAAGTCAACTCTCTTACCAATAATGCATGTTCTATTAATGGTCACTAAAATGAAATTCTATTTAACTTAGAAAAAAGATGAAAAGCAAAACTCTCCTTCTCTCTCGCACACATGAACACATGCACACGCATGCACATACACGTGTGTGTGTGCACAAAGAATTTATAGGCTTTTTCAGAATATTAAGATGTAAGCAAGCAAAGGATTCAGAATTTTGCCCATTTCTTAAAAAAATCTCAGTATATTTAACATCTGGATCTTAGCATTATATTGAGCAGCTCTCCACACATAAAGTTCACATCTTGTCAAAACACAAAAAGTGTTGAAAGATAATGACTTCTCGTTTTGATGGGTCAGCCTAAAGAATGTCCTGGAAATGCACTCTCATCTTGAAAACATACAACAGAAATTTAGAATGGCATCTAGACTCTTCTACTTGTATGCAGCAATGTCCATAAGAGTCTGACTGCATTTCTGGCAGCCAGACATTGTTAATAACTGCTCACATCATCCCTTTCTTTTTCCGCATGTCTATACTGTCTCTGGAGAGAATTTAAGTCAGAATTTGTGCCTAACGCATATGGTATGTCAGCTACAAAAAAAGTAATGTCTTGGCCATCAATTCTTTTTTTTTTTTTAGCTTATAAACTTTTAATTAGATATTCAATGGTTAAAACCCCAGTTATAATATTCTTTTTTTTAATTCTTTTTAAATTAAAATTTCCACCTGCTCCCCGTTTCCCATTTCCCTCCCCTCCTCCCAAATATTGCCCCCTCCCCCCCTCCCCTCCCCCTATCCCCACTCCTCTTCTCCTCCCCCCACCCCATTCCCCCTCCTTCTCGACACAGAAGAGCAGTCCAAATTCTCTGCCCTGCAGGAAGACGAAGGTCTTCTATCTATGTCCAGGAAGGTGAGCGTCTAAACAGGCTAAGCTCCCACAAAGCCAGTTCATGTATTAGGATTGTTGGCCATCAATTCTTAACACTACTTCTTGGCTAGGTTATTTGGCTCCATTAAAGAACCCTGCTTAGATGTTAAATTTCTGTTCTATGTCACCCTGATGACCTGTAGGGAAGCTAAAGCAGGGTTGAGCACCGCAAACTTGGATACTGTGATGTGGGAAACTACGAAATTTGGGGGAAGCTGCAAGAAGTATACTTTGGTGAGTACGTTTAGGCTGAAGGGACAAAACTAGAACTGGTAGGCTGACTCCAGAATATTGACCAGAGTACAGCATGAGGACAATGCATCATATACAAGGAGTTGAGGCAACAAGGGAGTTCCAATTCAGTGACAGAGCAAACTCACACAATGAGAGCGTTATCTTAAATTGGATTATTCAGATATACAAATTGGGAAACTGTTTAAATTTAAATCATCCCAAGTAAACAGCAATTTAAGTGCTATTGTTATTAGAATTATTATATTAGAATATTAGAAGTTGTCAGCAAATTATTTTGGTTTGAATGTTACTATATATTTCATATATGGTGAAAGGATTACAATATGTATAATTCCAATGAATAGAAGCACATTAAAACTTTTAAAAATATGCTCAAATAAACTATCCTCTTCCTGGGGACTAGAGAGGAGGGTTTCTCAGATAGTTATCTGATAATTTTATAGGTAATAGAGGAAAACTAATACATAAATATAAACTTGGTCTAGATATTGCATTTCTGCTCAATTGGTATTTGCAGGCTGTATGTCTAGCCCTCCAAGGAGTCATTTGAAGCAAAGGTCACTCTTAAGGGCATCCCAAGAATGCATGCTGTCTTCCTTTAGACAGTCACAGAAGAACATGGTGTTGCTCTCTGATGCTTTGCTACGTGCTGTCCTCTTGTCCATAGCAGGTGAAGTGTCTTCAGATGAAGGTTCATGCTTTATACTTCCTTTGTATGTCTCGTATGGCAGACAGTCACCAATTTAATTATGTAACACATATACAGGAGGTACCTGTCAATTAGTTGGCTTTGCCATAAAAAAGGTAAACAGCATCAGCTATATCTTTTACATATGTCTAACACATTATTGAGGAAAAAAAATCACACAAGATGAGAGCATCTATTACGCAACTGACAAGAAGAAACCTCAGAGGTGGAAGTGATAGAGGAAGAGGAGAGAGATAGGCAACAGACACTGAGGAGAAACCATGGCCCAAATCAGGGCCTCTTTTTCTAGAGCCCTCTATTGTAAGAAACAGCTCCATTAAATACTGATGCTAAGAGAGTAAAGGAAATTAATTAAATTCTAATCCTGCGTTCATAGTCATTCATCTAATATAGGCTATAAAACATAGAGATCAAGGTCTTCCATCTGAGCCAGAGCAGATGTGGTCACAGCTGGAAGGGATCACAAAAGATCCAAGATAAAATATCCTCAGGGTGACCACTGCACACCACACTCTTATAGCCTGGGGTGACCACTGCACACCACACTCTTATAGCCTCGGGGTGACCACTGCACACCACACTCTTATAGCCTGGGGTGACCACTGCACACCACCCCCCTATAGCCTCAGGGTGACCACTGCACACCACCTCCCTGTAGCCTCGGGGTGATCACTGCACACCACACTCTTATAGCCTCTGGGTGACCACTGCACACCACACTCTTATAGCCTCGGGGTGACCACTGCACACCACGCTCTTATGGCCTTGGGGTGACCACTGCACACCATGCTCTTATGGCCTTGGGGTGACCACTGCACACCACCTCCATTCCTTAAAAGTCTCCTGCCTATTCTGACCTGTCCCAATTCACAACTTAAACTGGTTTGTTTTTTTCAAGTCTGCTCCTGTAGTCTCTTTGCTTGAAGGGTGATTTTCACTGTGCTGGTATGATGTATCAGCACACAAAAATGAGGTGAATGTAGTCATCTTCTCTGTGGATGGCTGGATGAATTAACTCCCTTTAGTGTATCTACTATTCCAAAGTAGATTAAAAGGGAGAGGACAGGACCCCAGAGGTAAAAAGTTGTATCCTGGTATGGCTTGAGTCAACACAGATGCTAGTACTCCCCGTGAAAGCACCTAAGTTAAAAGAATGGTCTTTGGAGAAATAATAGTAACAACAGCAACATGCGTTTACTACACCTTTGGCAGGAGTCAGGTACTTTTCAAACTTCTTGCATCTATTAGTTCATTTAGTAGATTCTGTGAGCTGCAAGTCCAAGGAGAGAAAAATTCTCACATTCTCCAACAATAATAAAAAATTCAGAAAACAGGGCTTAAAGCTCTGGCCTGTCAATGCACAGCACACATATTTCTGAAGAAATACATCCTTAAAAATTTACAGTATACACACATATGTTAAATGTATATCATCTAAATTCAGCTCTAAATTCCAGCTCATATCCTGAGTTGAATCTTTTAAAACATTATGAGGGGCAAAATGAAACATGCGCTATGTTGCTATTAAAATTCCACATTCAAAAATTTTTTGAAAAAATTTTGGTCATGGTAGAGATATATTTAGAGCATAGCTGAGTGATTTCAGATGTTGTAATATTGCCAGCACACTCATGATGTTACTGCCCAGGCTGATATATGAATTAATAATTCACCTTTCTGAATTCTTCTCTTCCATGTTGGGAGTTCAACTCAAATATAAGCGGTACTATATCATGGAGCTACAGTTCATTCCAAATTTTAATAGTCTGTATGTCTGCCAACTATTTAAGATTTTTAAATACAGAAATCCAAGGGAACATTTGCGTTTTAGGTTCAATCCCTCGCAGATGTATATATCATACTTAGCTCACTTTATAAATAGGAAGCCACAGAGCTACAAGAGTTTCCCAAATTCTCATTTCAGAATTTCTGATGACCCTCTTCTATATATGTTTACTAGGTGCCTTAGGAGCCACAGATAAAACACAAGATAGGCCTGAAGTTAGGGGATGACGACCATAAGGCTGCAAGGAGAAGAAGGTAACAATCATACAGCAGTTGGGAATGGTTAACTCTGGGCAGGAAGTGGCTGCTATTTGTCTACTTCATCTAGAAAAGACAGTGTGAAGAGCGAAATGCATCTTCTGCCTTTCCTTCCCTCTGTTGGTGAGTTAAGCATTCACAGCACAGCTCAGAACTCATGGCCTAAACTTTCACAGTGGCACTCTCCTTTCTGTCATATGTTAACAATAAGGGTGGAGGCCCATGTCTGTAACCCCAGACCTCAGGAGGCTGACATAGCAGGACCATGAGTTTGAGGTCAGTCTAGGCTATATACAGAGATCCTTGTGTGTTTCCAAAAAACTGCACGCCTTAAACTTTTCTTTGTCACCTTCATGTCATTACCCATTAGCTGTGCCAACTAGTCCATTATCTTCAGTGCATGACACGGATTAGTGGATGGACAAACAAGTAACAGAAAACATGGAGCACATAAACACACAAACTAGCAAACACGCAGGCACACATATATACATACATGCACTAACAATTCTATCAGACACACTTGCTATCAAAGCACTCAGAGAAGGAGGCAAGAGGCCAGAGCAGTGAGTTTGAGGCCAGCCTGAGCTACATAGTAAAATGCTAGCTCAAAAAATAATGAGCAGCGGGTGGGGGATATGACTCTGAAGACATCACTGAAGACTAAAGATTTCTGAGTCAGAATCTACTATTATATTCCTCTACATTAAGGATATGGGAATCATCCTATAATCTCAGAGAGAGGTTACAGAGGTGTGAAACAGGATGGCAATTTCTTTCCTCCACTGTCTACTGTGGTTTTGTGACATTTTTCATCTTGATTGAGACAGGTCATCAATTCATGTCTTCATTTATGATATCTATGTAGGGGGCATTTCAATCTTTCTCTCCTGAATTCTTCTTGGATGCACCCAATCTTTGTGGGTAGTCATACCAATGACTTGCCTATACCTCTGAACATCTGCATCTGCCCAACGCAGGCTTCTCCATATGACTCCCTGTTTTCAAGATGCACCACTGTTGTCTCCTGTAGAGGATCAAAGTTTGGTTCCTACATGCACACGAATGCTGCCTGTAACTCCAGAGACACAATAACATAGATAAAAATTTTTAAAAAATCAAATCTTTTAAGTGCTTTGAAATTAATTTTTAGACATGATATTCCCAGAGATGATTTGTAATAATATGACTCTCACCTCTTTCTGAAGCAAAATATTTGGCTGAATTACACAATGTAGGTAAGAAACTATTTTCCTCCAATATAAAGCAAATATGGAGCCGGGCATGGTGGCGCACGCCTTTAATCCCAGCACTTGGAGGTAGAGGCAGGTGAGTCTCTTAGTTCAGGGCCAGCCTGGTCTACAGAGTGAGTTCCAGTATTGTCAAGATGACACAGAGAAACCCTGTCTCAAAAACTCAACAAAATAATAAAATAAAATAAGCAAAAAGTTAAAAAGAAAAGAAATTTTATTTGAGGGCTTTATCTATACATATAGGCACAGAATTTCCTTAAAAGCTGAGGTTTTAGAGTTGGCAAAACCAGTATCTCTGAGTCTAACAGGGTCTCAAAGCTGTGCCAGTGGCTGCAGCTTTCTCAGGCTGTATGACACACAAAAAGAATCATGTTTGTATGTTTCTTTTCTGAGGAGGAAGGAAGTAGACTTTGTGGGTTTTTTTTTTTAAGTTTTGCATTTATCCTGTCAGCTTAAGTTATTTCTATTTATTGAGCATAATTTCTTTTGTGTTATTTTCAAATAGAAATCAAATCTAATTCCATAGCCGATGACATTCATATTTATTCCTTGAACATTCTTTGAGCATTCTTTGGCACAAAATATTCAGACCTGACCAAGACAATGGTTTTCATATAGTGAGCAGAACAAAGTGCATGCCAGGGAGTGTAATAACACACATTTGTTCTCTCCATGTGTCACAACACATGTGTCAGTATGTTCCCTAAGTGTCCCAACAGCCTGAGGATGTTGCCCACATTATGATTTAAGATCATTCAGTTTTAGCCCAATTGTTTATAACTATGAAAGTTGTGTTGTGGACCTACATCTTCTTTTGACTTAATAGTTTAATTCAAATCCAATTCACACAATATACAACTCCTTACAACATATAAAAGTTCTGTCTATATTCAAAGTAAGTGCAGCTAACACAGTAACCAATTTCAAACACTCTCACCTCACCAGGTGGAATCCTGTGTCAGTCAACCACTAACCTTTCTAGAGATCTGCCTGTCCAAGGCACTTCACATAAACGGAAGGAGACATTTTTCTTCTTTTTCATTTTGCCTAATGGTTTGTTTTTCCCTCTATGGCACTGAGATCAACTCTGGGGCCTTTCCCATGGCAGGAAGGTATTCTACCACTGGGCTACACTCCAGCTCTAGTGTAGTACCTTTAAAGCTTGCCAACTGCAGCATGTGCCAACACTTCATTCTTTGTTATGCCCAGGGAGAATTCCACTGTATAGTTATAACACACTGTAGTTATCACTTATATTATAGCTAGTGGATATTTGGGTTAATATTTTGGGCTATTAGAAATAATGTGCACATTTTATGTAAATACAAGTTGTCATTTCTTTCTTATATATACCTTTAAGTAGAATCACTAAGTCATATCTAAATCCTGTACTCAGGGGTTGGGGGTGTGGTTCAGTTGTAAAGCACTTTGTCTAACATATGAGGCCCTGAATCCAATTTCCAGTACTACAAAATTCTATATTCAACTTTAAGGAACTTCAAGACTACATTTATTAATTGTTGAATGAAAAAAAGAAATCAAAAGGGAAGACATGATTGCTCCTAGGCATGGTGGAGGAGAGAGTTTATTGTAGATAAAAGGGAGGGCATGTTCGGTGGCAGAGACATCTGGGTGCGTGCAGAGTGGACATAGCCCCTGAGCCTTGTAAAGCGAGAGGGGAGGGGATGGGAGAGGACAGAAAGGGGAACCAAGTACAGCAGTCAAGAGGGAAAAAGGCAAAGAAAGGGCAGGTAACCACAGTGGCTGGAATATATAGGGAAGATCCTCTGCGGGAAGGGCACCCAAGCTCCTGGGATGGAGAGTTTTGTGTAGGGTAGAGTATGCCGCCATACCGCAACAAGTAGGGACTGAGGAATGCTGGGAGAACCTGGTGGCCAGGTCCACTTTGGTATGTTAAATAGGCACCTCAGTCATTTGTCCCAGGATTGAGACTTAACAATTGTATGTGCAAACACTTTTGTGTATGTGAACAAATTCATGACATAAACAAGAATGGGAAAATAGTATTCTGATGTTTTCCAAAGCAACTGCAGTTCTCTCTAAGTTCCAGCACTATTTGCTATGAAAGGAAAGATGACTGATCTTAATGTGCCCTGCAACATTCTGTCAGACATCCACTTACCACTGCATGCTCTGAAAACAAACTGAAGGCATATTCTATCCACATGTTCATCTGATTTCTCCTTCAATGGCCCAAATTTTCCCATTTATCCTTGGAATTTCAGGGTCCTAAGGTGCATATAGCCACCAATAAGCTTTTGAAAACCATATGCACTTGTGTCTTAACAGTTTACCTGAGCTATAACTAGATGTGGGTGTCTTCTGAAGGCCCACGTGCTAAAAGCCTGATCTCAACCAATGACACTGTCCAAAGTAGTGGAAACGTAAGGAGGCAGAGCCTAGAGGTCACTGGACTCCAGCCTGTTCCCCCATTTCTTCTTTTTCTCCCCCTTCTCTCTTATCCCCCCCCCACTCCTCCCCACTTCCTTGGTCCCTACTTCTCTCTGCTTTTACACGATTGTGAGGTGAGCACGGGGCTCCACCATGCACTCCCTGCCAGGCATTGTCTTACCACAGGCCCTAGACAACAGATCAACTGACCTTGAAGTAAAAGCTCACCTTTCTTCTTTGTAAAATGATTAGTGCATTCTATTTTGTTACACGACTAGAACACTGACTTCCATGACTTTGGGTATTTAGTAACTGGCCATTCGTGCTGCTTTTCCTCTCTGCTCATAGGCTCCTTTTAGTTTGAGCAATTGGAGATTTCACCTGAAAATTATATGACCATTAAAAGAAATAGTCACACATTGAATTACTGGTTTAAATCTATTGTGATTTACTCTATACAATATCTCTTCCAGTGAAAGATTGTGCTGCACAGACAGCACAAGCATCCATGTTTTCCTTGGTTGTCGTTAACCAACAAGTACACAATTGTTTAGTAAATTCCCCTTTTCTATATGTAATTTAAAGTCAAGTTGCTTATGTTGAAGAGTATGAACTCATCAGAGTCAACCAGGCAACTCGTCCATCACCACTACCCCCAACATCATGGCTCTCTTCTGTTTTTCAGGGGCTGGCGGGAAAGCAGAGCCACCCACCCTTCTGGAAATGCTGAGCAGAGGCCACCCACATGGACATCTTGATTGAATAGAATCTGACTTCGTTGCCAGACCAAGGAAAACAGATCCACCAGTGAGACACTGCAAGAAGAACAACAGTGTGGAGAACCAATGTGTGGAGAACTTAGCCTGCTCTTAGGGAGATACTGTAAAACACGGGATAGAGAAAGCCCTTCTCCTTCACATTCACTGAACAATATCACAAGGAGAATCTGTTTTGGTGTTTACATCTTTTAACGTAAAGACAAACCTAAACTAAAGGTCCTGCCCTCTCTTATTTTACTAAATATAAAGCTATGGGATTTTTTTTTCTACTATAGCAAAATATACCAAGCATGTAATCATATGGAAAGAAAAAATACAATGGTCATTTTCGCAATGGTCAAACACTTTCAGGCTTCTTCAAAAGCAGTCAACCATCAAAAAAAACAGTAACATGCTTTGATTTGATTGCCGAGGGAGTCTGAATCTTGGAACAGTGGCATGAAAATATGTATTCAAAGGGCCTGTGAAGCGATGCAGAGGTCCTGAGACTGCACTTCTGGTGCTTACAACACCCAAGTGGAGGCCACAAAGTCTGTCTTTCTCTCAAGTCAATCAGGGTCAGTGTCTGTGTGTCTCTCTGGAAAAGACTGTTTTTTTTCTTAATTTTCTTTCTTTCTTTATATAGATTTTGTAGCAGTCTTTTTTAACCACTTTGCCATCATCCTGGAATAACAAGTGTGAGCTTCCAAACTGAAAGTTAGGGAGGTGGGAGCAAAGAAATATCCAGGTCTGGCATGCTAACTGGTGTGCTAACTGGCACAAGTGGAGCACGCCTGCAACAGAGTCTACTGGGTCTACTGTGTGCAGAGCCCTTGACACAACAGTGTGGACACACTGCCTTCCGAAAGCCAGCACTGGGGATGTACTGAGCAAATACAGTCTCTGCTTTGTCAAAACTCTCAGTGGTGTGCTTGCTTTCTGTTAATGCTTTCTATAACACATAGAGAGCTCAACCTCCTACAAACTTCACAGCTATTGTCCACTTTCTTAGGGAGTTCAAAGAGAAGGTGGTATTAGAAAAGATCTACTTTGTGGGCTCTGGGTGAGATGCCTGTGGGGCCTATTAGACAAATAGCCCCAATTAAGGCAACTGAATAAATAAAAATGGCTATGGAATTGGGAAGAGCAAGGAGGATTTTACAAAATCTTTCCCATTACATAGGTACAAAGATGATTTGTAATGTCTTCTTGACTACAGTACCCCAAGTCTTAAATAAAAAAAAAGCAACATTATTTTTTTTTGTGCTAAAGTATGTGGCTGAGAGAATTTAACATGTTTATTTAAAAGCTATTGTCATGGCAGGAATATTAGACATTCAGTATATTCACAAGCCTTATTAAAGGAGACTGTCTGGACTCTAGCAAAGCCTTTAAGGTTCCCTGTTCTGATTGGTTTCAAAGAAGTTGAAGGACCTTGACACTAACCCCAACTTAGCTCAAGCAGGAAGCAGTCTTTTTGAAGACAAACACCTTCAGAGACTACAGAAAATTTTGGAAATAATACCATTATTAATGATGATGTTATTTTACATTTTTCTCCTTGGATATTTCTTATCATTTAAAAATGATTTCATAATTTCATTTAATCTTTTTTAGTGCCTCTCTTTGTATGCTACAAAATTATTTAATAGAACAATAA